>NC_058519.1:386218973-387468973 GCF_904849725.1 Hordeum vulgare subsp. vulgare | reverse complement strand
ATTTCCGGTTTGCTTCATCTTGATAGAGTTCCGCAAGCGTGTCAGAATGTGAGGACCCGTTCGACTATGACGGTTCGTCTGCTTCATGGAGTCCTTCCTCTTCCAAGCGGGATCTCAGGTAAGATGATCATTTCCCTAGATACCATTACTATCAATGCCATGATAGTTGTCTCATTTCTTTCGCTATGTTTCGCTGCCTACCACCTGTTAAATATCAGCCTCCCAACATTGCCATGAAAACCTTCAACCTTTCTTCAACCTGGCAAACCACTGATTGGCTATGTTACCGCTTGCTTTACTAGTTGATAGCATTGCTAATTGCAGGTGCAGTTGCTTCCATGTGCAAACATGGGTTCCTTGTTATATCACCATATTATTGCTAATTAATTAAATGCACCTATATACTTGGTAAAAGGTGGAAGACTTGCCTTTCTAGCCAGGTGTTTTTTCCACCTTTGTCGCCTTAGTTTCGGCTAACGGTGTTATGTTCCATAAATGAGCGCTCCTAACATGCTTGGGGTTGTTATGGGGACCCCCTAGATTCTCGTTTGGATAAAGCTCGTTTGGCAAGGCGCAAGATTGGTACTTTATTTTCCCAACATAATAATTCTGTTAATACTGAAAACATAGGGAGTTAGCGCTACCCGAGGAGTAATTCAACATAATAGAGGGAGGGCCAGTGCTGATAGTGCTGGTCCAAAACAGAGCATCGTGTGTGGTCAACCCGGGGCAACTCGAGAGATGTTTATCAGGCCACTGTACGCTTTTCTTATCCGTCGTGTCCTGAGAACGAGATACGCGGCTCCTATCAGGATGGTCGACACGTCGGGCGGCCTTGCTAGACTTGCTTTACCTTTCTCGAGCGTCTTGTGCGAGGGATTCCGAGGATGCTTTGGGTTATCTTGAGGTTGAGGTTTTCCAATAGGAACCCGAGGAGATCATGGGTTTCCCTAATCGAGGTAATTCCATCACAACGTGTTGTAATTTATGATGGACTAGTTGGAGCACCCCTGCAGGGTTAAATCTTTCGGAAAGTCGTGCCCGTGGTTATGTGGCAACGTGGAAACTTTGTTTAACATCTAGTTCTAGATAAGTTGAAGTAAACTTAATGAAAACATGCCAACTGAGTGCGTAACCATGGCTGTCTCTTTCGTGAGCTCCTTCTCCGATCGAGGACACGGTGGGGTTATGTATGATGTAAGTAGGTGTTCAGGATCATTCATTTGATCATCAGTAGTTCACGTCCGCTATGCGTAGATCATCTCCCTCTTATTCCTGTACTCGTAAGTTAGCCACCTCAAATAAATGCTTAGTCGCTTACTACAGCCTCACCACTTAACCATACCTCACCATTAAGATGTGCTAGTCTTGATACCTTTGGAAATGAGATTGTTGAGTCCCTGTGGCTCACAAATTACTATAACACTAGTTGCAGGTACATGTAAAGAGTTACTTGACGTGAGCGCGCTGATTGTGCTATTTGGAGTTTCTTCTTCTTCTTCTTCACTGATCTAGGATGGGTTCCAGGCTGACAGCCTGGGATAGCAAGGATGGACGTCGTTTTTTTATCATTTCTTTTCGTCTGTAGTCGGACCCTGCTTTTCTTCATGATGATTGATTATGTTGTTGTATTAATGTGACTCTGATGTAGCTTGTAGCGAGTGTAAGCCAACTATTCATACTCATCTTTTCAGTACATGTAGTTGTTACGATATCCATTCTTGCGAATCAAGGAGATGCGTTTCTATCCCTGTCGAGGCCCTCGCGCCAAAATAAGGATAGGACCGCATCTTGGGCGTTACACCTCCATATCCCTTTAGTGGACTCCGGCGCAAATTAGAATGTAGGACACATACTTGCCCACATCTCAAGAAGAATAGATTAGAGAAACTCCAACCGAACGGATGTCAATTTTGTCTCCTTTTTATCCGTTTGGGTCGGCCGCCCGCTTCACATCCGCCTGCTTTTCTTCTTAGGTCGCCCGTGCAACCAACACGGACAACCCATTTATGTACGCACATTTAAGATTAAAAAGGCCTCCATACCAACACCCAAGAGTTCATGGCGGCACCATGTCAACGACCGACATACAATGCCAACCTACAAAAAACCACCACGCAGTTCATGCTGGCACACTTGCGAGCGACCGATACACATGCCAGCACACCAAAAGGGGCGGGAATTCGACCACGCCATGTCGGCCCGTGGTCATGCCAGCACACTTGCCGACATACAAAAAAGGCACTGTGATCTCCGTCGCAGATCACAACTGGTCGAACTTGAGCATTTCGGCTTGCATTTTCTTGAACCATAGCCTCTTCCTCGGTGACATAGTGTTCACATTAACCTTCATGATCTCCAGGCTCGTCTTCATGCTCACTGGGCGTTCCTTGATGCTCTCATAGGTGGTAGAAAACTTGTTGCACCCTTGTTGAATCACCCTCCAACGCTTCGAAAGTGACACCATTGATGCTTGCTTTGCATTCGGTATAGGGGAAACTTATTGCACTCATGAAACTCATGATGAACATGAGTCCATAAGGCTGACCACTTTTGTTTGGCGCTGACCTTCGGGTCTTGCCCAATGTCCCTCCAACACTCACAAAGGATCTTGTCCTCGGCCAGCGTATATGCCTTCGTCCGCTTGCTCTTGCACTTCAGCTTTGGCCCAACAGCAGTTTGGTTGATGAGCTCCTCCTTGAACAAAGGCTCCCCGTTGATCTCCATGTCATCATCCTCCTCCTCAAGGACGTAGTCCGCCGGGAACTCATGGTAGAGTGGGAAGCCGTTTAGGCCGACCTGATCGTGCATGAAGGCGTCATGTGGATCATTGGTGGCTTGCATGAATGGCACTCGGCCGTCCTGGCTTTGGGTCTCATCGGGATCGTACGCAGCCGTCGAGTAAGCACCAGCATACAGTGCACCGCCTTCGAAGATCATGTTCTCGAAGAAACAGTTGGATGTGTCATCGTCGAGGACCACCGGCATTCCGTCGAATAGTTTGCGGGCGCCGGTGAGGACGTCGGCTGGCATCTCGCGCTGGTGTTTCCTCAAGCCTCCGGAAGATGATCCGCCTGCCATCGGCGCTGGCGTGGAAGGGGCTGCGATGCTCACCTCTGGCAAGCATTCCCCGGAGAAGCGGGTGCCCTGCGGGTAGACGTGGAAGCCGAGAATTGGCTACGTGGAAGACGCGCATGGCGACTCCGGCAGCATCATCCAATGATATACTGACCGGCCTGTGCTGGCCGTGGTCGCGGCAACGGCGACTAAAATCCCGTGTTGGCTAGGGTTTACCCCTAAGTACAACAAGGCCTCGCTCGTTGCCACCTTCACCCGGGCATTGGTGTCTTCCTGCTACGGGGCGGCGGCGATGGTGGTGGCATCAACTGCCTCGCTGTAATGCCCAAGATGCGATCCTATCCTTATTTTGGCTCGAGGGCCTTGTCAGGAATAGAAGTGCATCTCGTCATTTTGCAAGAATGGATATCGTTACAAGTACATGTACTGAAGAGATAAGTATATGGAATTGGCTTACACTCGCCACAAGCTACATCAAGTTCACATCAGTACAACAACATAATCAATCATCATGAAGAAGAGCAGGGTCCGACTACGGACGAAACAAACGATAAAAGAACAACGTCCATCCTTGCTATCCCATGCTGCCGGCCTAGAACCCATCCTAGATCGAAGAAGTAGAAGAAGACAGTCCAAATAGAACAATCATCGTGCTGACATCAGAGTATCGCTTTACCTGTACCTGCAAGTGGTGTTGTTGTAATCTGTGAGCCACAGGGACACCGCTACCTCATTTCCAAAGGTATCAAGACTAGCAAAGCTTAATGGGTGAGGTATGGTTAAGTGGTGAGGGTGCACCAAGCGACTGAGCATTTATTTGAGGTGGCCAACTTACAAGTACATGAATAAAAGAAGGGGATGATCTACGCATAATCGGACATGAAATAATAGTGATCAAATGAATGATCCTGAACAACCACTTACGTCAGACATAACCCCACCATGTCCTCTTCGGATACAGAACTCACAAGAAGAGACAGTCACGGTGACGCACACAGTTGGCAAGTTTTTAATTAAGTTTACTTCAAGTTATCTAGAACCGGATGTTAAACAAAGTTCAAAGTTTACCACGTAACTGTGGGCACGACTTTCTAAAAGATTTAACCCTGCAAGCATGCTCCAACTAGTCCATCACAAATTACCACAAGCCGCATAGAAAGCCTCGATCACGAAACTCGTGATCTCCTCAGATTCCTTAGTGTAAAACTTCAACTCTGAGATGGCGCAAAGCATCACCGGAATCCCGATGCACAAGATATTTTGTAAAAGGTAAAACAAGTCCAGCAAGGCCGCCCAATGTGTCGACGAACCCGATAGGACCGAGTATCTCGTTCTCAGGACACAACGGATAAGCCCAACGTACGGTGGCGTCATAGAAATCTCCCGAGTTGCCTCGGGTTGGCCCTGCAAAAGTCTCTAATTTGTACCAACACTCATGAGGAGCACTAGCCCGGGAGTTGATTAATTATCCATGGGGGTCGACTGGTCCCGATGCAAGTTTATTAGTTATTAGGCAAATGTAGTACCAAAGTTGGGCCTTGCCACACCAGTTTTAAATTAAAACCAATTATCAAAGGGGTCCCCATAAAAACCCGAGCGTGTTAGGAGCGTTCAATTTTCTAATATAACACCGATAGTAGAAACTAAGGCGGCAAAGGTGGAACAAAACACCAGGCTAGAAAGCCGAGGCTTCCACCTTTTACCAAGTATATAGGTCCATGATACGTCTCCGTCGTATCTACTTTTCCAAACTCTTTTGCCCTTGTTTTGGACTCTAATTTGCATGATTTGAATGGAACTAACCCGGCCTAACACTGTTTTCAGCAGAATTGCCATGATGTTGTCTTTGCGCAGAAATAAAAGTTCTTGAAATGACCTGGAAATTTACTAGGATTTTTTGTGGAATATATAAAAAATACTGGCGCAAGAATCAACCGGAGACGTGGAGCGAGAAGCCCACAAGCCGAGGAGGCGTGGGCCCCCCCAGGCCGCGCCTAGCAGGCTTGTGGGGCCCTCGGGGCTCCTCCGCCTCCAACTCCAGCTCTATTTAGTCCCTTTCATCCGGAAAAAAATCAAGAAGAAGAGTTCGTCGCGTTTTACGATACGGAGGCGCCGCCACCACCTGTTCTTCCTCTCGAGAGAAGATCTGTAGTCCGTTCTGGGCTCCGGAGAGGGGAGATCGTCGCCATCGTCATCACCAACCTTCCTTCATCGCCAATTCCATGATGTTCTTCACCGTTGGTGAGTAATCTCATCGTAGGCTTGCTGGACGGTGATGGGTTGGATGAGATCTATCATGTAATCGAGTTAGTTTTGATGGGGATTGATCCCTAGTATCCACTATGTTCTGAGATTGATGTTGCTACTACTTTGCCATGCTTAATGCTTGTCACTAGGGCCCGAGTGCCATGATTTCAGATCTGAACCTATTATGTTCTCGTCAATATATGTGTGTTCTTGATCCTATCTTGCAAGTTGTAGTCACTGATACGTCTCCAACGTATCTATAATTTTTTATGGTTTCATGCTATTATCTTGTCAAACTTTGGATGTTTCGTATGCTATAATTTTTGGGACTAACTTATTAACTCAGTGCCAAGTGCCAGTTCCTGTTTTTTCCATGTTTTTGACCCCTTTCAGAGGTGGATTTTGAACGGAATCCAAACGGAACGAAACTGCCAAAAAGATTTTTCCGAAACAGAAAAAGATCGGGAAGCCTGAGAATCAGGGCAGGGGGCCTGCATGGACCCCACAAGCCCCCTAGCCGCGGCCAAGGGGGCCCGCGCCTCCCTGGCTTGTGCCATAGGACTTTTGCCTATAAATTCCCTTGAATCCCAGGAAAAATCAGGAGATCATCGAAAGTACTTTTCCGCCGCCGAAGCTTCTGTCTCCGCAAGATCCCATCTGGGGCACGTTCTGGTGCCCTACCGGAGGGGAGATTCTGATACGGAGGGCTTCTTCATCAACACCATGACCTCTCCAATGATGCGTGAGTAGTTCACGATAGAACTACGAGTCCATAGCTAGTAGCTAGATGGTTTCCTCTCTCTTGGATCTTCAATACAAAGTTCTCCATGATCTTCATGGAGATCTGTCCGATGTAATCTTCTTTTGCGGTGTGTTTGTTGAGATCCAATGAATTGTGGATTTATGATCAGATTATCTATGAATCTTATTTGAGTTTCTTCTGATCTCTCTTATGCATGATTTCATATCCTTGTAATTCTCATCGAGTTGTGTGTTTTGTTTGGCCAACTAGATCTATGATTCTTGCAATGGGAGAAGTGCTTGGTTTTGGGTTCATACTGTGCGGTGACCTCACCCAGTGACAGAAGGGGTAGCGAGGCACGCATCGTGTTGTTGCCATCATGGGTAAAAAGATGGGGTTTTCATCATTGGTTTGAGATTATCCCTCTACATCATGTCATCTTGCTTAAGGCGTTACTCTGTTCGTCATGAACTCAATACACTAGATGCATGCTGGATAGCGGTCGATGTGTGGAGTAATAGTAGTAGATGCAAAAAGTATCTGTCTACTTGTCTCAGACGTGATGCCTAGATGTATGATCATTGCCTTAGATATCGTCATGACTTTGCACGGTTCTATCAATTGCTCGACAGTAATTTGTTCACCCACCGTAATACTTGCTATTTTGAGAGAAGCCTCTAGTGAACACTATGGACCCCGGGTGTACTCCACACCATATTTTCAGACTTACACTTTTTCTTCGTTGCACTTTCCGCCTTTAGATCTCACTTTGCAATCAATCTTGAAGGGATTGATAACCCCTTTATAGCGTTGGGTGCAATCTCTTTGTGTTTGTGCAGGTACTCTGGACTTGACGAGATTCTCCTACTGGATTGATACCTTGGTTCTCAAAATGAGGGAAATACTTACTGCTCCTATGCTGCATCACAGTTTCCTCTTCAAGGGAAAACCAACGCAAGCTCAAGAGACGACAGAAGGATTTCTGGCACCATTGCCGGGGAAGGACTTTTGTTGCCGTAGCGGAAGAATTTCGGGCGCCGTTGCTGGGGAGGATCAAGTCAAGAACTCATCCAAGTAAGTGTCGCAAACTCATCTCTTGCATTTAATTTTTTGCCTCTCGTTTTCCTCTCCCCCAGTTCTGAAAAACGAAAATTGACAAAAATATCTTTGCCTTTTTCGTTTGCCATTTTCGTTTGCCTTTTCGTTCGCCCTTTTTCTCTCTTGCTCTTTGTTCGCTTGTGTGCTTGCTTGCTTGCTGAAGTCACCATGTCTAAAAACACCAAACTTTGTGACTTCTCGAATACTGATAATAATGATTTTATTAGTACTCCAATTGCTCCCGCCACTAGTGCGGAGTCATACGAAATCAATGCCCCTTTGTTGAATCTTGTTATGAAAGAGCAATTCTCTGGCCTTCCTAGTGAAGAGGCCGCATCCCATCTTAACACCTTCATTGAGCTTTGCGATATGCAAAATAATAGAGATGTGGACAATGATGTGATTAAGTTGAAGATTTTTCCTTTCTTGTTGCGAGATCGAGCAAAAACTTGGTTTTCGTCTTTGCCCAAAAATAGTATCGATTCTTGGGATAAGTGCAAAGATGCTTATATATCCAAGTATTTTCCGCCGGCTAAGATTATCTCTCTCCGTAATGATATCATGAATTTTAAGCAACTTGGTTATGAACATGTTGCACAATCTTGGGAGAGAATGAAATTGATGATTAGAAATTGTCCCGCTCATGGCTTGAGTCTTTGGATGATTATACAAATCTTTTACGCTTGCTTGAATTTCGCTTCAATATCTTGGACTCCGCCTCAGGTGGAACATTCATGGAAATCACGTTAGGAGAAGCCACAAAACTCCTAGACAATATCATGACGAACTACTCTCAGTGGCACACTGAGAGGTCACCTACTAGTAAGAAGGTACACGTTATAGAGGAAATTAACTCGTTGAGTGCTAAGATGGATGAGTTAATGAATTTGGTTGCTAGTATAAGTGCTCCTTTAGATCCTAATGATATGCCCTTGTCTTCCTTGACTGAGAGTAGCAACGCTAGCTTGGACGTTAATTTTGTTGGTAGGAATAATTTTGGCAACAACAATGCTTTTAGAGGAAACTATGTTCCTAGGACTTTTCCTAGTAACTCCTCTAATAACTTTGGCAACTCCTACAACAATACTCATGGAAATTACAATAGATTACCCTCTGATCTAGAGAGTAATATCAAAGAGTTTATCAACTCACAAAAGATTTTCAATGCGTCCATAGAGGAAAAACTACTCAAAATTGACGATTTGGCTAAGAGCGTTGATAGAATGTCTACTAATGTTGATGCTTTGAAAGTTATATGTGCTCCTCCCAAGATCAATATGGATGAAACTTTGAAAGCTATGCATGTCTCCATGATTGAGAGCAAAGAAAGAACCGCCCAAATTTGTGCTAGATATGAATGGCTTAAAAAGGCGTGTTCTCGTGATAAGAATCATGAAGATCTCAAAGTACTTGGTGTGACTCCTATTGAATCTTTGTTTTCTTGTGTCAAACCCAATGATGATGGGGCTGGATATGAATCCACTTTGGTTGAAAAGCGCCCCAATGATTCGGAGTCCATCTATCTTGATGCTAAGAGCATTGGAAGTGGAGTAGAAGATATTAAAGCTTTGAATAGTAATGAAATTACTACTATGGATTTCAAGGAATTCAATTATGATAGTTGCTCCTTGATTGAATGCATTTCCTTTATGCAATCCATGTTAAACTCTCCACATGCTTATAGCCAAAACAAGGCCCTTATCGATCATATCGTCGAAGCTATGATAAAATCTCTTGAAGAGAATCTTGAATTGGAAGTCTCTATCCCTAGAAAGCTTCATGATGAGTGGGAACCTACTATCAAAAGAAAACTGAAAAACTATGCAATGCTTTGTCTGATTTGGGTGCTAGTGTTTCCGCGATTCCAAAGTCTTGCGGATTCTACTGTCAAGAAACCCATGGGAAGGATCAATGATGTTCTTATTATTGCAAATAGGAACTATGTACCTGTGGATTTCATTGTGCTTGACATTGATTGCAATCCGACATGCCCTATTATTCTTGGTAGACCTTTCCTAAGGACTATCGGTGCTATCATCGATATGAAGGAAGGAAATATTAGATTTAAATTTCCATTAAAGAAGGGCATGGAGCACTTTCCTAGAAAGAAAATAAGATTGGCTCATGAATCCATGATGAGGGCCACTTATGGTTTGAGCACCAAAGACGACGGTACGTGATTTTATCATTTTATGCCTAGCTAAGGGCGTTAAACAATAGCGCTTGTTGGGAGGCAACCCAATGAATTTATATTTTTCTTTATGTTTTGTTGCGTCCACACCATCATAATTCTGTTGTGATTGTGTTTTTTTTTGTTTCTTTTTGTGTTTGAGCCAAGCAAAACCTTTATGACTAGTCTTGGTAATGGTTGTTTGATCCTGCTGGAAAAAGACAGAAACTTTTCGCTCACGAGATGATTTCTCATTTTTATTCAGAAAGAGCTTTTCAGTTGATTATTTTTGCTGCTGGTTGATATGCCTTTTCCCCAGGCATTCGTAATTTTTCAGAATTTGTGAGGCACCATAAGTATACGAAGTATACAGATTGCTACAGACTGGTCTATTTTTGACATATTCTATTTTTGTTGAGTTGGTTGCCTGTTTTGATGAAACTATGGATAGTGTCAGGGGGTACTAGCCATGGAAAAGTGAGAATACAGTAGCCCAACACCAATATAAATATAAACCAAGATTGATATATTACCAAAAGAGGTGGTAGTTTGTTTTCTTGTGCTAATGTTATCACGAATTTCTGTTTAAGTTTTGTGTTGTGAAGTTTTCAAGTTTTGGGTGATGTTCTCATGGACAAAGAGATAAGCAGTGAAAATATATAAAGCTTGGGGATTCCCAAGGAATCCCAAGCCAAATTAAAGGACACCAAAAAGCCTAAGCTTGGGGATGCCCCGGGAGGGCATCCCCTCTTTCGTCTTCAATCCATCGGTAACATTAGTTGGAGCTATATTTTTATTCACCACATGATATGTGTTTTGCTTGGAGCGTCTTGTATCTTAGGAGTCTTTTCTTTTTGTTGTGTCACAATCATCCTTGATGCACACATTTAGAGAGAGACATGCACTCATCATGATTTTGCTAGAATGCTCATAGTGCTTCACTTATATCTTTTGAGCTAGATAATTTTGCTCTATGTGCTTCACTTAGATCTTTTAGAGCACGTCGGTGCGTGACTTGGTACTTGGCTTATGCTATGAAAGTAGTCCCAAAGGTGATAGGTACCCAAAGAGGATAGAAAACATCCATCTTCATGTGCATTAAGTAGAAACAGAAGTCTTGATTCCTCTGAATTAGTTTTGAGACGTGGATTTGGTAATATTAAGAGCTATAATAGTAGGGTGTTGTGAATCTAGAAATACTTGTGTTGAAGTTAGTGATTCCTGTAGCATGCACGTATGGTCAACCGCTATGTTAGGAAGTCGGAGCATAATTGATCTATTGATTGTCATCCTTTGTGTTGAGGTCGGGATCGCGCGATGGTTAACACCTACCAACCCTTCCCCTAGGAGTATGCGTTTAGCACTTTGTTTCGATTACTAATAAAAACTTTCGCAACAAGTATGTGAGTTCTTCATGACTAATGTGAGTCCATGGTATAGATGCACTTTCACCTTCCACCATTGCTAGCCTCTCTAGTGCCGCACAACTTTCGTCGGTGCACAAACCCACCATATGCCTTCCTCAAAGCAGCCACCATACCTTCCTACTATGGCATTTTCATAGCCATTTTGAGATATATTTCCATGCAACTCCCATCGTTCCGTCTCATGACTTGTGTCGTCACTCTCATATTTCCATTGCATGATCGTAAGATAGCTAGCGAGATGTTTCAACATCATACGCCAAGCTAGATCGTTGCACATCCCGGTACACTGCGGAGGCATTTCTTTTAGAGTCATCATCGTTCTAAGCTTTGAGCTGTGAGTAAATAAAAGTGTGATGATCATCATTATTGGAGCATTGTCCCACGTGAGGAAATAAAAAAAAGGCCAAAGTGCCCAAGTAAAAAAAGGTGAAAAAAGAAAAAAGAGGCCCAAGAGCCCAAATAAAAAAAGGAGAGAAAAAGAGAGAAGGGACAATGCTACTATCTTTTTCAACACTTGTGCTTCATAATAGCACCATGTTCTTCATGATTGAGAGCTTCTTGCTTTGTCACTACCATATGCTAGTGGGAATCTTCATTATATAACTTGGCTTGTATATTCTAACGATGGGCTTCCTAAAAATTGCCCTAGGTCTTCGTGAGCAAGCAAGTTGGATGCACACCCACTAGTTCTCCTTTTGAGCTTTCATATACTTATAGCTCTAGTGCATCCTTTGTATGGCAATCCCTACTCATTCACATTGATATTTATTAATGGGCATCTCCATAGCCCTTTGATATTCCGAGTCAATGTGACCATCTCCTCCTTTTTGTCTCACAACCACCACCACACCCTATTCCACCTATAGTGCTATATCCATGGCTCACGCTCATGTATTGCGTGATAGTTATAAAAAATTTGAGAAAGTAAGAGTGCGAAGACAATTACTTGGCCAATACCGGTGTTGTGCATGATTTACATTAGTTGTGTGAGGATGATGGAGCATAGCCAGACTATATGATTTTGTAGGGATAACTTTCCTTGGCCTTGTTATTTCGAAAGTTCATGATTACCTTGCTAGTTTGCTTGAAGTATTATTGTTTTCATGTCAATAGCAAACTATTATTTTGAATTTTACGGATCTGAACATTCATGTCACATGAAATAAGTTGCAAAGGACAACTATGCTAGGTAGCATTCCACATCAAAAATTCAGTATTTATCACTTCCCTACTCGAGGACGAGGTGGAGTTAAGCTTGGGGATGCTTGATACGTCTCCAACGTATCTATAATTTTTGATGGTTTCATACTATTATCTTGTCAAACTTTGGATATTTTGTATGCCTTTTATATATTTTTTGGGACTAACTTATTAACTAAGTGCCAAGTGCCAGTTCCTATTTTTTCATGTTTTTGACCCCTTTCAGAGGAGGATTTTGAACGGAGTCCAAACGAAACGAAACTGCCAAAAAGATTTTTTTCCCGAAAGAGAAAAAGATCGGGAAGCCTGAGAATCAGGGCAGGGGGCCTGTAGGGACCCCACAAGCCCCCTAGCCGCGGCCAGGGGGCCCGCGCCTCCCTGGCTTGTGGGTTCCCTGGGCCACCTCTGCCCTAGGACTGTCGCCTATAAATTCCCTAAAATCCCAGAAAAAAATCAGATGATCATCGAAAGTACTTTTCCGCCGCCGCAAGCTTCTGTCTCCGCAAGATCCCATCTGGGGCATGTTCTGGTGCCCTGCCGGAGGGGGGATTCGGATACGGAGGGCTTATTCATCAACACCATGACCTCTCCGATGATGCGTGAGTAGTTCATCATAGACCTACGGGTCCATAGCTAGTAGCTAGATGGCTTCTTCTCTCTCTTGGATCTTCAATACAAAGTTCTTCATGATCTTCATGGAGATCTATCCGATGTAATCTTCTTTTGCGGTGTGATTCTCGAGATCCGATGAATTTTGGATTTATGATCAGATTATCTATGAATCTTATTTGAGTTTCTTCTGATCTCTCTTATGCATGATTTCATATCCTTGTAATTCTCTTCAAGTTGTGGGTTTTGTTTGACCAACTAGATCTATGGCTTTTGCAGTGGGAAAAGTGCTTGGTTTTGGGTTTATACAGTGCGGCGACCTCGCCCAGTGATAGAAGGGGTAGCGAGGCACGCATCGTGTTGTTCTCATCAAGGGTAAAAAGATGGGGTTTTCATCATTGGTTTGAGATTATCCCTCTACATCATGTCATCTAGCTTAAGGCGTTGCTCTGTTCGTCATGAACACAATACACTAGATGCATGCTGGATAGCGGTCGATGTGTGGACTAATAGTAGTAGATGCAGAAAGTATCGGTCTACTTGTCTCGGACGTGATGCCTATATGTATGATCATTGCCTTAGATATCGTCATGACTTTTCGTGGTTCTATCAATTGCTCGACAGTAATTTGTTCACCCACCGTAATACTTGCTATTTTGAGAGAAGCCTCTAGTGAACACTATGGCTCCCTGGTCTACTCCACACCATATTTTCAGTCTTACACTTTTTCTTTGTTGCACTTTCCGCCTTCAGATCTCACTTTGCAATAAATCTTGAAGGGATTGACAACCCCTTTATAGCGTTGGTGCAAGCTCTTTGTGTTTGTGCAGGTACTCTAGACTTGACGAGATTCTCCTACTAGATTGATACCTTGGTTCTCAAACTGAGGGAAATACTTACTACTCCTGTGCTGCATCACCCTTTCCTCTTCAAGGGAAAACCAACGCAAGCTCAAGAGACGACAGGAGGATTTCTGGCAGCATTGCCTGGGAAGGACTTATGTTGCCGTAGCAGTCACCTACTATGTGTTATGACCCGGCAACCCCGGAGTGACAATAGCCGGAACCACTCCCGGAGATGACCATACTATGAGGAGTTCATGTATTAACTAAGTGCTAATGCTTTGTTACGGTTCTCTATTAAAAGGAGAACCTTAATATCCCGTAATTTCCATTAGTACCCCGCTGCCACGGGAGGGATGGACAATAGATGTCATGCAAGTTCTTTTTCCTAAGCACGTATGACTATATACGGAATGCATGCCTACATTACATTGACGAACTGGAGCTAGTTACTTATCTCCCCATGTTATAACTGTTGCATGATGAATGTCATCCGACATAATTATCCATCACCAATCTAATGCCTACGAGCTTTTCCTACTGGTCCTTGCTACGTTACTTTGTTGCTGCTACAGTTACTGCTACTGCTATCACTGCTGCTACTGTTACTGCTACTACTGTTACCGTTACTATTGTTGCTATCACACTACTTTGCTACTGATATTTTGCTGCAGTTACTAAGTCTTTCAGGTGTGGTTGAATTGACAACTCAACTACTAATACTCGAGAATATTCTTTGGCTTCCCCTTGTGTCGAATCAACAAATTTGGGTTGAATACTCTACCCTCGAAAACTGTTGCGATCCCATATACTTGTGGGTTATCAAGACTATTTTCTGGCGCCATTGCCGGGGAGGCATAGCTCTATTCTCTGAGTCACTTGGAATTTACGTCTGTTGATCACTATGAGGAATATGAGAGATCCAAAAACTAAAGTCTTAACCTCAACTACGAGGACAGGTAAGGAACTGCCATCTAGCTCTGCACTTGATTCACCTTCAGTTATGAGTAAGTTTGCGACACCACCTCCTGCTACAAATTTTGATGTGTCGTCTGTGCTTGATGATGCTACTTCTGCTATCCACGATGCTTGTGATGATGCTTTGCTTGATACTGCTTTGCCACAAGGTGCATTCCTTGATGCACAAATTGCTAGAGTTGCTGCTGAATGTGATGATACTTCTGAGACTGCTGAGATTATTGAAGTAGAACCTGCTATTTCACCTGTTAGAACTAGCTCTCCTACATATGAATTGCTTGATATACCTAAGGGTTATGTTATGGAGGGAGAGATAGCTGAGGACTTTCTTTCTTGTAAGGATAGCTATGATCTTGAGAAATTACTGCGCAAGTGGAAACAAAAATCTCTCAATGCTAGGATGAAATGCGATCCTAAGTTTGCTACTTCGCCTATCTTTATGACCGATAAGGATTACGAATTCTCTGTCGATCCTGAGTTAATCAGTTTGGTCGAATCTGATATTTTTCATGGTTATGAGTCTGAAATGGTTGTAGCACATCTTACTAAGCTGCATGATATAGCCACCCTATTCACGAGTGAGGAAAAGATCCGCCACTACTATACCCTTAAGCTGTTTCCTTTGTCGCTAAAGGATGATGCTAAGACTTGGTTCACTTCTCTTGATCCTGGTTGTGTGCGTAGTCCCCGGGATATGATCTACTACTTCTCCGAGAAATATTTTCCTGCCTATAAGAAACAAGCTGCCTTGCAGGAAATATATAACTTTGTGCAAGTTGAAGAAGAGAGTCTCCCACAAGCTTGGGGAGGCTTGTCCAGCTGCTGAATGTTTTGCCTGGTCACCTGATACGTCTCCAATGTATCTACTTTTCCAAACTCTTTTGCCCTTATTTTGTACTATAATTTGCATGATTTGAATGGAACTAACCTGGACTGACACTATTTTCAGCACAATTGCCTTGGTGTTATTTTTGTGCAGAAATCAAAGTACTCCAAACGTCCTGAAAATTTACGGGGAGCAGTTTTGGAAAATATCAAAAATATCTGCGCCAAGTTCCACCTCAGGGGGTGGGCTAGTGGGCCACAAGCCCCTGCTCTGCCACCACCCCCCTGGTGGCAGTGGGCAGGCTTGTGGGGCCCACAGGCACCTGCCGCCCCCGACTCCAGCTCTATAAGTTGTCTTTCGTCCCAGAAAAAATAAAAAGAGAAGTTTTCGTCGCGTTTTCGATACGGAGGCACCGCCACCTCCTATTCTTCATCTGGAGGGCAGATCTGGAGTCCGTCTTGGGCTTCGGAGAGGGGAAATCGTCGCCATCATAATCATGAACCTTTTTCCCTCTCCAATTCCATGAAGCTCTTCATCGTTCGTGAGTAATCTATTCGTAGGCTCGCTGGGCGGTGATGAGTAGGATGAGATCTATCATGTAATCGAGTTAGTTTTGATGGGGATTGATCCCTAGTATCCACTATGTTCTGAGATTGATGTTGCTACTACTTTGCCATGCTTAATGCTTGTCACTAGGACCCGAGTGCCATGATTTCAGATCTGAAATTATTATGTTGTCACCAATATATGTGTGTTTTAGATCCGATCATGCAAGTTGTAGTTACCTACTATGTGTTATGATCCGGCAACCCCGGAGTGACAATAACCGGAACCACTCCCGGTGATGATCATAGTTTGAGGAGTTCATGTTATCACCAAGTGCTAATGCGTTGGTCCGGTTCTTTATTAAAAGGAGAACCTTAATATCCGTAGTTTCCTTTTGGACCCCGCTGCCATGGGAGGGATGGACAATAGATGTCATGCAAGTTCTTTTCCCTAAGCACGTATGACGACACACGGAATGCATGCCTACATCACATTGACGAATGGGAGCTAGGCACATATCTCTCTGTGTTATAGCTGTTGCATGATGAATATCATCCAAACAAATCACCGACCCATTGCCTACGAGTTTGTCCTACTGTTGCTACTGATGTTACTTGTCCTGCTCTACTCCTGCTGCTACTATTGTTGCTACTGATGTTACTTGTTTTGCTCTGCTGCTACTGTTGCTACTACTGTCGCTTGCTACTGTTGCTACTTGCCGCTGCTGTCACTATTGCTGTTCCTTGCCACTGCTATTGCTCGTTACACTGTCGTTACTCGCTACCTTGTTGTTACTACTGTGCTTGCAGATACTAATCTTTCAAGTGTGGTTGAATCTGACAAATTCAGCTGCTAATACTTGAGAGTATACTCTCACCTCCTGACTGGTAAACCAACAAATTGGGTCAAATACTCTACCCTCGAAAACTGCTGCGAACCCACGCGCTGGTGGGCCATCAACAACATTCTTCTAGTTTCATTGCCGGAGAGTGCTATCAGCATTCTTCTGGTGCCGTTGCAGCAGAAGCTTTGTTGTCATAAGCATTCGTCTAGCTAACGCCAGAGATTGCAGGATCAGCCCTTTTCTGGAGCCATTGCCAAGGAAGCACAGCTCACATCAGCACTTTTCTGGCGCCGTTGTCGGGGAGGTATTGATATATTCTCTAAGTCACTTGGGATTTATATCTGCTGATCAGTATGAAGAATCTGAAGGATCCGAAGACCAAAGTCTTGCCCTCAACTACGAGGGGAGGTAAGGAATTGCCATGTAGCTCTGCACTTGATTCACCTTCAGTTATGAGTAAGTTTGCGACTTCACCTCCTCCTAGAAATCTTGATATCTCTCCTGTGCTTGATGATACTATGATACTACTGCTAGAGATTCTATGCTTGATACTATGCTTGATACTGCTAGAGATGCGATCCTTGATACTGCTAGAGATGCTATGCTTGATACTATGCCTGATGATGCTATGCGTGATACTATGCCTGATACTGCTAGAGATGCTATGCTTGATACTGCTTTGCCTCATGATGCTAGAGATGCTATTTTTCCTGATGATGCTATGCTTGATACTGCTGGAGATGCTCATTTGCCTGATGTTCAACTAGGAGTGTTCCTTGATGCTCATATTGCTAGAGTTTCTGCCAATGCTCGTGATGCTTCTGAAATTGCCGATGATATTGAGATAGAACCTGCTTTTGCTCCTGCTAGATCTAGCTCTCCTAGATATTAATTGCCTGATATACGTGAGGGTTACTTTCTGGAGGGAGAGATAGCTGAGGATTTTCTTGCGTGTAAGGATGCCTATGACGCTGAGAAATTAATTCTCAAGTGGAAGGAAAAATCTCGAGAACTTAGGATGAAAAATGATCCGAAGTTTGCCACTTCGCCTATCTTTGTCACCGATAAGGATTATGAATTCTCTGTCGACCCTGAGATAATATCTCTAGTCGAATATGATCCTTTTCATGGTTATGAGTCTGAGACGGTCATAGCCCATCTTGCCAAACTATCTGAAATAGCCAACCTTTTCACTAATGAGGACAAGATCCGCCACTACTATATCCTTAAGTTGTTTTCTTTCTCTCTAAAGGATGACGCTAAAGCCTGGTTCACCTCTCTTCCTCCTGGATGTGTGCGTAGTCCCCAGGAGATGGTCTATTACTTCTGCGAGAAATATTTCCCTGCCCATAAGAAGCAAGCTGCCTTGTAGGAAATATACAACTTTGCTCAACTCCAAGAAGAGAGCCTTCCACAAGCTTGGGGGAGGCTCGTCCAGCTACAGAATGCTTTGCCTGATCACCCTCTTAAGAAGAATGAGATACTTGATATCCTCTAATGGACTTACCGATGCCTCTCGAGACTACCTAGATAGTTGTGCCGGTTGTGTTTTTAGGGAACGAACTGTAGAACAAGTTGAGACCGTGCTGACTAACCTCTTGATCAACGATAATGCTTGGACTATTCCCAAACCACCTCCTAAGCCAACTCCTAAGAAAAGAGGTATTCTATTCCTCAGTCCCGAAGATATGCAAGAAGCCAAGAAATCTATGCAAGAGAAAGGCATTAGATCTATAGATGTCAAAAATCTACCACCTATCGAAGAGATCCACGGTCTCGATAACCCGGTACAGGTAGTAGAAGTGAATTCTCTGCGTAGGTTTGATGAGAGTGATATTCCTTTTGATAAACCTGCTAGCCTATGCTTTGATGAATTTGACAACTTTGTTGCCAAACAACAGAGTTTCAATGATTATGTTAGCACACATTTGGAACAAAGTACTCGTATGCTTAGCCATTTAAGTGCTTGTGTAGACAGAAATGTCAATGGTCTGAAGCTTCTGAGTAAACATGCCTCTATGATTACTACTCAGGTAGAACAAGTACTTCAAGCTCAGAATGACTTGCTCAATGAATTAAATGACAACTTTGTCAGAGTCATTACTAGAGGAGGCAAAATGACTCAGGAACCTTTGTATCCTGAAGGTCATCCTAAGAGAATTGATCAAGATTCTCAAGGAATCAATGCTGGTACACCTAGTCATCCTAAGGAGAAGAAGAAGGATGATAGAAACCTGCACGCCAGTTCACCAAATACTATCACACCTGAAGAACCTAATGATATTTTTGCGTCTGATGCGGAAACACAATCAGGTGATGAACATGAACCTGGTGACAATGTGGACAGTGATGTTCATAATAATGCTCAACCTAGCCATGATGAGGATGTGGAGATTGAACCTATGGTTAATCTTGATAATCCACAACCTAAGAGATACGACAAGAATGACTTTACTGCTAGGAAGCATGGTAAAGAAAGAGAGCCATGGGTTCAGAGACCTATGCCCTTTCCTCCTAAGCCATCCAAGAAAAAGGATGATGAGGATTTTGAGCGCTTCGTTGAGATGATAAGACCCGTCTTTCTGCAGATGCGGTTAACTTATATGCTCAAGATGTCTCCGTATGCCAAGTACATGAAAGATATCGTGACTAATAAACGGAAGATACCAGATCTTGAGATCTCCACCATGCTTGCCAATTACACTTTTAAAGGTGGAACTCCTAAGAAACTTGGTGATCCGGGAGTGCCCACTATACCTTGCTCTACTAAAGGAATCTACGTAAGAACTGCCTTATGTGACCTTGGAGCCGGTGTTAGTGTTATGCCGCTTTCTCTTTATCGTAGACTTGAGTTGGATAAGTTGACACCCACTGAAATTTTTCTGCAAATGGCCGACAAATCAAATGCTTTCCCTATCGGCATTTGCGAGGATGTGCCTGTTGTGGTTGCCAACACCAATATCTTAACAGACTTTGTTATCTTGGATATTCCCGAGGACGATGCCATGGCTATCATCCTCGGAAGACCCTTTTTAAACACTGCAGGGGCTGTTATAGATTACAACAAAGGCAATGTCACTTTCCATGTCAGCGGTAATGAGCACACAGTGCACTTTCCGGAGAAACGATATCCAGTACATTGCATCAATGCTATCGAAAAGACTTCATCGATTCTCATTGGGAGCTTTGAATGCCCTTTTCCTCGTGTCAATATGAAGTATGATTTGCTTGTTGGGGAGATACATATCCCCATTGAGGTGATTTAGTGGCTATTCGAAAATTCTCCGTTCTCTCTTGCGATTCGAGAAAGTTTTGTCATAAGGACTTGATCAACCCCATTGACGGATTCCTTTCGATGACCATGAGACGGATGAATTAGAGAGTCATATACCTCTGTTTTGAGTTTTCTTTTTCTTTTGCTTAGAAGAAAAATGATAGAATTAGTTTACTTTTTCCTGTTTTCTGTTTTAGCGTCCCGGAGAAAAATACCTCGAAAATAAAAGTTATGTGATGGTCCTCAGAATTTAATATGATTTTTTCTGGAATTTTTGAAATTTTTTGGGCCTGAGAGCTGGTCAGGGGGACTGACCAGTGGGCCACAAGCCCCCCCACTGCCACCTACCCCCCTGGTGGTGGGGTGCAAGCTTGTGGGGCCCACAGGCATACCCTCCACTCATTCCAGCTCCCAAGCTCATCTTCCACCTCCAGAAAAAAATTGTTTCGCAGCTCAAACCCGTGTTCTTGCTCATTTGGCTGTGATTTTCGATCTCCTTGCTCAAAGGACCATTCTCCGAACCGTTTTGGGGAAATTACTCCTTGGTAAGTGACTCCTCCATTGGTCCAGTTAGTTTTTGCTCTAGTGTTTTATCCTTCGTGAATTCTTGCTACCTTGGTGACCCTGTTCTTGAGCTTGAAAGGTTGATTTTAGTTGGTCGCAAGTAGTTTTAGCACGTGATACGATCTCTAGGCACTAGTAGGAGTAGCTGCTACAAGTTGGGTTAACCCTTATTCACTTTTCTTTTGAAGTCTCTAAAAATTTCAGAATTTTTCAGAGCTAGAAAAAGGAAGAGATGAGGAGGTTCTTGAGAGGCTCTCCAAGCCGTAACCACAAGGAGGATGAGAAGAACCACCCTAAGTACGTAGTCCCTCGAGTCACAGAAGTTCGAGCGTGCGAGTGGCCAAGTGATGAATTTTTGCACGCCGCCGGACTTTATGAAGACTTTTATTACTTGGTGGAGAATGCAGGTCTTACTGCGTTCGTTGAAGATAAGTGCCCAAAATATCTCCTCCTCACCAATATTTTCGTTCAAAGCTTCAACTTTTATCCGAGGAAGTCCCATGGTTGAGTTCATGATATACGATGTTCCCCAGTGCATGACGCTACAGGATTTTTGCAATGTATGCAAATTACCTTATGTTGGGGATATCCGTGACCCTCGTCCACGGGACTTGGAGGATTTCATTGGTTCAATTGTTGTTGGAGAGGAGAGAGGAGTGTCTCGCGCTAGAATTGCTAGCATACATTTTCCTGTGCTTCGGTACTTCTCACTATTTGTGGGGAAATGTTTGATTGGCCGTGGGGAGGCTGGATCACTTAGTTCTCCAAACCTTCCGGTTTTGCAAGAAGGCCTTTATAACGATAAGACTTATAGCCTGGGCGCTATAGTAGCTCAACGGTTGAACCTGAACTGTTCTAAAGGTGTTGTCTATGGAGGTATCTATGCTACCCGTCTTGCCAGACACTTTGAGATACCGATTAGACTGGGAGAGGAAGGAGAGATGCTTCTCCCTGAGAGATACCTGGATTATGACAGCATGGTTCACCATGATTTTCTGGATAGAGATGCTAGTAGACGGATGATTTATAACCTGGTGTTTAGTCAGGGTACTCGAGAGCCTATTAGCTTGCGTGCTCCTTCTTTGTTTGATCTTCATGCAGGCAGGTACACTATTATGGCCGCAGACATGTACGCATATTGGGCTTGGCCCAACCACAAGCGCCCGTGCCAGAGCCGCCAGTCGAGTACCAGACGCCAGTTTATCAGTGGGAGCCAGAGGAGCTCACACAGCAGTGGCATCCACAGTCTGCTCTGGAGTATCCTAGAGCTGGTTATTTCCCACCTTGGGAGTAGACCAAGCTAGGCCAAAAGGCTAAGCTTGGGGGAGTACGTGTTCTCACCGACTTTACATTCATGCTTATGCTTTCGCTTTGTTAGCCGGTGTTTACACTTTGCCACTGTATTATCCATGCTAGTTTCTTTTCGTTTTCTTGCTTTCTTGTTTTGTGTCCTTTTGAGAAAACCCAAAAAGATTTTTCTTTCCTGTTTTGCTTGTTGGGAGCTTTCCCGTGTAAATAGTTTTCTTTTTCTTTGTGTCAAGGTAGAACATATTGGTTACAATGCTTATTGGTTCTTACATGCTTACCTGTTTAACTTTCAAAGAGCCATATTATTTTGTCTTCTCCTTTGTGTTTTCCTGCAGATTCATCTTAGTCCAATGCACTTATTATCGTTTTCATCGTTCGACCGTGCAAATGAAAGGCAACAATGATGATATATGATGAAGTGACTGAGACTGAAAAGCTGGTATGAACTCTATCTATTTTGTTTTTGTAAATATGAGTAGCTTGTCGACCCAGATTTAGCTTTGTTGTGAGAGAACCATGTTTGCAATGAAAACTTAGATATCATAGTTTCTGATGCCATGCTTATTTAGCAGAGAGCTTATAATGGTTTGTCTTGACTGCCAACATAGATTTTGAGATGACTATGATGTAGTATGATAGGATGGTATTCTCCTTTGAATGTTTCAAGTGGCTTGACTTGGCGCATGTTCATGCATGTGGTTGAAACAAAATCAACGTAGCCTCTATGATGTTCGTGTTCATGGTGATTTATATCCTGTTCATGCTTGCATTTAATGTTAGTCAAACTCATTGCATCTTGATGACTGTTGTCGCTCTCTAGTTGGTCGCTTCCCAGTCTTTTGCTAGCCTTCACTTGTACTAAGCGGGAATGCTGCTTGTGCATCCACTTTCATCAACCCAAAAGTTTTTCCATGAGAGTCCACCATACCTACCTATTTGCGGTATCTACCTGCCGTTCCCAGTAAATTTGCATCTGCCATTCTCTAAACCTTCAAGAAATAAATTTGTTTTGCATGCCCGAACCGCTCATGTGGTGACAAAGGGCTATTGGTATCTTCCATGCTAGGAGTGTTATCCTCGACATGTGTTTATTCACAGTCCTTCACGAGAAAGGGGCCCGTATTTGGGATGCCCAGTTCCATGCTTAAATCGAAAACATAACTGTAAAACAAGACTCCCCCCGGATTGATGTTAGTATGGACGGTACCCGAGGATTCGGCTAGCCGTGGAGTGTGATTTATTGGTGGTGGGGGAGTTAAAACTATACTTTTCTGTTTGGGAACCGCCTATAGCATGAGTAGCATGGAATATATTGAGAACTCTTGGTCATTGTGTTGACAATGAAAGCATGCCACCCAAAATTATTATCTCTGTTTTCAAAGCTTGAGCTCTGGCACCTCTGCAAATCAATGCTTCCCTCTGTGAAGGGCCTGTCTATTTATTTTCCTGTTGAGTCATCCTCCTCTTATATAAGCACCAATTAGAGAGCACCTCTGTCATTTTTATGCTTTTCTTTTGATTGATATTGAGTATGACTATGACTGGATCTTCGTTGCTATGAATTACAATGGTTAGTCAGCCCTTGATCTTTGAAAGTGCTCTGCATTTATGTTTTGCGGTCTCAGAAAGAGCTAGCGAGATACCACCTATTCATATTGCTTCATGCTTGCTTTGATTGAAGTGTTGGTATTTGAAACTCATTATTATTTGCTCGTTAGCTAATTATGCCATTGATATTAGTTTACCGTGAGATCTTTGTGTCATTTGCTTATGTGGTTAACTTGTGATCTTGCTGAAATTATAGTTATGAGTTAGACATAGTTGCAACAACAAGATCAAATACAGTTTGTCAAAGTTTTTCTTTCTCTCTCAGTTTGTCAACTGAGTTGCTTGAGGACAAGCATGGTTTTAAGCTTGGGGGAGTTGATACGTCTCCAACGTATCTACTTTTCCAAACTCTTTTTCCCTTGTTTTGGACTATAATTTCCATGATTTGAATGGAACTAACCTGGACTGACAATGTTTTCAGCACAATTGCCTTAGTGCTATTTTTGTGCAGAAATAAAAGTTCTCCAAACGTTCTAAAAATTTACGGGGAGCAGTTTTGGAAAATATCAAAAATATCTGCGCCAAGTTCCACCTCAGGGGGTGGGCCAGTGGGCCAAAAGCCCCTGCTCCGCCACCACCCCCCCTGGTGGCGGTGGGCAGGCTTGTGGGGCCCACAGGCACCTGCCGCCCCCAACTCGAGCTCTATAAGTTGTCTTTTGTCCCAGAAAAAATAAAAAGAGAAGTTTTCGTCGCGTTTTCGATACGGAGGCGCCGCCACCTCCTATTCTTCATCTGGAGGGCAGATCTGGAGTCCGTCTTGGGCTCCGGAGAGGGGAAATCAACGCCATCGTCATCATCAACCTTCTTCCCTCTCCAATTCCATGAAGCTCTTCGTCGTTCGTGAGTAATCTATTCGTAGGCTCGCTGGGCGGTGATGAGTAGGATGAGATCTATCATGTAATCGAGTTAGTTTTGATGGGGATTGATCCCTAGTATCCACTATGTTCTGAGATTGATGTTGCTACTACATTGCCATGCTTAATGCTTGTCACTAGGGCCCGAGTGCCATGATTTCAGATCTGAAATTATTATGTTGTCACCAATATATGTGTGTTTTAGATCCGATCTTGCAAGTTGTAGTTACCTACTATGTGTTATGATCTGGCAACCCCGGAGTGACAATAACCGGAACCACTCCCGGTGATGATCATAGTTTGAGGAGTTCATGTGTTCACGAAGTGCTAATGCGTTGGTCCGGTTCTTTATTAAAAGGATAACCTTAATATCCCGGAGTTTCCATTCATGTGTTCACCAAGTGCTAATGCGTTGGTCCGGTTCTTTATTAAAAGGAGAACCTTAATATCCCGGAGTTTCCTTTTGGACCCCGCTGCCACGGGAGGGATGGACAATAGATGTCATGCAAGTTCTTTTCCCTAAGCCTGTAAGACGACACACAGAATGCATGCCTACATCACATTGACGAACGGGAGCTAGCCACATATCCCTCCGTGTTATAGCTGTTGCATGATGAATATCATCCAAACAAATCACCGACACATTGCCTACGAGTTTGTCCTACTGTTGCTACTGTTGTTACTTGTCTTGCTCTACTGCTGGTGCTACTACTGTTGGTACTGCTGTTACTTGTTTTGCTCTGCTGCTACTGTTGCTCCTACTGTCGCTTGCTATTGTTGCTACTTGCCACTGCTGTCACTACTGTTGTTCCTTGCCACTGCTATTGCTCGTTACACTGCCGTTACTCACTACCTTGTTGTTACTACTGTGCTTGCAGATACTAATCTTTCAGGTGTGGTTGAATCTGACAAATTCAGCTGCTAATACTTGAGAGTATACTCTCACCTCCCGACTAGTAAACCAACAAGTTGGGTCGAATACTCTACCCTCGAAAACTGCTGCGAACCCACGCGCTGGTGGGCCATCAACAACATTCTTCCAGTTTCATTGTCGGGGAGTGCTATCAGCATTCTTCTGGTGTCGTTGCAGGAGACGTTTTGTTGTCATAAGCATTCGTCTAGCTAACACCAGAGATTGCAGGATCAGCCCTTTTTTGGAGCCATTGCGAGGGAAGCATAGATGACGTCATCACCCTCTTGAGAAGAATGAAATACTTGATATCTTCTATAATGGACTAACCAATGCTTCTAGGGACCAACTAGATAGTTGTGCTGGTTGTGTTTTCAGGGAACGAACTGTAGAACAAGCTGAGATTCTATTGAATAATATCTTGTGCAATGAGAATGCTTGGACTATTCCCGAACCACCTCCGAAGCCAACTCCAAAGAAAAGAGGTATTCTATTCCTCGGTCCTGAAGATATGCAAGAAGCTAAGAAATCTATGAAAGAGAAAGGCATTAAATCTGAAGATGTCAAAAATCTACCACCTATCGAACAGATACATGGTCTTGATAACCCGACACAGGTAGTAGAGGTAAATTCTCTTCGTAGATTCAATGAGAGTGATATTCCTTTTTGACAAACCTGCTAGCTTATGCTTAGATGAATTTGATAACTTTGTTGCAAAACAACAAAGTTTCAATGATTATGTTAGCAGACAATTGGAACAGAATGCTCGTATTCTTAGTCATTTAAGGGCTTGTGTGGATAGAAACGTCAATGATCTTAAGTTTTTGAGTAAACACGCCTCTATAGTTACTACTCAGGTAGAACAAGTACTTAAGGCTCAAAATGACTTGCTCAATGAGTTGAATGACAATTCTGTCAGAGTCGTCACTAGAGGTGGTAGAATGACCCAGGAACCTAGTCATCCTAGGAAGAAAAAGAAGGATGATAGGAACTTGCATGCTAGCAACCCTATTGCCATTACACCCTAGAATCCAAACGATGTCTCTGTTTCTGATGCCGAAACACAATCTGGTGATGAACATGAGCCTAGTGATAATATCGATAGTGGTGTTCATGATGATGCTCAATCTAGCAATGATAAGGATGTGGAGACTGAACCTGTTGATCTTGATAACCCACAACCTAAGAATAGGAGATACGATAAAAATGACTTCATTGCTAGGAAGCATGGTAGAGAAAGAGAACCATGGGTTCAGAAACCCATGCCCTTTCCTCCCAAACCATCCAAGAAAAAGGATGATGAGAATTTTGAGAGCTTTGTAGAAATGATTAGACCTGTCTTTCTGCAAATGCGTTTGACAGATATGCTCAAAATGTCTCCTTATTCTAAGTACATGAAGGATATTGTGACTAATAAGAGGAGGATACCTGAGGTTGATATTTCCACCATGCTCGCTAATTACACCTTCAAGGGTGGAACTCCTAAGAAACTAGGTGATCCCGGAGTGCCCACTATACCTTGCTCCATTAAAGGAAACTACGTTAGAACTGCTTTATGCGACCTTGGAGCCGGTGTTAGTGTTATGCCTCTCTCTCTTTATTGTAGACTTGAATTGGATAAGTTGACACACACTGAAATCTCCTTGCAAATGCCGACAAATCAACTGCTTTCCCTATCGGCATTTGTGAAGATGTGCCTGTTGTGGTTGCTAACGTTACTATCTTAACATACTTTGTTATTCTGGATATTCCCGAGGATGATGCCATGGCGGTCATCCTTGGAAGACCCTTTTTAAACACTGCAGGGGCTGTTATTGATTGCAACAAAGGCAATGCCACTTTCCGTGTCAATGGTAATGAGCATACGGTGCACTTTCTGAAGAAACAATATCGAGTACATTGCATCAATGCTATTGAAAAAACTTCATCGATTCGTATTCGGAGCTTTGAATGCCTATACCTACTGTTAAGATGAAGTATGATTTGCTTGTTGGGGATATGCACATCCCCATTGAGGTGACCTAGTGACTATTCGAAAATTCTCCTTTTTTATGTGATTCGAAAAATTTGTCAAGGAGACTTGATCGACCTCATTGACAGATTTCTTTTGATGACCATGAGATGGATGAATCTAAGAGTCACAACCCTCTGTTCCAAGCCTTTACTTTCGGTTGTTTAGAAGAAAAATGATAGATTTAGCTTTAGGTTTTCCTGTCTTCTGCTTTTTGCATCCCGTAGAAAAGTGTCCCGAAAATAAAAGTTCTTCAAATGCCCTGAAAATCAAGTATGATTTTTTCTGGAATTTTTGAAAAATTCTAAGACGGAGAGCTAGTTAGGGGGTAGCACCAGTGGGCCACAAGCCCAGGAGGCGCGGGCACCCTCCTGGCCGCGCCTACCAGGCCTGTGGGGCCCACATGGCCCCCCTCCACTTATTCCAGCTCCCATCTTCTCCTACCTCCAGAAAAAAATCATTCTACAGCTCAAACCCGTGTTCTTGCTCTTCTTGCTACGATTTTCGATCTCCTTGTGCAAAGCCCCATTCACCAAACTATTCTGGGGGAATTGTTCCTTGGTATGTGACTCCTCCATTGGTCCAATTAGTTTTTGCTCTAGTGCCTTGTTCGTTGCATATTTTTTCTTCCTTGGTGACCCAGTTCTTGAGCTTTGCATGCTAATTTTAGCTGGTCCCAAGTAGTTTTGATGCATGATATGGCCTCTAGGCACTTGTTGGAGTAGTTGCTATGATTATCGTTGAGCCTTGTTCACTTTTCCCTTGAGTCACTAAAAATTTCAGAAAAGGGAAGATGTTCAGGAAAAACTATCATGGTGGCTCTTCAAGCAAGAGGGGTCCCCGTCTCGCGATTCGGGAGCCCGATCCTTACCAACCGAGGAACGCACACGTACAACCATGTGAATGGCCTTCTGATGAATTCATGATTGATGCAGGATTCAAAGACGAGTTTGATACATTTGTTCACAACGTCAGGCTCGAAGAATTCATCTCCGATAAATGTGAACAGTATACTACTCTCACTGCCTCTTTTGTTCGTAGATTCAAATTTTCAGTTCGTCGTGACACATCCATACTGTTTGATCTGTATGACAAATCGTATACCATGGATTTAGAGGATTTCAATAGAATTTGGAAGATACCTGATTGGGGTAGTCTCAATGATCCTCCTAAGTCTTCAGTTAGAGATTTTATCTCTAGTATAACTGTCGGAGAAACTAGAGATATTACGCAGGCTACCATGGGGAGCATTCATTTTCCTGCCTTGCATTACTTTGCCCTCTTCATAGGTAGATGCATTAATGGCAAGATTGAGCATTATCACCTCTGCGCACCTGACCTTAGTATTCTTAAGAGCGCAGTAACGGGTGATAGAAGTTTCAATATGGGAGCTATAATCGCGAGGAGTCTAAATAATAATGCTAATGAAGGGGATTTCTTGGGTGGAATCTATGCCACTCGCATAGCAAATTTTCTTGGAGTACCCATCCGCGAAGGAGACCCCCCGCTCCATACAACTTTCCTTGATCGCGCCGTGATGACACGTTATCAGTTCCTTGACAGGGATAATGAATCCCTCCTATACCGGTTAGTATTTAACCGACAACGTGCTTTCCATATTACCGTTCCTGCTCCTGCCTTCTTTGACTTTCAGGTAAGACGGAGATATTACATAACCAGAGGAGAGGCAGAGGAGTATGAGAGGGAGGCAAAGGCTGCTCGCCTCCGTGAAGCAGCTATTCAGGCGGTAGCAGCAGCGCTCCCGTACAACCCCCATTATGATTTTGGATATCGCCCGGACCAGCCATGGGAGTAGACCAACTTAGGCCAAAAGCCTAAGCTTGGGGGAGTACGTGTTTCTCACCGACTTTATATTCTTGCTCACGCTTTCACTTTGTTAGTCGGTGTTCACGCCTTGCCACTGTATCATCCATGCTAGTTTATTTCTTTTTCTCGCTTTCTTCTCGTGTGTTTGTTTAGTTTGAGAAAACCCAAAAAGATTTCTCGTTCTTCTTTTGCTTGTTGGGAGCTTTCCCGTGTAAATAGTTTTCTTTTTCTTTGGGTCAAGGTAGAAGACCATGGTTACAATGTTAATGCTCTCGCATGCATATCTGTTTATCTGTCAAAGAGCCATATTACTTTGTCTTCTCCTTTTGTGTTTGCTTGCAGATTCCAGCTTAGTCCAATGCACAAACACTCTTATTATTGTTCACATCATTCGATCGTGCAAGTGAAAGGCAATAATGACGATATATGATGAAGTGACTGCGCCTGGGGAAAGATAGTATGAACTCGATCTATTTTGTTTTTGTAAATATGACTAGCTCATCGTTCCCAATTCAGCTTTGTTATGAGAGAAACATGTTTGCAATGACAAATTAGAGATCATAGTTTCTGATGCCATGCTTAATTAGCTAGAAGCTTATAATGGTTTGTCTTGGATGCCAACATGAATTTCAAGATGATTATGATGTAGTATGATAGGATGGTATCCTACTTTGAATGATTCAAGTGGCTTGACTTGGCACATGTTTGCGCATGTAGTTGAAACAAAATCAACATAGCCTCTATGATATTCATGTTTATGGTCATTTATGTCCTACTCATGCTTGCACTCAATGTTGGTTAATTTCAATGCATTTTGATGACTCTTGTCTCTCTCTAGTTGGTCACTTCCCTGTCTTTTGCTAGCATTCACTTGTACTAAGCGGGAATACTGCTTGTGCATCCACTTCCATAAACCCAAAGTTGTTCCATATGAGTCCACCATACCTACCTATATGCGGTATCTACCTGCCGTTCCAAGTAAATTTGCATGTGCCACTCTCTAACCTTTAGGAAATAATCTGTTTTGTAGGCCCGAACCGCTCATGTCGTGACAAGGGGCGATCAATATCTTCCATGCTATGCGTGTTATCCTTGATATGTGTTTATTCACTATCACTCACGAGAAAGGGTCCGGTAATTGGAATGCCCAGTTCCATGCTCAAATCGAAAAGATAATTGCAAACAAAACTCCCCCTGGATTGTTGTTGGTATGGACGGCACCCGAGTATACGGCTAGTCGTGGAGTGTGATTGATCGGTGGTGGGGGAGTCAAAACTTTACTTTTCTGTTTGGGAACCGCCTGTAGTATGTGTAGCATGGAAGATGGTGAAAACTCTTGGTCGTCGCATTGACAATGAAAGCATGCCACCCAAAATTATTGATCCATGTCTTAAAAGCTTGACCTCTGGCACCTCTGCAAATCAATGCTTCCCTCTGCGAAGGGCCTATCTATCTATGTTTCTGTTGAGTCATCCTCTTGTTTCAAAAAGCACCAATTAGAGAGCACCTCCGTCATTTTTATGCTTTGCTATTATATGTTATTGAGTATGACTGTGACTGGATCTTCTTTGCCATGAATTACAATGTTCAGTCAGCCCTTGGTCTTTGAAGGTGCTCTGCATTTATGTTTTGCGGTCTTAGAAAGAGCTAGCGAGATACCATCTGTTCATGTTGCTTCATGATTGTTTTGATAGAAGTCTTGACATTTGAAACTTATTATTATTGCTCGCTAGTTGATTATGACATTGATATGAGTACATCTTGAGACCTAAATGTCATTGGTTATGTGCTTAGCTTATGATCCTGCTGAAAATCTGAATATGAGTTAGACATAATTGCAACAACAAGATCAAACAGAGTTCGTAAAAGTTTTTCTTTTGTCTCTTTCAGTTTGTCAACTGAATTGCTTGAGGACAAGCAAGGCTTTAAGCTCGGGGGAGTTGATATGTCTCCGTCGTATCTACTTTTCCAAACTCTTTTACCCTTGTTTTGGACTCTAATTTGCATGATTTGAATGGAACTAACCCGGACTAACGTTGTTTTCAGCAGAATTGCCATGGTGTTGTTTTTGCGGAGAAATAAAAGTTCTCGGAATGACCTGGAAATTTACGAGGATTTTTTGTGGAATATATAAAAAATACTGGCGCAAGAATCAACCGGAGACGTGGAGCGAGGAGCCCACAAGCCTAGGAGGCGCGGGCCCCCTAGCCGCGCCTAGCAGGCTTGTGGGGCCCTCTGGGCTCCGCCGCCTCCAACTCCAGCTCTATTTAGTCCCTTTCGTCCGGAAAAAAATTAAGGAGAAGAGTTCATCGCGTTTTACGATACGGAGGCGCCGCCACCACCTGTTCTTCCTCTGGAGGGCTGATCTGGAGTCCGTTCTGGGCTCCAGAGAGGGGAGATCGTCGCCATCGTCATCACCAACCTTCCTTCATCGCCAATTCCATAATGCTCTTCACCGTTCATGAGTAATCTCATCGTAGGCTTGCTGGATGGTGATGGGTTGGATGAGATCTATCATGTAATCGAGTTAGTTTTGATGGGGATTGATCCCTAGTATCCACTATGTTCTGAGATTGATGTTGCTACTACTTTGCCATGCTTAATTCTTGTCACTAGGGCCCGAGTGCCATGATTTCACATCTGAACCTATTATGTTCTCGTCAATATATGTGTGTTCTTGATCCTATCTTGCAAGTTGTAGTCACCTACTATGTGTTATGACCCGGCAACCCCGGAGTGACAATAGCCGGAACCACTCCCGGAGATGACCATAGTATGAGGAGTTCATGTATTCACTAAGTGTTGATGCTTTGTTCCGGTTCTCGACTAAAAGGAGAACCTTAATATCCCGTAGTTTCCATTAGGACCTCGCTGCCACGGGATGGATAGACAATAGATGTCATGCTCCGATAGAGATCACGAGGGTCCTCTTCTTCCTTCATCACAAACTCATCGGCCTGATCAAGTATCACTTCATAGTTGGATCGTTGAATACTTGAGCTTCCCTTGTACAACACCATAATATGCTCCCAACAATCCTTGGCCAATGTGAAGGGACGTAAGTGGGGAAGATCTTCAGGTGGCACAGCAGACTGGAGAATAAACAACGCAGAGTGATTATATTGATTGTCTGCATCTTCTCTTGGAGTGAGGTTGCTTGGGTCATGGGGGTAATATCCTTGCTCGATAATTCTCCACAAGTTTGTTGAGCTGTGATTCAAATGAGACTTAATAGAAAATACCCAGTTAGCAAAGTCACTTTTTACAAGTTTAGGAGGAGGACCAACAGGATTAAGACGAGGTGCGAGAACGGGTCCTCCATATGTCATGGGAGGTGGAACCGAAGCATGTGTTCCCGTTCCATCCTTTTCGTGAGGTGAAGCAGGTTGCATACCTTTAGCCGCTTCCTTAGAGGAGTTGGCCTCCGAATCGGAAATGGTGGGTTTAACCACTAAAGCCGGTTCGGGTGAACTTTTAAGACCATCAATTAATTCCTTAAGCATGGTTTTGACTTCGCTCGTCAAGGACGTCTTGAGGGCGGCCATAGCCGTATTCAAGTCGTCCCTTGTGACCGAAGTCAAGTCCATGTCCTCGGGTTGCCCACGGTTAACTTCCTCTCCGCCTTCCATACTTTTCGGGTGGTTAAACCCTTAATAAAGAGACGTGGCTCTGATACCAATTGAAAGGATCGATATGGTTGGCTAGAGGGGGGGTGAATAGACAACGACCACTTTTTAATTAAACCTAACAAGTTAAGGTAAACACTATACGGGTTCACAAATAATATGACAAAGAGGTGATCCCTATAGAAGCTACCAACAAGACCTATTAAGACAAGTGAGATATAGTCACAAGTAAAAGCAAATACAAAGTAAAGGTTAGAGATAACCACAAGTCGAACCGATGGAGACGAGGATGTGTTACCGAAGTTCCTTCCTTTTGACAGGAAGTACGTCTCCGTTGGAGCGGTGTGGAGGCACAATGCTCCCCAAAAAGCCACTAAGGCCACCGTATTCTCCTCACGCCCTCGCACGATGCAAGGTACCGTGATTCCACTATAGGTGCCCTTGAAGGCGGCAACCGAACCTTTACAAACAAGGTTGGGGCAACTCCACACAAAGCTTGGAGGCTCCCAACAAGACCACGAAGCTTCACCACAATGGAATATGGCTTCGAGGTGACCTCAACCGTCTAGGATGCTCAAACACCCAAGAGTAACAAGATCCGCAAGGGATAGGTGGGGGAATCAACTTTTCTCTTGGTGAAAGTGTGGATCTAGGCCTTCTCAACCAATCCCTAAAGAATCAACAAGTTTGATTGGCTAGGGAGAGAGATCGGGCACTTTTAAGCTTGTGGAGCAACAATGGAGCTTAGAGAGGTAAGAGATAGATTTCCTCAGCTAGAAGAACCCTTTATATAGTGGGGGGAAAAATTTAGACCGTTTCCCACTCTCTGCCCGAGATCCAGCGGTACTACCGCTGGGAAAGAGCGGTACTACCGCTGCCTGGCGGTACTACCGCTGGACGCAGCGGTACTACCGCCGGGGCTTCCAGCGGTACTACCGCTGGCACCAGCGGTACTACCGCTGGCCCCTTGGTAGTGCATAAGCACTACTACCGCCGGGAAAGTCTTCGCAAAAGGGTCCGTCCACGAACTACCGCTAGGTAGGTGGAACAGGGCACCTGGAGCGGTACTACCGCTGACCAGGGGGCGGTACTACCGCTGGCTAGCGGTACTACCGCTGTCAAGCGGCGGTACTACCGCTGGCTGCAGCGGTACTACCGCTGGCACCAGCGGTACTACCGCTGGGGACCATTTTGCAAAGATGCTCAAGACGAAATAGGCGAGGGCTGCTCCAAACAAGGAAGGGGAGAATTGTGACGTGTGCGTGTGTAAAGATAGATTCCACCCAAATCTTTCCACTACGGATCCCCTCTTAATAGTACGGCTTTCCTATGACTCAAATAAAGAGAATCGTAGAGAGCGCCGTGTTTCCGTTCCATAAGAGAGGAGACGAGTTGTCTTGTGCCGTTGACGAGTGTTACCTGAAACCTTGACACACACGATTAGTCCTGTACGGTACTGTCATCAATCACCAAAATTACTTAGGCATAAACTATGCCTCAACAATCTCCCCCTTTTTGGTGGATTGATGACAATACCGGATTTGCACAGATAATAATATGAGAATAAAAAGATAGAGATATATGACATATGACTCACAGCATATGATGGAAATAAATCTGATCTCACATAAGAAAGATCATGTCTCACACAAGATAGCAAACGAATCAAACCAAGTTCAAAGCAAACCATACGAGATAAAGCAAAGCAAGGCAAAGAACGAAGTGAAAGCAAATCCTAGACTCTCTCCCCCTTTGGCACAAGACACCAAAAAGGGGCACACCTAATGCCACAGGTAACTACTCCTCGTCTTCAGGATCACCAGACTCGTCTGTCCCCTCCTGGTCGGTCTGCTCCTCCTCTTCTGCCTCATCGCCAGACCACTGGTACACCTGAGCCTGCATCCAAGTGGCCTCCGGAGTGATGTCGTCCTCGGAGCCGCTGGAGATGTCCACATCCAAGGTCCTGAGAACACGCTTATGCCTCTGGCGGCTCTGCTTCTGAGCCACATGTGTCTGGTACTGTCCCTTGGCCTGCATACAGAAAAGTGTCTTCATCTTGTCCTGCAGTTTGATAGCCCAAGATGGCATGGCAGACGAGCGGGGTTGAGAGGCAGGTCCTCTGCCAGCAGCGGTCTCTGTATCAGTGTCCATGTGCTGAGAAGATGAAGATGGGTTGGCCCACTTGTCCTTGACGCGCAACTTGATTGGGTCATGCACAATGTAATCAGACTGTGCGTAGAGCACCTCATCCGGAAACGCCTGTTGCCACTTATGGCTGATGTATGCGAACAGGTAAGGCCCGTAGATAGGAACCTTACGGTTGATGATGCAGTTCCAGAGCTCTGTGAACATCACATCTGCAATATCCAGGGGAGCAGACTCCTGAGACATAGCTTCCTTACACAATAACAGCATCTCAGCCAAGTGGCCGTGGACCTCATCGAAGTTACCACTCCGAGGGAAGAGGGTGTTGCGAAAGATGCGATGCATGATATCCAGGTGCTTGGGAAGCACCCCCTTCCTCAGATACAGTGACTGCAGTCTGTCCTTTGCGAGGGCCCTATCAGTGGGGGCTGGAGCGTGAGGACGCAGCCCAAGAGGAGTGTCAGCACCTTGAAAGTCAATGTGAAGGAACTGCATGAACTCTGCCCAAGAACCGGTCATCTTCTTTGACCCAGTCATCCATATCATGGAGCGCTGTTCATCATGGGAGAAATGGACTGTGACATAAAACTGAGCAACTGTCGATCAAAATCCGTCTTGAAGGAGATGATGTTTTTGATGCCCAGCTTGTCAATCAGAGCGAGGGCATCACCAAAGTACTCCATGTTCCGCTGAAGATGTGCCAGATCAATCCACTGGACAGAGACAAAGTTCTTCTTGAAGTTGGCAATAACATCTCGATAGATCCTGCAATGGTCCTTTACCCAGACATGGTCAACACCATTAATCTCCTCCCTCTCCTGGAGATAGTGGTTCTTGGTGCGAAATCGCAGAAAGTCCTTGGGGGACATTGTACGGACATTCACCCTCTTATGAGCGACCTTCTTGAAGGACTTCTTCTTGGGAGGCAGGCCAGACGTGGCAGACCCCTCGGGCGCCTCTGGGTTGCGAAACTGTTTGGATTGCGTTTCCCGTGGGGGGTTCGAACGGCGAGCAGAGCCACCTGTGACACAGACCACAAAGCAAGAAAGAGGCGACAAGAAGAGTCAAGGCAATGAATCTTGAAAACGCGAAACAAGTAAACACGGATTGCTAAGCAAAAACAAGCAGAAAATACACGTGAATGCTCTGGCGGTAGTACCGCTGGGGCCTGGAGGTAGTACCACCAGTCCTGGCGGTAGTACCGCTGGGGGTCACAGCGGTAGTACCGCTACCCCTGGCGGTAGTACCGCTGGGGTCCTAGCGGTAGTACCGCTACACCCCGGCGGTAGTACCGCTGGGGGTTTGACTTTCAGATCTACACATATAGAACTCGTTTTCAATGGCATGGACTGAATATGAACACTAATACGTACACCCCAGCCCTACTGTCATGAGAAACACATAGTAACACGAGGTACAAACATGCCTAGGCAAGAGAGAGCACGTTTTAGATCTAATCCAAAAGTTCAAGTATTCGATCTAAGACGATGAAATCCTAAACCATGGCAGCAATCATAACAACAAACCATTGGACCTATACTCCCCTCAAATATTTCCTTCATGCTATCCAATAACTAGCCATAGGATCAACAAGATGAATCCAATCCCCAATGCTCCTAACCCTAGAACACGAAGAACAACCAAATAGAAGAAGGGAGGAGCTTTTGTTACCGGGATTCATGGATTTGGAGGAGAAGGAAGAAGTGAAGCAGCCCTTCCACACCAACGGGGAGAAGGAGCTCCACGAAGTGAGATCCAATCGGGGGGTTTTCGGTCTAGGGGAGGGAGGAGCCGCGAGGCAGAAGAAACAGATGGGAAAATCGGGCTCCCCCTCCCTTTATATAGCCCAAGGGGTACGGACAGCGGTAGTACCGCTGGGGTGCAGCGGTAGTACCGCTGGGCTGGCGGTAGTACCGCTGGGGTCCTGGCGGTAGTACTGCTCCCCCTGGCGGTAGTACCGCTCCCCCTTGAAACCCTAGAAATTTTCTAGCCGGCCGTGGTAGATTTTGAATCCTGGTGGTAGTACCGCTACCCCTGGCGGTAGTACCGCTGGGGTCCTGGCGGTAGTACCGTTACCCCTGGCGGTAGTACCGCTGGGGTCCTGGCGGTAGTACCGCTCCCCCTGGCGGTAGTATCGCTAGGGTCCTGGCGGTAGTACCGCTACCCTGGCGGTAGTACCGCTGTACATGTTTCAACACGGCTAGGAAAACGGGAAACTTGGGCATATGACAAGTGAGTAAAAAAAATGATTTCCAAGAAAATGTACTGACTTGTCATTGTATATCCTCTCCTTCATACGCAAGAGAGGATGGAGGGGCGGTGGCCGTGGCCACCTATGTTTGAGACAATGGTATGACACCGCGAAGAATTATCCTTGGGTTCATGACCAATGCTCGTCTTTGAAGCACAAGTACCATTTGACAATGGCTAAAGTGAAAGACTAGATTGATTTACGCATAATGGGGGAGGGAGAGTTCATTGAGAGAACAACACTCCCCCTATGTCCATGCCTACATCTAGACCAAGATGAAATGTGAAGTGAGGTGCAATATGCCTAGTTTCAATCCACATTACTTGAATCAATGATATTTAGCTCATGCCTTAACTCCCGGAACCTTGCTTCATCTAGTGGCTTGGTGAAAATATCTGCAAGTTGCTCTTCAGTGTGGATGAAGTGGACCTCAATATCACCTAGCTTGATATGTTCACGGATGAAGTGATGACGAATATCAATATGTCTGGTTTTGCTATGTTGCACTGGGTTGAGGGAAATCTTGATGGCGCTTTGATTGTCACATAGAAGAGGCACTTTGTCACAAGTGACACCATAATCCTTTAAAGTTTGCCTCATCCATAGCAATTGAGCACAACAACTTGCAGCCGCGACATACTCAGCCTCGGTGGATGATAAGGAGACGCAGTTCTGCTTCTTTGAAGACCAGCTTACCAAAGAGCGACCAAGGAATTGGCATCCTCCAGACGTTGACTCCCTCTCCACAGAATCTCCAGCCCAAACTGAGTCAGAATAGCCAACTAGATTGAAGTTTGCTCCTTTGGGATACCAGAGGGCAAAGTTTGGGGTATGAGCCAAATATCGAAAGATTCGTTTGACAGCCATGTAATGACTTTCTTTTGGTGCGGATTGAAACCGTGCACATATCCCTACACTCAACATAATATCCGGTCTAGAAGCACAGAGGTAAAGGAGGGATCCAATCATGGAGCGGTATACCTTTTGATCCACAGCTTTACCATTGGGATCACTGTCTAGCTTGCATCTGGTTGGCATGGGAAACTTGACCGGTTTGACATCTTCGAGCTCGAACCGCTTGAGCATGTCTTGAGTGTATTTGGCTTGTTTGATGAATGTCCCTTCTAGACCTTGGTTAATCTCGAACCCGAGGAAAAACTTCAACTCTCCCATCATGGACATCTCAAACTTCTCAGTCATTAGTGCAGCAAATTCTTCATTGAATGAAATGTTAGGAGAGCCAAAGATAATATCATCAACATATAGTTGGCATATGAACAAATCCCCTTTAACCCTCTTAGTAAAAAGAGTGGGATCAATCTTCCCAATTTCAAACCCACGATCTTGTAACAACTCAGTAAGGTACTCATACCACGCGCGTGGGGCTTGTTTAAGGCCATAGAGTGCCTTATTGAGTTTGTACACATGATTGGGGAGCTTGGGATGTTCGAATCCCGGGGGTTGTTTGACATATACTAACTCATTCAAGGGACCATTAAGAAATGCACTTTTCACATCCATTTGCTGTAATTTGAAGTTATGATGAGAAGCAAATGCAAGTAACATGCGGATAGATTCTAGACGAGCAACAGGAGCAAAGGTTTCACCGTAGTCGATACCCTCGACTTGGGAGTAGCCTTGAGCCACCAATCTTGCCTTGTTTCGAATCACAATTCCATTCGCATCTTGCTTGTTCTTAAATATCCATTTGGTCCCAATGACATTATGTTCCTTTGTTGGTCGAGGCACTAAATCCCATACTTGGTTGCGCTCGAAGTTGTTAAGTTCTTCGTGCATGGCCATAAGCCAATCCTCATCATCGAGCGCTTCCTGTACCTGTTGAGGTTCACAATACGAGACAAACGCGTGATTCTCACAATAATTCCAAAGCTGTTGACGAGTAGATACTCCCTTTTTTAAACTGCCAAGAACATTCTTCATAAGGTGTGATTTGACTCTCAGCTTGTTCGCATTCTTGGCTGCTCGATGCTCCAAGAGTTCTTCATTAGATAACGGAGGTGTGTCGCCTTGTTTCGCTTGTTTGCTCTTGCGTCTTGAGCCGGTTGTTGGAGCTCCAGACGGGAATTGTGAGGCAGTCTCCTGATCATCTTGTCCTTCGACTTGAGCAAGTTCACTGGTTTGGTCTTGTATTAGTGGTTGCTCTTGATCTTGATCTCGTGTTGGTTCAAGGTCTTGCGGTAGTGCTTGAGTGGGCATATCACCATTGTTAGGCAATTGATCTTGACCGAGAGCTTGATCAACTTGTTGAGAGTCTTCTCTTTGTTCATCGGAAGCGTGTGGGGCTTGTGGGGGTGATGGCTCCACTTGAGTAGAGCATTATCCTTCTCCTTCGGACACAAGGGGTTCCTCAATGGGGAGTATTTGACCAATCCCCATTCTTCTTATGGCTGCGGGAGGAATTTCATCACCTATATCACAAAGACCACTTTGCTCCACTTGGGAGCCATTATTTTCGTCAAACTCCACGTTACACGTCTCCTCAATTAGTCCGGTGGACTTGTTGAGGACACGGTAAGCATGAGAGTTTGTAGCATAACCAACAAAGATACCCTCATGTGCTCTAGAATCAAATTTAGCTAACCGAGCTCCCTTTTTAAGAATGAAACACTTACAACCGAATACCCGGAAGTACTTGAGATTGGGTTTGTTTCCAGTTAGAATCTCGTACGGAGTCTTGTTCAAGCCTTTGCGGATGTAAAGCCGATTGGACGCATGACATGCTGTGTTGATGGCCTCTGCCCAGAAGTTGTATGGAGATTTGAATTCTGCCATCATTGTTCTTGCAGCGTCTATCAAGGTCCGATTCTTCCTTTCTGCCACGCCGTTTTGCTGAGGGGTATATGGTGCAGAATATTGGTGCTTTATTCCCTCATCACCTAGAAACTCATCTAGGGTGTAGTTCTTGAACTCGGTGCCGTTGTCACTCCTAATCATCAGGATCTTTGCTTCATGTTGACGTTGCGCTTCATTGGCAAAGTTGATGACCGTTTGTTGACTTTCACTCTTCCTTTTGAAGAAATATACCCAGGTATATCTTGAGTAATCGTCAACAATGACTAAGCAATACTTTCTGCCTCCAAGACTATCAAATGTTGGAGGACCAAATAGATCCATGTGAAGAAGTTCCAATGGCCTCTTAGTGTAGATAAGAGTTATTGGACGATGAGCGGTTTCATGAATCTTTCCTTCAATGCAAGCACTGCAAACACGATCTTTAGCAAAGCTCACATTTGTTAGTCCACGAACATGGTCCCCTGTCAGAAGACTTTGCAAAGATCTCATATTGACATCAGCTAAACGGCGATGCCAAAGCCAGCCCACGTCAACTTTAGCCATTAAACATGTCGCAGTCTTAGTGGGTCGCTTTGAAAAGTTTACCACATAGAGACCATTTTCGACATGTCCAACATAGGCTACTTTAATAGTCTTGCTCCTTAGGAGGACCACAGTGTCAATATTAAAGAATGTGGAAAAACCCATGATTGCAAGTTGACGAACGGAAAGTAAATTGTAGGCAAGGGACTCAACAAGCATGACCTTCTCAATAGACAAATCTTGAGAGACGACCACCTTACCAAATCCCAATACCTTTGACGAGGATGCATCGGCGAATTGGACATGGGTGGGCATAGATGGAGAAGGATGCACATCCACCACTAAGTCCTTGCTTCCGGTCATATGATTTGTTGCTCCACTATCGAGCAACCATGACACCCCACCGGAAGCAAACTCCTGCAATAGATCAAGGCTTGGTTTTAGGTACCCATTTTTTAATGGGTCCTTTCATGTTAGAGACAAGGGTCTTAGGAACCCAGATAGCCCATTCAATATCTTCATTGTAGGAACCAATAAATCTGGCATAAACATGCCCATCACTAGCACAACATAACACATAAGAGGAATTGAGTTTGCCGGCTGTGTTAGTAGGAGCGGCTTTGCCCTTCTTGAGGTTCCCATAGTCCACCTTGTTCCTGTTCACCTTCTGAGTCCCCTCAACCTCCTTGACAAAGATGTCCATGAGGGTGAGAGATCGTTTGTTCTTGTTCTTCCTTTTACCTTTTGACTTGGAGGTAAGTCCAAGTCCTTCCTTTCCTACAACACCCTTTTGAGTGCTCAAGAGATCGTTCAGACTCTTCTCACCTTGTCTGCATGACACAAGGCCCTTCTGAAGTTTCTCCTTTAACTTGGCATTTTCCTCCACAAGATGAACATGCTCACAACAGGGATTAGTCGCACAAGTATTATCAATTAACACAAAGGGAGGACAAGTAGAGATCTCCTTGGTAAGCTTTGCTTGGAGTTGATCATGGGACTCTTTCAGAGCGAAATGAGCACCTTTCAAGGCTTTGTGGGACTTGTCAAGTATGTCAAACTCTTCTTTGAGTCTGTCACGGCCAACCTCAAGAGCATACTTTTCAGATTTAAGCATGCGAGTAAGAACAACATCATGATCTAGTTTCTTTTGCATTTTAGTGCAGTCATCGTTATATGACTCCTCAAGAGCCAAGCGAAGAGTGCGCTCTTCTTCTAGAGTACTAGATAATTCGGCAATTTCATCGGCATAGTCACGGCTATGTCCATGAAGCTCGGAGATGGTCTCCTCATGAGACTCAATGAGGTCAGTGGCCTCACCCAGTTGTTCCAAGAGGGCAACAAAATGCTTCTTGGTTTCTCCCTTAATAGTGCATAGAAACTTATCAAGATCATGCTCATTAAGTTCTCCAACATCACTATCTTCTACACAATTTAACAATGAAGGAACAGAAGCAATGTTGGTCTTAATGATAGGAGTTACCTGATTGGTACCTTTTGCCATGAGGCACTTGGTGATGTGGTTCTCGTTGGGGGCGTTGAAGAGGGACACCTTCTGGGAAGGGGTAGTGGCTATAGCAACAGTTGCCGTTGCCACTGTATCATCATCATCATCATCAGAAGGATACTCCTCCAGGGCCACCATTCCTTTTGGGTGAGGTTTCTTCACAAAGTTGTTCTTGATTGGAAATGACTTGGTTTTGTCTTTGCGAATGAGCTTGCCTCCGTTGTCTTCTCTCTTCTCATAGGGGCATTCTGCCACGAAGTGACTCACGTTGCCACAGTTATAACATGTCCTTACTCGTTGTTTGGGTTTGAATCCACTTGAGTTGTTCTTGTTGAAGGTTGGTCTTGAGTTCCTTTTATTTCCCCAGAATTGCCTTGATGCAAGAGCCATGTGCTCATGATAGGCATACTTTGTGTCTTCCGGGCAGCTCTCCTCTTCCTCATCTTCTTCTTCTTCTTCAAGCATTGCTCTTGCTTTCAACGCAAGTTTGGGTGAAGTGGTTTTTGATCGGACACGAGCAAGTGCATTGTCGGCTGTTTCGTTCATGATTGACATTGCAATGAACTCATCCAACACTTCACTGGAAGACAAGGAGTGGAAGTCTGGCCGCTGACAAATGACAGATGACATGGCTTTAATGAAAGGCATGATGGCTTTGAGAAACTTGCGCTTGACCCAAGTGTCATCCACATCCTTACTCCCATGGTCCTTTAGTGCCACAGCAATAGCCGTCACCCTCCGATAGAGATCACGAGGGTCCTCTTCTTCCTTCATCACAAACTCATCGGCCTGATCAAGTATCACTTCATAGTTGGATCGTTGAATACTTGAGCTTCCCTTGTACAACACCATAATATGCTCCCAACAATCCTTGGCCAATGTGAAGGGACGTAAGTGGGGAAGATCTTCAGGTGGCACAGCAGACTGGAGAATAAACAGCGCAGAGTGATTATATTGATTGTCTGCATCTTCTCTTGGAGTGAGGTTGCTTGGGTCATGGGGGTAATATCCTTGCTCGATAATTCTCCACAAGTTTGTTGAGCTGTGATTCAAATGAGACTTAATAGAAAATACCCAGTTAGCAAAGTCACTTTTTACAAGTTTAGGAGGAGGACCAACAGGATTAAGACGAGGTGCGAGAACGGGTCCTCCATATGTCATGGGAGGTGGAACCGAAGCATGTGTTCCCGTTCCATCCTTTTCGTGAGGTGAAGCAGGTTGCATACCTTTAGCCGCTTCCTTAGAGGAGTTGGCCTCCGAATCGGAAATGGTGGGTTTAACCACTAAAGCCGGTTCGGGTGAACTTTTAAGACCATCAATTAATTCCTTAAGCATGGTTTTGACTTCGCTCGTCAAGGACGTCTTGAGGGCGGCCATAGCCGTATTCAAGTCGTCCCTTGTGACCGAAGTCAAGTCCATGTCCTCGGGTTGCCCACGGTTAACTTCCTCTCCGCCTTCCATACTTTTCGGGTGGTTAAACCCTTAATAAAGAGACGTGGCTCTGATACCAATTGAAAGGATCGATATGGTTGGCTAGAGGGGGGGTGAATAGACAACGACCACTTTTTAATTAAACCTAACAAGTTAAGGTAAACACTATACGGGTTCACAAATAATATGACAAAGAGGTGATCCCTATAGAAGCTACCAACAAGACCTATTAAGACAAGTGAGATATAGTCACAAGTAAAAGCAAATACAAAGTAAAGGTTAGAGATAACCACAAGTCGAACCGATGGAGACGAGGATGTGTTACCGAAGTTCCTTCCTTTTGACAGGAAGTACGTCTCCGTTGGAGCGGTGTGGAGGCACAATGCTCCCCAAAAAGCCACTAAGGCCACCGTATTCTCCTCATGCCCTCGCACGATGCAAGGTACCGTGATTCCACTATAGGTGCCCTTGAAGGCGGCAACCGAACCTTTACAAACAAGGTTGGGGCAACTCCACACAAAGCTTGGAGGCTCCCAACAAGACCACGAAGCTTCACCACAATGGAATATGGCTTCGAGGTGACCTCAACCGTCTAGGATGCTCAAACACCCAAGAGTAACAAGATCCGCAAGGGATAGGTGGGGGAATCAACTTTTCTCTTGGTGAAAGTGTGGATCTAGGCCTTCTCAACCAATCCCTAAAGAATCAACAAGTTTGATTGGCTAGGGAGAGAGATCGGGCACTTTTAAGCTTGTGGAGCAACAATGGAGCTTAGAGAGGTAAGAGATAGATTTCCTCAGCTAGAAGAACCCTTTATATAGTGGGGGGAAAATTTAGACCGTTTTCCCACTCTCTGCCCGAGATCCAGCGGTACTACCGCTCGGAAAGAGCGATACTACCGCTGCCTGGCGGTACTACCGCTGGACGCAGCGGTACTACCGCCGGGGCTTCCAGCGGTACTACCGCTGGCACCAGCGGTACTACCGCTGGCCCCTTGGTAGTGCATAAGCACTACTACCGCCGGGAAAGTCTTCGCAAAAGGGTCCGTCCACGAACTACCGCTAGGTAGGTGGAACAGGGCACCTGGAGCGGTACTACCGCTGACCAGGGGGCGGTACTACCGCTGTCAAGCGGCGATACTACCGCTGGCTGCAGCGGTACTACCGCTGGCAGTCCAGCGGTACTACCGCTGGGGACCATTTTGCAAAGATGCTCAAGGCGAAATAGGCGAGGGCTGCTCCAAACAAGGAAGGGGAGAATTGTGACGTGTGCGTGTGTAAAGATAGATTCCACCCAAACCTTTCCACTACGGATCCCCTCTTAATAGTACGGCTTTCCTAGGACTCAAATAAAGAGAATCGTAGAGAGCACCGTGTTTCCGTTCCATAAGAGAGGAGACGAGTTGTCTTGTGCCGTTGACGAGTGTTACGTGAAACCTTGACACACACGATTAGTCCTGTACGGTACTGTCATCAATCACCAAAATTACTCAGGCATAAACTATGCCTCAACAACAAGGAAGCCATGTTACCACATGGAAGCAACGACACTTGTAACTAGGAACACTAACACATGGTTAAGCAAGCATTAACATAGCCAAACAGTGGTTGCTGGGTTGTAGAAAGTTGAAGGTTTCATGGCAATGTTGAGAGGCTGACATTTAACACGTGGTAGGCAACGAGACATAACGAAAGAAACGAGACAACTAGCATGGCATTGATAGTAATGGTATCTAGGGAAATGGTCATCTTGGCTGTCAACCAGCTTGGAAGAAGAATGAAACCGTGAAGCAGTCGAACCGACGTAGTCGAACAGATCCTCACAATTCGACATGCTTGCGGAGCTCTATCGAGACGAAGCAAACCGGAAGCAAGAATCAACACAAGATATTCACCACAACACATGCACGATATGATGCACAGCCTAATGTGATATATGTCCATTTCAATTATTCAAGGCATGGCATGGCAATTCACATCAATAAAACACTACACATTAAGTGAAGGTCAATATGCAACGAGTTGCATATTGACGAAACTCCACACACAAATTATTTAGCTCGCTCTTGTTTAGGTACACGGCAATATTAAATGTTGTTTAAACATGGCAAGAGGTGAAGCATGTGATTCTACACGTCATTCTAGTCGGTTAACACATAAGAACATTGAACGGAGCTACGGTTAAAAGATACGTGCAACACGGGATATTATGCCATGAATGCAACACGCATGCAATTTTATGAAAACACTGGCAATAAGGATATGAAGCATGTGTCGCCATGTGTCGCCATGGCGAAAGAAAGGGAACCATGGCGGAAAAACGGAAACGATTCCATGTTAACGTTCCGGTCCTGATAACTCGATGAGATATGAGTGCAAAAGAATTGGGAGCATGTGTGTGTCATGGCAAGAATGATGCGGTGATCTCGGTTGTTGGGTTCCCGTGTGTCGGGGGCACGGCAAAAGGGGGACAATGTGCAACGAGCAAACATATATGGTGCAAACATAGGTTCATCTCATACATCACACGGATTTGGTCCATCGGTGATCGTCTCACTGGTTATACCTTTGAAGGGTGCGTTCGGGGTGGACCGAGGTTCGTCGAGGGAAGTAGTCATTCATGGGCCGTCGTGGACGTCGTTGAAGTAGTGGTACCCACGTCTTCGGCGATGGTAGTTGTACACGGTCGTCGTGGAAGTAGCGATGTAGTGGTACACGACAACGGTCTTTTCAGATCCTTGGCGGCAACAGATGTACACTTGCGGTAGTGGTACATGGTTGAGGCAGTCCTTAAATGGATGATCATTCGAGGCCAGACCTGTGGGTCTTGATGGACCAAAGTACCAGTGGTATTGGCAACATCACAAAAAGGTAGCATGGCAGGGCAACGAGATGCAGGTCCTGGCCACGTCCATGGCAGGCGCACGGTAGCTGCGGGACGAGGTGGACCACCGATCTTGGCATAGCCCACGCGTGACTGAGCGTGGAGGCGAGTGGCTCGGCCGTGCGTGGTCAACCGGGGCCCACATGGCTGGAGGCCGAGGGCGAGGCACGACCCAGACGTTGCACGTAGTCAATGCAGGCGATTGTGCTCGGCAGAGGGAGGACTTGGCAGCTGTGAGGAAGCGGCTCGATCCGCGCACGAGCAGGAGGTTGGGGCAGAGCGGACGATGGGAAGACTCATGGAGGAGCTGCTCGGGCTGGAGGGAGAAGGAGCGAGGCTCTCCCGGTGCTGGGTTCCTGGGTCAGCAGCGCGCGTCGGCGGCTCTCGCATGGGGCCGCGGCGGGTGGAGCGCTGCGGGGAGAGGCCGGACAACGGATCTGTCCGGTGGCGAAGGGGATCCATGGCTGGAGGCCAAGGTCGAGCGACGGCAACACAGCGAGGAGAAGGAGCGGCAGATGTGGAAGGGTGGCGCTGCATGATACGTCTCCAACGTATCTATAATTTTTTATGGTTTCATGCTATTATCTTGTCAAACTTTGGATGTTTTGTATGCCCTTTATATCTTTTTTGGGACTAACTTATTAACTCAGTGCCAAGTGCGAGTTCCTGTTTTTTTCGTGTTTTTGACCCTTTTCAGAGGAGGATTTTAAACGGAGTCAAAACGGAACGAAACTTCTAAAAATATTTTTTCTGAAACACAAGAAGATCAAGGAACTTGAGAACCAAGGCAGGGGGCCACCAGGGACCACACAAGCACCCTAGCGGCGGCCAGGGGACCACCAGGGACCCCACAAGCCCCCTAGCGGCGGCCAGGGGGCCCGGGCCTCCCAGGCTTGTGGGCTCCCTGGGCCACCTCTGCCCTAGGTCTTTCGCCTATATATTCCCAAAAATTCCAGAAAAAATCAGGAGATCATCGAAAGTACTTTTCTGCCACCGCAAGCTTCTGTCTCCGCAAGATCCCATCTGGGGCACGTTCTGGTGCCCTGTCGGAGGGGGATTCAGATACGGAGGGCTACTTCATCAACACCATGACCTAGTAGCTAGATGGCTTCTTCTCTCTCTTGGATCTTCAATACAAAGTTCTCCATAATCTTCATGGAGATCTATCTGATGTAATCTTCTTTTGCGGTGTGTTTGTCGAGATCCGATGAATTGTGGATTTATGATCAGATTATCTATGAATCTTATTTGAGTTTCTTCTGATCTCTCTTATGCATGATTTCATATCCTTGTAATTCTCTTCGAGTTGTGGGTTTTGTTTGGCCATCTTGATCTATGATTCTTGCAATGGGAGAAGTGCTTGGTTTTGGGTTCATACAGTGTGACCTCACACAGTGATAGAAGGGGTAGCGAGGCACGCATCATGTTGTTGCCATCAAGGGTAAAAAGATGGGGTTTTCATCATTGGTTTGAGATTGTCCCTCTACATCATGTCATCTTGCTTAAGGCATTACTATGTTCGTCATGAACTCAATACACTAGATGCATGCTGGATAGCGGTCGATGTGTGGAGTAATAGTAGTAGATGCAGAAAGTATCGGTCTACTTGTCTCGGACGTGATGCCTATATGTATGATTGTTGCCTTAGATATCATCATGACTTTGCACGGTTCTATCAATTGGTCGACAGTAATTTGCTCACCCACCATAATATTTGCTATTTTGAGAGAAGCCTCTAGTGAACACTATGGCCCACGGGTCTACTTCAGACCATATTTTAAGCCTTACTCTTTTACTTCGTTGCACTTTCCGCCTTCAGATCTCACTTTGCAACCAGTGTTGAAGGGATTGACAACCCCTTTATAGCGTTGGGTGCAAGCTCGTTTGTGTTTGCGTAGGTACTCTGGACTTGACGAGATTTTCCTACTGGATTGATACCTTGGTTCTGAAACTGAGGGAAATACTTACTGCTCCTGTGCTGCATCACCCTTTCCTCTTCAAGGGAAAAACCAACGCAAGCTCAAGAGACGACAGAAGGTTTCTGTCGCCGTAGGAGAAGGATTTCTGGCGCTGTTGCCGGGGAGGATCAAGTCAAGAACTCATCCAAGTAAGTGTTGCAAACTCATGTCTTGCATTTACTTTTTTGCCTCTCCTTTCCCTCTCCCCCACTTTCTAAAAAACAAAAATTTACAAAAATATTTGCCTTTTTTCGTTCGCCCTTTTCTCTCGCTTGCCTTTCCTATGCTTGAGTGCTATGTGCCTTCAATATGCTTGCATCCTCGCTTGCTGAAAATCTATTGATATGGATCCTCACCCACTTGCTAATCTCTTTAATAGATCCACTTATGTGGAACCAATTGCTAGTGAGTTGAGTGCACTTGACTTTCTCTATGGAGTTTTGCTTGAGATGCGTGAATCAGAAAATTGTGATGAAGAAATTTATGAAGTGATTCACGAAGTGCATTCAAGAAAGCAAGATTGCAATGATTTCATTATAAATTCTATTAATGACAATCATGCTAAAAATATGCAAAACCCTAAGCTTGGGGATGCTAGTTTTGCTGTGTCCACTACTTGTTGCAATGATCGTGATTGGGGCGATGATTTTTCTTATGATCTTGAAAATTTGTTTAACCCTCATGATGATTATGATGTTTGCAATAATATTGAAAATGGGTTTGGAGAAGTCATGACTTTAGTTGATGATAATTCCACTATTTCTGAAGAGCGTCAACTTTGCATGCATGTGGATCATGAAAAGAATATCCTTTGTGATAGCTATATTGTTGAATTTGATTATGATCCCACATGTAATCGCTATGAGAGAGGAAAATATTGTGGTAGAAACTTTCATGTTACCAAATTACCTCTCGTTATGTTGAGATTGCTATTGTCTCTTTCTTCTTCCTTGCATATGGTAACTATTGGTTGTCTTGACAATCTGTTTTCCTATAAAATGCCTATGCATAGGAAGTATGTTAGACTTAGATGTGATTTTCACATGCTTTATGATGCTCTCGTTGTGCTTCAATTCTTGTCTTTCATGTGAACATCATTGAATTATCAATGCCTAACTAAGGGCGTTAAACAATAGCGCTTGTTGGGAGGCAACCCAATGAATTTATCTTTGCTTTTTTGCTTTCTGTTTTGTTGCGTCCACACCATCATAATTCTGTTATGATAGTGTATTTTGTGTTTATTTTTGTGTTTGAGCCAAGCAAAACCTTTATGACTAGTCTTGGTGATGGTTGTTTGATCCTGCTAAAAAAAGATAGAAACTTTTCGCTCACGAGATTATTTTTCATTTTTATTCAGACAGAGCTTTTGAGTTGATTCTTTTTGCTGTCGGTTGATATTCCTTTTGCCCAGGCAGTCGTAATTTGTCAGAATTTTTTGAGGTACCAGAAGTATACAAAGCATACAGATTGCTATAGACTGGTCTGTTTTTGACATATTCTGTTTTTGTTGAGTTGGTTGCTTGTTTTGATGAAACTATGGATAGTATCGGGGGTACTAGCCATGGAAAAGTGAGAATACAGTAATATAACACCAATATAAATAGAAATCAAAATTGCTACAGTACCTAAAGAAGTGGTAGTTTATTTCTTGAGCTAATGATATCACGAGTTTCTGTTTAGGTTTTGTGTTGTGAAGTTTTCAAGTTTTGGGTGATGCTCTCATGGACAAAGGGATAAAGAGTGGAAAGAGCTCAAGCTTGGGGATGCCCAAGGCATCCCAAGCCAAATTCAAGGACACCAAAAAGCCTAAGCTTGGGGATGCCCCGGGAAGGCATCCCCTCTTTTGTCTTCAATCCATCGGTAACATTACTTGGAGCTATATTTTTATTCACCACATGATATGTGTTTTTCTTGGAGCGTCTTGTATCGTAGGAGTCTTTTATTTTTGTTGTGTCACAATCATCCTTTCTGCACACCTTTTGAGAGAGACATGCACTCATCGTGATTTTGCTAGAATGCTCATCGTGCTTCTCTTATATCTTTTGAGCTAGATAATTTTGCTCTATGTGCTTCACTAAGATCTTTTAGAGCACGGGTGGTGCGTGACTTGGTAGTTGGCTTGTGCTATGAAAGTAGTCCCAAAAGTGATAGGTACCCAAAGAGGATACAAAAACCTCCATCTTCATGTGCATTGAGTAGAAAGAAAAGTTTTGATTCCTCTCAATTAGTTTTGAGACGTGGATTTGGTAATATTAAGAGTTATGTTAGTAGGGTGTTGTGAATCTAGAAATACTTGTGCTGAAGTTAGTGATTCCCGTAGCATGCACCTATGGTGAACCGCTATGTTAGAAAGTCGGGGCATAATTTATCTATTGATTGTCATCCTTTGTGTTGAGGTCGGGATCGCGCGATGGTTAACACCTACCAACCCTTCCCCTAGGAGTCTGCGTTTAGCACTTTGTTTCGATTACTAATAAAAACTTTCTTAACAAGTATGTGAGTTGTTCATGACTAATGTGAGTCCATGGTATAGATGCACTTTCACCTTCCACCATTGCTAGCCATTCTAGTGCCGCGCAACTTTCGCCGATACAAAAACCCACCATATGCCTTCCTCAAAACAGCCACCATACCTACCTACTATGGCATTTTCATACGCATTCCGAGATATACTGCCATGCAACTCCCACCGTTCCGTATCTTGACTTGTGTCGTCACTCTCATATTGCCATTGCATGATCATAAGATAGCTAGCGAGATGTTTCAACGTCATACGCCAAGCTAGATCATTGCACATCGTGGTACACTACCGGAGGCATTTCCTATAGATTCATCATCATTCTGAGCTTTTGAGCTGTGAGTAAATAAAAGCGTGATGATCATCATTATTAGAGCATTGTACCATGTGAGGAAATTAAAAAAAAGGCCAAAGAGCCCAAACAAAAAAAAGAGAGAAAAAAGAGAGGCCCAAGAGCCCAAATAAAAAAAAAAGAGAAGGGACAATGCTACTATCTTTTTCCACACTTATGTGTCATAATAGCACCATGTTCTTCATGATTGAGAGCCTCTCGTTTTGTCACCACCATATGCTAGTGGGAATCTTTATTATATAACTTGGCTTGTATATTCCAATGATGGGCTTCCTCAAAACTGCCCTAGATCTTCGTGAGCAAGCAAGTTGGATGCACACCCACTAGTTCTCCTTTTGAGCTTTCACATACTTATAGCTCTAGTGCATCCTTTGTATGGCAATCCCTACTCATTCACATTGATATCTATTAATGGGAATCTCCATAGCCCTTTGATACGTCGAGTCAATGTGACCATCTCCTTCTTTTTTGTCTCACAACCACCACCACACTCTATTCCACCAATAGTGCTATATCCATGGCTCACGCTCATGTATTGCGTGATAGTTATAAAAAGTTTGAGAAAGAAGAGTGCGAAAACAATTACTTGGCCAATACCGGGGTTGTGCATGATTTAAATTAGTTGTGTGAGGATGATGGAGCATAGCCAGACTATATGATTTTGTAGGGATAACTTTCCTTGGCCTTGTTATTTTGAAAGTTCATGATTACCTTGCTAGTTTGTTTGAAGTATTATTTTTTTATGTCAATAGCAAACTATTGTTTTGAATCTTACGGATCTGAACATTCATGTCACACGATAGAAGTTACAAAGGACAACTATGCTAGGTAGCATTCCACATCAAAAATTCAGTCTTTATCACTTCCCTACTCGAGGACGAGCAGGAGTTAAGCTTGGGGATGCTTGATACGTCTCCAACGTATCTATAATTTTTTATGGTTTCATGCTATTATCTTGTCAAACTTTGGATGTTTTGTATGCCTATTATATCTTTTTTGGGACTAACTTATTAACTAAGTGCCAAGTGCCAGTTCCTGTTTTTACGTGTTTTTTGACCCTTTTCAGAGGAGGATTTTAAACGGAGTCCAAACGAAACGAAACTTCCAAAAAGATTTTTTCCGAAACAGAAGAAGATCGGGGAACTTGAGAACCAAGGCAGGGGGCCACCAGGGACCCCACAAGCCCCCTAGCCGCGGCCAGGGGGCCCGCGCCTCCCAGGCTTGTGGGCTCCCTCGGCCACCTCTGCCCTAGGTCTTTCATCTATATATTCCCAAAAATTCCAGAAAAAATCACGAGATCATCGAAAGTACTTTTCCACCGCCGCAAGTTTATGTCTCCGCAAGATCCCATCTGGGGCACGTTCTGGTGCCCTGCCGGAGGGGGGATTTGGATACGAAGGGCTTCTTCATCAACGCCATAACCTCTCTGATGATGCGTGAGTAGTTCACCATAGACCTACGGGTCCATAGCTAGTAGCTAGATGGCTTCTTCTCTCTCTTGGATCTTCAATACAAAGTTCACCATGATCTTCATGGAGATCTATCCGATGTAATCTTCTTTTGCGATGTGTTTGTCGAGATTTGATGAATTGTGGATTTATGATCAAATTATCTCTGAATCTTATTTGAGTTTCTTCTGATCTCTTATATGCATGATTTCATATCCTTGTAATTCTCTTCGAGTTGTGGGTTTTGTTTGGCCGGCTTGATCTATGATTCTTGCAATGGGAGAAGTGCTTGGTTTTGGGTTCATACCGTGCGATGACCTCACCCAGTGACTGAAGGGGTAGCGAGGCACGCATCATGTTGTTGCCATCAAGGGTACAAAGATGGGGTTTTCATCAATGGTTTGAGATTGTCCCACTACATTATGTCATCTTGCTTAAGGCGTTACTCTGTTCGTCATGAACTCAATACACTAGATGCATGCTGGATAGTGGTCGATGTGTGGAGTAATAGTAGTAGATGCAGAAAGTATCGGTCTACTTGTCTCGGACGTGATGCCTATATGTATGATCATTGCCTTAGATATCGTCATGACTTTGCGCGGTTCTATCAATTGGGCGACAGTAATTTGTTCACCCACCGTAATATTTGCTATTTTGAGAGAAGCCTCTAGTGAACACTATGGCCCCGGGGTCTACTTCACACCATATTTTAAGCCTTACTCTTTTACTTCGTTGCACTTTCCGCCTTCAGATCTCACTTTGCAATCAATCTTGAAGGGATTGACAACCCCTTTATAGCGTTTTGGTGCAAGCTCGTTTGTGTTTGCGCAGGTACTCTGGACTTGACGAGATTCTCCTACTGGATTGATACCTTGGTTCTCAAACTGAGGGAAATACTTACTGCTCCTGTGCTGCATCACCCTTTCCTCTTCAAGGGAAAAACCAAAGCAAGATCAAGAGACGACAGAAGGTTTCTGTCGCCGTAGCACTGCACTCCAGCGCGGGGTAGAGCACGGCGGGTGGAGGCGATGTCGAGGTGAGGGAGGCCGACGCACGGGCGTGAGGAGACGGCTGGGAAGCCCACGAGCGGCGCTGGACCCCCTTGACCCCAGGAGGAAATCAAGGAGTGGGGGGGGTCTCCCGTGATTGGAAATCGTTCCTCCTGCTCGATCTGAAAATCACCACGAGGATGGGTCAGATGGTGGTTGGCGCGGCACAGGGGAGCTCTGTGGTTGGCTGCGAGGGATCAGCGATGGTTGGGCAGATGGGATCTAGGAGGATCCCGAGGAAGGACAAAGGGGGCGGCGGTACTGTGGGGTTAGGGTTGCCTAGGGCTAGGGTTAGGTCAAGGTTGTCCAAAATGGACTAGAGACACACTATATATAGCAGGAGGGTTAGTTTTGGGGGCATCTGGACCCTCTGATTTAGATCAGGTGGTCAGGATAAATAGGTTAGGGCGTCCAATGGACAAACCGATGACGGTTTGCGGTAAAACGAGGTTAATCCGGATCCAACGGTCACGACCGCCCGGTTCGGGTCCGGGGGAAGTTTCCGGACTAGGTTGCGGGCAGGTCGGTGCACTGTGCAGAGGGGCTAGGTGGGGATGAAGGAAAACGGGCAACCCCACGACAGAGTCTGAAATACCGAAATGTCCGATAATTAAACCGACTATAGTCTCGCTATATATTTAATGGTACAGGTATCAAACGAACTCCGATTGCGACATGATTTGGCAGGCGGCCTACCTACATTAAAATAAGACCGCACACCTAGTTTCAACCAAATCCGAGAAATTTTTATACACACTTTTAAAAACAAATATATTAACGATGTCGTGGGAGCGTGCGTGTGTGGTTGGTCTCAAAACAGTCAACGACAAAAACAAAGAAAACCGACAACTAATAACGGATGCAAGTTGTGAAAACTGACGGCAACGGAGTGCCGATGCAATGCAGATGATGCGCGTGAAGCGACGATGAATGCGACAGATAATCTAATCACATGGCGGCAATGGACTAAAAGGAAAATCTTCTGGAGCGTCGGTCTCGGGCTGTTACACCCGCCCCTTGCATCCTACGTGTGCATGCGGCTCTTCCTCTTGGCCGACTCCACGGCCCGCTCCTCGGGCGTCAACTCCGTCTTTTTCTTCTGGGGCGGCGCGGCGGCCTTGCGGGGGGCGCGGGGCTTGCCTCTGGCTTCGTCGGCGGCACCGGACAAGACGAGGGAGGCGACGACGGCCTCGAGGTCGTCGTCCATGGTAGTGGGAGTGGGTGCGGGAGCGACCGGGAGGGTTTGGCGAAAATGAAGGGAAAAATTGGCCATTTTGTCGTCGACTTGCGGGCCAGGGAGGGAGTAGGCGCGCGTCGTGCGCATTCGTTTTGTGTCCGTGCTGACGCAAACCAGGCTCAAAATTGGACCGAAAATGGATCGACACGCGGTCAAAAAGCGGACGCATGTGCGTTTGAATTGATGCGTTGGGTCAATTTTTATCTGCACGGATCCAAAAGGACGACAACGGAAGAAATGTGTCATCCCGTTGAAGCTGTTCTTAGGGCCCGTTAACTTTTGCTATGCAATTTTTCTTTTCAAAATATTAATAAAAACCTTGTGTCTGATTTTATTTGATGCATCGGGGTTGATGGCCGAATTCCTACACCTATCAGCTAATATGTCGGGACGTGTCCGTAGAACATTTGGGGCATAGTTTTGGAGATGCCCTTAGAGCTAGGAGAGAAAAAGAGAGATAAGAAAGAGGCTAGAAATACTGAAATTTATGGTATCATGGGAATTTGAGAGGCCAAAATTTAGGTAAGGACGGATTAATTAATCGTCTCTCTTTGTTTTATGTAGCTGCTCACTTTGTGTGTAGTACCGTGGAATCCATCGTAAGCACGATTCCCTCCAATAATTTCGACCAAAAATAAACAAATGAAGTACTTTAATAAGTACTCCCTCCGTCCTAAAATAACTGTCTATTTTGTATTAACTCTAGTATAAAATTGTATTAAGGTTAAGACACTTATTTTGAGACCAAGAAAGTACTAATTATTTATAGGAAACCAATCAAAAAATTAAGCTTGGATATAGGAGTAGCTTTGATCCGATCGATTTAATTTACTACATAGTGGACTAGTGGAGGCCATCTTATCAGAAAAAACAACCATTGGAGAGCTTGGATCAGGTAGATGGAAATGGAGGCTTCCGTCTTGGCAGCTCTTGCGGGAGTAATCATTGCTTTCATCTTGTTGCTATTGCCACACTTGAGAAAGCAGAGCCCATCTCAAGACGATCGGCGCCGCCAGCTGCCTCCCGGCTCCTTCGGCCTTCCCGTCGCCGGCCAGACGGTGGGCCTACTGCGCGCCCTCCGCGCCAACACCGGCGAGGCATGGCTCCGGCGCTGGGCCTCCGAGTACGGCCCCATCTCAAAGCTCTCCCTCTTCGGCCTCCCCACGGCCTTCCTCGTCGGCCCCACCGCCAACAAGTTCCTCTTCACCAGCACCGCACTCACCGCCAAGAGCTCCGCCTCCTTCAACAGTATGGTCGGCAGGCGCAACATCCGGGAGCTGGTCGGCGACGACCACCGCCGCATCAGGGCCATGATGGTCCAGTTCCTCAAGCTGGACATCGTGAGGAGCTACGTCGCCAGCATGGACGACGAGGTCCGGCACCACCTCCGCGCCCACTGGAACGGCCGCACGACCGTCGCGGTGATGCCGTCGATGAAGTCCCTGACCTTCGACATCATGTGCACCGTCATCTTCGGGCTCGGGAGAGCTGGCCACGCCGCCGTGAGGCGGGAGCTCTCGGCGGAGTTCCAGAAGCTGGTGAGGGGCATCTGGGTGATCCCGGTGAACCTGCCTTTCACCTCCTACGGCAAGTGCCTCGCCGCGAGCCGGCGGGGCCGGCGAACCGTTGCGGCGATCATCAAGGAGAAGCGCGCCAAGCTGTCGAGCGGGCACAGTTCGCCGTCCGACGACCTCATGACCCACATGCTCGCGGAGGGGCTGGCCGACGAGGAGATCATCGACAACGTCATGTTCATGATGGTAGCGGCGCACGACACCACCGCTAGCCTCCTCACCTTCCTCCTCCGGCACCTCGATTGCAACAGGGACGCCTACGGCAAGGTCGTGGCAGAGCAACAGGAGGTCGCGAGGGGCAAGGCTCCGGGGGAAGCTCTGTCATGGGACGACCTCGGCAAGATGAAGTACACATGGTCGGCGGCGATGGAGACCCTGCGCCTGGTACCTCCCGTGTTCTCCATGCTCAAGAGGGCGGTCGAGGACGTGGAGTTTGAAGGCCACCTCATCCCCAAGGGATGGCAGGTGTTGGGGGCGATGAACATAACGCAGTGTGACCCGGCCATCTTCCCGGAGCCAAGCAGGTTCGAGCCGGCGAGGTTCGAGAGCCCGATACCACCCTACAGCTTCGTGGCGTTCGGCGGCGGCGCGCGCATGTGCCCGGGCAACGAGTTCACTAGGGTGGAGACGCTGGTGGCCATGCACTACATCGTCACCGGGTTCAAGTGGAAGCTCGCCGACGGCTGCGACGGCAGCTTCTCCAGGTACCCGATGCCGTCCCCGGCTCAGGGGCTCCTCATCGACATCGAGCCAATGGACACAACCACCACATGTGCAGCAAGCATCAGCAAAACGATTTCGAAGAATTTAGTAACCTGATATCGAATGATGCATCCACCATTTGGCTGTATGATTGCAAATGAGAAATGTAGTACGATTACAAATACTAGTTTGCAGTTATGCCCAAGTATTTCTCAGATTCTAGAACGGAAATTTGGCAACGCGCAGGAGTACACCAAACAAAAATGATTCGTCTTAGAGCAACTTCAACAAGCTGACCCATTTCATAGGGGCGCATCCGTTTGGATCGTAGTGGACCAAAAAAGATGGCCTAACGTTCGATCCAAACGAACGTGCGTCCGTTTTTTGTCCGTCTGCCGATCCTTTTCGGTTTATTTTTTAGCCTCATTTGCATCGACACGGACACAAGACGGACGCACGCGACGCCCGCTTTTTTCTGCCCCTGGCCCGTTAGTCGGTGGCACATTGGTCATCCTTTCCCAACCCATATCAAAAGCAAATCCTCGCCTGCCTCCGTTGCGTCGTCTTCGCTGCCCATTTGCCGGTGCCGACACATCTTCCCCAACGTCGCCACCTCGCCACTCGCGTCGAGACTTCTCCAGGCCAGCCACCTGGTCCAAGGGAGGCGCGTGTCTCTTCGTCGGCCAGCTCCTTCGACGACGCTCATAAGATGTTCTACGTTTTGCCAAGGTACAAAATGAACTTTACCAACAAGTTATTTTTCCATAATTTCCTTTGCGACTCCGATAATTTCCTTTCTGCCAACGAGATCTTGGCTGTCGTATTGGTCCATCACCATCTTAATAGCTAGCGCCGTTGTTTCGTGGCTCGATCCCGGGACACCTTCCGGCGTTGAATCATAACTGAAAGAGCGTCAATTATCTTTCTTTGGAAAGACTACTTTGACACAACCAACCCGTTGTTCAAACATCAGAAATTTCGACGGCGTTTTCGTATGGCTAGGCATGTTTTCAACCGTATTAGAGAGGGGGTGGTCGGATAGGATAACTATTTCGAGTGTAAAGAGGACGTCCTTAGAAAGATTGGCTTCTCATCTTATCAGAAATGCACTGTAGCCATCCGATGCTTGCATACGGAGTGTCCGGTGATCTCATTGATGAGTACGCCCGTATGAGCGAATCTATATGTCTACAGTCCATGTACAGGTCATGCAGGGCCGTGATTGCTTTGTTTGGTCATGAGTACTTGAGAGAGCCGACTCCTGAAGATACAACCTGTTTGTTGACGATGAATGCCAGCAGGGGCTTCCCAGGGATGTTGGCAGTATTGACTACATATACTGGGAATGGAAGAACTGTCCTTCTGCTTGGCAAGAACAGTATAAGGGCCATGTCATGGCTTGCACTGTCATACTTGAGGCCGTGGCCTCACAAAATCTCTGGATCTGGCACTCTTCAATGCTCGCCGGTGTTTGCAAGGCTTGCGGAAGGCAACATCCCACCGATGAATGTTATCATCAACGGTCACAACTACGACAAAGGATACTACCTAGGTGACATTATCTATCCTCAGTGGATCACTATTGTGAAAACAATTTTTGATCCCGTCGAAGAGAAGAGGAAAAGATTTGTCCAAGAGCAAGAGAGTGCTAGAAAGGACGGCGAGCGTGTCTTTGGAGCTTTGCAGTCTCGATGGGGCATCATTCGGTATCCTGTTAGAACTTGAAGCACCAAAAGGTTGTGAAAGGTGATGACAACTTGTGTGATTATGCATAATATGATCATAGAAGATGAGCGCCTCGAACGTATCTACGATAAGTGTTTCAGTTTCAGGGTGAGAATGATGTGCCTGAGTATGGAGGAGTGGCAACGTTTGTACAGTTCATCCAATTTCATCATGAGATGCGTGATTGAAAAACTCACATGCAGCTGCAAAATCATTTGGTTGAGCATATATGGTCTCATGTTGGCAACCAATAGATCTACATTTTTTATATTTATTTGATACAATTTAATTTTTATTCGGTTTGTAAAATTATACTTATTTATTCAAAACTATGTTTTATTTGGTTGTCAAACTATGCTATATTTTTATATGTCTGCTAATTAAATAATATAAAATATGTGTATATTTGTGAAAAAGGACGGACAATCGGCCACACCGATAAATATGGATTGCGTGCATTGGACGCATTACCAACCCAAACGTTAAATAGGACGGACGTCGAATGAGCGGCCGACGCAAACGGATAAAAAACGAACAAAAACGTTGTATGTTTGGGTTGACGCGTTGGAGTTGCTTTTATCTCCTTTTTTACATGAGAGGTGAGAGTATTTTTTTTGGAAGGGGACTGACGTTGTTAGCGGTGGCCATTGCCTGGTGACTTGGAGCAGGTGTGCAAGCCATTCGAGTGCGGCGGCTTCGGCGTCGGCGTGGTGAATCTCAATCTGTTGGGCTATGCATTCCGGACGCGTTGGCTATAGACGCAGAGCACGTACGAATGTTGTTGGGCGGATTTGCAGCCCGACGTGCTGGCTATCTTTGCTTCGACCAGGTGGTGCTCGGGGATGATAAGAAAGCTCTATTCTGGACGGATTTCTGGCTTCAGGGGCGCTCCATTCAGTTCGAGGCGCCGGAGCTCTTTCTAGTGGTGGACAGTGCGCGACGCTCGCGAACGGTTCATGAGGAATTGGTGGACGGCTAGAGTACTAACGCAATTCCTGCTGCTCATGGATTTGCTTCTCGAGGTGCACCTTCTCCCTGAGGTCACGGATCACATAGTGTGGAAATGGACGCCGTCCGAAGTGCTTACCATGTGTTTTTTGCTGGCCTCGACAGATTTCCATGAGGTCATGCACTTTGGAAAGCTTGGGCATCGGCCAAGTGCAATCTGTTAGAAAAATACTTCCTCCGTTTCTAAATATAAGACCTTTTAGAGATTACACTATGAACTACATATGGATGTATATAGACATATTTTAAATATAGGTTCACTCATTTTGTTCCGTATGTAGTCCATAGTAGAATTTCTAAAAGATCTTATATATTTAGGAACGGAGGGAGTATGAGTGATCTATCATGTGATTTTACTAGCAGTAATATTAGACAAATCATGACTCCATAGCAATTATACGACAAGACATGCGATCATACACAGAGTATGCAAGTAGCATCTGAAGTGATGAGTAGGAACGGAACATATCTAAAACAGAAACTAGAACAAGAAATTACGACAAAAACTCAAGCAAGAAGAACACGAACACGTACTGAGTTGCAGCAGCAGCAGCAGTGGGATTGACGTTGACGTCGTCACCGGCCATGTTGTCGAAGAGGTTGTTGATGTCGGGGAAGAAGTCGTCGTCCGGAAAGTGGTCGTCGGCGTCCGTGATGAAGAAGCTAGTAGTCGCGCATAACGTTTCCCAAAAACCTTATCACCCTCTCCCGTACAGGACTCAAAGAGACGAGGTTTCGAAGGCCTATTGTCCCGACCTGCGGTGCACCCCTTAAGCTGGGATGGTAAAGAACCTAGCAACAGCTCAAAGGTTGGAACTCGATGGCGTGACGAAGATGATGTTCTCGTGTATCTCTCTGGAGAGGAGCGACCTCTCTTTTATAGGCACAGGAGAAGGAGGCGAACAGGCAGCGATGGGAGGCGAAGCAAAAAAGAGAGACGAAACGAACATGCAGCAGTCGAAGGGTGTAGCGTTCGTATTTAATCTCCACTACGGCAAAACGTTTCATCTTCCGAGCGACCTTTCGTATACCAGTCGTGCGTGGCAAAAATTTAGTCATCGGCTCATTCCTGCAACCTGTGACAAGGCGAGGCGGGCGGCGGACAAGGAGGAGCGCGTGTGTATATCTTTCTTGTTTTCATGCTCATAGGAAACACCCTCACTTATAAGGAGGTCCAACTCCTACCAAACTAGCAATGTGGGACTAAACTTTAGTTCCACCTCTTGCCTTGCATGAATGCGCTAAGTGGGCCTCGAGGATTTATTAGGAATTCTGAAAATTGTTATTGGGCTGGTCCATATAGATTAAATTCCAGCACTCCCCCACCAGATCCTACATGCATATAAAATTTGCCTTTGGTTCCAAAACACTGTTTACATACCAGTACTGCAGTGGAGATTATTAAGTCGAACTTCCACCTAGAACTCTATGCTACACTAGTAAGCAACTTGAACAGTGGACTATGCTTTGAACTACAAATTTTCTGCGAACCTAGCTTCACACAGAGCCTTTACCGATACTAGGCTACCGTGGGAGTTCCCCGTGGGTGGAGCTTATGCGTCATACTCCAAGACCTTTCATGAGTTTACTAGAGAGCACCCTACTCTCATAAATTGCGACATTAACAATCAGACTCATATAGGTGTGTTCTTTAAAAGATGTTCTAGAGGACAACATCTGAGCTTCAATAAGCCACTGAGAACACATTGAGATATATATCAACCTACCATGCATATTAGGAAAGTATTGCATCTTCATGAAGTGGCGTTATCAATGGTAAGGATATACTCTCCTCTGAGTTGACCAACAGCTTGTGTTAGGGCATATTTCTTCCTAAGTGATTTTCGTGATTGATGACAATGCATATGCGGACTAATCGTGTGCATTGAGCATTTCAGATAATTCATGATTAGGTACAAGATGATTCGATGCTCCTCGGAGTCTATCAAAGACGGATGCTTTCTACGTTTCTCTTTGGTGGATTTGAGTCGTAGGAAAGACGTAATATTAAGAGGGGGTCCGCTTCGGAAAGCTTAGGATGTAATCAACACGTACACAGTTCTATTGCACCGCCTTTCCCTCGCTTCAATGGAGCTCCCACTTGTTTCTCCCTGTCTATGCAAAGTGCGAGTGGTAGTACCGCAGGTGCCAGCGGTAGTACCGCACCGTGGGCGGTAGTAGTTTTTTACTAACGCTCGCTCGTACTTTTGCACAACCGCAGCCTCAACTGTGGTAGGCACGGAAGTAATTTTTTACTACCATGGTTGGTGAACCTACCGTACGGTAGTGCCGCTCCTAGCAGTGGTAGTACTGCTCTGCTCGGGCTGTGAGTGGGGGTACCAGTTGGATTCTTTCCCCCACTATATAAAGGGGTCTTGTTCCCCAAGAAGGTTACCTCTTACCTCCCAAAGCTCCATTGTTGCTCCAAAGCTCATTTTCGCCCGATCTCTCTCCCTAGCCAATCAAACTTGTTGATTCCTAGGGATTGGTTGAGAAGGCCCTGATCTACACTTCCACCAAGAGATATTTGATTCCCCCCCACTAATCCCTTGCGGATCTTGTTACTCTTGGGTTTTGAGCACCCTAGATGGTTGAGGTCACCCCGGAGCCACATTCCATTGTGGTGAAGCTCGGTGGTCTTGTTGGGAGCCTCCAAGCTTTGTATGGAGATTTCCCCAACCTTGTTTGTAAAGGTCCGGTCACCGCCTTCAAAGGCACCACTAGTGGAATCACGGCATCTCTCATTGTGTGAGGGCATGAGGATAATACGGTGAACCTAGTGTCTTCTTGGGAAGCATTATGCCTACACACCGCTCCAACGGAGACGTACTTCCTGTCAAAGGGAAGGAACTTCGGTAACACATCCTCGTCTCCACCGGTTCCACTTGTGGTTATCTCTCACCTTTACTTTGTCCTTATTATTGTTGTGGTGTATTCCTCGCTTGCATTAGTTGTTGTTGTTTTAAGCATCATATAGGTTGCTCACCTAGTTGTTTATCTAGATAACCTTTTGTTGCTAACCCTAATTTGTTAAGAAGAGCTAAAAATTTGTAATTGCTTATTCACCCCCTCTAGTCAACCATATCGATCCTTTCAATTGATATCAGAGCCACGTCTCTTTATTAAGGGTTTGACCACCCGAAGAGTATGGTTGATGATAGTGGGAGTGGGCATGAAGTGCCCGGGGCCGTGGAATTAAGCTCGATCACACGTGAGGACTTGAATGAGGCTATGGCCTCGCTTAAGACGTCCATGACGATCAAAGTCAAGTCCATGCTTAATGTATTACTTGAGGGGATGAAGAATTCTCCCGAACCGTTGCTTGTGGCTAAAACCGCCACATCGGAGTCGGAGGCCAATTCCGAAAAGGAAGCGGCTAGAGGTACTCGTACTTCTTCCCCTCTTGTCAAGAATGGGATGGGAACCTTTGCCTCGGTTCCTCTCCCCTGGTCTATGGAGGACCGGTCCCTACACCGCATATTAATAACCTTGGTCCTCCTCCTAAACTTGTTAAAGGTAATTTTGCTAATTGGGTCTTTTGCATCAAGTCTCATTTGAATCATAGCTCAACAAATCTTTGGAGAATCATCGAATAAGGCTTCTACCCACATGATCCAAACAACCTCACTTCAAGAGAAGAGGCGGACAATCAATACAATCATTCCGCGTTGTTCATCCTTCAATCCACGGTTACTCCCGAAGATCTATATCACTTGCGCCCCTTCACCCATGCAAAGGATTTTTGGGAGCACATCATGGAGTTGTACAAAGGGAGCTCAAGCATTCAACGATCCAACTTTGAAGTGGTTCTTGATGAGGCCGATGAGTTTGTGATGCTAGAAGATAAGGACCCCCGTGATCTCTACCGAAGGGTGACTACTCTTGCCGTTGCTCCCCAAGACCATGGGAGCAAGGATACATATGACACTTGGATCAAGCGCAAGTTTGTCAAGGCCATCATGCCACTCAACAAGACCATGTCCTCCGTCATTCGTCAAAGGCTAGATTTCCACACCTTGACATCAAGCAAAGTGTTGGATGAGTTCATTGTCATGACTATCATGAAAAAACCCGCTCACAATGCTCTTGCTCGTGTCCGGTCGAAGAAAGCCTCACCCAACCTTGCATTGAGAGCCAAGGTCATTTCGGATGAAGAAGAGGAAGAGGAAGAAGAGGGCTGCCCCGAAGAGACAAAGTATGCGTATCACGAGAAGATGGCTCTTGCGTCAAGGCAATTTTGGGGCAACAAGAGAAACTCAAGGCCCAACTTCTCCAAGAACAACTGAAGTGGGTCCAGGAACAAGCAACTAGTGAAGACTTGGTATAATTGCGGCAATGTGAGTCACTTTGTGGCAGATTGTCCTTATGAGAAGAGGGAAGACAATGGGGGCAAGCTCATTCACAAAGTCAAAGCCAAGTCTTTCCCTAGCAAGAACATCTTCGCCAAGAAGACTCCTGCAAGGGGCTTGGTGGCCCATGAAGAGTACACCTTCGATGACGACGGGGATGATACAGGTCATGAGGAGGTGGCAACGGCTACCGTGGACATTGTGACTTCCTCCCCCAATGTGTCTCTCTTCGACGACACCAGCGAGAACCGTATCGCCAAGTGCCTCATGGCCAAAGGTATCAATAAGGTAACCCCCAACATCAACACCACTATCACTACTTCTCCTTCATTGTTAGATTGTGTTGATGATAGTGAAGTAGTGGAGCTTGTTGAGAATGAGTTTGACAAATTCTTTTCTAAGATAAAAGGTGAATCCAAGAAGCACTTTGTTGCTCTTTTGGAACAACTTGGTGAGGCCAATGGTCTCATTGAGACTCATGAGGATACTAGCTCCAAGTTGGAGAGACATAGTCGTGATTATGTCGATGAGATTGCAGAACTATCCATTGCTCTAGAGGAAGAGCATGGTCTTCGTTTGGCTCTTGAGGAGTCACACAACGTTGATCATGCTAAATTGCTAAAACATCTTGATCATGCTATTGTTATTACCCGTGTGCTTAATTCCGAGAAAGTTGCACTTGGGGTTGGCTATGATAGACTCAACGGAGAATTTGACACACTTTACAAGGCCCACAAGGTCTTGAAAGGTGTTTATTCCTCTCTTAAGGAGTCTCACGATCAACTCCAAGTAAAACTAACCAAGGATATTTCTATTTGTCCTCCTTTTGTTCTAATTGATAATGCTTATGCTACTAACCCTTGTTGTGAGCATGTGCATTTTCTGGAGGAGAATGCCAAGTTGAAAGAACAACTTGAGAAGGGCCTTGTGGCATGCATCCAAGGCGAGAAGAACCTAAATGACCTTTTGAGTAATCAAAAGGAAGTTGTAGGAAAGGAGGGACTTGAGTTTGCGCCCAAGTCTAAGAAGAAAAAAGAAGAACAATACCAAGAAATCTCCTTCTCTCAAGGACATTTTTGTCAAAGAGGGTGAGAGTACTCATAAGAAGATGAAGAACAATGAAGGTAGTGGTAATGCCAACAAGGGCAAAAATCACATCTACCAACAAAGCCAACGCCTTTAACCCCTCTTATGTTTTATACCGTGCTAGTGATGAGCATGTTTATGCTAAATTTGTTGGTTCTTATTATGAGTACATTTAATGGGCTATTTGTGTTCCTAAGGCCCTTGTTTCTAACGTCAAAGGACCCATTCAAGAATGGGTACCTAAATCCAAGCATTGATCTCTTGTAGGAGTTTGCTTCCGGTGGAGTGTCATGGTTGCTCGATACTGGAGCCACAAATCATATGACCGGGAGCAAGGACTTGGTGGTGGATGTGCATCCAATTTCTTATATTACCACCCATGTCCAATTTGTTGATGCCTCAACATCTAAGGTAATGGGATTTGGCAAGGTGGTCATCTCTCAGGATTTATCTATAGAGGAGGTCATGCTTGTTGATTCCCTTGCCTAGAATTTGCTTTTCGTTCGTCAACTTGCAATTATGGGCTTTGCCACATTCTTTAATCTTGATATCATGGCCCTATTGTGGAGAAAGACTCTTAAAGTAGCATTTGTTGTACATGTTGAGAACGGTGTCGATGTGGTGAACTGCTCGGAGCGACCTACTAGGATCGCGACTTGTCTAATGGCTAAAGTTGATGTGGGTTGGCTTTGGCATCACCGTCTAGCTCATGTCAATATGAGATCTCTGCAAAGTATCCTCAAAGGGGACCATGTTCGTGGACTAACAAATGTGAGTTTTTCCAGAGACCGTGCATGCAGTGCTTGTATTGAAGGAAAGATTCATCAAACGGCTCACCGTCCCACAACTATCATCTACTCTAAAAGGCACTTGGAGATCCTTCACATGGATCTCTTTGGTCCTTCATATTTTGATAGTCTTGGGGGAAGAAAGTATTGCTTGGTGATTGCGGATGACTACTCAAGATACACTTGGGCATACTTCTTCAAGAGGAAGAGTGAGACTCAACACACCGTCATCGACTTTGCTAATGAAGCTTAACGTCAACATGAAGCAAAGATATTGATGATTAGAAGTGGCAATGACACCGAGTTCAAGAACTACACCCTAGATGAGTTCCTTAGTGACCAGGGGATCAAGCACCAATATTCAACACCCTATACCCCTCAACAAAATGGTGTGGCGGAGAGGAAGAACTGAACATTGATGGACGCAGCAAGAACCATGATGGCGGAGTTTAAGTCTCCATACAACTTTTGGGCCGAATCTATTAACACCGCATGCCATGCATCCAATTGGCTCTACCTCCGCAAAGTCTTGAACAAGACTCCATATGAGATTCTTACCGGGAACAAGCCAAACCTCAAGTACTTCCGGGTGTTCGGTTGTAAGTGTTTCATTCTCAAGAAAGGTGTTCGTTTGTCTAAATTCGAAACTAGAGCTCAAGAGGGCATATTTGTTGGTTATGCTACAAACTCTCATGCTTACCGTGTCCTCAACAAGCCCACTCGACTCATTGAGGAGATGTATAACGTAGAGTTTGATGAAAATAATGGCTCCCAGGTGAAGCAAAGTGGTCTTTCTGATGTTGATGATGAAATTCCTCCGCAAGCTATACGAAGAATGGGGATCGATCAAATACTCTCCATTGAGGAACCCCTTGTGCCTGAAGGAGAAGGACAATGCTCTACTCAAGTGGAGCCATCACCCTCACTAGACCCACATGCTTCCGGAGAACAAAATGATGGCCGTCAACCCATTGAACAAGATCAAGGACATGATCAACCTCATGAAGATGGTGATGCACCAAATGATGTCCATGATCATACTCAAGACTCCGAGTTTGCTCAAGATCAAGTACAACCACAAGATCAAGGACAAGCTTGTGAGCAGCTCAAGGTGGTGCTCAGGATGGTCAAGATGACGATCCTCAATTACCAAGTCAAGAAATCTTGGAGCGCCGTGCAGCCAAGGTGGCTTCCAGGCTTGAGCGTCGACAACACATCTTAGAAAATGTGCTTGGAAGCTTCAATAACGGGGTAAATACTCGTCAACAATTATCAAACTTTTGTGAGCATCACACGTTTGTTTCGTGTGCTGAACTCCAAAAGGTACATGAAGCGCTCGATGATGAGAACTGGCTTGAAGCCATGCATGATGAACTTAACAACTTCGAGCGCAATCAAGTTTGGGAGTTAGTGCCAAGGCCAACGGAGGAACATAATTTCATTGGAAACAAATTCTTCTTCAAGAACAAGCAAGATGCAAATGGTGTTGTTGTTCGAAACAAGGCAAGACTGGTGGCTCAAGACTACTCCCAAGTCGAGGGTATCGACTATGGTGAAACCTTTGCCCCTGTTGCTCGTCTTGAATCTATCAGCATGCTGCTTGCATTTGCTTCTCATCATGATTTCAAATTGCAACAAATGGATGTGAAAAGTGCATTTCTTAATGGTCCCTTAAATAAGTTCATATATGTCAAACAACCCCCGAGATTCAGGATCCCAAGATCCCCACTCATGTATACAAACTAAAGAAGGCCCTCTACGGCCTTAAGCAAGCCCCACGTGTGTGGTATGAGTACCTTAACGAGTTGTTGCAAGATCATGGGTTTGAGATTGGGAAAATTGATCCCACCCTTTTTTTACCAAAAAGGTCAAAGGGGATTTGTTCATATGCCAAATGTATGTTGATGATATTATTTTTGGTTCTCCTCACAAATCTTTCAATGAAGAATTTGTTGCACTAATGACCGAGAAGTTTGAGATGTATATGATGGGAGAGTTGAAGCTCTTTCTTGGATTCGAAATCAAACAAGGAAGAGAAGGAAAGTTCATCAAACAAGCCAAGTACACTCAAGACATGCTCAAGAGGTTCGAGCTAGAGGACGTCAAGCCGGTCAAGTTTCCCATGCCAAGCAAATGCAAGCTTGACAATGATCCCAATGGTAAAGCAGTGGATCAAAAGGTATATCGCTCCATCATTGGATCCTTGCTTTACGTTTGTGCATCTAGACCAGATATCATGTTGAGTGTGGGAATTTGTACACGGTTTCAATCCGCGCCAAAGGAAAGCCACTATGCGACAGTCAAATGAATCTTTTGATATTTGGCTCATACCCCAAACTTTGGCTTATGGTACCACAAAGGAAAATCTTTAATCTAGTAGGTTACTTTGACTCAGATTGGGCTGGAGCTTGGAGACTATGTCGGGAGGAAGTCAACTTCTGGAGGATGCCAATTCCTTGGTCGCCCTTTGGTAAGTTGGTCTTCGAAGAAGCAAAGTTGTGTGTCACTTTATTCCACCGAGGCCGAGTATGTAGCTGCCGCAAGTTGATGTGCTCAATTACTATGGATGAGGCAAACTTTAAAGGATTACGGTGTCATTTGTGACAAAGTGCCTCTTCTATGTGACAATGAGAGTGCTATCAAGATATCTCCCAATCCGGTGCAACATAGAAAGACCAAGCATATGGATAATCATCATCATTTCATTCGAGATCATATCAAGCATGGAGATATTGAGGTCCTCTTCATCAACACACAAGAGCAACTTGCGAATATATTCACAAAGCCTCTAGATGAAGCAAGCTTTCGCGAGTTAAGGCATGATATAAATATCATTGATTCGAGAAATGTGGATTGATACTAGGCACACCACACCACATATGGTTGGTTTTATTTTGCTAAATACCACTCGTTGGTTTTATTTTGTGTGTGAGACCTAGAGACGTATTCTATTATATGGTGTGAGACATATGCTATCACTCATCTATCCTTATTGTCTTATTATTATCTAGTATGTTAGTAGCTTGTGAGTCTATTTAGTTTGTGCCCTTGTCTTCATGCTCACATGCTATGCCTTTCTTCCACGCTTAGTGATTTATCAGTTTGTTGCAAGGAACGCCTTGTCTATAAAATGTAGGGGGAGTTGTTGGGGAACGTAGTAATTTCAAAAAAAATCCTACGCCATACATGGATCTATCCATGGATAAACCAGCAATGAGACAGGTTGTAGAGTATCTTCATACCTTTGAAGATCGCTAAGCAGAAGCGTTGCTAGAACGCAGTTGCTGGAGTCGTACTCGCAATGATTCAGATCGTGGTGGATTCCGATCTATGCACCGAACGTCGGTGCCTCCGCGTTCAGCACACGTGCATCCCGTTGACGTCTCAAACACCTTGATCCAGCAAGGAGGGAGGAGAGGTTGAGGGAGAGCTCCGACAACACGACGGCGTGGTGACGGTGGAGCTGCGTGGTAACTCTGACAGGGCTTCGCCAAGCACTACGGAGGACGCAGAGGAGGAGGTGTAGGGCTGCGTCGAGAGAGATGCAATTGTTGTCTCAACTCTGCCCAAAAGCCTCCAGTATATATATAGGAGGAGAGGGAGGAGGTGCCCACCCTTTAGGGTTTCCCACCCTAAAGGGTGCAGCAGCCCTAGAGGCCAAGGAGGGAAGCAGGCAAGGGTGGGGGGCCCTAGGGTGGGCCTTTGAGGCCCAAGGTGGCCTCCCACGCCTAGGGTTTCCCCTCTCTCCACCCCTTATGCGCCTTGGGCTGGTTGTGGAGGTGCACAGCCCATATATGAGTTGGTTCCCACCCTCTCTTAGCTCATGTAGCAACTTGTGGCTGGTGGCCCTTGCCGGTGGACCCCTGGAACCCTTCCGGTGGTCCCGGTACATTACCGGTGTCGCCCGAAACAATTCCGGTGACCAAATCCTCACTTCCTATATATACTTCTTTACCTCTGGACCATTCCGGAACTCCTCATGACGTCCGGGATATAATCCGGGATTCCGAACAACCTTCGGTAACCACGTACACTATTCCCCTATAACCCTAACGTCATCGAACCTTAAGTGTGTAGACCCTATGGGTCGGGAGACATGTAGACATGACCAAGACACCTCTCCGGTCAATAACCAACAGCGGGGTCTGGATATCCATGTTGGTTCCCGCATGTTCCTCGATGATCTCATCAGATGAACCACGATGTCGAGGATTCAATCAATCTCGTATGCAATTCCCTTTGTCTACCGGTATGATACTTGTCCGAGATTCGATCGTCGGTATCCCCATACCTTGTTCAATCTCGTTACCGGCAAGTATCTTTACTCATTCCGTAACACATCATCCCGTGGCTAACTCCTTAGTCACACTGAGCTCAATATGATGATGGATTGCCGAGTGGGCCCAGAGATACCTCCCTGTCACACGGAGTGACAAATCCCAGTCTCGATTCGTACAACCCAACAAACACTTTTGGAGATACCTGTAGTGCACCTTTATAATCACCTAGTTATGTTGTGATGTTTGATACACCCAAAGCACTCCTACGGTATCTAGGAGTTCCACAATCTCATGGTCTAAGGAAATGATACTTGACATTAGAAAAGCTTTAGCAGACGAACATCACGATCTAGTGCTATGCTTAGGATTGGGTCTTGTCCATCACATCATTCCCCAATGATGTGATCCCATTATCAATGACATCCAATGACCATGATCAGGAAACCATAATCATGTGTTGATCAATGAGCTAGCTAACTAGAGGCTCACTAGGGACACATTGTGATCTATATATTCACACAGGTATTACGGTTTCCGGTTAATACAATTATAGCATGAGTAATAGACAATTATAATGAACTAGGAAGTATAATAATAACCACTTTATTATTGCCTCTAGGGTATATTTCCAATAGTCTCCCACTTGCACTAGAGTCAATAATCTAGTTACATTGTGATGAATCGAACACCCATAGAGTTCTGGTGTTGATCATGTTTTGCTCGTCGAAGAGGTTTAGTCAACGGATCTGCGACATTCAAATCCGTATGTACTTACAAATATCTATATCTCCATCCTAGATGTATCCACGAATGGAGTTGAAGCGGCGCTTGATGTGCTTGGTCTTCTTGAGAAACTTCGGCTATTTTGCAATGGCAATAGCTCCAGTGTTGTCACATAACAGAGTCATTGGGCTCGACGCACTTGGAATCTCTCCTAGGTCGGTGATGAACTCCTTCATCTGGACTCCTTCCTGCGCTGCTTCCGAAGCAGCTATGTACTCTGCTTCACAATTAGATGCCGCCACGACGCTTTGCTTGCAACTGCACCAGCTAACTGCCCCATTATTCAAAATATACACGTGTCCGGTTTGTGACTTGGAGTCATCCGGATCTGTGTCGAAGCTAGCATCGACATAACCTTTTACGACGAGCTCTTCGGAACCTCCATATACGAGAAACATATCTTTAGTACTTCGCAGGTACTTTAAGATATTCTTGACCGATGTCAAGTGATCCATTCCTGGATCACTTTGGTACGTCCCTACCAAACTAATGCAAGGTTCACATCAGGTCTGGTACACAACATGGCATACATGATAGAGCATTGGAGACGGTACTCATCTTTTCTCTATCTTCCGCCGTGGTCTGGCATTGAGTCGTACTCAACCTCACACCTTGTAATACAGGCAAGCACCCCTTCTTAGCATTATCCATATTGAACTTCTTCAATATATTGTCAAGGTATGTGCTTTGTGAAAGACCATTGAGGCATCTCGATCTATCTCTATAGTTCTTGATGCCTAATATGTAAGCAGCTTCTCCAAGGTCCTTCATTGAAAAACTCTTATTCAAACATGCCTTGATGCTTTCCAATAATTCTATATCTTTTCCCATCAACAATATGTCATCCACATATAATATGAGAAATGATACAGAGCTCCCACTCACTTTCTTGTAAATACAGGCTTCTCCATAAGTTTGCATAAACCCAAACGCTTTGATCACCTCATCAGAGCGAATGTTTCTACTCTGATATGCTTGCACCAGCCCATAGATGGAGCGCTGGAGCTTGCATACCTTGTCAACATTGCTAGGATTGACAAAACCTTCCGGCTATATCATGTACAATTCCTCCTTAAGAAAGTCGTTCAGGAATGCCATTTTGACGTCCAATTGCCAGATTTCATGATCATAAAATGCGGCAATTGCTAACATGATTCATACCGACTTCAACATCGCTACGGGTGAGAAGGTCTCATCCTAGTCAATCCCTAGAACTTGTCGATAACCCTTAGCGACAAGTCGAGCCTTATAGATGGTCACATTACCATCCGCGTCAGTCTTCTTCTTAAAAATCCATTTATTTTCTATGTCTCGCCGATCATAGGGCAAGTCCACCAAAGTACATACTTTGTTCTCATACTTGGATTGTATCTCGAATTTCATGGCCTCAAGCCATCTGTTGGAATCCGGCCCCGCCATCGCTTCTTCGTAGTTCGAAGGTTCACTTTTGTCTAACAACATGATTTCCATGACACGGTTGCCGTACCACTCTGGTGCGGAACGTACCCTTGTCGACCTCCGAGGTGTCATGATCATCATCATTAACTTCATCTCTAGCCGGTGTAGGCGCCTCAAAAACATTTTCTTCTGTTGTGCTACTCTCTAGTTCGAGAGGAGATACAATTACCTCATCAAGTTCTATTTTCCTCCCACTTACTTCTTTCAAGAGAAACTCTTTCTCTAGAAAGGATCCATTCTTGGCTACAAAGATTTTGCCTTGGGATCTAAGATAGAAGGTGTACCCAATAGTTTCCTTAGGGTATCCTATGAAGACGCATTTTTCGCTTTGGGTTCAAGCTTCTCTCGTTGAAGTTTCTTCACATAAGCATCGCAGCCCCAAACTTAAAAAAACGACAGCTTAGGTTTCTTGCCAAACCATAGTTCATACGATGTTGTCTCAACAGATTTAGACGGTTCCCTATTTAAAGTGAATGCGGCAGTTTCCAATGCATATCCCCAAAATGAGAGCGGTAAATCAGTAAGAGACATCACAGATCGCACCATATCCAATAAAGTGCGATTACGATGTTCAGACACACCGTTACGCTGTAGTGTGCCAGGCATTGTGAGTTGTGAAACAATTCCATATTTCCTTATGTGTGTGCTAAACTCGTGACTCAAATATTCTCCTCCATGATCAGATGGTAGAATCTTTATTTTCTTATCACGTCGATTCTCCACCTCATCTGAAATTCCTTGAACTTTTTGAAGGTTCCAGACTTGTGCTTCATTAAGTAGACATACCCATATCTACTCAAATCATCAGTGAGGGTGAGAACATAACGATAGACATCGCGAGCTTCAACGCTCATTGGACCACATACATTGGTATGTATTATTTCCAAAAAGTTGGTGATGGCTGCTGTGTATCCCTTGCAATGGCGCCAGAAATAGTTGTGTCGACGGCACCAGGAATCCTTCAGCAACGGCTACGCCTTAAGGGACTTCCTAGGCAAGTATGCAAAGGATTCCCCCCGTGGCCTTGGAGCCTTGCATTGGTGTTCCCTCGAAGCGGAAAGGGTGATGTAGCACAGCGACGGTAAGTATTTCCCTCAGTTTGAGAACCAAGGTACCAATCCGGCGGAAGAGTATCTCAAGATCCTGCACAAACACGAAAAGCTTGCACCCAACGCTATGAAGGGGTTGTCAATCCCTTATAGATTGTTTGCCAAGTGAGAACTGAAAGCAACAAAGTAACAAAGCAAAGTAAAACCGGAGTTGTAAACGATGGATGTGAATAGACCCGGGGGCCGTAGTGTTTACTAGTGGCTTCTCTCATGAAAGCAAGTAGACGGTGGGTGAACAAATTACTGTCGAGCAATTGATAGAACTGTGCAGAGTCGTGACGATATCTATGCAATGATTATTTCTATAGGCATCACGTCCAAAACAAGTAGACCGATACTTTCTGCATCTACTACTATTACTCCACACGTCGACCGCTATCCAGCATGCATCTAGTGTATTAAGTCCATAAGAACAGAGTAACGCCTTAAGCAAGATGGCATGATGTAGAGGGATAATCTCAAACCAATGATAAAACCTCCATCTTTTTACCCTTGATGGCAACTGCTTGATGTGTGCCTTGCTTCCCCTACTGTCACTGGGAAAGGTCACCACATGGCAGAACCCAAAACCAAGCACTTCTCCCATTGCAAGAATCATAGATCTAGTTGGCCAAACAAAACCCAAGACTCGGAGAGACTTACAAGGATATCAAATCATGCATATAAGAAATCAGCAAAGACTCAAATATATATCATAGATAATCTGATCACAAGTCCACAATTCATCGAATCTCGACAAACACACTGCCAAAGAAGATTACATCGGATAGATCTCCATGAAGATCATGGAGAACTTTGTATTGAAGATCCAAGAGAGAGAAGAAGCCATCTAGCTAATAACTATGGATCCGTAGGTCTGAAGTGAACTACTCACGAGTCATTGGAGGGGCGATGATGATGATGAAGAAGCCCTCCACCTCCAAAGTCCCCTCCGGCAGGGTGTCGGGAAGGGTCTCCAGATGAGATCTCGCGGAAACGGAAGCTTGTGGCGGCGGAAAAGTATTTTCGAGGCTCCCCTGATTTTTTGCGGAATATTTGGGAATTTATAGGCCAAAGACCTAGGTCAGGGGGCGGCCAGGGAGGCCACAAGCCTGCCCACCACCGCCTCCCCCTGGTGGCGGAGTGGGGGTTTGTGGGCTCCCTGGAGCCCACCTGGCTTGGCCCAAAAACCCCTGGACTTCTTCCGTTCGGGAAAAATCATTTCGGGGTTTTTCTTCCATTTGGACTCCGTTCCAAAATCAGATCTGAAAAGAGTCAAAAACACGGAAAAAACAAGAATTGGCTCTTGGCACTGAATTAATAAGTTTGTCCCAAAAAGATATAAAAAGGTACATAAAACATACAAAGAAGGCAAGATAACAGCGTGAAACCATAAAAAATTATAGATACGTTTGAGACGTATCAGTTGGTTGCTCACTCCATTGTTCCGAAGAATGGAGTCTTGGTCATCTTGCCCGTGAGGCACGGTTCGCATGTGTCAAATGATGCAAAATCAAGTGACTCCAAAAGTTCATCTGTATGAAGTTTCTTCATGCTCTTAACACCGATATGACCAAGGCGGAAGTTCCACATGTATGTAGGACTATCATTATCAACCTTACATCTTTTGGTACTCACACTATGAATATGTGTAACATCACGATCGAGATTCATCGGGAATAAACCATTAACCAGCGGGGCATGACCATAAAACATGCCACTCATATAAATAGAACAACAATTTTTCTCAGATTTAAATGAGTAGCCATCTTGCATCAAGCGAGATCCCGATACAATGTTCATGCTCAAAGCTGGTACTAAGTAACAATTACTAAGGTTTAAAACTAATCTCAAAGGTAGACGTAGAGGTAGAGTGCCGAGGGCGATCATGTCGACATTGGAACCATTCCCTACGCGCATCGTCACCTTGTCCTTTGTGAGCCTACGCTTGTTCTGTAGTTCCTGCTTAGAGTTGCAAATGTGAGCAACAACACTGGTATCAAATACCCAGGAGCTACTACGAGCGCTAGTAAGGTACACATCAATAACAAGTATATCACATATACCTTTGACGTTGCCGGCCTTCTTGCCCGCTAAGTACTTGGGGCAATTCCGCTTCCAGTGATTGGTTCCCTTGCAGTAATAGCACTCAGTCTCAGGCTTGGGTCCTTTCTTTGACTTCTTCTAGGCAACTGCTTACCGGGCGCGGCAACTTCTTTGCCGTCTTTCTTGAAGCTTTTCTTACCCTTGCCCTTCTTGAAACTGGTGGTCTTATTGACCATCAACACTTGATGTTCTTTCTTGATTTCTACCTCCGTAGATTTCAGCATTGAATACAACTAGTCTTTTCCATCCCTTGCATGTTTTAATTCATCACAAAGCCTTTATAGCTAGGTGGAAGTGACTGGAGGATTCTATCAATGACCGCACCATCCGGAAGTTCGACTCCCAGTTGAGTCAAGCGGTTGTGCAACCCAGACATTCTAAGTATGTGCTCACCGATAGAACTATTCTCCTCCATCTTACAGCTAAAGAACTTGTCGGAGACTTCATATCTCTCGACCCGGACATGAGCTTGAAAAACAAGTTTCAGCAACTCGAACATCTCATATGATCCGTGTTTGTCAAAACACCTTTGGAGCCCGGGTTCTAAACTGTAAAGCATGCCGTACTGAATGAGAGAGTAGTCATCACTCCACGACTGCCAGGCGTTCCTAGCGTCCTGGTATGCCGCGGGAATGGGAGGATCACCTAACAGTACATCAAGGACACATGCTCTTGGAAGCCATGAGGATCAGCTTTAAGTTACGAGTCCAGTCCGCATAGTTGCTCCCATCATCTTTCAGCTTGGTTTTCTCTAGGAACGTGTTGAAGTTGAATGGGACATTTGCGTTGGCCATTGGATCTACAATATTTGTAAAGACAATTGTAGACTAAGTTTAGGATAATTAAGTTCATCTAATTAAATTGCTAATGAACTCCCACTTAGATCGACGTCCCTGTAGTCATCCAAGTGTTACATGATCCACGTCGACTAGCCCGTGTTCGATCATCACGTGAGATAGACTAGTCATCAATGGTGAGCATCTCCATGCTGATCATATCAACCATATGATACGTCTCAAACATATCTATAATTTTTGATGATTTCATGTTGTTATCTTGTCATCTTTGGATGTTTTACGTACATTTTATATCTTTTTTGGGACTAACTTATTAATTCAGTGCCAAGTTCCAGTTCCTGTTTTTTTTGTGTTTTTGGCTCTTTCCAGATCTGATTTTGGAACGGAGTCCAAACGGAACAAAATCCCCGAAATGATTTTTTCCTGAACGGAAGAAGATCAGGGGGCCTGTGGGCCAAGCCAGGAGGGCTACAGGGAGCCCAAAATCCCCACTCCGCCACCAGGGGGGAGGCGGCAGTGGGCAGGCTTGTGGCCTCCCTGGCGCCCCCTGACCTCGATCCTTGGCCTATATATTCCCTAAAATACAGCAAAAAATCAGGGGATCCACGAAAATACTTTTCCTCCGCCACAAGCTTCCGTTTCCGCGAGATGTCATCTGGAGACCCTTCCCGGTGCCCTGCCGGAGGGGACTTTGGAGTTGGAGGGCTTCTTCATCATCATCATCGCCCCTCCAATGACTCGTGAGTAGTTCACTTCAGACCTACGGATCTGTAGTTAGTAGCTAGATGGCTTCTTCTCTCTCTTGGATCTTCAATACAAAGTTCTCCATGATCTTCATGGAGATCTATCTGATGTAATCTTCTTTGGCGGTGTGTTTGTCGAGATCCGATGAATTGTGGATTTGTGATCAGATTATCTATGATATATATTTGAGTCTTTGCTGATTTCTTATATGCATGATTTGATATCCTTGTAAGTCTCTCTGAGTCTTGGGTTTTGTTTGGCCAACTAGATCTATGATTCTTGCAATGGGAGAAGTGCTTGGTTTTGGGTTCTTACCATGTGGTGACCTTTCCGAGTGACAGTAGGGGCAGCAAGGGACATATTGAGTAGTTGCCATCAAGGGTAACAAGATGGGCTCTGTCGTTGATATGAGATTGTCCATCTACATCATGTCATCTTGCTTAAGGCGTTACTCTGTTCTTTTGGACTTAATACACTAGATGCATGCTCGATAGCGGTCGACGTGTGGAGTAATAGTAGTAGATGCAGAAAGTATCGGTCTACTTGTTTTGGACGTGATGCCTATAGATATAATCATTGCCATAGATGACATCACGACTTTGCACGGTTCTATTAATTGCTCGACAGTAATTTGTTCACCCACCGTCTACTTGCTTTCATGAGAGAAGCCACTAGTAAACACTACGCCCCCCGGGTCTATTCACATCTATCCTTTCCACTTTCGCTTTTACTTTGCTTTGTTACTTTGTTGCTTTCAGTTCTCACTTGGCAAACAATCTATAAGGGATTGGCAACCCCTTCATAGCGTTGGGAGCAAGCTTTTTGTGTTTGTGCAGGCTCTTGTGATACTCCTTCACTGGATCGATACCTTGGTTCTCAAACTAAGGGAAATACTTACCACCGCTGCGCTACATCACCCTTTCCGCTTTGAGGGAACACCAACGCAAGGCTCCAAGGCCACGGGGGAAATCCTTTGCATATTTGCCTAGGAAGTCCCTTAAGGCGTAGCCGTAGCAGAAGGATTCCTCGCGCCGTCGACACGACTATTTCTGGCGCCGTTGGAAGGTCTTCTCTTGCAGTAGCACCATACTACTCATGTTTGACCTTTCGGTCTCCCGTATTCGAGGCCATGTATGTACATGCTAGGCTCGTCGAGTCAACCTAAGTGTTTTTCGTGTGTAAACTGGCTTACACCCGTTGTATGAGAATGTTAGAATCTATCACACTTGATCATCAAGTGGTGCTTCGAGATAACAATCCTTCACAACGGTGCACACTTAAGGGAATACATATCTTGAAATTTTAACGAGGGATAATCTTATCTTTGCTACCGTTGTTCTAAGCAATAAGATGAAAAACATGATAAACATCACATGCAATCATATAGTGACATGATATGGCCAATATCATCTTGCTCCTTTGATCTCAATCTTCGGGGCACCATGATCATCATCGTCACCGGCATGACACCATGATCTCCATCATCATGGTCTCCATCATCGTGTCTCCATGAAGTCGTCACGCAAACTATTACTTCTACTACTATAGCTAACCATTAGCGATAAAGGAAAGTAATCAACATCATGTTGCATCTCATACAATAAATTAAGACAACTCCTATGGCTCTTGCCGGTTGTCATACTCATCGACATGCAAGTCATGAATCCTATTACAAGAACATGATCAATCTCATACATCACATATGTAACATCACATCCCTTTGGCCATATCACATCACATAGCATACTCTGCAAAAACAAGTTAGACGTCCTCTAATTGTTGTTACAAGTTTTACGTGGCTGGTTAGGGTTTCTAGCAAGAACGCTTCTTACCTTCGTAACAACCACAACATTGATATGCCAATGCTATTTACCCTTCATAAGGACCCTCTTCATCGAATCTGAGCCGACTAAAGTGGGAGAGACAGACACCCGCTAGCTACCTTATGCAACTAGTGCATGTCGGTCGGTGGAACCAGTCTCACGTAAGAGTACGTGTAAAGTCGGTCCGGGCCGCTTCATCCCGCGATGCCGCAGAATCAAGATAAGACTAGTAACGACAAGCAATTGACAAAATCAGCGCCCACAACTTTTGTGCTCTACTCGTGCATAGAATCGACGCATAGAACCTTGGCTCGGATGCCACTGTTGGGGAACGTAGTAATTTCAAAAAAATCCTACACCATACAAAGATCTATCCGTGGAGAAACCAGCAACGAGAGAGGTTGTAGCGCATCTTCATACCTTTGAAGATCGCTAAGCGGAAGCATTGCTAGAACGCGGTTGATGGAGTCGTACTCGCAGTGATTCATATCGCGGTGGATTCCGATCTATGTAGGAACGTCGGTGCCTCCGTGTTCAACACAAGTGCAGCTCGGTGACGTCTCCAATTCCTTGATCTAGCAAGGAGGGAGGAGAGGTTGAGGGAGAGCTCTGTCAGCAAGACGGAGTGGTGATAGTGGAGCTGCGTGGTAACTCCGACAAGGATTCGCCAAGCACTACGGAGGACGAGGAGGAGGAGGTGTAGGGTTACACCGAGAGAGAGGCAATTGTTGTCTATATCTGCCCAAAAGCCTCCAATATATATAGGAGGAGAGGGAGGAGGTGCCCACCCTTTAGGGTTTCCCACCCTAAAGGGTGCGGCAGACCCAGAGGCCAAGGATGGCGGCGGCCAAGGGTGGAGGGCCCTAGGGTGGGACTTTGAGGCCCAAGGTGGCCTCCCACGCCTAGGGTTTCCCCTCTCTCGACGCCTTGTGCGCCTTGTGTTGGGTAACGTAGCAAAAATTCAAAATTTTCCTATGCCATATTCAGACCTTCCTATGGAGAGACCAGGAACGAGAGAGGGGTGAGAGCATCATCATACCTTTGAAGATCGCTAAGCGGAAGCGTTGCTAGAACGCGGTTGATGGAGTCGTACTCGTTGCGATTCAGATCACGGTGTGATTCCGATCTAGTGCCGAACCACGTCACCTCCGCGTTCAATACACGTGCAGCCCGGTGACGTCTCCCGCACCTTGATCCAGCAAGGAGGAGGGAGAGGTTGGGGAAGTGCTTCGGCAGCACAATGGCGCGGTGGCGATGGAGCGACGAGGTCTCCCGGCAGGGCTTCGCCAAACACCGTGGGAGACGAGGAAGAAGAGAAGGAGGGCTGCACCGAGAGAGAGATGAAATTGCGTGTCTCCAATGGCCAAAACCCCCACTATATATAGGGGGAAGGGGAGGGTGGCGCCCCCCCTTAGTGTTCCCACCCCTAAGGGGTGCGGCAACCCTAGATGGGAGGCCAGGGCGGTGGCCAGGAGGGGAGGAGGGGGTGGCGCACACCCTGGTGGGCCTAAGGCTCGCCTAACTTAGGGTCCCCCTTCCATCTCTTGGCGCCTTGGGCAGGGTGTGGGGGCGCACCAGCCCACCCAAGGGATGGTTACCTCTCACACTTGGCCCATGTAGCCTTCCGGGGCTGGTGGCCCCTCCCGGTGGGCCTACGGAACCCTTCCGGTGGTCCCGGCACGTTGCCGGTGGTGCCCGAAACATTTTCGGCGTCCAAACCCATCCATCCTATATATCAATCTTTACCTCCGGACCATTCCGGAGCTCCTCGTGACGTCCGGGATCTCATCCGGGACTTCTAACAACCTTCGGTAACCTCGTATAAAAATTCCCTATAACCCTAACGTCATCGAACCTTAAGTGTGTAGATCCTACGGGTTCGGGAGGCATGCAGACATGACCGAGACACCTCTCCGGCCAATAACCATCAACGGGGTCTCCATACCCATGGTGGCTCGTGCATGTTCCACGATGATCTCATCGGATGAACCACAATGTCAAGGATTCAATCAATCCCGTATACAATTCCCTTTGTCTATCGGTATAGAACTTGCCCGAGATTCGATCGTCGATATACCTATACTTTGTTCAATCTCGTTACCTGGAAGTCTCTTTACTCGTTCCATAGTACGTCATCCCGTGACTAACTCCTTAGTCACATTGAGCTCATTATGATGATGTTCTACCGAGTGGGCCCAGATATACCTCTCCGTCACACGGAGTGACAAATCCTGATCTCAATTCGTGCCAACCCAACATACCCGTAGTGCACCTTTATAGTCACCCAGTTACGTTGTCATGTTTGATACTCCCAAAGCACTCCTACGGTATCCGGGAGTTGCACAATCTCACGGTCGAAGGAAAAGACACTTGACATTAGAAAAGCTTTAGCATACGAACAACACGATCTAGTGTTATGCTTAGGATTGGGTCTTGTCCATCACATCATTCTCCTAATGATGTGATCCCGTTATCAATGACATCCAATGTCCATGACCAGGAAACTATGATCATCTATTGATCAACGAGCTAGCCAACTAGAGGCTTGCTAGGGACACATTGTGATCTATTTATTCACACATGTATTACTATTTCCTGTTAATACAATTATAGCATGAACAATAGACGATTATCATGAACAAGGAAATATGATAATAACCATTTTATTATTGCCTCTAGGGCATATTTCCAACACCTTGGGCTGGTTGTGGAGGCATACCAGCCCATATATGGGCTGGTTCCCTCCCACTCTTAGCCCATGTAGTAACTTGGGGCTGGTGGCCATTGCCGGTGGACCCCCAGAACCCTTCCGGTGGTCCGGTTACATTACCGGTGTCTCCTGAAACAATTCTGGTGAACAAATTCTCACTTCCTATATATAATTATTTACCTACGGACAATTACGGAACTCCTCGTGAGGTCCGGGATCTCATCCGGGCCTCCGAACAACCTTTGGTAACCACGTACACTATTCCCCTGTAACCCAAGCGTCATCGAACCTTAAGTGTGTTGACCCCACAGGTTCGGGAGACATGCAGACATGACCGAGACACCTCTCCGGTCAATAACCAACAAGGGGGTATGGATATCCATGTTGGTTCCCGCATGTTCCTCGATGATCTCATTGGATGAACCACGATGTCAGGGATTAAATCAATCCCGTATGCAATTTGTCTACCGGTATGATACTTGCCCGAGATTTGATCGACGGTATCCCTATACCTTGTTCAATCTCGTTACCGGCAAGTCTCTTTACTCGTTCCATAACACATCATCCTGTGGCTAACTCCTTAGTCACACTGAGCTCAATATGATGATGGATTACCGAGTGGGCCCAGAGATACCTCTCCGTCACACGGAGTAACAAATCCTAGTCTCGATTCGTACAACCCAACAGACACTTTCGGAGATACCTATAGTGCACCTTTATAATCACCTAGTTAGATTGTGACGTTTGATACACCCAAATCACTCCTAAGGTATACGGGAGTTCCACAATCTCATGGTCTAAGGAAACAATACTTGACATTAGGAAAGCTTTAGCAGACAAACAACACGATCTAGTGCTATGCTTAGGATTGGGTCTTGTACATCACATCATTCCCCAATGATGTGATTCCGTTACCAATGACATCCAATGTCCATGATCAGGAAACCATGATCATCTACTGATCAACGAGCTAGCCAACTAGAGGCTCACTAGGGAAACATTCCGGTTAATACAATTATAGCATGAATAATAGACAATTATCATGAACTAGAAAATATAATAATAACCACTTCATTATTGCCTCTAGGGCATATTTCCAACAGGAGTGCTATTCCCAGGTTGTGTGCTTTGTAGTCCAGGGTTTTATCTAAGTATGCACACATCCACGGGGAGCCTCTCTCAAGTTCATAGATTTTGGGTTTGCATATGTTATTTTTTATATCCTTTTGTGCAAATCTTGTATTGTCATCAATCCACCAAAAATGGGGAGATTGTTAGGGCATATTTGTCCCTAGGTGGTTTTGGTGATTGATGACAATGACTATGCGGACTAATCGTGTGCATTGAGCATTTCAGATAATTTGTCACTAGGCACAAGACGATTCGGTGTCCCACGGCGTCTATCAACGACAGTTGCTTTCTACATTTCTGTTTGGTGGATTTAAGTCGTAGGAAAGCCATACTATTAAGAGGGGGTCCGCTTCGGAAAGGTTAGGGTGGAATCAACACATACACAATTCTATTGCACCACCTTTCCCTCGCTTCAATGGACCTCAACCTTGTTTCTCCATCTCTGTGCAAAGTGCCAGCGGTAGTACCGCAGGTGCCAGCGGTAGTACCACAGGTGCGAGCGGTAGTACCGCACCCCAGGCGGTAGCATTTTTTTACTACCTCTCCCTCGGACTTTTGCACAACCGCAGCCTCAGCGATTGTAGGCACGGAAGTAATTTTTTACTACCGTGGTTGGTGAACCTACCGTGCGGTAGTACCGCTCCTAGCAGCGGTAGAACCGCTCCTACCATCTGTAGTAGCGCTCTGCTCGGGCTGTGAGTGGGGGGTAACAGTTGGATTCTCTCCTCACTATATAAAGGGGTCTTCTTCCCCAAGAAGGTTACCTCTTACCTCCCAAAGCTCCATTGTTGCTCCAAATCTCATTTTCGCCCGATCTCTCTCCCTTGCCAATTAAACTTGTTGATTTCCTAGGGATTGGATGAGAAAGCCATGATCTACATTTCCACCAAGTGATATTTGATTCCCCTCACTAATTCCTTGCGGATCTTGTTACTCTTGGGTGTTTGAGCACCCTAGACGGTTGAGGTCACCTCGGAGCCACATTCCATTGTGGTGAAGCTCTGTGGTCTTGTTGGGAGCCTCCAAGATTTGTGTGGAGATTGCCGCAACCTTGTTTGTAAAGGTCTCGTCGCCGCCTTCAAGGGCACCACTAGTGGAATCATGGCATCTCGCATTGTGTGAGGACGTGAGGAGAATACAGTGGCCCTAGTGGCTTCTTGGGGAGCATTGTGCCTCCACACCGCTCCAACAGAGACGTACTTCCTATCAAAGGGAAGGAACTTCGGTAACACATCCTCATCTCCACCGGTTCCACTTGTGGTTATCTCTTACCTTTACTTTGTCCTTATTATTGTTGTGGTGTATTCCTCGCTTACATTAGTTGTTGTTGTTGTTAGCATCATATAGGTTGCTCACCTAGCTGCTTATCAAGAGAACCTTTTGTTGCTAACCCTAATTTCTTAAGAAGAGCTAAAAATCGGTAGTTGCCTGTTCACCCCCCCCCCTCTAGTCAACCCTATCGACCCTTTCAACTTGTCTTCCACATCTAATTCACGGGATCTCCGATCACATAGAATAGGTTACCAGTGTGAACAACTCATATTGTGGGTCTCATACCCATCTCCTTCAATGCATTATCTATCACATTACATGATAGACCCTTAGTAAAAGGATCTACCAGATTTTTAGATGTTTGGATGTAATCCAATGCAATAACTCCAGAGTTTCTCATTTTCCTGACAGATTTTAACCTTCTTTGAACATGTCATGATGACTACATGTTATCATTTGAACTACTCACTTTGGCGATCATAGTTTGATTATCGCAGTTCATGAGAACACCCGGTATAGGTTTCTCAACAACCGGTAAGTCATTCAAGATCCAACAAAGCCAATCTGCTTTGACCGTAGTTGTATCTAGTGATGTGAGTTCTTCTTCTATTGTTGGCCTCGTTACGACGGTTTGCTTGCAAGACTTCCAAGAAACAACACCACCACCATGAGTGAAGACATATCCGCTCGTGGCCTTTATCTCATCAACATCATAGATCAAGTTTGAATCATTATACCCTTCAAGTACCTTTGGGTACCCAGTGTAGTGAATTACATAACTCGTAGTGCCCTTCAAATAGCGCATAACTCTTTATAGAGCTTTCCAATGATCATATCTTTGTTTTGAGACAAAATGACTCAGTTTGCTAACAACAAAAGAGATGTCGGGTCTCGTAGTGCTCGCTAAATACATAAGTGAGCCAATTATCTGAGAGTATTTCAATTGATCTCTAGCAATTCTTTAGTTCTTTCGAAGCAACACGCTAGCATCAGAGAGGGCTTGCAGTCACTATAACCAAAGCGACTCAAGATCTTTTTCCACATAGTGAGATTGAAGCAATGTAATCCCACCATCATCACTTCTCAATAGCTTGATATTCAGAATAACATCAGCTACTCCTAAATCCTTCATCTCGAAACAATGAGGTAGGAAATCCTTGACCTCCTTAATAGCATTCATATTTGTTCTGAAAATCAATATGTCATGAACATACAAGCGAAGGATAACTCCCTCGCCCCTAGCATGACGATAGTACACGCATTTGTCAGCTTCGTTTACAACAAAGCTTGTAGTTGTTAAAGTTCTTTCAATCTTCTCATGCCACTTCTTAGGTGCTTGCTTAAGTCGATACAAAGACTTCAACAATTTGCACATTTTTCCTTCGTGACCGTCCACTATAATCCCTTTGGTTGTTCCATATAAATTTCCTTGTCCAACTCTCCATTTAGGATAGCAGTATTAACATCCATTTGATGAACGAGAAGACCATGTGAGGCAGCTAGTGAAAGTAGTACTCGAATAGTGGTCAGTCGAGCCACGGGTGAGTAAGTATCAAAGAAGTCTTCACCTTCCTTTTGGGTATAACCCTTGGCCACGAGTCGTGCCTAATACTTATCAATAGTGCCATCAGGCCTAAATTTTTTCTTCAATACCCATTTACACCCTATAGGTTTGCACCCATAAGGACGATCAGTTATCTCCCAAGTTCCATTCGCTAGGATCGAATCCATCTCACCAGGGACTGTTTCCTCCCAATAATCAGCATCTTCAGGCGCATAAGCCTCTAAAATAAAACTAGGAGTGTCATCTTTGAGATATACAAGAAAATCATCACCAAAGGACTTTACAATCCTGTGTCTCTTGCTCCTTTTAGGAGTCTCATTATTGTCCTCCACGAGATCTTCAAGATGTTGTGTTGCAATGGTAGGTTCAGAAATTGCAACTACATCTTGACTCGATGACCTAGGCATCTCGTGATTTAATGAGCTACCCATGTCGTTCATGGGAAAGATCTCTTCGAAGAAAGTCCCATCATTCGAATCCATGATTGTACCGACACGCATGTCAGATACCTCAGATTTTACAATCAAAAATCTATAACTAATGCTATGAAAAGGATAACCTAGGAAAACACAATCCATAGTTTTTGGTCCAAGATTTCGCTTCTTTAGAATTGGTATATTGACTTTTGCCAAGCAGCGCCAAGTTCGTAGGTAAGAGAGTTTTAACCTTTTGTTTTCCAATTCCTCGAATGGAGTTATCTCCTTATTTTTGTGGGAACTCGGTTTAGGACATGACATGCAGTCAATATTGCCTCCCCCCACCATGCCTTGGATAGACCCGATGGGTCAAACATGGCGTTAACCAAATCAGTTAGAGTATGGTTCTTTCTTTCGGCTACCCCATTTGACTGAGGTAAATAGGGAGGCGTCCTCTCATGGATTATACCATGTTCCGCACAAAAAGAAACAAATTCATTGGAAAATACTCTCCACCACGATCATGCCTAAGCCTCTTCATTTTTCGATCAAGTTGGTTTTCCACTTCATCTTTATAGATCTTGAAGAAATTCAAAGCCTCACTTTCGACTTTAAAAGATACACATGGAGGTATCTAGTAGAGTCATCGATTAACTTCATAAAAATATTCTTTCCACCTTTCGTTAATACCCCATTCAATTCACAAAGATCTGAATGTATGAGTTCTAGTGGCGCAAGATTTCTTGTTTCCACGGTTGTATGAGACTTAGGAGGTTGCTTAGCTTGGACACAAACTTGGCAGTTAGATCCCTTGACAGCGGTGAAGTTGGGGATTAAGTTCGATTTGGCTAGCCACGTCATACAATCAAAATTAACATGACAGAGACGTGAATGCCAGACATTTAATTCACTATTATTGCAAACATGATTAACAACTTTATTACAAACATCTCACAAGGATTGTCTAAACAAGCCTCCTCACTCATAATCTTTACCAACAAAAGTTCCATACTTGAATACTACAAATTTATTGGACTCAAAGACAAGCTTGTATCCATCTCTACACTAAAGAGATCTTCTAACAAGATTTTTATTGACGGAGGGGACATAATGCACGTTCTTCAGCCACACAATCTTCCCCGAAGTTTACTTCAGATCGACTGGGCCAACACCAAGAAGAGAAACACTTGAATCGTTACCCATTAGGACGGAAGTAGTCCCTACAACCTCTGATAAACCACAAGTATATGGGATCGCGATAGTTTTCGAGGGTGGAGTATTCAACCCAAATTTATAGAATCGACACAAGGGGAGCCAAAGAATATTTGTGGGTATTAGCAGCTGAGTTGTCAATTCAAACACACTTGGAGATTTAGTATCTGCGGCATAGTGATCAGTAGCACAGTAATATGATAGTTTTGATAGCAGGTGTAACACTAGCAGTAGTAATGGTAACTGTGATAGCAATTTTGTAGCAGTTGTAACAACAGTAGCAACAATAGTAACTTAGCAAGCACAATACGTGGAAAACTTGTAGGCACCGGATCGGTGACATTGCTGGATAATATTCATCATATAACAGTCACAACATAGGGCGACACAGAACTAGCAACCGTTCAACAATATAATGTAGGCATGTATTCCGTAAATAATCATACGTGCTTATGGAAAAGAACTTGCATGACATCTATTGTCCTACCCTCCCATGGCAGCGGGGTCAATAAGGAAACTAAGGGATAACAAGGCCTCATTCTAATAGAGAACTGGAACAAAGTATTAACACATAGTGAATAAATGAACTCCTAAAACTATGGTAATCATCGGAAAGAATCCCAATTATTGTCACTTCGGGATATGCGTATCCTAACACGTAGTAGGTGTATATAACATGCAAGATCGGATCAGGAACATAGATATAATGGTGAAAACACAAATGGTTCAGAACTATAATCATGGCACTCGGGCCATAGTGACAAGCATTAAGCATAGCAAAGTCAAAGCAACATAAATTTCCGAACATATTGGATACTAGGGATCAAGCCCTAAAAAACTAACTCGATTACGTGATGAATCTCATCCAGCTCTTCACCAACCAGCAAGCCTACGAAGGGATTACTCACTCACGGTGGAGAGCTGTTGGAAATAAGAGCATCATGGAGTTGGCGATGAAGGAGGGTTGGTGATGATGAAGACCGAAGATTCCTCTCTCGGGAGCCCCTACCGAACTCCAGATTTGGCCTCGTGAAGATGATCACGAGGTGGCGGCGGCTACGTATCGTGAAACGCGATGAAACTTCCTCTCTAATTTTCTTTGTGGAAATAGGATTTTATAGCGCTGGAATTAGGGTTTGTGGAGCCCCATGGGCCCCACTAGACACTAGGTCGCGCAAGGGGGGTTAGCGCGCCGTGATGTCTAGTAGGCGCATGTGGCCTCCCCTCTGGTGGCTCTTGGTTCCGGTATTTTTCATTTATTCCACAAAAATCTCCAAATAGTTTCGTTCCATTCCGAGAACTTTTATTTATGCACCAAAACAACACCATGGTAGGTTTGCTGAAAACAGTGTTAGTCTGGCTTAGTTTCATTCAAATCATTCAAATTAGAGTCCAAAACAAGAGCAAAAGCATTAGGAAAAGTAGATACGATGGAGACGTATCAACTCCCCCAAGCTTAACCCATTGCTTGTCGTCAAGCAATTTAGTTGACAAACTGAAAGTGATATAGAAAAAAATTTACGAACTCTTTTGTTCTTGTTTACATATACATGCTTAGAGGGCACCCAGGTTTTCAGCATAAATCATGACTAATCATATCAACAGTAACCTTTAGAAACTATATTAGCTTATATCAATGGCATAACCAACTAGCGAGCAATAATAAGATAGCTCAAAAGCCAACACTTGCTCAAAACAACCAAGATATAATATGACAATAATAGTATCTCACTAGCCCTTTCTGAGACCGCAAAACATAAATGCACAGCAACTCCAAAGTTCAAGCAGCGACTAGACATTGTAATTCATGGTAAAAGAGATCTAGTCATGCTGGAAACAACGACTAACTAGACACAAAGCATGAGAATGACATCAATGCTCCCAGGTCGGGTACTTATTTGAGAAGGTGATGGCTCAAAGTAAAAATAAATAACATGAAGGTATGTAGAAAGTTCCTTTGCACAGGGAATTAGGGATTTGCAGTGGTGCGAGAGCTCATAGCAAAGATTAGAGATAAATTATTCTGGGAGGTACACCCTTCCTCTCAATGTTACGATCAAGAGTTATCGGTATCTTCCATGCTAAACAAATTAGCGGTGGTTCTCAAGCGGTAAAAGTAAAGGTTTACACCCCCTCCACCAACAAACACACTCGACGGCTAGCCGAATCCACGGGTGTCGTCCATACCAACAATAATCAAGGTGGAGTTTTGTTTAATTATTTGCGATTTATGATTTCAGTATAGGGAGTCCCTTTTCACCAACCCCTCTCGTGCAAGGACAAGTGAATAAACTCCCATCATGAGAATAACTCGCTTAGCATGGAAGATACTTACTGCCCCCTGTCGCTCATTTCAAATATCAGAGGTGGCACATGCAAATTTACTTAGAACAGCAAGGTAATACCGCATATATGTAGGTATGGTGGACTCATTTGGAATAACTTTGTTTCAAGGATTCTGATGCACAAGCAGTATTCTCGCTTATTACAGGGGAAGGCTAGCAAATAGGTTGGGAAGCGACCACCTAAAATGCGAAGACGGTCATGAACATGCTTTATGAATAATAATTGTTGCATACTAGCATGATTAGGATATAAAGACCATGAACATAAATATCGTGGATGCTATGTTGGTTTTGATTCAACTACATTCGTGAACATGTGGAATTCAAGCTACTCGAACAATCAAAGGAGGATACCATATCATCATACTAGATCACAATCATTTTAATGCAAGTTGACATCCAAGATAAATAATTATCCACTCCTAGCTACTTAAGCATGGAATGAACAAATATAATCTCTAATTGTTATTGCAAACATTGGTCATAATACGCTGAATCATGGATACTTGTAACGCCCAAGATGTGATCCTATCCTTATTTTTGGTGCGAGGGCCTCGACGGGGATAGAAGCGCATCTCATCGTTTTGCAAGAATGAATATCGTTACAAGTACATGTACATAATAGAGGAGTATATGGAATCGGCTTACACTCACCAAAAGCTACATCAAAGTCACATCAATGCAACAACATAATCAGTCATCATGAAAAAGAGTAGGGTCTGACTACACACGAAAACAAACGATAAAAGAACGATGTCCATCTTTGCTATCCTAGGCTACCGGCCTGGAGCCCATCCTAGATCGATGAAGAAGACGAAGAATATCCAAGAACAATAAACATGCTCACGACAAAATAACTCTTTACCTATACTTGCAACTGGTGTTGTAGTAATCTTTGAGCCACAGGGACTCAGCAATCTCATTTCCAAAGGTATCAAGACTAGCAAAGCTTAATGGGTGAGGTATGGTTATGTGGTTAGGCTGCAGCAAGCGAATAAGTATTTATTTGAGGTGGCTAACTTGCGAGTACAAGAATAAAAGAGGGGGATGATCTAGGCATAGCGGACATGATCAACTAATGATCAAATGAATGATCCTGAACACCTACTTACGGCAGATATAACCAAGTCGTGTCCTCGATCGAAGAAGGAGCTCAGGAAAGAGACAGTCACGGTTACGCACTCAGTTGGCAAGTTTTAATTAAGTTTACTTCAAGTTATCTAGAACCGGATGTTAAACAAAGTTTCCACATTGCCACATAACCGAGGGCACGGCTTTCCGAAACATTTAACCCAGCAGGGGTGCTCCAACTAGTCCATCACAAACTACCACACGATGCGACGGAATGACCTCGATCAGAGTAAACCCGTGATATCCTTGGGTTCCTATTGGAAAACCTCGACCTCGAGATAGCCCAAATTATCCTTGGTATCCCTCGCACAGGACGTTCAAGAAGAGTAAAACAAGTCCAACAAGGCCATCGGGTGAGCTAGATCCGCATCTAGAGTCGCGTGCTCTGTGTCTATGGGCGTCAACCGTCTATGCAAAGTGTACGATAGCGAGACGCCTCAAGTTGCCCCAAGGTGGCACCTCCGACTGCTAGGTGGGTGGACCAAAACTCATGATGAGAACTGGTCGGGGGTTGATTAAATTCCCCGGGTTAATTACTCCCTATGTGGTTCTTTAGTTATTAGGCAAATGTAGTACCAAAGCTGGGCCTTGCCAGACGAGTTTTATCCCAAAACAAAAATCTAGGAGGTCCCCATAACAACCCCAAGCATGTTAGGAGCGTTCATTTATGGAACATAACACCGGTAGCCGAAACTAAGGTGATAAAGCTGGAACAAAACACGAGGCTAGAAAGCCGAGCCTTCCACCTTTTACCAAGTATATAGTTGCATTAAATTAATTAACAATTATATGGTGTATAACAAGGAACACCCATGTTATCACATGGAAGCAACTGCACCTGCAACTAACAACGCTATCCAATGGTTAATCAAGCGGTAACATAGCCAATTAGTGGTTTGCTAGGTTGTAGAAAGGTTGAAGGTTTTTATGGCAATGTTGAGAGGCTTATTAAACAGGTGGTAGGCATCGAGACAGAGCGATAGAAACGAAACAACTAGCATGGCAATGATAGTAATTCTATCTAGGGAAATGATCATCTTGCATGTGATCTCGCTTGGGAGAAGAACGACTCCGTGAAGCAGAAAACCCGATGTAGTCAAATGGATCCTCACATTCCGACACGCTTGCGGAACTCTATCGAGACGAAGCAAACCAGAAACAAGAATCAACACACAGTATTCACCATTGAACATGCACGATATGATGCACGACCTAATATGATGCATGTCCATTTCAATTATGCAAGGCATGGCATGGCAATTCACGGCAATCAAACACTACACATTAAGTGAAGCTCAACATGCAACGAGTTACATATTGACGAAACTCCACATTCAAATATTTAGTTCAATCTGGTTTAGGTACGTGAGAAAATTAAATGTTGTTAAACATGGAAAGGGGTGAAGCAAAAATAAACTACCTATCTACGCATTTTAAATGAGGTCGGAAACGTCATATAGCATCTCCAAACGGACCCCATGCATTAACTTTGTAATCTGACAAGATCTGTCATAAACGTATTTTAAGTTTGTTAAACGGCAAAACAAAGTGGTTCACGTGATTCTATTCGTCGTTCTAGTCCATTTACATATATGGCTCATCTCCAACGAAGATACGATCTAAAACATACGAGCAACACACATATTATGCCATGAATGCAATATGCATGCGATGAGAGCCATGACACATTCTTGTTCCGATAACTCGATGAAATACCGGTGCCAACGAATGATGGGGTGATCCCGATTACTGGGTTCCCATGTGTCGGAGGCATGATCATGGGGTACATGCAAATAACAAAATACTACGAGGTGCAAAAGAAAAGAAATAAAATAAAATAAAACAGAGACAAAATAATTCGTCCTTTATGGGATTTGACCCCAAACTCCACATTCTAATATTTAGTTCACTCTCGTTTAGGTACGAGACAAAATTAAATGTTGTTAAACATGGAAAGGGGTGAAGCAAAAATAAACTACCTATCTACGCATTTTAAATGATGTCGAAAACGTCATATAGCATCTCTGAACTGACCCCATGCATTAACTTTGTATTCTGACCAGATATGTCCTAAATGTATTTTAAGTTTGTTAAAGGGCAAAACAAAGTGGTTCACGTGATTCTACTCGTCATTCTAGTCAATTTACATATATGGCTCATCTCCAACGGAGCTACGATCTAAAACATACGAGCAACACTCATATTATGCCATGAATGCAATATGCATGCGATGACAGCCACAACACATTCTGGTTCCGATAACTCGATGAAATACTGGTGACAACGAATGATGGGGTGATCCTGGTTACCGGATTCCCATGTGCCGGAGGCATGATCATGGGGTACGTGCAACTAACAAAATACTACGAGGTGCAAAAGAAAATAAAAAAATAAAATAAAACAGAGACAAAATAATTCGACCTTTATGGGATTTCACCGCAGGACCTTTCAGACGTGTGCGTGCAGGGCTTCCCACTAGGCTAGCTGAGTGTTCCTCATGGATTAGCACAACTAACATTGCTGAACCATCAACTCTAATGAATCGGACAAAAAACAAAGCAAAAGAAAAAAATAGGGGCGTGCCTGGGATTTGAACCCAGAACCCCTCAGATAGAAACCAGAGGCGCTAGCCACCTCGGTTACTAGTGCTGATGCAAAGAGAAGACGTGGCCAAAATAATATCGTAAAAATGCTAGAATGGATGTAGTAGAAATTCAGTTATCCTGAAGTTGCTCACATCGGGGTTCAAAGATCGGCGGGCAGGACTGCACCGGCGACGACGGTGGGCGCGAAGGCCATGGAAGGGGGATCGGGGTGGATCCAGGTCAGCACCGATGCTGGACCATTGCATGCGCTCGCAGACGGGGATCCTGGCAATCTGACGACGATAGATGGCACGGGCAGAGCACCGCACGTTGAGCGGGCTGAAGCAGGGGACCTGCTGGTCGATGGCGCATGTGGAGCTCGAGGGGAACGAGGCTCCAGCGAGTGCTCACAGGCTGCCTCGGCTGTGGCTCTGTTTCCCTCTGGCACGGAAGAAATGGAACAAGAAAGGGAGAAAAATTAGAGGGGAAGGAGAGCATAGGGAAGAAAAAGAGGAGACGTTGGGCAAGGGAGCAGGGAACCTGCTAGTGCTACTGCAGGAGGCAAGGGAGGCTGCGGCTGTTGTGGTTGCCGAGGTTGCTGACGCGGCGACGAGGCCTCAGGCTAGCGAGTAGGCTAGCGCGGGCGCTGCTGCTGCTACACGATGCGCGGGAGAGGGCGATGGGATCGGGGCCTCCCTCGATCTGCTGCACGCGATGGGGATCTCGGACCGAGGAGGGGATCGAGTGGAGGTTGGTTGCGGTTGGCCTCACGGGGAAATCTAGGTGGGGTGTCGGCGCTGCGGACTTAGGGTAGGATCCCTAGAAAATAGGGTTTGATCTCATTGGGACTAGGTGATCTATATATAGCTATGGGATTAGGCTAGAGTCTATTAGGACCCTCTGATATAGATCAGACGATCGAGAACGATAGGTTAGAGAGGACCAATGGACAAACCAAAACGGTTTAGGGTAAAATGGGGTTGATCCGGATCCAACGGTCACGACCGTCCGGTTCGGGTTCCGGGAGGTTTTCGGCTAGGTTGCGCGCAGGTCGGTGCAGTGTGCACAGGGGCTAGGCGGGATGATAGTGAAAACGGGCAACCCAGGGACAGAGTTTAAAATAACAAAAAAGTCCGACGATGGGCCGACTATAGTGCCACTATTGGTTTAATGGTTCGGGTATCAAATGAACTTCGATTGCCACGAAAATTGACGACTTGCCTACCTACACTATATTAAGACCGCACACCAAGTTTCAACCCATTCCGAGAAAGTTTCATACACACTTTTAAAAACAAGATTTAATGATGTCGCAGGTGCGGGCGTGTGTGGTTAGTCTCAAAACGGTCAATGACGAGAACGGAGAGAACCGGCAGCTAATAACGGATGCAAGTTTTGAAAACACGGCAACGGAGTGCCGATGCAATGCAGATGATGCAAATGATTTGATGCTGAAAGCGACAAACAATCTAATCACAAGGCTCCAATGGAATAAGAGGGAAATCTTCTGGAGCGTCGGTCTCGGGCTGTCACAACTCTCTTACACTAACAAGAGACCTCGCCCCGAGATCTAAGAATGAAAAGGGAAAGAGGAAGAGAAAGAGAGAACGATAAATCTTAGTTGCTTCTTTGACAAACGAGTGGAACCAATGAATCTTGACGGTTGCAAAGATATGAAGAATGGCATGAGGAACAAGGAAGAATTCAAACAAAATTTTGGCAGGAAATTAAAGAAGGGAAAACTAAAATGAGAAAAACTATTTACACGAGAAATCTCCCAACAAATAAAGAACAAATGGGAAATCATTTTGGGTTTTCTTTTAATACTACAACTAAATTATGATAGAAAGAAAAACCGAAAAGAAGTGAGAAATATTTTTGGAATTTCTGCAAGTTTTTCATACACACAAGAAGAAAGCAACAAAATAAATTTAACAAGGATAATACCATGCAATAGTGTGGACACCGTTGACTAGAATATGTAAGCATGAATGTGAAGTTAGTGGAAACAAGTACACCCCCATGTTTAGGCTTTTGTCCTAGCTTGGTAATCACCACCCGTAGTAGCCGTACAGCCTCATTTAGAAGTGTTTGGGCAGCAGCACCAGAGTGTCCCACTCGTTGGTCTCCTGCTCGTCCGCTGCCTGGGCGTTCCGGTAGGCAATAATGTCCTGAGGCATGATCATGTATCCGTTCCTGACAATAGAATCAAACAAAATAGGTGCATGCAATGGGATAATATCTCGGGTAACCTCACTAAAAACTAAGTTATATAGAAGGTTATACAAGGACTAACACTGTCAATAAATTAATGATCAAGCATGTACTCACGATCTAGATAAGCTTGTGGTAAAATATAGTCATCATGACAAAGAGGGATGTCAAAGTGTTTCGCTAAGCGAGTGGCATAAATACCACCGTGGGTTTTATCCATAGATCTTTTATTGTGTAAACATCGACCAATAATAGCTCCCAAATTAAAGGTGTGATCATTATGGATTGCTCGATGCAAAATGGCAAGGTCAAGAGCGCTATGGATACTACCCTTCCCCTAGCAGTTAAACACTTCGTGATAAATAAAGCAAAGTAGTGCACTGAAGGATACTACAGGCTCGGGGCTGTGGTTTTGGCATGCCTCTCTTTTCTCCGATTGTTAAGGTGAGGAGGAACTTGTAATGCCCTAAGTGTGTAACCTTCCATATTTGGAACCTTCCCATGTGGGTCCACCTTGTCATTGTCTTGAGAGATATCAATGCATGTCATTTCATGTGTCACCTTGTATTTCTTCCTTGCATGCATGCATGCCATATTATTTCATGTCCTTGTTCTTGTGTGGTGGCATTGTGTTCTTATGAGGTGATGTGATGCATTGTTGTGTGTGTGATGTGTAGCTTGTGTGGGCTATCCTTGTGGTGGTAGAAACTACCTTGTAAATTGTTAGGTTTGAAAAACACTTCCCTCTCCCTTTTATTCCAAGCTCAAGATTCACTTGAGCCTACCCTGATTTAAAAATGCCCATGTGTTAGCATATTTTGTGGTGATTTTTGAGATGTGAAAATGCTGTTTTAATGGGTGTTTCATCAGGTGCAAATATTCCCAAAGCAGCCAATGATAATGCTGTTTTGAAAATATTTAGTAGCCCCAAATAATTCTTTTCCATTTTATTCAAACAGGTCATGATAAATCATGACCAGGGACATTTTTGTTTTGATTTAATCCCCAACAGTTTTTCTTGGATTTCTTTTCTTTCTTTGAGTATTTTTTTTATATTGGAAAGCCTTAGGGATCTAATTTTATCAATCTGGCGCCACTAGTGGGCTTACTCCCACTAGCAGCTCCATCTTCCCCTCCTCTCTTTCTCTCGCAGCCCAGCTTCCCACTTACCCCTGTAGACGGCGTCCTGTTCCCCCTTCCTCCGTCAGCTCTCTTCAGAGTTGCAGGTTCATAGCGATGGCAACAGACGTCGTCACGGACGTCGAGGAGCATCCCTCGCCCCTCCTCCTCCATAAAAGGAGCCCCTCTTGGCGCCCGTGCAGATAGGGTTTCCCCTCTCACGCCTCCACCACCATTCCCTCGCCATCTCTCTCTCTGTCATCGAGCTTCAGGTAAGGGGATCAGTTCCTCCGCCATGGCCGAGAATTGAGGAGCTCCCCGCCGTCGCGCCCGTGCCTCTTCTTCCCCTCCGACGACTCGGCGAGCACGCGCGACCCTCCAGGGATCCATCCCCGCGGCTAGGACGTCAAGATCTCCCCTGCTTCCTCTTCTCCACGACGACGGCTTCCTTCCCCGACAAGCATCGCCGATCGGCTACTTCCTGCTTCGTCCCCTACTTCCTCTCCGGCCGAAGCTTCCCCTCGTTCCGTAGGTGAGGTAGCGCCACCTCCCCTTCCTCCCTATCCCAGATCTCGAGTAGCTGGCCACAAGGTCGTCGGCGTCTTCTCTCTGTCGCCGGAGCCGCCGCATCACATCGAGCCGCCGTTGCAGAGCCTCTCGGGCAGAGTTGGGCATAGAAATGCAACCATGGGAACTTGTTTTCCCTTCCATCTAGCAGCCGTAGTGTGATTTGCAGCGTATCACCGGCGAGGTGGCTCCCCTGTTCCGGCCACCGCGGTCATCACTGGATCCCGAAGGGGTTGCTCAAAAGAGCAGATCCCCCTTCTCTATCAGACTTCGTTGCATAGCGTAGTGGTAGCGCATTGTGGTTGACAGCCGCACGTCGTGGTTCGATCCCCTCGACACCACTTTTGATATTTTTAGGAGTTTAGCATAGTAACGGCAGAGTAGAGCATACCCTGTTTGCACCCTCTCTGCAGTCGAACCAGTGACCTGTAGCAGAGTGGTGAGGCTATGTGTGTTGTGTATGTTGGAACCAGAAGGTCTGGGGTTCGATCCCAGAACCTACTCCTTTTATTTTTTATTTTTTCTTTTATTTTTCCTTTGCTATTTAATATCTTGCAGCCCCCTGGTTATTGTTGTTGTGTGGTGTGCTTTGCACATGAGAGAGTAGTTTTCTTCCCTCCTCTCAAAACCAGCAAGGGAGTGACGTATCTCTTTTGCTAGCCTTGTGAATTCATGCTTGTACTTGTGTGTGTGTAGATATACTTTGTAGAATTTCATGTGTAGGTTGTTTTGTATACTTGTAGGATTGCAAGCACAGTATTTGTTGTGTGTGATGCACTAGAATTTCATGAGTAGGTGCATCTTATGAGATTTAGTGTAGGGTGTGGTTTGTTCTTGTGATCTCATGAGTGTGGTGTGTGTGGATGGGTATACCCCCTCCCCACATACCTTGTGTGTGTGTGCATGTGTGTGTGTGCCACACACATGCCCAAGTCATGTTGACCTTGATATGCCCATGATCTTGCTTATATAGTAGGGTTAGTATCTATGGTGTCAACTAGGTGGTGTCCTCTAATTTCATGTGTAGGTGATGTTTGTGTTGTGCTTGTTGCTAGTGATAGTGTGGTGATGTGCCAAGGCACATAGGCATGAGGTCTACCCCTCATGTACCCCCATTGATGTTGTGGTCATGTGCAAGAGCTTGTGTAGGAGTTGTTCTAGTGATTTGCACATGTGTTGATGCACTATTCACGACATATGATTCTATGTAGATTTTCTTCTCTAGTTTGTGCTCACCTGTTCCAAGCAAGTGCATAGGTATTTTATATGCTTTTGGGGTAGAATCATCCCAGGAATCCGTTGGTGAGATCTGTTTTGCCATTGGCACATTTTCTGGAGATGACATATTTCAGTTTTGTTCCATGTTTAGTGCTTGGTTCCATGTGATGTGGTGAGCCCAAGGGTTTGTTTATTGGTTGTGGTAGTAGAGGGTGACCCACTACTAGGAAAAGGGCTACAAATAATATAGACACTAATGGCGCACCAGACAAGTGGTGCGCCAGTACTAGAAATCTTTTTTTTTCAAAAGTACCAATGGCGCACCGGGGTAGAGTGCACCATTACTAGTTTAACTAGTAATGGCGCACCACTCACCCAGTGCGCCACTACTATAAATTTTATTTTGCAAAACTACTAATGGCGCACCACCAGCTCATGCACCATTAGTAACGAGGGTTACTAATGGCTCATTTGTAGGTGGTGCGCCATTAGTAGTTTTGCAAAAAAGGTATCTCTCTGCTCCTATCGCGACCGCGAGCCAGCAGGAAAAGGGAGGAGGGAGGGAGTTCCACCGCGACCGTGAACTAGCAGGTGAGCCGGCGGCCATGGCACGCCCAGATCCGCCCTCATTTGGTCGTCGTCGTCGATCTCCTCTGCTCCTAGCGCCGGATCCACCTCAGGCAGTCTTCATCTCGCCGCCAAGATGCGCAAGCGCGACCTCGGCATCCTCCTCCTCGCCGCCTTCGCCGTCTTCTTCTTGCTCCAGGTGACCCATCCCCCTCCTCTATGAATCGAATCGATTCAAAACCCTAGCTGACCCGTCGTCCTCCGGCAGCACGAGGGCGACTTCTCGTTCCGGGAGGTGTGGTACCACCTGTTGGATGAGGGGTACCCAATCAAGCACGACGCGGACCGCCTCCCTCCGCCGCTCGTCGCCGACCTCAATGGCGACGGCCGGCGGGAGGTGCTGCTCCCCACGCACGACGCCAAGATCCAGGTCCTCCAGTTGCCCGCCCGCGCCAGGCTCGCCGCCACCGACACCCTCGACGACTTCCACGAGGAGCGCGTCACGGCCGAGATCTCCCTGCTCCCAGCCAACGTCCGCATCGCCGTCGGCCGCCGCCCTGTCGCCACGCCCGTCGGCACCGTCGACTGCTCCTACAAGCAGGCCGACGTCCGCTAGCAGGTGCTCGTCATCGTCACCTCTGGCTGGGCCGTCATGTGCTTCGACCACTACCTAAAGAAGCTCTGGGATGTCAGCCTCGGGGACGACTTCCCCCATGCCGCGCACCACCGCGAGGTCACGGTCTCCGTCACCAACTACACCCTCAAGCACGGCGAAGCCGGGCTCTTCATCGTCGGAGGGAGGATGGAGATGCAACACCATGTATGCTATCGCCACCATTGTCTTCTGTCTGCATTCCCATTGGTTGTTTAAAATCAGCTTTGTTTTTGCAATCTGGCTCGAGCAAGCAGTGCCCCGATGAAGAAAAGATTGCAGTGCCATATATTAATGCCCCAATTACTTTTATCTTCAAGCCATTCTCTTCTTTATATTTCTTTAAAATTACGTGCGAGTTTAATCGCTCTGCTTCTACAGTTGAAGGCTCCTGCTTGATTGAGATTTATAGCTCTTAATAATGTTTGTTGAATCACATTGCTCTTAAGATTTATTTTATTCTCCTCTTTGTGCAGCTGCCCTTGGTTCCATTCCTCCCAAGAGCGGATCTGCGCCAAAGGGCAACTTTTCTTTCTCACGCAGATAACGGCCACTGGCTGCTCCCACTCTAGCCGACACACCGGTTCGACAGACGGGCCCCGTTCCCCCTCCCCTCCTCCGAGTCCGTAGCCTGGAGCCTGAGCATGAGCTCGTCTGCAAGGTGAGGAACATCCTCTGTTTCTTTGCAAAAAATCATGTAGATTTGCTATGTAGCTACCGATTTGTGATGTTTTGATCTTTAAGAAATATCGTGATGAATGCTTATGTATGATGTTGAATTGAGCAGAAGTATATGTACTAGATGTTTGCTAGTAGTATATGTGTCTTTTTGTTGACTTGAGGCTGTCTGATGTCTATTTTTTCTAGTGGAGTACTATAGACATAGTCGAGATGCTAATTCTATTCTTTTTCTCAGCCTATATGAAATACAGATATACTGTTACCAAGTTCCCAGCAATGATTTACAAAGGTGTTTTATTTGCATGTGAAATTACATGTTCTTTGCTATTCCACACAATTGTTTATCTTCTTATTGTTGTGTTAATTGATTCATCTGCAGTTGTGCTCTTATTTGTAAATGAAACTTGTTTTTCTCAATCATATATTTTCAGATTTCCATGGAACTGATAAGAATCCTCAACTTGGATCAAGTGATACTTTACATGTGTAACAATATTACTTTACATTACATGTGTAACGGTATTACTGCAGTGACAATATCAATTTGGTCATAATACACACATGTGTGTGTGTGTGCTGCTCGTCCGGAATGTTGATGGACATTTCAAATGATTTTGGTTTCCTAGAAGTATATTCTCATTTATGAATAATTGTGCAATTCACATCAAATTGTTTTGTGTTGGGCTCTAACTGTGCTTAAACATCTTGCTCTAATTCCATTTTAGGCACCGCCACAATCCATGTGAGGAGGGGCAACGACCTCGCCGGTTCGCCACATCCAAGGGCCAAAGAGGAGGAGTAGTAGACGCACCTGGATGGTGTGGATCAGATGGCACTGCAAGGGGAGCGGTAACTCCAAGATGCTAGTACCCACTAGTTGTTAGACATCATTCCATGCTTAATTAGTTCCCTTATTCCCAACGTTTTTACTTAATATATGTTCCTTGATGCTGTAGAAGATTGGATTGGAGGGAGATATTTGGTTTTGTGATGGGCAACTCCAGATCCATGAAGGTAGCCTACATGGTCATAGGTACTGGATCGATAGCCAAGCAGTCCATAACGATGACAAGAACACCAAGATCCAAAGGCGCGCCGCCCCAGTCTCCCTGTGTCGTCGAACACATGCCCATGTTTGTCTATATTTCTCTCTCTCCCTCCTGCCACAGCTTGAGAAGGGACGACATCGGTGGCTTAGGTCCATTTCTATGAGACCGGGGAGTTTGTGAAACCTTGCGAGTTTGTACATAGATATATGTCCTTGTATCTGTTCCGAATATGTTTAGTTAAGATGCAACTCACGTGCGAGAGACTTGGGTTGTGCGGAGATCATAGAAGCTTAATGTTGCCAATTAGGTATTGTATAAATATTTAAGTTTCATAAGCACTGACTTGCGAGTATGATGTTCTCCGTCTGCTTATACGAACCTGATGGTGAAGAAATAGAACTATTAGACCATTTTGTAGTTTACTTCCCCAAAATATTGCATACATACAGACTGAAGCCTTTTGATGGTACAAATAAACCAAGGGAACCATGGCCCATGGGTGATGCTTTGGGAAAAATAGATATACATAAATATGGATTATTTGGTGCCATCATACTTATATGATTACTATGATGAGCACACACTCCTTAACTTCATGATAATAAATGTTAGTTTCTTATTAGTAGAAGACAAATGTGTGTCAACGTGTGAAAATAACCACATAGAAACGATATTGTTAACTATGATATCATGATAATCTTTGTTTAAGATGCTCAATGCATTCATTGTTGATAAAACTACAAGCACTGGAACATAGTTCTATATAATAGCATGTGAGATGATTATAACTTTTATAGAAACTATATTGTTAACTATGATATCATGATAATATTTTGATCGAATATTTTTAATACGCATATGAGATTTTAATAATTTGACTTGGTTCCACTTTCTTGACAAATTTGTGCAAAATGATTTCAGGTACTCAACCTACTAATGCACATGGACATGATGACTCTCTAGCGTTTATGGACCAACCAACCTGTAATCATGGACCTTATTGTCTTGTAGACCATTTGGTGTTTCGAGTGTTTTGGAGCTTGCACTTTCTGCATGTAGATACAAACTTGTGTGTTCTGGACCATCTCAAGTCTCTCATAGTAACCAATAGTCCTTATCTTTTTGTGACTTGTGTATTCTAGATGATTGTTAAGCTGGTCAAAACTATGGTTCCTCTAGGTTAATTTGTTTGTCATCTTGCGTTCAATGTATGTGCATGTTTATAAACATATTTTCATTGTGGTGTAATATGTGTTTATCTTGAATCTTCTTGTGGGCGTGAGGATAATAATTGAATATTTTTAGAGCTGGTAGTATAAATTGTTTTGACTGCACATCATTTTACCAACAATTTAACTATCGACAAAGTAAATATATGTCCGCATAGGTATGGTGCACCTTGATAGACTATATGTTGGCGTAGATATGGTGTACCTGTGCAGTAATATGTTTTGTAACCTGTGCAAATATCAGAAAAGAAAAAAAATACCTAATATTCATACTAGTGGCGCACCACTCAGCACTTTAGTGGCGCACTGCAAAAAGCACACTAATGGCGCATCGTCAACTAGTGCGCCATTAGTAAGCCAGAGCACATGGGTAAATATGCCCCCCTAGGAGGCATACCAATGGCGCACCATGAGCTATACTAATGGCGCACTGCCTGGTGCGCCATTAGTATACCAGATACTAATGACGCACATGTGGTGCGCCATTAGTAAAAAAATCTAATGGTGTGATGCTAGTGGCACACCTGTAGTGCGCCATTAGTAGCCAAAACAGGTGCGCCACTAGCACACCTTTTCCTAGTAGTGACCCCCTCTACCACATGTTTGTTTCATTTCATGTTTAGGAATCCATATGTGCAAGTTGTGCCCAATCAAAGTAGGCATGTGGCTGAAATTCCAGATTAGTGAAAGTCTGAGATTTTCACTAAGTCTGAGAATCTGTTTTTATTTTCTTCTCCTGTTGATGAGCTTGTGTAGGTCAATGTGTTGTGATTCAGCCTTAGTTTTCTCCTGGAAAGTTGAAGCTGATATGTTTGTCTAGCTCCCTGTAAATTTTCATTCCATTTGGAGTCCGGTAGATATTGTTTTGGCTGCTGTTGATGTTGTGGTCATGTGCAAGAGCTTGTGTAGGAGTTGTTCTAGTGATTTGCACATGTGTTGATGCACTATTCATTACATATGATTCTATGTAGATTTTCTTCTCTAGTTTGTGCTCACTTGTTCCAAGCAAGTGCATAGGTATTTTATATGCTTTTGGCGTAGAATCATCCCAGGAATCCATTGGTGAGATCAGTTTTGCCATTGGAACATTTTCTGGAGATGACATATTTTAGTTTTGTTCCATGTTTAGTGCTTGGTTCCATGTGATGTGGTCAGCCCAAGGGTTTGTTTCTTGGTTGTGGTAGTATAGGGTGACCCCCTCTACCACATGTTGGTTTCATTTCATATTTAGGAATCCATATGTGCAAGTTGTGCCCAATCAAATTAGGCATGTGGCTGAGAATCTTTTTATATTTTCTTCTCCTGTTGATAAGCTTGTGCAGGTCAATGTGTTGTGATTCAGCCTTAGCTTTCAACTGGAAAGTTGAATCAGAAATGTTTGTCTAGGTCCCTGTAAATTTTCATTCCATTTGGAGTCATGTAGATATTGTTTTGGCTGCTGTCAAAACGCTTCAGAGCATAAACAGATAGTGAGAATCTGGAATTTTCACTAAGTCCCTGAAACCTGATATTTTTGGGAAAGTTTGCAGCTGTGTAACTTTGTGTGTTTAACTTGCTTGTGTGATTTTCTTGCTTTTCCTTGTAGTAATCTTGGATAGCTACTGGCACATATATTATTTGGCATATTTGCGTGGCTGTAGGTGCTTTGCATTTACCTCACCAAGTGCTATGATGCAGTTTATGGCAGATTGTGTAGTTTTGGTATTTTGATGTTTGTGAGTGCATAGTTCATGGTGTGGTGATAATCTTTGCACCACCCCATCCATGTTGGTTTGTTTTATTTCTTGGCAACCTGGAAATACCAGAGTTGTGCCATTGGAGTGTGTGGTGATGAATTTGACAGGTAGGGCTTCATATCTTGTTTCGTTGTTTCCCGTTGATCCGTAGCTCCGTTTGTAATGTTCTTGGTATGCTTTTGCATCGTTTTCATGAGACACATCTGATCATGTCATTCTCATGCATGTCAAGATAGCTTAGAATGCAGTTCTGTCCAGGAACATGTATTTGCTTCTCATGCTTGTGCCAGTGATAGAAATAGTGATGCATGCTCATATTCATCTCATGCATCATGTGCTTGTTGCATCTTGACGTGCTGTTGTTCATTGGATATTATTCTTATGTTGGGTAGCACCGGGATCGGAGAACGAGTACGTTGATTCGGGAGAGTACGTGGAGGACGAACAAGAGCAGTTCCAAGCTGTGGATATCACACGCAAGATGATATGACCTTGATTCCATCTCTAGACTTGTTATGCTAGATTACGTTTCTTCCATCTTATGCTCGCTGCCTACCACTAAAATATATGCCTCCTGAATTTCCATGAAACCCAAACACTTATCCCTTCCTTGCAAAACTTGAATGGCTAAGTAGGCTTTGCTAAGCTATTAATGTTAGCGTTGCTAGATGCAGGTGCTTTGCCTCATGTGATAACATCAGCTTGATATCATTATCTTAATTCTGTTATTTAATTAATGCACCTATATACTTGGTAAATAACAGAAGGCCTAGCCTTTTGCCGGGTGCTTTGTTCCGTTATTGCCGCCATAGTTACCGGCTACCGGTGTTTGATTCGATATTGATTGCTCCTAGCACGTTCGGGGTTGTTATGGGGACCCCCTCGATAAATCGCATAGTGTTAAGACTTGTCCGGCAGGACCCAACATTGGTGTTAATTTGCTAAACACTCAATAATAATCTGCATAGGGAATGATCACCCCGAGGATCTTTAATCTACAACCCAGGCCAGTGCTCCTCATGAGTGTTGGTCCAAAATGAACAGGCTGCGGGGGCCACCACAGGGAAACTTGAGGTTTGGCTCCTGTAGGCTTTTCCATCCGTCGTGTCCTGAGACTGAGATACTCGGCTCTTATCGGGGTCGTCGACACGACGGGAGGTCCTGCTAGAGTTGTCTTACTTTAGCGATATAGCTTGCATATAGGAATCCCGGTGAAGCTTTGGTTCTCCCTAGAGTTGAGGTTTTCCTCTAAGGAATCCAACGAGATCACGAGATTTGTGATAGAGGATTACTTTGTGGCTCGTGTACGTTTGTGATGGACTAGTTGGAGCACCCCTGCAGGGTTTAATCTTTCAGAAAGCCGTGCCCGCGGTTATGTGGAAACTTGGAATATTTGTTAACATCCGGTAATAGATAACTTAAACATAAGCTAATAAAATTGCCAATTGTGTGTGTAACCGTGATTGTCCCCTTCGAAGATCTCTCTTCGAACGGGAACACGGTGGGGTTATGATTGACGTAGGTAGGTGTTCAGGATCACTTAGTGATCATCTATCATCGACCGCTAGAATAGACCACCTTCATACTTGTTCTACGTAAGATAGCCACCATATAAAGCTTAGGATGATGCAACCTAAATACTCCACCTTTTCCAACCTAATAACTTGACTAGTTCTGGCACCGAGGTCATAGATTGCTGAGTCCCCGTGGCTCAAAGATTCCTTCACAACCCCAACAGGTTCAGGTACCCCTGAGACAGGTGATCCCGACGGCACGCAGCTGGCGTGGCAGTACGATGAGGAGAGCGACCGCCTGTACGTGAACTATCCAGAAGATTGAGGCATGGTCGTGACCATGGGCCAGCATGCAGGGTAGCATAGTCATTTCCCTTGTTTTGTAGTCCGTAGCGGAACTACCTTGTTTGTATGCGTGATGTAACTCTGATATATTTTTGAGATGGCAATAGAATCCCTTATTGTCATTCTGTTGATATTATGTATGTGCTATGTTACCATGTTTGCGAAACGCTTAGATGCGCTTCTTTCCAATTCGGGGCCTCATTCCCCAAATCATAAAGGACCACATCTTGGTCGTTACAAGTGGGTATCAGAGCCTTACGACCATAGGAGCCTTTGTGTGATCGTACTTGGCCGAGTCAAGTCTAGTAAAATGTTTTGAGTCTTAGTTATATCGGAGAGTAGGATTCTTTTTTTTTCTCCTCTTCCATGCTGTGGTGAGGTTCCCGACTTAGGAAATATTAATTCTACTCCTCTTCTTGCTCGAATTTTTTTTAGGATCACGCGGGTATTTGTGAAATCTATATGATTTCGATGTGATGGAGTTCTGTCTTGGTGCCTCCTATCTGCATTGATTTCTTCCGGGGAGTTGAACTCCAGGGGATTCTTGCGCACATCGCCATCATTCAGATTTCTGAGTATATAAGAACGAAGGATGTTCGTTATTGCTTCAATACTAGTAGTGGCGAGATAACCCCGATGTCCCCAGCACTGGTGCAGATTATTCGGGAGTACTGCCATACATTGTATCGTTGTGATTACGAGGGCCTGTTGTAGATGAAGCTCCGAGATGCTGGTTGTGTGTTGACGGATGTGATACAGGTGACACGTTAGTATAGGAGTTGTGTGATATTACTCCTTGTATCCGTGTACCAGATTGCATGACGAGTTATTTCGGGAATTCATAGGTGGGATATCAAGTAGTATCTTATAGGTCTATCTTCCTACAAATGCATGATGTGAGGTTGGGATTCGATGTTCAGTGGGTATGTTTGTTCACGGTCGTCTTACAGCGGTTCTTGTTGTGTATTAAAGAGTCCTTGTAGCTCGCTAAGACTCAGGGCTACTTCGTATGTCGTGTGCACTACCTTGCACAAGATGGCTACTGTAAATTCGAGCCCGTGCGACCTTATCCACGAAGATATCGGATGAAATCTCGATCATATGTTTGTTCCGAGCAGTTCTAGCTCATACTTGTTTGTAGTGGTCTTAATCAGAATTTTGTCGACCATCACTTTGAGGAAGCATTCTTACTATTTTGTTTGAGTGCAATTGCTATATTCCTGTTCAGATATTCCTGTTATTTTGATTCAGCAATACCTTCAATTTATTTTGTGGGCTAATGTGTTGTCCGTCTTCAGGATGGCTCCACCAACTCGTCAGAATCCAGGGCGTGAGGATGTGACTCCACCACCTCCTCCTCCGAAGAATCCTCCTCCGCCGCCGCCTCCCCCTACAGAGGCCTGGCATGCGGTGATGGCTGCTACTAATGCAAACACCTAGATGTTGCTACAGTTGTTGCAAGGGAGAGCTAATTAGCAGCAAGGCAATTTCCAGCATGGTGGCAATCAGTTTGCTAATCTGACTCAGTTCCCGTCGAATTAGCCAAAGACTTTAACTTCGTGTGACCAGCCATTTGATGACGAGGATTGGATCCATGATATGAACAAGCATTTTGAGTGTAGCAATGTTCGTCCTGAGGATTTCGTCAAATTTTCTACTTTACAGCTGAAGGGGCAAGCATCTATCTGGTGGCAAAAGTTGAAGGATTCCAGAGGCGCTAGAGTGATCACTTGGGATGAGTTCTGCCGTGACTTCAGGTCCCACTACATTCCTTCCATCTTTGTGGAGGAGATGCGTCATAAGTTCAGGCGTTTGAAGCAGGGTGGCAATTCCGTGTACAAGTACAACGTTGAGTTCCACGAGCTAGCCCGATACGCCTTGCAGGATATCCCTGATCAGAAGAGCAAGATTTATCAGTTCAGAGGTGGCTTGAAAGAAGATTTGCAGTTAGCTCTTGCTTTGCATGATCCTGAGGAGTTCGACAAGTTCTACCACGTAGCTCTGAGGGTAGAGGCAGCCTTGCTCAGAGTGGAGAATTCTAAGAAGCGCTTCAGAGATTCCAGCTCTTCCTCTACTCAGGTGGTTCAGAAGCAACAGAAGTTTTGGGTGTCTCCTCCTCCTCCTCGGCACTCGCAGCAGCTCAAGCATTCTGGTGGCTGTGGTTCTTCCCACCCACCCAACCTGTCTTTCAGCACAGATTCCAGCATCAGAAGCAAGGGCCTCCTTAGACTCAGTACCGGCAGCCAGCAGAGGTTACTTGTCACAAGTGTGGGCAGAAGGGTCATTATGCCAACAAGTGTACTTCTCAGCTGCGACTGCCGCCTCCTCCTCCAGGAAAACCTCCAAGAAATGCTCTTGTCAAGTTCAACCCCAGATAAGCTCGAGTCAACATGGTGAATGCAGCTGAGGCAAAAAACTCGTCAGATGTGATCATGGGTAACCTCCTCCTTAATGATATTCCTTCTAAAGTGTTATTTGATTCTGGTGCTTCGCATTGCTTCGTGTCATACACATTTGCATCCAAGCATAATCTGTGTCAGGAGCAGTTGTCTAAGCCATTGGCAGTCGTTTCTCCTGCAAAGCATTTGAGTTCTAGTTTGTTCGTTCCGGATGTTTCTTTCAAGATGGGCGCTTATGCTTTTCTGGCATCTCCTATTGTCTTGGGCAATTCCGACATTGACTTGATCCTTGGTATGGACTGGCTGGCCATGAATAAGGCCTCGATTGATTGTGAAGCTAAAGAAGTGAAGCTTACCCACTCTTCGGAGGACGTGATTATATTCGCGGCGCGTGATGATACAATCCGTCTGTTCACTTTCAATGAAAAGGGCGATATTAATCCTATTTCGCAAGTCCCAGTGGTCTGCAAATATGAAGATGTGTTTCCTGAAGAGCTGCCAGGCATGCCTCCGCATCGAGAAGTTGAATTCGTGATTGAGCTTGAGCCAGGTACAGAGCCGGTGTGCAAACGGTCGTACAAATTGGGTTCAGAAGAGTTGAAGGAACTTAAGAGGCAACTCGATGAGCAGGAGCATTTGGGTTTGATCACACCAAGCTCTTCTCCGTGTGGCTGTGCAGTTCTGTTTGTCAAGAAGAAGGATGGCACGGACCGGCTGTGTGTTGATTACCGTCCATTGAACAAGAAGACAATCAGGAACAAATATCCACTTCCGAATATAACTGAGTTGTTCGAACAGTTGAAAGGTGCTAAGGTCTTCTCCAAGCTTGATCTCAGAATGGGCTATCATCAAATTCGCATTCAAGAGGAAGATATTCGGAAAGACTGCCTTCAGGACTAATTTTGGCTCGTATGAGTATACGGTCATGTCTTTTGGTCTGTCTAATGCTCCTCCGACATTCTGTCGATTGATGAACTACATATTCTCTTCGTTCAAGAATGACTTCGTCTTGCTCTATCTCGACGACATTCTGGTCTTTTCTGAAACTGAAGAAGAACATGAAGAACATCTCACATTGGTGCTTGATAAGGTGAGAGAGTACAAATTGTATGCCAAGTTTTCCAAGTGTGAGTTCTGGCTGAAAGAAGTCGTCTATCTTGGTCACATTATCTCTGCCGAGGGCATCAAAGTTGATCCGTCCAAGGTGCAGGCTATTGTTGAATGGGAGCCTCCGCAGAATGTGAAGCAACTTTGAAGCTTTCTCGTGCTTGCAGGCTATTGCAGAAGGTTCGTTGAGAACTTTTCCAAGATCGCCAAGCCTCTCTCAAGTCTTCTTCAGAAAGGTGTGAAATATGCTTGGTCTCCAGAGTGTCAGTTGGCCTTCGACACACTCAAAGAGAAGCTCACCTCCACTCCAGTCTTGGTTCCTCCGAATGATTCCAAGTTTTACCAGGTCTTCTCCGACGCTTCTCTCAAGGGTCTAGGTGCAGTCCTGATGCAAGAGAAGAAAGTGGTTGCTTATACCTCCAGGTAGCTGAAGCCAGCGGATAAGAACTATCATGTGCATGATCTTGAGCTAGCAGCTGTGCTTCACGCTCTAATGACTTGGAGACACCTCTTGTTGGAGCGAAAGGTTGAAGTTTTCACCGATCACAAGAGTCTCAAGTACATCTTCACTCAGCCTAACCTGAATCTTCGGCAAACACGTTGGGTGGAAATGCTCGAGGATTTTAATCCGAGTGTTGAGTACACGCCAGGCAAAGCTAATGTCGTGGCAGATTCCTTGAGCAGGAAGGAGTACTGCAACAGTCTGATTCTGCAACCTCTCAAGCCTGGTCTTTGTGAGTATTTCAGGAAGCTCAACCTTCAGTTAGTACCTCAGGGATTCCTTGCAAACCTTCAGATCTCTCCTACCTTGGAAGATCAGGTCCGAGCAGCACAGCTCCTTGACGCTATGGTGAAGAAAGTCAAGATTTGCATGGCAAAGAGTCTTCCCAAGTATAAGTGCTTCACTGTTGATGCCAGAGACACGTTGTTCTTCGAGGATCGTCTGGTCGTCCCGAAAGGTGATCTGAGAAAGGTAATCATGGAAGAAGCTCATAACTCTCTTCTCTCTATTCATCCTGGAAGCTCCAAGATGTACCACGACTTGAAACAGACCATCTGGTGGACTCGTATGAAGCGTGAGATTGCTTAGTTCGTAAAAGAATGTGATGTATGTCGAAGGGTGAAAGCAGAGCATCAACGTCCAGCAGGTCTTTTGCAACCTTTGCCGATTCCCGAGTGGAAGTTCGATCACATTGAGATGGATTTCGTCACCGGGTTTCCGAAGTCCAAGAAGGGTAATGATGCCATCTTCATCGTCATCGACAAGTTGAGTAAAGTGGCTCATTTTCTTCCAGTCAAGGAATCCATTTCCGCAGCTCAGCTTGCAGAGTTGTACACCTCCAGGATTGTGTCCTTACACGGCGTGCCTATGATGATCTCTTCGGATCGCGGAAGTATCTTCACTTCCAAGTTCTGGGACTCTTTTCAGTCGGCTATGGGAATGAAGATCCGCTTCAACACAGCTTTTCATCCTCAGACTAGTGGTCAAGTGGAACGAGTCAATCAAGTTCTTGAGGACATGCTGAGAGCCTGTGTTATCTCTTTTGGTATGAAGTGGGAGGATTGTATGCCTTTCGCAGAGTTCTCGTATAACAACAGTTATCAAGCTAGTTCTAGCAAGGCTCCGTTTGAAATTCTCTATGGCAGGAAGTGCCGTACCCTGCTCAACTGGTCCGAGACCGGCGAGCGTCAAATCCTTGGGAATGATTTGATAGTAGAAACTGAGGAGATGTGTCGGGTCATTTGCGACAACCTTAGAGCAGCTCAGTCCCGTCAGAAGAGCTATTATCATAGCAAGCACCGTGACATGTCTTATGATCTTGATGACTTCGTCTATCTGAAGGTGTCGCCTATGAAGGGTATGCAACGCTTTGGCATCAAAGGCAAGCTTGCGCCTTGTTTCGTTGGTCCGTTCAGAGTGGTTGGCAAGAGAGGCGACCTTGCGTACCAGCTTGAGCTCCCGTCAAACTTTGCAAATGTGCATGATGTGTTCCATGTTTCTCAGCTCTGGAGGTGCTTCAAGACCCCCGAGCGCACTGTTCATCTTCAAGACATCGACCTTCAGCCTGACCTTTCTTATCGTGAGCATCCAGTTGTGGTTCTCGAGGCGACTGAGCGCAAGACCTGCAACAAGACTGTCAAATTTCTCAAAGTGCAGTGGTCGCACCATTGCGATAAAGAGGCTACTTGGGAACGCGAGGATTACCTCCGTTCTGAATTTCCGGAGTTCTTTCACGCGTAGATCTCGGGGCAATATCTTTTTGTAGTGTGGGAGAGTTTGTAATGCCCCAAGTGTGTAACCTTCCATATTTGGAACCTTCCCATGTGGGTCCACCTTGTCATTGTCTTGAGAGCTATCAATGCATGTGATTTCATGTGTCACCTTGTATTTCTTCCTTGCATGCATGCATGCCATATTATTTCATGTCCTTGTTCTTGTGTGGTGGCATTGTGTTCTTATGAGGTGATGTGATTCATTGTTGTGTGTGTGATGTGTAGCTTGTGTGGGGTATGCTTGTGGTGGTAGGAACTACCTTGTAAATTATTAGGTTTTAAAAACCCTTCCCTCTCTCTTTTATTCCAAGCTCAAGATTCACTTGAGCCTACCCTGATTTAAAAATGCCGATGTGTTAGCATATTTTGTGGTGATTTTTGAGATGTGAAAATGCTGTTTTAATGGGTGTTTCACGAGGTGGAAATATTCCCAAAGCAGCCAATGATAATGCTGTTTTGAAAATATTTAGTAGCCCCAAATAATTCTTTTCCATTTTATTCAAACAGGTCATGATTTATCATGACCAAGGACATTTTTGTTTGGATTTAATCCCCAACAGATTTTTCTTGGCTTTCTTTTCTTAGTTCATGATAATCGTTTATTATCCATGCTATAATTGTATTGAATGAAGACTCATTTACATGTGTGGATACATAGACATAACACCGTCCCTAGCAAGCCTCTAGTTGGCTAGCCAGTTGATCAAAGATAGTTAGTGTCTTCTGATTATGAACAAGGTGTTGTTGATTGATAACTGGATCACATCATTAGGAGAATCACGTGATGGACTAGACCCAAACTAATAGACGTAGCATGTTGATCGTGTCATTTTGTTGCTACTGTATTCTGCGTGTCAAGTATTTATTCCTATGACCATGAGATCATATAACTCACTGACACCGGAGGAATGCTTTGTGTGTATCAAACGTCGCAACGTAACTGGGTGACTATAAAGATGCTCTACAGGTATCTCCGAAGGTGTTAGTTGAGTTAGTATGGATCAAGACTGGGATTTGTCACTCCGTGTGACGGAGAGGTATCTCGGGGCCCACTCGGTAATACAACATCACACACAAGCCTTGCAAGCAATGCAACTTAGTGTAAGTTGCGGGATCTTGTATTACGGAACGAGTAAAGAGACTTGCCGGTAAACGAGATTGAAATAGGTATGCGGATACTGACGATCGAATCTCGGGCAAGTAACATACCGAAGGACAAAGGGAATGACATACGGGATTATACGAATCCTTGACACTGAGGTTCAAACGATAAGATCTTCGTAGAATATGTAGGATCCAATATGGGCATCCAGGTCCCGCTATTGGATATTGACCGAGGAGTCTCTCGGGTCATGTCTACATAGTTCTCGAACCCGCAGGTTCTGCACACTTAAGGTTCGACGTTGTTTTATGCGTATTTGAGTTATATGGTTGGTTACCGAATGTTGTTCGGAGTCCCGGATGAGATCACGGACGTCACGAGGGTTTCCGGAATGGTCTGGAAACGAAGATTGATAGGACGACCTCATTTGATTACCGGAAGGTTTTCGGAGTTACCGGGAATGTACCGGGAATGACGAATGGGTTCCGGGAGTTCACCGGGGGGGGGGGGCAACCCACCCCGGGGAAGCTCATAGGCCTTGGGGGCGACACACCAGCCCTTAGTGGGCTGGTGGGACAGCCCACAAGTGCCCTATGCGCCAAGGAGAAGAAAATCAAAAGAGAAAAAAAAGGAGGAGGTGGGAAGGAAGGGGGACTCCCTCCCACCAAACCTAGTCCAACTCGGTTTGGGGGGGAGAGTCCTCCCCCTTGGACTCGGCCGACCCCCTTGGGGCTCCTTGAGCCCCAAGGCAAGGTCCCCTCCCTCCCAGCTATATATACGGAGGTTTTAGGGCTGATTTGAGACGACTTTTCCACGGCAGCCCGACCACATACCTCCACGGTTTTTCCTCTAGATCGCGTTTCTTCGGAGCTCGGGCGGAGCCCTGCTGAGACAAGGTCATCACCAACCTCCGGAGCGCCGTCACGCTGCCGGAGAACTCTTCTACCTCTCCGTCTCTCTTGCTGGATCAAGAAGGCCGAGATCATCGTCGAGCTGTACGTGTGCTGAACGCGGAGGTGCCGACTGTTCGGTACTAGATCGTGGGACTGATCGCGGAATTGTTCGCGGGGCGGATCGAGGGACGTGAGGACGTTCCACTACATCAACCGCGTCCTCTAACGCTTCTGCTGTACGGTCTACAAGGGTACGTAGATCACTCATCCCCTCTCGTAGATGGACATCACCATGATAGGTCTTCGTGCGCGTAGGAAAATTTTTGTTTCCCATGCGACGTTCCCCACAGTGGTATCAGAGCTAGGTTCATGCGTAGATGTCTTCTCGAGTAGAACACAAAAGTTTTTGTGGGCGGTGATGTGTGCTTTGCTGCCCTCCTTAGTCTTTTTCTTGATTCCGCGGTATTGTTGGATTGAAGCGGCTTGGACCGACATTACTCGTACGCTTACGAGAGACTGGTTTCATCGTTACGAGTAACCCCCTTTGCTCAAAGATGACTGGCAAGTGTCGGTTTCTCCAACTTCAGTTGAATCGGATTTGACCGAGGAGGTCCTTGGATGAGGTTAAATAGCAACTCATATATCTCCGTTGTGGTGTTTGCGTAAGTAAGATGCGATCCTACTAGATACCCTTGGTCACCACGTAAAACATGCAACAACAAAATTAGAGGACGTCTAACTTGTTTTTGCAGGGTATGCTTGTGATGTGATATGGCCAACGATGTGATGTGATATATTGGATGTATGAGATGATCATGTTGTAATATAAATATCGACTTGCACGTCGATGGTACGGCAACCGACAGGAGCCATAGGGTTGTCTTTATACTAACGTTTGTGCTTGGAGATGCGTTTACTATTTTGCTAGGATGTAGCTTTAGTAGTAATAGCATGAGTAGCACGACAACCCCGATGGCAACACGTTGATGGATGATCATGGTGTGGCGCCGGTGAAAAGAAGATCGTGCCAGGTGCTTTGGTGATGGAGATCAAGAAGCACGTGATGATGGCCATATCATGTCACTTATGAATTGCATGTGATGTTAATCCTTTTATGCACCCTATTTTGCTTAGAACGACGGTAGCATTATGAGGTGATCTCTCACTAAAATTTCAAGACGAAATTGTGTTCTCCCCGACTGTGCACCATTGCTACAGTTCGTCGTTTCGAGACACCACGTGATGAACTATAACATATCAAGGATACACACAATGATCCTTGAGCGATTCACGATGTTTGACACTGCGAAAGTAGAAATCAAGAAGGAGCATCAATAGTTGATGGTTTGTAAAACCACTAAGTTTCAAGAAAGGCAAGGGCTAGAAGGGATACTTCATGAAACGGCAAAACAGTTGCTGCACTAATGAAGAGACCCAAGATTAAACCCAAACCCAAGACTAAGTGCTTCTGTAATGAGGGGAACAGTCACTGAGGCGGAGCAACTCTAGATACTTGGTAGATAAGAAGGATGGCAAAAGTCGAGAGAAGTGTATTTGATATACATGATGTTGATGTGTACTTTACTAGTACTCCTAGTAGCATGAGGGTATAAGGATACCGGTTCGGTTGCTAAGTGATTAGTAACACGAAATGAAAGCTACGGCATAAACGGAGACTAGCTAAAGGCGAGGTGACGATATGTGTTGGAAGTGTTTCCAAGGTTGATATGATCAAACGTCGCACGCTCCCTCTACCATCGGGATTGGTGTTAAACCTAAATAATTGTTATTTGGTGCTTGCGTTAAGCATGAACATGATTGGATCGTGTTTATTGCAATACGATTATTCATTTAAGGAGAATAATGGTTACTCTATTTTCTTGAATATTCACCTTCAATGGTTTATTGAATCTCGATCGTAGTGTTACACATGTTCATGATATTGGTGCCAAAAGATATGAGGTAATGATGATAGTACCACTTACTTGTGGCACTGCCGCTTGAGTCATGTTAGTATAAATTGCATGAAGAGGCTCCATGCTGATGGATCTTTGTACTCACCTGATTTCGAATCACTAGTGACATGCAAATCATACCACGTGAGCAAGGCCTTGTTTTCATTAAGATGAAATAAGATAGTAACTTGTTGGAAGTGATACATTTTGATGTATGCAGTCCAATGGGTGCTGAGGCACGTAGTGGATATCATTATGTTCTTACTTCACTAACGATTTGAGTAGGTACAGGAGTATTTACTTAATGAATCACAAGTCTGAAATGTTGAAAAGTTCAATTCCGTTTCAGAGTGAAGTTCGTCGTAACAAGAGGATAAACTGTCTACGATATGATCATGGAAATGAATATCTGAGTTACGAGTTTTGGTACGCAGTTAAGACAATGTGGAAATTGTTTCGCAGTTCATGCCACCTGGAACATCTTAGTGTGATGATGTGTCTAAACGTCATAGCCACGCACTATTTGGTATGGTGCATACTATGATGTCTCTTATCAAATTACCACTGTCGTTTATGGGTTATGCATTAGAGACAACCACACTCACTTTAAATAGGGCACCGCGTATTTCTGTTGAAGATGACACAGTATAGACTGAGGTTTAGAGAAATCTAAACTGTCATTTCTTGAAAGTTTGGGGCTTCGACACTTATGTGAAAAAGTTTCAGTCTGATAAGCTCGAACCCAAAGCGGATAAATGCATCTTCATAGGATATCCAAAACGGTTGGGTACATCTCCTATCTTAGATCCGAAAGCAAAGTGTTTTGTTTCTAGAAACGGATCCTTTCTCGAGGAAAGGTTTCTCTCGAAAGAATTGAGTGGGAGGGTAGTAGAACTTGATGAGGTTATTGAACCATCACTTCAACCAGTGTGTAGCAGGGTGCAGGAAGTTGTTCCTGTGGCGCCTACACCAATTGAAGTGGAAGCTCATGATGGTGATCATCAAGCATCGGATCAAGTTACTACAAGCCTCGTAGGTTGACAAGGTCGCATACTACTACAGAGTGGTACGGTAACCCTGTCTTGGAGGTCATGTTGTTGAGCAACAGTGAACCTACGGGTTATGGAGAAAGCGATGGTGGGCCCAGATTCCGACAAATGGCTGGAAGCCATGAAATCCGAGAGAGGATCCATGGATGAAAACAAAGTGTAGACTTTGGAAGAATTACTTGATGGTCATAGGACTATTGAGTAAAGATGGATCTTTAAAGGAAAATAGACGATGATGGTGAAAAGTCACTATTAAGAAAAGCTCGACTTGTCGCAAAGATGTTTTCGACAAGATCAAACAGTTGACTATGATGAGACTTTCTCACTCGTAGCGATGCTAAAGGTCTATTAGAATTATGTTAGTTGTTGATGCATTATTTATGAAAAATTGCACGTAGGATGTCAAAACATTGTTTCCTCGACGGTTTCCTTGAGAAAACATTGTATGTGATACAACCAGGAGGTTTTGTCGATCCTAAAGATACTAGCAAGTATGCAAGCTCCAGCGATCCTTCAATGGACTGGTGCAAGCATCTCGGAGTTGGAATATATATACTTTGATGAGATGATCAAATATTTTGGGTTTGTACAAGGTTTATGAGAAACTTGTATTTCCAAAGAAATGAGTGGGAGCACTATAGAATTTCTGATAAGTATATGTGGTTGACATATTGTGGATCAGAAGTGATGTAGAATTTCTGTAAAGCATACAAGGTTGTTTGAAAGGAGTTTTTCAAAGGAATACCTAGATTGCGCTACTTGAACGTTGAGCATCAAAGATATATGGAGATAGATCGAAAGCGCTTAATAGAAGTTTCAACAAGATGCATGCCTTGACAAGTTTTTGAAGGAGTTCAAAATAGATCAGTAAAGAAGGAGTTCTTGGTTGCGTTGTAAGGTGTGAATTTGAGTAAGACTCAAAACCCGACCACGGCAGAATAAAGAGAATAGACGAAGGTTGTCTTCTATGCCTTAGCCGAGGAATCTAAAGTATGCCATGCTGTGTACCGCACCTGATGTGTGCCTTGACACAAAGTCTGTTGAGAGGTACAGAGAGTGATCCATGATTGAATCACTAGCAGCGGTCAAAATTTATCCTTAGTAACAGATGGACTAAGGAATTTTTCTCGATTATGGAGGTGGTTAAAGAGTTCTTCGTAAAGGGTTATGTCGATGCAAGCTTTGACACTAATCCGAATAACTATGAGTAGTGAAACGGATTCATATAGTAGAGTAGATATTTGGAGCATTTCCGAATAGCACGTAGTAGCAGCATCTATAAGATGACATAAAGATTTGTAAAGAACGCGCGGATCTGAAAGTTTCAGAACCGTTGACTAAAACCTCTCTCACGAGCAAGACGTGATCAGACCCCATAACTATATGGGTGTTGGATTCGTTGGAATCACATGGTGATGTGAACTAGATTATTGACTCTAGTGCAAGTGGGAGACTGTTGGAAATATGCCCTAGAGGCAATAATAAATTAGTTATTATTATATTTCTTAGTTCATGATAATAGTTTATTATCCATGCTATAATTGTATTGAATGAAGACTCATTTACATGTGTGGATACATAGACATAACACCGTCCCTAGCAAGCCTCTAGTTGGCTAGCCAGTTGATCAAGATAGTTAGTGTCTTCTGATTATGAACAAGGTGTTGTTGATTGATAACTGGATCACGTCATTAGGAGAATCACGTGATGGACTAGACCCAAATTAATAGACGTAGCATGTTGATCGTGTCATTTTGTTGCTACTGTTTTCTGCGTGTCAAGTATTTATTCCTATGACCATGAGATCATATAACTCACTGACACCGGTGGAATGCTTTGTGTGTATCAAACATCGCAACGTAACTGGGTGACTATAAAGATGCTCTACAGGTATCTCCGAAGGTGTTAGTTGAGTTAGTATGGATCAAGACTGGGATTTGTCACTCCGTGTGACGGAGAGGTATCTCGGGGCCCACTCGGTAATACAACATCACACACAAGCCTTGCAAGCAATGTAACTTAGTGTAAGTTGCGGGATCTTGTATTACGGAACGAGTAAAGAGACTTGCCGGTAAACGAGATTGAAATAGGTATGCGGATACTGACGATCGAATCTCGGGCAAGTAACATACCGAAGGACAAAGGGAATGACATACGGGATTATACGAATCCTTGACATTGAGGTTCAAACGATAAGATCTTCGTAGAATATGTAGGATCCAATATGGGCATCCAGGTCCCGCTATTGGATATTGACCGAGGAGTCTCTCGGGTCATGTCTACATAGTTCTCGAACCCGTAGGGTCTGCACACTTAAGGTTCGACGTTGTTTTATGCGTATTTGAGTTATATGGTTGGTTACCGAATGTTGTTCGGAGTCCCGGATGAGATCATGGACGTCACGAGGGTTTCCGGAATGGTCCGGAAACGAAGATTGATATATAGGATGACCTCATTTGATTACCGGAAGGTTTTCGGAGTTACCGGGAATGTACCGGGAATGACGAATGGGTTCCGGGGGTTCACCGGGGGGGCAACCCACCCCGGGGAAGCCCATAGGCCTTGGGGGAGACACACCAGCCCTTAGTGGGCTGGTGGGACAGCCCACAAGTGCCCTATGCGCCAAGGAGAAGAAAATCAAGAGAGAAAGAAAAAAAAAGGAGGAGGTGGGAAGGAAGGGGGACTCCCTCCCACCAAACCTAGTCCAACTCGGTTTGGGGGGGAGAGTCCTCCCCCTTGGACTCGGCCGACCCCCTTGGGGCTCCTTGAGCCCCAAGGCAAGGTCCCCTCCCTCCCACCTATATATACGGAGGTTTTAGGGCTGATTTGAGACGACTTTTCCACGGCAGCCCGACCACATACCTCCACGGTTTTTCCTCTAGATCGCGTTTCTGCGGAGCTCGGGCGGAGCCCTGCTGAGACAAGGTCATCACCAACCTCCGGAGCGCCGTCGCGCTGCCGGAGAACTCTTCTACCTCTCCGTCTCTCTTGCTGGATCAAGAAGGCCGAGATCATCGTCGAGCTGTACGTGTGCTGAACGCGGAGGTGCCGTCCGTTCGGTACTAGATCGTGGGACTGATCGCGGGATTGTTCGCGGGGCGGATCGAGGGACGTGAGGACGTTCCACTTCATCAACCGCGTTCTCTAACGCTTCTGTTGTACGGTCTACAAGGGTACGTAGATCACTCATCCCCTCTCGTAGATGGACATCACCATGATAGGTCTTCGTGTGCGTAGGAAATTTTTTGTTTCCCATGCGACGTTCCCCACATGTTTAACCAGGTGGAAATATTTCCAAAGCAGCCAATGATAATGCTGTTTTGAAAATATTTAGTAGCCCCAAATAATTATTTTCCATTTTATTCAAACAGGTCATGATTTATCATGACCAGGGACATTTTTGTTTGGATTTAATCCCCAACAGATTTTTCTTGGCTTTCTTTTCTTTCTCTGAGTATTTTTTTATATTGGAAAAGCCTCACGGATCTAATTTTATCAATCTGGCACCACTAGTGGGCTTACTCCCACTAGCATGCCCATCTTCCCCTCCTCTCTTTCTCTCGCAGCCCAGCTTCTCACTTACCCCTGTAGACGGCGTCCTGTTCCCTCCTTCCTCCGTCAGCTCTCTTCAGAGTTGCAGGTTCAGAGCAACGGCAACAGACGCCGTCACGGACGTCGAGGAGTGTCCCTCGCCCCTCCTCTTCCATAAAAGGATCCCCTCTTGGCGTCCGTGCAGATAGGGTTTCCCCTCTCGCGCCGCCACCACCATTCCCTTGCCATCTCTCTCTCTGTCGTCGAGCTTCAGGTAAGGGGATCAGTTCCTCCGCCATGGCCGAGAGTTGAGGAGCTCCCTGCCATCGCGCCCGTGCCTCTTCTTCTCCTCTGACGACTCGGCGAGCACGCGGGACCCTCCAAGGATCCATCCCCGTGGCTAGGACGTCAAGATCTCCCCTGCTTCCTCTTCTCCATGACGGCGGCTTCCTTCCCCGACGAGCATCGCCGATCGGCTACTTCCCGCTTCGTCCCCTACTTCCTCTCCGGCCGAGGCTTCCCCTCGTTCCATAGATGAGGTAGCGCCACCTCCCCTTCCTCCCTGTCCCAGATCTCGAGTAGCAGGCCACAGGGTCATCGGCGTCTTCTATTTGTCGCCGGAGCCGCCGTGTCACGTCGAGCCGCCGTTGCAGAGCCTCTCGGGAAAAGTTAGGCATAGAAATGGAACCGTGGAAACTTGTTTTCCCTTCCATCTAGGAGTCGTAGTGTGATTTGCAGCGTATCACCGGCGAGGTGGCTCCCCTGTTCCGGCCACCGCGGTCATCAGTGGATCCCGAAGGGGTTGCTCAAAAGAGCAGATCCCTTTTGTCTATCAGACTTCGTTGCGTAGCGTAGTGGTAGCGCGTTGTGGTTGACAGCAGCACGTCGTGGGTTCGATCCCCTCAGCACCCCTTTTGATTTTTGTGAGGATGTTAGCACATTAACGGTAGAGTAGACGATACCCTGTTTGCACCCTCTCTGCAGTCGAACCAGTGACCTGTAGCAGAGTGGTGAGGCTATGTGTGTTGTGTATGTTGGAACCAGAAGGTCTGGGGTTCGATCCCAGAACCTACCCCTTTTCTTTTTCCTTGTTTCTTTTATTTTTTTCCTTTGCTGTTTTAATATCTTGCAGCCCCCTGATTATTGTAGCTGTGTGGTGCGCTTTGCACATGAGAGTGTATTTTTCTTCCCTCCTCTGAAAACCAGCAAGGTAGTGATGTATCTCTTTTGCTAGCCTTGTGAATTCATGCATGTACTTGTGTGTGTGTAGATATACTTGGTAGAATATTATGTGTAGGTTGTTTTGTATACTTGTAGGATTACAAGCATAGTATTTGTTGTGTGTGATGCACTAGAATTTCATGAGTAGGTGCATCTTATGAGATTTAGTGTAGGGTGTGGTTTGTGCTTGTGATCTCATGAGTGTGGTGTCTGTGGATGGGTATGCCCCCTCCCCACATACCTTGTGTGTGTGTGTGCCACACACATGCCCAACTCATGTTGACCTTGATATGACCATGATCTTGCTTATATAGTAGGGTTAGTATCTATGGTGTCAACTAGGTGGTGTCCTCTAATTTCATGTGTAGGTGATGTTTGTGTTGTGCTTGTTGCTAGTGATAGTGTGGTGATGTGCCAAGGCACATAGGCATGAGGTCTACCCCTCATGTACCCCCATTGATGTTGTGGTCATGTGCAAGAGCTTGTGTAGGAGTTGTTCTAGTGATTTGCACATGTGTTGATGCACTATTTAGTACATATGATTCTATGTAGATTTTCTTCTCTAGTTTGTGCTCACTTGTTCCAAGCAAGTGCATAGGTATTTTATATGATTTTGGGGTAGAATCATCCCAGGAATCCATTGGTGAGATAAGTTTTTCCATTGGAACTTTTCTGGAGATGACATATTTCAGTTTTTTTCCATGTTTAGTGCTTGGTTCCCTGTGATGTGGTGAGCCCAAGGGTTTGTTTCTTGGTTGTGGTAGTAGAGGGTGACCCCCTCTACCACATGTTGGTTTCATTTAATGTTTAGGAATCCATATTTGCAAGTTGTGCCCAATCAAATTAGGCATGTGGCTGAAATTTCAGATTAGTGAAAATCTGAGATTTTCACTAAGTCTGAGAATCTGTTTATATTTTCTTCTCCTGTTGATGAGGATCTGCAGGTCAATGTGCTGTGATTCAACCTTACCTTTCAACTGGAAAGGTGAAGCTGATATGTTTGTCTAGGTCCCTGTAAATTTTCATTCCATTTGGAGTCCTGTAGATATTGTTTTGGCTTCTGTCAAAATGCTTCAGGGCATAAACAGATAGTGAGAATCTGGAATTGTCACTAAGTCCCTCAAAACTGATACTTTTGGGCAAGTTTGCAGCTGTGTAACTTTCTGTGATTAACTCCTTTGTGTGATTTTATTGCTTTTTCTTGTAGTACTCTTGGATAGCTACTACCACATATATTATTTGGCATATTTGGGTGGCTGCAGGAGCTTTGCATGTAGCTCACAAAGTGCTATGATGCAGTTTATGGCAGATTGTGTAGTTTTGGTATTTTGATGTTTGTGAGTGCATAGTTGATGGTGTGGTGATAATATTTGCACCACCCCATCCATGTTGGTTTGTTTTATGTCTTGGCAACCTGGAAATACCAGAGTTGTGCCATTGGAGTGTGTGGTGATGAATTTGACACGTAGGGCTTCATGTCTTGTTTCGTTGTTTCCCGTTGATCCGTAGCTCCGTTTGTAATGTTCTTTATATGCTTTTGCATCGTTTTCACGAGACGCATATGATCATGTCATTCTCATGCATGTGAAGATAGCTTAGAATGCATTTCTGTCCAGGAACATGTATTTGCTTCTCATGCTTGTGCCAGTGATAGAAATAGTGATGCATGCTCATATTCGTCTCATGCATCATGTGCTTGTTTCATCTTGAGGTTTTGTTGTTCATTGGATGTTATTCTTATGTTTGGTAGCACCGGGATCGGAGAACGAGTACGTGGATTCGGGAGAGTACGTGGAGGACGAACAAGAGCAGTTCCAAGCTGAGTATATCACAGGCAAGATGATATGACCTTGATTCCATCTCTAGACTTGTTATGCTAGATTATGTTTCTTCCATCTTATGCTCGCTGCCTACCACTGAAATATTCGCCTCCTGAATTGCCATGAAACCCAAACACTTATCCCTTCCTAGCAAAACTTGAATGGCCAAGTAGGCTTTGCTAAGCTATTAATGTTAGCATTGCTAGATGAAGGTGCTTTGACTCATGTGATAGCATGAGCTTGATATCATTATCTTAATTCTGTTATTTAATTAATGCACCTATATACTTGGTAAATAACGGAAGGCCTAGCCTTTTGCCGGGTGCTTTGTTCCGTTATTGCCGCCATAGTTACCGGCTACCGGTGTTTGATTCCATATTGATCGCTCCTAACACGTTCGGGGTTGTTATGGGGACCCCCTCGATAAATCGCGTTGTTAAGACTTGTCCGGCAGGACCCAACATTGGTGTTAATTTGCTAATCACTTAATAATAATCTGCATAGGGAATGATCACCCCGAGGATCTTTAATCTACAAAATGGACATACTACGGGGGGCACCACAAGGAAACTTGAGGTTTGGCTCATGTAGGCTTTTCCATCCGTCGTGTCCTGGGACTGAGATACGTGGCTCTTATCGGGGTCGTCGACACGACGGGAGGTCCTGCTAGAGTTGTCTTACCTTAGTGATATATCTTGCGTATAGGAATCCCGGTGAAGCTTTGGTTCTCCCCAGAGTTGAGGTTTTCCTCTAAGGAATCCGACGAGATCACGAGATTCGTGATAGAGGATTACTTTGCGGCCCGTGTACGTTTGTGATGGACTAGTTGGAGCACCCCTGCAGGGTTTAATCTTTCAGAAAGCCGTGCCCGCGGTTATGTGGAAACTTGGAATATTTGTTAACATCTGGTAATAGATAACTTAAACATAAGCTAATAAAATTGCCAACTGTGTGCGTAACCGTGATTGTCCCCTTCGAAGATCTCTCTTAAAACGGGAAAACGGTGGGGTTATGATTGACGTAGGTAGGTGTTCAGGATCACTTAGTGATCATCTATCATCGACCGCTAGAATAGACCACCTTCATACTTGTTCTACGTAAGATAGCCACCATATAAAGCTTAGGATGTTGCAACCTAAATACTCCACATTTTCCAACCTAATAACTTGACTAGTTCTGGCAATGAGGTCATAGATTGCTGAGTCCCCGTGGCTCACAGATTCCTTCACAACCCCAACAGGTTCAGGTACCCCCAAGACAGGTGATCCCGACGGCACGCAGCTGGCGTGGTAGTACGATGAGGAGAGCGACCGCCTGTATGTGAACTATCCAGAAGATTGAGGCGTGGTCGTGATCGTGGGCCAGCATGCAGCGTAGCATAGTCATTTCCCTTGTTTTGTAGTTCGTAGCGGAACTACCTTGTTTGGATGCATGATGTAACTCTGATATATTTATGAGATGGAAATTGAATCCCTTGTTGTCATTCTGTTGATATTATGTATGTGCTATGTTACCATGTTTGGGAAACGCTTAGATGCGCTTCTTTCCAATTCAGGGCCTCGTTCCCCAAATCGGAAATGACCGCATATTGGTCGTTATAGAACTCCTCCTACTCAACCGGTATGGGTTCTCTTAACTCCCCGTGAGAGGGAACTAAACATATCTCACAAAATTCAGTAAGTCGTATTTGGCAGGCTCCAGCATATAGTTTAAACCGCACAGAAGTTGGATCATGCCTATTTAGACAACAGAAATTTTGAACAAGGGAATTAGTGAGGGTATGGCATTGGTCACACTCATCTATGATGAAGTTGGTCAACCCAACATTTTCCACGAATTGTGCAAACTCATGGTGGAATCCAGCTTGTTCCATGAAGGGAGTGTGTGGCCATTCGCATGGCCGGACCTCCATCAATCGCGGGGTGGTGAGTCCAGCGGCGGATGACTCACCAATAACACCCTTGGCATTCTTCTTGGATGAACTCTGATACGTCTCCATCGTATATATGTTTCCTATCACTTTTGCTCTTGTTTTGCACTCTAATTTGCATGATTTGAATGAAACTAACCGAGACTAATGTTGTTTTCAGGTAAACTACCATGGTGGTGTTTTGTGTAGAAATAGAAGTTCTCGGAGTCGAATGAAATTTTTGGAGATTTTTTCTGGAATATATAAAAAATACCAGAACCAAGACCCATCGGAGGGAGGCCACAACAGCTCACTAGACATCACGTTGCGCGAGGCCCCCCTGGCGCGGCCTAGTGTCTAGTGGGGTCCATGTGGCTCCGTTGACCCTAATTCAAGTCCTATAAAATCCTATTTTCGAAGAAAAAATGGAGAGGAAGTTTCATTGCGTTTCATGATACGGATTCGCCGCCACCTCCCGTTCTTCATTGGGAGGCCTAATATAGAGTCCGTTTGGGCCTCCGAAGAGGGTATTCTTCGGTCTTCGTCATCACCAACCTTCCTCCATCGCCAATTCCATGATGCTCTCCACCAGGAGTGAATAATCCCTTCGTAGGCTTGATGGTCGATGAAGAGATGGATGAGATTCATCATGTAATCAAGTTAGTTTTGTTAGGGCTTGATCCCTAGTATCCACTATGTTCGGAGATAGATGTTGCTATGACTTTGCTATGCTTAATTCTTGTCACTAGGGGCCGAGTGCCATCATTTCAGATCTTAACCATTTACGTTTTCACCATTATATCTATGTTCCTGATCCGATCTTGCAAGTTATATGCACCTACTACGTGTTAGGATCCGTATACCCCAAAGTGACAAAAATTGGGATTCTTTCCGATGATTACCGTAGTTTGAGGAGTTCATGTGTTCACTATGTGTTAATGCTTTGTTCTGGTTATCTATTAAAAGGAGGCCTTAATATCCCTTAGTTTCCTTATGGACGCCGCCGCCATGGGAGGGTAGGACAAAAGATGTCATGCAAGCTCTTTTCCATAAGCCTGTATGATTACTTACGGAATACATGCCTACATTATGTCGATGAACGGGAGCTAGTTTTGTGTCGCCCTATGTTGTGACTGTTATACGATGTCCAGCGATATCACTGATCCATTGCCTATGAGTTATCCACATAATGTGCTTGCTAAGTTACTACTGCTACTGCTACTCTTACCACTGCTATCAAAACTATCATTTTTTTGTGCTACTAATCACTTTGTTGCACATACTAAATCTCCAAGTGTGGTTGAATTGACAACTCAACTGCTAATACCTGCAAATATACTTTGGTTCCCCTTGTGTCGAATCTATAAATTTGGGTTGAATACTCCATCCTCAAAAACTATCAAGATCCCATATACATGTTGGTTATGAAAGAAGCATCTCCAAGAGGTTCATTTTTTCCAAGAACTAAAATCTGAAAAAAAATTGGGTCAGAAACTATAGTTAACAAAACTTCACAAGAATGATAGCAATTACCCATAGGGATGCCTAGAGGCTAAAACAAGCATCCAAAATACTTGCTAATTCAAGAATTCAACATGCAAGTTCATCTACAGCGGCACCTAGAGTAGGTGATTACTTCTAAGATAAACCACTAAAGCAAAAACTAATTCGAGGAGTGGGATAGTTACATACCAAGGAACAATGCCCACAAACAGTTTCACAAACGGAGTTTCGAGCAAAGAGATCAAAATCCACGGGTTTAGATCAAGAACACTAGAGAGAGAGCTACGGGGATATTTTTTCTGGAGATTATTGACGAAGGGAGATGAAGGAATAAGTGATGGGGTCCCCGAGGGGCCCACTAGACATCTGGCCGCGCCTAGTGAGGGCGAAGCACCCTGGTGTCTAGAGGACACCTAGGACACCCCCTGAAGTGTTTTTAGTGCCAGATATTCTCAAATATTCAAAAAAACATCGTGTGAAAATTTCAGGTCATTTGGAGAACTTTTATTTTCGGGCACCTTTTTTATTGCAGGGAGAAATCAGAAAACAAGATGAACATGACATTTATTGTGTTTAAATAAAAATAACAGGACAAGTAAAATGGATACACAGAGTTGTGCCTACTGAATTCATCGACCTCATGCTTCTTGAAAATGATTCACTAATAAGGTTGATCAAGACTTATTAACAACCACTTCCTATTAACATGATCCCAAAGAATTTTCGTAAAACACTTGTAGTATCGAAAGTATGTCTAGAGGGGGGTGATAAGAATAGTTGACAAGATAAAAACTTAGGCTTTTCCCAATTTTAGTTGTCCGCTAGTTTTAGCAACTATGACTAGTCAAGTTCACCCTACACATGCATATCTAAGAGTATAGCAGTGGGAAGTAAATACATGCAAATGCAATATAGAGGGTAAGGTAAGAAGATCCACCGCAAAGGTTGACACGGCAATTTTTGGCATGGTTCTGATAGGTTGTGCTATCTTATGTCCATGTTAGTGAAGACTTCAACCCATGGAGGGTAACAGCTGCGAGAGTCCACGGAGGGCTCCAACCAGAAGGGTTCTACGAAGAAGCGGCCTTATCTATTCCACTACGGCCTTCGTCCACACAGCACTAGCCTCACTCATGGTATATCTTCATGAAGTTGGCGATCTCCTTGCCCTTACAAACTTCTTGGTTCAACTTCACAACATGAAGCAGGAGGCTCCCAAGCGACACCTAACAAATCTAGGAGGCACCACCCTCCAAAAGGTAATAGATGTGGTAGAATTATGAACTCCTTGCTCTTTTGGCTTCAAAAAAAGTCTCCTCAGCACTCAATCACTCTCTCATAGATTTGGTATGGGTAAGGGAGATTGATCTTGTGGAAAGAAACTTGGGGAGGCCAGAATTCAAGTTTCAAATGGTTGGATTTGAATCTCTTGATCTCAACACATGAGTAGGTGGCTCTCTCTGAGAAAAATGGATCTGGCAAGTGTGTGTGTTCTGAGTGCTTCCTCTACGAATGATAGGAGGTGGATGGGGTATATATAGGCATCTCCCAAAATCTAACCGTTACAACATTATTACCCAAGTTGGTCACACTGAAATGAATCTCGGTGGTACCGAGTTGCATGAAATGTGGCAACTTTTGAATTCTCGGTGAGACCGATATATGAATCTTGGTGGTACAGATACGATGACCTAGACCACTTTCCAAATCTTCGTGAGATCGATTTCAAACACGGAAATTCCGATTCTTGAAATCTTGTCAGCAGAAAGTTGGTCACTAAATCTCGATGGCATCGATGTGAAAGTTTGTGGTACCCAGATGGTAGGGTTTGGTATACATTTTGTTTGATGGAAAATCGGTAGGGGGAGTGGAAATAGTTGGTGGCACCGATTTTTCTAATATGGATTTGGATAGAGATATTTTGTGGGAGAAGGGCTGAGTATTTTTGGTGGCTACCTCTAAGCACTTGAGCAACCAATTCATCATAATACCTCACCCCCTTTTAATAGTATTGGATTTCCTACGGACTCAAAGTGATTTCTCACAAATGTAAAATGTAAAGTCTTCTGGCTTGAATCTTGAGCTAATCCTATTCATTTCCTTGCATTAAGGGGCTTCTCCTCAAAATCCTATAGCCAAGGCATCTTTGAACTTTTCTGAAATATACTTGAATAAGATCGTTAGTCCAATGATTCATATGTTGTGATTAATTATCAAAACCACCTTAGGGAGCAATTGTGCTTTAAATATCCCCCTTTTTGGTAATTTATGACAACATATAGATCAAAGCTTTGACAAAAGATATAATCAAAGATTAGCGTCGACTCTTTGAAAAGTATGTGAAAAGCAAGAGCTCCCCCTAAATTTGCGCATTATTTTAAATTTGCAATTGAATGCAAATGCACAATCGATTAGAATCATGGGTCACTCTTACATGTCACATACAACTTGGTGGTGTGCATGAATGATATGAATGAATAGTAATACACATAACACTAAACAAGCAAGTGAATGATCATCAAGTAGATAGCTCAAAAACAATAATGTCGTAGCATCAATCAAACAAAGTATATGACCAAACACTTCTCCCAAACAAACAAAGTCATCCAAAAGACCAAAAGTTTTGAAAAACCAAATGAGAGCAAATAAAATGCAAAGCTCTCCCTCTCGAAGCCTAGTTGATCTATAAAATTCTCCCCCTTTGGCAAAAAGTTACCAAAAAGTTCAAAGGTCTAGAACTAATCGTCTCTCTGGGATCGATCTCCTCCGGTAGTTGATGGAGTGGATAGAAGAGCGTCAATGAAGGCTTTTGCAGATGTCCCTGGTGGTGGAGGTGTAGACACTAGAGATGCAGGAGCACAAGATGAAGGTGATAAAGCTTGAGCTGATGAAGATGGTATTGCTTCCAGAACTGTCACAGTTGTTGACCTAGTGTGGGTCGTGAACTGAGTAGTAGTAGGAATGTTGGAAATATGCCCTAGAGGCAATAATAAAATAGTTATTATTATATTTACTGTTTCAAGATAATCGTTTATTATCCATGCTATAATTGTATTGAATGGAAACATAGATACAAGTGTGGACACGTAGACAAAACACTGCCCCTGGTAAGCCTCTAGTTGACTAGCTCGTTGATCAAAGATGGTTAAGACTTCCTAGCCATAGACAAGTGTTGTCACTTGATAACGGGATCACATCATTAGGAGAATGATGTGATGGACAAGACCCAAACTATAAATGTAGCATGTGATCGTGTTATTTTCTTGTTATTGTTTTCTACATGTCAAGTATACATTTGTATGACCATGAGATCATATAACTCACTGACACCGGAGGAATTCCTTGTGTGTATCAAACGTCGCAACGTTATTGGGTGACTATAAGGGTGCTCTACAGGTATCTCCAAAGGTGTCCGTTGAGTTAGCATGGATCAAGACTAGGATTTGTCACTTCGTGTGACGGAGAGGTATCTCGGGGCCCACTCAGTAATACAACATCACAAACAAGCCTTGAAAGCAATGTGACTAAAGAGTTAGCCACAAAATCTTGTATTACGGAACGAGTAAAGATACTTGCCGATAATGAGATTTAAATAGGTATGAGTATATCGACGATCGTATCTCGGGCAAGTAACATATCGAAGGACAAAGGGAATGATATATCGGATTAAGTGAATCCTTGACATAGAGGTTCAACCGATAAGATCTTCGTAGAATATGTAGGATCCAATATGGGCATCCAGGTCCCTCTATTGGATATTGACCGGATAGTGCATTGGTCATGCCTACATAGTTCTCGAACCTGCACGGTCTGTACACTTAAGGTTCGGTGACGTTTCGTTATAGTTGAATTATTGATGTTGGTAACCGAATGTTCTTTTTGGAGTCCCAAATGAGACCCCGAACGTCACGAGGGTGTCCAGAATGGTCCATAAATGAAGATTGATATATAGGATTGTTGCATTTGGCTTACGGAAAGATTTGGGCATTACCGATAAAGTACCGGGAGTGACGAATGGGTTCTGGGGTTTTACCGGGAGGGGCCACCCACCCGGGAAAGGAGCTAATGGCCCCATTGGTGGCGCACCATCCCTTAGTGGGCTGGTGAAGCCAGCCCAATAAGCCTATTTCGGCTTAAAGAAAAAAAAGAAGGAAGGGGGTGGACAAGATGGGAAGGAGTCCTCCACCAAACCGAATTGGAGGAGGACTCCTCCCTCTTATGCTCGGCCGAATCCTCCTACTTGGAGCAGGACGCAAGCCACCCTCCCTCTCGTTCCTCCTATATATAGTGGATGTTTGAGAGGCTTTTTGCACCCCAAGCCTTTGTGCAGCCCTCTCTCTCTCCACTACTTCGTGACACCCCGTAGCTAGTTCGGTACGGCATGTCGAGGCCCTGCCAGAGTAGCTCCACCACCATCACCGCCATGCCGTCGTGCTGCCGGAGAATTCAGCTACCTCTTCGTCTCTCTTGATGGATCAAGAAGGAGGAGATCATCATCGAGATTTACTTGTGTTGAACGCGGAGGTGCCGTCCGTTTGGTACTAGATCGGGACGGTGTTCGTGGGAGGATCGTGAAGACGTTCGACTACATCAACCGCGTTTCTTAATGCTTCCCGCTTAGCGATCTACAAGGATATGTGGATCCAATGTCCCCTCTCGGTGATGATCATCACCATGATAGGTCTTTCGTGTGCGTAGAAATTTTTTGTTTCGCATGCAACGTTCCCCAACGGTGGCATCATGAGCTAGGTTCATGCGTAGATGATATCTCGAGTAGAACACAAAAGAGTTTGTGGGAGTTGATGTTCAATTTTCTGCCCTCCTTACTCTTTTCTTGATTTGGCGGTATTGTTGTATTGAAGCGGCCCGGACAAACATTACTCGTACACTTACGAGAGACCGGTTTCATTGACTAACATGCAACTTGTTGCATAAATATGACTGGCGGGTTTCTGTTTCTTCAACTTTAGTTGGATCGGATTTGACCAAGGCGGTCCTTGGATAAGGTTAGATAGCAATTTGCATAATACCGTTGTGGCTTTGCGTAAGTAAGATGTGATCATACTAGATACCCATAGCAGCCACATAAAATTTGCAACTACAAATTAGAGGACGTCTAACTTGTTTTTGCAGGGTATGAATGTGATGTGATATGGCCAAAGACATGATATGATATATTGGATGTATGAGATGATCATGTTGTATTAGTTAAATATCGACTTGCACATCGATGCTACGCCAACCGGCAGGAGCCATGGGGTTGTCTTTAACTATTTTTGCGCTTGGTGATGCTTTGCTTTATCGCTAGTAGTAGCTTTAGTAGTAACAACATAGTTGGCGTGGAAACCTCGATGGGAGCACAATGATGGAGATCATGCTGATGGAGATCGTGGTGTGGCGTCGATGATGATGGAGATCATGCCGGTGCTTTGGTGATAGAGATCAAGAAGCACAAGTTCATGGCCATATCATGTCACTTATGATTTGCATGTGATGTTAATCCTTCCTTGCACCTTATTTTTCTTAGGACGTCGGTATCATTATAAGGTGATCCCTCACTAAAATTTCAAGATAAAATTGTGTTCTCCCCGGCTGTGCACCATTGCGATAGTTCGTCGTTTCGAGACACCACGTGATGATCGGGTGTAATAGACTCGACATTCACATACAACGGATGCAAAACAGTTGCACACGCGGAACACTCAGGTTAAACTTGACGAGCCTGGCATGTACAGACATGGCCTTGGAACACAAGAGACCGAAAGGTCGAGCATGAATCATATAGTTGATATGATCAACATGGAGATTTTCACCATTGAAACTAATCTCAACTCACATGATGATCGGACTTGAGTTAGTGGATTTGGACCATGCGCCACTCGAATGACTAGAGGGATGTGCATTTGAGTGGGAGTTTATTAGTATATGATTAGCTAAACTCAATTGTCTTTAACATAGTCTAAGTAATATTTGCAAAATTTTATGTTGTAGATCAATGGCTCACGCAGTAGCAACCCTAAATTTTAATGCGTTCCAAGAGAAAGCTAAGTTAAAAGATGATGGAAGAAACTTTGTTGACTGGGCCCGTAATCTGAGGCTTATCCTTCAGGCTTCCCAAAAGTCATATGTCCTTGATGAACCACTAGGTGATGAACCACCCCAACCTGCGTTGCCTGAAGTTATGAACGTCTGGAAGACGTGCAAGGATGACCACTCGTTAGTTCAATGTGAAGTTTTGTATGTCTTTGAACCAGGACTTCAAAGATGTTTTGAACGTCACGGAGCATATGGGATGTTCCAGGAGTTGAAGTTTATCTTTGAGAAGTATGCCCAAATCGATAGGTATGAGACCTCCAATAAGTTCTATGCTTGCAAGATGGAGGAGAACGGGTCTATCAGTGAACATGTGCTCAGAATGTCTAGGTACTCTAACTGTGTGGCTGAGCTGGGAATTGCTCTCCTGCCAGAGGCTATCCATTGACAAAGTTCTTAAGTCACTGCCGCCAAGCTACAAAGGCTTTGTGTTGAACTATAACATGCAAGGGATGAATAAGTCACTCGCCGAGCTGTTTGTGATGCTGAAAGTCGCAGAGTCAGAAATCCAGAAGGAGCATCGAGTGTTAATGGTCAATAAGACCACTAGTTTCAAGAAAAACGGCAAGGGGAAGAAGGGTAACTCCAAGAAGAGGGGCAAAGCTGTTACCGCTCCGACGAAGAAACCTAAGGTTGGACCCAAGCCGGAAACTGAGTGCTACCATTGCAAGGGGACTGGTCACTGGAAGCGAAACTGCCCCAAGTATTTGGCCGATAAGAAGGCGGCCAACGCCAAACAAGGTATATTTGATATACATGTTATTGATGTCTACCTCCCTAGCTCTCGTAGTAGTGCCTAGGTATTTGATACCAGTTTTGTTGCTCACATTTGCAACTCGAAATAGGAACTACGGAATAAACGAAGACTGGCGAAGGATGAAGTGACGATGCGCATGGGAAATTATTCCAAGGTTGATGCAATCGTAGTAGGCACGGTCTCACTTCAGTTACCATCGGGATTAGTGATGAACTAAAATAATTGTTATTTAGTGCCTGCGTTGAGCATGAACATTCTATCTGGATCTTGTTTATTGCGATACGGTTACTCATTTAAGTCAGAGAATAATGGTTGTTCTATTTATATGAGTAATATCTTTTATGATCATGCACCCATTGTGAGGGGGTTTACATATTGAATCTCGATAGTGATGATACTCATGTCCATAACATTGAGATCAAAAGATGTAGAGTTAATAATGATAGCGCCACTTTCTTGTGGCACAGCCGCTTAGGTCATATTGGTGTAAAACACATGAAGAAACTCCATGTTGATGGACTTTTGTAGTCATATGATTTTGAATCACTTGACACATGTGAACCATGTCTCATGGGCAAGATGACTAAGACTCCGTTCTCCGGAATAATGGAGCGTCCAAGTGACTTGCTGGAGATCATACATACCAATTTGAGCATAGAAGCGCGCGATGGATATCGTTATTTTCTCAGCTTCGCTGATGATTTGAGTAGGTATGGTTATATCTACTTGATGAAGCACAAGTCTGAAACGTGTGAAAAGTTCAAACAATTTTAGAGTGAAGTTGAAAATCATCGTAACAAGAAGATCAAATTCCTACGAGCTGATCGAGGAGGTGAGTATCTGAGTTACGAGTTTGGTGCTCACTTAAAATAATGTGGAATTGTTTCACAGTTCACACCGCCTGAAACACCACAGCGTAAAGGTGCGTCCGAACGTTGTAATCGTACTTTATTAGATATGGTGCATTCTGTGATGTCTCTTATCGATTTTCCGTTATAATTTTGGGGCTATGCGTTGGAGACAGCTGCATTCACTTTAAATAGGGCACCATCAAAATCCGTTGAGACTACACCATATGAGCTATGGTATGTCAAGAAGCCAAAGTTGTCGTTCCTTAAAGTTTGGGGATGTGATGCTTATGTCAAAAAGCTTCAGCCTGAAAAGCTAGAACCCAGAGCAGAAAAGTGCGTCTTCATAGGTTACCCAAAAGACACAGTTGGTTATACCGTCTATCTCAGATCCTAGGGCAAAGTGTATGTCGCTAGGAATGGAGCTTTCCTTTAGAAAGAGTTTCTCTCAAAAGAATTGAGTGGGAGGAAGATAGAACTTGTTGAGGTTATAGAACCTTTGCTTCAACAAGATGGTGGCGCGGGGAAGAAAGAAATTTCTGTCAGGAAAACACTAGTTGAAGAGGAAGCTAATGATGGTGATCATGAAACTTCGGATCAAGTTGCTATCGAACCTTGCAGGTCGACAAGGGCACATACTGCTCCTGAGTGGTACGTGAATCCTGTCTTGTCAATCATGTTGTTCGACAACAATGAACTACGAATTATGGAGAAGCAATGGTGAGCTAGATTCCAATAGATGGTTAGAAGTCATGAAATCCGAGATAGGATCTATGTATGAAAACAAAGTATGGACTTTGGAAGTATTAACTGAAGGCCAAAAGGCTATTCAAAACAAATGGATCTTTAAGAAGAAGACGAACAGAGACGGTAATGTAACCGTTTATAAAGCTCGACTTGTGGCAAAGGGTTTTTCACAAGTTCAAGGAGTTGACTATGGTGAGACATTCTCACCCGTAGCGATGCTTAAGTCCGTTTGAATCATGTTAGCAATAGCTGCATTTTTCGATTATGAAATCTGGCAGATGGATGTCAAAACGGCGTTCCTTAACATGTTTCTTAAGGAAGAGTTGTTTATGATGCAACTCGAAGTTTTTGTCGATACAGAGAATGCTAACAAAGTATGCAAGCTCCATCGATCCATTTATGGACTGGTGCAAGCATCCCGCAGTTGGAATCAACGTTTTGATGAGGTGATCAAAGCGTTTGGGATTATACAAGTTTTTGGAGAAGCTTGTATTTACAAGAAAGTGAGTGGGAGCTCTATATCGTTTCTAATATTATACGTTGATGACATATTGCTGATTGGAAACAATATAGAATTTTTGGGGAGCATGAAGGATTACTTGAATAAGAGTATTTCAAAGAAGGACGTGGGAGAAGCTGCTTACATATTAGGCATCAATATCTATAGAGATAGATCAAAGCGCTTAATAGGACTTCCACAAAGCACATACCTCGATAAAGTTTTGAAGAAGCTCAAAATGGAAAATCCAAGAAGGGGTTCTTGCGTGTGTTACAAGCTATAAAGTTGAGTAAGACTCAATGTCCAGTAACTATAGAAGATAGAGAAACGATGAGTGTCGTCCCCTATGCTTCAGCCGTTGGGTCTATCATGTATGCAATGATGTGCACAAGACCAGATGTCAGCCTTGCCATAAGTATGGCAGGAAAGTTTCAAAGTGATCCAGGAGTGAAGCACTGGACAGCATCAAGAATATTCTGAAGTACCTGAAAAGGACTAAGTAAATGTTTCTCGTTTATGGAGGTGACGAAGAGCGCATCATAAAGGGTTACGGCGATGCAAGCTTCGACACTGATCCGGATGACTCTAAGTCACAACCCGGATACGTATTTATTCTTAATGGGGGTGCGGTAGGCTAGTGCAGTTCCAAGCAAAGCGTCGTAGCTGATTCTACATGCGAAGCGGAGTACATAGGCTAAGGAGGGTGTCTGGATGAAGTAGTTCATGAGAGATCTTGGAGTTGTGCCGAGTGCACTGGATCCAATAAATTTGTTCTATGACAACACTGGTGCCATTGCTCTAGCCAAGGAACCAAGGTTTCACAATATGATCAGACACATAAAACGACGCTTCAATGCCATCCGCGAGTACATCAAGGAGGAGGACATAAATATTTGCAAAGTGCACATGGATCTGAATGTTGAAGACCCGCTAACTAAGCCTCTTCCACGAGCTAAACATGACCAACACCAGAACTGTATGGGTGTTAAATTTGTTACATTGTCAATCACATAGAGATGTGATACTAGATTATTGACTCTAGTGCAAGTGGGATACTGTTGCAAATATGCCATAGAGGCAATAATAAAATAGTTATTATCATATTTCCTGTTTCAAGACAATCGTTTAATATCCATGTTAGAATTGTATTGAATGGAAACATAGATACAAGTGTGGATACATAGACAAAAGAATGTCCCTAGTAAGCCTCTAGTTGACTAGCTCGATGATCAAAGATGATTAAGGGTTTCCTAGCCATATACAAGTGTTGTCACTTGAAAACGGGACATCATTAGGAGAATGATTTGATGGACAAGACCCAAACCATAAACGTAGCATGTGATCGTGTTATTTTGTTGCTATTGTTTTCTGCATGTCAAGTATACATTCCTATGACCATGAGATCATGTAACTCACTGACACCGGAGGAATATCTTGTGTGTATCAAACGTCGCAACATTACCGGGTGACTATAAAGGTGCTCTACAGGTATCTCCGAAGGTGTCCGTTGAGTTAGAATGGATCAAGACTGGGATTTGTCACTCCGTGTGACGGAGAGGTATCTCGGGACCCACTCGGTAATACAACATCACAAACAAGCCTTGCAAGAAATGTGACTAAAGAGTTAGCCACGGGATCTTGTTTTACAGAATGAGTAAAGAGACTTGCACGTAACGAGATTGAAATAGGTATTAGGATACTGACAATCGTATCTCGGGGAAGTAAGATACCAAAGGACAAAGGGAATGATATACGAGATTAAGTGAATCCTTGACATAGAGGTTCAACCTATAAGATCTTCGTAGAATATGTAAGATACAATATGGGCAACCAGGTCCTGCTATTGGATATTGACCGGAGAGTGTCTCGGTCTTGTCTACATACTTCTCGAACCCGCAGGGTCTGCACACTTAAGGTCCAGTGACGTTTCAGTATAGTTGAATTATTGATGTTGGTAACGAAATGTTCTTCGGAGTCCCGGATGAGATCCCGGACGTCACGAGGATCTCCGGAATGGTCCGTAAATGAAGATTGATATATAGGATTGTTGAATTTGGCTTCCGGATAGATTCGGGCATTACCGGTAAAGTACCGGGAGTGACGAATGGGTTCCTGTGTTTTACCGAGAGGGGCCACCCACCTGGGAAAGAACCTAATAGGCCCATGGGTGGCACACCAACCCTTAGTGGGCTGGTGAGGCCAGCCCAATAAACCTATTTCGGCTGAAAGCAAAAAAAAGGAAAAAAAAGGAAGGAGGTGGACAAGATGGGAAGGAGTCCTCCACCAAATCGAATTGGAAGAGGACTCCTCCCTGTTGGGATCGGCCGAATCCTCCTACTTGGTGTAGGAGGCAACCCACCCTCCTTCTTGTTCCTCCTATATATAGTGGAGGTTTGAGAGGCTTTTTGCACCACAAGCCTTTGTGCGGCCATGATACGTCTCCAATGTATCTATAATTTTTTATGGTTCCATGCTATTATCTTGTCAAACTTTGGATGTTTTGTATGCACTTTATATTTTTTTTTGGAAATAACTTATTAACTCAGTGCCAAGTACCAGTTCCTGTTTTTTTCCGTGTTTTTGACCTTTTTCAGAGGTGAATATCAAACGGAGTCCAAACGGAATAAAACTTCCGAAAAGATTTTTTCGGAACAGAAGACACGCAGGAGACTTGAGAACCAAGGCGGTGGACCTCGGAGGAGGTCACAAGCCACCCAGGCCCGGCCTAGGGGGCGGGCCTAGCAGGCTTGTGGCCCCCCTATGGCTCCCCTGCCCTAGTTCTTCCGCCTATAAATTCCCTAAAATTCTGAAACCACGGGGGGGTGCCACAAAAATACTTTTCCGCCGCCGCAAGCTTCTGTCTCCGCAAGATCCCATCTGGGGCACATTATGGTGCCCTGCCGGAAGGGGGATTCAGACACGGAGGGCTTCTCCATCAACACCATTGCCTCTCCGATGATGCGTCAGTAGTTCACCACACACCTTCGGGTCCATAGCTAGTAGCTAGATGGCTTCTTCTCTCTCTTGGATCTTCAATACAAAGTTCTCCATGATCTTCATGGAGATCTATCCGATGTAACCTTCTTTTGCGGTGTGTTTGTCGAGATCCGATTAATTGTGGATTCATGAACATATTATCTGTGAATGTTATTTGAGTTTCCTCTGATCTCTTATATGCATGATTTCATATCCTTGTAATTGTCTTTGAGTTGTGGGTTTTGTTTGGCCAACTTGATCTATAATTCTTGCAATGGGAGAAGTGCTTGGTTTTGGCTTCATACCGTGTGGTGACCTCACCCAGTGACAGAAGGGGTAGCGAGGCACGCATCATGTTGTTGCCATCAAGGGTAAAAAGATGGGGTTTATATCTATTGCATGAATTTATCCCTCTACATCAGGTCATCTTTCTTAAGGCGTTACTCCGTTTGTCATGAACTTAATACACTAGATGCATGCTGGATAGCGGTCGATGTGTGGACTAATAGTAGTAGATGCAGAGAGTATCGTCTACTTGTCTCGGACGTGATGCCTATATGTATGATCATTGCCTTAGATATCGTCATGACTTTGCATGGTTCTATCAATTGCTCGACAGTAATTCATTCACCCACCGTAATATTTGCTATCTTGAAAGAAGCCTCAAGTGAGAACTATGGCCCCGGGTCTACTTCACATCATATTTTCAGCTTTACACTTTCACTTTGTTTCACGTTCCGCCTTCAGATCTCACTTTGCAATCAATCTTGAAGGGATTTACAACCCCTTTATAGCGTTGGGTGCAAGCATGTTTGTTTTCGTGCAGGTACTCTGGACACTTGCCTTGATACTCCTACTGGATTGATACCTTGGTTCTCAAACTGAGGGAAATACTTACTGTCGTTGTCCTGCATCACCATGTCCTCTTCAAGGGAAATACCAACGCAAGCTCAAGAGGTAGCAAGAAGAATTTCTGGCGCCGTTGTCGGGGAATATGAAGTCAAGAATAGTCTCCCGTCAATGTGCCAATTTCTGGCGCCGTTGCCGGGGAGTATCAACTCAAGAATAGTCTCCCGTCAACGTGCCAATTTCTAGCGCCGTTGCCGGGGAGGAGTATCAAGTCAAGAATAGTCTTTCATCAACGTGTCAATTTCTGGCACCTGGAACTATTCTAAGTGAAGCTTATCCAAGTAACTGTCGCAAACCCATCTCTTTCATTTACTTTTTTTTGCCTTTTGCCTCTCATTTTCCTCTCCCCCACTTCTGAAAAACAAAAATTACAAAAATATTTGCCTTTTTCATTTGCCTTTCCTTTGCTTGTGTGCTATGTTACTTCAATATGCTTGCATCTTTGCTTGCTGAAAATCTGTTGACATGGATCCTCATCCACTTGCTAATCTCTTTAAGAGATCCAATTATGTTGATCCAATTGCTAGTGAGTTGAGTGCACTGGACTATCTTTATGGAGTTTTGCTTGAGATGCGAGAATCTGAAAATCGTGATGAAGAAATTTATGAAGTCATTCACGAGGGCTCCTTGAATGAAAATAATGATTGCAATGGTTTCACTATAAATCCTATTAGTGTCAATCATGCTAAAAATATGCAAAACCCTAAGCTTGGGGATGCTAGTTTTGCTATGTCCACTACTTGTTGCAATGATCATGATTGGGGTAATGATTTTTCTTATGTTCTTGAAAATTTGTTTAAGCCTCATAATGATTATGATATTTGCTATAATATTGAAAGTGGGATTGGAGAAGTCATGACTTTAGTTGATGATAATCCCACTATTTATGGAGAGCGTCAACTTTGCATGCATGTGGATCATGAAAAGAATATCCTATGTGATAGCTACATTGTTGAATTTGAATATGATCCCACATGTAATTATTATGAGAGAGGAAAATATGGTGGTAGAAATTTTCATATCACTAAATCACCTCTCGTTATGTTGAGATTGCTATTGTCTCTTTCTTCTTCCTTGCATATGGTAGCTATTGGTTGTCATGACAATTTGTTTCCTATAAAATGCCTATGCATAGGAAGTATGTTAGACTTAGATGTGATTTTCACATGCTTTATGTTGCTCTCGTTGTGCTTCAATTCTTGTCTTTTGTGTGAGCATCATTGAATTATCAATGCCTAGCTAAGGGCGTTAAACAATAGCGCTTGTTGGGAGGCAACCCAATGAATTTATCTTTGCTTTTTTGCTTTCTGTTTTGTTGTGTCCACACCATTATAATTCTGTTTTGATTGTGTTTTTTGTGTTTCTCTTTGTGTTTGTGCCAAGTAAAACCTTTATGATTAGTTTTGGTGATGGTTGTTTGATCTTGCTGAAAAAGACAGAAACTTGGTGCTCACGAAATTATTTTTAATTCCTATCCAGAAAGAGATTTTGAGATGATTCTTTTTTTTGCTGGTTGATATACCAATTTACCTAATTGTCATAATTGTTCAGAATTTTTGAGATACCAGAAGTATACGAAGTATACAGATTGCTAGAGACTGGTCTGTTTTTGACAGATTTTGTTTTTGTTGTGTTGATTGCATATTTTGATGAAACAATGGATAGTATCGGGGGTACTAGCCATGGAAAAGTGAGAATACAGTAATCTAACACCAATATAAATAGAAATCAAGTTTTCTACAGTACCTAAAGAGGTGGTGGTTTGTTTTCTTGTGCTAATGATATCACGAGTTTCTGTTTAAGTTTTTGTTGTGAAGCTTTCAAGTTTTGGGTGATGTTCTCATGGACAATGGGATAAAGAGTGGAAAGGGTGTTGGAAATATGCCCTAGAGGCAATAATAATTAGTTATTATTATATTTCTTTGTTCATGATAATCGTTTATTATCCATGCTATAATTGTATTGATTGGAAACACAATACTTGAGTGGATACTTAGACAAAACACTGTCCCTAGTAAGCCTCTAGTTGACTAGCTCGTTGATCAAAGATGGTCATGGTTTCCTGGCCATAGGCAAGTGTTGTTACTTGATAACGGGATCACATCATTAGGAAAATCATGTGATGGACTAGACCCAAACTAATATACGTAGCATGTTAATCGTGTCATTTTCTTGCTACTGTTTTCTGCGTGTCAAGTATTTGTTCCTATGACCATGAGATCATATAACTCACTGACACCGGAGGAATGCTTTGTGTGTATCAAACGTCGCAACGTAACTGGGTGACTATAAAGATGCTCTACAGGTATCTCCGAAGGTGTTCGTTGAGTTAGTATGGATCAAGACTGGGATTTGTCACTCCGTATGACGGAGAGGTATCTCGGGGCCCACTCGGTAATACAACATCACACACAAGCCTTGCAAGCAATGTGACTTAGTGTAAGTTGCGGGATCTTCTATTACGGAACGAGTAAAGAGACTTGCTGGTAAACGAGATTGAAATAGGTATGCGGATACTGACGATGGAATCTCATGCAAGTAACATACCGAAGGACAAAGGGAATGACGTACGGGATTATATGAATCCTTGTCACTAAGGTTCAAACGATAAGATCTTTGTAGAATATGTAGGATCCAATATGGGCATCCAGGTCCCGCTATTAGATATTGACCGAGGAGTTTATCGGGTCATGTCTACATAGTTCTCGAACCCGCAGGGTCTGCACACTTAAGGTTTGACGTTGTTTTATGCGTATTTGAGTTATATGGTTGGTTACCGAATGTTGTTTGGAGTCCCAAATGAGATCACGGACGTCACGAGGGTTTCCGGAATGGTCCGGAAACGAAGATTGATATATAGGATGACCTCATTTGGTTACCGGAAGGTTTTCGTGCATTACCGGAAAAGTTTCGGGCTCATCGGTAGTGTATTGGGAGTGCCGGGAGGGGTGCCGGGGACCATCAGGAGGGGTGTCACACCCCAAGGGGTCTCATGGGCTATGGGAAGAGATAAACCAGCCCCTAGTGGGCTGGAATAAGTTCCCACTAAGGCCCTATAGGTTTGAGAAGGAAAAAACACAAGGTGGAAAGAGTTTCCAAGTGGGAAGGTGGAATCCTACTCCAAGTAGGATTGGAGTAGGACTCCTCCACCTCCAATTTCGGCCAAACCTTTAGGTTTTGAGGATGCCTCCTCCCCTCCCTCCCTCCTATATATAGTGGGGTTTTAGGGCTGATTTGAGACAACTTTGCCATGGCAGCCCGACCACATACCTCGACGGTTTTACCTCTAGATCGCGTTTCTGCGGAGCTCGGGCGGAGCCCTGCTGAGATTAGATCACCACCAACCTCCGGAGCGCCGTCATGCTGCCGGAGAACTCATCTACCTCTCCGTCTCTCTTGCTGGATCAAGAAGGCCGAGATCATCGTCGAGCTGTACTTGTGCTGAACGCGGAGGTGCCATCCCTTCGACACTAGATCGGAGCGGATTGTGGGACGGATCGTGGGACGGTTCGTGGGACGGTTCGCGGGGCGGATCGGGGGACGTGAGGACGTTCCACTACATCAACCGCGTTTCTTAACGCTTCCTGCTGTGCGATCTACAAGGGTACGTAGATCCAAATATCCTCTCGTAGATGGACATCACCATGATAGGTCTTCGTGCGCGTAGGAAATTTTTTGTTTCCCATGCGACGTTCCCCAACAAAGAGCTCAAGCTTGTTGATGCCCAAGGCATCCCAAGCCAAATTCAAGGACACCAAAAAGCCTAAGCTTGGGGATGCCTCGGGAAGGCATCCCCTCTTTTGTCTTCAATCCATCGGTAACGTTACTTGGAGCTATATTTTTACTCACCACATGATATGTGTTTTGCTTGGAGCGTCGTGTATTATAGGAGTCTTTGCTCTTTGTTGTGTCACAACCATCCTTGATGCACACCTTTTTGAGAGAGACATGCACTCATCGTGATTTTGCTAGAATACTCACTGAGCTTCGCTTATATCTTTTGAGTTAGGCAATTTAGCTCACATGTGCTTCACTTATATCTTTTGAGCTAGATAACTTTGCTCTAGTGCTTCACTTAGATATTTTTAGAGCATGGCGGTGTCATATTTTGGAGAAATGAGAACTCTTGATCTTCACTTATATCTTTTTGAGAGTGCTCTCTTGGAGTAACTTGGTAATTGGCTTGTGCTATGAAAGTAGTCCTAAAGTTGATAGGCATCCAAAGAGGATACAATAAAAACTTCCATATTCATGTGCATTGATTAGTAAGAGAAGTTTGATTCCTCTCAATTAGTTTTGAGACATGGATTTGGTAATATTAGAGTTATGTTAGTAGGGTGTTGTGAATCTAGAAATACTTGTGTTGAATTTAGTGATTCCTGTAGCATGCACGTATGGTGAACCGCTATGTTAGGAAGTCGGAGCATAATTGATTTATTGATTGTCATCCTTTGTGTGGCGGTCGGGATCGCGCGATGGTTAACACCTACCATCCCTTCCCCTAGGAGTATTCGTTTAGCATTTTGTTTCGATTACTAATAAAACTTTCGCAATAAGTATATGAGTTCTTCATGACTAATGTGAGTCCATGGTATACATGCGCTTTTACCTTCCACCATTGCTAGCCTCTCTAGTGCCACGCAACTTTTGCCGGTGCACAAACCCACCATATACCTTCCTCAAAACAGCCACCATACCTACCTATTATTGCATTTTCATAGCCATTCCTAGATATATTTCCATGCAACTCCCACCGTTCCGTCTCATGACTTGTGCCGTCATTTTCATATTGCCATTGCATGATCGTAAGATAGCTAGCGAGATGTTTCAACATCATACGCTAAGCTAGATCGTTGCACATACCGGTACACTACCGGAGGCATTTCCTATAGAGTCATCATTGCTCTAAGTATTGAGTTATGAGTAAATAAAAGTGTGATGATCATCATTAGAGCATTGTCCCATGTGAGGAAAAAATGAAAAGAGGCCAAAGATGCCCACCCAAAAAAATGAAAAGAGGCCAAAGAGCCCAAAAAAAATGAGAGAAAAAGAGAGAAGGGGCAATGCTACTATCTTTTTCCACACTTGTGATTCACAATAGCACCATGTTCTTCATGATTAAGAGTCTCTTGTTTTGACACTTCCATATACTACTGGGAATCTTCATTATATAACTTGGCTTGTATATTCCAATGATGGGCTTCCTCAAAATTGCCCTAGGTCATCGTGAGCAAGCAAGTTGGACGCACACCCACTAGTTTTCCTTTTGAGCTTACACACACTTATAGCTCTCGTGCATCCGTTGCATGGTAATCCCTACTCATTCACATTGATATCTATTAACTGGCATCTCCATAGCCCTTTGATACACCGAGTCGATGTGACCATCGTCTCCTTTTTGCCTGACAACCTCCACCACACTCTATTCCACCTATAGTGCTATATCCATGGCTCACGCTCATGTATTGCATGAGAGTTGAAAAAGTTTGAGAAAGTAAGAGTGCGAAAACAATTACTTGGCCAATACCGCGGTCGTGCATGATTTAAATTCGTTGTGTGGGGATGATGGAGCATAGCCAGACTATATGATTTTGTAGGGATAACTTTCTTTGGCCTTGTTATTTCAAAAGTTCATGATTACTTTGCTAGTTTGCTTGAAGTATTCTTGTTTTCATGTCAATAGCAAACTATTGTTTTGAATCTTACGGATCTGAACATTCATGTCACATGAAAGAAGTTACAAAGGACAAGTATGTTAGGTACCATTCCACATCAAAAATTCAGTTGTAATGCCCCAGAGTGTAACTTGCCATATTTGGAACCTTCATGTATGTGGGTCCATCATGTCATTGCCATGTGAGATATATGCATGTGTTATTTCATGAGATGTTACCTTGTCTCCGCTTGCATTCATGCATCCATAACATCCATGCCTTCTTTGTGTTTGTTGTTATTGTGGGTCCATGAATGTGGTTGTGATGTTGATGTGTTATGTGATGATGGAGTGGTGCATTTGAAAGTGGGTTCCATCTATGATAGTTTGCAACTAGGTTTAAAAACCCCCCTTCTCTATTTTCTCAAGCTCAAGTTCTACTTGCTCCAACCCTGGTTCAAAATGTTTATATTTTAGAGTGATTTGTGGTGGATGTGGTCCTAGGTCTAATGTGATTTAAATCTATGTTTGAGAGGGGTAAATATTCACAAAACAGATAATTTAATTCTGTTTTGTAAATATTTAAGTGCTCCAAAAATTCCCTTTTCATTTTATTTAAATAGGTCATAATTCCTTATGACCAGGGGCATTTTTATTTTTATTTTTGGAGCCATAATTTTTCCTAGGAGCTAATTGTTTGCTGGCTTTGTTTTAAAATAGGAAACCCCCAGGGTTTTCCTCCTCACTATCTGGCGCCAACAGGAGCCCATCTCCCCCTCGCTGGCCCATTTTCTTCCCTCCTCTCATTATCCAGCCCAGCTCCACGACCGTCCCCTACCTCCCACTGGCGTCACCACAGTACGAACAAGCCTCCACCACCGATCATTCTTGCATCGATCCTGCGGCTCCAGCTCGTCCCCCGAGGCGATATAAGCCGTGTCCGCGTCCTCTCCAGCCCTAGGGTTCCTCGGTTTTCCTCCCTCTCTCTCTTGGCGCCGTCGGGGGCGATCCCGAGCAGCTCGACGCCATGGCTTCCTCCTGGTAAGTTCGACGCCGGCGATCAAGTGACGCCCCTTCTTCCCCGAGCGGTCCAGGCGCAAGCGGAGCACGGCGGGGTTCCATTCCCGTTGGAGTCTCGTGGGGAGCTGCTTTCGACGCCCTCCCTCGTCACCAACGCCTTCTCTGCTTGGGATACCTCCTCTTAGGCAACCTTCCGCAGTGATCGTCGTCGGCATCTCTCTCCCTCGATGAGGCCTTGCCCCTTCATAGCTAGGTGAGCAGCCGTGCGTCCTCCTTCCTCCTTCCTCCCCAGATAGCAGATGACCGAGCCCCTGCTCGTGCCTCCCGGAGTTGCACCGGCAGGTTGTACATTGCTGTTGCTTGTTGTTGGTGTGGCGTAGCTGCTGTGCATGTGGGCGTAGACACACGATAGGCTTTCGTCTTCGAGGTGTAGTAGCAGATCCCCCGTAGTTGCAGGTGTGTGTGTGAAGCGATCGGCTCCGGTGAGCTCGTTGCCGATGCCTCTCTGCGGAAGGAGAGCAAGGGCGGTCCTTTTTTTGATTACCTGGTAGGTTTCCCCTGTTAGGCCAAGAACCGCAGCGTAGCAGAGTGGCATCAGGGAGGTTTTGCTGCCAGCACGTCGTGGGTTCGAGACCCAGCGGCGACCCCCTTTTTATTTCTTGGTTTTGGGCATAGTAGCTCGACAGGGGAGATTTACTTGCTCTGTTCCCCCTTCTCTATCAAAGAAGGGCTGCTAGCCCAGTGGTGCTAGCACTGGTGGAGTACCAGGGGCACTTGGGTTCTAATCCAAGCCAGCCCCCTTTTATTTTTACTTCCTTTTTATTGCTGTTTGAAGTTTTGTGTGATGTAGCAATGTTTGGGCTGCAACATATGTCTTGCTAGATCACATCCAGTAGGTTTTCACCTTGTGTTAGTTAGTGTGCATGTGTAGGTGTGTGCTAGTGTGGTGCAAGCTTCCATGTGTAGGTGTGTGCTTGTGTGGTGCAATCACCCAAGTACTTGTGTAGTTGTAGGTAACCATGTGAATGTGTGTATGTGTGGTTGTGGTGATGTGCACTAGTGTAAGAGGTGTAGGGGTAGTGTGTATGTGGTTGCAAGGACACCATGTGTGAGGGTATGTGGATGTGTTTGTGTGTGTTTTAGAAACTTGCATGTGAGGGTGTGTGTGCATGAGCACTTGTGATGCTAGCATGTGTGAGTATGAATAGTGATGTGCTATGGCACACACTCATGAGGTCCAACCCTCATGTTCACCATTGGAGTTGTGGCTGTGTGAAAATGCATGTGTAGGTGATGAGCTAGTGTGTATCACATATGATATGGCACTATTTGTGTCTATGTGATTCCATGTAGTTTTTCCTTTCAACTTTGTGCCTAGTTGTTCTATGCAAGTACCTAGGTATTATATATCTTTTTGGGGTATAATCATCCCAGGAATCCATTGGTGAAATCATATTTCCCTTTGGAACACTTTCTGGAGATGTCATTTTTCTGATTTGATCTATGTTTAGAGCTTGGTGCCATGTGATGTGATGAGCCCAAGAGGATGAATCATTGATGTGGCAGTAGTGGGTGAACCCCTCTACAGCATGGTGGTTTTGTTTTATGCTTAGGAGTTTGTATGTGCGAGTTGTGCTTTGTCAAAGTAGGCTTGTGGTTGAAATTGTCAGCTTAGTGAAAATCTGTGATTTTCACTAAGTCTGAGAAACTGTTGTTATTTTCTTCCCTTGTAGTTGTGGTTGCAAAAGTTCATGTGTTGGGAATCAGCCCTTGCAATCAACTAGAGAGTTGGAAATTTTGTGTTTGTCTAGCTCTCTGTCAATTTTCATGCACTTTCACTTCCTGTAGATATTGTTTTGGGTGCTGTCAAAATGCTTCAGAGCATAAACAGCTGGTGAGAATCTGAGATTTTCACTAAGTCCCTGAAATCTGTTATTTTTGGCCAAGTTAGCACCTGTAGATCTTTCTGTGTGTAACTCCTTTGTATTATCTTCTTGCTCATGCTTGTAGAGATTTTGAATAGCTTTTGCCACATATCTTGTTTGGCACGATTGGGTGGTTGTAGGTGCTTTGCATGTTGCTCTTAAACTGCTATGTTGCTGTTTAGGACAGAATGCTTAGTTTTGTTGTTTTGAATCTTGTGAGTGCATAGTTGGCGGTGTGGTGAGTTTCTTTGCACCACCCCACCTATACTTGTTTGTTTGATCATGTGGCAACCTGGGAATACTAGAATTATGCCATTGGAGAGTGCTAGTGGTGGATTTGATCCGTAGAACGCCATATTTTGTTTCGTAGTTTCTGGTTGATCCGTAGCTCCGTTCTCAACGTTTTATATGTTTTTGCATCGTTTTCGCGTGATGTACCTGTTCATGTCATCTTCATGCATGTCAAGATAGCTTAGAGTGAAGTTATGTCCAGAAGTTGGTCTTTCTTCCCATGCATATGCAAATGATTAGAATAGAGATGCATGATCATTCTCATCTCATGCATCATGTGTATGTTGCATCATGTTGTGTTGTTGTTAATTGGATGCTATTTTTATCTTGGGTAGCACCGGTAACGGAGAGCGAGACATGGATTTGGTAGAGTACGTGCAGGACGAACAAGAGCAGTTCCAAGCTGAAGACATCACAGGCAAGATGACCATGACTTTGATACCGTCTCTAGCTTTGTTATGCCTAGATTCACGTTTCCTTTGTTATAAGTTCGTTGCCTACCATTGATATAATTGCCTCCTGATATTGCCATGAAACCCAAACACTATCCCCTCCTAGCTAATATTGAATGGCTAAGTAGGCTTGCTCAGCTTCTAATGATAGCGTTGCTAGTTAAAGGTGTGAGTTGTCTCATGTGATAACATGACTTTTGATATCATTATGTTTAAATATGTTATTTAATTAATGCACCTATATACTTGGTAAATGACTGAAGGCCTAGCCTTTGCCGGGTGATTTGTTCCGTTATTGCCGCCTAAGATTCCGGCTACCGGTGTTTGATTCCATAACTGATCGGTCCTAACATGTTTGGAGTTGTTATGGGGACCCCCTTGATAAATCGTGCAGTGTTAAGACTTGTCCGACAGGACCTGATACGTCTGTGTCGTATCTACTTTTCCGAACTCTTTTGCCCTTGTTTTGGACTCTAATTTGCATGATTTGAATGGAACAAACCCGGACTAGCGTTGTTTTCAGCAGAATTGCCATGGTGTTGTTTTTGTGCAGAAATGAAAGTTCTTGGAACGTCCTGAAAATTTACGGAGATTTTTTCTGGAATAAAAGAAATATACCTGCGCAAGGATCCATGTGAGGGGGTGTGCCAGTGGGCCACAAGCCCACATGGCGCGGCCACCCACCTAGGCCGCGCCATGTAGGCTTGTGGGGCCCACGTGGCACCACCGCCCCCAATCTCAGTCCTATATCTTCCGTTTCGCCTGGAAAAAATCAGAGAGTAGGTTTCATCGCGTTTTGCGATACGGAGGCGCCGCCACATCCTGTTCTTCATCTGGAGGGCAGATCTGGAGTCCGTTTCAGGCTCCGGAGAGGGGAAATCGTCGCCATCGTCATCATCAACCTTTCTGCATTGACAATTCCATGATGCTCTTCATCGTTCGTGAGTAATCTCATCGTAGGCTTGCTGGACGGTGATGAATTGGATGAGATCTATCATGTAATCGAGTTAGTTCTTGACGGGGATTGATCCCTAGTATCCACTATGTTCTAGATTGATGTTGCTACTACTTGGTTATGCTTAATGCTTGTCACTAGGGCCCGAGTGGCATGATTTCAGATCTGAACCTATTATGTTGTCGCCAATATATGTGTATTTTAGATCCTAGCTTGCAAGTTGTAGTCACCTACTATGTGTTATGACCCGGCAACCCCGGAGTGACAATAGCCGGAACCACTCTCGGAGATGACCATAGTATGAGGAGTTCATGTATTCACCGCGTGTTAATGCGTTGGTCAGGTTATTTATTAAAAGGAGAACCTTAATATCCCGTAGTTTCCATTAGGACCCCGCTGCCACGGGAGTATGGACAATAGATGTCATGCAAGTTCTTTTCCCTAAGCACGTATGACTACATACGGAATACATGCCTACATTGGATTGATGAACGAGAGCTAGCCACATATCTCTCCGTGTTATATTTGTTACATGATGAATCACATCTGTCACACTCATCCATCACCGATCCACTGCCTACGAGTCTTTTACTACTGGTTCTCGCTATGTTACTTTGCCTAGGCTTGTCCCTTGCTACAAGAGGGATTGGGCCACTTTGCTGCTGCTGTCACTTTGCTGCTGTCGCTAATGCTGTTACTTGTTACTTTGCTGCTGCTGCTACTATTGTTCCTTGCTGCTCTGCTGTTACTTGTTGCAAGACTTTGTTGGCACGAACATCCCGTCAACAGGGCCTTTGATGGCACCACTGCTGGGAATTGCCAAAGCTTTTCCTGGTGTCGTTGCTATCATACTACCTTGCTACTCATACTTTGCTTGCAGACACTAATCTTTCAGGTGTGGTTGAATCTGACACGTTCAGCTGCTAATACTTGAGAATATCCTTTAGCTTCCCCTTGTGAGCGAATCAATAAATTTGGGCTGAATACTCTACCCTCGAAAACTACTGCGATCCCATACGCTTGTGGGACATCAAGGCTTTTTCTGGCACCGTTGCCGGGGAAGCACAACTATATTCTCTGAATCACTTGGGATTGACGCCTGCTGATCACTATGAGGAATCCGAAAGATCCAAGAACTAAAATCTTGCCTTCCACTACGAGAAGAGGTAAGGACCTGCCATCTAGCTCTACACTTCATTCACCTTCAGTTCTGAGTAAGTTTGCGACTTCGCCTCCTGCTAGAAATCTTGATATGTCGCATGTGCTTGATGATGCTACTTCTGTTGTCCATGATGCTTATGATGCTATGCTTGATACTATGCCTGATGATGCTATGCCTGATACTGCTTTGCCACTAGGTGCCCTTGATGCACATATTGCTAGAGTTGCTGCTAGATGTGATGATACTTCTGAAACTTCTGATACTATTGAAGTAGAAGCTCCTACTTGTTGGAATTATGCCCTAGAGGCAATAATAAATGTATAGTTATTATTATAATTCCTGTATCAAGATAATAGTTTATTATCCATGCTATAATTGTATTGAATGAAGACTCATTTACATGTGTGGATACATAGACAAAACACCGTCCCTAGCATGCCTCTAGTTGGCTAGCCAGTTGATCGATGATAGTCAGTGTCTTCTGATTATGAACAAGGTGTTGTTGCTTGATAACTGGATCACGTCATTGGGAGAATCACGTGATGGACTAGACCCAAACTAATAGACGTAGCATGTTGATCGTGTCATTTTGTTGCTACTGTTTTCTGCATGTCAAGTATTTATTCCTATGACCATGAGATCATATAACTCACTGACACCGGAGGAATGCTTTGTGTGTATCAAACGTCGCAACGTAACTGGGTGACTATAAAGATGCTCTACAGGTATCTCCGAAGGTGTTAGTTGAGTTAGTATGGATCAAGACTGGGATTTGTCACTCCGTGTGACGGAGAGGTATCTCGGGGCCCACTCGGTAATACAACATCACACATAAGCCTTGCAAGCAATGTAACTTAGTGTAAGTTGCGGGATCTTGTATTACGGAACGAGTAAAGAGACTTGCCGGTAAACGAGATTGAAGTAGGTATGCGGATACTGACGATCGAATCTCGGGCAAGTAACATACCGAAGGACAAAGGGAATGACATACGGGATTATACGAATCCTTGGCACTGAGGTTCAAACGATAAGATCTTCGTAGAATATGTAGGATCCAATATGGGCATCCAGGTCCCGCTATTGGATATTGACCGAGGAGTCTCTCGGGTCATGTCTACATAGCTCTCGAACCCGCAGGGTCTGCACACTTAAGGTTCGACGTTGTTTTATGCGTATTTGAGTTATATGGTTGGTTATCGAATGTTGTTCGGAGTCCCGGATGAGATCACGGACGTCACGAGGGTTTCCGGAATGGTCCGGAAACGAAGATTGATATATAGGATGACCTCATTTGATTACCGGAAGGTTTTCGGAGTTGCCGGGAATGTACTGGGAATGACGAATGGGTTCCGGGAGTTCACCGGAGGGGGGCAACCCACTCCGGGGAAGCCCATAGGTATTTGTGGGGGTCACACCAGCCCTTAGTGGGCTGGTGGGACAGCCCACCAAATCCTATGCGCCAAGGAAGAAAAATCAAAGGAAGAAAAAAAAAAGAGGAAGAAGTGGGAAGGGGGAAGGACTCCCTCCCACCAAACCAAGTAGGACTCGGTTTGGGGGGGAGAGTCCTCCCCCCTGGCTCGGCCGACCCCTTGGGGTTCCCTCGGACCCCAAGGCAAGGTCCCCCTCCCTCCTCCTATATATATGGGGCTTTTAGGGCAGATTTGAGACGACTTTCTCACGGCTGCCCGACCACATACCTCCATAGTTTTTCCTCTAGATCGCGTTTCTGCGGAGCTCGGGCGGAGCCCTGCTGAGACAAGATCATCACCAACCTCCGGAGCGCCGTCACGCTGCCGGAGAACTCTTCTACCTCTCCGTCTCTCTTGCTGGATCAAGAAGGCCGAGATCATCGTCGAGCTGTACGTGTGCTGAACGCGGAGGTGCCGTCCGTTCGGTACTAGATCGTGGGACTGATCGCGGGATTGTTCACGGGGCGGATCGAGGGACGTGAGGACGTTCCACTACATGAACCGCGATCTCTAATCGCTTCTGCTGTACGATCTACAAGGGTACGTAGATCACTCATCCCCTCTCGTAGATGGACATCACCATGACAGGTCTTCGTGCGCGTAGGAAAATTTTTGTTTCCCATGCGACGTTCCCCAACAGTGGTATCAGAGCTAGGTTCATGCGTAGATGTCTTCTCGAGTAGAACACAAAAGGATTTGTGGGCGGTGATGTGCGTTTTGCTGCCCTCCTTAGTCTTTTCTTGATTCCGCGGTATTGTTGGATTGAAGCGGCTTGGACCGACATTACTCGTACGCTTACGAGAGACTGGTTTCATCGTTACGAGTAACCCCCTTTGCTCAAAGATGACTGGCAAGTGACGGTTTCTCCAACTTTAGTTGAATCGGATTTGACCGAGGAGGTCCTTGGATGAGGTTAAATAGCAACTCATATATCTCCGTTGTGGTGTTTGCGTAAGTAAGATGCGATCCTACTAGACACCCTTGGTCACCACGTAAAACATGCAACAACAAAATTAGAGGACGTCTAACTTGTTTTTGCAGGGTATGATTGTGATGTGATATGGCCAATGATGTGATGTGATATATTGGATGTATGAGATGATCATGTTGTAATAGAAATATCGACTTGCACGTCAATGGTACGGCAACCGGCAGGAGCCATAGGGTTGTCTTTATACTAACATATGTGCTTGCAGATGCGTTTACTATTTTGCTAGGATGTAGCTTTAGTAGTGATAGCATAAGTAGCACGACAACCCCGATGGCGACACATTGATGGAGATCATGATGATGGAGATCATGGTGTGGCGCCGGTGACAAGAAGATCGTGCCGGTGCTTTGGTGATGGAGATCAAGAAGCACGTGATGATGGCCATATCATGTCACTTATGAATTGCATGTGATGTTAATCCTTTGATGCACCTTATTTTGCTTAGAACGACGGTAGCATTATGAGGTGATCTCTCACTAAAATTTCAAGACGAAATTGTGTTCTCCCCGACTGTGCACCGTTGCTACAGTTCATCGTTTCGAGACACCGGGTGTGATAGACTCAACGTTCACATACAACGGGTGCAAAACAGTTGCGCACGCAGAACACTCGGGTTAAGCTTGACGAGCCTAGCATGTGCAGACATGGCCTCGGAACACATGAGACCGAAAGGTCGATCATGAATCATATAGATGATATGATTGGCATAGGGATGCTTACCACTGAAACTACTCCCGACTCACGTGATGATCGGACTTGGGATAGTGTAGGTGGATCATGAACCACTCAAATGACTAGAGAGATGTACTTTTTGAGTGGGAGTTTAGCATGTAATTTTATTAAGTTGAACACTAATTATTTTGAACATAGTCTAAGTCCACTTTGAATATATTTGTGTTGTAGATCATGGCTCACGCAAGTGTCATCCTCAATTTTAATACGTTCCTAGAGAAAGCTAAGTTGAAAGATGATGGAAGCAACTTTGTAGACTGGGCTCGTAATCTTAAGCTAATCTTACAAGCTGGAAAGAAGGATTATGTCCTTAATGCTGCGCTAGGAGATGAACCACCCGCTACGGCTGATCAGGATGTTAAGAACGCTTGGTTAGCGCGTAAGGAGGACTACTCAATAGTTCAATGTGCAGTCTTGTATGGCTTGGAACCGGGACTTCAACGTCGCTTTGAGCGTCATGGAGCATTTGAGATGTTCCAGGAGTTGAAGTTCATCTTTCAGAAGAACGCCCGGATCGAGAGAAATGAGACCTCCGATAAATTCTATGCTTGCAAGATGGAGGAAAACTCGTCTGTCAGTGAACATGTGCTCAAAATGTCTGGGTACTCAAACCGTCTAGCTGAACTGGGGATTGAACTCCCGCAAGAAGCTATCACTGACAGAATCCTTCAATCACTGCCTCCAAGCTATAAAAGCTTTGTGTTGAACTACAACATGCAAGGGATGAACAAGTCTCCCGGCGAGTTGTTTGCGATGCTGAAAGTCGCAGAGTCTGAACTCCGTAAAGAACATCAAGTGTTGATGGTGAGCAAGACCACTAGTTTCAAGAGAAACGGCAAAGGCAAGAAGGGCAATTCGAAGAAGAGCGGCAAGCCCGTTGCCAATCCGCCGAAGAAACCCAAGGCTGGACCTAAGCCTGAAACAGAGTGCTTCTATTGCAAGGGTATGGGTCACTGGAAGCGCAATTGCCCCAAGTATCTGGCAGATAAGAAGGCGGGCAAAGAAAAATCAGGTATATTTGATATACATGTTATTGATGTGTACTTAACCAGCTCTCGTAGTAGTGCCTGGGTATTCGATACCGGTTCTGTTGCTCACATTTGCAACTCGAAGCAGGAACTGCGGAATAGATGGAGGCTGGCGAAAGACGAAGTGACGATGCGCGTAGGAAACGGTTCCAAGGTTGATGCAATCGCCGTCGGCACCGTGTCACTTCAACTACCATCGGGATTAGTGATGAACTTAAATCATTGTTATTTAGTGCCTGCGTTGAGCATGAACATTATATCTGGATCTTGTTTATTGCGAGACGGTTACTCTTTTAAGTCTGAGAATAATGGTTGTTCTATTTCTATGAGTAACATCTTTTATGGTCATGCACCGAATGTGAGAGGATTGTTCATATTGAATCTCGATAGCGATACGCATATACATAACATTGAGACCAAAAGAGTTAGAGTAAACAATGATAGCGCCATATTTTTGTGGCACTGCCGCTTGGGTCATATTGGTGTAAAGCGCATGAAGAAACTCCATGCTGATGGACTTTTGGAGTCACTTGACTTTGATTCACTTGACACGTGCGAACCATGCCTCATGGGCAAGATGACTAAAACTCCGTTCTCCGGAACAATGGAGCATGCAAGTGACTTGTTGAAAATCATACATACCGATGTGTGTGGTCCGATGAGCATGGACGCACGCGGCGGATATCGTTATTTTCTCACCTTCACTGACGATTTAAGTAGATATGGTTATGTCTACTTGATGAAGCACAAGTCTGAAACATTTGAAAAGTTCAAGCAATTTCAGAGTGAAGTGGAAAATCATCGTAACAAGAAGATCAAGTTCCTACGGTCTGATCGTGGGGGTGAATATCTGAGTTTCGAGTTTGGTACTCACTTAAGACAATGTGGAATTGTTTCGCAGTTAAGACCGCCTGGAACACCACAGCGTAATGGTGTGTCCGAACGTCGTAATCGTACTTTGTTAGAAATGGTGCGATCTATGATGTCTCTTACTGATTTGCCGTTATCGTTTTGGGGTTATGCATTAGAAACAGCTGCATTCACTTTAAATAGGGCACCATCGAAATCCGTTGAGACGACACCATACGAACTGTGGTACGGCAAAAGGCCAAAGTGGTCGTCTCTTAAAGTTTGGGGATGTGATGCTTATGTCAAAAAGCTTCAGCCTGAAAAGCTGGAACCCAAAGCGGAAAAGTGCGTCTTCATAGGTTACCCAAAAGAGACAGTTGGGTACACCTTCTATCTCAAAACCGAGGGCAAAGTGTTTGTTGCTAAGAACGGAACTTTTCTCGAGAAGGAGTTTCTCTCGAGAGAATTGAGTGGGAGGAAGATAGAACTTGACGAGGTTGTCGAACCTCTCATCCCTCTGGATGGTGGCGCAGGGCAAGGGGAAACCCCTGTGATTGCGACACCGGTTGAGGAGGAAGTTAATGATGATGATCATGAAACTCCAGTTCAAGTTTCTGTTGAACCACGCAGGTCGACGAGATCACGCGCTGCTCTAGAGTGGTACGGTAATCCCGTCTTGACAATCATGTTGTTAGACAACAATGAACCTGCAAATTATGAAGAAGCAATGGTGGGCCCAGATTCCAACAAATGGCTAGAAGCCATGAAATCCGAGATAGGATCCATGTATGAGAACAAAGTATGGACTTTGGAGATACTATCTGAGGGCCGCAAGGCTATTCAGAACAAATGGATCTTTAAGAAGAAGACGGACGCTGACGGTAATGTGACCGTTTATAAAGCTCGACTTGTGGCAAAGGGTTTTTCACAAGTTCCAGGAATTGACTACGATGAGACTTTCTCTCCCGTAGCGATGCTTAAGTCCGTCAGAATCATGTTAGCAATAGCTGCATTTTTCGATTATGAAATTTGGTAGATGGATGTCAAAACGGCGTTCCTTAACGGTTTCCTTAAGGAAGAGTTGTATATGATGCAACCCGAAGGTTTTGTCGATCCTAAAAATGCTGACAAGGTGTGCAAGCTCCAGCGATCCATTTATGGACTGGTGCAAGCATCTCGGAGTTGGAACAAACGCTTTGATGAGGTGATCAAAGCATTTGGGTTTATACAAGTGGTTGGAGAATCTTGTATTTACAAGAAAGTGAGTGGGAGCTCTGTGGCGTTTCTAATATTATATGTGGATGACATATTACTGATTCGAAACAACGTAGAGCTTTTTGGAGAGCATAAAAGGTTACTTGAATAAAAGTTTCTCTATGAAAGACCTAGGAGAAGCTGCTTACATTCTAGGCATTAAGATCTATAGGGATAGATCAAAACGCCTGATAGGACTTTCACAAAGCACATACCTTGATAAAGTTTTGAAGAGGTTCAAAATGGAACAGTCCAAGAAAGGGTTCTTGCCAGTGTTACAAGGTACGAGATTGAGTAAGACTCAGTGCCCAGCAACTGATGAAGATAGAGAGCATATGCGCTCCGTCCCCTATGCTTCAGCCATAGGCTCTATCATGTATGCGATGCTGTGCACTAGACCGGATGTTAGCCTGGCCATAAGTATGACAGGCAGGTTCCAGAGTAATCCAGGTGTGGATCACTGGACAGCGGTCAAGAATATCCTAAAGTACCTGAAAAGGACTAAGGAGATGTTTCTCGTGTATGGAGGTGACGAAGAGCTCGCCGTAAAAGGTTACGTCGATGCAAGCTTTGACACAGATCCGGACGACTCTAAGTCGCAAACCGGATACGTATTTATTCTTAATGGGGGTGCAGTAAGCTGGTGCAGTTCCAAGCAAAGCGTCGTAGCAGATTCTACATGTGAAGCGGAATACATGGCTGCCTCGGAGGCGGCTAAGGAGGGTGTTTGGATGAAGCAGTTCATAACGGATCTTGGAGTGGTGCCAAGTGCACTGGATCCAATAACCTTGTTCTGTGACAACACTGGTGCCATTGCCTTAGCAAAGGAACCAAGGTTTCACAAGAAGACCAGACACATCAAACGACGCTTCAACCTCATCCGCGACTACGTCGAGGAGGAGGACGTAAATATATGCAAAGTGCATACGGATCTGAATGTAGCAGACCCGCTGACTAAGCCTCTTCCACGGCCAAAACATGATCGACACCAGAACTGTATGGGTGTTAGATTTATTACAATGTAATTCACATGGTGATGTGAGGGCTAGATTATTGACTCTAGTGCAAGTGGGAGACTGTTGGAATTATGCCCTAGAGGCAATAATAAATGTATAGTTATTATTATAATTCCTGTATCAAGATAATAGTTTATTATCCATGCTATAATTGTATTGAATGAAGACTCATTTACATGTGTGGATACATAGACAAAACACCGTCCCTAGCATGCCTCTAGTTGGCTAGCCAGTTGATCGATGATAGTCAGTGTCTTCTGATTATGAACAAGGTGTTGTTGCTTGATAACTGGATCACGTCATTGGGAGAATCACGTGATGGACTAGACCCAAACTAATAGACGTAGCATGTTGATCGTGTCATTTTGTTGCTACTGTTTTCTGCGTGTCAAGTATTTATTCCTATGACCATGAGATCATATAACTCACTGACACCGAAGGAATGCTTTGTGTGTATCAAACGTCGCAACGTAACTGGGTGACTATAAAGATGCTCTACAGGTATCTCCGAAGGTGTTAGTTGAGTTAGTATGGATCAAGACTGGGATTTGTCACTCCGTGTGACGGAGAGGTATCTCGGGGCCCACTCGGTAATACAACATCACACATAAGCCTTGCAAGCAATGTAACTTAGTGTAAGTTGCGGGATCTTGTATTACGGAACGAGTAAAGAGACTTGCCGGTAAACGAGATTGAAATAGGTATGCGGATACTGACGATCGAATCTCGGGCAAGTAACATACCGAAGGACAAAGGGAATGACATACGGGATTATACGAATCCTTGGCACTGAGGTTCAAACGATAAGATCTTCGTAGAATATGTAGGATCCAATATGGGCATCCAGGTCCCGCTATTGGATATTGACCGAGGAGTCTCTCGGGTCATGTCTACATAGCTCTCGAACCCGCAGGGTCTGCACACTTAAGGTTCGACGTTGTTTTATGCGTATTTGAGTTATATGGTTGGTTATCGAATGTTGTTCGGAGTCCCGGATGAGATCACGGACGTCACGAGGGTTTCCGGAATGGTCCGGAAACGAAGATTGATATATAGGATGACCTCATTTGATTACCGGAAGGTTTTCGGAGTTGCCGGGAATGTACCGGGAATGACGAATGGGTTCCGGGAGTTCCCCGGAGGGGGGCAACCCACTCCGGGGAAGCCCATAGGTATTTGTGGGGGTCACACCAGCCCTTAGTGGGCTGGTGGGACAGCCCACCAAATCCTATGCGCCAAGGAAGAAAAATCAAAGGAAGAAAAAAAAAGAGGAAGAAGTGGGAAGGGGGAAGGACTCCCTCCCACCAAACCAAGTAGGACTCGGTTTGGGGGGGGAGAGTCCTCCCCCCTGGCTCGGCCGACCCCTTGGGGTTCCCTTGGACCCCAAGGCAAGGTCCCCCTCCCTCCTCCTATATATATGGGGCTTTTAGGGCAGATTTGAGACGACTTTCTCACGGCTGCCCGACCACATACCTCCATAGTTTTTCCTCTAGATCGCGTTTCTGCGGAGCTCGGGCGGAGCCCTGCTGAGACAAGATCATCACCAACCTCCGGAGCATCGTCACGCTGCCGGAGAACTCTTCTACCTCTCCGTCTCTCTTGCTGGATCAAGAAGGCCGAGATCATCGTCGAGCTGTACGTGTGCTGAACGCGGAGGTGCCGTCCGTTCGGTACTAGATCGTGGGACTGATCGCGGGATTGTTCGCGGGGCGGATCGAGGGACGTGAGGACGTTCCACTACATCAACCGCGATCTCTAATCGCTTCTTCTGTACGATCTACAAGGGTACGTAGATCACTCATCCCCTCTCGTAGATGGACATCACCATGACAGGTCTTCGTGCGCGTAGGAAAATTTTTGTTTCCCATGCGACGTTCCCCAACACTACTATGACTGAATTGTCTGTTATGCCTGATATGCGCTATGTTATGGAGGGAGAGATAGCTGAGGATTTTCTTGCGTGTAAGGATAGCTATGATGTTGAGAAACTTCTGCGCAAGTGGAAAGAAAAATCTCTGAACGCTAGGATGAAATACGACCCGAAGTTAGCCACTTCACCTATCTTTGTGAGTGATAAGGATTATGAATTCTCTGTCGACCCTGAGTTAATCACTCTGGTCGAATCTGATCCCTTTCATGGCTACGAGTTTAAAACGGTTGTAGCCCATCTTACCAAAATGCACGATATAGCCACCCTATTCACTAGTGAGTAAAAGATCCGCCACTACTACATGCTCAAGCTGTTTCCTTTCTCGCTAAAGGATGATGCTAAGACTTGGTTCACTTCTCTTTCTCCTGGTTGTGTGCGTAGCCCCGAGGATATGGTCTACTACTTCTCTGAAAAATATTTCCCTGCCCATAAGAAGCAAGCTGCCTTGCAGGAAATATACAACTTTGCTCAAGCTGAGGAAGAGAGTCTCCCACAAGCTTGGGGGAGGCTTATCCAGCTACTGAATGCTTTGCCTAATCACCCTCTTGAGAAGAATGAGATACTTGATATCTTCTATAATGGACTTACCGATGCTTGTAAAGACCACTTAGATAGTTGTGCCGGTAGTGTTTTTAGGGAACGAATCGTAGAACAAGCTGAGATTCTACTGAATAACATCTTGTGCAATGAGAATGCTTGGACTATTCCCGAACCACCTCCAAAGCCAACTCCGAAGAAAAGAGGTATTCTATTCCTCAGTCCTGAAGATATGCAAGAAGCCAAGAAATCTATGCGAGAGACAGGCATTAAATCTGAAGATGTCAAAAATCTGCCATTTATCGAAGAGATCCATGGTCTCGATAACCCGATATAGGTAGTAGAAGTAAATTCTCTGCGTAGGTTTGATGAGAGTGATATTCCTTTTGATAAACCTGCTAGCTTATGCATGGATGAATTTGATAACTTTGTTGCCAAACAATAGAGTTTCAATGATTATGTTAACAGACAATTGGAAAAGAATGCTCGTATGCTTAGTCACTTAAGTGCTTGTGTGGACAGAAACATCAATGATCTTAAACTTCTGAGTAAACATGCTTCTATGGTTACTACTCAGGTATAACAAGTACTTAAAGCTCAGAATGACTTTCTCAATGAGTTGAATGACAATTCCGTCAGAGTCGTTACTAGAGGCGGTAGAATGATCCAGGAACCTCTGTATCCTACGGGTCATCCGAAGAGAATTGAACAAGATTCTCAAGGAGTTAGCACTGATGTACCTAGTCATCCTAGAAAGAAGAAGAAAGATGATAGGAACCTGCACGCTAGCAACCCTGTTGCTGCTACACCTGAGAGTCCAAACGATGTCTCTGTCTCTGATGTGGAAACACAATCTGGTGATGAACATGAGCCTAATGATAATATCAATAGTGATGTTCATGTTGATGCTCAACCTAGCAATGAAAAGGATGTGGAGATTGAACCTAGTGTTGATCTTGATAACCCACAGCCTAAGACTAGAAGATACAATAATAATGACTTCACTGCTAGGAAGCACGATAAAGAAAGGGAGCCATGGGTTCAGAAACCTATGCCCTTTCCTCCGAAACCATCCAAGAAAAAGGATGATGAGGATTTTGAGCGCTTCGTTGAGATGATCAGACCTGTCTTTCTGCAGATGCGTTTGACAGATATGCTCAAGATGTCTCCATATGCTAAGTACATGAAAGATATTGTGACTAATAAGAGGAGGATACCTGATCTTGAGATTCCCGCCATCCTTGCCAATTACACTTTCAAGGGTGGAACTCCGAAGAAACTAGGTGATCCCGATGTGCCCACTATACCTTGCTCCATTAAAGGTAACTACGTTAGAACTGCGTTGTGCGACCTTGGAGCCGGTGTTAGTGTTATGCCTCTCCTATTTATCATAGATTTGAACTGGATAAGTTGACACCCACTGAAATCTCTCTGCAAATGGCCGACGAATCAACTGCTTCCCCTATCGGCATTTGCGAGGATGTGCCTGTTGTGGTTGCTAACACCACTATCTTAACAGACTTTGTTACCTTGGATATTCCCGAGGACGATGACATGGCCGTCATCCTCGAAAGACCCTTTTAAACACTGCAAGGGCTGTTATAGGTTGCAACAAAGGCAATGTCACTTTCCATGTCAACGGTAATGAGCATACGGTGCACTTCCAAAGAAACAATATCGAGTACATTGCATGAATGCTATCAAAAAAACTTCATTGATTCTTATTGGGAGCTTTGAATGCCCTATTCCTCGTCTCAAGATGAAGTATGATTTTCTTGTTGGGGAGATACACATCCCCATTGAGGTGACCTAGTGACTATTTGGAAATTCTCCGTCTTCTTTGCGATTCGAGAAAGTTTTGTCGAGGGGATTTGATCAACCCCATTGACGGATTTCTTTCGATGACCATGAGATGGATGAATCGAGGAGTCACAAACCTCTGTTCCAAGCTTTCACTTTAGGTTGCTTAGAAGAAAAATGATAGATTTAGTTTAGTTTTCCCTATTTTCTGTTTTAGCGTCCGGTAGAAAAGTACCCCGAAAATCAAAGTTCTCAGAACGATGTGAAAATCAAGTATGATTTTTTTCTGGAATATTTGAAAAATACTGTGACAAATAGTCTGTCTCGGGGCCACACCAGTGGGCCACAAGCCCTAGGGGCGCGGGCACCCCCCTGGCCGCGCCACCCAGGCTTGTGGGGCCCACAGGCACCCCCTCCACTCACTCTTGCTCCCATCCTGTTCTCCTTCCTCCAGAAAAATCGTTTCGCAGCTCAAACCCGGGTTCTTGCTCCTCTTGCTGGGATTTTTGATATCTTTGCTCAAATCACCGTTCTCTGAACTGTTTTGGGGAAATTACTGTTGGGGAACGTCGCATGGGAAACAAAAAAATTCCTACGCGCACGAAGACCTATCATGGTGATGTCCATCTACGAGAGGGGATGAGTGATCTATGTATCCTTGTAGACCGTACAGCAGAAGCGTTAGTGAACGCGGCTGACGTAGTGGAACGTCCTCACGTCCCTCGATCCGCCCCGCGAACAATCCTGCGATCAGTCCCACGATCTAGTACCGAACGGACGGCACCTCCGCGTTCAGCACACGTACAGCTCGACGATGATCTCGGCCTTCTTGATCCAGCAAGAGAGACGGAGAGGTAGAAGAGTTCTCCGGCAGCGTGGCGGCGCTCCGGAGGTTGGTGATGATCTCGTCTCAGCAGGGCTCCGCCCGAGCTCCGCAGAAACGCGATCTAGAGGAAAAACCGTGGAGGTATGTGGTCGGGCTGCCGTGGGAAAATCGTCTCAAATCAGCCCTAAAACCTCCGTATATATAGGTGGGAGAGGGGGGCCTTGCCTTGGGGCTCAAGGAGCCCCAAGGGGTTTGGCCGAGCCAAAGGGGGAAGGTCTCCCCCCCCAAACCGAGTTGGACTTGGTTTGGTGGGTGGGAGTCCTTCCTTCCCTTCCCACCTCCTCCTTTTTTTTCTTTCTCTTTGATTTTTCCTTCCAATGCGCATAGGGCCCTTTTGGGCTGTCCCACCAGCCCACTAAGGGCTGGTGCGCCACCCTCAAGGCCTATGGGCTTCCCCGGGGTGGGTTGCCCCCTCCCGGTGAACTCCCGGAACCCATTCGTCATTCCCGGTACATTCCCGGTAACTCCGAAAACCTTCCGGTAATCAAATGAGGTCATCCTATATATCAATCTTCGTTTCCGGACCATTCCGGAAACCCTCGTGCCATCCTTGATCTCATCCGGGACTCCGAACAACATTCGGTAACCAACCATATAACTCAAATACGCATAAAACAACGTCGAACCTTAAGTGTGCAGACCCTGCGGGTTCGAGAACTATGTAGACATCACCCGAGAGACTCCTCGGTCAATATCCAATAGCGGGAGCTGGATGCCCATATTGGATCCTACATATTCTACGAAGAACTTATCATTTGAACCTCAGTGTCAAGGATTCATAGAATCCCGTATGTCATTCCCTTTGTCCTTCGGTATGTTACTTGCCCGAGATTCGATCGTCAGTATCCGCATACCTATTTCAATCTCGTTTACCGGCAAGTCTCTTTACTCGTTCCGTAATACAAGATCCCGCAACTTACACTAAGTCACATTGCTTGCAAGGCTTGTGTGTGATGTTGTATTACCGAGTGGGCCCCGAGATACCTCTCCGTCACACGGAGTGACAAATCCCAGTCTTGATCCATACTAACTCAACTAACACCTTCGGAGATACCTGTAGAGCATCTTTATAGTCACCCAGTTACGTTGCGACGTTTGATACACACAAAGTATTCCTCCAGTGTCAGTGAGTTATATGATCTCATGGTCATAGGAACAAATACTTGACACGCAGAAAACAGTAGCAACAAAATGACACGATCAACATGCTACGTCTATTAGTTTGGGTCTATTCCATCACGTGATTCTCCTAATGACGTGATCCAGTTATCAAGCAACAACACCTTGTTCATAATCAGAAGACACTGACTATCTTTGATCAACTGGCTAGCCAACTAGAGGCTTGCTAGGGATAGTGTTTTGTCTATGTATCCACATATGTAAATGAGTCTTCATTCAATACAATTATAGCATGGATAATAAACGATTATCTTGATACAGGAATTATAATAATAACTATATTTATTAGTGCCTCTAGGGCATAATTCCAACAGTCTCCCACTTGCACTAGAGTCAATAATCTCGCCCTCACATCATCATGCGAATTACATTGTAATAAATCTAACACCCATACAGTTCTGGTGTTCATCATGCTTTGCCCGTGGAAGAGGTTTAGTCAGCGGGTCTGCTACATTCAGATCCGTGTGCACTTTGCATATATTCACGTCCTCCCCTTCGACGTAGTCGCGGATGAGGTTGAAGCGTCGTTTGATATGTCTGGACTTCTTGTGAAACCGTGGTTCCTTTGCTAAGGCAATGGCACCCGTGTTGTCACAGAACAAGGTTATTGGATTCAGTGCGCTTGGCACCACTCCAAGATCCGTCATGAATTGCTTCATCCAGACACCCTCCTTAGCCGCCTCCGAGGCAGCCATGTACTCCGCTTCACATGTCGAATCTGCTATGACGCTTTGCTTGGAACTGCACCAGCTTACCGCACCCCCATTAAGAATAAATACGTATCCGGTTTGCGACTTAGAGTCGTCCGGATCTGTGTCAAAGCTTGCATCGACGTAACCTTTTACGGCGAGCTCTTCGTCACCTCCATATACGAGAAACATCTCCTTAGTCCTTTTCAGGTACTTTAGGATATTCTTGACCGCCGTCCAGTGATCCACTCCTGGATTACTCTGGAATCTACCTGCAATACTTATGGCCAGGCTAACATCCGGTCTAGTGCACAGGATTGCGTACATGATAGAACCTATGGCTGAAGCATAGGGGACGGAGCGCATATGCTCTCTATCTTCATCAGTTGCTGGGCACTGAGTCTTACTCAACCTCGTACCTTGTAAAACTGGCAAGAACCCTTTCTTGGACTGTTCCATTTTGAACCTCTTCAAAACTTTATCAAGGTATGTGCTTTGTGAAATTCCTATCAGGTGTTTTGATCTATCCCTATAGATCTTAATGCCTAGAATGTAAGCAGCTTCTCCTAGATCCTTCATAGAGAAACTTTTATTCAAGTAATCCTTTATGCTCTCCAAAAACTCCAGGTTGTTTCCAATCAGCAATATGTCATCCACATATAATATTAGAAACGCCACAGAGCTCCCACTCACTTTCTTGTAAATACAAGATTCTCCAACCACTTGTCTAAACCCAAATGCTTTGATCACCTCATCAAAGCGTTTGTTCTAACTCCGAGATGCTTGCAGCAGTCCATAAATGGATCGATGGAGCTTGCACACCTTGTTAGCATTCTTAGGATCGACAAAACCTTCGGTTTGCATCATATACAATTCTTCCTTAAGGAAACCGTTAAGGAACGCCGTTTTGACATCCATCTGCCAGATTTCATAATCGAAAAATACAGCTATTGCTAACATGATTCTGACGGACTTAAGCATCGCTACGGGTGAGAATGTCTCATCGTAGTCAACTCCTTGAACTTGTGAAAAACCCTTTGCCACAAGTCGAGCTTTATAAACGGTCACATTGCCGTCAGCGTCCGTCTTCCTCTTAAAGATCCATTTGTTCTGAATAGCCTTGCGGCCTTCAGGCAGTACCTCCAAAGTCCACACTTTGTTCTCATACATGGATCCTATCTCGGACTTCATGGCTTCTAGCCATTTGTTGGAATCTGGGCCCACCATTGCTTCTTCATAATTTGCAGGTTCATTGTTGTCCAACAACATGATTGACAAGACGAGATTACCGTACCACTCTGGAGCAGCACGTGGTCTCGTTGACCTGCGTGGTTCGACAGAAACTTGAACCGGAGTTTCATGATCATCATCATTAACTTCCTCCTCAACCGGCGTCGCAACGACAGAGGTTTCCCCTTGCCCTGCGCCACCATCCAGAGGGATGAGAGGTTCGACAACCTCGTCAAGTTCTATCTCCTCCCACTCAATTCTCTCGAGAGAAACTCCTTCTCGAGAAAAGCTCCGTTTTTAGCAACAAACACTTTGCCCTCAGATTTGAGATAGAAGGTGTACCCAACTGTCTCTTTTGGGTAACCTATGAAGACGCACTTTTCCGCTTTGGTTTCCAGCTTTTCAGGCTGAAGCTTTTTGACATAAGCATCACATCCCCAAACTTTAAGAAACGACAACTTTGGCCTTTTGCCATACCACAGTTCGTATGGTGTCGTCTCAACGGATTTTGATGGTGCCCTATTTAAAGTGAATGCAGATGTTTCTAATGCATAACCCCAAAACGATAACGGCAAATCGGTAAGAGACATCATAGATCGCACCATCTCTAATAAAGTACGATTACGACGTTCGGACACACCATTACGCTGTGGTGTTCCAGGCGGTGTTAACTGTGAAACAATTCCACATTGTCTTAAGTGAGCACCAAACTCGAAACTCAGATATTCACCCCCACGATCATACCGTAGGAACTTGATCTTCTTGTTACAATGATTTTCAACTTCACTCTGAAATTGCTTGAACTTTCCAAATGTTTCAGACTTGTGCTTCATTAAGTAGACATAACCATATCTACTCAAATCGTCAGTGAAGGTGAGAAAATAATGATATTCGCCGCGTGCCTCTACACTCATCGGACCACACACATCGGTATGTATGATTTCCGACAAGTCACTTGCACGCTCCATTGTTCCGGAGAACGGAGTTTTAGTCATCTTGCCCATGAGGCATGGTTCGCACGTGTCAAGTGAATCAAAGTCAAGTGACTCCAAAAGTCCATCGGCATGGAGTTTCTTCATGCGCTTTACACCAATATGACCTAAGCGACAGTGCCACAAAAATACGGCGCTATCATTGTTAACTCTAACTCTTTTGGTCTCAATGTTATGTATGTGTGTATCGCTATCAAGATTCAATATGAACAATCCTCTCACATTGGGTGCATGACCATAAAAGATGTTACTCATAGAAATAGAACAACCATTATTCTCTGACTTAAAAGAGTAACCGTCTCGCAATAAACAAGATCCAGATATAATGTTCATGCTCAACGCACGCACTAAATAACAATGATTTAAGTTCATAACTAATCCTGATGGTAACTGAAGTGAAACTGTGCCGACGGCGATTGCATCAACCTTGGAACCATTTCCTACGCGCATCGTCACTTCATCTTTCGCCAGCCTTCGTCTATTACGCAGTTCCTGTTTCGAGTTGCAAATATGAGCAACAGAACCGGTATCGAATACCCACGCACTACTACGAGAGCCGGTTAAGTACACATCAATAACTTGTATATCAAATATACCTGATTTTTCTTTGGCCGCCTTCTTATCTGCCAGATACTTGGGGCAATTGCGCTTCCAGTGACCCATACCCTTGCAATAGTAACATTCTGTTTCAGGCTTAGGTCCAGCTTTGGGTTTCTTTGTCGGATTGGCAACAGGCTTGCCGCTCTTCTTTGAATTGCCCTTCTTGCCTTTGTCGTTTCTCTTGAAACTAGTGGTCTTATTCACCATCAACACTTGATGCTCTTTACGGAGTTCGGACTCTGCGACTTTCAGCATCGCAAACAACTCGCCGGGAGACTTGTTCATCTCTTGCATGTTGTAGTTCAACACAAAGCCTTTATAGCTTGGCGGCAGTGATTGAAGGATTCTGTCAGTGATAGCCTCTTGCGGGAGTTCAATCCCCAGCTCAGCTAGACGGTTTGAGTACCCAGACATTTTGAGCACATGTTCACTGACAGACGAGTTATCCTCCATCTTGCAAGCATAGAATTTATCGGAGGTCCCATACCTCTCGATCCGGGCGTTCTTCTGAAAGATAAACTTCAACTCCTGGAACATCTCAAATGCTCCATGACGCTCAAAGAGACGTTGAAGTCCCGGTTCTAAGCCATACAAGATTGCACATTGAACTACTGAGTAGTCCTCCTTACGTGCTAACCAAGCGTTCTTAACATCCTGATCAGCCGTAGCGGGTGGTTCATCTCCTAGCGCAGCATTAAGGACATAATCCTTCTTCCCAGCTTGTAAGATTAGCTTAAGATTACGAGCCCAGTCTACAAAGTTACTTCCATCATCTTTCAACTTAGCTTTCTCTAGGAACGTATTAAAATTCAGGGTGACTGTCGCGTGAGCCATGATCTACAACACAAATATATTCAAAGTGGACTTAGACTATGTTCAAGATAATTAGAGTTTAACTTAATCAAATTATTCGCCAAACTCCCAGTCAAAAAGTACATCTCTCTAGTCATTTGAGTGGTTCATGATCCACTTACACTAGCTCAAGTCCGATCATCACGTGAGTTGAGTATAGTTTCAGTGCTAAGCATCCCTATGCTAATCATATCATCTATATGATTCATGATCGACCTTTCGGTCTCATGTGTTCCGAGGCCATGTCTGCACATGCTAGGCTCGTCAAGCTTACCCCGAGTGTTCCGCGTGCGCAACTGTTTTGCACCCGTTGTATGTGAACGTTGAGTCTATCACACCCGATCATCACGTGGTGTCTCGACACGACGAACTGTAGCAACGGTGCACAGTCGGGGAGAACACAATTTCGTCTTGAAATTTTAGTGAGAGATCACCTCATAATGCTACCGTCGTTCTAAGCAAAATAAGGTGCATAAAAGAATTAACATCACATGCAATTCATAAGTGACATGATATGGCCATCATCACGTGCTTCTTGATCTCCATCACCAAAGCACCGGCACGATCTTCTTGTCACCGGCTCCACACCATGATCTCCATCAATGTGTTACCATCGAGGTTGTCGTGCTACTCATGCTATTACTACTAAAGCTACATCCTAGCAAAATAGTAAACGCATTTGCAAGCACAAACATTAGTATAAAGACAACCCTATGGCTCCTGCCGGTTGCCGTACCATCGACGTGCAAGTCGATATTATCTATTACAACATGATCATCTGATACATCCAATATATCACATCACATCGTTGGCCATATCACATCACAATCATACCGTGCAAAAACAAGTTAGACGTCCTCTAATTTTGTTGTTGCATGTTTTACGTGGTGACCATGGGTATCTAGTAGGATCGCATCTTACTTACGCAAACACCACAATGGAGATATATGAGTTGCTATTTAACCTCATCCAAGGACCTCCTCGGTCAAATCCGATTCAACTAAAGTTGGAGAAACCGACACTTGCCAGTCATCTTTGAGCAACGGGGTTACTCATAGCGATGAAACCAGTGTCTCGTAAGCGTACGAGTAATGTCGGTCCAAGCCGCTTCAATCCAACAATACCGCGGAATCAAGAAAAGACTAAGGAGGGTAGCAAAACGCACATCACCGCCCACAAAAACTTTTTTGTTCTACTCGAGAAGACATCCACGCATGAACCTAGCTCATGATGCCACTGTTGGGGAACGTCGCATGGGAAACAAAAAATTTCCTACGCGCACGAAGACCTATCATGGTGATGTCCATCTACGAGAGGGGATGAGTGATCTACGTACCCTTGTAGACCGTACAGCAGAAGCGTTAGTGAACCCGGTTGATGTAGTGGAACGTCCTCACGTCCCTCGATCCGCCCCGCGAACAATACCGCGATCAGTCCCACGATCTAGTACCGAACGGACGGCACCTCCGCGTTCAGCACACGTACAGCTCGACGATGATCTCGGCCTTCTTGATCCAGCAAGAGAGACGGAGAGGTAGAAGAATTCTCCGGCAGCGTGATGGCGCTCCGGAGGTTGGTGATGATCTCGTCTCAGCAGGGCTCCGCCCGAGCTCCGCAGAAACGCGATCTAGAGGAAAAACCGTGGAGGTATGTGGTCGGGCTGCCGTGGGAAAATCATCTCAAATCAGCCCTAAAACCTCTGTATATAGTGGTGGGAGAGGGGGGCCTTGCCTTGGGGCTCAAGGAGCCCCAAGGGGTTCGGCCGAGCCAAAGGGGGAAGGTCTCCCCCCCCCCCCACAAACCGAGTTGGACTTGGTTTGGTGGGTGGGAGTCCTTCCTTCCCTTCCCACCTCCTCCTTTTTTTTCTTTCTCTTTGATTTTTCCTTCCAATGCGCATAGGGCCCTTTTGGGCTGTCCCACCAGCCCACTAAGGGCTGGTGCGCCACCCTCAAGGCCTATGGGCTTCCCCGGGGTGGGTTGCCCCCTCCCGGTGAACTCCCGGAACCCATTCGTCATTCCCGGTACATTCCCGGTAACTCCAAAAACCTTCCGGTAATCAAATGAGGTCATCCTATACATCAATCTTCGTTTCCGGACCATTCCGGAAACCCTCGTGCTGTCCTTGATCTCATCCGGTACTCCGAACAACATTCGGTAACCAACCATATAACTCAAATACGCATAAAACAACGTCGAACCTTAAGTGTGCAGACCCTGCGGGTTCGAGAACTATGTAGACATGACCCGAGAGACTCCTCGGTCAATATCCAATAGTGGGACCTGGATGCCCATATTGGATCCTACATATTCTACGAAGAACTTATCGTTTGAAACTCAGTGTCAAGGATTCATATAATCCCGTATGTCATTCCCTTTGTCCTTCGGTATGTTACTTGTCCGAGATTCGATCGTCAGTATCCGCATACCTATTTCAATCTCGTTTACCGGCAAGTCTCGTTACTCGTTCCGTAATACAAGATCCCGCAACTTACACTAAGTCACATTGCTTGCAAGGCTTGTGTGTGATGTTGTATTACCGAGTGGGCCCCGAGATACCTCTCCGTCACACGGAGTGACAAATCCCAGTCTTGATCCATACTAACTCAACTAACACCTTCGGAGATACCTGTAGAGCATCTTTATAGTCACCCAGTTATGTTGCGACGTTTGATACACACAAAGTATTCCTCCGGTGTCAGTGAGTTATATGATCTCATGGTCATAGGAACAAATACTTGACACGCACAAAACAGTAGCAACAAAATGACACGATCAAAATGCTACGTCTATTAGTTTGGGTCTATTCCATCACGTGATTCTCCTAATGACGTGATCCAGTTATCAAGCAACAACACCTTGTTCATAATCAGAAGACACTGACTATCTTTGATCAACTGGCTAGCCAACTAGAGGATTGCTAGGGACAGTGTTTTGTCTATGCATCCACACATGTAAATGAGTCTTCATTCAATACAATTATAGCATGGATAATAAACGATTATCTTGATACAGGAATTATAATAATAACTATATTTATTATTGCCTCTAGGGCATAATTCCAACAATTACTCCTTGGTAAGTGACTCCTCCATTGGTCCAATTAGTTTTTGCTCTAGTGCCTTATACTTCGCGTATTTTTGCTGCCTTGGTGACCATGTTCTTGAGCTTTGTATGCTGATTCTAGCTGGTCCGAAGTAGTTTTGATGCGTGATATGGTCTCTAGGCACTTGTGGGAGTAGTTTCTACGAGTTTTGTTGAGCCTTATTCACTTTTCCTTACAATCACGAAAAATTTCAGAAATTTTCAGAGATAGAAAGGGGAAAGATGAGGAGGTTCCTGAGAGGCTCGTCAAGTCGTGACACCAAGGATGATGGGAGTGAGAAGAAGCCCAAGTATCCGGTCCCTCGAGTCGCAGAAGTTCGCCCGTGCGAATGGCCAAGCGACGCGTTCTTACGCGCCGCTGGAATTTATGAGGACTTTTATCACTTGGTGGAAAACGCAGGCCTTACCGCCTTCGTTGAAGATAAGTGTTCGCAATACCTCCTCCTCACTAATATCTTTGTACAAAGCTTTAACTTCTATCCGAGGAAGAATCCTCCTATGGTTGAGTTTAAAATTTATGATGTCCCCCAGCGCATGTCACTCCAGGATTTTTGCAATGTTTGCAAATTACCTTATGTTGGGGATATTCATGAACCTCGTCCACGAGACTTGGAAGCTTTCATCGGTACAATTGTTGTAGGAGAGGAGAGAGGAGTGTCTTGCTCTAGAGCTGCTAGCATTCGTTTTCCCGTGCTTCGGTACTTCTCACTATTTGTGGGAAAATGTTTGATTGGTCGTGGGAAAGCTGGGTCACTTAGTTCCCCAGATCTTGCAGTCTTGCGTGAAGCCCTTTATAACGATAAAACTTATAGCTTGGGTGCTATAGTAGCTAAACGGTTGAACCTTAACCATTCTAAAGGTGTTGTCTATGGAGGTATCTATGCTACCCGTCTCGCCAGACACTTTGAGATACCCATTAGACTGGACGAGGAAGAAGAGATGCTTCTTCCCGAGAGATATCTAGATTACAATATCATGGTTCGCCATGACTCTCTTGATAGAGATATAGGTGGTAGGATGATTTATAACCTGGTATTTAGTCAGGGTACTCGTGAGACTATTACTTTGCCTGCTCCTTCTTTGTTCAATCTTCATGTAGGCAGGTACACTATTATGCCCTCGGACATCTACGCATATTGAGGCTTAGCCCAACCACAGGTGCCCATGCCCGAGCCGTCAGTCGAGTACCAGAAGCCAGTTTATCAATGCGACCCAGAGGAGCTCACACAGCAGTGGCATCCACAGTCCACTCCGGAGTACCCAGGAGCTGGTTATTCCCCTCCTTGGGAGTAGACCAAGCTAGGCCAAAAGCCTAAGCTTGGGGGATTACGTGTTCTCACCGACTTTACATTCTTGCTTATGCTTTCACTTTGTTAGCCGGTGTTCACACTTTGCCACTGTATCATCCATGCTAGTTTATTTTCTTTTTCTCGTTTTCTTTTCGTATCTCTGTCTAGTTTCAGAAAAACCAAAAAGATTTTCTTTTTCTTCTTTTGCCTGTTGGGAGCTTTCCCGTGTAGATAGTTTTCTCTTTTCTTTGGGTCAAGGTAGAAGATATTGGTTACAATGTTTAGTGGCTCTTACATGCATACCTGTTTAGCTTTCAAAGAGCCATATTACTTTGTCTTCTCCTTTGTGTTTGCCTGCAGATTCCAGCTTTAGTACAATGCACGAGCACTCTTATTATTGTTCACATCATTCGGTCATGCAAGTGAAAGGCAACAATGACGATATATGATGAAGTGACTGAGCCTGGAAAAGCTGGTATGAACTCGATATATTTAGTTTTTGTAAATATGACTAGCTCATCATGCCTGATTCAGCTTTGTTGTGAGAGAAACATGTTTGCAATGACAATTTAGAGGTCATAGTTGCTTATGCCATGCTTATTTAGCTAGGAGCTTATAATGGTCTGTCTTGCTTGCCCACATGAATGTTGAAATGACTATGATGTAGTATGATAGGATGGTATCCTTGATACGTCCATTTTGCATCATGCTTTCATGTTGATATTTATTGCTTTATGGGCTGTTATATTACTTTGTGGTACCATATTATGCCTTTTCTCTCTTATTTTGCAAGGTTTATTTGAAGAGGGAGAATTCAGGCAGCTGGAATTCTGGACTGGAAAAGGAGCAAATCTTAGTCCACTATTCTGCACATCTCCAAATGCCCTGAAAAGTTACGTGGAATTTTTCGGGATTATATAAAAAATATTGGGCAAAAGAAGTACCGGAGGGGGGCTACCTGGGCGCCCCAAGCCCTGCGAGCGCCACCCCCCTTGGTGGCAGAGGGCAAGCTTGTGGGCTCCCTGACGGCCCACTAGCTCCCCTCTTTTCCTACATGAAGGGTTTCGTTCCAGAAAAAATCAATCGGGAGCTTTTTCGTGGTTTCGCCGCGGCCACGAGGCGGAACTTGAGCGGATCCAATCTAGAGCTCCGGCAGGACGATCCTGTGAGGGAAACTTCCCTCCCGGAGGGGGAAATCGTCGCCATCGTCATCACCACCACTCCTCTCGTCGGAGGGGAGGCATCTTCATCAACATCTTCATCAGCACCATCTCCTCTCCAATCCCTAGTTCATCTCTTGTAACCAATTTCCGTCTGACAACTCCGATTGGTACTTTTAAGGTTGCTAGTAGTGTTGATTACTCTTTGTAGTTGATGCTAGTTGGATTACTTGGTGGAAGAGTTTATGTTTAGATCCTTGATGCTATTCATTACACCTCCGATCCTAATTATGATTATGCTTTGTGAGTAGTTACTTTTGTTCCTGAGGACATGGGATAAGTCATGCTGATAATAGTCATGTGAGTTTGATATTCGTTCGGTATTTTGATGTGTTGTATGTTGTTTTTCCTCTAGTGGTGTTATGTGAACGTCGACTACATAATACTTCACCATAGTTGGGCCTAGAGGAAGGCATTGGGGAGTAGTAAGTAGATGATGGGTTGCCGGAGTGACAGAAGCTTAAACCCCAGTCTATGCGTTGCTTCGTGAGGGGTCGATTTGGATCCACTAGTTTAATGCTATGGTTAGACGTTGTCTTAATTCTTCTTTTGTATTTGCGGATGCTTCCGAGAGTGGTTAATCATAAGTGGGATGCTTGTCCAAGTAAGGGTAGTACCCAAGCGCCGGTCCACCCACATATCAAACTATCAAAGTAACGAACGCGAATCATATGAACATGATGAAACTAGCATGACGGAAATTCCCGTGTGTCCTCGGGAGCGTTTTTCCTCTTATAAGACTTTGTTCAGGCTTGTCCCTTGCTACAAAAGGGATTGGGCCACTTTCTGCACCGTTGCTACTACTTGTTACTTGTTACGTTTTGCTTGCTACGTTTCACCTCGCTACACCATCACTTGTTATCGCTACTTTCAGTGCTTGCAGTTATTACCTTGCTGAAATCCGTTTATCAGAGCCTTCTGCTCCTCGTTGGGTTCGACACTCTTACTTATCGAAAGGACTATGATTGCTCCCCTATACTTGTGGGTGATCAAGACTCTTTTCTGGCGCCGTTGCCGGGGAGTGAAGCGCCTTTGGTAAGTGGAAATTGGTAAGGAAACATCTATATACTGTGCTGAAATTTATTGTCACTTGTCACTATGGAAATTGTTCCTTTGAGGAGTTTGTTCGGGGTATCTTCACCACGAACGGAAGCATGAGGAGTTGTTCCTCGACCTGAGGTACCTACTGAAAATATCTTTTATGAAATTCCTTCGGGTATGCTTGAGAAACTGCTGGCTAATCCTTTTACAGGAGATGGATCTTCACATCCATATTTGCATCTAATATATGTACATGAAGTTTGTGGTTTATTTAAGCTTGCAGGTTTGCCCGAGGATGAGGTAAAGAAGAAAGTCTTTCCTTTATCTTTGAAGGATAAGGCATTGACATGGTATAGGCTATGTGATGATACTGGATCATGGGACTACAATCGGTTGAAATTGGAATTTCATCAAAAGTTTTATCCTATGCATTTAGTACATCGTGATCGGAACTTTATTTATAACTTTTGGCCTCGTGACAGGGAAAGCATAGCTCAAGCTTGGGGAGGCTTAAATCAATGCTATATTCATGCCCCAATCATGAGCTCTCGAGAGAAATCATCACTCAAAACTTTTATGCTCGGCTTTCTCATGAAGATCGTACCATGCTTGACACTTCTTGTACCGGTTCTTTTATGAAGAAGGATATTGATCACAAGTGGAATTTATTGGAGAGAATCAAACGCAACTCTGAAGATTGGGAGCTGGAGGAAGCTAAGGAGTCAGGTATGAATTTCCAGTTTGATTGCGTTAAATCTTTTGTTGAGACAAACACTTTTAGAGATTTTAGCGCTAAGTATGGACTTGACTCTGAGATAGTAGCTTCGCTATGTGAATCTTTTGCTACTCATGTTAATCTTCCCAAAGATAAGTGGTTTAAATATCATCCTCCTGTAGAAAGCAACATAGCCAAAGCCAATCTTGTTGAGGAGAAAGTCATTGCTTTTGGTGATCCTGTTGTTCCTTGTGCTTACACTGAGAAACCACCATACCCTGCTAGGATAAAGGATTATTCTAAAGCTCCAACTGTGATACGTAGGGGTTACATTAGACCACTTGCACCCCGTGAGGAGATTAGAGTTGAACCTAGTGTTGCTATTATCAAAGATCTCTTAGCCGAAGACGTAGACGGGCATGTTATCAAATTCTATGAGGACTCCACTAGAATTGCTAAACCTCACGCAAAAGACAAATACGGACCTGTAGTTGGCCTGCCCGTTGTTTCTGTCAATATAGGAGATCACTGTTACCATGGTTTATGTGATATGGGAGCTAGTGTTAGTGCAATACCCCGTTCCTTATATGATGAAATCAAAGATGAGATTGCACCTGCTGAGTTAGAACCCATTGATGTCACTATTACGCTAGCTAATAGAGACACTATCTGCCCTCTCGGAAATGTGAGAGACGTAGAAGTCCTGTGTGGTAAGACCAAGTATCCTACTGATTTCCTCGTCCTTGGTACTGCACAAGATAGCTTTTGTCCCATCATATTCGGTAGACCCTTTCTCAACACTGTCAACGCTCACATTGATTGCATTAAGTAGACCGTCACTGTTAGTTTCGAGGGTGTGTCTCATGAATTTAACTTCTCCAAGTTTGGAAGACAACCCCATGAAAGAGAGTCGTATGGTAGGGATGAAATCATTGCTCTTGCCTCTATTGCCGTACCTCCTACAGATCCTTTAGAGCAATATCTGCTTGAGCATGAAAATGATATGCATATGGAGGAGAGAAATGAGATAGATAAAATTATCTTAGAACAAGATCCTATTCTCAAGAATAATTTGCCTGTTGAATTGCTTGGAGATCCTCCCCCACCAAAGGGTGATCCTGTGTTCGAGCTTAAACAGTTGTCTGATACTCTTAAGTATGCCTATCTTGATGAGAAGGAAATATATCCTGTTACTATTAGTGCTCTCCTTTTAGAGCACGAAGAGAAGAAGTTACTAAAAACTCCGAGGAAGCACCGTGCTGCTATTGGATATACTCTTGATGATCTTAAGGGTATTAGTCCCACTCTATGTCAGCACAAGATTAAAACCGATCCTGATTCTAAACCAGTTGCTGATCATCAAAGGAGATTAAATCCTAAGATGAAAGAGGTCGTGAGAAAAGAAATATTAAAGCTTCTGGAAGCAGGAATCATTTATCATGTTGCTCATAGTGATTGAGTAAGTCCAGTACATTGCGTGCCTAAGAAGGGAGGTATCACCGTCGTTCCTAATGATAAGAATGAATTAATCCCACAAAGGATTATTACTAGCTATAGGATGGTGATAGACTTCCGGAAACTGAACAAGGCAACCAGGAAAGACCATTATCCTTTGTCGTTTATCGACCAAATGCTAGAAAGGCTATCAAAACACACACACTTCTGCTTTCTAGATGGTTATTCAGGTTTCTCGCAAATAATTGTTGCACAAACTGATCAGGAGAAAACCACTTTCACCTGCCCCTTCGGTACCTTTTCTTATAGACGTATGCCTTTTGGCTTATGCAATGCACCTGCCACCTTTCAAAGATGTATGATGGCTATATTCTTTGACTTTTGTGAATAGATTGTCGAGGTTTTCATGGATGACTTCTCCATTTCCGGGTCTTCCTTTGATTATTGCCTCAGTAACATTTATCGAGTCTTACAGAGATGCGAAGATACCAACCTCGTCCTGAATTGGGAGAAGTGCCACTTTATGGTTAATGAAGGCATCGTCTTAGGACACAAAATTTCTGAAAGAGGCATTGAAGTTGATAAGGCTAAGGTTGATGCAATTGAGAAAATGCCTTGCCCCACAGATATCAGAGGTATACGAAGTTTCCTAGGTCATGTTGGTTTCCATAGAAGGTTCATTAAAGACTTCTCTAAGATTTCTAGGCCTCTTACCAACCTCTTGCACAAGGATGTTCCTTTTTTTATGAGGATTGTGAGGAAGGTTTCGAAATACTTAAGAAGGCTTTGATAACCGCACCTATTGTTCAACCACCTGACTAGAACTTGCCATTTGAAATCATGTGTGATGCTAGTGACTATGTTGTTGGTGCTGTTCTAGGACAAAGAGTTGACAAGAAGTTAATGTTATTCATTACGCTAGTAAAACTCTAGACAGTGCCCAAAGAAACTATGCCACTACGGAAAAGGAGTTTTTTAACAGTCGTGTTTGCATGTGAAAAGTTCAGATCTTATATAGTTGATTCCAAAGTCACTATTCACTCTGATCATGCTGCTATTAAGTACCTTATGGAGAAGAAGGACACTAAGCCTAGGCTGATCAGATGGGTTCTCGTGCTACAGGAATTTGATTTGCACGTCACTGATCGAAAGGGTGCTGATAACCCTGTAGCAGATAACTTGTCCAAGCTAGAGAATGTCCTTGATGACCCACTACCTATTGGTGACAACTTTCCTGATGAGCAATTAAATGTCGTCCGCACTTCACATAGTGCACTGTGGTATGCCGATTATGCAAATTATATCGTAGCCAAATACATACCACCCAGTTTCACCTATCAGCAAAAGAAGAAATTCTTCTTTGATTTGAGACACTACTTTTGGGATGATCCTCACCTTTATAAGGAAGGAGTAGACGGTGTTATTAGACGTTGTGTTCCTGAACATGAACAGGGACAGATCCTGCAGAAGTGTCATTCCGAAGCCTACGGAGGACACCACGCTGGAGATAGACCTGCCCATAAGGTATTGCAATCAGGTTTCTATTGGCCCACTCTCTTCAAGGATGCCCGTAAGTTTGTCTCGTCTTGTGACGAATGCCAAAGAATAAGGAACATCAGTAAGCATCAGGAAATGCCTATGAACTATTCACTTGTCATTGTACCATTTGATGTCTGGGGCTTTGATTATATGGGACCCTTCCCGAGTTCTAATGGGTACACTCACATCTTAGTTGCTGCGGATTACGTCACTAAGTGGGTAGAGTCTATCCCCACTAAAAATGTTGATCACCACACATCTATTAAGATGCTTAAAGAAGTCATTTTCCTAAGATTTGGAGTCCCTAGATATTTGATGACTGATGGCGGTTCACACTTCATTCATGGTGTTTTCCGCAAGATGCTCGCTAAGTATGATGTCAACCATAGAGTTGCATCTCCTTATCATCTTCAGTCTAGTGGTCAAGTGGAGTTGAGTAATAGGGAGATCAAATTGATCCTACAAAAGACCGTCAATAGATCTCGAAAATATTGGTCTAGCAAACTTGACGATGCGCTATGGGCTTATAAGACTGCCTATAAGAATCCCATGGGCATTTCATCGTATAAAATGGTTTATGGTAAGGCCTATCATTTACCTCTTGAGCTGGAACACAAAGCTTATTGGGCAATCAAAGAGCTCAACTTTGATTTCAAACTTGCCGGTGAAAATCGGTTGTTTGATATCAGCTCGTTAGATGACTGGAGAGCCCAGGCATATGAGAATGCCAAGTTGTTCAAGGAAAAGGTTAAGAGATGGCACGACAAACGAATACAGAAAAGAGAGTTCAATGTAGGTGATTATGTCCAGCTATACAATTCTCGTTTGAGATTCTTCGCAGGCAAGCTTCTCTCTAAATGGGAAGGTCCTTACGTTATCGAGGAAGTATATCGTTCCGGTGCCATCGAAATCAATAACATGGAAGGAAATTTTCCTAGAGTGGTAAATGGTCAAAGAATCAAGCATTACATCTCCAATACTCCCATAAATGTTGAGACCAATATCATCAATGTCATAACTCCAGAGGAGTACATAAGGGATGTTTATCAGCCTGTTTCACACCCTGAAAATGAAGAGGTCTCTGTTTCGGTAAGAAATTGGACTCTAATACTTTTCTAATAGGAAATTTCCTCTATTTTGGAATTTTTGGAAAATTAGAAAAATAAAAAGCAGTCCGGAGAGCGCACGAGGCGGCCACAAGCTTGGACACCGCCCCCTACCCCCTGGTGGCGGAGGGAGGGCTTGTGGGCACCTCGTGTGCCTCCCGGACTCCGTTTTCTTGCGGAGCACTCCTTCTGGTCCAGAAAAAATCAATATATATTCGCTCGAAGGTTTTGATCTCTGTATCGCGCAGTTTTCCTTTGTTTTCGTTTCGAGCTTGTTGTCTGCCGCAGATCTAGATCAAGATGTCTTCTCAGGATTCGAAGGGGGAGAGCTATGTGGCTGACTACCTTTCTAACCCCAAGGTCTATGGGGACTTGGAACCATATGGCTAGATCACAGACGAGGAAGAGGACTATGAGCCCAAGGGGAAGGAACAAACGAGTTCCGATGAAGAGGAGGCTCCTCTACCTCAACCTGGACGCACTCATGTGGAGTTCAAGAAGTCAAGCCTCCCTGACCAAAGGAAGAAGCCTGAGACCTTGTTTACCCCTTCTCGTTTCTTGCAGGAGAGTAAGCAGGAACTTTGCCATAGAGTGTTGAAGCTTGAGGAGGAAAATGACGATCTGAGGGAGCAGAACTTTTTGCTCAAGTGGAAATTAGACAAGCTCAAGACTGCTTCAACAACTCCACCACCATCACCACCAAAGGAAGACAACCAAGCATTGGTATGGGCAATCCCCTTGGCTTCTACCAAGCTTGGGGGAGTTGCCCTGGTATCGTATCACCTTTATATCTTTTTCTTTTACCTTTGTTTTAGTTCTTTCCTTTTTTAGTTTTTATTTTTCTCTTACAGGAATAAGTCTTTAGTGTTTAGTTTGAGTCTTTTGCTTTGCCTCTCCCCCGACGTATTCGAGCTTGTGAGCTATATAATAAAGAGTATCTTAGTCAAGGGCTTTGCTTTGTGCCATGATCAAAAGTATAAAAATAACAATAGCATGAAAGATCATGAGACGATCTTATGGGAAGTGATAGCTTCACATATGACACGTATGATGATTGAAACTTGTTGAGAATAAATCAACATAGACCTCAGTCATTGCTGCAATTAATAAGAAGTAATAAGGAAAGAGAGGTTCACATATAAATATATCATCTTAGACACTTTTTACAATTGTGAGCACTCACCAAACTATTACATGCTTAGGAGTAGATGTTGGACAAGGAAGACAACATAATGAATTGTGTTTGCTTGGTTCCAAACAAGGTCATATGATTAGAGATCCCTTAGCATGTGATGATTGCTTCCACCTCATATTAGCCAAAACTCCCGCACCAAGTAGAGATACTACTTGTGCATCCATAAACCTTCAACCCAGTTTTTCCATGAGAGTCCACCATACCTACCTATGGATTGAATAAGATCCTTCAAGTAAGTTGTCATCGGTGCAAGCAAGCAAAATTGCTCTCTAATAGGTATGATCTATTAGTGTGTGGAAAATAAGCTTTATACGAACCTATGATGAGGAAGACATAAAAGCGACAGACTGCATAATAAAGTTCTTTATCACAGGAGGCAATATAAAGTGTCATTCCTCCGCACTAAGAGGACACGCATTCAAACCTCAAAGCGCATGACAACCTCTGCTTCCCTCTGCGAAGGGCATATCTTGTACCTTTACTTTTTGCCCGTGTAAGAGTCATGGTGATCTTCACCAATTCCTTATTTTTGCCTTTTTCTTGGCTACCGTCACACGCTTGGGAAAGATCTATATTCATATATCAACTTGTAGTTGAGTACTTATGCTTTATTATTGTTGACTTTACCCTTGAGGTAAATCGTTGGGAGGCAAAACTATAAGCCCCTATGTTCCTCTGTGTCCAGCTGAAACTTTGACACCATGAGTACCACGTGAGTTGTAACAATTGTGGAAAATAAAAGAGATGATTGAGTATGTGGGTTTGCCTTACAAGCTCTTATTTGACACTTTCTGATGTTATGATAAATTGCAATTGCTTCAATGACTATGGACAGTTGTTGGTTACTTCTCGATAAGGTTTTTGCTTCATGCTTTGCTTTGTGAACGAATTGTTACTTTCCCATAAGAATCTTTATGATGTATTGCTGTTCTATGTGTGATAACGATGCCCTCATGTCCGTATTTTGTTTTATCGACACCTTCGTCCCTAAACATGTGGACATGTTTATGGAACTTGGTTTTCGCTTGAGGACAAGCGAGGTCTAAGCTTGGGGGAGTTGATACGTCCATTTTGCATCATGCTTTCATGTTGATATTTATTGCTTTATGGGCTGTTATATTACTTTGTGGTACCATATTTATGCCTTTTCTCTCTTATTTTGCAAGGTTTATTTGAAGAGGGAGAATTCAGGCAGCTGGAATTCTGGACTAGAAAAGGAGCAAATATTAGTCCACTATTCTACAGATCTCCAAATGTCGTGAAAAGTTACATGGATTTTTTTGGGATTATATAAAAAATACTAGGCGAAAGAAGTACCGGAGGGGCGCTACCAGGGAGCCACAAGCCCTGCCACCGCCACCCCCTGGTGGCGGTGGGCAAGCTTGTGGTCTCCCTGACGGCCCACTAGCTCCCCTCTTTTCCTATATGAAGGGTTTCGTTCCAGAAAAAATCAATCAGGAGCTTTTTCGTGGTTTCGCCGCCGCCACGAGGCGGAACTTGAGCAGATCCAATCCAGAGCTCTGGCAGGACGATCCTACCGGGGAAATATCCCTCCCGGAGGGGGAAATCGACGCCATCGTCATCACCAACACTCCTCTCATCAGCACCATCGTCGGAGGGGAGGCATGTTCATCAACATCTTCATCAGCACCATCTCCTCTCCAATCCCTAGTTCATCTCTTGTAACCAATCTCCGTCTCACGACTCCGATTGGTACTTGTAAGGTTGCCAGTAGTGTTGATTACTCTTTGTAGTTGATGCTAGTTGGATTACTTGGTGGAAGAGTTTATGTTCAGATCCTTGATGCTATTCATTACACCTCTGATCATGATTGTGATTATGCTTTGTGAGTAGTAACTTTTGTTCCTGAGGACATGGGATAAGTCATGCTGATAATTGTCATGTGAGTTTGATATTCGCTCGGTATTTTGATTTGTTGTATGTTGTTTTTCCTCTAGTGGTGTTATGTGAACGTTGACTGCATAACACTTCACCATATTTGGGCCTAGAGGCAGGCATTGGGGAGTAGTAAGTAGATGATGGGTTGCCGGAGTGACAGAAGCTTAAACCCCAGTCTATGCGTTGCTTCGTGAGGGGTCGATTTGGATCCACTAGTTTAATGCTATGGTTAGACATTGTCTTAATTCTTCTTTTGTATTTGCGGATGCTTGCAACAGAGGTTCATCATAAGTGGGATGCTTGTCCAAATAAGGGCAGTACCCAAGCGCCGGTCCACCCACATATCAAACTATCAAAGTAACGAACGCGAATCATATGAACATGATGAAACTAGCATGACAAAAATTCCCGTGTGTCCTCGGGAGCGTTTTTCCTCTTATAAGACTTTGTTCAGGCTTGTCCCTTGCTACAAAAGGGATTGGGCCACTTACTGCACCGTTGCTACTACTTGTTACTTGTTACTTTTTGCTTGCTACGTTTCACCTCGCTACACCATCACTTGTTACCGCTACTTTCAGTGCTTGCAGTTATTACCTTGCTGAAATCCGTTTATGAGAGCCTTCTGCTCCTCGTTGGGTTCGACACTCTTACTTATCGAAAGGACTACGATTGATCCCCTATACTTGTGGGTCATCAATCCTCCTTTGAATGTTTCAAGTGGCTTGACTTGGCACATGTTCACCCATGTAGTTGAAACAAAATCAACATAGCCTCTATATTGTTCATGTTCATGGTGATTTATGTCCTACTCATGCTTGCACTCAATGTTAGTTACTCTCAAATGCATTTTGATGATTGTTGTCGCTCTCTAGTTGGTCGCTTCCCAGTCTTTTGCTAGCCTTCACTTGTACTAAGCGGGAATACTGCTTGTGCATCCACCTCCATAAACCCAAAGTTGTGCCATATGAGTCCAGCATACCTACCTATGTGCGGTATCTACCTGCCGTTCCAAGTAAATTTGCATGTGCCACTCTCTAAATCTTCAAGAAATAATCTGTTTTGCATGCCCGAATTGCTCATGTGGTGACACGGGGCTATTGGTATCTTCCATGCTATGCGTGTTATCCTCGATATGTGTTTATTCACTATCATTCACGAGAAAGGGGCCGGTAATTGGAATTCCCAGTTCCGTGCTCAAATCGAAAAGATAATTGCAAACAAAACTCCCCCAGGATTGTTGTTGGTATGGACGGTACCCGAGGATTCGGCTAGCCGTGGAGTGTGATTGATTGGTGGTGGGGGAGTCAAAACTTTACTTTTCTGTTTGGAAACCGCATATAGCATGTGTAGCATGGAAGATGTTGAGAACTCTTAGTCATTGCATTGACAATGAAAGCATGCCACCCAAAATTATTATCTCTGTTTTCAAAGCTTGAGCTCTGGCACCTCTGCAAATCAATGCTTCCCTCTGCGAAGGGCCTGTCTATTTATGTTCCTGTTGAGTCATCCTCCTCTTACAAAAGCACCAATTAGAGAGCACCTCTGTCATTTTTATGCTTTGCTTTTAACTTTGTTGAGTATGACTATGAATGGATCTTCATTGCCATGAATTACAATGTTTAGTCAGCCATTGGTCTTTTAAGGTGCTCTGCATTTATGTTTTGCGATCTCAGAAAGAGCTAGCGAGATACCATCTATTCGTACTGCTTCATGTTGTTTTGATTGAAGTGTTGACACTTGAGGCTTATTATTATTTGCTTGCTAGTTGATTATGCCATTGATATGAGTTTACGGTGAGACCTAGATGTCATTTGCTCTTGTGGTTTGCTTGTGATGTTGCTGAAATTCTGGTTGTGAGTTAGACATAGTTGCAACAACAAGATCAAACAGAGTTGCTTGAGGACAAGCAAGGTTCAAGCTTGGGGGAGTTGATACGTCTCCGTCGTATCTACTTTTCCGAACTCCTTTGCCCTTGTTTTGGACTCTAATTTGCATGATTTGAATGGAACTAACCCGGACTGACGCTGTTTTCACCAGAATTGCCATGGTGTTGTTTTTGTGCAGAAATGGAAGTTCTCGAAACGTCCTAAAAAATTACGGAGATTTTTTTCTGGAATAAAAGAAAAATACCTGCGCAAAGATCCACGTGAGGGGGTGTGCCAGTGGGCCACAAGCCCACACGGCGCAGCCACCCCCTAGGCCGCGCCATGCAGGCTTGTGGGGCCCACATGGCACCACCGCCCCCAATCTCAGTCCTATATCTTCCGTTTCGCGTGGAAAAAAATCAGAGAGAAGGTTTCATCGCGTTTTGCGAGACGGAGGCGCCGCCACATCCTGTTCTTCATCTGGAGGGCAGATATGGAGTCCGTTTCGGGCTCCGGAGAGGGGAAATCGTCGCCATCGTCATCATCAACCTTTCTCCATCGACAATTCCATGATGCTCTTCATCGTTCGTGCGTAATCTCATCGTAGGCTTGCTGGACGGTGATGAGTTGGATGAGATCTATCATGTAATCGAGTTAGTTCTTGACGGGGATTGATCCCTTGTATCCACTATGTTCTAGATTGATGTTGCTACTACTTGGCTATGCTTAATGCTTGTCACTAGGACCCGAGTGCCAAGATTTCAGATCTGAACCTATTATGTTGTCGCCAATATATGTGTGTTTTAGATCCTATCTTGCAAGTTGTAGTCACCTACTATGTGTTATGACCCGACAACCCTGGAGTGACAATAGCCGGAACCACTACCGCAGATGACCATAGTATGAGGAGTTCATGTATTCACCGCGTGTTAATGCGTTGGTCCGGTTCTTTATTAAAAGGAGAACCTTAATATCCCGTAGTTTCCATTAGGACCCCGCTGCCACGGGAGGGATGGACATAGATGTCATGCAAGTTCTTTTCCCTAAGCACGTATGACTACATACGAAATACATGCCTACATTAGACTGATGAACGGGAGCTAGCCACATATCTCTGTGTGTTATAGTTGTTACATGATGAATCACATCCGTCACACTCATCCATCACCGATCCACTGCCTACGGGTCTTTTACTACTGGTTCTCGCTACGTTACTTTGCCTAGGCTTGTCCCTTGCTACATGAGGGATTGGGCCACGTTGCTGTTGCTGTCACTTTGTTGCTGTCGCTACTGCTGTTACCTGTTACTTTGCTGCTGCTGCTACTACTGTTTCTTGCTGCTCCGCTGTTACTTGTTGCAAGACTTTGTTGGCACAAACATCCCGTCAACAGGGCCTTTTCGGGCACCACTACTGGGAATTGCCAAAGCTTTTCCTGGTGCCGTTGCTATCATACTACCTTGCTACTGATACTTTGCTTGCAGACACTAATCTTTCAGGTGTGGTTGAATCTGACACGTTCAGCTGCTAATACTTGAGAATATCCTTTAGCTTCCCCTTGTGCGTGAATCAGTAAATTTGGGTTGAATGCTCTACCCTCGAAAACTGTTGCGATCCCATACGCTTGTGGGACATCAGGACCCAACATTAGTTTTTAATTGGCTAATCACTTAATAATAATTTGCATAGGGAATAGCTACCCCGAGGAATTAATCAACAACCCGGCCAGTGCTCCTCATGAGTGTTGGTCCAAACTAGAGCACCGTGCAGGGCCATCCCGGGGCAACTCGGGAGATTTCTCTGGCCACCGTACGCTTCGCTTATCCGGCGTGTCCTGAGACAAAGATACGCGGCTCTTATCGGGGTCGTCGACACGTTGGGAGGTCCTGCTAGTCTTGTCTTACCTTATCGATATATCTTGCGTATAGGAATCCCGGTGAAGCTTTGGTTCTCCTGAGAGTTGAGGGTTTCCTCTAAGGAATCCGACGAGATCACGAGATTCGTGATAGAGGATTACTTTGCGGCCTGTGACCGTTTGTAATGGACTAGTTGGAGCACCCCTGCAGGATTTAATCTTTCGGAAAGTCGTGCCCGCGGTTATGTGGCAACATGGAATATTTGTTAACATCCGGTTCTAGATAACTTGAACCAATTCTAATAAAACTGCCAACCGTGTGTGTAACCGTGATTGTCCCCTTCGAGGACCTCTCTTCGATCGGGAACATGGTGGGGTTATGTTGGACGTAAGTAGGTGTTCAGAATCACTTAGTGATTAGCTAGTCTTCGACCGCTAGCATAGACCACCACATCTATAACTTGTTCTTCGTAAGTTAGCCACCATAAATGCTTAGGATGGTGCAACCTAAACACTGAAGCTTCCTAACCTAATAACTTGACTGTTTCGGTACCAAGGTCATAGATTGTTGAGTCCCCATGGCTCATAGATTACTTAAACACCCCAACAGTTACAGGTACACCCGACACAGGGGATCCAGATGGCACGCAGCTGGCGTGGCAGTACGATGAGGAGAACGACCGCCTGTACGTGAACTATCCAGAAGACTGAGGCGTGGTCGTGATCATGGGCAAGCATGCGGGATAGCATAGCCTTTCTTATCTTATGTAGTCCGTAGCGGAACTACCTTGTCTGAATAAATGTGTGGATGTAAATTCTGATATAATCTATGTGAGATGGCAAACGATTCCCTATTTTTCATTCTTTAATTATGTATGTGCTATGTTTATCTTGCTTGCGAAACGCATAGATGCGCTTCTTTCCATTTTGGGGCATCGCCCCCTAAATCGGAAAGGACCGCATCTTAGTCGTTACAAGTTGGTAATCAGAGCCTTACGACCATAGGAGCCTTTGTGTGATCGTACTTGGCCAAGTCGAGTCTAGTAAAAAGTTTTGAGTCTTAGTTATATCGGAGAGTAGGTTTCTTTTTTCTCCTCTTCCATGCTCTGCTGAGGTTCTCGTCTTAGAAAATCTTAATTCTACTCCTGTTCTCGCTCAAGAAAAAATTTAGGATCACGCGGGTATTTTGAAATCTATATGATATCGATGTGACGGAGTTTTCTCTTGGTGCCTCCTGTCTGCCTTGATTTCTTCCGGGGAGTTGAGCTCGAGGGGATTCTTGTGCACATCGCCATCATTCAGATTTCTGAGTATCTCAGAACGAAGGATGTTCGTAATTGCTTCAATACTAGTAGTGGCGAGATAACACCGATGTCCCCAGTACTGGTGCAGATTGTTCGGCAGTACTGCCATACTTTGTATTCTTGTGATCACGAGGGTGTGTGTTAGATGAAGGTCCGAGATTTTGGTTATGTGTTGACGGATGTGATACATTGGACAGGTTAGTATAGGAGTTGTGTGAATATTACTCCTTGTATCCGTGTATCAGATTGAATGACCAGATATTTCGGGAATTCATAGGTGGGATATCAAGTAGTGAATTATAGGACAATCTTCCTACAGATGCATGATGTGAGGTTGGGATTCGACATTTAGTGGGTACCTTTGTTCACGGTCTTCTTACAGTGGTTCTCGTTGTGTCTTAAAGAGTCCTTGTAGCTTGCTATGACTCGGGGATACTTCGTAAGTCCTGTGCACTACCTTGCACAGGATGGCTACTATAAATTCGAGCCCGTGCGATCTTATCCACAAAGATATCGGATGGAATCTCGATCATATGTTTGTTCCGAGCAGTTCTAGCTCATACTTGGTTTGCAAGTGGTCTTAATCAGAATTTTGTAGACAATCACTTTGAGGAAGCATTCTTACTATTTTGTTCGAGTGCAATTGCTAATATTCCTGTTCAGATATTCCTGCCTTTTTGATTCAGCTTTACCTTCAATTTATTATGTGGGCTAATGTGTTGTCCGTCTTCAGGATGGCTCCACCAACTCATCAGAATCCACGTCGTGAGGGTGCTGAGATGCCGCCACCACCTCCTCCTCCAGTAAATCCTCCTCCACCGCCGCCTCCTCCTACAGAGACTTGGCAAGCGGTGATTGTTGTTACAAATGCAAACACCCAGATGCTGATACAGTTGTTGCAAGAGAGGACTAATCAGCAACAAGGCAAGTTCAACCATGGTGGCAATCAGTTTGCTAATCTGAGTCAGTTCCTGTCAAATCAGTTGAGGACCTTCACGTCGTGTGACCAACCGTTTGACGCTGAGGATTGGATTCGCGACATGAACAAGCACTTTGAGTGTAGCAATGTCCGTCCAGAGGATTTCGTCAAGTTTGCAACATTCCAGCTGAAGGGGCAAGCATCGATCTGGTGGCAGCAGTTGAAGGATTCCAGGGGCGCCAGAGTGATCACTTGGGATGATTTCTGCAGAGACTTCAGCTCTCACTACATCCCGTCTAGCTTTGTGGAGGAGATGCGTGAGAAGTTCAGGCGCTTAAAGCATGGTGATAAGTCCGTGTACAAGTACAACGTCGAGTACCACGAGCTAGCCCGATATGCCTTGCAGGACATTCCTGATCAGAAGAGCAAGATCTATCAGTTCAAAGGTGGTTTGAAAGAGGATTCGCAGCTATCCCTCGCTTTGCACAATCCTGAGGAGTTCGATAAGTTCTACAACTTGGATCTCAGGGCTGAGGCAGCTTTGCTCAGGCTGGAGAATTCAAAGCAGCGCTTTAGAGATTCGAGCTCGTCTTCCTCAACTCAGGTGGTTCGGAAACAACAGAAGTATTGGGTGTCTCCTCCTCCTCCTCGGCACATGCAGGAGTTCAAGCATTCAGGTGGTCGTGGTTCTTCCCACCCGCCCAACCCAGCTTTCCAGCAAAGGTTTCAACAGCAGAAGCAAGGCCCTCCTCAGACACAGTACTGTCAGCCGACAGATGTTACTTGGCACAAGTGTGGCCAGAAGGGTCACTATGCCAACAAGTGCACTTCTCAGTTGCGTCTTCCGCCTCCTCCTCTAGGCAAACCTCCAAGCAATGCTATCGTGAAGTTCAACCCTAGATCTGCTAGAGTCAACATGGTGAACGCAGCTGAAGCAGACAACTCCTCAGATGTGATTATGGGTAACCTTTCAGTCAATGATTTTCCTGCTAAAGTCTTGTTTGATTCCGATGCTTCGCATTGCTTTATGTCACAGTCATTTTTCATCAAGCATGATTTCCCCTCGACAATTTTGGATAGACCTTTGGGTGTTGTTTCTCCGGGTGTGCAGATGAGGTCTAATTCTATAGTTCCTGATATCTCTGTCAAGATGGGCGGGTATGCTTTTCTGGCTTCTCCGTATGTCTTGGGAAATTCCGACATTGATTTGATCCTTGGTATGGACTGGTTGGCTATGAACAAGGCATCAATTGATTGTGAAGCTAAAGAAGTGAAGGTAACTAACTCTTCTGAGGACGAGGTGCCCACAAGCCCTCTCTCCGCCACCAGGGGGTAGGGGGCGGTGTCCAAGCTTGTGGCCGCCTCGTGCGCTCTCCGTACTGCTTTTTATTTTTTAAATTTTCCAAAAATTCCAAAACGGAGGAAATTTCCTATGGGAAAAGCATCGGAGTCCAATTTGTTTCCAAAACAGATACCTCTTCGTTTTCAGGGTCTGAAACAGGCTGATAAACATCCCTGATGTACTCCTCTGGAGTTATGACATTGATGATATTGGTCTCAACATTTATGGGAGTACCAGAGATGTAATGCTTGATTCTTTGCCCATTTACCACTCTAGGAACATTTCCTTCCGTGTTATTGATTTTGATGGCACCGGAACGATATACTTCCTCGATAACATAAGGACCTTCCCATTCAGAGAGAAGCTTGCCTACAAAGAATCTCAAACGAGAATTGTATAGCAGGACATAATCACCTACATTGAACTCTCCTTTCTGTATTCGTTTGTCGTGCCATCTATTAACCATTTCCTTGAACAACTTGGCATTCTCATATGCCTGGGCCCTCCATTCATCTAACGAGCTGACATCAAACAACCGCTTCTCACTGGCAAGTTTGAAATCAAAGTTGAGCTCTTTGATTGCGCAATAAGCTTTGTGTTCCAACTCAAGAGGTAAATAACAGGCCTTACCATAAACGATTTTATACGGCGACATGCCCATGGGGTTCTTATAGGCAGTCATATAAGCCCATAGTGCATCGTCAAGTTTGCTAGACCAATTCTTTCGAGATCTATTGACGGTCTTTTCTAGGATCAATTTGATCTCCCTATTACTCAACTCCACTTGACCACTAGACTGAGGATGATAAGGAGATGCAACTCTATGGTTGACATCATACTTAGCGAGCATCTTGCGGAAAACACCACGAATGAAGTGTGAACCGCCATCAGTCATCAGATATCTAGGGACTCCAAATCTTGGGAAAATGACTTCTTTAAGCATCTTAATAGAGGTGTGGTGATCAGCATTTTTAGTGGGGATAACTTCTACCCACTTAGTGACATAATCCACAGCAACTAAGATGTGAGTGTACCCATTGGAACTCGGGAAGGGTCCAATATAATCAAAGCACGAGACATCAAATGGTTCAGCGACAAGTGAATAGTTCATAGGCATTTCCTGACGCTTACTGATGTTCCCTATTCTTTGGCATTCGTCACAACACAAGACAAACTTACGGGCATCCTTGAAGAGAGTTGGGCAATAGAAACCTGATTGCACTACCTTATGGGCAGTTCTATCTCCAGCATGGTGTCCTTCGTAGGCTTCGGAATGACACTTCTGCAGGATCTGTCCCTGTTCATGTTCAGGCACACAACGTCTGATAACACCATCTACTCCTTCCTTATAAAGGTGAGGATCATCCCAAAAGTAGTGTCTCAAATCAAATAAGAATTTCTTCTTTTGCTGATAGGTGAAACTGGGTGGTATGTATTTGGCTACGATATAATTTGCGTAATCGGCATACCATGGTGCACTATGTGAAGTGCGGATGACATTTAATTGCTCATCAGGAAAGCTGTCATCAATAGGTAGTGGGTCATCAAGGATATTATCTAGCCTAGACAAGTTATCTGCTACAGGGTTATCAGCACCCTTTCGGTCAACAACATGCAAATCAAATTCCTGTAGCAGGAGAACCCATCTGATCAGTCTAGGCTTAGTGTCCTTCTTCTCCATGAGGTACTTAATAGCAGCATGATCAGAGTGAATAGTGACTTTGGAGTCAACTATGTAAGATCTGAACTTTTCACATGGAAACACGACTGCTAAAAATTCCTTCTCCGTAGTGGCATAGTTTCTTTGGGCACTATCTAGAGTTTTACTAGTGTAGTGAATAACATTCAACTTCTTGTCAACTCTTTGTCCTAGAATAGCACCAACAACATAATCACTAGCATCGCACATGATTTCAAAGGGCAAGTTCCAGTCAGGTGGTTAAACAATAGGTGCGGTTATCAAAGCCTTCTTAAGTATTTCGAAAGCTTCCTGACAATCCTCATCAAAAACAAAAGGAACATCCTTCTGCAAGAGGTTGGTAAGAGGCCTAGAAATCTTAGAGAATTCTTTAATGAACCTTCTATAGAAACCAGCATGACCTAGGAAACTTCGTATACCTCTAATATCTGTGGGGCAAGGCATTTTCTCAATTACATCAACCTTAGCCTCATCAACTTCAATGCCTCTTTCAGAAATTTTGTGTCCTAAGACTATACCTTCATTGATTATAAAAGTGGCACTTCTCCCAATTCAAGACGAGGTTGGTCTCTTCGCATCTCTGTAAGACTCGATCAAGGTTGTTGAGGCAATCATCAAAGGAAGACCCGTAAACGGAGAAGTCATCCATGAAAACCTCGACAATGTTTTCACAAAAGTCAGAGAATATAGCCATCATACATCTTTGAAAGGTGGCAGGTGCATTGCATAAGCCAAAAGGCATACGTCTATAAGCAAAGGTACCGAAGGGGCAGGTGAATGTGGTTTTCTCCTGATCAGATTGTGCAACAGGTATTTGCGAGAAACCTGAATAACCATCTAGAAATCAGAAGTGTGTGTTTTTGGATAGCCTTTCTAACATTTGGTCGATAAACGGCAAAGGATAATGATCTTTCCTGGTTGCCTTGTTCAGTTTCCGGAAGTCTATCACCATCATATAGACAGTAATAACCATTTGTGGGATTAGTTCATCTTTATCATGAGGAACGACGATGATACCTCCCTTCTTAGGTACGCAATGTACTGGACTTACCCAATCACTATGAGCAACATGATAAATGATTCCTTCTTCTAGAAGCTTTAATATTTCTTTTCTAACGACCTCTTTCATCTTAGGATTCAATCTCCTTTGATGATCAGCAACTGGTTTGAAGTCAGGATCAGTCTTAATCTTGTGCTGACATAGAGTGGGACTAATACCCTTAAGATCATCAAGAGTATATCCAATAGCAGCACGGTGCTTCCTCAGAGTTCTTAGTAACTTCTTCTCTTCGTGCTCTGAGAGGAGAGCACTAATAATAACAGGATATATCTCCTTCTCATCAAGATAAGCATACTTAAGAGTATCAGGCAACTGTTTAAGCTCGAACACAGGATCACCCTTTGGTGGGGGAGGATCCCCAAGCAGTTCAACACGCAGATTATTCTTGAGAATAGGATATTGTTCTAAGACAATTTTATCTATCTCATCTCTCTCCTCCATATGCATATCATTTTCATGCTCAAGCAGATATTTCTCTAAAGGATCCGTAGGAGGTACGGTAATAGAGGCAAGAGCAATGATTTCATCTCTACCAGACGATTCTCTTTCATGGGGTTGTCTTCCAAACTTGGAGAAGTTAAATTCATGAGACACACCCTCGAAACTAACAGTGACGGTCTGCTTAATGCAATCAATGTGAGCATTGACAGTGTTGAGAAAGGGTCTACCAAATATGATGGGACAAAAGCTATCTTGTGCAGTACCAAGGACGAGGAAATCAGTAGGATACTTCGTCTTACCACACAGGACTTCTACGTCTCTCACAATTCCTAGAGGGCAGATAGTGTCTCCATTAGCTAGCGTAATAGTGACATCAATGGGTTCTAACTCACCAGGTGCAATCTCATCTTTGATTTCATCATATAAGGAACGGGGTATTGCACTAACACTAGCTCCCATATCACATAAACCATGGTAAAAGTGATCTCCTATCTTGACAGAAACAACGGGCAGGCCAACTACAGGTCCGTGTTTGTCTTTCGCGTGAAGTTTAGCAATTCTAGCGGAGTCCTCACAGAATTTGATAGCATGCCCGTCTACGTCTTCGGCTAAGAGATCTTTGATAATAGAAACACTAGGTTCAACTCTAATTTCCTCAGGGGTGCAAGTGGTCTAATGTAACCCCTACGTATCACAGTTGGAGCTTTAGAATAATCCTTTATCCTAGCAGGGTATGGTGGTTTCTCAGTGTAAGCACAAGGAACAACAGGATCACTAAAAGCAATGACTTTCTCCTAAACTAGATAGGTTTTGGCTATGTTACTTTCTACAGGAGGATGATATTTAAACCACTTCTCTTTGGGATGATCAACATGAGCAAAGAAAGATTCACATAGAGAAGCTACTATCTCAGAGTCAAGTCCATACTTAGCGCTAAAATCTCTAAAAGTGTTTGTCTCAACAAAATATTTAACGCAATCAAACTGGAAATTCATACCTGACTCCTTACCTTCCTCCAGCTCCCAATCTTCAAAGTTGCGTTTGATTCTTTCCAATAAATTCCACTTGTGATCAATATCCTTCTTCATAAAAGAACCGGTACAAGAAGTGTCAAGCATGGTACGATCTTCATGAGAAAGCCGAGCATAAAAGTTCTGAGTGATGATTTCTCTCGAGAGCTCATGATTGGGGCATGAATATAGCATTGATTTAAGCCTCCCCCAAGCTTGAGCTATGCTTTCCCTGTCACGAGGCCAAAATTTATAAATAAAGTTGCGATCACGATGTACTAAATGCATAGGATAGAACTTTTGATGAAATTCCAATTTCAACTGATTGTAGTCCCATGATCCAGTATCATCACATAGCCTATACCATGTCAATCCATTATCCTTCAAAGTTAAAGGAAAGACTTTCTTCTTTACCTCATCCTCGGGAAAACCTGCAAGCTTAAATAAACCACAAACTTCATCTACATAGATCAGATGCAAGTCTGGATGTGAAGATCCATCTCCTGTAAAAGGATTAGCCAGCAGTTTCTCAAGCATACCCGAAGGAATTTCATAAAAGATATTTTCAGTAGGTACCTCAGGTTGAGGAACAACTCCTCGTGCTTCCTTTCGTGGTGAAGATACCCCGAACATACTCCTCAAAGGAACAGTTTCCATAGTGACAAGTGACAATAAATTTCAGCACAATATAAAAATGTTTCCTTCCCAATTTCCACTTACCAAAGGCGCTTCACTCCTCGGAAACGGCGCCAGAAAAGAGTCTTGATGACCCACAAGTATAGGGGATCAATTGTAGTCCTTTCTATAAGTAAGAGTATCGAACCCAACGAGGAGCAGAAGGCTCTGACAACGGATTTCAGCAAGGTAATAAATGCAAGCACTGAAAGTAGCGGTAACAAGTGATGGTGTAGCAGGTGAAACGTAGCAAGCAAAAAGTAACAAGTAACAAGTAGTAGCAACGGTAAAGCAAGTGGCCCAATCCCTTTTGTAGCAAGGGACAAGCCTGAACAACGTCTTATAGGAGGAAAAACGCTCCCGAGGACACACGGGAATTTCTGTCATGCTAGTTTCATCATGTTCGTATGATTCGCGTTCGTTACTTTGATAGTTTGATATGTGGGTGGACCGGCGCTTGGGTACTGCCCTTACTTGGACAAGCATCCCACTTATGATTAACCTCTCTCGCAAGCATCCGCAACTACAAAAGAAGAATTAAGACGACGTCTAACCATAGCATTAAACTAGTGGATCCAAATCAGCCCCTTACGAAGCAACGCATAGACTGGGGTTTAAGCTTCTGTCACTCCAGCAACCCATCATCTACTTACTACTCCCCAATGCCTTCCTCTAGGCCCAAATATGGTGAAGTGTTATGTAGTCGACGTTCACATAACACCACTAGAGGAAAAACAACATACATCATATCAAAATACCAAACGAATATCAAATTCACATGACTATTCTCAGCATCACTTATCCCATGTCCTCAGGAACAAAAGTAACTACTCACAAAGCATAATCATAATCATGATCAGAGGTGTAATGAATAGCATCAAGGATCTGAACATAAACTCTTCCACCAAGTAATCCAACTAGCATCAACTACAAAGAGTAATCAACACTACTAGTAACCTTACAAGTACCAATCGGAGTCGTGAGACGGAGATTGGTTACAAGAGATGAACTAGGGATTGGAGAGGAGATGGTGTTGATGAAGATGCCTCCCCACCAATGAGAGGAGTGTTGGTGATGACAATTGCAACGATTTCCCCCTCCGGGAGGGAAGTTTCCCCGGCAGGATCGTCCTGTCGGAGCTCTAGATTGGATCTGCTCAAGTTCCGCCTCGTGACGGCGGCGAAACCACAAAAAAACTCGAGATTGATTTTTTTTCTGGAACGAAACCCTTCATATAGCAAAAGAGGGGAGCTAGTGGGCCGTCAGGGAGCCCACAAGCTTGCCCTCCGCCACTAGGGGGTAGGGGGCCTTGGCAGGGCTTGTGGCGCCCTGGTAGCCCCCCTCTGGTACTTCTTTCGCCCAGTATTTTTTATATAATCCCAAAAATTTCCACGTAACTTTTCAGGGCATTTGGAGATGTGCAGAATAGTGGACTAAGATTTGCTCCTTTTCCAGTCCAGAATTCCAGCTGCCTGAATTCTCCCTCTTCAAATAAACCTTGCAAAATAAGAGAGAAAAGGCATAAATATGGTACCACAAAGTAATATAACAGCCCATAAAGCAATAAATATCAACATGAAAGCATGATGCAGAATGGACATATCACCACCCCACCTATACTTGTTTGTTTTATCATGTGGCAACCTGGGAATACCAGAAGTATGCCATTGGAGAGTGCTTGTGGTGGATTTGATCCGTAGAACTCCATAATTTGTTTCATAGTTTCCGGTTGATCCGTAGCTCCGTTCTCAACGTTCTTTATATGTTTTTGCATCCTTTTCGCGTGATGTACCTGTTCATGTCATCTTCGTGCATGTCAAGATAGCTTAGAGTGAAGTTCTGTCCAGAAGTTGGTCTTTTCTTCCCATGCATATGCAAGTGATTAGAATAGAGATGCATGATCATTCTCATATCATGCATCATGTGTATGTTGCATCATGTTGTCTTGTTGTTCATCGGATGCTATTTTTATCTTGGGTAGCACCGGCAACGGAGAGCGAGTACATGGATTCGGGAGAGTACGTGCAGGACGAACAAGAGCAGTTCCAAGCTGAAGACATCATAGGCAAGATGACCATGACCTTGATACCGTCTCTAGCTTTGTTATGCCTAGATTCACATTTCCTTCGTTATAAGCTCACTTCCTACCACTGATATAATTGCCTCCTGATATTGCCATGAAACCCAAACACTATCCCCTCCTAGCTAATATTGAATGGCTAAGTAGGCTTGCTCAGCTTCTAATGATAGCGTTGCTAGTTGCAGGTGCCAGTTGTCTCATGTGATAACATGACTTTTGATATCATTATGTTTAAATCTGTTATTTAATTAATGCACCTATATATTTGGTAAATGACAGAAGGCCTAGCCTTTGCCGGGTGATTTGTTCCGATATTGTCGCCTTAGTTTCCGGCTACCGGTGTTCGATTCCATAACTGATCGCTCCTAACACGATCGGGGTTGTTATGGGGACCCCCTTGATAAATCGTGTAGTGCTAAGACTTGTCCGGCAGGAACCAACATTGGTTTTTAATTTTCTAATCACTTAATATTAATTTGCATAGGGAATAGCTACCCCGAGGAATTAATCAACAACCCGGGCCAGTGCTCCTCATGAGTATTGGTCCAAACTAGAGCACCGTGCGAGGCCATCCCGGGGCAACTCGGGAGATTTCTCTGGCCATCGTACGCTTCGCTTATCCAGCGTGTCCTAAGACTGAGATACGCGGGTCTTATCGGGGTCGTCGACACGCCGGGAGGTCCTGCTAGTCTTGTCTTACCTTATCGATATATCTTGCGTATAGGAATCCCGGTGAAGCTTTGGTTCTCCCCAGAGTTGAGGTTTTCCTCTAAGGAATCCGACGAGATCACGAGATTCGTGATAGAGGATTAATTTGCGCCCGTGACCGTTTGTAATGGACTAGTTGGAGCACCCCTGCACGGTTTAATCTTTTGGAAAGCCGTGCCCGCGGTTATGTGGCAACATGGAATATTTGTTAACATCCGGTTCTAGATAACTTGAACCAATTCTAATAAAAATGCCAACCGTGTGTGTAACCGTGATTGTCCCCTTTGAAGACCTCTCTTCGATCGGGAACACGGTGGGGTTATGTTGGACGTAAGTAGGTGTTCAGGATCACTTAGTGATCAGCTAGTCTTCAACCGCTAGCGTAGACCACCACATCTATAACTTGTTCTTCGTAAGTTAGCCACCATAAATGCTTAGGATGTTGCAACCTAAACACTGAACCTTCCTCACCTAATAACTTGACAAGTTTCGGTACCAAGGTCATAGATTGCTGAGTCCCCGTGGTTCACATATTACTTCAACACCCCAACAGGTACAGGTACACCCGACACAGGTGATCCAGACGACACGCAGCTGGCGTGGCAGTACGATGAGGAGAACGACCGCCTGTACGTGAACTATCCAAAAGACTGAGGCGTGGTTGTTATCATGGGCAAGCATGCGGGATAGCATAGCCTTTCTTATGTTATGTAGTCCGTAGCGGAACTACCTTGTCTGAATAAATGTGTGGATGTAAACTCTGGTATAATCTATGTGAGATGGCAAACGATTCCCTATTTGTCATTCTTTAATTATGTATGTGCTATGTTTATCTTGCTTGCGAAACGCATAGATGCGCTTCTTTCCATTTTGGGGCATTGCCCCCTAAATCAGAAAGGACCGCATCTTAGTCGTTACATCAGTCTTTATCACATCCCTACTCGAGGACGAGCAGGAGTTAAGCTTGGGGATGCTTGATACATCTCCTACGTATCTATAATTTGTTATGGTTCCATGCTATTATCTTGTCAAACTTTGGATGTTTTGTATGCATTTTATATCTTTTTTGGGACTAACTTATTAACTCAGTGCCAAGTGCTAGTTCCTGTTTTTTCGTGTTTTTGACCTTTTTCAGAGGAGAATATCAAATGAAGTCCAAACGGAATAAAACCTCTGAAAAGATTTTTTCTGGAACGGAAGACACGCGGGAGAATTGAGAACCAAGGTAGGGGACATCGGAGGAGGTCACAAGCAACTCAGGCCCGGCCTAGGGGGGCGGGCCTAGCAGGCTTCTGGGCCCCCTGTGGCTCCCCTGCCCTAGTTCTTCCACTTATAAATTCCCTAAAATTCTGAAATCACGGGAGGGAGCCACGAAAATACTTTTCCGCCGTCGCAAGCTTCTGTCTCTGCAAGATCCCATCTGGGGCACATTCTGGTGCCCTGCTGGAGGGGGGATTCGGACACGGAGGGCTTCTCCATCAACACCATTGCCTCTCCGATGATGCGTGAGTAGTTCACCACAGACCTTCGGGTCCATAGCTAGTAGCTAGATGGCTTCTTCTCTCTCTTGGATCTTCAATTCAAAGTTCTCCATGATCTTCATGGAGATCTATCCGATGTAATCTTCTTTTGTGGTGTGTTTGTCGAGATCTGATGAATTGTGGATTCATGATCAGATTATCTATGAATGTTATTTGAGTTTCCTCTGATCTCTTATATGCATGATTTCATATCCTTGTAATTCTCTTCGAGTTGTGGGTTTCGTTTGGCCAACTTGATCTATAATTCTTGCAATGGGAGAACTGCTTGGTTTTGGGTTCATACCGTGCAGTGACCTCACCCAGTGACAGAAGGGGTAGCGAGGCACACATCGTGTTGTTGCCATCAAGGGTAAAAAGATGGGGTTTATATCTATTGCATGAATTTATCCCTCTACATCATGTCATCTTGCTTAAGGCGTTACTCCATTTGTCATGAACTTAATACACTAGATGCATGCTGGATAGTGGTCGATGTGTGGAGTAATAGTAGTAGATGCAGAAAGTATCGGTCTACTTGTCTTGGACGTGATGCCTATATGTATGCTCATTGCCTTAGATATCGTCATGACTTTGTGCGGTTCTATCAATTGCTCGACAGTAATTCGTTCACCCACCGTAATATTTGCTATCTTGAGAGAAGCCTCTAGTGAACACTATGGCCCCCGGGACTACTTCACATATATTTTCAGCTTTACACTTTCACTTTGTTTCACTTTCCGCCTTCAGATCTCACTTTGTAATCAATCTTGAAGGGATTGACAACCCCTTTGTAGCGTTGGGTGCAAGCTTGTTTGTTTTGTGCAGGTACTCTGGACACTTGCCTTGATACTCCTACTGGACTGATACCTTGGTTCTCAAACTAAGGGAAATACTTATTGCTGCCGTGCTGCATCACCCTTTCCTCTTCAAGGGAAAAACCAATGCAAGCTCAAGAGGTAGCAGGCCCTCTCTCCCTCCACTACTTCGTAACACCCCGTAACTAGTTCGGTACGGCACAACGAAGCCCTGCAGGAGTAGCTCCACCACCATCACCGCCACACGTCGTGCTACCAGAGAATTCAGCTACCTCTTCGTCTCTCTTGCTGGATCAAGAAGATGGAGATCGTCATCAAGCTGTATGTGTGCTAAACGCGGAGGTGTCATTCGTTTGGTACTAGATCGGGACGGAGTTCATGGGACGGATCGTGATCGGATCGCAAATACGTTCGACTACATCAACCGCGTTTGTTAACGTTTCCCTCTTAGCGATCTACAATCGTATGATGATCATCACCATGATAGGTCTTTCATGTGCGTAGGAATTTTTTTGTTTCCCATGCGACGTTCCCCAACTAAGAAGAGGTGACTCTTCATCATCACTGCTAAAGCGGGATATATGCGCTGAATCAACTTAATGCTGGAGCTGCTCAACTGTGGTAGTCAACTCCGTTACCTTAACATCCAGGTCATGGAATTTTTTCTCCACGATCCTCTCGAGGCTCTTTTGGTCCAGCAATATATCAGAAATTTTCCTCTCCATCCCTTGGATGGTGCTCATCAAGAATGACATCTGCTTATCTCTAGTTCTGAGATGTGGGGTTGGAGGTGGATCATTCCTAGCAGCCTCTGCCTCTGCTGCCTCTAATGCCTCTCGAGAAGCAACTGAGTAGAGATGGCTTGAGTCCATCACAACTTCATTGTATTCAACCTCTGGCTGAAGTAGCAGGTGGGGACGATCAAGCAGATATGCATGCTTGCCAATCTTGGCATTGATGAGCATCTGAATATATGGAGCATATCCACAAGATCTCTTTTGATCTGCAGCAGTCCTCCTGACAGTCTCAACTGTCAAGTCTATCACTCTGAACCAGGTACGGGTGTCTAAATAATGCAGCATGTTGATGGAATAACCTCTAATCATCTTATCATCTCTTAATTTGGGCATCGGGTGTATCTCATAATGGTGTTTGTAGTAGGTATCCCTGCTTGCAAGAAGTAGACAGAGCCAAACTTGTGCGTCTGCACATACTTATGGGGCACTGGCTTGTACATGTTGGCCATGGAGTTGTGATTCATCTTGGGTTCTGAATACAAATCCAAATCTCCTTATTGTGCCTTTGGAGCACCAATGATAGTGGCCCATTCATCAATTGTAGACTCATACCAGTGACGTTCACTCATCCATACAATCCTTCCATCATAATAGAAATGAGCGGTGGAATAGAATTGTATGATCATCTCATTATTCCAAGCACACAAGCAGACCCTATGAAGAGATATAGAAGAGCAGGAAGGGATGAGCATCACAAAAATCAGAAGTTTTGAAAAGTTTGAACTCTAGAAAATTATGTTTAATATTCAGCAAAAGGGGATTTCGGTTCCACCGAGTCAAAAAAATTGGAGCCACCGAGACTGACATTTTCATTAGTTGAAACTTGGCACCCTTTTCGGTATCACCGAAAACAAGAACTCGGTTCCACCGAGAACATTCTTAATAACCCTAAAACCAAATCGGTAAGAACGACTTCTGCGAATTGATGAAGTAGAGATTCAATTTTGCGGACTACTAACCCTAAATTTCAATTGTTCTCTAAACTACGGGAACTTACTTCTGGATTGAGTTAGTGCAGAAGTGGACAAAAATTGTCAAGACCTATTTGCGCACGAATTAGGTTTGGGAGCGCAAAGAGGGGCCGGATTCATACCCTAACTTTGTGGTCAATCCGCTGCAGCGACAACGGCGGTGAAGATTCCCGTCGGCGGCGAAGACTCCGGTGGCGAGGCCGCACAGAAAAATCAATGCGGAGTCCACGGGGCCAGGGCGCGGCAGCGAGGAGGTGCGGGAGGTGACGTTTGAAGAGTTGTTTCAACCATCGGGTCCGCGGAATATTTATACCCCGTGGCCGTCAGTGACACCAAGATGGAGTTTTCGGTGCCACCGAGTTCCTTAACTGTTAGCTGACTGAGAAACCCGGTGAGGCCAAAAATAACAACTCGGTGGTACTGAGATAGGAAAACCTGATCACCCTAGGCTTCGGTGGGACCGAGATTTTGAGGTCGGTCACACCGAGATGCACTTTGGTAGGTTTTGGAATTCAGCCCTTGTCGAGACGGATCTTCGAGTTCTCCTCACACAGAGTGTCCCTAAAGTGCTTGCTCAAATTTTGTGATGTAGCATGAATAGAATTTGAGATGAGAAAGCATAGATAGCTAGAGGAAGGTACTTATGCATTCTTGTATATACAATTGGCCAAAAGAAATAGAAAGCCAAATAACAACAATTGGATATCCTCGAATGGACAAAATATACACACCAACATTCTCAGACAATAAGATGTCAAATAAAACATGGTGAACATGCCCAAACATTTTCGCATCTATCAAGCACTTTGGCAATGACGCAGTCATCTATTTATGAGTATATGGACATAGGAGCCAAGTAAGAATACTTGATCATAGGTCATACTCATTGATTAAGAACAAGTGGGTTTACCACTTTTACATAGAGTATTAATGTGTTCACATCATTTAGGAGACGCTTATACTCAAGTCTTAGAGTAAAGCTCCCCATAGATGTGACATCCCCCCTAAGAGGGATAAACTAACCTTGGGTTTTGTCGTAGAAGACTTAAACTAGGTGTAGTAGTGGTGGATGCTCATTGTTGATGAAGATCATCTTGAGTTGGCAGCAATCCTTGTTGTTTCTTACTCTTCTCACCAACATGGGTTAGTCCCAAAGCACAAGGAACATATGCAAGAATGTCTATGCACATAAAATGAAATACATGGGAGGTGATGTCCAAAGATGCATTAATTACCTTGTCCCTTGCTTACCTTTGAGGGAATGTGTGACTCCTTGAACTAATGCATGTGGTTGGAGTTGATTGCATATGGTTTTTGCCAAAATGAATAAGATGGAATTTCATTTGTGGAGTCACCCCTCAAGAACTTTCTAGTTCTTCCTCTTGGGGACCCACATCAACTTGATCTGAATCCTTGGAGTTTTGGTAGCACCATATGAGGTAGTGCTAGAAATGTCCTTGGGAACCCACTCGACCATGGCTTGGGTTTTTTCCTCACATGAGTCAATCTCCTCTTGTATCTTTCCCTTGCCCTTGTGGTCTTGTGGTGGAAGGTCATCTTGAAAGCTTGTTCCTTGGGAGGAATAGGATCATACTCCTCCTGCTGAGGAATAAACTTGGGAATTGGATATGGACCTTCTTCCCAAAGATCTCCGTTGAAATTGAAGTGGCCAACACCTTGCTTCTTCCGATGTCCTCCTTGTTTGCGCACAATTTCCTCGAATTGCTTACTTCAGGCAAGACTCTTGAAGACACACCTCTCTATAATTCCTTTAAATAAATCGTTTTCTTTCTCAAGTGTAACTTGGCTAAGAGAATCATTAGTGGAATGAAGAGATCTACTAGCAACAACAACATTTGATCTCGCTTTAGTATTGTTGTTACTAGATGAAGAAACTTTCTTGCCTTTGTTACTAGTGTTCTTAGGTTTACCTTTTGGAGCAAAAGTAGACCAGAGTAATCGTTTGGCTAGATAAGAGGAACTCTTCTTTCGAAGATCATCATTGATTGCTTTTAGAAACTCAAGCTCTTGCTCTAAATTTAGCTCCTCGAAGCCTAGCTTCTCATGAGTTCTTGCAAGCTCTCTATGATCTTCTAGAGTAGTTTCATGAGCTAACTTAAGAGTATTTAGTTCTTTAGTTAGTCTTTCAATCTATTTCTTATCATCATCATACAACTTCTCTTGACTAGCATGATTATTTTGAAGTTCATTTTTAATGTTATCACTAGCCTTATTAAAGAGCAAATCATCTTCTCATAACAAGTCATCCTGGTCACTATCAAAGTCAAAGTACTCAGGGTGTGATACCTTGGGGCCTTTTGCCATGAAGCAGTTTCTAATCCCTTCATTTGGTGAATCAAATAAGTCGTAGGAGTTGGAGGAAACGAGTGCAAGATCGGCAACACCTTCATCTTGACTGTAGCCGGATTTGGAGTGATAGCTTCTCTCAGATTGCTTATCACACTCTGAGCCGAAAACCCATTCACCAATGTGAGCTTCATGTCTTCTCATTGAGATGCTCTTGGTGTACTTGTCATTCTTCTCCAATTCCTTTCCGCTTTGGGAGTATCTTCATTCATAATGATCTTCTCTACTCCTTCTCTCTTTGCGAGGTGACTCATCTCTTGAGCTTCGTCTTCCAGGTGACTATTATCTTATTTTGTGGGGAACCAAGCACTCATTGGAATAGTGTCCAGGCGTTCCACAGTTGATATAGTTTTGGTCATGACTAGATGAACGCTTCTCATCATATCTTGAACATGAGCTTCTTTCTTTGCCTCTACTCTTGTAGAACGTGTTGAATTTTCTGGCCATGAGGTTGATCTCTTCATTGGCAACAAGGTTGTCATTTGAAGTAGCGGGAATATCGATAGAAGCTTTGTAAGGACCGCTTGACTTGTTGTGAAACTCATCTTTGTCCTTGTGTGACATTTCATGAGAAACAATCCTTCCAATGACTTCAGTTGGCTTGAGATCATTGTAGTTTGGCATCATTTCAGTTAATGTGCACATTGTGTCCTATCTTCCATCCAAGGCTCGAAGCATCTTCTTGATGATGAATTTCTCGGTCATCTCTTCACTTCCTAAGCCGGCAATCTCATTTGTGATGAGAGCTAGCCTAGAGTACATCTCAGTGACTCCTTCACCATCCTTCATTTTGAACTTGTCATGCTGACTGCAAAGCACATCCAACTTAAATTCCGTGACATAATCAGTACCTTCGTCCATATCAAATAAAGTATCCCAAATTTCCTTTGCATTCTCAAGGCGACTAATTTTGTTGAATTCTTTGAAACACAAGCAGTTGAACAGGATATCACAGGCTTGAGCATTGTACCGTAACATCTTCAACTCATCCGATGTCGCAACACTATCTAGTTCTCTTCCTTCTCCAAAGAAAGAACCTTGCACACCAACATGAACAATAGCCCAAACGGTAGCCTTATGACCAATAATATGCATTTTGATCTTATGCTTCCAACTAGTAAAGTTTTTACCATCGAAATATGGACCTCTACGGTGATACTTTCCCTCATTAGATGCCATAGTCTCCTAGGTTGTGAAACCAATGAAATGGAGACCAAAGCTCTGATACCACTTGTAGGATCGAAAGTATGTCTAGAGCGGGGGGTGATTAGACTACTTGACATGATAAAAAACTTAGCCTTTTCCCAATTTTAGTTGTGGGCCAGTTTTAGCAACTATGACTAGTCAAGTTCACCCTACACATGCACATCTAAGAGTATAGCAGCGGAAAGTAAAGACAAGCAAATGTAATGTAGAGGGTAAGGTAATAAGATCAAACGCAAAGGTTGACACGATGATTTTTGGCATGGTTCTGATAGGTTGTGCTATCGCACGTCCATATTAGTGGAGACTTCAATCCACACAGGGTAACGGCTGCGAGAGTCTACGAGGGCTCGACCTACAAGGGGTCCACGAAGAAGAGGCCTTGTCTATTCCACCACGGCTTCCATCCACAAAGGACGAGCCTCACTCACGGTAGATCTTGACGAAGTAGGCGATCTCCTTGCCCTTACAAAATTCTTGGTTCAACTCCACAACACGAAGTAGGAGGCTCCCAAGCGACACCTAACCAATCTAGGAGGCACCACCCTCCAAAAGGTAATAGATGTGATAGAACGATGGACTCCTTTCTCTTGTGCTTCAAAAGATAGTCTACTCAAGACTCAATCACTCTCTCACGGATTTGGCACGGGTAGGAGAGATTTATATTGTGGAAAGCAACTTGGGGAGGGTAGAAATCAAGTTTCAAATGGTTGGATTTGAATTTATTGATCTGAACACATGAGTAGGTGACTCTCTCTCAGGAAAATAGATCTGGCAAGTGTGTGTGTGTGTGTTCTGAGTGCTTCCTCTACGAATGAGAGGAGGTGGATGGGTATATATAGGCATCTCCAAAAATCCAACCATTACAACATTATTGCCCAACTTGGTGACATCGAAAAGAATCTCGGTGGTATCGAGTTGCACTAAATGTTGCAACTTTTGAATTCTCCGTGCGACCGATATATGAATCTCGATGGTACCGATATGATGACCTAGACCAGTTTCCAAATCTCAACGAGACCGATTTAAAACTCAGAAATTCCGATTCTTGAAATCTCCTCAGCAGAAAGTTGGTCACTGAATCTCGGTGGCACCAATGTGAAAGTTGGTTGTACCGAGATGGTAGGGTTTGGCGTAGGATATGTGTGGAGGAAAATCGGTAGGGTCGAGTAGAAATAGTTACTGCACCGATTTTGCTGATATGGCTTTGGACACATATATTTTTTGGGAGAATGGCTGAGTATTTTGGTGGCTACTACTACCTCTTGAGCTTGCGTTGGTTTTTTTCCCTTGAAGAGGAAAGGGTGATGCAGCACAGTAGCAGTAAGTATTTCCCTCCGTTTGAGAACCAAGGTATCAATCCAGTAGGAGTATCAAGACGAAGTGCCAATGTACCTGCGCAAAAACAGCAAACTTGCACCCAACGCTACAAAGGGGTTGTCAATCCCTTCACGATTGATTGCAAGGTGAGATCTGAAGGAAGAAAGTGCAACAAAGTAAAAGTGTAAGGCTGAAAATATGATGTGAAGTAGACCCGGGGGCCATAGTGTTCACTAGAGGCTTCTCTCAAGATAGCAAATATTACGGTGGGTGAACGAATTACTGTCGAGCAATTGATAGAACCGCACAAAGTCATGAAGATATCTAAGGCACTGATCATACATATAGGCATCACGTCCGAGACAAGTAGACCGATACTTTCTGCATCTACTACTATTACTCGACACATCGACCACTATCCAGCATGCATCTAGTGTATTGAGTTCATGACAAACAGAGTAATGCCTTAAGCAAGATGACATGATGTAGAGGGATAAATCCATGCAATAGATATAAACCCCATCTTTTTACCCTTGATGGCAACAACATGATGTGTGCCTCGCTACCCCTTCTGTCACTGGGTGAGGTCACCGCACGGTATGAACCCAAAACCAAGCACTTCTCCAATTGCAAGAATCACAGATCAAGTTGGCCAAACAAAACCCACAACTTGAAGAGAATTACAAGGATATGAAATCATGCATATAAGAGATCAGAAGAAACTCAAATAAGATTCAAAGATAATCTGATCATAAATCCACAATTCATCGGATCTCGAGAAACACACCGCAAAAGAACATTACATCGGATAGATCTCCATGAAGATCATGGAGAACTTTGTATTGAAGATCCAAGAGAGAGAAGAAGCCATCTAGCTACTAGCTATGGACCCGAAGGTCTATGGTGAACTACTCACGCATCATGGAGAGGCAATGGTGTTGATGAAGAAGCCCTTCGTATCCGAATCCCCCCTCCGGCAGGGCACCAGAACGTGCCCCAGAAGGAGTCTTGCGGAGACAGAATCTTGCGGCGGTGGAAAATTATTTTCGTGGATCTCTCCCTTGGTTTTGGATTTTTTGGGGATTTATAGGTGGAAGAAGTAGGGCAGAGGAGCCCTAGGGGGGCCACAAGCCTGCGAGGCGCGAGCCCCCCCCCCCCTCGCCGTGCCTAGGGGGCTTGTGGCCTCCCCTGGTGCCCTATGCCTTGGTTCTCAAGCTTCCTGCATATCTTCTGTTCCGGAAAAAATCTTTTCGGAGGTTTTATTCCGTTTGGACTCCGTTTAATATTCTCCTCTGAAAAGGGTCAAAAACACAGAAAAAACAGGAACTGGCACTTGGCACTGAGTTAATAAGTTAGTCCCAAAAAAGATATAAAAGGCATACAAAACATCCAAAGTTTCACAAGATAATAGCATGGAACCATCAAAAATTATAGATACGTTGGAGATGTATCAAGCATCCCCAAGCTTAACTCATGCTCGTCCTCGAGTAGGGAAATGATAAAGACTGAATTTTTGATGTGGAATGCTACCTATCTTATTTGTCCTTTGTAACTTCTTTCATGTGACATGAATGTTCAGATCCGTAAGATTCCAAACAACAGTTTGCTATTGACATGAACACAATAACACTTCAAGCAAACTACCAAGGTAATCATGAACTTTTGAAATAACAAGGCCAAAGAAAATTATCCCTATAAAATCCTATAGTCTAGCTATGCTCCATCATCCCCACACAACTAATTTAAATCACGCACAATCTCGGTATTGGCCAAGTAATTGTTTTCGCACTCTTACTTTCTCAAACCTTTTTCAACTCTCGCGCAATACATGAGCGTGAGCCATGGATATAGAACTATAGGTGGAATAGAGTGTGGTGGAGGTTGTGAGACAAAAAGGAGGAGATGGTCACATTGACTCGGAGTATCAAAGGGCTATGGAGATTCCCATCAATAGATATCAATGTGAAAGAGTAGGGATTACCATGCAATAGATGCACTTAGAGCTATAAGTATGTGAAAGCTCAAAAGGAGAACTAGTGGGTGTGCATCCAACTTGCTTGCTCACGAAGACCTAGAGCAATTTTGAGGAAGCCCGTCATTGGAATATACAAGCCAAGTTATATAATGAAGATTCCCACTAGCATATGGTGGCGACAAAACAAAGGACTCTCAATCATGAAGAACTTGGTGCTATTATGAAGCACAAGTGTGTAAAAGATAGTAGCATTGTCCCTTCTCTCTTTTTCTCTCTCTCTCTTCTTTGGGGCTCTTTGGCCTCTTTCCATATATATTTTTTGTGGGCAACTTTGGCATCTTTTTTTATTCCCTCACATGGGATAATTCTCTAATAATGATGATCATCACACTTTTATTTACTCACAGCTCAATGCTTAGAACAATGATGACTCTATAGGAAATGCCTCCGGCAGTGTACCGGGATGTGCAATGATCTAGCTTGGCGTATGACGTTGAAACATCTCGCTAGCTATCTTACGATCATGCAATGGAAATATGAAAGTGACGGCACATGTCATGAGACGGAACGGTGGGAGTTGCATGGCAATATATCTCGGAATGGCTATGAAAAGGCCATGATAGGTAGGTATGGTGGCTGTTTTGAGGAAGATCTATGGTGGTTTTGTATACCGGCGGAAGTTGCGCGGCACTAGAGAGGCTAGAATTGGTGGAAGGTGAAAGTTCATCTATACCATGGACTCACATTAGTCATGAAGAACTCACATACTTATTGCGAAAGTTTATTAGTAATCGAAACAAAGTGTTAAACGCATACTCCTAGGGGAAGGGTTGGTAGGTATTAACCATCGTGCGATCCCGACCGCAACACAAAGGATGACAATCAATAAATCAATTATGCTCCGACTTCCTAACATAGCGGTTCACCATACGTGCATGTTACGGGAATCACTAACTTCAACACAAGTATTTGTAGATTCACAACACCCTACTAACATAACTCTTAATATTACCAAATCCAAGTCTCAAAACTAATTAAGAGGAATCAAACTTCTCTTTCTAATCAATGCACAAGAATATGGAAGTTTTATTGTATCCTCTTCGGACGCCTATCATCTTTAGGACTACTTTCATAGCACAAGACAACTACCAAGTTACTCAAAGAGAGCACTCTCAAAAAGATATAAGTGAAGATCGAGAGTTCTTATTTCTCCAAAATATGACACCACCGTGCTCTAAAAGATCTAAGTGAAGCACACAGAGCAAAGTTATCTAGCTCAGAAGATATAAGTGAAGCACATGTGAGCTAAATTGCCTAACTCAAAAGATATAAGTGAAGCTCAATGAGTATTCTAGCAAATTCACGATGAGTGCATATCTCTCTCAAAAGGTGTGCAGCAAGGATGATTGTGACACAAAAAAAAGAAAAGACTCCTATAATACAAGACGCTCCAAGCAAAACACATATCATGTGGTCAATAAAAATATAGCTCCAAGTAATGTTACCGATGGATTGAAGACGAAAGAGGGGATGCCTTCCCGGGGCATCCCCAAGCTTAGGATTTTTGGTGTCCTTGGATTTGGATTGGGATGCCTTGGGCATCCCCAAGCTTGAGCTCTTTCCACTCTTTATCTCATCGTCCATGAGAACATCACCCAAAACTTGAAAACTTCACAACACAAAACTTAAACAGAAACTCGTGATATCATTAGCACAAGAAAACAAACTACCACCTCTTCAGGTACTGTAGCAAACTTGATTTCTATTTATATTGGTGTTAGATTACTGTATTCTCACTTTTCCATGGCTAGTACCCCCCCAATACTATCCATAGTTTCATCAAAATAAGCAATCAACACAACAAAAACAGAACGTGTCAAAAACAGACCAGTTTGTAGCAATCTGTATACTTCGTATACTTCTCGTATCTCAAAAATTCTAAAACGTTACGAAAGTTTGGGAAATTGGCATATTAACCAGCAGCAAAAAGAATAAACTCGAAATCTTTTTCTGGATAAAAATGAAAAATAATTTCGTGAACGAAAAGTTTCTGTCTTTTTCCAGCAGGATCAAACAACCATCACCAAACTAGTCATAAAGGTTTTACTTGGCTCAAACACAAAAAGAAACACAAAAGACGCAATCATAACAGAATTATGATGGTGTGGACAAAACAAAACATAAAGCAAAAAAGCAAAGATAAATTCATTGGGTTACCTCCCAACAAGCGCTATTGTTTAATGCCCTTAGCTAGGCATAAGGCGATAGAATCACGTATCGTCGTCTTTGGTACTCAAACCATAAGTAGCCATCATCATGGATTCATAAGGCAATCTTATTTTCTTTCTACGAAAATGTTCCATGCCCTTATTTAAAGGAAATTCAAATCTAATATTCCCTTCCTTCATATTGATGACAGCACCAATAGTCCTTAGGAAAGGTCTACCAAGAATGATAGGGCATGTAGTATTGCAATCAATATCAAGCACAATGAAATCTACGGGTACATACTTCATATTTGCAATAATAAGAACATCATTAATCCTTCCCATAGGTTTCTTAACAGTAGAATCCGCAAGATGCAAATTAAGAGAGCACTCATCAATCTCATTAAAGCCTAGAACATCACATAAAGACTTTGGAATCGCGGAAACACTAGCACCCAAATCACACAAAGCATTGCATTCATAGTTTTTGATCTTGACTTTGATAGTAGGTTCCCACTCATCATGAACTTTTCGAGGAATAGAAACTTCCAATTCAAGTTTCTCTTCAAGATATTTCATCATAGCATCGACGATATGATCGATGAAGGCCTTGTTTTGGCTATAAGCGTGTGGTGAGTTTAGCATGGATTGCATCAGGGAAATACATTCAATCAAAGAGCAACTATCATAATTGAAATCCTTGAAATCCAAAGTAGTAGTTTCATTACTACTCAAAGTTTTGATATCCTCTAATCCACTTTCAATGCTTTTAGCATCAAGATAGATAGACTCCGAATCATTGGGGCATTTTCGAACCAAGGTGGATTCATATCCAGCCCCATCATCATTATGTTTGACACTAGAAAACAAGGATTAAATGGGAGTCACACCAAGCACTTTATGATCTTCGTGATTCTCATCACGAGAACACGCCTTTTTAAGCCATTCATGTCTAGCATGAATTTGGGCGGTTCTTTCTTTACTCTCATTCATGGAAACATGCATAGCTTTCAAAGTTTCATCCATTTTGATCTTGGGAGGAGCACATCTAACATTCAAAGCATCAATATCAAGAGACATTCTATCAACGCTCCTAGCCAAATCGACAATTTTGAGTAGTTTTTCTTCTATGGACGCATTGAAAATCTATTGCGAGTTGATAAACTCTTTAATATTACTCTCTAGATCAGAGGGTAATTTATTGTAATTTCCATGAGTATTGTTGTAGGAGTTGCCAAAGTTATTAGAGGGATTACTAGGGAAAAGCCTAGGAATATATATTCCTCTAAAAGCATTGTTGTTGCAAAAATTATTCCTACCAAAAAAATTAACGTCCAAGATTTCATTGCTACTCTCAATCAAGGAAGACAATGGCATATCATTTGGATCTAAAGGAGCACCTTTACTAGCAAACAATTTCATTAACTCATCCATCTTAGCACTTAACGAGTTAATTTCTTCTATAGCGTGTACTTTTTTACTAGTAGGTGACCTATCAGTGTGCCATTGAGAATAGTTTGTCATGATATTGTCTAGGAGTTTTGTGGCTTCTCCTAATGTGATTTCCATGAAAGTTCCACCGGAGGCGGAGTCCAAGATATTTCTAGAAGAAAAATTCAAAGCAGCGTAGAAGATTTGTATAATCATCCAAAGACTCAAGCCATGAGCGGGACAATTTCTAATCATCAATTTCATTCTCTCCCAAGATTGTGCAACATGTTCATGATCAAGCTGCTTAAAATTCATGATATCATTACGGAGAGAGATAATCTTAGCCGGCACAAAATACTTGGATATATAAGCATCTTTGCACTTGTTCCAAGAATCAATACTATTTTCGCACAAAGATGAAAACCAAGTTTTTGCTCGATCTCGCAATGAGAACGGAAATAGCTTCAATTTAATCACATCATTATCCACATCTTTCTTCTTTTGCATATCGCATAACTCAATGAAGGTATTAAGATGGGATGCGGCATCTTCACTAGGAAGGTCGTAGAATTGCTCTTTCATAACAAGATTCAGCAAAGCAGCATTGATTTCATATGATTCTGCACTAGTGGCGGCAGCAACCGGAGTACTAATAAAATCATTATTATTAGTACTCGAGAAGTCACAAAGTTTGGTGTTTTCAGTCATGGTGACTTCAGCAAGCAAACAAGAACACAAGCGAACGGAAAGCAAGCGAAAGAAAAGGGCGGACAAAAAAGGCAAATATTTTTGTAAATTTTTGTTTTTCAGAAGTGGGGGAGAGGAAAACAAGAGACAAAAAAGTAAATGCAAGAGATGAGTTTGCGACACTTACTTGGATAAGCTTCACTTGATGCTCCCCGGTAACGGCGCCAGAAATTGGCACGTTGACGGGAGACTATTCTTGACTTGATCCTCCCCAGCAACGGCGCCAGAAATTCTTCTTGCTAACTCTTGAGCTTGCGTTGGTTTTTTCCCTTGAAGAAGAAAGGGTGATGTAGCACAATAGCAGTAAGTATTTCCCTCAGTTTGAGAACCAAGGTATCAATCCAGTAGGAGTATCAAGACGAAGCGCCAATGTACCTGCGCAAAAACAGCAAATTTGCACCCAACGCTACAAAGGGGTTGTCAATCCCTTCACGATTGATTGCAAGGTGAGATCTGAAGGCAGAAGGTGCAACAAAGTAAAAGTGTAAGGCTGAAAATATGATGTGAAGTAGACCCGGGGGCCATAGTGTTCACTAGAGACTTCTATCAAGATAGCAAATATTACGGTGGGTGAACGAATTACTGTCGAGCAATTGATAGAACCGCGCAAAGTCATGAAGATATCTAAGGCAATGATCATACATATAGGCATCACGTACGAGACAAGTAGACCGATACTTTCTGCATCTACTACTATTGCTCCAAACATCGACCGCTATCCAGCATCCATCTAGTGTATTGAGTTCAAGACAAACAGAGTAACGCCTTAAGCAAGATGACATGATGTAGAGGGATAAATTCATGCAATAGATATAAACCCCATCTTTTTACCCTTGATGGCAACAACACGATGCATGACTCGCTACCCCTTCTGTCACTGGGTGAGGTCACCGCACGGTATGAACCCAAAACCAAGCACTTCTCCCATTGCAAGAATCACAGATCAAGTTGGCCAAACAAAACCCACAACTCGAAGAGAATTACAAGGATATGAAATCATGCATATAAGAGATCAGAATAAACTCAAATAAGATTCATAGATAATCTAATCATAAATCCACAATTCATCGGATCTCGACAAACACACCGCAAATGAAGATCATGGAGAACTTTGTATTGAAGATCCAAGAGAGAGAAGAAGCCATCTAGCTACTAGCTATGGACCCGAAGGTCTATGGTGAATTACTCACGCATCATCGGAGAGGCAATGGTATTGATGAAGAAGCCCTCCGTATCCGAATCCCCCCTTCGGTAGGGCACCAGAACGTGCCCAGATGGTATCTTGCAGAGACAGAAACTTGCGGCGGCGGAAAAGTATTTTCGTGAATCTCTCCCGTGGTTTTGGATTTTTCGGGGATTTATAGGCGGAAGAAGTAGGGCAGAGGAGCCCCAGGGGGGCCACAAGCCTGCTAGGTGCGGGCCCCCTCTAGTCGCACCTAGGGGGCTTGTGGCCTCCCTTGGTGCCCTATGCCTTGGTTCTCAAGCTTCCTGCGTATCTTATGTTCCGGAAAAAATCTTTTCAGAGGTTTTATTCCATTTGGACTCCGTTTAATATTCTCCTCTAAAAAGGGTCAAAAACACGGAAAAAAACATGAACTGGCACTTGGCACTGAGTTAATAAGTTAGTCCCAAAAAAGATGTAAAAGGCATACAAAACATCCAAAGTTTGACAAGATAATAGAATGGAACCATCAAAACTTATAGATACGTTGGAGACGTATCAGCTACCACTGTCGGGCCCCTCGGACTAGGGGTACCCAACCCGTCGGCCTGTGGCCCCGGGCGCGACTCAGTAGGATAAGCCTGGTTCGGCCCATCGGCGAGCCCGGCGAGAAGAACCCTCACGAGGGCCTGTGCCTCGCAATACCAGCACTGGAAGATCGTCGCCAAGGGCCTTGGGAGGGCGTCCATCACGATGTTTTTCCCCTGAGGCCCCCAAGGAGCGAGCCCACAGAGGACGACTTGTCCGGGTCCCATGACCCAGCTCCTTCATGTGGATGAGGCACGCCGGGCAGGTGGCGCAGGAGCGGTGCCAGCGATTGCGTACGGGGAGGGTTTCCCCTCCCATGCTAAGTAAGCTCGGATCATTGGCGTGCGCCTCAAGCGACTCCCAAAGGTTTCCTGTTCGGTGCAAGAAGACTAAAGCAGGAGACTCCACAGGATAGGGATCATCCCCGTGCCCACTAGCACGTCATGAAAAGAATAATTTGCAGGCGAAGACCACCTTTTTCACGGCGTACTACAGTCCTGTCCCCGTTCGAAAATTGTCTTTGTGGCAACCCTTCCCGCCATTGATTTTCGGGGGAAGAGGACCAAGGTTAGTGTATAGGAGAGGCCCCGCCTACATAGAAGGGGATCCGACCTCATCCTCAGGCTAGGGAAAGGACCCACCTTTCTTCTTGTCTTCCACCTCAAGCAATACCACCACAAGAAGGATTAGGGTATTACACCGTGAGGTGGCCTGAACCTGGGTAAACGACCGTGTGTTTCACCTAGTACTCATGTCTCACGCTACCGGAGAGCCGCCGTCAAGCCGTGAGGTAGAACAGGGTAGGAGAGCGAGCGCACCCAATATTTGAACCTTTCCTTGGTCCACGGAGCCCCGATTTTGACATTTGGCGCGCCAGGTATTGGTGCGTAGCCATTCTCCCTCTCTAGTTTTGCCCCGGCATCCTAGGCTCTATGGTCAACACTCGCTACGCGCGCACCAAGGACTCGACGTCTGGCGGCTGCTACTGGCCTGCCGCCGGCGGTGCCTACGGGAAACACGGCTCGTCCTATCCCCCGGCATGGCAAGGGGGCCACTCCACCATGTCCCCCGCGGCGGACGTCTCGGCTTGCGTTCGCATGGGAGATGTGAACACGCAGTACGCGCTGCTCATGGATGGCGAGTTGATCCGCCATTTCCTGACCGGCGGAGGGTACGACGCCTGGGCGGGCCGCATCGTCGGGCGCGTCAGCGTCGCCAGCAGGGCATAGGTGCTCTACGCCCCGCTTCGTGTTGGGGAACGTCGCATGGGAAAATAAAAATTTCCTACGCGCACGAAGACCTATCATGGTGATGTCCATCTACGAGGGGGATTTCAGATCTACGTACCCTTGTAGATCGCACAGCAAAAGTGTTAATAAACGCGGTTGATGTAGTGGAACGTCCTCATGTCCCTCGATCCGCCCCGCGATCCGTCCCGCGATCCGTCCCACGATCCGCTCTCATCTAGTGCCGAACGGACGGCACCTCCGCGTTCAGCACACAAACAGCTCGACGATGATCTCGGCCTTCTTGATCCAGCAAGAGAGACGGAGAGGTAGATGAGTTCTCCGGCAGCGTGACGGCGCTCCGGAAATAGTGGTGATCTAATCTCCGCAGGGCTCCGCCCGAGCTACGTGGAAACGCGATCTAGAGGAAAAACCATGGAGGTATGTGGTTGGGCTGCCGTGGCAAAGTTGTCTCAAATGAGCCCTAAAACCTCTGTATATATAGGTGGGAGGGGAGGGGCCTTGCCTTGGCGCTCAAGGAGCCCCAAGGGGTTCGGCCGAACCAAGGGGGAGAGTCCTCCCCTTCCAATCCTAGTCCAACTAGGATTGGAAGGTGGAGTCCTTCTCCACTTTCCCACTTCCCCTTTTTTTCTTTTCTCTTTGATTTTTATTTCTCCTACGCATAGGGCTTCTTGGGCTGTCCCACCAGACCACTAAGGGCTGGTGTGGCACCCCTAAGGCCTATGGGCTTCCCTCGGGTGGGCTGGCCCCTCCCGGTGAACATCCGGTACCCATTCGTCACTCCCGGTACATTCCCGGTAACTCCGAAAACCTTCCGGTAATCAAATGAGGTCATCCTATATATCAATCTTCATCTCCGGACCATTCTGTAAACCCTCTTGATGTCCGTGATCTCATCCGGGACTCCGAACAACATTCGGTAACCAACCACATAACTCAAATACGCATAAAACAACGTCGAACCTTAAGTGTGCAGACCCTGCGGGTTCGAGAACTATGTAGACATGACCCGAGGGACTCCTCGGTCAATATCCAATAGTGGGACCTGGATTCCCATATTGGCTCCTACATATTCTACGAAGATCTTATCGTTTGAACCTCAGTGCCAAGGATTCATATAATCCCGTATGTCATTCCCTTTGTCCTTCGGTATGTTACTTGCCCGAGATTCGATCGTCAGTATCCGCATACTTATTTCAATCATGTTTACCGGCAAGTCTCTTTACTCGTTCCGTAATACAAGATCCCATGACTTACAATAAGTCACATTGCTTGCAAGGCTTGTGTGTGATGTTGTATTACCGAGTGGGCCCCGAGATACCTCTCCGTCACACGGAGTGACAAATCCCAGTCTTGATCCATACTAACTCAACAGACACCTTCGGAGATACCTGTAGAGCATCTTTATAGTCACCCAGTTATGTTGTGACATTTGATACACACAATTTATTCCTCCGGTTCCAGTGAGTTATATGATCTCATGGTCATAGGAATAGATACTTGACACGCAGAAAAACAGTAGCAACAAAATGACACGATCAACATGCTACGTTCATTAGTTTGGGTCTAGTCCATCACATGATTCTCCTAATGATGTGATCCCGTTATCAAGTGGCAACACTTGCCTATGGTCAAGAAACCTTAACCATCTTTTATCAACGAGCTAGTCAACTAGAGGCTTACTAGGGACAGTGTTTTGTCTATGTATCCACACAAGTATTGTGTTTCCAATCAATACAATTATAGCATGGATAATAAACAATTATCATGAACAAATAAATATAATAATAACTAATTTATTATTGCCTCTAGGGCATATTTCCAACAGTCTCCCACTTGCACTAGAGTCAATAATCTAGTTCACATCACCATGTGATTTTAACGAATCCAACACCCATATAGTTCTCGAGTCTGATCACGTCTTGCTCGTGAGAGAGGTTTTAGTCAATGGTTCTAAAACTTTCAAATCCGTGTGTTCTTTCCAAATCTTTATGTCATCTTATAGATGCTGCTACTACATGCTATTCGGAAATACTCCAAATATCTACTCTACTATACGAATCTGTTTCACTACTCATAGTTATTCGGATTAGTGTCAAAGCTTGCATCGACGTAACCCTTTACGATGAACTCTTTAACCACCTCCATAATCGAGAAAAATTCCTTAGTCCATTAGTTACTAAGGATAAATTTTGACCGCTGCTAGTGATTCAATCATGGATCACTCTCTGTACCTCTCAACATACTTTGACGCAAGGCACACATCAGGTGCGGTACTCAGCATGGCATACTTTAGAGTCTACGGCTAAGGCATAGAAGACGACCTTCGTCTATTCTCTTTATTCTGCCGTGGTCGGGTTTTGAGTCTTACTCAAATTCACACCTTACAACACAGTCAAGAACTCCTTCTTTGCTAATCTAGTTTTTAACTCCTTCAAAAACTTGTCAAGGCATGCATCTTGTCGAAACTTCTATTAAGCGTTTCGATCTATCTCCATAGATCTTGATTCTCAACGTTCAAGTAGCTCAATCCAGGTATTCCTTTGAAAAACTCCTTTCAAACAACCTTGTATGCTTTACAGAAATTCTACATTACTTCTGATCAACAATATGTCAACCACATATACTTATGAGAAATTCTATAGTGCTCCCACTCACTTCTTTGGAAATAGAAGTTTCTCATAAACCTTGTACAAACCCAAAATCTTTGATCATCTCATCAAAGTCTATATTCCAACTCCGAGATGCTTGCACCAGTCCATTGAAGGATCGTTGGAGCTTGCATACTTGCTAGTATCCTCAGGATCGACAAAACCTTCTAGTTGTATCATATACAATCTTTCCTCAAGGAAACCGTCGAGGAAACAATGTTTTGTCTTCCTATGTGCAATATTTCACAAATAATGCAGCAACTACTAACATAATTCCAACAGATTTTTAGCATCGCTACGAGTGAGAAAGTCTCATCATAGTCAACTATTTGATCTTGTCGGAAACATCTTTGCGACAAGTCGAGCTTTTCTTAATAGTGACGATTCACCATCATCGTCTGTCTTCCTTATAAAGATCCATCTTTACTTAATAGTCCTACGACCATCAAGTTCTTCCAAAGTCTATACTTTGTTCTCACATATGGATTCTCTCTCGGATTTCATGGCCTCCAGCCATTTGTCGGAATTCGGGCCCACCATTGCTTCTCCATAACTCGTAGGTTCATTGTTGTTCAACAACATAACCTCCAAGACAGGGTTACCGTACCACTCTGTAGTAGTATGCGACCTTGTCGAACTACGAGGTTTGTAGTAACTTGATCCAGTGCTTAATAATCACCATCATCAGCTTCCACTTCAATTAGTGTAGGCGCGACAGGAACAACTTCATGCGCCCTGCTACACACTGGTTGAAGTGATGGTTCAGTAACCTCATCAAGTTCTACCACCCTCCCACTCAATTCTTTCGAGAGAAACCTTTCCTCGAGAAAGGATCCGTTTCCAGAAACAAAAACTTTGCTTTCGGATCTGAGATAGGAGATGTATCCAACTGTTTTGGATATCCTATGAAGATGCTTTCATCCACTTTGGGTTCGAGCTTATCAGACTAAAACCTTTTTCACATAAGCATCGCAACCCAAACTTTCAAGAAGCAACGGCTTAGATTTCTCTAAACCTCAGTCTATACTGTGTCATCTCAACGGAAATACGTGGTGCCCTATTTAAAGTGAATGCGGTTGTCTCCAATGCATAACTCATAAACGATAGTGGTAATTCGATAAGAGACATCATAGTATGCACCATATCAAATAGGGCGTGGGTATGACGTTCAGACACATCATAACACTATGGTGTTCCAGGTGGCATGAACTGCGAAACAATTTCCACATTGTCTTAACTGCGTACCAAAACTCGTAACTCAGATATTCATCTCTATGATCATTTCGTGGACAGTTTATCCTCTTGTTACGACGAACTTCACTCTGAAACAGAATTGAACTTTTCAATATTTCAGACTTTGTGATTCATCAAGTAAATACTCCTGTATCTACTCATATCGTCAGTGAAGTAAGAACATAACGACATCTACTGCGTGCCTTAGCACTCATTGGACTGCACACATCAAAAATGTATTATTCCCAACAAGTTACTCTCTTGTTTCATGTGGCATGTTTTGCATGTCTCAAGTGATTCAAAATCAAGCGAGTCCAAACGATCCATCTCTCATGGAGTTTCTTCATGCATTTATACCAACAGGTATGGTTTGCATGTCTCAAACATTCCAAAAATGAGTGAGTACAAAGATCCATCAGCATGGAGCTTCTACATGCATTTTATACCAACATGACTCAAGTGGCAGTGCCACAACTAAGTGGTACTATCATTATTACTTTGTATCTTTTGGCACTAATATTATGAACATGTGTAACACTACGATCGAGATTCAATAAACCATTGAGGGTAATTATTCAAGCAAATAGAAGAACTATTATTCTCTTTAAATGAATAATTGTATTGCAATAAACACGATCCAATCATGTTCATGCTCAACGCAAACACCAAATAACAATTATTTAGGTTTTACCACCAATCCCGATGATAGAGGGAGCGTGCGACGTTTGATCACATCAACCTTGGAAACACTTCCAACACTTATCGTCACCTCGCCTTTAGCAAGTCTCCGTTTATACCATAGCTTTCATTTCGTGTTACTAATCACTTAGCAACTGAACCGGTGTCCAATACCCTCGCGCTACTAGGAGTACTAGTAAATTACACATCAACATCATGTATATCAAATATACTTCTTTCGACTTTGCCAGCCTTCTTATCTACCAAGTATCTAGAGTTGCTCCGCTTCAGTGACCGTTCTCCTCATAACAGAAGCACTTAGTCTCGGGCTTGGGTTTAATCTTGGGTCTCTTCATTAGTGCAGCAACTATTTTGCCGTTTCACGAAGTATCCCTTATGGCCCTTGCCTTTCTCGAAACTTAGTGGTTTTACTAACCATCAACCATTGATGCTCCTTCTTGATTTCTACTTTCGCAGTGTCAAACATCGCGAATCGCTCAAGGATCATTGTATCTATCCTTGATATGTTATAGTTCATCACGAAGCTCTCACAGCTTGGTGGCAGTGACTTTGGAGAACCATCACTATCTCATCTGGAAGATTAACTCCCACTTGATTCAAGCGATTGTCGTAATTAGACAATCTGAGCACACGCTCAACGATTGAGCCATTCTCCTTTACTTCGTGGACAGAGAATCTTGTCGGAGGTCTCATACCTCTTAACAAGGGCACAAGCATGAAATCACAATTTCATCTCTTTAGAACATCTCCTATGTTCCGTGACGTTTCAAAACGTCTTCGGCGCCTTGCTTCTAAGCCATTAAGTATTTTGCACTGAACTATTGTGTAGTCATCAGAAACGTGTATGTCGGATGTTCACAACATCCACAGACGACGCTCGAGGTGCAGCACACGAGTGGTGCATTAAGGACATAAGCCTTCTGCGCAGCAATCGAGGACAATCCTTAGTTTTACAGACTCAGTCCGCAAAGTTTGCTACTGTCAACTTTCAACTAAATTTTCTCTAGGAACATATAAAAACAGTAGAGCTATAGCGCAAGCTACATCTTAATTCGCAAAGACCATTAGACTATGTTTATGAAAATTAGTTCAATTAATCAAATTACCTAAGAACTCCAACTCAAAAAGTACATCTCTCTAGTCATTTGAGTGGTACATGATCCAAATCCACTATCTCAAGTTCGATCATCACGTGAGTCGTGAATAGTTTCAGTGGTAAGCATCTCTATGCTAATCATATCAACTATACGATTCATGCTCGACCTTTCGGTCTCATGTGTTCCGAGGCCATGTCTGCACATGCTAGGCTCGTCAAGCTTAACCCAAGTGTTCCGCGTGTCCAACTGTTTTGCACCCGTTGTATGTGAACGTTGAGTCTATCAAACCCGATCGTCACGTGGTGTCTCGAAACGACGAGTTGTCGCAACGGTGCACAGTCGGGGAGAACACAATTTCATCTTGAAATTTTAGTGAGAGATCACCTCATAATGATACCGTCGTTCTAAGCAATATAAGGTGCATAAAGGATTAACATCACATGCAATTCATAAGTGACATGATATGGCCATCATCATGTGCTTCTTGATCTCCATCACCAAAGCACCGGCACGATCTTCTTGTCACCGGCGTCACACCATGATCTCCATCAACGTGTCGCCATCGGGGTTGTCGTGCTACTCATGCTATTACTACTAAAGCTACATCCTAGCAATATAGTAAACGCATCTGCAAGCACAAACATTAGTTTAAAGACAACCCTATGGCTCCTGCCGGTTGCCGTACCATCGACGTGCAAGTCAATATTAACTATTACAACATGATCATCTCATACATCCAATATATCACATCACATCGTCGGCCATATCACATCACAAGCATACCCTGCAAAAACAAGTTAGACGTCCTCTAATTGTTGTTGCATGTTTTACATGGTGAAGATGGGTATTTAGAAGGATCGCATCTTACTTACGCAAACACCACAACGGAGATGTATGAATTGCTATTTAACCTCATCCAAGGACCTCCTCGGTCAAATCCGATTCAACTAAAGTTGGAGAAACCGACACTCGCCAGTCATCTTTGAGCAACAGAGTTGCTCGTAGCGATGAAACTAGTCTCTCCTAAGCGTACGAGTAATGTCGGTCCGAGCCGCTTCGATCCAACAATACCGCGGAGTCAAGAAAAGACTAAGGAGGGCAGCAAATCGCACATCACCGCCCACAAAACTTTTGTGTTCTACTCGAGATAACATCTACGCATGAACCTAACTCATGATGCCAGTGTTGGGGAACGTCGCATGGGAAACAAAAAATTTCCTACACGCACGAACACCTATCATGGTGATGTCCATCTACGAGGGGGATTTCAGATCTACGTACCCTTGTAGATCGCATAGCAGAAGCGTTAATAAACGTGGTTGATGTAGTGGAACGTCCTCACATCCCTCAATCCGCCCCGCGAACCGTCCCACGAACCGTCCCGTGATCCGTCCCACGATCCGCTCCGATCTAGTACCGAACGGACGGCACCTCCGCGTTCAGCACACGTACAGCTCGACGATGATAGGGCTTCTTGGGCTCTCCCACCAGCCCACTAAGGGCTGGTGTGGCACCCCTAAGGCCTATGGGCTTCCCCCGGGTGGGATGGCCCCTCCCGGTGAACATCTAGAACACATTCGTCACTCCCGGTACATTCCCGGTAACTCCAAAAACCTTCCGGTAATCAAATGAGGTCATCCTATATATCAATCTTCGTCTCCGGACCATTCCGGAAACCCTCGTGACATCTGTGATCTCATCCGGGACTCCGAACAACATTCAGTAACCAACCATATAACTCAAATACGCATAAAACAATGTCGAACCTTAAGTGTGCAGACCCTGCGGGTTCGAGAACTATGTAGACCCGAGGGACTCCTCGGTCAATATCCAATAGCAGGACCTAGATGCCCATATTGGATCCTACATATTCTACGAAGATCTTATCGTTTGAACCTCAGTGCCAAGGATTCATATAATCCCGTATGTCATTCCCTTTGTCCTTCGGTATGTTACTTGCCCAAGATTCGATCGTCAGTATCCGCATACCTATTTCAATCTCGTTTACCGACAAGTCTCTTTACTCGTTCCGTAATACAAGATCCCGTGACTTACAATAAGTCACATTGCTTGCAAGGCTTGTGTGTGATGTTGTATTACCGAGTGGGCCCCGAGATACCTCTCCGTCACACGGAGTGACAAATCCCAGTCTTGATCCATACTAACTAGACGGACACCTTCGGAGATACCTGTAGAGCATCTTTATAGTCACCCAGTTACGTTGCGACGTTTGATACACACAAGGTATTCCTCCGGTGCCAGTGAGTTATATGATCTCATGGTCATAGGAATAAATACTTGACACGCAGAAAAATAGTAGCAACAAAATGACACGATCAACATGCTACGTTCATTAGTTTGGGTCTAGTCCATCACATGATTCTCCTAATGACGTGATCCCGTTATCAAGTGACAACACTTGCCTATGGTCAGGAAACCTTGACCATCTTTGATCAACGAGCTAGTCAACCAGTGGCTTACTAGGGACAGTGTTTTGTCTATGTATCCACACAAGTATTGTGTTTCCAATCAATACAATTATAGCATGGATAATAAACGATTATCATGAACAAAGAAATATAATAATAACTAATCTATTATTGCCTCTAGGGCATATTTCCAACACTTCGCCCCCCAGCACCAAAAGCGGGGGGAAGGCGGCAAACCGGCCTCACCGCCTCGTGACGACCTGCCTGGGTCTCAGCTCGAGAGGCTTGGGAAAGACGTGTTCGGCGCTATGCTCTTCCTCCTCCACGTCCCGGTGGCCAGCCCAGGGTCATTGTCGGGCCCTCATGTGGACGCACCCGGAAGGGGCGGCACGGTGTTTTGTGCTCACTGCGATGTGCGCACCCACGACACTGAGGACTGTCGAGTGGACGAATCTGCTTGAGAGATGCGCGCGGCCCGGCATCGGGCCCGCGCTCGTGTCTATAAGCCAGGGAGAGCCGCGTCAGGCATAGGTGTCGCGTGCCTCGCGCCTTCCATCAGCGCGCGCTTCCCCCCGGCATAGGAGGCCGCGCCCAACGTTGTCGTTGGGCTGGGCATGGGGGCTCCCGCCTGGCCCACACGAAGGACCGCCTCGGTCCGCAAGCATGGCACGGGATACCAGGGGCACATGGGATCATCATTCAAGGTCTGGCGAGCAGCAGAGCATGAGAACACAGACGCTTCACGAGGTGCCGGGACCCATGGGCCCTCGGTGCCTTAGGATTCGTCCTCACGAGATGCTGCAGATTCACGAGCTAGTCGACCTCCCCTCCCATTGAGGCAGGCCTCAGCAACGCACATAGTCAAGAGTCCTAATGCGTCCACAACAGCATGGCTGCCAGGTGATTTTTTGGGTTTCCTAACTTGGGCAGTACCATGTACTTTGTCTCGTCTCAAGCGGGCATTTTCTGAATATATAAAAGCCCGATTAACCTTCACCTGAGATGGTATGGTCTGTTTGGACTTTAAGCTCTGATTCTTCGACGCCAGTGGGGGATGACGTGCCCTTGCAACCGCCACAAGAAGGATTGATGGTGAGGGGCAAGACACAGCGTCTGTGTAGGATTTGTCCTCACAGCATCGAGAAATCTAAGTGATCGAGCTATGGCTCGTGGGCTGGCCACCCGTGTTAGCCATCTCACCAAGGTCCTTAGTGTCGCGCCCTCTCGACAAGCCGTCATGCCCGAGGTGAAGAAGACGCAACCCGGAACTGGACTAGAGCCTTGCGGCTCCATGCGACAACACTCTTGATGATGTGTTCCCTCAGACACGTGGGGTGTGAACGACACTCATGTTTGGGCCTTGGGGGCACGCAACGGCACTCTTGGGAGTACCCAGGGTGTGATCGACACTCACGTTGGGGCCTCAAGGGCGCACCTGAAGACTGGGTTAGGAACTCTTGATCCTTGTGTCTAGGGTATCCGCCCACTATCGTCGCTCGTGACCCTTTCACATAATAACGAGGGGGCTATAAATGCTCGGGGCCTCCTATGCGAAACCCAATGACGGGTCGCGTCATGGCCGCGGTGGAGGGGCCCTCCACCGTCCATAGCGGAACTCCCAATGCTCGGCGCTGACGGAATGACCATCGAATCGCGACTATGCCCATGCCATATTGGAAACCCTTGTATCGTGCCTCGGGTCGATTGAAAAGATGTTGCGCGAGTCGCACCCTTCTTTTAAGGTTGACCCATACTAAATACGGCAACCGCCTTCTTTCTAAGGTTCACTCGTACTAAATACGGCAACCGTTTTCATTCGCCTTTCTCTTCGACCTGCGAGCGAGCCCGCCAGGCTGACCCATGTTGATGCGGCAGCCGCCCCCCCCCCCCTTTTGGGGCTCGTGAGAAAGTTATCCTCAGGTTTTCAATGAAAGTTTCGGTCTTCGGGTTTTTTGGAGTTCCTTTGGTTCTTCTTCCCCTTACCACGAACAAGCCTAGCGGAGGCCCCATACCTCACTCGTTGACGGCGACGATGGCAAGGAAACGCCATTGCGGAACGCGCCTGCCAGCCTGCCCTAGGCCTCGCGCTTGCGGTGGCTGGGCATGGCGCATTGGCCTGGGGTCGCCTTGACAATGTCGGGGACCTCGGGGCTGAGCCCCATCTTGCGGGCATGCCCCGTGCGCACCACCTCATCAAGGTCATGAAATGTACCCCTCATGCAACGACCAGGCGCTAGAAGGAAGACGTGTGTTTTCACGCCAAGACACTCCCCTGCAGGGCTCCCCCTGAGGCCTCGCGAACCCTCGAGGCCTCGTGTGGCGGGCTTCATGAGGCGAGCCTCACACCTCAGGGACCACAATGCCCACGCTCAGGGGATGGATCTGAGTTTGATGAAAAATGTCGGGGAGAAGTTCATTTACAAATCAGAATAGCCTCTGAATCAAGGTTTGGAGAACATAATCTTTCTTACACGCCCTGCGGGGCCAGCGTGTTGCATTACACGAAAGGAGGACGGCATAAGAAAAATAAGGACGGGTCCTCGAAGAACCACGGCTGCAGACTCCGGCACCGGCGACTCGCCCGTGCTCAGTCAGAGTCCGCCTCCTCCTTCATGCGGGCGCCCTGGGAGCCAGCGGAGTCGTTGTCACCCGTGCCGCCGTCGGGGGAGGAGCTGTTGTTGCTGTCATCGGCGCTGGAGGAGCCGCTCCTGTCCTCCATGCAGCAGTCCAAGCGTTCGTCGGCACTCCCAAAGACCTTCACGAAGAGCGTGGCAACCCCGTAAAATTTGAACTGGATGACGTGCCTATCCTGTAAGCCTCGAGCGAGGGCGAGCGACTTCCACCCGCTCCTCACGAATAAGAAGCCGAGGGAGTTCAACTCGGTCGTCACCCAACTCGGCCCGTTGCAACACTCGTCCGGTTGTAGCCACACGCCCAAGGGCGCGAGATCCTCCATCTTCTTAGCGAAGAAGTCCAGAAGCCGGAGTCAGGTGCGGGGCCTGCCCTCCACCCGCACGATGAACTCGCGGGTAGCATCGGCAGAGTGACCTCGTGACTTTGGGGGTCGAACGCGTGCGCCGCCCTACTGGCCCCGTCCGCGGCCGCCTTGTCCGCCGCATCCGCCGCGCCCGCGGACTACACCCCTCTCGCGGATGATGAGGGCGCCACGGGCTGTCGGCGAGCAACGCGCGTGTCCCCCGGGAGGAGCCTCGAGCATCGTGCACCCGCTCCCCTCTTTACTGTCGCCTTCCTGTCACCGGCGAGGGACCTTTTCGCTGGCACCATCACCACAGCGACAGGGAGCAGGAATGGGAAGCAAGGGTGAGAAGGCTGGGGCACGGGGTCCCTCCCCCTCGCCTTTATATGGAGCCACCGAGCGGGCGGTTGGTCTACGCTGCTTCGCACGTACCCCACACGTAAAAGATTAACAGGGGAAATAATGGCCCCGCATAATGTGCATGCTTTATGGCGCCACCAAACAGGAACCAAGCCGACATGGGAAGTGGGAGCGCCCAATGCCCGTTGCTTGCCACGTGTCGCGCGTGACTCTTCAGTGGGGAAGGCCCGCACCGCTCCGTTCCCCACTGCGGGAGAAAACACATTGATGTGTACGCGTGTGGATCGAGCCGTTGGGCCAAAGGGCCTGGGGAGGCCCAGAGGTGCCAGTTGTGGCCTCACGGTGCGCGTCGCAGCCTAGGATCGACCCGTCACTATGTTACCCGGACAAGACCCTCGAGACGGCAGCGGCCTCGCGAGGCTCACGCCCGCGGCCGACGTCGGGGATTTTGAGGTGCACCCGCGGAGCGGTGCCGAGAGCTGCTCCGGGGGCTGTGCTGGAAGAACGACCAAGGCAGCGCAGAGCGGTAGCCTGGCCAGGCAGGGGCAAGTGCTAAGGAGCGCTCGGGGGCTACTCCCCCCCTCGGGGGGGGGGGTCTCATTACCCGATGGGAAAGGGCCGTCGGGGCATAACGCCGCTTGGCCTCCCGATGGGGACTAGGGAAACACGAGAGGGGCGCCTGAAGGCCTTGGAAGGGCAACAAGGGCACGTCGAGCATGACAGTTAGACATCATTAAAAACAAAGGTACGTTTCATGGCGTGTGACACCCCACACGGGGTTGGGTGATTTTTGAATGCAACAGGAAAAGGGATGCCTAGGCGGAGGAGGCTTGTCCTCGTTGCGGCCCTCGAAGGCCCCGGCACACGGGCTGTTGCTTCCTTCGGGGGTCTCCACTCGGACGAATAACTCTACCAGGAACTCCATGTGCTCGCACACCTCTTCCTTGAGGGGGCCCTGGAGGTCCTCGGGAACCGGCTCCGTCACGAGGGGGAGGTCAAACGTGGGGTCACGACGATGCAGGTTCGAGAAGACATGCGCCACCACGTTGCCCAAGAGATCACGTGCGCTGGACTCAATGTCATCGTCCACCTTGGAGACGCCCGACTCTAGCGCCTCCACCACCTTGGTGAAGTCGAGGTAACCACCGTCCCCATGCACGCAGGGCAGCGGCAGGGCATCCGCGACGAAGCGGCGCAACGCACCGTTCGCGTGAAGGGCGAGCTCTAGGAATAGCTTGGCGTGATGCGCCTCCATCATTCGCGCATGTGCAGTGTTGACCTTGGTCGCGTGCATGCCATCGGCGGCTTATTCAACCTGGGCCTGGAGCGCGGCCAACTCCTCCTTGGTGCCCTCCTCGCCCCTGAGGGCGTCTAGAAGTGTGGCCTAAGCATCCCACATATGGGCCTCGAACGCGTTCGTCTCCGCCTGGATTGCTTCAAACCTAAGTCGTAGATGATCCTCCTATCGTGCGGGTTCGGTACGGTCTGGGTCCACCTCGTGCCCGAGGCAGATATGGAGAGTTGAGTTGCACGCTCGCAGGGACCGACCGGCGCTCCAGCGGGGGCTATGGATCCCACGAGCTTCGCGAGGCCGCTCGTGGAGTACGAGGCCTCCCCAGAAGGCGGCTTGATGTCTGCTAGAACTATGTTGGTATTTCCCCAAAGAGGAAGGGATGATGAAGTATAGGGACAGTAGGTATTTCCTCAGTGATGAGACGAAGGTTATCGGGCGAGTAGGAGAACCTCCTCACACCACGTAAACAGCACCTGCACACAAATAACAAATACTCGCAACCCCACGTGTTAAAGGGGTTGTCAATCCCTCCCCGGCAACGGCGCCATAAATTGGCACGTTGGCGGGAGACTATCTTGACTTGATCTTCCCTCACAATGGCGTCAGAAATTCCTTTCGGGTACGGCGCCTCAAGATAGGCAAATAAAGTGAGGTAAAAGTGGTAGATAGGATAAATATATCGCGGAACAATTAAATTGCAGCAAGGTATTTTTGTATTTTTGGTTTAATAGATCTGGAAATAAAAGCAAAGGAAAATAGATCACAAAGGCAAATATGATGAAAAGAGACCCGAGCGCCGTAGGTTTCACTAGTGGCTTCTCTCGAGAAAAATAGCAAATGGTGGGAAAACAATTACTGTTAGTAAATTGATGAAACTTCAAATAATCATGACGATATCCAGGCAATGATCATTATATAGGCATCACATCCAAGATTAGTAGACTGACTCCTGCGTGCATCTACTACTCTTACTCCACACATCGATCGCTATCCAGCATGCATCTAGTGTATTAAGTTCATGGAAAAATGGAGTAATGCAATAAGAACGATGACATGATGTAGACAAGATCTATTTATGTAGAAATAAACCCCATCTGGGGCCCAGGCGCGCCCCGGTGTTCTTGGCCCACTGGCCCAAAAAAATCCACAAAAAGTTTCGTTGAGTTTGGACTCCATTTGGTATTAATTTCCTACGGTGTAAAAAACATGCAGAAAACATCAACTGGCACTGGGCACTATGTCAATAGGTTAGTACCAAAAAATGATATAAAATGACTATAAAATGATTGTAAAACATCCAAGAATGATAATATAACAGCATGGAACAATCAAAAAATATAAATACGTTGGAGACGTATCAACATCCCCAAGCTTAATTCCTACCCGTCCTCTTCATGCTCGTCCTCGAGTAGGTAAATGATAAAAATAGAATTGTTGATGTGGAATGTTGCCTAACATGTTCATCACATTTCTTTTATTTATAGCATGGACATTTGGACTTTTATATGCTTCAAAGCAATAATCTAGTTTTGACATGACGACTTTAATACTCAAGCATACCAACAAGCAACCATTTCATTCAAAATATCAACACGAAAGCAAGTTATCCCTAGCCCATTATGATCAATCATTGATCCATTCATGAAACACACTCGAATATTAGCTACACCCAATGCTCAAATACGATCACAGTGCCCCTTAGTTGGTGCTTTATGAGAGAAGATGGAGACTCAAATTCAAAATAAAAATTGCATAAGTAAAAGAAAGGACCTTCGCCAAGGGAAGTATGGGTTTGTAGAGGTGCCAGAGCTCAAAGCGAAAATTGAGAGATAAAAACATTTTTGGAGGCACACTTTTCCCACCAACGAAAACGACTTAGAGATCCAACCACTTTCCATGCTAGATACATCATAGGCGGTTCCCAAACAGAAAATAAAGTTTATTCCTTTTTCCACCATTACTTTCACTTTCCATGGCTTGTCCGTATCCACGGGTGCCCTCCATACCAACACTTTCCAAGGAATTTATTATTTGACAACAAAAAGTAAATTCATTTTTTTTCATTTTGGGACTCGGCATCCCTAATACCTTTGGCTTACTCTCGTGCAATGACAAGTGAATAAACACTCATCGTGAGAATAACACATCTAGCATGGAAAATATTGGCCACCCCTCACCGCCTCGCGAGAGGTAGAGCACACAAAAGAGAAATTTATTTTGAAAATTAGAGATGGCACATGCAAATTTGCTTAGAACGAGATGGAAATACCGCATATAGGTAGGTATAGTGGACTCATATGGCAAATCTGGTTTAAAGGGTTTTGGATGCACAAGTGGTGGTCATACTTAGTGCAAAATGAAGGCTAGCAAAAAGATTGAGAAGCGACCAACCAAGAAACGAAAATCCTCGTACCCAAGCATTAAGCATAAGTAACACCTAATAATGCACCACAAGTAGGATATAAATTTCATTGCATAACTATTGACTTTCGTGCTTGCATAGGGAATCACAAACCTTAACATCAATATTCTTACTAAAGCACAATTACTCATCAAGACGACTCACATAACATATCTTCATATCTCAAAACCATTACTAAGAATCAAGTTTATTTTGTCCAATGATATTCATGAAAGTTTTTATTATATCCTCCTTGGATATCTATCACTTTGGGACTATTTTCATGTTTTCCTTTTGATAAGCTCAAACAAATTTAAGTGAAGAACATGAGCATAATTTTTATTTCTCTCAAAATAATCTAAGTGAAGCAAGAGAGAATTTCTTAAAAAACGTACTAACTCCCAAATAAATCTAAGTGAAGCATGAGAGCATTTCTTCAAAAATAACAAAGCACACCATGCTCAAAAAGATATAAGTGAAGTATTAGAGCAAATCCATGGCTCTAAAAATTTAAGTGAAGCATAGGAGCAAGCATAGCATAATTTTTGGCTCTCTCAAAAAGGTGTGTCCAGCAAGGATTCAAGACTTAAAACACAAAGCAAAATAAGCAAAGACTCATATCATACAAGACGCTCCAAGCAAAACTCATAATATGTGACGAATAAAAATATAGTTTCAAGTAAAATACCGATGGTTGTTAGAAGAAAGAGGGGATGCCACTCGGGGGCATCCCCAAGCTTAGTTGCTTGATACTTCATGAATATTATATTGGGGTGCCTCGGGCATCCCCAAGCTTAGACTTTTGCTAATCCTTATTCCATCATCCATTGTAAGATCATCCAAAACTTGAAAACTTCAATCACACAAAACTCAACAAAATCTTCGTGAGATCCGCTAGTATAAGAAAGCAAACCACTACTATAAGTACTTTTGCAAACCTATTCATACTTTATTTTTGCATTATATATACTGTATTCCAACTTTTCTATGGCAAAAATGCATCAAAGAAAACCATAGAATCATCAAAACAAGCACACAACGCAAAGAAAACAGAATCTGTCAAAAACAGAACAGTCTGTAGCAATCTGACTACTTTGAATACTTCGGTAACTCCAAAAAAACTGAAAACGTAGGACGATGTGAATAATTTGTTTATTAATCGTATGTGAAAAGAATCAACTCAAAATCACTTTTCTGTTAAAAATGAAAAACAATTGCATGAGCGCAAAAGTTTCTGTTTTTCAGCAAGATCAAATCAACTTTCACCCAAATCATCCCAAAGACATTGCTTGGCACAAACACTAATTTAAACCACAAAAACACATCTAACCAGAGGTGTAATTGTGTATTTTATTGAAAACGGCAAGAAAACCAAAAAGCAAAAAAGATACAAGTTGGGTTGCCTCCCAACAAGCGATATCGTTTTACGCCCCTAGCTAGGCATAACGCGCACGATCTAAGTGTTGTCATCTTTGTTTCTAGATCCATATGGTGTCCTCATGATTGATTCATTTGGTGGCCTAATTCTTGTTATAGTGAACTGTTGCATTGCCTTCCTTAGTGGAAATTGAAATTTAATGTTGCCTTCTTTCATATCAATCACGGCACCAATAGTATGTAAAAATGGTCTACCAAGTATAATTGGACAAGACGGATTGCAATCAATATCAAGAACAATAAAATCTATGGGCACATAATTCCTATTTGCAAGAATAAAAACATCATAAATTCTCCCATAGGATTTTTAATAGTAGAATCCGCCAAGTGTAAATTTAAAGAGTATTCTTCAATATTGGTAAGACCAAGCACATCACATAAAGATTTCGGAATTGTAGAAACACTAGCACCCAAGTCACATAAACCAAAACACTCATAATTTTTAATCTTGACTTTGAAAGTAGGTTCCCACTCATCATGCAATTTTCTAGGAATTGAAACTTCTAATTCCATTTTTTCTTGAAAAGCTTTCATCATAGTATCAACAATATGTTTAGTAAAAGCTTTATTTTGTTCATAAGCATGGGGTGAACTTATCATGGATTGCAACAAAGAAATATAATCAACCAAATAGAAACTATCAAAGTTAAAGTCTTTGTAATCCAAAATAGTGGGCACATCACTAGTTAAAGTCTTGGCCTCTTCAAACCCACTTTTATCAATTTTCTCAACAAGATTTTCACCCTCCGAATCATAGGGACGCCTTCTAACTAAAGTTGACTCTTCTCCAGTCCCTTTTTCATCAATCTTAGTTTTACTAAACAAAGAATCAATATAAGAAACACTAATCATTTTAAGATCTTCATCACTTTTATGAAAGTAATCACTAGAAAACGCTCTTTCTAAAAATTCTCTTTTAGCTCCAAGCATAGCGGTTCTTTTATTACTTTCATCCATAGAAACATAAACAGCTTTAATTGATTCTTAAAATTTAGGCACAAAAAATTTCATCTTGAGAGTTTCTACATCATGAGAAATTCTATCAATACTTCTAGACAAATCATCAACTCTATTCAACTTTTCTTCTATCGAAGTATTGAAAGTTTTTTGGGTATTGATAAATTATTTAATATTGTTCTCAAGATCATAGGTGTTTCTATTATTATTATAAGTAGGATTACCATAGGAATTACCATAATTATAAGAGGAATTACTAGGAAAGTCCTAGGATTAAAATTACCTCTATAAGCATTATTATTGAAATTGTTTCGCGAAATAAAATTCACATCTATGGCATCACTATTTTTATCCATCAAAGGAGACAAAGGCACATCATTAAAATCAAGAGGAGAACTATTATTAGCAACCAACTTCATCAGAGCATCAACTTTTTCACTCAAAGAATTTATTTCTTCTACCGAATTGACCTTTTTACTAGTAGGAGCTCTTTCGGTATGCCATTGTGAGTAATTGGCCATAACATTGTCTAGCAACTTAGTAGCTTCACCCAAAGTAATTTCCATAAAAGTACCCCCTCCGGTGGAATCCAAAATATTACGAGAAACAAAATTCAACCCCGCATAAAAAAATTGTATGATCATCCAAAGATTTAACCCATGAGTTGGGCAATTCCTTAGCATCAATTTCACCCTTACCCAAGGCTGTTTAACATGCTCATGTTCAAGTTGCTTGAAATTCATGATCTGGGTTCTAAGGGAAATAATTTTTGTGGGCGGAAAATACTTAGTAATATAAGCATCCTTGCACTTGTTCCAAGAATCATATCGCATAATTCCACGAATGTGTTATGATGGGTCACAGCATCCTCATTAGGAGTACCGGCAAATTGATCTTTCATAACAAGATTCAGCAAGGCAGTATTAATATCACAAGACTCCGCACTAGTGGTGGGAGGAGCAATCGGAGTGCTGATAAAATCATTGTTGTTGGTATTCGAGAAATCACACAACTTGGTGTTCTCTTGACTCATGATGACTTCACAACAAGATTGCACTCAAAAACAGATCTGACGAGAAAACGGCGAACGAAAAAGAGGGTGAATAAAACGGAAATTTTTTGTGAAGTGGGGAAGAGGAAAACGAGAGGCAAATGGCAAATAATATAAATTGCGAGGAGATGAGATTTGTGATTAGGAACCTGGTTGATGTTGAAGATCCTCCCCGGCAACGGCGCTAGAAATTCCTTTTGATGTCTGCTAGAACTACGTCGGTATTTCCCCAAAGAGGAAGGGATGATGCAGTATAGCGACAGTAGGTATTTCCCTCAGTGGTGAGACGGATGGCCCAAAAAATCCACAAAAAGTTTCGCTGCGTTTGGACTCCGTTTGGTATTGATTTCCTGCGATGTAAAAAAACATGCAGAAAATAGCAACTCGCATTGGGCACTATGTCAATAGGTTAGTACCAAAAATGATATAAAATGATTGTAAAACATCCAAGAATGATAATACAACAGCATGGGACAATCAAAAATTATAGATACGTTGGAGACGTATCACGGCGCGCGGGGGGACACCCCTAACAAGGTCACGCTGCGCCATTAGGGCACGGGCGCCCTGAAAGGTCCGGCAATCAGGGTTCGTCGGTCCAAGCAAGACACGTGAGAAGAAGCAACAGCAGTGGTGTACTTAGTAGTCACTGGTGGCCCAGCATCTTTGCGATGGGGCCAGCCGCGGCCCCCAAGGCTCCGCGCGCGCCTCATCGCCGGAAGCGTCCCTTCAAGTCACCATGGAATTGTGGGGAGAAAGGAGGCGGCGTTCGCACAGAGATGGAGGAGTAGCGCAGGAGTAGGAAGAAGGAAGAGGCGGTGTGGTGGAAAGCCCCGAGGGTGGTCGTCTTATAGCTATGATCATGGTCCTTGGGGCATCGTGCGAGTAGTGGCGACGTGTGCCCGTCGTGCGTCATGTGCCTTTATTGTCCTGTGGGCGGTTCCGACTTGCGTCGCCTCATTCCCCCAACCGGTTGTCTTAGCGGGAAGGACAGCGTAAGTGGATGGAATCGGTCAGAAGCAGTGATGGCAGGCATTGCACAAGAGCTTTGCCGCGGTTAGCTTGGGGCAGTTCCCAAAGCGTTGTGGGAAGGAAGGGTCCCACGTCGCATCGAACACCACGCGTTGAGTCTGGCCCATAGGTAGTTGGGACCCATGTCGCCTTGCCCCTCACGTTGGGACGAATCATACCCAACGCGGGCCCACGGGCTACTGTCGGGCCCCTTGGCCCAGGGGTACCCAGGCCCGTCGGCCTACGGCCTCAGGCGTGACTCGGCAGGATAACCCTAGTTCGGCCCATCAGCGATGCCGGCGAGAATAACCATCGCGGAGGCCTGTGCCTCGCGAGGCGAGCGCTTGAATATCGTCGCCAAGGTCCTCGGGAGGGCATTCGTCGCGAGGTTTTCCCCTGAGGACCCCGCGGAGCGAGCCTGCCGAGGGCGACTTTCTAACGACTAAATGCGGCACTTCCCTTATTTGGGGGCGAGGCCTCAAAAAGGGAAAGAGTCGCATCTAAACGTTTTGCAAGTAGGATAAACATCGCATTACATAATAAATGGAAGAGTAATAAGATTCGGCTTACACTTGCCACAAGCTAAATTACAAAGTCGCACAGTCATACATTATTCAAATGGAAACAGGGTCTGAGTACGGACAAGATAAACGACAAAAGCTAATGCTATCCCTCTTTGCTAGGCCCACGATCATGACCAAGTGCCTCTAATCCTCGGGATACGTCACGTACATCCTGTCACTGTCCTCGTCGAACTCCCACTTCAGCTGGGTATCCCCGTGAACATCTGCATCTGGGGTACCTGTACCTATGGGTGGTTGTAGTATACTGTGAGCCACAAGGACTCATAAATCTCATGACCTTGGTATCGAGTCTAACTAAGTTGATAGGTGAAGTTGGGGTAAGTGTTTGAGTTTGTGGCAGCCTAAGCATTTATGGTGGCTAACTTACGAAGAACATAAATAAGTTATGGTGGTCTACGTAAGACGGTCGAGATCTAAGAATGATCACTAAGTGATCTTTAACACCTATTTACGTCATTCATAACCCCATCTTGTTCTCGATCACGGAAGGAACTCTGAAAGAAATAGTCACGGTTACGCACACAGTTGGCAGGTTTTAATTAAGTTACTTCAAGTTATCTAGAACCTGATGTTAACAAAATATCCATGTTTGCCACGTAACCGTGGGCACGGCTTTTCGAAAGATTTAACCCTGCAGGGGTGCTCCAACTAATTCATCACAAATTAACACAGGACACAATGAAATCCTCAATCACGAAGCTCGTGATCTCGTCAAATTCCTTAGAGGAAAATCTCAACTCCGAGAAAAAACCAAAGTCTCACCGGAATCCCAATGCACAAGATATATTACTAAGGTAAGACAAGTCCAGCAAGACCACCCGACATGTCGACGAATCCGATAAGAGCCACGTATCTCAGTCTCAGGACACGACGGATGAGCAGTACGTACATTGGCCGGATAAAAATCCTCCGAGTTGCCTCGGGTGGCCCCCGCAAGTGGCTCTAGTTTGGACAAACACTCATGAGGAGCACTGGCCTGGGTTGTTGATTAATTCCTCAGGGTAGCTATTCCCTATGCCTTTTATTATTAAGTTGCTAGCAAATTAACACCAAAGTAGGGTCTTGCTAGGCAAGCCTTAACACTAAAAGATTCACCAAGGGGGACCCCATAACAACCCCGAATGTGTTAGGAGCGCTCAGTTATGGAATAAAACACCGGTAGCCGAAACTAAGGCGGCAACAGGGGAACAAATCACCTGGCAAAAGGCTAGGCCTTCCTCTATTAACCAAGTATATAGGTGTATTAATTAAATAGCATTTAAATAAGATGATATCAAATTCCCATGTTATCACATGGACCAGCTGGCACCTGCAACTAGCAATGCTAATAAAATGGTTCAGTAAGCCTAACCTAGCCAAACAATATTTGCTCGGAGGGGAAGTGTTAGAGGTTTCATGGCAATGTTTGATGGCCTATATATCATGTGGTAGGCAGCAAAGTATAATGATGGAAATGAATCAACTAAGCATAACAAAGCTTGAAACAGTGTCAAGGTCACGATCATCTTGCCTGAGAAATCTTCAGAGTGGAACTGTTCCTGATCTTCCTGCGCGAACTCACCGGACTCCTCGAACTTGTTTCCACACCCAGTAGCTACCGAAGAGAAAAAATAATCCAATAAACACCATCAAGTGATAATGCAACACACAGTATGATGCATGTATGCACACACTTCAAAATATGCAGAGAACTAAACCTACTCAAATGACAAAGGGCCACCTCATCACAAATAGAACTTTTGCAGACCTGCTCAAAACTGAAATCTAGTGCCACCAATGGATTCCTTGAGGTTTTCTACCACAAATCCTTATATCATACTACTATACTTGTATGCAGAAAAATACCACAAAACAGTAGGGAAAATTAACCAGAATCAAAATCTACTCATGTCAAGAACAGGGATTGTTCTTTGTTAGAGCATATATCTCCATATGTGGTTTTGGTAATTGATGACAATTCCTATGGACTAATGGTTGCCTTAAGTTACATTTATAGGATTTGTCCATGGGCACTTCTTGAAGTCCATCTGTTGGGTTCAAGGAGTTTATATGATGACCAAGATGGTATTCAAGGTATTATCCAAAGAATGGTCATAGAGACACATGGTTGATCAAGATCTCAGACAAAGAGTAAATCAAGATGATCAACACACAAAGCGTACAAGATGTACCGAGAGGGATCAAGTGATCCCATGGTATGGTAAGCATTGTCCATTACGTATTTGTGTACTAACCCATGGTCTTCGTGAGAGTTCTATGTGGGGGTTAGGTGTGTTTCCATGGGCTTGCGTCAAAGGGAAGATCTCATACAACCCATGAAGTATGACGTCGATGACCAAGATGGTATTCAAGGTATTATCCAAAGAATGGTCATAGAGACACATGGTTGATCAAGATCTCGGACAAAGAGCAAATCAAGATGATCAACACACAAAGCGTACAAGATGTACCGAGACGGATCAAGTGATCCCATGGTATGGTAAGCATTGTCCATTACGTATTTGTGTACTAACCCATGGTCTTCGTGAGAGTTCTATGTGGGGGTTAGGTGTGTTTCCATGGGCTTGCGTCAAAGGGAAGATCTCATACAACCCATGAAGTATGACGTCAAGTTGTGATAGTCATCAAGATTGCGATGTGCAAGTTCAAGTGGATCAGCACGAAGATATCATGCTTGAAGCTTTCCGTCCATTGTAGTGGCAATGGACTTGTGAAGATATGCTGAAGAGTGGCTCACCCATAGTGAGTATGGGGGAGCAATCAACTAGTCTTCATCAATCCAACACAATCAAGAAAGGTGGTCCATCTTGAGGAAGCCAAGATCATCATCATCTAGCTCAAGAGGACGAGGTGCAAGGTATAGGTTTGCCCTTGATAGGTTTTCTGTTTAGGATAGATTGTTGTACTATCAAGGGGGCTCTCAAGTGAGTAGCTTGATCGTATCATTCGTTGAGATCTCAAACCATTTGCATCCTTGCATCATACTTCTTGGTTCTTGTTTGGTGTTTCTCTTTGTGAGTTTTAGAGCTTATGGTCATCTTCGTGACAAGCTCGAGTTCATCGAAAACGGAGTCCATATGCATCTACTATGATGTTTTCGATGTTGGAGTTTTTGCCGGTTCTTCGTTCATAGAGGACTCACATCTCTATATCTTTGGCAGTTTCATAACTGCATGGTCGCTGTTTGGATAGCCCTTGTCGTCCTGAATCCAACAAGCTTGGGTTTGCTCGATTCGGAGCTCGTATGCGAAAGTTATGGCTGTTTCAGTGGCGAGCGGTAGTACCGCTGGACCTAGCGGTAGTACCGCTAGAGTTGGCGGTAGTACCGCTGGCCCTAGCGGTAGTACCGCTGGCTGGCAGTAGTACCGCCCCTGGTCAGCGGTAGTACCGCTCCAGGAGCTTAGTACCGCCTGCCTAGCGGTTGTTCGTGGACGGACCTTTTTGCGAAGACTTTCTTGGCGATGGTAGTGCCTTTGCACTACCAGGGGCCCAGCGGTAGTACCGCTGGGGCCAGCGATAGTACCGCTGGAGTGCCAGCGATAGTACCGCTGCAGCGAGCGGTAGTACCGCTAGCTGGCGGTAGTACCGCTGGAGTGCCAGCGGTAGTACCGCTGGAGCTCGGGCAGAGAGTAGGGGTAACGGTCTGATTCCTTCCCCCACTATATAAAGGGGGTCTTCTTCCCCCTTGGTTTTATCCATCCGTTAAGCTCTTGTTCTATTCTTAGAGCTTGCTTACTCTCAATCCCTCCAATGATTATTGCTTGTTCTTGAGGGAGAAGAGAGAGGAGATCTAGATCCACATCTCCACCAATCACTTTCTCCTCTATGTGAGGGGAACCCCTTGGATCTTGATCTTGGAGTTCTTTGTGAGCTCCTTGTTCTTCCTCTCATATTTCTCCATAGCTTTCGTTGTTGTGGAGGGATTTGAGTGTGAGGGACTTGACCACTTCGTGTGTTCTTTCCATTGCATTAGTTGCATCGGTTTGAGTTCTCCACAGTGATACGTGGAAGTGAAGTTTGAGAAGCTTATTACCTTTGGTACTTAGTACCCTAGATATTGTTCTTCGCGGATGCTTTGGCGTCCTAGAAGCTTGGTGGTGTCTCGGAGCTCAATCATTGTGGTGTGAAGCTCCGGGCAAGCGTTGGGGTCTCCAATTAGGTTGTGGAGATTGCCGCGAGCAATTTGTACGGGTACCGGTAACCGCCCCCAAGGGTTGCCACGTGTACGGGTTCGGTGACCGCCCCCAAGGTTTGCCATTTATACGGGTTCGGTGACCGCCCTCAAGGGTCCCTTAGTGGAATCGCGGCATCTTGCATTGTGCGAGGGCGTGAGGAGATTACGGTGGCCTTAGTGGCATCTTGGGGAGCATTGTGCCTCCACACCGCTCTAACGGAGATTAGCATCCGCAAGGGTGTGAACTTCGGGATACATCATCGTCTCCCCATGCCTCGGTTATCTCTTACCCGAACCCTTTACTTATGCACTTTACTTTGTGATAGACATATTGTTTATTGTAATATATCTTGCTATCACTTAGTTGTTTATCTTGCTTAGCATAAGTTGTTGGTGCACATAGGTGAGCCTAGTTGTTTGTAGGTTTTGTGCTTGACATATTAAACGTTAGTTTTATTCCGCATTTGTTTAAGCCTAAACCTTAATTATTTTAAAGCGCCTATTCACCCCCCCCCCCTCTAGGCGACATCCACGTCGTTTTCATTCTTGTACCTGCCAGATTTAGTATAAACCAGATTAGGCAATTCCATTTCTGGACTATTCCAAAAATGGAATTATCACATCAACAGAATAAATAAATAAATAAAATACTATGACCTAATTAGACAGGGGGGCCCACTGGTCATACGTACCACGGACCCCTAGTGCATGACATGTGGGCCCTCGGCCCACTTGTTAGTGGCACACCACATACGACCAGAATTAACAGGGTCTCGTGCGGTATCGAACCCACCACCTCTGCCTCCACACACACACCCTACCACTAGGCTACACGCATGAATCTGCACTACTAGAGAGGTTAATACAGATATACAGTCACTGCCATTGAACAACACACGAAAATAAAATCCCAAAAAGGGGCGCTAGGGGGACTCGAACTCATGATCTACAAAGGTAGTAGTGGCTCTGTTGCCACTGCACAAGCGATTTCTAGCTGCACTAACAGAGAAGTAGGCAGGATGAACCTGCCCCTCTCGCTAACTACCATGCGAAAATCAAAAGGAAAAAGGGGACGCAGGGAGTCAAATCCTCGACCTACCGGTCTGCGCACAGGGGACTAATGTCAGTTGTGCTTCCCTGGCAACGGCGCCAGGAATAGTCGTGTCGACGGCACCAGGAATCCTTCTGCTGCGGCTGTGCCTTAAGGGACTTCCTAGGCAAATATGCAAAGGATTTCCCCCATGGCCTTGGAGCCTTGCATTGGTGTTCCCTCGAAGCGGAAAGGGTGATGTAGCACAGCGGTGGTAAGTATTTCCCTCAGTTTGAGAACCAAGGTATCGATCCAGTGGAGGAGTATCACAAGATCCTGCACAAACACAAAGAACCTGCTCCCAACGCTATAAAGGGGTTGTCAATCCCTTATAGATTGTTCGCCAAGTGAGAACTGAAAGCAACAAAGTAACAAAGCAAAGTAAAAGCGAAGGTGTAAACGATAGATGTGAATAGACCCGGGGGCCGTAGTGTTTACTAGTGGCTTCTCTCATGAAAGCAAGTAGACGGTGGGTGAACAAATTACTGTCGAGCAATTGATAGAATCGCGCAAAGTTGTGACGATATCTATGACAATGATTATATCTATAGGCATCACGTCCAAAACAAGTAGACTGATATTGTCTGCATCTACTACTATTACTCCACACGTCGACCGCTATCCAGCATGCATCTAGTGTATTAAGTCCAAAAGAACAGAGTAACGCCTTAAGCAAGATGACATGATGTAGATGGACAATCTCGTATCAACGACAGAGCCCATCTTGTTACCCTTGATGGCAACTACTTAATGTGTGCCTTGCTGCCCCTACTGTCACTTGGAAAGGTCACCACATGGTAGAACCCAAAACCAAGCACTTCTCTCATTGCAAGAATCATAGATCTAGTTGGCCAAACAAAACCCAAGACTCGGAGAGACTTACAAGGATATCAAATCATGCATATAAGAAATCAGCAAAGACTCAAATATATATCATAGATAATCTGATCACAAGTCCACAATTCATCGGATCTCGACAAACACACCGCCAAAGAAGATTACATCAGATAGATCTCCATGAAGATCATGGAGAACTTTATATTGAAGATCCAAGAGAGAGAAGAAGCCATCTAGCTACTAACTACAGACCCGTAGGTCTGAAGTGAACTACTCACGAGTCACTGGAGGGGCGATGATGATGATGAAGAAGCCCTCCAACTCCAAAGTCCCCTCCGGCAGGGCGCCGGGAAGGGTCTCTAGATGAGATCTCGCGGAAACGGAAGCTTGCGGCGGCAGAAAAGTATTTTCGAGGCTCCTCTGATTTTTTGCTATATTTTAGGGAATATATAGGCCAAAGATCTAGGTCAGGGGGCGCTCAGGGAGGCCACAAGCCCTGCCACCGCCGCCTCCCCCTGGTGGCGGAGTGGGGGCTTGTGGGCTCCCTCGATCCCTCTTGGCTTGGCCCACAGGCCCCCTGATCTTCTTCCGTTCGGGAAAAAATCATTTCGGGGATTTTATTCCGTTTGGACTCCATTCCAAAATCAGATCTGAAAAGAGCCAAAAACACAGAAAAAACAGGAACTGACACTTGGCACTGAATTAATAAGTTAGTCCCAAAAAGGATATAAAAGATACTTAAAACATCCAAAGATGACAAGATAACAGCATGAAACCATCAAAAATTATAGACACGTTTGAGACGTATCAAGCATCCCCAAGCTTAACTCATGCTCGTCCTCGAGTAGGGAAGTGATAAAGAATGAATTTTTGATGCTTTCATGCTACCTAGCATAGATGTCCTTTGTAACTCCTCTTATGTGACGTGAATGTTCAGATCCATTAGATTCAAAACAATAGTTTGCTATTGACGTGGAAACAATAATAATTCAAGCAAACTAGCAAGGTAATCATGAATTTTCAAAATAACAAGGCCAAAAGAAAGTTATCCCTACAAAAGCATATAGTCTGGCTATGCTCTATCATCATTGCACAACGAATTTAAATCATGCACAACCCCGATATTGGCCAAGTAATTGTTTCACACCTTTACTTTCTCAAACTTTTTTCAACTCTCACGCAATACATGAGCGTGAGCCATGGTTTTAGCACTATAGATGGTGTGGAGTGTGGTAGAGGATGCAAGACAAAAAAGGAGAAGATAATCACATTAACTAGGCATATCAATGAGCCGTGGAGATGCTCATCAATAGATATCAATGTGAATGAGTAGGGATTGCCATATAAATGATGCACTAGAGCTACGAGTATGTGAAAGCTCTTAAAGGAAACTAGTGGGTGTGGATCCAACTTGCTTGCTCACAGAGACCTAAGGCAATTTTGAGGAAGCCTATCATTGGAATATACAAGCCAAGTTATAACATGAAAATTTCCCACTAGCTATATGGTGGTGACAAAACGAGAGACTCTCAATCATGAAGATCATGGTGCTTAATATGCACAAGTGTGGAAAAAATGGTAGCATTGTCCCTTCTCTCTTTTTCTCTCATTTTTTTGAATGGGCTCTTTGGCCTCTTTTTTTTTGGGTGGGCATCTTTGGCCTCTTTTATTTCCTCACATGGGACAATGTCCCATCAATGATGTTCAACGCCCTAACTTGGCGGCTGAAGACAGCTATGACGGCGACGGAGCAAGGAGATCCGTCTCCCGTGTGAGTTCGGCGACGACGAGGTCAAGGGAGTGAAGCTCTTCCTCACCGACGATGATAATTTCTAGCGGCGGCACTAGGTTTGGGCTACGAGTGGTGAGAAGCGGAAATAAGAGGAAGAAATCGACTGAGGGGTGTGCTACTGCGACAAAAGACCTTCTAACGGCGCCAGAAACAAGCGTGCTGACGGGAGACTATTCTTGTCTTGATTCTCCTCAGTAACGGCACCAGGAATCCTTCTGCTATGGCTACACCTTTAGGGACTTCCTAGGAAAATATGCAAAGAATTTCCCCGTGGCCTTGGAGCCTTGCGTTGGTGTTCCCTCGAAGCGGAAAGGGTGATGTAGCACAGCGGCGGTAAGTATTTCCCTCAGTTTTGAGAACCAAGGTATCGATCCAGTGAAGGAGTATCACAAGTGCCTGCACAAAGACAAAGAGCTTGCTCCCAACGCTATGAAGGGTTTTTTAATCCCTTATAGATTGTTTGCCAAGTGAGATCTGAAAGCAACAAAGTAACAAAGCAAAGTAAAAGCGAAAGTGGAAACGATAGGTGTGAATAGACCCCGGGGCCGTAGTGTTCACTAGTGGCTTCTCTCATGAAAGCAAGTAGACGATGGGTGAACGAATTACTATCGAGCAATTGGTAGAACCGCGCAAAGTCATGACGATATCTATGGCAATGATTATATCTATAGGCATCACGTCCAAAAAAAGTAAACCGATACTTTCTGCATCTACTACTATAACTCCACACGTCGATCGCTATCCAGCATGCATCTAGTGTATTAAGTCCAAAAGAACAGAGTAACACCTTAAGCAAGATGACATGATGTAGATGGACAATCTCATATCTACGACAAAGCCCACCTTGTTACCCTTGATGGCAACTACATGATGTGTGCCTTGCTGCCCCTACTGTCACTGGGAAAGGTCACCAGGTAAGAACCCAAAACCAAGCACTTCTCCCGTTGCAAGAATCATAGATCTAGTTGGCCAAACAAAACCCAAGACTCGGAGAGACTTACAAGGATATCAAATCATGCCTATAAAAAATCAGCAAAGACTCAAATATATATCATAGATAATCTGATCACAAATCCACAATTCATCAGATCTCGACAAACACACCGCCAAAGAGGATTACATCAGATAGATCTCCATGAAGATCATGGAGAACTTTGTATTGAAGATCCAAGAGAGAGAAGAAGCCATCTAGCTACTAACTATGGACCCGTAGGTCTGAAGTGAACTACTCACGAGTCATTGGAGGGGCGATGATGTTGATGAAGAAGCCCTCCAACTCCAAAGTCCCCTCCGGCAGGGCACCGGGAAGGGTCTCCAGATGAGATCTCGCGGAAACGGAAGCTTGCGGCGGCGGAAAAGTGTTTTCGTGGACGCGCCGATTTTTTTCTGGATTTTTAGGGAATTTATAGGCCAAAGACCTAGGACAGGGGGGCGCCAGGGAGGCCACAAGCTTGGTTGCCGCGGCCTCCACCCTGGCCGCGGCAACAGGGCTTGTGGGCTCCCGGTGGGCCCACTTGCTTGGCCCTCAAGCCTCCCGATCTTCTTTCGTTCTGGAAAAAATCATTTTTGGGATTTTATTCCGTTTGGACTCCGTTCCAAAATCAGATCTGAAAAGAGTCAAAAACACAGAAAAAACAGGAAGTGGCACTTGGCACTGAGTTAATAAGTTAGTCCTAAAAAAGATATAAAAGGTAAACAAAACATCCAAAGTTGACAAGATAACAGCGTGAAACCATCAAAAATTATAGATACGTTTGAGACATATCAAGCATCCCCAAGCTTAACTCCTGCTCGTCCACAAGTAGGGAAGTGATAAAGAATAATTTTTGATGCTTTCATGCTACCTAGCATAGATGTCCTTTGTAACTCCTCTTATGTGACGTGAATGTTCAGATCCATTAGATTCAAAACAATAGCTTGCTATTGACGTGGAAACAATAATAATTCAAGCAAACTAGCAAGGTAATCATGAACTTTCAAAATAACAAGGCCAAAAGAAAGTTATCCCTACAAAATTATATTGTCTGGCTATGCTCTATCATCATTGCACAACGAATTTAAATCATGCACAACCCCGATATTGGCCAAGTAATTGTTTCACACCTTTACTTTCTCAAACTTTTTTCAACTCTCACGCAATACATGAGCGTGAGCCATGGTTTTAGCACTATAGATGGTGTGGAGTGTGGTAGAGGATGCAAGACAAAAAAGGAGAATATAATCACATTAACTAGGCATATCAATGAGCCGTGGAGATGCTCATCAATAGATATCAATGTGAATGAGTAGGGATTGCCATATAAATGATGCACTAGAGCTACGAGTATGTGAAAGCTCTTAAAGGAAACTAGTGGGTGTGGATCCAACTTGCTTGCTCACAGAGACCTAAGGCAATTTTGAGGAAGCCTATCATTGGAATATACAAGCCAAGTTATAACATGAAAATTTCCCACTAGCTATATGGTGGTGACAAAACGAGAGACTCTCAATCATGAAGATCATGGTGCTTAATATGCACAAGTGTGGAAAAAGTGGTAGCATTGTCCCTTCTCTCTTTTTCTCTCATTTTTTTTAATTTTTTATTTTTTTGGTGGGCTCTTTGGCCTCTTTTTTTGGTGGGCTTCTTTGGCCTCTTTTATTTCCTCACATGGGACAATGCTCCATTAATGATGATCATCACACTTTCAACTCAAAACTTAGAGCAACAATGACTCTATATGGAATGCCTTCGGTAGTGTACCGTGACAATGATCTAGCATGGCATAGACATTAATGGAAACATAATGCTAGGTATCTTACGATCATGCAATGGCAATGTAGACGTGGTGGCACATGTCATGGTGGTATTTGCATGGCAATATATCTCGGAATGACTTTGAAAAAGTCATAGTAGGTAGGTATGGTGGCTGTTTTGAGGGAGGCTAATGGTGGGTTTTGTGCACCGGCGAAAGTTGCACGGCACTAAGAAGATAGTGATGGTGGAAGGTGAAAGTGCATATAAACCATGGACTCAACATTAGTCATGAAGAACTCATATACTTGTTGCAAAAAAATTATTAGTAATCGAAACAAAGCATTCAACGCATACTCCTAGGGGAAGGGTTGGTAGGTATAAACCATCGCGCGATCCCGACCGCCACGCAAAGGATGACAATCAATAGACTAATCATGCTCAGATTTCATCACATAGCGGTTCACCATACGTGCATGCTACGGGAATCACTAACTTCAACACAAGTATTTCTAGATCCACAACACCTTACTAGCATGACTTCAATATTACCATAACCACAACTTAAAACTAATGGAGATGAATCAAACTTCTCTAACTATTCAATGCACATGAAGGTGGAAGTTTTCGTATCCCTTTAGATAACAACCCCTTTTGAGACTACTTTCAAAGCATAGATCAACTACCAAGACACGCACCGTTGCGCTCTAAAAGATATAAGTGAAGCACATAGAGCAAAAGTATCTAGCTCAAAAGATATAAGTGAAGCACATGTGAGCTGAATTGTCTACCAAAAGATATAAGTGAAGCTCGACAAAATCACGGTGAGTGCATGTCTCTCTCTCTAGGTGTGCAGCAAGGATGATTGTGACACAACAAAAATAAAAGACTCCTACGATACAAGACGCTCCAAGCAAAAACACATAACATGTGGTGAATAAAAATATAGCCCCAAGTAACGTTGCCGATGGATTGAAGACGAGAGAGGGGATGCCTTCCCGGGGCATCCCCAAGCTTAGGCTTTTACGACATCCTTGAATCTCTTGGGGTGCCTTGGGCATCCCCAAGCTTGAGCTCTTGCCACTCTTTATCTATTTGTCCATAAGCACTTCACCAAAAACTTGAAAACTTCACAACACGAAACTTAAACAGAAACTCGTGATAACATTAGTATGAGAAAGCAAACCACCACTTCCTTAGGTACTGTAGCAAACTTAAATTCTACTTATGCTGATCTTGGTTTACTGTATTTTCAATCTTCCATGGCTAATACCCCCCGATACTATCCATAGTTTCATCAAAATAAGCAACCAACACAACAAAAACAGAATCTGTTAACAGCAGACCAGTCTGTAGCAATCTGTATATTTCGTATACCTCTGATACTTCAAAAATTCTTAAAATTTACGACAGTCTGAAGAATTTGCGTAGAAATAAGCAGCAAAAAGAATCAACTCAAAAGCTCTTACAGAAAAAAACGAAAATTCTTTTTGTGAGCAGAAAGTTTCTGTCTTTTCCAGCATGACCAAACGATCATCCCCAAGACTAATCATAACGGTTTTGCTTGGCACAAACGCAAAAAGAAACTCAAAAACCACAATCATAACAGAATTATGAAAGTGTGGAAAACACAAAACAGAAAATAAAAAAAAGGATAGATTCGTTGGGTTGCCTCCCAACAAGCGCTTTTGTTTAACGCCCTTAGCTAGGCAAAAGGTGATGAAATCACGTATAGTCATCTTTGGTGCTCAAACCATAAGTAGTGTGATCATTTATCATCTTAAGATCTTCATCTTTATTGGATGACTCACCACTAGCTGTAGGAACAAAAACAGGCTTGACTGTCTTTTTGAGAGTAAGATTTGGAGTATTTTGCACAGCGGCAAAAGCGGAACCCAAATTCGTTATGACATCTTCTAGTTTGCCAATTCTAGAAGAATCATTAACTATAAGTTCCTTCTCCTTTAAATTTTTCAAAAAGTTTCCTACTTTGGATCCATACTGAGAAATTTGATTGTGGATCTTTCTATCCAAGCCCTCAATAAGTTCAACTGTGGCAATTTTGTTTTCAATAGCGTCAAGCCTTTGCATCACGTGTTCCAAGGTCAAGGTAGTTCCATTAACCATGAGCGGGGGTGAGCCTACCAAATTCATGATAGCTCTATAGGAGTCAACAGTATGGATCCCCAAAAAGTTACTGCCTACAATGGTATCAAGGATGTACCTATTCCAAGGAGAAATCCCAACATAGAAACTGCGAAGGAGGACGGTAGTGGATTGCTTACGAGTAGATCTACTTTGAGCATTGCAAATCCTGTACCAAGCGTCCTTTAAATTTTCTTCCTCATTTTGCCTGAAATTGATAACTTCATTCTCAGGAGTATCGTTTGGAGTGGTGGGTCTAGCCATTGATGGACTATCTCACACACAAACGAGCAGGAAGAGAGAGTGAAACGGGCGAAAGAAAACAGCAAAGGCAAAAGAAAACAGCGAAGGAGAAAGGCAAATGAAAACGGCAAATGTGAAGTGGGGGAGAGGAAAACGAGAGGCAACTGGCAAAAAAGTAAATGCAGGAGATGAGTTTGTGAGACCTACTTGGATAGATCTTGATCTCTCCTCCCCGGCAATGGCGCCAGAAATACTTCTGATGTCAGTTGTGCTTCCCTGCAACGGCGCCAGGAATAGTCGTGTCGACGGCACCAGGAATCCTTCTGTTGTGGCTATGCCTTAAGGGACTTCCTAGGTGTTAGAGCATATATCTCCATATGTGGTTTTGGTAATTGATGACAATTCCTATGGACTAATGGTTGCCTTAAGTTATATTTATAGGATTTGTCCATAGGCACTTATTGAAGTCCATCTGTTGGGTTCAAGGAGTTTATATGATGACCAAGATGTTATTCAAAGTATTATCCAAAGAATGGTCATAGAAACACTAGGTTGATCAAGATCTCAGACAAAGAGTAAATCAAGATGATCAACACACAAAGCGTATAAGATGTACCGAGAGGGATCAAGTGATCCCATGGTATGGTAAGCATTGTCCATTACGTGTTTGTGTACTAACCCATGGTCTTTGTGAGACTCCTATGTGGGGGTTAGGTGTGCTTCCATTGGGCTTGCGTCAAAAGGAAGATCTCATACAACCCATGAAGGATGACGTCAAGTGGTGATCGTCATCAAGATTGTGGTGTGCAAGTTCAAACGGATCAGCACGGATATATCATCGAAACTATTGTTAATGATCATGTGCTGACAAGGACAACCTCATATGCTAACAAGGACAAGATCAAGATAAGCATTCCTGAGCACTACATGCTTGATTCTTGTGGATGTTCACATGGTGGACAGGACAAGATGAAGATAAGCATTCTTGAGAATTTCATGCTTGATTCTTGTGGATGTTCACATGGTGGACAAACGAAGATGAATACATAAGCTAGGCTTTCCGCATTGTGTATGGGAAAGCTACTTGAAGACTTCATCATGTCTTGCTTTCAACTTGAGCCAAGAAGGAACAACAACATCAAGCTCAGGTGAAAGGGCTAACTCAAAGGTATCAATTCCTTGACGTTAGTGGTGCGGAGTAATGATCAGCGAATAAAAGTATACACTCAAGTATGGATCATCAGTACTCTTTTATGATTCTTGAGTCCTTAGGGATCCCGCACTATTAAGAGGGGATCACAGGTTTTGCGATGAACTTGCTCAAACTACATCTCCACTGATCTTCTCAAACTACATCTCCACTGCTCTGCTGTTATCTGAAAACAAGACCAGTGCCTCGGACATCCGGCCTCCTCTAGACTTCCGAGGCCCGGACACCCGGACTCCTCCGGACGTCCGTGGCCCGGACATCTGGCCTCCTCCGGACGTCCGACAAGCTTTGGAAATCCGGAACTATGCACCAGAGAAACTTGAGTTCTATAACTCGGATTTCCGGCTCTCTCCGGACATCCGAGCGCCGGACGTCCAACTAGCTTCGGAAATCCGGAGCCCTGCAACAGAAGAACATGAGCTCTATAACTCGGATTTCCGGCTCCCTCCGGACGTCCGAGGGCCGGACGTCCGACCCTCGTCGGAAATCCGGAACCTACCACCAGTAGAAGTTGAGTTGTATAACTCGGATTTCCGGTCCTCTCCGGACGTCCGGTCGCTGTGTAATTCAAAATTGGCTCAGTCGTATCTACAGGCCTCGGACGACCGACCCCTGTCGGACGTCCGACCCCTCGCGGACGCCCGGACTTCCGACAACTGTCGGACGTCCGGACCCTGTGTGACTTAAAGTGTCCCCAACTGCTGTTTTTCTCTCCACACTATAAATACCCCCCCTCCCACTTCGTGAGAGGGGTGCCCAACACACCCTTATCCTCATAAGAACACATTTCCACCTCACACACATTTGCTCACTCCAAATCTTAGATCCCAAGAGCATTTGTGAGCCCCTTTGAGAGTTGTTCCAATCAAAAGATAGATCTTCTCCCTCTCCTTCTCTCAACCCAAGCTATTTGTGATTTGAGCAAGTTTTGAGCATTCCCCGTGATCTTGTTACTCTTGGAGGTTGGAGACTCCTAGGCGGTAGGAGTTCTTCGGAGAGGAATCAATCCGTGTGATTTCCCCCGGAAAAGTTTGTGAGGGTTTGGAAGCCACCTCAAAGGCTTACCACTAGTGGTTGAGAAACGCCTTCGTGGAGTTATATCAAAGGGAGAATAGGGTGAGCCTTCGTGGCGTTGGTGTGCCTTCGTGGTAACATCCACCTCTCTAACGGTGACTAGCTTCCCTCCAAGGAAGTGAACATCGGGATACATCTTCGTCTCAGTGACCTTGGTTATCCTTAACCCTAACTCCTTACTTGTGGTTTACTTGTGTTATTTGAGCATACATACATTACATATTGCTTGCGCTTATTATATTGTGTTGGCCATTCCTTGTACAAGATTAATCATTCAAGCATACCCTCTGTATCCACACGTACATACTTGCAACCCTTGATATATCGTGTGATATAGTGTGATCTAGTATCTTGTGTTATTTACCTACTTGTCGTGTGATATAGCTCAAGTAAGTTTGTGTAACTTACTTGTGCTTGTTAGTAACTGCATTGTGTCCATCTTGGTAGATCGTGTTGTTGATACAAGTTGCAGTGCCTAGTGCATTTAGGATTTGTGCTTGACAAGTACCCTCTTAGTTTATTTCCGCATCAGGTTCAAGCCAAATCTTAAGAAGTTTTTAAATAGCCTATTCACCCCCCCCCCCACCCTCTAGGCGTCATCAAGGTCTTTTCACTAGGCAAATATGCAAAGGATTTCCCTCGTGGCCTTGGAGCCTTGCGTTGGTGTTCCCTCTAAGCGGAAAGGGTGATGTAGCACAGCGGTGGTAAGTATTTCCCTCAGTTTGAGAACCAAGGTATCGATCTAGTGGAGGAGTATCACAAGATCCTGCACAAACACAAAGAACCTGCTCCCAACGCTATAAAGGGGTTGTCAATCCCTTATAGATTGTTCTCCAAGTGAGAACTGAAAGCAACAAAGTAACAAAGCAAAGTAAAAGCAAAGGTGTAAATGATAGATGTGAATAGACCCGGGGGCCGTAGTGTTTACTAGTGGCTTCTCTCATGAAAGCAAGTAGACGGTGGGTGAACAAATTACTGTCGAGCAATTGATAGAACCGCGCAAAGTCGTGACGATATCTATGGCAATGATTATATCTATAGGCATCACGTCCAAAACAAGTAAACCGATATTGTCTGCATCTACTACTATTACTCCACACGTCGACCGCTATTCAGCATGCATCTAGTGTATTAAGTCCAAAAGAACAGAGTAACACCTTAAGCAAGATGACATGATGTAGATGGACAATCTCATATCTACGACAAAGCCCACCTTGTTACCCTTGATGGCAACTACATGATGTGTGCCTTGCTGCCCCTACTGTCACTGGGAAAGGTCACCACATGGTAGAACCCAAAACCGAGCACTTATCCCATTGCAAGAATCATAGATCTAGTTGGCCAAACAAAACCCAAGACTCGGAGAGACTTACAAGGATATCAAATCATGCATATAAGAAATCAGCAAAGACTCAAATATATATCATAGATAATCTGATCACAAATCCACAATTCATCGGATCTCGACAAACACACCGCCAAAGAAGATTACATCGGATAGATCTCCATGAAGATCATGGAGAACTTTGTATTGAAGATCCAAGAGAGAGAAGAAGCCATCTAGCTACTAACTACGGACCCGTAGGTCTGAAGTGAACTACTCACGAGTCATTGGAGGGGCGATGATGATGAAGAAGCCCTCCAACTCCAAAGTCCCCTCTGGCAGGGCGCCGGGAAGGGTCTCTAAATGAGATCTCGCGTAAACGGAAGCTTGCGGCGACGGAAAAGTATTTTCGAGGCTCCTCTGATTTTTTGTTGTATTTTAGGGAATATATAGGCCAAAGATCTAGGTCAGGGGGCGCTCAGGGAGGCCACAAGCCCTGCCACCGCCGCCTCCCCCCTGGTGGCGGAATGGGGGCTTGTGGGCTCCCTGGAACCCTCCTGGCTTGGCCCACAGGCCCCCTGATCTTCTTCCGTTCGGGAAAAAATCATTTCGGGGATTTTATTCCGTTTGGACTCCGTTCCAAAATCAGATCTGAAAAGAGCCAAAAACACAGAAAAAATAGGAACTAGCACTTGGCACTGAATTAATAAGTTAGTCCCAAAAAAGATATAAAAGGTACATAAAACATCCAAAGATGACAAGATAACAGCATGAAACCATCAAAAATTATAGATACTGCATATAGCCTCGGGGCCCACGCTGCTGGCCGCCTGATCGAGGGAGAGGGGAATCGGCGGTGGAGCTTCGATCATACAGGATCACGTCGAGAGGTGGAAGAGAGGGTGTCGCTGGCTGGGCTCTGGGCTAGATCTTAATAGAACCTGGTCCGCCTCTCTCTGTGTGAAATAAATTCCCTTCGCAAATAAAATGTGAAGCTGGTTTAAAAAAATGCGAGAGGCAAAAGAAAAAGAATTTAACCAAAACAAAAATACTTTTGGACTTCTAAAATCATGCTCCAATTTATAAAAATAAATTAGGCATTTTGAAGAGTAAAATTAATGCATTTTATTTAAATGAGACTCTGTTTTTAAATAGACAAAAAGGAAAATAAAAATAAAACCAGAGGGGTTGCCTCTACAATTAACAAAAGGATTTTTTTGGAAAAGAGGAAGATTTTTATTGGGGAAAAACAAAAGCTTTAAATCTGCCACAAAATAATTGGAAAGGGGAGAGAAGTTTTGAACTATGGTGCAACAAGGTGTTTTGAGGTTGATCTTGTTGCACCCAATCATATTGCAAACACCAAGGCACATTCACACCAAGCACTTCACACTTCATGCCATGGTGCCACAAGCAACACAAACAAGAACAAGAACAAGAATTGATGATATGCAAGATTCCATGATGCACATGAAAAAAGACACCATCAACTCAAACCACTTGATCATCAAAACAAGGTTGCCTTACAAGAAAAGAAATTACAAGAGGGGGAGGAATTGCATTGGGGCTGTCATAGACTTGGCCGGGTCCCATGACCCAACTCCTTCACATGGATGAGGTAGGTCGTGCACGTGGCGCAGGAGCGGGTGCCAGCGATTGCGTATGGGGACGATTTCCCCTTCTGTGCTAAGTAAGCTGGGACCGCTGGCGTGCGCCTAAAGTGACTCCCAAAGGTTTCTCGTTTGGTGAAAGGAGAATAAAGCAGGAGACAATGCAGGACGTGGATCATCCCCGAGCCCACCAGCACGTCATGAAGAGAAGCTTTTGCAGGCGAAGACTACCTTTGTGAGGGCAGACTACAGTCATATCCCCGTTCGAAAATGGCCGTTGTGGCAACCCATCCCACCAATGATTTTCAGGGGAAGAGGACCATGGTCAGTATATAGGAGAGGCCCGATCTCTGTAGAAGGGGATCGAACCTCATCCCTGGGCTAGGGCAAGAACCCACCTTTGTACTTGTCTTCCACCTCAAGCAATACCACCACAAGCAGGAGTAGGGTATTACACCGTGGGGTGGCCTGAACCTGGGTAAACGGCTGTGCGTTTCACCTAGTCCTCCTGGCTCACTCTACCGGAGAGCCGCTGTGAAGCCGTGAGGTAGAACATCGTAGGAGAGCGAGTGCACCCCAGTGTTCGAACCTTTCCTTGGGCCCGTGGAGCCCTGGTTCGGACAACCTCTAAGCACTTGAGCAACCAATTCATCATAATACCTCACCCCCTTTTAATAGTATTGGCTTTCCTATGGACTCAAAGTGATTTCTCACAAATTTAAAATGTAGAGTCTTCTTGCTTGAAGCTTGAGCCAATCTTATTCCTTTCCTTGCATTAAGGGGCTTCTCCTCACAATCCTATAGCCAAGGCATCTTTGAACTTTTCTGAAATATACTTGAATAAGATCATTAGTCCAATGATGCATGTGTTGTGATCAATTATCAAAACCACCTTAGGGAGCAATTGTGCTTTCAACACTAAGTTACCTCAATGAGGATGTTCATATCCCCAACAATAAGTATCTCATATTTATTTTTGGCAGTAGGTATAGGTAGTTGAGAACTTCCATTGGTGGTAGTCGGAGATTTTTCAATAACATTAACACCATTCACTTGAAATTGTTTCCTCGGAAAATGCATTGCATGTTCTTTACCATTGACATGAAAAGTGACATTGCTTTTGTTGCAATCAATAACATCACCTGCAGTATTCAAGAAAGGTCTACCAAGGATTATTTACATGTTGGCCTCGGGCATATCAAGTATAACAAAGTCTGTCAAGATAGTAACATTTGCAACAACAGTGGGTACATCCTCACAAATACCGATAAGTATGGTAGTTGATTTGTCATCCATTTGCAATGAAATTTTAGTAGGTGTGAGTTTATTCAAGTCAAGTATTTTGTATAAAGAGAAAGGCATAACACTAACACCAGCTCCTAGATCACATAAAGTAGTTTCACATAGTTATTTGTATGGACGATGGTATAGTTAGTATTCCTAGATCTCCTAGCATTTTAGGTACTCCATCCTTAAAAGTATAATTAGCAAGCATGATAGAGATTTCAGCTTCAGGTATTTTTCTTTTATTAGTGACAATTTCTTTCATGTACTTAGCATAAGGGGCCATCTTTGAAGGATCAATCAAACGAGTACGGAGAAAGACTAGCCTAAGCATTTCAGCAAAGCATTCAAATTTTTAATCATCTTTTTTCTTAACTGGTTTAGATGGATAAGGCCTGGGTTTTTGAACACATGGCTCTCTTTCTTTGCCATGCTTTCTAGCAATAAAATCTCTTTTATCATAACATTTATTCCTAGGTTGTGGGTTATCAAGATCAACAACAGGTTCTATCTCCACATAATTATCTCGTTCTTTATCATTGTCAGGTTTTGCATCTATATGACCATCATCATTATCATTTTCATTATCACTAGGTGGATGCTCACTACCAGATTGAGTTTCGGCATCAGAGATAGAGACTTCATTAGCATTTGCAGAAGGTTTCTCTAATTCAGGTTCACTAGAAGTATGCAAGGTCCTATCATTATTACTAGAAGTATGCAAGGTCCTATCATTTCTCTTTTTCATTTTCATTATCACTAGGTCGATGCTCACTACCACATATAGTGGATGCTCACTCCAACCTTATAGTGACTGTTGAGAGGGCCTTTGGAGCTCTGAAGAACAGGTTTAAGATCCTGGATCAGAAGCCATTTCACCCTTACCCTACCTAGGTGAAGCTTGTTCTTGCATGTTGCATCATTCACAACTGGATTCTACAATGGGGAGTTGATGAATTTGTGCCGAAGGAGGAAGATGTGACTCCTGATGAGGTGATCAGCTCCAGTCATGGTGTGGAAGCGTTCGACAACGAAGCACGGAAGAACAAAAGGTTGGAGTGGGCTCAGGCAATGTGGGATAACATAGGTCAGACAATGATCTGAAGCAGAAGAACAAGAGGAAGAAGAAGAAAGAGGCAGTAGCAGAAGCGAGGAAGAGGAAGCACCTTAGTTAGCATCATTTAACTATCCTTATTCAACTATGTTGGCTCTTAATTGCACTGTCATTTGCTAGTAGCTAGGATAAACTGTCATTTGTTTCCTAGCTAGGACAAAATAATGTTCAATGTGTGTGGTAGTAAGAAGTGACGATCACATCTTTAGTCGTTTGCAACCAAACAACGTGTTGCTTGTTTAACAAGAGCGACGCACGCAACCAAACAACGTGCTGACTAGTTTATTCCTTCATACAGAAAGCCTAATGCATGCAATCAAACTACATGCAGATGTTCCTCGAGAGCTTTTTCGACGCATCAATAACGAGATAGAGCTATGGAAGCTCGCTGGTGCGAGGGGGTTGTCGGACATCCGAAGATAGAATTTCTTAGAGCAAGTACAATAAGGTATAATCAGCAGGCTGTAAGGATTAAAATACTATATTTTTGCTGAGTTGAATGAGAGAAAAGAGGAGAGAGAAGGGAAGCGGGCTCTTCGTAAAGAGCTAGCTCTAACACGTGCTCCTAGGTGCTTTGTGAGAATGAAAGGTGGGTCATATATGATAAAAATAGTACTCTTGTATAGCTAACTATTGTACAAGCTAGCTATAAGGCTGGCCATAGTGAGGAGTAACATAGTAGTAACATCACACATTACAATGCAAATTTGCTTATGTGGCAGTGAGTTAATGAGGAGAGAGGTGCTTGTGGTAACTAGCTATGTTACAGTAACATCACACATACCAATACAAAATGAGTCTATATCCTAATTAATATGACATCCCACAAATGTTACTACCCACTATGGAGGTAGTAACATAGACCAGTAACATGTGCATGTTACTTGGCTAAGTTACTCCTCACTATGAGCAGCCTAAGATAGGCTATAAGACTGCTTATAGCCAGCAGTTGGCTATACTATTAACCATGCTCTTAGCAGGTAGGGCATTGTTGTGTGCCTCGGTGTTAATGACTGCCCACCATACGCTGTCGTGGAGATCATAGTAACCGCGGCAAGCCGCCGGACTCTCTGTACTTCTTTTATTCCCTCTTCTAATACATCGACACGCAAAGCTTTTGCGCGTTTGAAAGAAAAAAAAAGATCTAAACCGTTGATTACATTAAATATTGGTTGGTTTATTGTTAGTTCTTAACTTCCATGTGAAAATAAGGAAAAATAAGGAATAAGAGGGACCATGTTAAGTACATGGATGAACCCAAGGCGTATGAACCCACTTCAAAAGAAAAACTCATTTCTAAATGTCAGAAAAAACTGAAAAAAGTTTCACTCATACATCTTCACATTTTATGTGGACACAAAAGGTTCCACAGAAAAACAACCTTTTATTTATCCAGTGCAGAAGACAAAAGAAGAAATTTACCGTTGAATGCTATTTAAAAGCACTGAAATCTGTCAGTTTCACGGAGGCAAAATAAAGAATTTTTCTGACAAAACTTTGTGCCACACACACATGCTTGCGAAGATGTAATCTGTCAGTTTCACGGAGGCAAAATAAAGAAATTTTCTGACAAAACTTTGTGCCACACACACATGCTTGCGAAGATGTATGCGTGAAACTTTGCTTGAATTTTTGACATTTTAAAACTCGTTTAAAATGCATTTTTAGAAAGCAGGTCCATACGCCCATGGATTCAGAACGTCCCCACTCTTTTAAGGCCCTATAAAATACACACATAATTGAAGAAACTGATAAAATTTATAAATATTAAGCTCCAGGCCGAAAGTGGTCTTTTGATCCCGAGCTTATTTGCTCCCGGATAAACAGTAAAATCCAAAAAAATAGCAAAAAAGTTAAAACAATGTGAATTTTTTCTGTGATAAACATTGATAGAAGTTTTAACATTCTGCAAACTTTCGTGATGACATAACATTCGTGGAGGCCGGGACAAAAAAACAAAGTCGATGCTCCAAAATGCTTCAAACAAAAGTGTTTTCAGAGTATCGATTTTTTTTTTGCCCAGGCCTACTCGAATGTCATTTCATCAAAAAAAATTGCAGACAGTTCAAGCTTTCATCAATGTTCATCACCAAAAAAAATCAGAATTTTTTGAATTGATTTACTATTTTTTGTATTTTACTGTTCATCCAGGAGCATGAGCTCAGGATCAAATACTCCATGTCCGCTCCAGGCGGCATAACCGGCAACACTCAGATGGTAAACATGGCAAATGTAATCACAAAATGACTCGGATAAACATCAGGGAGCCCACTATGATTTTCTCCTCTACTATAGCAAAGCTCTCCAACCAAATTCCACCAAAAACGAGAACAAGCAGAACACGGAAATTCACTGCCAAAGGGCCCCTGAACTGCACACTGGATGATCCATCGACAACACTTTGATGCTTTTGGAAAACAGTGTCAAAAACCAGCATTCAGCTCGCACCAGACATGTAAAATTTTGAGCACTTCCAAGTTTATCCATTATTCTAAGCATAACATCATACATAAGCACAAAGACCTCTAGTTAATGGGGTGATATTGCGCCGTTGCTCGCTTAGGTGGAAGCTTCCGAAGGATGAAAAGGACCAGCGCGGAAGGCAGTATCTCTGTCAACTGCACGGTAATAGGGGAGCATGTGTATAAGACGGGAAGTAATTCTAAAAGATACCATTGATGCCATGGTAATGACTTTTCGATGTTACTTACCATATAATAGAAGAAATCTAGAATTGGATGATCCAAAACCTCCAAAGAAACATCAGCATCAAATGCAGATATTGCCACCTAAGATCAAGTAAGAGAGGAGAAAGGGAGGAGCTTAGAAGTAAATAAACCAACAGAAGGACACAAGTATACACACACACATGCACTGTTCTGGAACAAGATCTGTAGACCATAGACCTAGTGGGTTTATCACAACAGTGCACAGCAACATCAAGTGCAGTAAACATTAGGTTGATACGTTTGGTGGCTTCACATTCATATGAAACTGTCCACACAGGTCTACATCAGAGTTCTTCTTTACGCCCAACCAAAAAGGAATTAAGCATGATTCCTCAACTCCTAACAGTGAGTCACGAAGAACCAAATACTCACCACGATGCATCTTATCAGGAAACAGGTGCAGCAGATTGTCGTCACAGTCCCAACCTGAGAATTTTCAACATTACAATAAAATTTGGGAGGCCAAGAAAGAAATTGACAGTTATTATTTTTGGACTGATGGATCTCATGTTCTGTATTGAGAAAAAGGATAACAATACTATTAAAAAAATACTCCCTCCGATCCAAAATAAGTGTCGTGGTTTTAGTTCAAATTCAGCATATTTTGTAAGACATACTAAAACCACGACACTTATTATGGATCGGTGGGAGTACTAAATTCAGTATGTTTCGTAAGACATACTAATAAACATATTAAGGCAATGAGAAGATGACCCAACAATTTTGCCAGTCACAAATTCCGAGCACCGAGTTACAGACAATGCAAAAGATTTCATGTTCAATGTGTGACAATTACCAGAATTTCACGTTAAAAGTAATCATTGTCATGGCAAAGCTATATGAAATGATAGATCCTAACAGAATATGTCGGTAGTTTGTTCTTGACAACATGCTATACATATCCACCTGAACAGAAAATGTGTACAAATCCATTTATTGAAGGGTCTAATCACCTCATAAAGCTTCTTTTTTCGCCCCTTTGATTCAATGGGGAAACGTCTCAGCAAGACAAACAGCCTACAGAAAAGAAAGAGCACAGCTTTCAGATACAGCGCACACACAGCAATACAATACAAAGAAAAAGCATTGGACTTGCCTCCCACCATATACTGCGAAACCAAGAAGGGCCACAGCGGAGACAGATACGATGAAGATTTTGCTGACCAGCTCAACCAACGGATTGTCGTTTATTCCAAGGTACACCCAAATACAGACCTGTCCAGATCTCCGATCGGACATAGCAACCATGAGCATGGCTCTCTCTTATAGGAAGCAGTAAAGTGGTATGACCGCGGGATGATGAGAAATAACACACCTGAATTGCATATACGATACTATTAACGGCTACGTATATAATCCTTAACTTATCGGTTGGGAGACTCCTAGCCTGCAAAGCTCAGAAGAAAAAGCCACGCATAAGTCCTTGAATAAGTACAGCTAAATGATAAGAAAATGAAGAGTATATATATATAACAAGATTCATAGGAAATACCTGATGGTATATTTCTGCCCAGAAAAGAACAAGTAAGGTGTAGGCCGAGAAGAACAGTAAGCCGGGGAGGTCTAGTAACACCAACTTATAAACCTGGCCAAGCCAATTATTAATTAGCAAAATAAGGTCTCGACGCCAGTGCTAAAGCAAAGTGGTAGTGCACAGATTGGGTCTCTTACTTTTGTTTGGAGGAGGAAGACATAGGCATGGAATCCGAATACAACGGCACGAACTGCGGCAAGTAGTTTTTGGGTAGGTTAGCACACGCGTGACACATGCGGGGGGCAGTTGCAAATGAAGGGTGGGATCAAAAGAAGGAATCAGGATTGGGGGATCCCACATTTAATTAACATTGATTACATTGCCCCCATTTCCGGCAACATTTATTTTACATTACCCCCATTGACGACGAAGTTCATGAGGTGGAACACCTTCTGCGTGGTCCAGCCGAACTCGGGCACTCTGCGCTGGATCCTGACCAGCTGAATCTGCAGGCGGACAGCATAGAACGGCTCAGAATCGAACTCGGCGGCAGCATCCCCTCGATGCGTTGTGAGATTGATTGACGGAGGAAAGATCCAATTTCAATCGGCAGCTCGGTGCGGATCAATAATGAGCCGAAGCACGCATTGGGGTCGGAGGGGGGACGAATCAAGGTAGCATTTCCCGTCGAGGTGAGGCGAGGGGATGGACTGACCAGCGCAACGGCGGAGACGAGGGCGTAGGCGGCGGTGAGGGAGAAGAAGGCGCCGTCCTGCCACGCCGGCGACTCGTTGACGTCTTCCCACCATCCCCGGAGCACCGCGTTGGCCGCGGCGACGAGGACCGCGGTGGGGGAGGAGGAGGAGGAGGAGGAGGAGGAGACCAGCTCCCTCATCTTTCCCTCAGCTTGACGCTCTTGGCGTTCTCACACTTTCTGTGGGCGTGGGGGGGAGACGGAGAGAGAGAGAGGAGAAGCACAAAAGAAATTGGAGAGAGGGAGGGAAGAACGTGGGTCCGCATGACAGCGTTCGGGGTCAGGATTGGTATATTTTATGTGTTGGGCGGTGGTGGGGCCGTCGGATTTTGGGCGTGTGCGTTTATCGGGTGTGATGTGGGGCCAGGTGAACAGTGACACGGGAGCCTTTGCCGTTAGCCCATTGCCGGGTTAGCTAGAGAGGACAGGTGGGCTCCACGTGGCGACTTGGAGCACCAGCTACTTCCCTTCCCAGCGGGGCCCCCCGTCAGTGGAACGGACATTATTAAGTCATGGGCTGCTGCTCTTGACCGTGACGTTGATGACGAGGATGGGTGAGGAATTGCGCAACTGGATTGGGGATATGAGCTGTGAATATGTGATGATGTAATGATGTCTCGGGCTGAAAGGGAATGGATAAGTAAAAGTTTTGTACACTCTTGTCTAGCTGACCTTGGTTAGTGGCATATGAACTAAGAGCAAGTCCAACGGCCGATACAAACGGACGTTGATTTTGTCCGCTTTTTGTTTATTTGGGTCGGCCACGCGGAGACGAACGTCCGCTTTCGCAAATGGGTCGACGCATGCGTCCAACGCTGGTTGGATCCATTTTTACCGTCGTGCGAAAAAAACACATAAGTGCATAATTAAACATTAAAAGCCGGCCACGAAGGCCGGTGAGAGTCCACGCGTCCGCATTACTTTAGTTAAACATAAAAATAACCTAAAACTACCAGGGCAGCCCTAGGCGGCGGCGTCATCGTCATCGGGGCCGGTGAGGTCGACCACCGTAGGCGCAGGGCCGGCCTAGGGGAACGCCGAGTTCCAGAGCGCTGCTGCCTGCGCCTCCGTCGTATGTCCCGTCGGCGCGGGCTGTGCTGGTGACGGTGGCAGCGCAGCAGCACGGGCACGCTTCTCCGCCTCCGCCTCCCGTCGTTCCTCCTCCGCCTCCTTCTCCACCTCCATTAGCCGAAGGCCTTCGGCGCTCTCCGCCCGTAGGTGATGCGCCCTCCAGTGCTCGAGGTACGCTTGCTCCTGCAGCGGTGTGTCGCCCAACCAGATGGGCGGCGGAGTGACGAACTCCTCGACAACGCCAGTCCACTCGTAGACTTCCCGCGGCTCCGTGGTCTCGGGCTTCGGCGGAGGTGGCACGACGCAGTCGCCGGCGGCCGACAGCGCGATGGCCTCCGCAAGCTGCTGCTAGCACGCTGCCTCCTCGTCGGGCCTGTGCCGCGCTTCCTCCTCGCTGTTTGCGGAGAACAGCAGTGAGCGCCGCCTGATAGGCGGCCTCTGCCTCGTGGTCCTCATCGCTGACGACAGGCGGGGGCGGCGGAGGGCCTCCTGGCTGCACTTCGCACATGCCACGACGGAGCTGCTCCTCGTGCTCCATCGCGAACCACACCTCCCAGTTAGGGGAGTCGGCCGCGTACGTAGGGTCTCGCCGCTGCTCCGCCGTCAGCAGACGTCGACGGCGGCTCACCTCCTCCGCATACACCCGCGCCGACGGCGGCACGGCCGACACTGCGGCACGGCATGACCACACCCGTGCGGCAGCGTGACATCGGGGTAAGGGAGTGGCACACGGTGGTCCCGGTGCCACCGCGCTTGGTGCACTGGGATGCTCACGCGCTGGCGAGGCCGGTGGGAAGACGCCGGCGGGGAGATTGCGCGGGGGTAGAGCGGGGTCTTGCCCTTGTTCGGGAAGCCGCCGGCCATGGTGCTAGGGTTTTGGTCGCCGAGGAGGTGGCTGGATGTGGACGAGCGCGGTTCTGGAAGCAGATGGCGGAACCCACCGCACGCTCGGATTTAAAAAGGCCGGTCGCGGTCGCTGACGCGTGGGCCCGAGGATAGCGGTCGTCATAAATAATGTTGACCGTGGTGGTTTGGGGATGACACCGAGGGGTCCGCTTCGAGTCCGCGCCGACGCATTTCAGTCCCAAATTTTAGCCGAAAATGGGTAGGCGCGGACGCGTTTTGGCAATGGGTCGACGCGTTGGGCCATCATTTTTGTCCGTGCCGACCCAAACGGACGGCAGCGGACGAAATGGGTCGCCCCATTGGAGTTGCTCTAAGTATTTGAGATAATAGCATTCCAAGTCCTGGAATTTGTTGAGATGTGATGATTTTGTCTTACAACTTTCAAAATAACCTTAGAGCATCTCTAGCAGACCTCATATAAAGCCAACTAGCAAAAGTCGTTTACGGTTTGCGAAAAAGGGTTTTGTAGGCCTGCACGGGTGCGAATAGAGTCAGACCCCTCAAAACGGACGCGTAAAAAAGGATATTGGCAGAAGATGCTTTTTTATGGATCGGCAATGCGGGGTCTGCTCGGGCACCACCGCGTCGACCCGCAAACCGAAGACCCCGTAAATCGGAATTACTAATGTGCAATATAAGTAAAATGTCAATATTACAATACAATAATCATCCAAAGTACAATAATTATTCAAATCATCATACCAAACTAAATAATTTGATACAAAACTTGTCCCGTATACGAATCACATATAAATGAAATAAAAATGAATGGAAAAATGGAATGTTTACTGCCGGCCCTTTGCCAATGATGCTTAATGAGATCCTTCTGAAGTTGACAGTGGGTGTTTGCATTTTCAATCTCCTTATAGGTCTGAAGAAAAGCTCTAATTCGGTTAGGGTCTCTAGCTCGTTTGACACGGCTACCCACATTATTATAGAATAACTCCAAGTTCATGCCTCTTTCATCTTTGAAAATCACATTGTGAAGAATAACACAGCATGTCATGATGTTTTTCAAGGATCGCTTGTCCCAAGACCGAGCAGGACCTCGAACAATGGCAAACGTAGATTGCAAAACCCCAAATGCTCTTTCGATGTCTTTTCGGGCTGCCTCTTGTGCCCTTGCGAATTCACACTATTTCCTAGTTTGGGGGTCTTTGATGCTCTTCACAAATGTGCACCAAGATGGGTATATACCATCTGCAAGATAATACCCTTTTGTGTATTCATGTCGATTGATAGTGTAGTTGCAAGCTGGAGCATCACCACTAGCAAGCCTAGCAAACAAATGAGACTGTTGCAATACATTGATATCATTGAGAGTACCCGACATACCAAAAAAAGAATGCCAAATCCATAAATCATGTGAAGCTACGGCCTCTAGCACAATTGTTGCATCACGAGACTTGCCACAATACATTCCCTGCCATGCCTTTGGGTAATTTTTTCAAGTCCAATGCATACAATCTATGCTTCCTAGCATGTCAGGCCAACCTCTTCTTTCATTAAATACCGTCAATTTTTTTGTGTCTTCCTCGTTCAGTGCCCGAAGATATTCATGACCGAATACACAGACGATCACTTTGGCAAACCTACACACTGACTCAGTATACTATCTTCCCCAATGCGAAGGTACTCGTCTGCATAATCAACCGGAGCGCCGTATGCAATTACCCGCATAGATGCCGAGGTTTTTTGATATGCACTAAATCCCTTCAAGCCCACGACATTTCTTCTTTGAGTAAAATATAGACAATTGTCCTCGCAAGCTTGAACATTTTTTTACAAAGAGGGATCTGCGCATACGGTACCTTCTCCGGAAGAGGTGCGGCGGATATGTTGGATTGGCCGCGAAGTAGTCTTGCATGAGCATCTCGTTCCCGAGATGGCAATTTCGAGGAATGCAAAGACGACCGACGGTCGATCCTCGCCGCCTCTTTCAATTCTCATCTTCGCGCTCCTTTACAGCAAGGGCCATCACCAAACTCTATTGGTGAAATATGAGAAGCATCGTCTCAACATCTGAGTCATCCGAGCAAAAACTTCTCGCGCACGCTCAACTCCATCTCCGACGGTGGCTCTCCGGCCATGGTGGATTGGTGTGTTTGGGGGAGCCGGTGCAGCGGCTGGGCGAAAGAGGGCACGGGCGCCCCCGCGACGCGATTCAGCCCGCAAATTTGGCCGGAATCGCCCACGGCGGATGGGCGAAACCAATGGCGTGGCGGCGGCGGAAGGGGGTGGGGAAAGGGCGCGGGCAGAAATGTCCCTCCCACCAACCGCTTTCCTAGGATACAGGGCACCGTATAGGCGAGGCGGAAACCTGTGTTTTCGCGGGTCGGGGAGGGGATTTTGTCGCGCCCCTCAAAAAGGTTTACATGTCGGGCGCGTTTGCGGGGTTTGATCGGGTAGCAATTTCCACGCAGACCCGTATTTTGGCGGTTATTTTGTGGGTTGGGGCATTATATGGGGTGTGCTACACATGCTCTTACCCTGTCCTAGAACTTGCATCAAATGTGAATCTTTGGTCCTCGGAAAATCATAGCCCGTCAACTGAAGCCAGCTGGACCAGGTGGGTGAGCTTGCATCTATTTGCAAAGGACCCCTGCATTTATGTATAATTAATCCACAGGACAGCCTCGAGCTTGACGGATTGGCTAGAGTCTTCACGGCAAGGAGCTTCTACGAGTGGCAATGACGGGCTGCTGTGTTGGGGGAAAAGACAGGACGTGACTTCAGCCGGTTTCCCCTAGCGGGGCTGGGCGTAACCGAACGAGGACTGAAGGATGGAAGGGAAGGAGGAAGATGTCGTGCGTGTGTACATACGCTCGAGGTTCAGTAAAATATTACTTGCGCATGCATGCATGCATGCTTGCTTAAGCTTCACAGTGATCAATGGTCCTATGGAGAGGCATATTTGCAGGGATTCAAAGGCATAAGGAGACGGTTGATGCAATGCGAGGAACAATTTCTACGGCTTGTGAAGCATTACTCCAAATCAAATTTTTGGAGTAATGTGATCTTGTAATCTTTTTTTCTTGCAAGCAACCAAATCAGAATAAGATGCGCTAGCTACAACGGCCTTGAGGATTGAGATGTGAGAAGAGCAAAACTCCAAATTTACAATCAAGAGAAAAAAGAGAGGAAGAACAGTCAATTGATTAGACCTTCTCGTCAGCACCCAGAAGAAAGAACAAACCAAATCAGTTAAAAATCCTAACAAAACAGAGCGGATAGTGAAACAAAAGATAGAAGAACTGAATTAAAGCATTAGCACATAGTGAATGCATGAACTCCTCAAACTACGGTAATCATCGAAAAGAATTCCAATTATTGTCACCTTGGGGTATGCGGATTAGGACATGAAATAGGTGCATATAAATTGCAAGATAGGATCCAAAACACTCCTGTATTCATGAAAACATAATAGGTTCACATCTGAAGTCATGGCACTCAGGCCCTAGTGAGAAGCATTAAGCATAACAAAGTCATAACAACATCAATCTCAGAACATAGTGGATACTAGGGATCAAGCCATATCAAAAAAACTTGATTACATGATATATCTCATCCAATCCCATCATCGTCCAGCAAGCCTACAGAGGAATTACTCACTCCCGATGGTGAGCATCATGTAATTGTTGATGGAGAAGGGTTGGTGATGACGACGACGACGAATCCGACTCTCCGGAGTCCCAAACGGACTCCAGATCAGCCCTCGAGAGGAAGAACGGGAGGTGGCGGCGGCTTCGTCTCGTAAAACTTGATGAAAATTTCTCTCTTATTTTCTCCTCGATAAATAGGAATATATAGGCTTGGAACTAGGGTCAGCGGAGCCACGTGGGCCCATAAGTCATCACGGTGCGCCCTAGGGGGTGGGTGCGCCTTGTTGCCTTGTGAGCAACAAGTGGCCCCCTTCGGTGGATCTTTGCTCCAGTATTTTTTATATATTCCATAAAAAATCTCCAGAAAGTTTCGTCCAATTCTGAGAACTTTTATTTCTGCACCAAAACACCGCCACGGCAGTTGTGCTAAAAACAACGTCAATCTGGATTAGTTTCATTCAAATCTTGTAAATTAGAGTTCAAACAAGAGCAAAAGTGTCCGGAAAAGTAGATACGTTGGAGACGTATCACTTAGCATGTAATTTCAATAGTATAACCCCAAAACACTTGTAAAAGGTCTATCTGAAGTGTTTAACCACGCTCCAAGGACCAAATTTATGGGCACGCTTGGCAGCTGACTGTTGGAATTATGCCCTAGAGGCAATAATAAATGTATAGTTATTATTATAATTCCTGTATCAAGATAATAGTTTATTATCCATGCTATAATTGTATTGAATGAAGACTCATTTACATGTGTGGATACATAGACAAAACACCGTCCCTAGCATGCCTCTAGTTGGCTAGTCAGTTGATCGATGATAATCAGTGTCTTCTGATTATGAACAAGGTGTTGTTGCTTGATAACTGGATCACGTCATTAGGAGAATCACGTGATGGACTAAGACCCAAACTAATAGACGTAGCATGTTGATCGTGTCATTTTGTTGCTACTGTTTTCTGCGTGTCAAGTATTTATTCCTATGACCATGAGATCATATAACTCACTGACACCGGAGGAATGCTTTGTGTGTATCAAACGTCACAACGTAACTGGGTGACTATAAAGATGCTCTACAGGTATCTCCGAAGGTGTTAGTTGAGTTAGTATGGATCAAGACTGGGATTTGTCACTCCGTGTGACGGAGAGGTATCTCGGGGCCCACTCGGTAATACAACATCACACACAAGCCTTGCAAGCAATGTAACTTAGTGTAAGTTGCGGGATCTTGTATTACGGAACGAGTAAAGAGACTTGCCGGTAAACGAGATTGAAATAGGTATGCGGATACTGACGATCAAATCTCGGGCAAGTAACATACCGAAGGACAAAGGGAATGACATACGGGATTATACGAATCCTTGGCACTGAGGTTCAAACGATAAGATCTTCGTAGAATATGTAGGATCCAATATGGGCATCCAGGTCCCGCTATTGGATATTGACCGAGGAGTCTCTCGGGTCATGTCTACATAGTTCTCGAACCCGCAGGGTCTGCACACTTAAGCTTCGACGTTGTTTTATGCGTATTTGAGTTATATGGTTGGTTACCGAATGTTGTTCGGAGTCCCGGATGAGATCTCGGACGTCACGAGGGTTTCCAGAATGGTCCGGAAACGAAGATTGATATATAGGATGACCTCATTTGATTACCGGAAGGTTTTCGGAGTTACCGGGAATGTACCGGGAATGACGAATGGGTTCCGGGAGTTCACCGGAGGGGGGCAACCCACTCCGGGGAAGCCCATAGGTATTTGGGGGGTCACACCAGCCCTTAGTGGGCTGGTGGGACAGCCCACCAATCCCCTATGCGCCAAGGAAGAAAAAATCAAAGGAAAGAAAAAAAAAGGAAGAAGTGGGAAGGGGGAAGGACTCCCTCCCACCAAACCAAGTAGGACTCGGTTTGGGGGGGGGAGAGTCCCCCCCCCCCTGGCTCGGCCGACCCCTTGGGGATCCCTTGGACCCCAAGGCAAGGTCCCCCTCCCTCCTCCTATATATATGGGGCTTTTAGGGCAGATTTGAGACGACTTTCTCACGGCTGCCCGACCACATACCTCCATAGTTTTTCCTCTAGATCGCATTTCTGCGGAGCTCGGGCGGAGCCCTGCTGAGACGAGATCATCACCAACCTCCGGAGCGCCGTCACGCTGCCGGAGAACTCTTCTACCTCTCCGTCTCTCTTGCTGGATCAAGAAGGCCGAGATCATCGTCGAGCTGTACGTGTGCTGAACGCGGAGGTGCCGTCCGTTCGGTACTAGATCGTGGGACTGATCGCGGGATTGTTCGCGGGGCGGATCGAGGGACGTGAGGACGTTCCACTACATCAACCGCGATCTCTAATCGCTTCTGCTGTACGATCTACAAGGGTACGTAGATCACTCATCCCCTCTCGTAGATGGACATCACCATGATAGGTCTTCGTGCGCGTAGGAAAATTTTTGTTTCCCATGCGACGTTCCCCAACACTGAATTCTCACAACTTTTTCTGAAGGGTCAAACCCGCGACATAATGTGTGTGGGTTAGTGCTTACTCAAATCGCGGTCCGAGGCAACCCTTGGGTTGGCATGTCATATCAAAACAGAGATTGTGTCCCGCATTTTGGGGGATATCATCAACTAGAACAAGCAACCCGCTTATGATTACCCCTTCTCGCAAGCATCTGCAACTACGAAAGAAGAATTAAGATAAATCTAAACATAAAATGAAACATGTGGAACCAAATCAGCCCCTTATGAAATAACGCACAAACTAGGGTTTAAGCTTCTGTCACTCTAGCAACCCATCATCTACTTATTACTCCACAATGCCTTCCCTTAGGCCCATAACATGGTGAAGTGTCGTGTAGTCGACGTTCATATAACACCACTAAGAGAAGCAACAACATACATATTATGAAAATATCAAACAAATACCAACATCACATGATTACTTATAACAAGACTTCTTACATGTCCTCGGGAACAAAAATAACTACTCACAAATCATCACCATGTTCAAGATGAGACGTATGATAATTATGAATAAGGATCTGAACATATTATCTTCCACCAAATAAACCAACTAGCATAAACTCCAAGATGTAATCAACAATACTAGTAACGGATGACGAGGTGATGTATATGCTTCTCGCCCCTCGTTGGATACCCCAAGTGGAAGGTGGAGATGTAGTCAGCAGCAAATTTCCCTTACACGGAGACTGTAAGGTGTATCGAACCAGGAGGACTCCTAGGCTCAACAAGTAGGTGTCTTCAACCCTGGCCCTAGCACAACACGTGGACCTGCACACACAACAAATAAGTTTGCTCCCAACGAGTATAGAGAGGTTGTCAATCTCTCCGGCCTTGTAGTTTGCAAAGGATCAAAACACAAGCGGGAAGGTAATAGTGATTGCAACGGAAAAGTAAATAAAGTGGTAAATTATGGAGGTGTAAACAATGATGGTGATATGGACCGGAGTCACATGACGTTCACTAGTGATGTCTCTCTCCCAAAAGACGATAAAGAACTATGCTAGGGTAAACAAATCACAGTTAGGCAATTGACAAAATTATGATCACACTGCAATGCTAATTATGATCCTTGATAGTTAGAGGTTCAATAGTAATGGGCAATAAGACAAGACAAGTAGACCGTTTATTCATCAGCATCTACTTACTAATCATCCACCTGGAGATATCTATCGAGAACATCTCTCCGGTATTAAGTGGCGAGCCCCACCCAAAGTGTAAACTCAAAGCAACGGACAACCGCATTAACAAACTATGTGTAAGGTAAACAATCCTTGCAACCTTGGTCACAAGCACCGTTGTTTTCTCCCTGGTGGAAACAAGCACATCCCCTAGTCTCATGTTTCTGTCACTCAAGCTAGACATCGAGGGCCAAAACCCACAATCATGCATAACGCTCCCTCTTGGAGTTACGATCTACTACTTGGCCAAAGGAATAAAAAGCAACGGAGAACATGCATGAATCACCAAGGAACATAATATAAAAAGATAATCAAATATATAACTCATAACAATCTGAACATAATCTCATAATCCATCGGATCCCAATAAACCGAGCATAGCAAAAGCAAGAGAATTACATAGATGCCTTGATGATGTAGGGCAGCTCACAAGGACTAACCATTGAAGCACAAGATTGGAGAGAATACATCACATAGCTACTGGGCATAGACTCATGGTCCAAGGAAAACTACTCACGGCACATCTAGGAGGCGTACATGGTGGTGGAGAAGCTCCGGAGGTCAAACCTCCCTCCGACAGGGTGCCGCGAAGAGGTCTCCTGACGCTCCCGATCTCGAAAGCGTTGCGGCAGCGGAAGGATGCAGAAATTTGGGATTCCAGAAAGTCTGCGAGGGTTTCCTCACGGAACACTAAATATAGGCCAAAGGAGGGCACCGGAGGAGGTGGGGCCCACCCAGGTGACCTCCTGGCGCGACCTAGGGCCTGGCCGCGCCAGCAGGCTGCCTGGGAGGCCCCTGGCCCCCCTCTGGCCCTCCTTCGGTGATCCCGAAGCTTCTGTTTCACTGACTTTTTTTTATATATTTTTCTAGATTTATTCAGGCTTCGGAAAATTGGGTAAAAGCCCCTGCAGAAAAGACATCAGCGTACATAAATTGGCGTTGGGTGCACTGAGTTAGTGCGTTAGTCCAAATATGTGTAAAATGGTATAAAAGTGTAGCAAAATATGTAACAATGTCACCCAAAAGATGTGCAACAAGCAGAAATTATAGATACGTTTGGGACGTATCAGTAACCCACAAGTACTAACCTGAGATTTTGGAAAAAATATTGAATACAAGAGATGAAGTAGGGTTTGAGATAAGATGGTCTTGGTGGATCTCCCTCCCAAAACCATGAAACTTCATAGGTGATGGTCAAATATATGAATAGTGTGTATGAGAACATTAGCCAAACCTTCTCAAAGGTCTGACACACCATGTTGAGGTCATGAGAGGGCACCACACAAGGTATCATGTTTTTCAGGCATGTTTTCTATTTTCTAGAGTTAAAAATCAATAAATGACAAATCTATGGTTGCCTCTGCCCACACATATCATTTTAATTTTAATTAATTTCCTATAAAATATATCAAATTTTATTCAATGACACAATTATAAATTTTAGAACCTTTTCTAAATTTTTAATGCATGGACTGTCTGAAATTGAATTATAAGCTTAAAAGGCCTAAAAAGTGCACATAAAAGCCTAAATATAGTAAATGATTCAGAAAAATGTCAAATTTGGACACAGTGCATATTAGTGGGTATGATGATCGTAGAAAATAAATCAAGTTGAAAGGACCAAGGAAATATGGGTTCCCTTCAAAACATGGTGATTTCGCTCCTCGGGCCATGAAACTTCATAGGTGATGGTTCGATATATGAAGACTGTGTATGACGACATTAGCCAAACATCCTCAAATATTTACCACATCATATTGAGGTCATGCTATTGGGGAACGTTGCATGGGAAACAAAAAATTTCCTACGCACACGAAGACCTATCATGGTGATGTTCATCTACGAGAGGGAGATCGGATCCACATACCCTTGTAGATCGCTAAGCGGGAAGCGTTAAGAAACACGGTTGATGTAGTAGTACAACTTCATGATTCAAATCACCATCGTCCCACGATCCGTCCTGATCTAGCACCGAACGGACGACACCTCCGCGTTCAGCACACATATAGCTCGATGATTATCTCCGTCTTCTTGATCCAGCAAGAGAGACATGGAAGTAGAGGAGTTCTCCGGCAGCGTGACGGCGCGCCGGTGATGGTCTATTCCAGCAGGGCTCCGCCCGAGCTCCGCAAAAATTCGATCTATAGGTAGAACTATGAGGTATATGTTTGAGTTGCACGTGGCAAAATTGTGTCTCAAAAACCCTAAAACCACCAGTATATATAGGAGGAGGGGAGGGGCTAGCCTTGGGGATCAAGGAATCCCCAAGGGCGCCGGCCGAGAGAGGAGGAGGTGGACTCCCACCCCAATTCAGTTTGGGGAAGGAGGAGTCCACTCCTTCCTTCCCACCTTCCTCTTTCCTTTTTTCCTTTTTCCTGTGGTTTTTTCTTCTTGTGGCGCCATAGCCCACTTGGGATGGCCTCACCAGCCCACTAAGGGCTGGTGCGCCACCCTAGGACTATTGGGCTCACTCCTGGGTGGGTGGGCCCTTCCCGGTGAATACCCGAAACCCATTCATCACTCCCGCTACACTGCCGGTAATGCCCGAAATCTTTCCAGTGACCAAATGAAAACCATCCTATATATCAATCTCTGTTTCCGGATCATTCCGGAAAACCTCGTGATGTCCGTGATCTCATCCGGGACTCCGAACAACCTTCGGTCACCAACACCTATAACTCAACTATACTAAGACGTCATCGAACCTTAAGTGTGCAGACCCCGCGGGTTCGAGAACTATGCAGACATGACCCGAGACACTCCCCGGTCAATATCCAATAGCGGGACCTGGATGTCCATATTGGATCCTACATATTCTACGAAGATCTTATTGATTGAACCTCTGTGCCAAGGATTCATATAATCCTGTATAACATTCCCTTTGTCCTTTGGTATGTAACTTGCCCGAGATTTGATCGTCGGTATCTCTATACCTATTTCAATCTCGTTACCGGCAAGTCTATTTAATCATTCCGTAATACAAGATCCCGTGACTAACACTTGAGTCACATTGATTGCAAGGCTTATATGTGATGTTGTATTACCGAGTGAGCCCCGAGATACCTCTCCGTCACACGGAGTGACAAATCCCAGTCTTGATCCATGCTAACTCAACGGATACCTTCGGAGATACCTGTAGAGCATCTTTATAGTCACCCAGTAACGTTGTGACGTTTGATACACACAAGTTATTCCTCCGATGTCAGTGAGTTACATGATCTCATGGTCATAGGAATGAATAATTGACACGCAGAAAACAATAGCAACAAAATGACACGATCACATGCTACGTTCATAGTTTGGGTCTTGTCCATCACATCATTCTCCTAATGATGTGATCCAGTTATCAAGTGACAACACTTGCATATGGTCAGAATACCTTAACCATCCTTGATCAACTGGCTAGTTAACTAGAGGCTTACTAGGGACATTGTTTTGTGTATATATCCACACATGCATCTATGCTTTCATTCAATACAATTATAGCATGGATAATAAATGATTATCTTGAAACAGGAAATATAATAATAACTATTTTATCATTGCCTCTAGGGCATATTTCCAATAGTCTCCCACTTGCACTAGTCAATAATCTAGTCTCACATCGCTATGCGATTTACATTGGAATTAATCTAACACCCATACAGTTCTGGTGTTGATCATGCTTCGCTCGTGCAAGAGGTTTAGACAGCGGATCTGCTACATTCAGATCCGTGTGCACTTTGCAAATATTTACGTCCTCTCCGTCGATGTTGTCGCAGATGAGGTTGAAGCATCGTTTGATGTGCCTGGTCTTCTTGTGAAACCTTGGTTCCTTTGATAAAGCAATGGCACGAGTGTTGTCACAGAACAAAGTTACTGGATTTAGTGCGCTCGACACCTGTAACGACTAAGATGCAGCCCTTTGCTTATTTGGGGGCGAGACCTCAAAAGGGAAAGGGGGCACATATACACGTTTCGCAAGCGAGATAATCATAACATTACATAACAGAAAGAGTGACAAGTAGGGCATACACTTGCCATCTGTTAAGAATATAGCATATAGCTTACAGACACACATTATTCAGAACATGGTTTAGTCTAGCTACGGACAAGATGAAAACAGATAAAGCTATGAAATCCCGCATGCTGGCCCCATGATCACGGCCACGGCCTCTAGTCCTCCGGATAAGTCACGTACAGTCTGCCAAAGTCCTCATCGAGCTCCCACTTCAGCTGGCTGTCATCAGGATCTCCTGCATTAGGCGTACCTGTACCTGTGGGTGTTTGTAGTAAACCGTGAGCCACGAGGACTCTGTAATCGAATGACCATGGTATCGAATCTAGCCGAGTTATTGGGTAAGGAAGGTTAAGTGTATGGGTTTGCAACAACCTAAGCATGTATGGTGGCTACCTTACGATGATCAGAGTAAACATATGGTGGTCTACGCAAGTTGGTCGAATACTAGATTGATCAATAAGTGATCCTGAACACCTACTTACGTCAGACATAACCCCACCATGTTCTCGATCGTAGAAGGATTCCCCGAAAGAGTCAGTCACGGTTATGCACACAGTTGGCAGTTTTATTAGAATTACTTTAAGTTGTCTAGAACTAGATGTTAATAAAATATCCATATTTGCCACATAACCGCGGGAACGACTTTCCGAAAAGATTAAACTCTGCAAGGGTGCTCCAACTAGTCCATCACAAATTATCACAGGCCGCATAGTCATCCTCTATCACGAAACTCGTGATCTCGTCGGATTCCTTGGAGGAAAACCTCAACTTTGAGGAGACCCAAAGTTTCACCGGAATCCCAATGCACAATATATATCGCTAAGGTAAGACAAATCTGGCAAGACCTCCCGACGTGTCAACGAACCCGATAGGAGCCGCGTATCTCGTTCTCAGGACACGAGGATGAGCGATGGTTACCACGCCAAAACACCGAGTTGCCTCGGGGAGCGTTAATAAGCTTCTCTAGGTTGGACCAACACTCATGAGGAGCACTGGCCCGGGTTGTTGATTAAATCCTCGGGGTAGCTATTCCCTATGCATCTTTATTATTAAGTTATAGAAAATTAAAACCAAAGTTGGGTCTTGCTAGACGAGCCTTAACACTATACGATTTATCAAGGGGTTCCCCATAGCAACCCTGAACGTGTTAGGAGTGCTCAGTCATGGAATAAAACATCGGTAGCTGAAACTAAGGTGGAAACAACGGAACAAACCACCCGACAAAAGTCTAGGCCTTCCATTATTTGCTGAGTATATAGGTGCATTAATTAAATAGCAGTTAAACATATTGATATCAAAGTGCCCATGTTATCACATGGGCCAGCTGGCACCTGCAACTAGCAAAGCTATCCATTAGAGGTTGAGCAAGCCTACTTAGCCAAACAATAGTTGCTAGGAACGGGGTGTGTTTGGGGTTCATGGCAAAGACAGGTGGCATAGATATCATGTGGTAGGCAGCGAGCTTGTAATGATGGAAACGTGATTCTAAGCATGACAAAGCTAGAAACGGTGTCAAGGTCACGATCATCTCGCCTGTGATTTCTTCAGACTGGAACTGCTCTTGTTCTTCCTGCAGGAACTCCCCAGAATCCAAGTACTCTCTCTCCGTTCCCAATGCTACCCAAGATAAGATAACATCAAATAAACACCGACAAAACATAATGCAACAACCAATATGATGCATGTGTGAAGAAGAAAACATGCACCACTATTCTAGTCACTTTCACATGCATTAGTTAAGTTGTTTATATTCTGGACAGAACCTCATGTTAATTTATCTTGACATGCATGAACATGGCATACTCATATGCATCACGAGAAAACTATGCAAAAGCATATGAAGAACGTCATGAACGGAGTCTTGGATCAATCGAAAACTACAAAACAAGTTACGAAGGCCTACGGGTTCAAAACAGCCACAAACTCAATTAAATGGGCACTCACTGGTGTAACCAGGATGCCAAATGATCAAGCACCAAAATACAAGTGGAATGGTGCTTGAGAACACACCACACCATCAACCATAGCTCACACAAGCTCAAAAACCATCTAGGCACACAATCTGTTTTTAACAGCAGCATAGCACTTTGACTACAAGATCTACATCAGCTACAACCCTCTAAATAATTCAAAAAAGACATGAAACTGAATCCCTCTAACTGCATTACAACCTCTAACAAAAATCTAAGGCAAATGAATCACCCATGAGCAGATCTACAACAGCTAACTTGGACAAAAATATCACAAATTGGGACTTGTGAAAATTACAGATTTTCACCAGCTGCTTATGCTTTGAAGCATTTTGGCAGCCTCCAAAATGATATCTACAGGAGGTATCTGGGCATGAAATTTTACAGGGAGCTATACAAACATTACAACAAACAAACATTAGTTTGTTTCTTGGGCTAATTCCCAAAAGAGGAGCAAATATAAACAAAACAATAGGGGAAGAAAATAACTCCAGATTCCTAGACTTAGTGAAATTCTCAGGTTTTCACAAATCTGTCATATCAGTCAAGTGCCCACTTTGACAAGGTGTAATAGGTACATGCAAATACCTAAGAACAAAATAAATGCCCCCAAGCTGTAGAGGGGTTCACCCACTACCATTCCATCAAGGAATCACCAACAAAAGAGCAAAGCTCCTCCTAATATGAAGCTCTAAAGAGGGCATGAAAACATAAATTGTAACACCTAGGAAAAAATACTACATCCACCACCAACAAAGAAAAAAGTAAAGGTGCAAGAGGGGGGGGGGGAACGAACCCACCACCTCTCTGCTCCAACTCTCACCAGCTACCACTAGGCTAGCACCCTCTTGCTGATCTAACAGGGGGGATAAATCAGTTAAGCCTGCACTGCTATCGAATCACACAGGGAACAAAAACACTGAAAAACAAAAGGGGCGCCAGGGGATTCAAACCCACGACCTCTCTGGTCGGGGCGCGGTGCTGGAACCGTTGGGCTACGAGGGGGGTTCTGAACCAGTTAGGCTACAACACACGTCAAACCATCTTTTACTACCTCCAGACCAGGGAAGGAGGAGCTCGGCTCCGACGATGATGCGGCCACGGCGACTGCATCTAGGGACCGGCGGGGATGCGGGAACCCTAGGGGGTTCCATTCCCGTGCCTAACTCCACGGGAGGGAGCCCGTAGCGGCGGCTCGACGCGGCCACTGCTCCGGCCCGAACGGAGCTCGACTGCAGCGGACAAATAGGCACGTGCACCGGCCCTAGCATGCGGGAAGGAAGGAAAGGAAGGGGCGCTCACCCTGAGGAGCTCGGGGAGGCGCTCGACAATGAGAAGAAGGAAGAAGAGGCGGGGGCGCTGATGACAAACTCTGTTCCCTCCGTCTCCTGATGAAGCCGACGGGGAGAGGCCGGCCGAGGAGGGGAACCACCCTCCTAGCACCGGGAATGGATCGAGGGAGGATCCAGCATCCTCCCTGCGTGCTTGGACTCGACGGAGGTGCACCGACAAAGATGGGAGGGACGGCGCCGGCGACGAACTCTCTCTGATCCTATACCTTCTCTCTGAATCTCTCTCTGAATTTCTTACCTGAGAGGGGGGAAGGAAATAAGAGGGGAACGAGGCTGGCGGCGCGATGGAGAAGAGGAGGGAAACCCTACCGGGGCACACACGCCGAGGGGACTAAATAGGCGCGGGTTGGGACGGCCTCGACGTCCATGAGCCGCACGACCCTCTGCTCTCTCTCGCTCCTGACGGAAAGCATGCAACAGGAGGAGACGCCGTCAGGAGGAAGAAGGAAAGGAGAGTGGGCTCTAGTGCCAGGGAAAAAGGAGTTGGGCCAGGAGCCCATCCAACTCCCTCACACCTATTTTAAATCAAACGCTGGTTTTTCTTTTACAAAATAAAATAACCAGTTTTTTGGAATAAAGCCAGGGAAGGAAAAAATAAAAAGGAACAAAACTGAAAATAATTATAAATCTCTAAAAATGTTGCTCCTATTTATAAAAATGAATGAGGCATTTTAGAGCTAAGTAATTTTACTTGGTTAATAAAATCTACCCCTGTTTTTAATTAAAACAAAATGGAAAATAACTTCAGATAAGTGAGGGTTGTCACCCACAAATATTTGAAGGAATTTCCAAAGAAGAGGAACATTTTTAAAACCCCAAAACAGCAACATAATTATGCCTCAAAGAAATATAATAAGAGAGGGGTTTTGGGCTATGGTGCAACTTTATGTTTGAGGTCATTGTTGCACCCACACCACACTCCACAATACCACACAAGCCACATGAAATCACCCCACCAAAGTAGAGAAGAAGAAGGCTAACACGAAAATGATGATATGATGCATGAGATGCACATGAAATGATAACCACTTCATCACTTCCATAACAAAGGTTCAACAAGGTCTCCACAATTGGAAAGGGGTACAAATAAGGAAAGAAAGCATCTGGGCTGTTACAACACCACTCCAAGATCCGTCATGAACTGCTTCATCCATACACCCTCCTTAGCTGCCTCCGAGGCAGCCATGTACAATGCTTCACATGTAGAATCTCCTACGACGCTTTGCTTGGGACTTCACCAGCTTACCGCACCCCCATTAAGAATAAATACGTATCCGGTTTGAGACTTAGAGTCATCCGAATCAGTGTCAAAGCTTGCATCGACGTAACCCATTACGACGAGCTCTTCGTCACCTCCATAAACGAGTAACATTTCCTTAGTCCTTTTCAGGCACTTCAGAATATTCTTGACCGCCGTCCAGTGATCCACTCCTGGATTACTTTGAAACCTGCCTGCCATACTTATGTCCAGGCTGACGTCCGGTCTAGTGCACAAAATTGCATACATGATAGACCCTATGGATGAAGCATAGGGGACGATACTCATCTTTTCTCTATCTTCTGTAGTTAATGGACACTGAGTCTTACTCAACTTTATACCTTGTAATACTGGCAAGAACCCCTTCTTGGACTGCTCCATTTTGAACTTCTTCAAAACTTTATCAAGGTATGTGCTTCGTGAAAGTCCTATTAGGCGTCTCGATCTATCCCTATAGATCTTAATGCCTAATATGTAAGCAACTTCTCCTAGGTCCTTCATTGAAAAACATTTGTTCAAGTAATCTTTTACGCTCTCTAAAAACTCCACATTGTTTCCAATCAGCAATATGTAATCCACATAATATTAGAAACACCACAGAGCTCCCACTCACTTTCTTGTCAATACAAGATTCTCCAACAACTTGTATAAACCCAAATGCTTTGATCACCTCATCAAAGCGCTTATTCCAACTCCGAGATGCTTGCACCAGTCCATAAATGGATCGTTGCAGCTTGCATACTTTGTTAGCATTTTTTGGATCGACAAAACCTTCGGGTTGCATCATATACAACTCTTCCTTAAGAAAACCATTAAGGAACCCCGTTTTGACATACATCTGGCAGATTTCATAATCGAAAAATGCAGCTATTGCTAACATGATTCGGACGGACTTAAGCATCGCTACCGGTGAGAACGTCTCATTGTAGTCAACTCCTTGAACTTGTGAAAAACCCTTTTGCCACAAGTCGAGATTTATAAACGGTCACATTACCGTCCGCGTCCGTCTTCTTCTTAAAGATCCATTTGTTCTGAATAGCCTTGCGACCTTCAGGTAATACTTCCAAAGTCCACACTTTGTTTTCATACATAGATCCTATCTCGGACTTCATGGCCTCTAGCCATTTGTTGGAATCCGGGCCCACCATTGCTTCTTCATCATTCGCAGGTTCATTGTTGTCTAACAACATGATAGATAAGACAGGATTACCGTACCACTCAGGAGAAGTACGTGATCTTGTCGACCTGCGAGATCCGATAGTAACTTGATTCGAAGCTTCATGATCATCACCATTAGCTTTCTCCTCAACCGGCATCGCCTCGACAGAGGTTTTCGACTGCCCTGCGCCACCATCTAGAGGGAGTAGAGATTCTACAACCTCATCAAGTCCTATCTTCCTCCCACTCAATTCTTTTGAGAGAAACTCCTTCTCAAGAAAAGCTACGTTCTTAGTAACAAACACTTTGCCCTCGGATCTGAGATAGAAGGTATACCCAACTGTCTCCTTTGGGTAACTTATGAAGACGCACTTTTCCGCTTTGGGTTCCAGCTTTTCAGGCTGAAGCTTTTTGACATAAGCATCGCATCCCCAAACTTTAAGAAACGACAACTTTGGCCTCTTGCCATACCATAGCTCATATGGTGTCGTCTCAACGGATTTTGACGGTGCCCTATTTAAAGTGAATGCAGCTGTCTCTAATGCATAACTACAAAACGATAACGACAATTCGGTAAGAGACATCATAGATCGCACCATATCTAACAAAGTACAATTACGACGTTCGGACACACCATTACGCTGTGGTGTTACAGGCGGTGTTAACTGTGAAACGATTCCACATTGTCTTAAGTGAGCACCAAACTCGAAACTCAGATATTCGCCCCTCGATCAGAACGTAGGAACTTGATCTTCTTGTTACGATGATTTTAAACTTCACTCTTAAATTACTAGAACTCCTCAAACGTTTCAGACTTGTGCTTCATCAAGTAGATATATGCATACCTACTCAAATCATTAGTGAAGGTGAGAAAATAATGATGTCCGCCGCGCGCCTCCACACTCATTGGACCGCACACATCAGTATGTATGATCTCCAACAAGTCACTTGCACGCTCCATTGTTCCGGAGAACAGAGTCTTAGTCATCTTGCCCATGAGGCATGGTTCGCACGTGTCAAGTGATTCAAAATCATGTGACTCCAAAATCCCATCGGTATGGAGTTTCTTCATGCGCTTTACTCCAATATGACCTAAGCTACAGTGCCACAAAAACGTGGTGCTATCATTGTTAACTCTACATCTTTTGGTCTCAATGTTATATATATGTGTGTCATCACAATCAAGATTCAATATGAACAAACCTCTCACATTGGGTGCATGACCATAAAATATATTACTCATAAAAATAGAACAACCATTATTCTCTGACTTAAATGAGTAACCATCTCGCAATAAAAAAGATCCAGATATAATGTTCATGCATGACGCAGGCACTAAATAACAATTATTTAAGTTCATAACTAATCCTGATGGTAACTCAAGTGAGACCGTGCCAACGGCGATTGCATCAACCTTGGAACCATTTCCTATGCACATCGTTACTTCATCCTTCGCCAGCCTTCGCCTATTCCGCAGTTCCTGCTTTGAGTTGCAAATATGAGCAACAAAACTGGTATCAAATACCCGTGCACTACTACGAGAGCTGGTTAAGTACACATCAATAACATGTATATCACATATACCTGATTTTTCTTTGGCCGCCTTCTTATCAGCCAAATACTTGGGGCAGTTGCGCTTCCAGTGACCCATCCCCTTGCAATAATAGCACTCTGTTTCTGGCTTAGGTCCAGCCTTGGGTTTCTTCGTCGGATTGGCAACCGTTTTGCCGCTCTTCTTGGAGTTACCCTTCTTGCCTTTGTTGTTTCTATTAAAACCAGTGGTCTTATTGACCATCAACACTTGATGCTCTTTCCGGAGTTCTGACTCTGCGACTTTCAGCATCGCGAATAACTCACCGGGTGACTTGTTTATCGCTTGCATGTTATAGTTCAACACAAAGCTCTTATAGCTAGGTGGCAGTGATTGAAGAATTCTGTCAGTGATAGCCTCTTGCGGGAGTTCAATCCCCAGCTCAGCTAGACGGTTTGAGTACCCAGACATTTTGAGCACATGTTCACTGACAGACGAATTCTCCTCCATCTTGCAAGCATAGAATTTATTGGAGGTCTCATACCTCTCCATCCGGGCGTTCTTCTGAAAGATAAACTTCAACTCCTGGAACATCTCATATGTTTGATGACCCACAAGTATAGGGGATCTACCGTAGTCCTTTCGATAAGTCAGAGTGTCGAACCCAACGAGGAGCAGAAGGATCTGACAAGTGGTTTTCAGCAAGATAATATCTGCAAGCACTGAAATTAATGGTAACAATTAGTTTGTGGGCAGGAAGATTCGTAGCAAGTAGCAAGTAACAAAAGTAACAACGATGCAGCAAAGTGGCTCAATCCCTTTTGTAGCAAGGGACAAGCTTGAACGAACTCTTATAGGAGGTAAAACGCTCCCCAGGACACATGGGAAATTCTGGCAAGCTAGTTTTCATCATGTTCATATGATTCACGTTTGTTACTTTGATAGTTTGATATGTGGGTGGACCGGCGCTTGGGTACTGCCCTTACTTGGACAAGCATCCCACTTATGATTAACCCCTCTCGCAAGTATCTGCAACTACGAAAGACGAATTAAGACAAAGTCTAACCATAGCATTAAACTAGTGGATCCAAATGAGCCCCTTACGAAGCAACACATAAACTAGGGTTTAAGCTTCTGTCACTCTAGCAACCCATCATCTACTTACTACTTACCAATGCCTTCCTCTAGGCCCAAATAATGGTGAAGTGTTATGTAGTCGACATTCACATAACACCACTAGAGGAGTGACAACATACAACACATCAAAATATCGAACGAATACCAAATTCACATGACTATTTATTGCATGACTTATCCCATGTCCTCAGGAACAAAAGTAACTACTCACAAAGCATAATCATAATCATGACCAGACAGGTAATGAGTAGCATCAAAGATCTGAACATATAATCTTCCACCAAGTAATCCAACTAGCATCAACTACAAAGAGTAATTAACACTACTAGCAACCTTACAAGTACCAATCGGAGTCGCGAGACGGAGATTGGTTACAAGAGATGAACTAGGGTTTGGAGATGAGATGGTGCTGATGAAGATGTTTATGGTGATGAGTCCCCTCTGATGAGAGGAGTGTTGGTGATGACGATGGCGACGATTTCCCCCTCCGGGAGGGAAGTTTTCCCGGCAGGATCGTCCTGTCGGAGCTCTAGATTGGTTGTGCTCAAGTTCCGCCTCGTGGCGGCGACCAATCCTCCAAAAAGCCTCCTTCTGATTTTTTCTGGAACGAAACCCTTCTTGTAGCAAAAGAGGGGGGCCAGAGGCCAGCTGGGAGCCCACAAGCCCCCTAGGCGCGGCCAGGGGGGAGGCCGCGCCTACCAGCCTTGTGGCCTCCTGCTGGCACCCCTCTGGCACTTATTCGACCCAGTATTTTTTATAAATTCCAAAATAAATCCTCGTTGATTTTCACGGCTTTTGGAGTTGCGCATAATAGGTATCTCAAACTTGCTCATTTTTTAGGCCAGAATTCGAGCTGCCGACATTCTCCCTCTTCATGTAAACCTTGCAAAATAAGATAGAAAAGGCCTAATTATTGTACCATGAAATGTAATAACAGCCCAAAAAGCGATAAATATCAACATGAAAGCATGATGCAAAATGGACGTATCAACTCCCCCAAGCTTAGACCTCGTTTGTCCTCAAGCGAAAGCCGAGATCAATAAATATGCCCACATGTTTAGAGAGAGAGAGGTGTCGACAAAACAAGATACGAACATGCAGGCATCATGATCATAGTTAGAACAGCAATATCATCATATCATCTCTTATGCTAAAGTGATAATTCCTTCACAAAGTAAAGTATGGATCAAGAGCCTTACCGAGAATTAACAACCGATAGCCTTTAGTCATTGAAGCAATTGCAATTTATCACAACATCGGAAAGAGTCAAATAAGAGATTGTAAAGCAAATCCACATACTCAATCATCTTTTTGTCTTCTACAATTGCTACAACTCACGTGGTAGTCACGAGATCAAAGTTTCAGTCGAACACAGAGAAAGATAGGGGCTTATAGTTTTGCCTCCCAACTATTTACCTCAAGGGTAATGTCAACAATAATAATTCATGAATACTTACCTCCAAGTTGACATATGAATATAGATCTTTCCCTAGCATATGATGTTAGCCAAGATAAAGGTGAAATAAGGAATTGGTGTAGATCACCATGACTCTTTCAAGGGCGAAAAGTAAAGGTACAAGATGGGCCCTTCGCAGAGGGAAGCAGAGGTTGTCATGCGCTTTTGAGGTTTGGATGCGTGTCCTCTTAGTGTGAAGGAACGTCACTTTATATTGCCTCCTGTGATAAAGAACTTCCTTATGCAGTCTGTCGCTTTTATGTCTTCCTCATCACAGGTTCGTACAAAGCTTATTTTCCACACACTAATAGATCATACATAATTAGGGAGCAATTTTTATTGCTTGCGCCGATGACAACTTACTTGAGGGATCTTATTCAATCCATAGGTAGGTATGGTGGACTCTCATGGCAAAACTGGGTTGAAGGTTTATGGATGCACGAGTAGTATCTCTACTTGGTACGGGAGTTTTGGCTAATAAGAGGTGGAAGCAATCGTCACATGCTAAGGGATCTCTAGTCATATAACATTGTTCGAAACCAAGCAAACACAATTCATTATGTTGTCTTCCTTGTCCAACATCTACTTCTAAGCATGTAATAGTTTAGTGAGTGTTCACAATCATAGATGGTGTTAAAGATGATATATTTATATGTGAACCTCTCCTTCTTTATCACTTCCTATTAATTGCAACAATGACCAAGGTCTACGTTTGTCTACCCTCAACAAGTTTCAATCAACATTCACTTTATATGTGAAGCCATCACTTCCCATAAGATCATTACATGATCTTTCACGCTTTTGTTCTTTTCTCATTCTCTTGATCATGGCATGAGGCAAGGCCCTTAACTAAGACACTCTTTATTATATGTCTCATGAGCTCGAATACATGGGGGGTGACACAAAGCAAAACTCAAGCCTAAAACACTAAGAACTTTATTGTACTAGAGAAAGATAAAACCAAAAAGGAACAAACTGAAACAAAGGTAAAGGCAAAAGATGTGATGGTGATACGATACCGGGGCAACTCCCCCAAGCTTGGCACAAGCCAAGGGGATTGCCCATACCCATGCTTAGTTGTCTTCCTTTGGAGGTGATGGTGGTGGAGTCGTTTTGTCCTTTGATTCAAGAGGGCCATCAATCTTTGATTTATAGCTTGGAGATCTGTGATATGTTTCTCCAGCAAAACAACTTCACGAGTGAGATAAGTATTGCGAGCACGAGTTGTTTCACAAAACCTCAAAAGTTCAATCAAGGATGGAGACAGTAGGTGGAGGTAGGGTTGGAGGAAATCCACTTCTTCAACCTCTTCCTTGTTGAACATAGATTGTACTTCGTCCCACGCTTGATTCTTCTCCTTAGTTTTGCCCTTGGCTTCCGTGACTTCCACTCTTTTCAGATCAGCATTTACTTCTTCATAGACTTGAGGGAAATTTTTCTCCCGGACAGATTCCTGAGACGACATCCTTGCTCTAAATCTGCCGCAGAAAACAGGCTCAAAACGAAAACAGAGGAAATTTGCATGATACGAGGGTCAGACCTTTCAAGAGAATATATATTGATTTTTGCCAGACCAGAAGGGGTACTCCGCAAGAAAACGTAGTCCGGGAGGCACACGAGGTGGCCACAAGCCCCCCAGGCGCAGCCAGGGGGGTGGCCCGCGCCTGGTAGGCTTGTCGCCTCCTCGTGCGCTTTCCGGACTACTTTAAAATTTTCTACTTTTTCAAAAATTCCAAAACGGAGAAAAATTCCTACTGGAAAAGTTTTGGAGTCGTTTACTTACCGAGTCACATACCTCTTCGTTTTTGGAGTCTGAAACAGGCTGATAAATATCCCTTATGTACTCCTTCGGAGTTATGGTATTGATAATATTGCTTTCAACATTTATGGGAGTACCTGAGATATAATGCTTGATTCTCTGCCCATTTACCACTCTCAGAAAATTACCTTCCGTGTTGTTGATCTTGATAGCACCGGAACGATATACTTCCTCAACAATGTAAGGACCTTCCGTTTGGAGAGAAGCTTGCCTGCAAAAAACTTAAACGAGAATTGTATAGCAAGACATAATCACCTACATTGAACTCACGCTTTTGTATCCTTTTATCATGCCACCTCTTAACCTTTTCTTTGAACAACTTGGCATTCTCATATGTCTGAGTTCTCCATTCATCAAGTGAGCTAATATCAAATAACCTCTTCTCACCAGCAAGTTTGAAATCAAAGTTGAGCTCTTTGATTGCCCAATAAGCCTTATTCTCTAGCTCAAGAGGTAAATGACATGCTTTACCATAAACCATTTTGTACGAAGACATGCCCATGGGTTTCTTATATGCAGTTCTATAAGCCCACAGTGCATCATCGAGCTTCTTAGACCAATTCTTTCTAGACCTATTGACAGTCTTTTGCAGAATTAGTTTAATCTCTCTATTGCTTAGCCCTACTTGACCATTGGACTGAGGGTGATAGGGAGACGCAATTCTATGGTTGACATCGTACTTAGCAAGCATTTTACAGAAAGCACCATGAATGAAATGTGAACCACCGTCGGTCATTAGATATCTAGGGACTCCAAATCTAGGGAAAATAACTTCCTTAAGCATCCTGATAGAGGTGTTGTGATCAGCACTACTAGTTGGGATAGCTTCTACCCACTTAGTGACGTAATCAACAACAACTAGGATATGAGTATACCCGTTGGATTTTGGAAAAGGTCCCATATAATCAAATCCCCAAACATCAAATGGTTCAATGACAAGTGAATAAGTCATAGCTATTTCCTGACGTTTACCGATATTACCTATTCTTTGACATTCGTCACAAGACAAGACAAACTTACGGGCATCCTTGAAGAGAGTGGGCCAATAGAAACCTGATTGCAATACCTTGTGTGCAGTTCTATCTACCGCATGGTGTCCTCCGTAGGCCTCGGAGTGACACTTCTGTAGGATCTGTCCCTGTTCATGTTCAGGTACACAACGTCTAATAACACCATCTACTCCTTCCTTATAAAGGTGAGGATCATCCCAGAAGTAATGTCTTAAATCAAAGAAGAATATCTTCTTTTGCTGGTATGTGAAACTAGGTGGTATATATTTGGCAACGATATAGTTTGCATAATCCGCATACCACGGTGTACTACGAGAAGTATTAATGACATTCAATTGCTCATCAGGAAAGCTATCATCAATAGGTTGTGGGTCATCAAGAACGTTCTCCAACCTAGACAAGTTATCTGCTACGGGGTTATCAGCACCCTTCCTGTCGAAAACGTGCAAATCAAATTCTTGTAGCAAGAGAACCCATCTGATAAGTCTAGGTTTAGAGTCTTTCTTCTCCATGAGGTACTTAATAGCAGCGTGATCAGTGTGAATAGTGACTTTGGAATTAACTATGTAAGACCTGAACTTTTCACATGCAAACACGACTCCTAAAAATTCTTTTTCCGTAGTAGCATAGTTTCTTTGGGCACTGTCTAGAGTTTTACTAGCATAGTGAATAACATTCAACTTTTTATCAACTCTTTGCCCTAGGACAGCACTAACAACATAATCACTAGCATCACACATGATTTCAAAAGGTAAGTTCCAATCAGGTGGTTGAACAATACGCGCAATTATCAAGGCCTTCTTAAGTATTTCGAAGGCTTCCTCATAATCATCGTCAAAAACAAAAGGAATATCCTTTTGCAAGAGATTGGTAAGAGGCCTAGAAATCCTACAGAAGTATTTAATAAACCTTCTATAGAAAGCAACGTGACCAAGGAAACTTCTTATACCTTTGATATCTGTGGGGCATGGCATTTTCTCGATTGCATCAACCTTAGCCTTATCGACTTCAATACCTCTTTCAGAAATTTTATGTCCTAAGACGATGCCTTCATTAACCATAAAGTGGCACTTCTCCCAATTCAAGACAAGGTTGGTGTCTTTACATCTCTGCAAGACTCGATCAAGGTTGCTGAGGCAATCATCGAAAGAAGACCCATAAACGGAGAAGTCATCCATGAAAACCTCAACAATCTTTTCACAAAAGTCAGAGAATATTGCCATCATACATCTTTCAAAGGTAGCAGGTGCATTGCATAAGCCAAAAGGCATACGTCTGTAAGCAAATGTACCGAAAGGGCAGGTGAAAGTGGTTTTCTCCTGATCAGATTGTGCAACAGGTATTTGGGAGAAACCAGAATAACCATCTAGAAAGCAGAAGTTTGTGTGTTTAGACAGTCTTTCTAGCATTTGGTCGATAAAAGGCAAAGGGTAATGATCTTTCCTAGTGGCCTTATTCAATTTCCTAAAATCGATCACCATCCTATAGCCAGTAATAATCCTCTGTGGGATCAATTCATCCTTATCATTAGGGACAACGGTAATACCTCCCTTCTTAGGGACGCAATGCACCGGACTTACCCAATCACTACGAGCAACAGGATAAATAATACCTTCTTCCAGGAGCTTTAGTATTTCTTTTCTTACTACCTCTTTCATCTTAGGATTTAGTCTCCTTTGATGATCAACAACTGGTTTGGAATCAGGATCGGTTTTAATCTTGTGCTGGCATAGAGTGGGACTAATGCCCTGAAGATCATCAAGAGTATATCCAATAGCAGCACGGTGCTTTCTCAGAGTTTTTAGTAACTTCTTTTCTTCATGCTCTGAGAGGCTAGCACTTATGATAATAGGATATATCTCTTTTTCATCAAGATAAGCATACTTAAGAGTATCAGGCGACTATTTAAGCTCGAACACAGGATCACCCTTTGGTGGGGGTGGATCTCCAAGCAGTTCAATAGGCAAGTTATTCTTAAGGATAGGATATTGTTCTAAGAGAACTTTATCTATCTCATCCCTTTCATCCATATGCATATCATTTTCATGCTCAAGAAAGTATTGCTCTAAAGGATCAGTAGGAGGCACGACAATAGAAGCTAGGGCAATAATTTCATCCTTACTAGACAACTCCTTTTCATGAGGTTGTCTACCAAACTTGGAGAAATTGAAATCATGTGACACACCTTCAAAGCCAATAGTGACAGTTTGCTTCTCACAGTTAATATGAGCATTGATGGTATTGAGGAAGGGTATGCCAAATATGATGGGACAAAAGCTATCTTGTGTGGTAGCAAGAATGAGGAAATCAACATGATACTTCGTTTTACCACACAAGACTTCAACATCCCTAACAATTCCCATACGGCAGATAGTATCTCCATTGGCAAGCTGGATAGTGACATCAATGGGTTCTATCTCGACAGGTGCAATCTCGTCTTTAATTTCATCATATAAGGATTGAGGTATTGCACTAACACTAGCACCCACGTCACATAAACCATGTTCACAATGATCTCCTATCTTAACAGAAACAACAAGCGTGCCAACAACAGGCCTATGTTTGTCTCTAGCATGTGGTTTAGCAATTCTAGCAGCATGTTCACAGAAGTGAATATCATGGCCATCAACATTGTCGGACAGGAGATCTTTGATAATAGCAATGCTAGGTTCAACTCTAATTTGCTCTCGGGTGTAGGTGTTCTAATGTAGCCCCTACGTATCACAGTTGAAGCTTTAGAATGATCCTTTATCCTAACTGGGAAATGTGGTTTCTCAATGTAAGCACTGGGAACAATAGGATCATTATAAGCAATGACTCTCTCTTCAACTGGTTGGGTTTAAGTACATTGACTTCTAATGGAGGATGATATTTAAACCACTTCTATTTGGGGACATCAATATGAGCAGCAAATGATTCACACAATGAAGCTACTATCTCAGAGTCAAGTCCATATTTAGCACTAAAATCACAAAAGGTATTTGTTTCGACAAAGGATTTAACGCAATCAAACTTGAAATTCATACCTGACTCCTTACCTTCATCAAGCTCCCAATCTTCAGAGTTGCGTTTAATTATTTCCAATAAATTCCATCTGAAGTCAATTTCTCTCTTCATAAAAGAACCGGTACAAGAAGTGTCAAGCATGGTGCGATCATCATGAGAAAGTCGAGCATAGAAGTTCTGAATGATAATTTCTCTCGAGAGCTCATGATTGGGGCATGAATATAACATTGATTTAAGCCTCCCCCAAGCTTGAGCGATGCTTTCTCTGTCACGAGGCCAAAAATTATAAATATAATTTCGATCACGATGTACTAGATGCATAGGATAAAACTTTTGATGAAATTCCTATTTCAACCGATTGTAGTTCCATGATCCAGTATCATCACATAGCCTATACCATGTCAACGCCTTATCCCTCAAAGATAAGGGAAAGACCTTCTTCTTGACCTCATCCTCGGGCAAACGTGCAAGCTTAAATAAACCACAAACTTCATCTACATAAATTAGATGCAAGTCTGGATGTGATGTTCCATCTCCTGTAAAAGGATTAGCCAACAGTTTCTCAAGCATACCCGAAGGAAATTCATAGCAAATATTTTCAGTAGGTGTAGTGGGTTGAGGAGCAACTCTTTGTGCTTCCATTCGAGGTGAAGATACCCTGAACAAGCCCCTCAAAGGATTAGTTTCCATAGTGACAAGTGACAATACATTTCAGCACATTGTATAAATGTTTCCTTACCAAATTACACTTACCAAAGGCGCTTCACTCCCCGGCAACGGTGCCAGAAAAGAGTCTTGATGACCCACAAGTATAGGGGATCTATCATAGTCCTTTCGATAAGTAAGAGTGTCGAAACCAACAAGGAGCAGAAGGATCTGGCAAGTGGTTTTCAGCAAGGTAATATCTGCAAGCACTGAAATTAACGGTAACAAGTAGTTTGTGTGGCAGGAAGATTCGTAGCAAGTAAAAAAAGTAACAACGGTGCATAAAAGTGGCCCAATCCCTTTTGTAGCAAGGGACAAGCCTGGACGAACTCTTATAGGTGGTAAAACGCTCCCGAGGACACATGGGAAATTCTGTCAAGCTAGTTTTCATCATGTTCATATGATTCACGTTCGTTACTTTGATAGTTTGATATGTGGGTGGACCAGTGCTTGGGTACTTCCCTTACTTGGACAAGCATCCCACTTATGATTAACCCCTCTCGCAAGCATCCACAACTATGAAAGAAGAATTAAGACAAAGTCTAACCATAGCATTAAACTAGTGGATCCAAATCAGCCCCTTAGGAAGCAACACATAAACTAGGGTTTAAGCTTCTGTCACTCTAGCAACCCATCATCTACTTAATACTTACCAATGCCTTCCTCTAGGCCCAAATAATGGTGAAGTGTTATGTAGTCGACGTTCACATAACACCACTAGAGGAGAGACAACATACAACACATCAAAATATCGAACGAATACCAAATTCACATGACTATTTATAGCATGACTTATCCCATGTCCTCAGGAACAAAAGTAACTACTCACAAAGCATAATCATAATCATGATCAGATAGGTAATGAGTAGCATCAAAGATCTGAACATATAATCTTCCACCAAGTAATCCAACTAGCATCAACTACAAAGAGTAATTAACACTACTAGCAACTTTACAAGTACCAATCGGAGTCGCGAGACGGAGATTGGTTACAAGAGAAGAACTAGGGTTTGGAGATGAGATGGTGTCGATTAAGATGTTTATGGTGATCAGTCCCCTCCGATGAGAGGAGTGTTGGTGATGACGATGGCGACGATTTCCCCCTCCGGGAGGGAAGTTTCCCCGTCAGGATCGTCCTGTCGGAGCTCTAGATTGGTTCTGCTCAAGTTCCGCCTCATGGCGGCGGCGAATCCTTCGAAAAGCCTCGTTCTAATTTTTTCTGGAACGAAACCCTTCTTCTAGCAAAAGAGGGGGGCCAGAGGGCCAGCTGGGAGCCCACAAGCCCCCTAGGCACGACCAGGGGGAAGGCCACACCTAGTAGGTTGTGGCCTCCTGCTGGCACCCCTCTGGCACTTCTTCGGCTGAGTATTTTTTATAAATTCCAAAATAAATCCTCGTTGATTTTCACGGCTTTTGGAGTTGTGCAGAATAGGTATCTCAAACTTGCTCCTTTTTCAAGCCAGAATTCCAGCTGCAGGCATTCTCCATCTTCATGTAAACCTTGCAAAATAAGAGAGAAAAGGCATAAGTATTGTACCGTGAAGTGTAATAGAGCCCAAAAAGCGATAAATATCAACATGAAAGCATGATGCAAAATGGACGTATCAATGCTCCATGATGCTCAAAGCGCCGTTGAGGTCCCGGTTCCAAGCCATACAAGACTGCACATTGAACTACTGACTAGTCCTCCTTACGCGATTGCCTAGCGTTCAAAACATCTTGGTCAGACGTAGCGGGTGGTTCATCTCCTAGCGCAGCATCAAGGACATAATTCTTTTTCCAGCTTGTAGGATGAGCCTAAGATTACATGCCCAGTCTGCAAAGTTGCTTCCATCATCTTTCAACTTTGCTTTCTCTAGGAAGGTATTGAAATTCAGGGTTGCTACTGCGTGAGCCATTGATCTACAACATTAAATATTGCAAAGTGAACTTAGACTATGTTTAAGATAATTAGAGTTTAACTAATCAAATTACTAATAAACTCCCGCTCAAATAGACATCCCTCTAGTTACTTGAGTGTGACATGATCCAAATTCACTAACTCAAGTCCGATCATCACGTGAGTTGAGTATAGTTTTAGTGGTAAACATCTCTATGCTAATCATATCAACTATACGATTCATGCTCGACCTTTCGGTCTCTTGTGTTCTGAGGCCATGTCTGCACATGCTAGGCTCGTCAAGTTTAACTCGAGTGTTCCTCGTGTGCAACTGTTTTGCACCTGTTGTATGTGAACGTTGAGTCTATCACACCCGATCATCACGTGGTGTCTCGAAATGACAAACTGTCGCAACGGTGCACAGTCGGGGATAACACAATTTTATCTTGAAATTTTAGTTAGGGATCACCTTATAATGCTTCCGTTGTTCTAAGAAAGATAAGGTGCATAAAAGGATCAACATCACACGCAATTCAGAAGTGACATGATATGGCCATGATCTTGTGCTTCTTGATCTCCATCACCAAAGCACCGGCATGATCTTCTTGTCACCGGCGCCACACCATGATCTCCATCATCATGATATCCATCATCGTGCCACCATCGAGCTTGTCGTTCTATCTATGCTATTACTACTAAAGCTACAACCTAGCAATATAGTAAACGCATCTGCAAATACAAACGTTAGTTTAAAGACAACCCTATGGCTCCTGCCGGTTGTCGTAGCATCGATGTACAAGTCGATATTAACTATTACAACATGATCATCTCATACATCCAATATATCACATCATGTCTTTGGTCATATCACATCACAAGCATACCCTACAAAAACAAGTTAGACGTCCTCTAATTTGTTGTTGCATGTTTTACATGGCTGCTATGGGTATCTAGTATGATCGCATCTTACTTACGCAAAACCACAATGGAGATGTGCAAATTTCTATTTAACCTCTCTCCAAGGACCGCCTCGGTCAACTCCAATTCAACTAAATTTGAAGAAACCGACACCCGCCAGTCATCTTTATGCAACGAGCTGCATGTTGGTCGATGAAACCAGTCTCTCGTAAGTGTATGAGTAATGTCGGTCCGGGCCTCTTCAATCCAAAAATACCGCCGAATCGAGAAAAGACTAAAGAGGGCAGCAAATCGAACAATAACGCCCACAAAAACTTTTGTGTTCTACTCAAGATTACATCTACGCATGAACCTAGCTCTGATACCACTGTTGGGGAACGTTGCATGGGAAACAAAAAATTTCCTATGCACACGAAGATCTATCATGGTGATGTTCATCTACGAGAGGGAGATCGGATCCACATACCCTTGTAGATCGCTAAGCGGGAAGCGTTAAGAAACACGGTTGATGTAGTGGTACGACTTCGTGATTCAAATCACCGTCGTCCCACGACCCGTCCCGATCTAGCACCAAACGGACGACACCTACGAGTTCAGCACACGTATAACTCGATGACGATCTGCATCTTCTTGATCCAGCAAGAGAGACGGGGAAGTAGACGAGTTCTCCGGCAGCGTGACGATGCACCGGTGATGGTGATGATCTATTACAGCAGGGCTCCGCCCGAGCTCAGCAGAAATCCGATCTAGAGGTAGAACTATAAGGTATAGGTTTGAGTTGCACGTGCCAAAGTTGTGTCTCAAAAACCCTGAAACCACCAGTATACATAGGAGGATGGGAGAGGCCAGCCTTGGGGCTCAAGGGATCCCCAATGGCGCCACCTGAGAGAGGAGGAGGTGGACTCCCACCCCAATTTGGTTTGGGGAAGGAGGAGTCCACTCCTTCCTTCCCACCTCCCTCTTTCCTTTTTTTCTTTTTCCTGTGGTTTTTCTTCTTGTGGCGCCATAGCCCACTTGGGATGGCCTCACCAGCCCACTAAGGGCTGGTGCGCCACCCTAGGAATATTGGGCTCACTCCCGGGTGGGTAGGCCCCTCCCGGTGAATACCCGGAACCCATTCGTCACTCCCGGTACACTGCAGGTAATGCCCGAAATCTTTCCTGTGACCAAATGAAACCATCCTATATATCAATCTTCATTTCTGGACCATTCTGGAAACCCTCATGACGTACGTGATCTCATCCGGGACTCCGAACAACCTTCGGTCACCAACACCTATCACTCAACTATACTAAAACGTCATCGAACCTTAAGTGTGCAGACCATGCGGGTTCGAGAACTATGCAGACATGACCCGAGACACTCCCCGGTCAATATCCAATAGCGGGACCTGGATGTCCATATTGGATCCTACATATTCTACGAAGATCTTATCGGTTGAACCTCTATGCCAAGGATTCATATAATCCCTTATAACATTCCCTTTGTCCTTCGGTATGTTACTTGCCCGAGATTTGATCGTCGGTATCTCTATACCTATTTCAATCTCGTTACCGGCAAGTATCTTTACTCGTTCCGTAATACAAGATCCCGTGACTAACACTTGATACATATTGCTTGCAAGGCTTATATGTGAATTTGTATTACCGAGTGGGCACCGAGATACCTCTCCGTCACACGAAGTGACAAATCTCAGTCTCGATCCATGCTAACTTAACGGATACTTTCGGAGATACCTGTAGAGAATCTTTATAGTCACCCAGTAACGTTGTGATGTTTGATACACACAAGGTTATCCTCCGGTGTCAGTGAGTTACATGATCTCATGGGCATAGGAATGAATACTTCACACGTAGAAAACAATAGCAACAAAATGACATGATCACATGCTACATTCATAGTTTGGGTATTGTCCATCACATCATTCTCCTAATGATGTGATCGAGTTATCAAGTGACAACACTTGCATATGGTCAGAAAACCTTAACCATCCTTGATCAACTGGCTAGTCAACTAGAGGCTTACTCGGGACATTGTTTTGTCTATATATCCACACATGCATCTATGCTTTCATTCAATACAATCATAGGATGGATAATAAACGATTATCTTGAAACAGGAAATATAATAATAACTATTTTATCATTGCCTCTAGGGCATATTTCCAACACATGCCATGGCTCCACACGAGGTATCACGGGGCATGTTTTCCATTTTTCTAGAGTTACAAAACCAATAAATGACACCTCTTTGGTTGCCTCTTCCCACACATATCCTTTAAAATTCTATTAATTTCCTATAAAATACATGAAAAGTTATTAAATGACAAAATTATGATTTTTCAAACCGGTTTTGAACACCTTTTCATGCACAGAACGTCTGAACTTGAATTATAAGAAGTAAATGCCTAGAAAGTGCACATAAAACCCTAAATACACCAAACAAGCTCGAAATTATGTGAAATTTTAAGACTGTGCACTATAGTGGGTATGTTGATCATAGAAAATGAATATCATGGAGAAACAACCAAGGAAATATGGGTTTCCCTTAAAACTGTGTTATTTGTTTGGGCACACGATTGCTTTCTGAAGGTCGTGTGCCTTCTCGAACTGTGTCTGTTTAACCTATTGTGTGTTGCGTTCTGATTGGTCAGAACCCCAGCCACACGGATCGCGCATGCGCACCGTAGGATGCACAATGATCGAACGACAATCCACACCTATCCCATCACACCCGTATACTATAACTGGGATTTTAGTTCGTACATGCACTAAATTAAGCTACCAACAAAAAATTGCAATCAAATAAATATATCATAATGACATTAATCACACAAGGGTCCTATTTACAAATCGTTTCCTATGTAGACCCTCAACCCCGGACCTCTCCCCCTTCGTCCTCATTCGCTCTTCTGTATAGTTGCTCGTTCTCGACCCCGGCCCACCTAAAATATTCGAGCTCGATGACGCATGTCGCAGCCAGCTGTCGCTGACGAACGCCACCACATTTTGTTTCATCCGTTCGCCGACACCTATCGGTGTCGACTTTGTCGACGCTGCTCGTTTGGGGATTTTTGTGTGGGATTGGGCCAGTTTTTTCTTCTAATGGAGAACCAGGTAATTAATTATGTGAAATATTTGAGCATCACTTATCGCAGTTCGTATGACCCTGTCAATCACCCGGGGGAAATAGCGGCCGATGAATTTTTCTTGTAGCTGATTCCAGGATTTCCATTCCCAGAGTCCATAGTGCAAGCACAAATCACGCAAGTGTGATGGCGGCATCCACACAGATAAGAAGTTTTATCTCACCATACGAGACAAATTCAAGGGGCGCTGTTCAATCTCACCCTACTATGGTTGGCATGGCGTAATATTATGATTATTTAATATACATTGCTAAATTTGGATAAAATGTGTAACATGCAGCATAGACGTCAAAGATGATTTTTTTCTTCTAAATAGGGACATTTATGTTGTACCGTTCTTTTAATTACCCTCATATTTGCATGTCATGTTGGTTACATTACCTGTTTAATTACATATTTTTGTACTTTGGTTTCAATTATTGTTATGTTATATTCTCCCAATTTCTCTTATGTTTACTTTAGTGCCCAATTATATGTAACGACCTTATCATTTCCACAGAACATCCCCTGCTTTGCAAGAACACGCGTACACAGAAATCTTGGCCTTTAGTTAGTTGATGTCTCCATTGATGTCATATTGACCATGAACCATGGATGTACAATGAAAGTACGGGTAAATAATTTATAACGTTGGCCGCCTCTATTTCGATGCTTGCCTTTGGAGGAAACTATCTCGGTCTCATGAACTTAAAGCTGGCAGTAAAATTCTAGTGCGTACACCAAAGCCTAGTTTTAACATGGATGTTTACTTCCCCAACGACATCTTTCGACCAGATTCTAATCCACGTTAGTGTTCTTTCAACTCTATTTCCTAGCGAGCAATTAATTGGGATTTCCTTTTCTAACTCTGTTTCCTAGCAAGCAGCAACTTCTAATCACCAATGGATGCCCACTATTATTCTGCACTCTCCTAGATAAATAAGCACTTTGAACTTTTTACGCATGATATGCTCGATGCATAGCTAAAAATCTGTATGTTACTCACCATACCAAATTTTACTAGAAAGACTTCGAGCATGTTATAAAATATGTTCATAAACCAGTAGAACGTTTGAATGCTAGATTTCAGATGGGAACAAATCTGCCATTGGTGCACACATTGAACAAGACAATTGTATCAACAAAATGCTGGTACAAAATATTATTTCTATGTTGTTGTTCATAAACTATAGGTAGCTTCAGTGGTATGTTATAATTAGTTTTTGTTCTTCATTGCAACATAAATTGCCCACTGTAACTGCTCCCGAACGTATTCCTCGATGTGGTCCTATCACACTTGTGCCTACTAGGAATGCCAAAGTGATTGCAAGGTACTGCATTTCCCACACAAATGGAACCATTCAAATTAATAGGTTTTCTATTGTCCTAGCAATGCGTCCACATTTAAAAATTGGAGACACTGTTATACTCATGCTCTACAGAGGCAGTGAAGGGATCTTCCTTTTCATTCAAGAGATGCCAAAATGCCGTGATCAAGCTACTTCGAGTGTATAGTTATGGTTGTTGGCCCTGTGCTTCATAAAATGTGGTGGTTGTTACTATCTTAAGTATGTAGTTATTGATCATATGGTTGTCAAGATTGTTAAGTTCAGATTTGTTAAGTACATGCTATCCATGTGTTTCCAAGTGGTGATCAGCGCCGATTTCGAGAAGGCATTTCTCATATTAATTGTTCACATTCCAAAATGAGATAATATATATAGATAGGCCAACACATACAATTGACACATTTGAAATGCATGAACAATTCAATCGAGCATTTACATGCTCAAATTCTTCCAGTGCATAGTTGGCAGAGTAATTTACAAAACATTAGATCGCTATTTTAAATCAATAATATATATGAACTGCGCACGCATAAAAGTGCTACTGTCCCTAACGCCGACCCAACATGCATAGTTGTCATCATCCATCATGTCATTCCTTGGCTAAGAAGGACACGAGGTTGCCAAGTCGATGACCTACACCTTGATCGGCCGAGGCAGGGTCAGCCTCGACATTGGTGATCGCCGGTACTGCCTCGGGCGTAGCTCTCACCAGGACTTCCGCAACCCTTGGGTCTTCATACATCATCCCAGTGACCGACGAGAGCCTGGCTATCGCCATTACTGCAGCTATGCCGCCACGCCTCCCCCGGCGTCCGGTGAAGCGTCCTCCTTCATCCGGGACATAAGTTTGCACATCGTGTTGCAACTAGTGCCATAGTTGTCCTTGCGGCATCACGGTTCCTGCTCCGTCGCCCACACACTACTGCAGGACGGTCCAAACATGACACTACAATCATACACCCTTCTATGAAACTGTGTGCGATGAATTAATTGCAAACGGTGCTGTAAAAAACCCGTCAAAAAAGATGCAAAATGTTTGCGATGGCGAAGACATCAAACATGATTCATATTAGAGTTGTGTGTGCGATGCATGGCATATGGTTCACTGTGAAGAACTATTTGCGATGAGGCAAAACAACAGAAATGGGTAGCCAAATGAAGGTGTGTGCGATATACGGCACATAGTTCACTCGTATGAACTCTTTGTGATTAGGCAACACAACAAAAATGGTCAACCAGATCAGGGTGTGTGCGATATACGGCATACGGTTCACTCGTACAAACTGTTTTGATTAGTAAACACAACAGAAATGGTTCAGTTTAATAAGATGTGTGTGATATGCTGCATACAGTTCACATATATGAACTGTTTGCGATGAACCAAAAGAACACAAATGATTTGCAATGAGAAAATATAACGCACACGGTTACTACCATTAATTCGTGTGCGATTCTGTGTGTAGAAAAACTTTGCAAAATGCAAACTAGTTAAGCATCCAAATAACAACATGATTGCATAACCTAATTAAGCATCCAAATACATAAGTGACTACACACATAACATTGGCGCACACCTCAATACACTATTACATGCATAATAAACCTAGCCTACTAAAAGTATAAATATTTTGGCACATAGTGAGTATGGGAAACAATCAACACATCATCTAATTCATGTGACGCTTGCCGCCACCGCTCTCCTTGTGGCTCGATCCCTCAATGTATTCAGGTAGGAGTCAGTTTCTCATGTCAGTGATCCACCTGAACATCTCGTAGCATGTGTACGCTTCCTTGGCCATGGTCTTGAGGTGACGTTCATCCAGTCTATTCACCTAGGCCATGTGCCAGAGAGGCTTGTTCCTCTCGCACTCAGCCTTCATGCCTTTGTACTAGGGGTCGATGATGGCCTCTGCCAGGTCAACATGGGAGTCCATATCCTCCTTGCTGCCCCAGGTCTTGTAGTGGCCGCGGATGTTGACAAGCTTCTAACGGGCCAAGCCTGAAGTCTTGAGCACCTTTCGATCGTTGGTGGTGTCCACCATAGTGAACTTGTAATCAGGGCTGTTGACAAACCTGGTGAAACGCTTGCAAGGCACTGTGGCTAAGTAGTAGTGGTATAGGAGAACATGAGGGTGCATGCACAACTGGGCGACGACAACCTTCTGATCATGCCCGACACGATTGCCCATGTAAGCAAGGTCGAAGCCGACCACTTTGTACTTGTCATCCTCACCAAGCAACCGCTCCATAGTGTTGATGGAGTCTTCCAACATGATTGGGTCATTGGTGTACACCACCGTGAGGTCCATCTTCTTCATGTGGGTCTCCACAAGATGCATGCTGAACTCCATTGCAAAACCACTAGGTATCCTCTCTGTATGCATCGTCAAGGGTGTGCTTATTGTGTTGCGGGGCACGCTGACAAGCGTGAAGAGACTATGGTTAATGGTCATGGGTATAAACATGGGTCGTACGTCGTGGAAAACCAGCACTGGGTGATGCTCGCGGCACAACCGCATGCATACGAAACCTCGAACATGATCATGGGCAGGCCCCAACCGTTGGCAGAGCGTCATACAATTCACTCGGACGAACTGTTTTTGATTAGGGAACACAACAGAAATGGTTCAACTTAACAAGATGGATTGTTTGCCGGCCCTAACCGCTAGCAGAGTGCACGCAGAGGCACGCGAACGAATCGAGCGCGCCTTGGCGCCTAAGCAACGAGCAAGCACATGCATAATTATTGCATATAGCAGTTGAATATAGCCATATGAAGGTGTGTTTCGGGATTCGAGCCCAGAACCATTAATAAATTTTGCGCTTGTTTCTCATCACATTCCAGATTACCACGCAATAAGTAATTGCAAATCTTTCCACACCAATCAAACCTAAATGTTTTCACACTTAACACCGGCTTATAAAAAATACCCACTCAAAAATTATTTCTCATTTCCTCTCCTCATCACCATCTAAATAGGTCTTTCCCGTCAAGTCATTCTGTCATGACCGGTAGGAGGAGTTTCGGGTCGACATATAACCAGGGAGCAAAGACCAAAGCCGCGGAAGCACTAGGGAGGTCTCGCTGTTGCGCGGGAGACACAACAAAGATGTCCTGGGACGCCACAGAGCCCTAGAACGAGATCTCATAAACAGGTGAGGGCTCTCGCAAGTGGACTCACCGCATTGACGATCCTAGTCTAGCTGGCCTAATTAGGCAGGAGGAGTTGGTCGACAGATTGGTGAAGCTGTTCAAGATTAGCGATGCCTCGACTGAGAAGGAGACCGCCCTCATCGTGCGATTCATGGGTGACAATGCAAAGCTCCTCAAGGAGCTCGCCAAGAAGGAGGAGGAGGCCACCGCATGGAAGAAACTACATGAGCAGAGCAGTGCCTCGGGGATGACGCTAAAAGCAGTCATCGTGGAACTTATGTGTGACTTGAGGAAGCTCCGCATCGAGCACGATAAGGAGGTGGAGGAATATGTGGCTATTTTCACGCAAAGTCGTGATGATTTGAAGAAGGAGGTGGAGGAACTCGTCGCCCGTCGATCCATTGAGGAGTGGAGATAGTAGCGACCCAGACCGTTGTCTGCGATTTTCTTCTTCTCTTGCCCCTGTGTCTTTCATGCCTTGTTGTGTGTGGCATTTAAAATTATCGGGAATATGAAGACAATTATTATCCGCGACATGGTAAATATTTCCTTCTATTATCCGGTGCCATTTTATTTTGTCGTCGTATTATCCATTGCCACATGTGGCATTTTAAATTATCTAGAATACGAGTTGGAAACAAGCTAAAATCATATTCTCATCGAGGCACGAACAAAGCAAATGCTTAACATTTAGCGGGGCCATGGGATCATAAGCAAACACACTCCGTCCAGGTGCTTGAGTTAACCGCATGTTAAACAACAGCTCGGGCTTCTCGCACGCGTCCCATCAAGCCTGCGTGGCGGACAGCTCGGCTCGTGCCATCAAATCAAACAGTTGCACGCACGGCACTGACTATGGTTAAGTTTTTGCACAAAATACAAAGGGGACCAATGAATAAGGAACAAGATAGTACTCTCCAATAAAAAGAGGGGCGCGTGGCTGCACTGAAATCGATACAGGAACACACACGGTTCACATAATACAACCATTTGTGATACTAATGTGTCACCTATTTGTTCCAAAGAACTGCATTGGGTATTAATGTGTGCGCGTTGTCTCAAATTGGACGATTTAGTGGGATTTCTAAACCAAGATTCTCAATGTTTGAGGACGACGAGACCTATGTAATTCATTCCCATTCCTTCAATGAGACCTAAACATGCACCCAAGGACACATGTACTATTTTTCTAGCCATTTTGGTGGTCTGAGGCATGTATTTGTAGTTGAGATTTGAATTCAAAAAAATACAAGGCGATAAGAGGCAACAATTATTATTTCACCCACAAGGGGGGCACGTTTCCCTATCGGAAGCACGAGGGTTATTGCGATAAGCTTCGGTTTGTAAGAGGTTTGTAATGAAGATTGGCCCAAATTGGAAAATTCTTTTAGCACGACATATATGCGCCATGTTGTGACACCATACCAAGTTTCATGATTTTTCTGGTGAGTTTTGGATATACGGGAACATACAAAGTGAGATTCCAAGTGTTTGAGGCCAAGCGAGGACACTGATACGGTTGTTATCCATTCCATTCCTTACATGGGACTTAATCATGCACCCAAGGACACATGTATGATTTTTCTAGACATTTTAATGCACTGGAGCATGTATTTATAGTCCAGATGTGAATTGTGGACATTAAATGCCTAGAAAACTCAACTAATGTATAAAATGGCCAAACGAACCGTGAATAATTTCAAATTTAGCACGAATCTCATGTTGTTCCATGTTGCGTGTAGTAAAAAATACAAGGCGAGAAGAGGCATGAATTATCGTTTCTCCCACAAGGGTGTCACCTTTCCCTATAGGAAACATGAGGGTTCTTGTCATAAGCTCCGGTTTGTAAGAGGTTTGTAATAAAGATTGGCCCAAATTGGACAATTCTTTTACAACGACATATATGTGCCACGTTGTGATACCATACCAAGTTTCATGATTTTTTGGTGAGTTTTGGATTTACGGGGGCATAAAAAACAAGATTCCCTGTGTTTGAGGCCGAGCGAGGACACTGATACGGTTGTAACCCATTCACATTTCTTGCATGGGACTTAAACATGTCCCCAAGGACACATGTACGATTTTTCTGGACATTTCAATGCACTCGAGCATGTATTTCTAGTTCAGATTTGAATTATGGACATTAAATGCCTAGAAAACCCATTTAATCTATAAAAAAGCCAAAAAACCTTGAATAATTTCAAATTCTAGCACGAATCTCATGTTGTTCCATGTTTCCTATAGAAAAAAATACAAGACGAGAAGAGGCAACAATTATCGTTTCGCCCACAAGGGGGCACGTTTCCCAATCAAAACCATGAGGGTTCTTGCGATAAGCTCTGTTTTGTAAGAGGTTTGTTAAAAAGATTGGCCCAAATTGGACAATTCTTTTACCACGACATATATGCGCCATGTTGTGACACCATACCAAGTTTCTTGATTTTCTCGTGAGTTTTAGATTTATGGGGACATAAAAACCGAGATTCCCAATGTTTGAGGCCGAGCGAGGACACTTATACGGTTGTAATCCATTACCATTCCTTGCATGGGACTTAAGCATGCACCCGAGGACACATGTACAATTTATTTCAACATTTTAATGCACTCGAGCATGTATTTGTAGTTCAGATTTGAATTATGAACATTAAATGCGTGAAAACTCAACTAATGTATAAAAAAGGCCAAACGAACCTTGAATAATTTTAAATTTCGACATGAATCTTATGTTGTTCCATGTTCTGTGTAGAAAAAATACAAGGCGAGAAGAGGGAGAAATTATTGTTTCACCCACAAGGGGGCACATTTCCCTATTGGAACCACGAGGGTTCTTGCAATAAGCTCCGGTTTGTAAGTGGTTCGTAATAAAGATTGGCCCAAATTGGACAATTATTTTACCACGACATACATGTTCCATGTTGTGACAACATACCAGATTTCATGATTTTGTGGTGAGTTTTGGATTTACGGGGATATAAAAACCGAGATTCCTAGTGTTTGAGATCGAACGAGGACACCAATACAGTTGTAATCCATTCCCATTCCTTGCATGGGACTTGAGCATGCACCCGAGGAAACATGTATGATTTTTCTAGACATTTTAATGCACTTGAGCATGTATTTGTAGTTTAGATTTGAATTCTGAACATTAAATTCCTAAAAACTCAATTAATGTTTAAAAAAGGCAAACGAACCCTGAATACATTCAAATTTCAGCACGAATCTCATGTTGTTCCATGTTGCGTGTAGAAAAATACAAGGCGAGAAGAGCCATAAATTATTGTTTCACCCACAAGGGGGGCATGTTTCCCTATCGGAACCACGAGGGTTCTTGCGATAAGGTCCAGTTTGTAAGAGGTTCGTAATAATGATTGGCCCAAATTGTGCAAATCTTTTTCCACTACATATATGTGCCATGTTGTGAGACCATACAAAGTTTCATCATTTTCTGGTGAGTTTTGGATTTACAGGGACATAAAAACTGAGATTCCTAGTGTTAGAGGCCGAGCCAAAAAACTGAGACGGTTGTAATCCATTCACATTCCTTGCATGGGACTTAAACATGCACCCAAGGACACATGTATGATTTTTTTAGACATTTTAATGCACTGGAGCATGTATTTGCAGTTCATATTTGAATTATGGATATTAAATGCCTACAAAAATCAATTAATGTATAAAAAGGCTAAACGAACGCTCAATAATTTCAAATTTCAGCACGAACCTCATGTTGTCCCATGTTGCGTTTAGAATAAAAAATACAAGGCGAGAAGAGGCGGGTATTATCATTTCGCCCACAAGGGTGTCATGTTTCCCTATTGGAACCACTTCGGTTTGTAATAGGTTTGTAATAAAGATTGGACCAAAACAGGCAATTCTTTTACCACGACATATATGTGCCATATTGTGACAACAATCCAAGTTGCATGATTTTCTGGCCAGTTTTGGATTTATGGGGACATAAAAACCAAGATTCCAAGTGTTTGAGGCCGAGCCAGGACACTGATATAGTTGTAATCCATTCCCATTCCTTGCATGGGACATAAACATGCACCCAAGGACACATGTATGATTTTTCTAGACATGTTAATGCACTCAATCATATATTTGTAGTTCAGATTTGAATTATGGACATTGAATGCCTAGAAAACTCAATTAATGTATAAAAAGGATAAATGAACCATGAATAATTTCAAATTTCAGCACGAATCTCTTGTTGCCCATGTTTCCTTTAGAAAAAATACAAGGCGAGAAGAGGCAGCGATTATCGTTTCGCCCACAAGGTGGACACGTTTCCCTATTGAAACCACGAGGCTTCTTGAGAGAGAAGCTTTGGTTTGTAAGAGGCATGTAATAAATCTTGCCCCAAAATGGACAAATTTGTTTCCACGGTAGATATGTGTCTTTTCATGACACCATGCCAAGTTTCACGATTTTCGGATGAGTTTTGGTTTTAAGGGGATTTAAAAACTGAGATTCTCAATGTTCGAGGCCGAGCGAGATGCTGAGACGGTTGTATTTCATTCCCATTCTTTGCATGGGACCTAAACAAGCATCGAAGGACACATGTATGATTTTTGTAGCCATTTTGGTGCAGTAGAGCATCTATTTGTAGTTCAAATTTGAATTATGCACATTGAAATAATGCTTAGAAAACTTAATTATAGTGTATAAAAATGGCCAACCAAACCCTTAATATTTACAACGGTTGTGGTTAACTGTCTGTCACCCATGGTATGCACTGTGTGCACGCGACATGCTAGCTCGCTCTTCCTTCTTTACTAAGTTTTCCATATTATTGGTATTATATACCCAAACACGCTACCATTTGCCACCACTCCTCCCATCGGTTTCCCGCCTCTTCTCCCATCGATTTCCCGTTGCTAGTGTCAATGCTCATATAGGCTAGGCGGCGACACACCGTCCATGTAAAGACTGCACAAAGTTTCTTTATTATCATAGGACGAACCATGTGCCATAGACCATCTAGCTAGAAATTGAAAAACATACTACCCGCCTTGAGCGATACAAAAATCAGCAGTTCTGCCGCTTTTCCTTATTATCAAACACGAATAATCTTTTTCGTCTGTGTGCGATATTGGTTTCTCCCACCCCGCTTCATTTCCTTTACCCAAAATTTCGTTGTCGTGGTATTTCAACTATCGCCCACTCCACTCCATCGTCGACCTTATAGTAAAATTCCAGTAGCCGTGGCATTTGAACTGTCGTCCTCCCTCGTCCACCACCATCTCGACCCACCATTACTAAAATTTTCAGTAGTCGCGGCTTATTTCCAAACAACACCCCATGCCCCCTCCTGCTTGAATCCTAGATTGCTCGCGCCGCCACTACGAACGCCTCCAACCCCCGGCGGTCTGCCTGTGCCTCCTAGCTTAGATAATAAAGTTGAGGTTACCTAACGATTCACATACCGCCCCCCTGAGTTTTTAGATGAGGCCCGCGGTGTCCCTCCCCGCTAGATCCACATCACCTACTCCAAAGAGTCGCAGCCTAATCCCAACCACGTACCACAGGGAGCCCGAGGAGCGTTCGACCAAAAAAGGTTGAAAGTGCGTTATATCGACTAGAAGGGGGTGAATAGGTGATTTTTATGAATTTGTCAATGAGGAAATTCCTTGTGAGGAAATTCCTCAGTCACGAACAACGAGCAGCGGATTAAGTACTCAAGCAAAGGGTGCACAAGAACAATAGCATAGTCTTCAGAGTGAAGTGCAACATTCGGTTTGCACAAGTAGCGTGTTCAGGATATGCAGGTGACAAACAAGTGAAGTGAAGAATTTGAGGTGAGCAAATTGTGAAAGTCTTTAGTCAAATTCTTCAAGAAGTGGCGATCAATTTCATCAACATACAACTAAGAATATGAAATGGTTGAGGAAATAGAACCAGGTACTCAATGAGGAGAGTGTTTTGATGACCCAGTTCCAACTGTTGTGACAATCGTACATCTGGTTTGGTGGGGCTTGGTATTTGAATCAAAGGACACACAGTCCTTACTGTATTTTCCTTGAGCTAAGGACATACAGTCCTCGCCCAACACTCGTGGTAAGTCTTCAGGGGAGACTTCCAAACCCTCACAAACTCGGTCACCCGACAATCCACAATTGATTGCTAGATGCTCTAGATCATGACGCCTAACCGTCTGGAGGGCGCACAGTGCTTAAAGGTAACAAGCGTTAGTTCCACACACGAACAATCTCTTAAGTGATGCTCAATCACTTTGGGGTTTTTGAGTTTTGGTTTGGGTGTTTGGGTTTTTCCTCACTTATGATTTTCTCTCAAAGTCTTTGAGAAATGGGTTGCTCTAAAATGACAAGTGTCAGTTTCTCTCGCGGAGCAGCCAACCAACTAGTGGTTATGGGACGGCTATATGTAGCCTCGGAGCAATCCCAACATGATTTTACATAAATGCCCCAATGATATTACCATTATGTGGATAAGGTTGGCGACAGCTCGTACACGGCGCAGCAACGGTCGGTTTGTTTCAAATGTGAAATTCCTCATGTCACTCATGTTCCTCACTAGTAGGTAATCCGCACTGGCAAAAACCTAACTCCTCACTTAGAGAAAATTCCCCAGAGACCAGAAGATCTTCGTCTCTGTCACTGAAGAATTTGACTAAACTGTAAAATATTTCCAAAGGCTTCACTCGAAGGATTTGTATGTGCAGCCTTTGAGATGAGCATCACTTGGAAACTTTTCCTTAGTTTTACCTCAACCCCCTTTAACTGTACGGCGGTCCTACGACTCAAAGACAGGAAAATGAAACTACGAAAACAGAAATCTTCGTTCTCCAAAGTCCTCGCATCAATTTCTTCACGGACACACCAATTTCCTCACTTTCAAAGTCTTCGAGGAAATACCGAAGTCTTCAATCGAAGATATACATTTTTAGGGGTCGATATTCTTCAAATAACTCTAATTCCATAGCGACTTATAGAGCTTGTTTAGACTCATAAACACATTAGTCTCTTAACCTATAAGTCTTCCATACATCAAAATTACTAAGGGGCACTAGATGCACTTGCAATCTCCCCCTTTTTGGCGATTGATGACAAATAGGTTAAGTTTTCAACGGGGATAATAATATGAAGTGTAAGAGCAGAGTTTGAGGAATTTGAATGCAAGATATAGAGAAATTCCCCCTGAAGATGTGCATATTTGAGGAATTTTCTTTGGACTGCAAATGCACATTGAGGATTTATACCATGGAGATCTCCCCTATATCTTGTAATCCATGCAAGCATTTGGCATATATCATGAGGAAATTGAAATGCATGATGGAAAGTGGAGTCTAACGAATTTGAGCATGCATGCATTAATCAACGTGAGGAATAAGCATGCGAAGAAAAAGGTTCAAAAGTGCTAGACCACCGCCGGGCATAAGTTTACAACTCATACAACGAAACACTTCAAAAAAAAACAAGAGTTGCAACTTAAAAACAATATGGTTCATATGTGCTTCTAGTTGCTCAACAATTAGCAATTGTCTTGAAATGACCCACCAGCGTGTGGGATCGCGGCAGTTTTCGAGGGTATAGTATTCAACCCAAATTTGTTGGTTCGACACGATGGGAGTGAAAGGATATTCTCCAGTATTAGCAGTTGAGTTGTCGGCTCAACCACACCTGAAAGATTAGTATCTGCAAGCAGGATATAAGCAGCAAAGGTAGTATGATAGCAACGGTGCTTGGAAACAATTTGTTAACGGCAGATTATTCCTAACTGAAGTATCAATGGCGCCAGAAAAGTATTGTAGCAGGTAGTAGCAGTGTAACGAGTAACAGCAGTGGCAAGGAACAACAATAGTGACAGAGTAGCAAGTAGCAACAGTAGCAAGTAACAACAACAACAAGTAACATGAGTAGCAACAGTAGTGGCAACAGCAGCAGAACAAAGCAAGTAACAGTAGCAGCAAGTAACAGTAGTAGCAACAGTAGTAACAACAGCAGAGCAAAGCAAGTAACAGCAGCAACAAGTAACAATATCAGTGGGACAAACTCGTAGGCAATGGATCGGTGATTTGTTGGATGACATTTATCGTGCAACAGTTATAACACGGAGAGATATGTGGCTAGCTCCCGTTCGTCAATGTGATGTAGGCATGCATTCCATGTGTAGTCATACGTGCTTAGGGAAAAGAACTTGCATGACATCTATTGTCCATCCCTCCCGTGGCAGCGGGGTCCAAATGGATACTACGGGATATTAAGGTTCTCCTTTTGATAAAGAACCGACCAACGCATTAGCACTTGGTGAACACATGAACTCCTCAAACTATGGTCATCACCGGGAGTGGTTCCGGTTATTGTCACACCGGGGTTGCCGGATCATAACACATAGTAGGTAACTACAACTTGGAAGATCGGATCTAAAACACACATATATTGGTGACAACATAATAATTTCAGATCTGAATTCATGGCACTCGGGCCCTAGTGACAAGCATTAAGCATGACAAAGTAGTAGCAACATCAATCTCAGAACATAGTGGATACTAGGGATCAATCCCCGTCAAAACTAACTCGATTACATGATAGATCTCATCCTACTCATCACTGCCCAGCGAGCCTACGAATAGATTAGTCACGAACGATGAAGAGCTTCATGGAATTGGAGAGGGAAGAAGGTTGATGATGACGATGGCGATGATCTCCTTGATCCGGAGCCCAAAACGGACTCCAGATCTGCCCTCCAGGGAAAGAACGGGATGTGGCGGCGCCTCTGGATCGTGAAATGCGATGAACTCTTCTATCTTGATTTTTTCTGGGACGAAAGGGAATAAATAGCACTGGAATTGGGGGCGGCCGAGCCACGTGGGCCCCACAAGCCTGGTAGCCGCGGCTATAGGGCTTGTGGCCCACTGGCCCGTCCCCTCCGGTGGATCTTTGCGCAGGTATTTTTCATATTTTCTAGAAATATTCTCCGTAAATTTTCAAGACGTTCCGAGAACTTTCATTTCTGCACAAAAACAACACCATGGCAATTCTGCTGAAAACAGCGTCAGTCCGGGTTAGTTCCATTCAAATCATGCAAATTAGATTCCAAAACAAGGGCAAAAGAGTTTGGAAAAGTAGATACGATGGAGACGTATCAATATGCCAATAAGGTAGACCCGCTTGAAGACTAACTCAGATTCTCCCCTTTTTCATCAAGTGACGAAAAAGGACGAAACTGAGGACTAACGCCCCTGAAGAATATCAACTTGTTGGTGGAGGAGGAGCGCTAGTGTTGTTGGGGTCGTTCATCGTGATTGGACAAACATCCGTATCATTAAGATCTTCAGCTTCATGAGTTGTGCGCGATGAAGAATATGAACCAGCCACCAAGTGAGGAACTGGAACTTTCTTGAATTTCTTCTTGGGTGGACAAGACCAATTAAAATCTTGCCGAAACTCCATTTCAGCGAGTTCCTTAGAAGTGTTGAGGTGCGATGGAATGGCCCATGTGTGGTCAAAGATTTCATGAAGTTATTCACTTCATTTGGCATTGCATTTATATCATGCACAATGGCTCCAAACTAACACTTTACCCGCTTGTGGTTGCGATCAACCTTTTGATGAATACTAAGTAGAAACTCAGAGTCTGTCATCACACGCGGGGCAGACTTGCAAGGAGCTTTAGCTTTTGCGAGCGTGTCTTGTGATGTAGTGTCATCGTTTGTGGACTAGGAGGCAGCCTTGCGAAATTGTCCATCAAGAGGCCAAGATCCCTCATCTATCATTGATTTGCCCTTGCCTTCAATCAACTCGAAGGATTTCTTGACGACTTCAAGTGGGGGCAAATAGCTGAGGTGATTCTGAAAGTCAGCCTTGTAAGGAATTGAGGATCTGGCTGTGATGAATTTCATAATGCACGACGATAAGGCTTTAGGTGAAAAGGTGACAAGGCATTGTTGGCCAAAGTCCACATGAAGAAATCGTGAAGATTAATTGGAGTTCCGTGAATGATGTTGAATAGAATATTCTTCACGATTCCCACAACGTCTTCTTCTTCAGAGTTGTGGCCCTTGATTGGACTCAGGGTTTTGGTCAAGATGTGGATACTGTCCTAGGCACATAGACCAGTTCTCTGACAAGGAATTTGATTCTTGGGGGCTTGCCAGCATCCAAAGGCTTCATGAGCACATTATGTGATTTGGCTGCTCAGTTTCATCATAGATGCATGTGGCTCCTTGTGAGGGAATTGGAACTGGGACTGCACGAACTAATTCCGTGGCAGGAGCTGTGGAAGGAGTGCATTTAGTCATCCAGTCCAGAACCCAAGCGTTGACATCTGATCCATCACGTGAGATGTGCAAAGTTGCATAAAACTGAAGAATGATTTCTTCATTCCCGTCACAGATGTCCATGCAGTATGGCAGTAGTCCAGCTTCAAACAGAATGTTGAGGACTGGCTCGAAGCAAGGTATGTGTTCCATATGTGCATGAGGAATTTGTTGATGCTGAAAAATCTTGGTCTTGTCAAAGAGTACAACACCATAGTAGTTCAGCTGAGTACTAGTCCAGAATCTCTTGCGCCTTATTCTTGGAGATTCAAATGGATTGGTACCGATGAAATAGTGATGTTCATAAAAGAATCTATCCTTCAGAAATTTCGTTCTCTTTGTTCCACTTTAAGGATGAAGAGTCTTGGGTTGAATATTTGGCTTGAATCGGCCCACAAGTCTTCGAAGATCTTCAGTGTGAGGAATTTCAGTCGCGACCATTGCAGACCGAGGATTTTCAACATGAGGTTCAATAGTGTCCTCACTCCGAGGAGGAGCATTTTATTCAGCCACATTGTTATTAGTGTGAGGAATATGTTGTGCAGATTCATCAATTTCTGGTGCATCAGTTTCCTTAGTGGTTGTTTCATTCATAGTGTCTTCAACTAATGCAACTAATTCATTCCGTGGGATAGACTTCATCAGAGTATGTTTGTCATCAGACCCACTGTGAAGTTCTTCAGTAATAGTAGGGGACTGAGGAATTTATGGAAGTGGAGTTATCCTTGGTGAGTTGCGATGAGCTTCTTCCCAGTATTCATTTTTTATGACAGGAGTTGTGCTGCCAATGTCCACTTCCTCATCATTTTATTCATTGCCCACCTCTGTTATGTGCTAAGGCGGAGGAGATGAATCTTGAGGAATTGATGGATTTGGTTCTGCTTCAATTTCTTCATCAACATGCTCCGTGGAAGCAGCAGATTGAGTATCCTCCATTTCTTCATCCCCTTCAGGGATGACGTGTTCGACACCAAATGGCACCACCTCGTAAGAGGGTACCGTGCTGATAGGAGTGGTGTCAATAGGTGCTATTTAGGAACTTGTCAAAGTCCTCAAGCGTTTTGCTTCAGAGGACTCTCAATTTGCAGATGCCTTTGTCTTCCTTGCTGCTTCTTTTTCAACAGCCTTCATTTTCTTCACTTCTGATGCAGAAGGAAATGTCACTTTCTTCATTTTTGAAGACTTTTGTGCTGGGGCAGTTTCTTCAAGCACAATTATTGCAGTCTTCCTCGCAGTTGCAGTTTCTTCATGCGCATCTATTTCTTCAGCTAGCCTGGCAGGTTCATGAGGTGCAGATTCTTGAGGCGCACGAATTTGTTTAGCCCTATCAGTATCTTCACGCAACTCAATAGTGTAGCTGGCCCGAGGAATTTGTGGCTGCATTTGGACTATAGCCGTGGTGTTGTGGTCAGTGATGGCTTTGGTGGCCACTTTGACGAATCTGACCTTTGCACCCTTTCCATTCCGCATGATAGCGGCTGAATTCTTCACCCAGGTTTTTGATCTCAGTTTGAGTGAAGACGAGCTAATCAGGGGTCAAAGATAGAATATTATTCTTCATAAATTTTTCTTTTTTAATCTGTTCTTTTCTGGCCCTTTTGTCTTGAACAACTTTCCATTTTTCTTCTTGAATAAATGCAGTGAGCCCATAACTAGGCCTAGGTAGGAGCTTCAAGTCATCAATTAGAGTTTGAGGATCTTGATACCACGTGTCAACGAAGTCTAACATGACCTTTGGATCCAACATGAGGGGAATGTTAGTGCCTTTGGCCTGTGCAACCCTTTCTTGCTTGTTTCTGATGATTGCAGGAAGTACTTCATCATCACCTTCTTCTTCTTCCTATGATCCATAGGGAATATGGTGGACTACTTTTTTTGGGCTAGGCCTTTTTCCTCGCCTAGCAGTCATATTTTTCTTCATGGTTGCACTTGAAGAAGTATGTGCAGAGCCAGAAGCAAGGGCCGCGAGGGAATTGAAGTCCCCATTGGACGCTAGCTTGTCTCTAGTTGCATTGTCGGTGAGGACTTTGTGGGAGTTACTGAGGACTTTACAGCCACATTTTGAGCTGACTGAGGAATTTGCTGTGTGGTATGTGCAATTGAGGACTTTGGCTTGATAGCTGATTTCTTCAACAGAACTTGCTTCAGAGTAGTTTCAGTTCCAGAGACCCGAGCAGCAGAGGAGGACGCAACACCAGATGTGGCAACAAATTCCTCATTGAATCTCCTCACATCCTATTTTGCAACTTTGTGTAGTTTAGCCTGTTGCTTTGCCCATTCTTCAAGATAGTCTTCACCAGTGGCTAGGCTTGTGGGATCAACAACTTTTTGATTTCCTAGAGGAGGTCTTTGGCATGGAGACTTCAAAGCAAATTTCTTCATATATTTTGGAGTCACATACCTGTACTCCTTCCATTCCTTGGCCCATCTCCTCTCAATTTTCTACAAGCGCGACTTGCACTTTTCTTTTGTCTCCTTCCCATAAATTGCTTCATCAAGAGTGCAGTATTCATCATAGATGTCTTGAGGTATCTCAAAGGTAGTGTTGGTCTCACGCTTCTTTCCACCCTTTTGTTGGTTCTTCTCATCAGCCATTTTCTTCACTTGAGGAATATGAAGTTTTGAGGAATCTCATGAGGTATGATTTTTTTTTCAAGAAATGCTGCAAATGAGTTAAGTTGATGAGAACCTAGTGACTCGTCAGCAGGCATTTTTGTACGTGTGAACAGAGTATAGGTGCGAAGAATTTGAAGAGGTCATATGCGTTCTCGGAAGATTTTCAAAAAATGACTCAAGTTGAGGAATTTGACCAATACTGTTTTTGAACAATTTCGTGAAGTATTCTTGTGTGGGTTCCAAAGTTGTGCAGATCTGAAAATTTACACAATTGAGGAATCTCTTGAAGAATAGAGTAACTTCATGCACTTTATCAAGTGTTCTAGACATGGAAGTGTTCATCTGATGAATTTGCTGAGGAATAACACTTTCTGAAGATTTTATGGAAACAAAAAGATCTACAAGGGCAGTAAAATTAGATTTTAATTACCCTTGTCGAAGAACACAAAGAACATGACGAACAAGAGAGGTGAAGTTGAAGCTCGTCAGTTCAGATGTTCAACGCCCTAACTTGGCGGCTGAAGACAGCTATGACGGCGACGGAGCAAGGAGATCCGTCTCCCGTGTGAGTTCGGCGACGACGAGGTCAAGGGAGTGAAGCTCTTCCTCACCGACGATGATAATTTCTAGCGGCGGCACTAGGTTTGGGCTACGAGTGGTGAGAAGCGGAAATAAGAGGAAGAAATCGACTGAGGGGTGTGCTACTGCGACAAAAGACCTTCTAACGGCGCCAGAAACAAGCGTGCTGACGGGAGACTATTCTTGTCTTGATTCTCCTCAGTAATGGCACCAGGAATCCTTCTGCTATGGCTACACCTTTAGGGACTTCCTAGGAAAATATGCAAAGAATTTCCCCGTGGCCTTGGAGCCTTGCGTTGGTGTTCCCTCGAAGCGGAAAGGGTGATGTAGCACAGCGGCGGTAAGTATTTCCCTCAGTTTTGAGAACCAAGGTATCGATCCAGTGAAGGAGTATCACAAGTGCCTGCACAAAGACAAAGAGCTTGCTCCCAACGCTATGAAGGGTTTTTTAATCCCTTATAGATTGTTTGCCAAGTGAGATCTGAAAGCAACAAAGTAACAAAGCAAAGTAAAAGCGAAAGTGGAAACGATAGGTGTGAATAGACCCCGGGGCCGTAGTGTTCACTAGTGGCTTCTCTCATGAAAGCAAGTAGACGATGGGTGAACGAATTACTATCGAGCAATTGGTAGAACCGCGCAAAGTCATGACGATATCTATGGCAATGATTATATCTATAGGCATCACGTCCAAAAAAAGTAGACCGATACTTTCTGCATCTACTACTATAACTCCACACGTCGATCGCTATCCAGCATGCATCTAGTGTATTAAGTCCAAAAGAACAGAGTAACACCTTAAGCAAGATGACATGATGTAGATGGACAATCTCATATCTACGACAAAGCCCACCTTGTTACCCTTGATGGCAACTACATGATGTGTGCCTTGCTGCCCCTACTGTCACTGGGAAAGGTCACCAGGTAAGAACCCAAAACCAAGCACTTCTCCCGTTGCAAGAATCATAGATCTAGTTGGCCAAACAAAACCCAAGACTCGGAGAGACTTACAAGGATATCAAATCATGCCTATAAAAAATCAGCAAAGACTCAAATATATATCATAGATAATCTGATCACAAATCCACAATTCATCAGATCTCGACAAACACACCGCCAAAGAGGATTACATCAGATAGATCTCCATGAAGATCATGGAGAACTTTGTATTGAAGATCCAAGAGAGAGAAGAAGCCATCTAGCTACTAACTATGGACCCGTAGGTCTGAAGTGAACTACTCACGAGTCATTGGAGGGGCGATGATGTTGATGAAGAAGCCCTCCAACTCCAAAGTCCCCTCCGGCAGGGCACCGGGAAGGGTCTCCAGATGAGATCTCGCGGAAACGGAAGCTTGCGGCGGCGGAAAAGTGTTTTCGTGGACGCGCCGATTTTTTTCTGGATTTTTAGGGAATTTATAGGCCAAAGACCTAGGACAGGGGGGCGCCAGGGAGGCCACAAGCTTGGTTGCCGCGGCCTCCACCCTGGCCGCGGCAACAGGGCTTGTGGGCTCCCGGTGGGCCCACTTGCTTGGCCCTCAAGCCTCCCGATCTTCTTTCGTTCTGGAAAAAATCATTTTTGGGATTTTATTCCGTTTGGACTCCGTTCCAAAATCAGATCTGAAAAGAGTCAAAAACACAGAAAAAACAGGAAGTGGCACTTGGCACTGAGTTAATAAGTTAGTCCTAAAAAAGATATAAAAGGTAAACAAAACATCCAAAGTTGACAAGATAACAGCGTGAAACCATCAAAAATTATAGATACGTTTGAGACATATCAAGCATCCCCAAGCTTAACTCCTGCTCGTCCACAAGTAGGGAAGTGATAAAGAATAATTTTTGATGCTTTCATGCTACCTAGCATAGATGTCCTTTGTAACTCCTCTTATGTGACGTGAATGTTCAGATCCATTAGATTCAAAACAATAGCTTGCTATCGACGTGGAAACAATAATAATTCAAGCAAACTAGCAAGGTAATCATGAACTTTCAAAATAACAAGGCCAAAAGAAAGTTATCCCTTCAAAATTATATTGTCTGGCTATGCTCTATCATCATTGCACAACGAATTTAAATCATGCACAACCCCGATATTGGCCAAGTAATTGTTTCACACCTTTACTTTCTCAAACTTTTTTCAACTCTCACGCAATACATGAGCGTGAGCCATGGTTTTAGCACTATAGATGGTGTGGAGTGTGGTAGAGGATGCAAGACAAAAAAGGAGAATATAATCACATTAACTAGGCATATCAATGAGCCGTGGAGATGCTCATCAATAGATATCAATGTGAATGAGTAGGGATTGCCATATAAATGATGCACTAGAGCTACGAGTATGTGAAAGCTCTTAAAGGAAACTAGTGGGTGTGGATCCAACTTGCTTGCTCACAGAGACCTAAGGCAATTTTGAGGAAGCCTATCATTGGAATATACAAGCCAAGTTATAACATGAAAATTTTCCACTAGCTATATGGTGGTGACAAAACGAGAGACTCTCAATCATGAAGATCATGGTTCTTAATATGCACAAGTGTGGAAAAAGTGGTAGCATTGTCCCTTCTCTCTTTTTCTCTCATTTTTTTGAATGGGCTCTTTGGCCTCTTTTTTTTTGGGTGGGCATCTTTGGCCTCTTTTATTTCCTCACATGGGACAATGTCCCATCAATGATGATCATCACACTTACAACTCAAAACTTAGAGCAACCATGACTCTATATGGAATGCCTTAAGTAGTGTACCGTGACAATGATCTAGCATGGCATGGACATTAATGGAAACGTCATGCTAGTTATCTTACGATCATGCAACGGCAATGTAGACGTGGTGGCACATGTCATGGTGGTAGTTGCATGGCAATATATCTCGGAATGACTTTGAAAAAGCGATAGTAGGTAGGTATGGTGGCTGTTTTGAGGGAGGCTAATGGTGGGTTTTGTGCACCGGCGAAAGTTGCACGACACTAAAGAAGATAGTGATGGTGGAAAGTGAAAGTGCATCTAAACCATGGACTCAACATTAGTCATGAAGAACTCATATACTTGTTGCAAAAGTTTTATTAGTAATCAAAACAAAGCATTCAACGCATACGCCTAGGGGAAGGGTTGGTAGGTATAAACCATCGCGCGATCCCGACCGCCACGCAAAGGATGACAATCAATAGACTAATCATGCTCAGACTTCATCACATAGAGGTTCACCATACGTGCATGCTACGGGAATTACTAACTTCAACACAAGTATTTCTAGATCCACAACACCTTACTAATATAACTTCAATATTACCATAACCACAACTCAAAACTAATTGAGATGAATCAAACTTCTCTAACTATTCAATGCACATGAAGGTGGAAGTTTTCGTATCCCTTTGGATAACTACCCCTTTTGAGACTACTTTCAAAGCATAGATAAACTACCAATCTACGCATCGCCGTGCTCTAAAAGGTATAAGTGAAGCACACAGAGCAAAAGCAACTAGCTCAAAAGATATAAGTGAAGCAGATATGAGCTGAATTGTCTACCAAAGGATATAAGTGAAGCTCGACAAAATCACGGTGAGTGCATGTCTCTCTCTCTAGGTGTGAAGCAAGGATGATTGTGACACAACAAAAATAAAAGACTCCTACGATACAAGACGCTCCAAGCAAAACACATAGCATGTGGTGAATAAAAATATAGCCCCAAGTAACGTTACCGATGGATTGAAGACGACAGAGGGGATGCCTTCCCGGGGCATCCCCAAGCTTAGGCTTTTACAGCATCCTGGAATCATCTTGGGGTGCCTTGGGCATCCCCAAGCTTTAGCTCTTGCCACTCTTTATCTTTTTGTCCATAAGAACTTCACGCAAAACTTGAAAACTTCACAACACGAAACTTAAACAGAAACTCGTGATAACATTAGTATAAGAAAGCAAAGCACCACTTCCTTAGGTACTGTAGCAAACTTGAATTCTACTTATGTTGATGTTGGGTTACTGTATTTTCAATCTTCCATAGCTAATACCCCCTGATACTATCCATAGTTTCATCAAAATAAGCAACCAACACAACAAAAACAAAATCTATTAACAGCAGACCAGTCTGTAGCAATCTGTATACTTCGTATATTTCTAGTACTTCCAAAATTCTAAAACATTACGACAATCTGAAGAATTTGCGTAGAAATCAGCAAAAAGAATCAACTCAAAAGCTCTTATAGAAAAAAATGAAAATTCTTTTCGTGAGCAGAAAGTTTCTGTCTTTTCCAGCGTGACCAAACGATCATCGCCAAGACTAATCATAACGGTTTTGCTTGGCACAAACGCAAACAGAAACACAAAAAACACAATCATAACCAAATTATGGAAGTGTGGAAAACACAAAACAGAAAGAAAAATGATAGATTCGTTGGGTTGCCTCCCAACAAGCGCTATTGTTTAACGCCCTTATCTAGGCAAAAGGTGATGGAATCACGTATAGTCATCTTTGGTGCTGAAACCATAAGTAGCTCTCATCATAGATTCATAAGGCAATCTTATTTTCTTTCTAGGAGAGTGCTCCATGCCCTTCTTTAGAGGAAATTGAAATATAATATTACCTTCCTTCATATCGATGATAGCACCAACAGTCCTTAGGAAAGGTCTACCAAGAATAATGGGACATGAAGGATTGCAATCTATGTCAAGTACAATGAAATCCACGGGTACATAGTTCTCATTTGCAACAATAAGAAGATCATCGATCCTTCCCATGGGTTTCTTGACAGTAGAATCCGCAAGATGCAAATTAAGGGAACACTCTTCAATCTCATGAAAACCAAGAATATCACATAAAGATTTTGGAATCGCGGAAACACTAGCACCCAAATCACACAAAGCATTGCACTCATAGTTTTTTATCTTGATTTTGATAGTAGGTTCCCACTCATCATGAAGTTTTCTAGGTATAGAGACTTCTAGTTCGAGCTTCTCTTCAAGAGATTTCATCATAGCGTCTACGATATGCGCGGTAAAGGCTTTGCTTTGGCTATAAGCATGTGGAGAGTTTGCAATGGATTGCATCAAAGAGATGCATTCAAACAAGGAGCAATTATCATAATTGAATTCCTTGAAATCCAAAGTGGGAGTTTCATTACTACCCAAAATTTTGATTTCTTCTACTCCACTCTGCACACCTTTATCATCAAGATAGGTGGACTCCGAATCATTGGGGCGTTTTTCAACCAAAGTGGATTCATATCCAGCCCCTTCATCAATAGGTTTGACACGCGAAAACAAAGATTCAAGAGGAGACACACCAAGCACTTTAAGATCTTCGTGATTTGCATCACTAGAACGCACCCTTTTAAACCATGCATGCCTAGTGAGAATTGGGCGGTTCTTTCTTTGCTCTCATGCATGGAGACACGCATAGCTTTAAAAGTTTCATCCAAGTTGACCTTGGGAGGAGCACATCTAACTTTCAAAGCATCAATATCATAAGACATCCTATCAACGCTCTTAGCCAAATCGTCAATTTTGTGTAGTTTTTCCTCTATGGACGCATTGAAAATCTTTTGAGAGTTGATGAACTCTTTGATATTACTCTCTAAATCAGAGGGTAATTTGTTGTGATTTCCAAAAGTGTTGTTGTAGGAATTTCCATAATTGTTAGAGGAGTTACTAGGGAAAGGCCTAGGAACATAGTTTCCTCTAAAAGCATTGTTGTTGCCAAAATTGTTCCTACCAACAAAGTTAACGTCCAAACTAGCGTTGCTACTCTCAATCAAGGAAGATAGTGACAAGTCATTAGGATCTAAAGGAGCGTTTCTACTAGCAACCAAATTCATCAACTCGTCCATCTTAGCACTAAGCGAGTTAATTTCTTCTATAGCGTGTACCTTTTTGCTAGCAGGTGACCTTTTAGTATGCCACTGGGAGTAGTTGGTCATGATATTGTCTAGAAGTTTTGTAGCGTCTCCTAACGTGATTTCCATGAACGTTCCACCTGAGGCGGAGTCCAAGATATTGCAAGAAGAGAAATTCAAGCCAGTGTAAAAGATTTGTATAATCATCCACAAACTCAAGCCATGAGCGGGACAATTTCTAATCATAAGCTTCATCCTCTCCCAAGATTGTGCAACGTGTTCATGATCAACTTGCTTGAAATTCATGATATCATTACGTAAGGAGATGATCTTAGCCGGCGGAAAATACTTGGATATGTAAGCATCTTTGCACTTATCCCAAGAATCGATACTATTTTTGGGCAAAGAAGAAAACCAAGTTTTTGCACGATCTCGCAACGAGAAAGGAAAAAGCTTCAACTTAATCACGTGATTATCCACATCTCTTTTCTTTTGCATATCGCAAAGCTCAATGTAGGTATTGAGATGGGATGCGACATCTTCACTAGAAAGGCCAGAGAATTGCTTTTTCATAACAAGATTCAGCAAAGCTGCGTTGATTTCATATGATTCCGCACTAGTGGCAGGAGCAATGAGAGTACTAATAAAATCATTATTATTGGTACTCGAGAAGTCGCAAAGTTTGGTGTTTTCAGCCATGATGACTTCAACAAACAAACAAGCACACAAGCAAGCAAGAAAACCGACAAATGAAAATGGCAAAAAGGCAAAAGGCAAAAGAAAATGGCAAAGGAGAAAGGCAAATGAAAACGGAAAATGTGAAGTGGGGGAGAGGAAAATGAGAGGCAACTGGCAAAAAAGTAAATGCAAGAGATGAGTTTGTGAGACCTACTTGGACATATCTCTCCTTCCCCGGCAACGGAGCCAGAAATTCTTCTTGCTACTGCGACAAAAGACTTTCCAACGGCGCCAGAAACAAGCGTGCTGACGGGAGACTATTCTTGTCTTGATTCTCCTCAGCAACGGCACCAGGAATCCTTCTGCTACGGCTACGCTTTTAGGGACTTCCTAGGCAAATATGCAAAGGATTTCCCCGTGGCCTTGGAGCCTTGCGTTGGTGTTCCCTCGAAGCGGAAAGGGTGATGTAGCACAGCGGCGGTAAGTATTTCCAGAACCAAGGTATCGATCCAGTGAAGGAGTATCACAAGTGCCTGCACAAACACAAAGAGCTTGCTCCCAACGCTATGAAGGGGTTGTCAATCCCTTATAGATTGTTTGCCAAGTGAGATATGAAAGCAACAAAGTAACAAAGAAAAGTAAAAGCGAAAGTGGAAACGATAGGTGTGAATAGACCTGGGGGCCGTAGTGTTCACTAGTGGCTTCTCTCATGAAAGCAACTAGACGATGGGTGAACGAATTACTGTCGAGCAATTGATAGAACCGCGCAAAGTCGTGATGATATCTATGGCAATGATTATATCTATAGGCATCACGTCCAAAACAAGTAGACCGATACTTTCTGCATCTACTACTATTACTCCACACGTCGACCACTATCCAGCATGCATCTAGTGTATTAAGTCCAAAAGAACAGAGTAATGCCTTAAGCAAGATGACATGATGTAGATGGACAATCTCATATCTACGACAAAGCCCACCTTGTTGCCCTTGATGGCAACTACATGATGTGTGCCTTGCTGCCCCTACTGTCACTGGGAAAGGTCACCACACGGTAAGAACCCAAAACCAAGCACTTCTCCCATTGCAAGAATCATAGATCTAGTTGGCCAAACAAAACCCAAGACTCGGAGAGACTTACAAGGATATCAAATCATGCCTATAAAAAAATCAACAAAGACTCAAATATATATCATAGATAATCTGATCACAAATCCACAATTCATCGGATCTCGACAAACACACCGCCAAAGAGGATTACATTGGATAGATCTCCATGAAGATCATGGAGAACTTTGTATTGAAGATCCAAGAGAGAGAAGAAGCCATCTAGCTACTAACCACGGACCCGTAGGTCTGAAGTGAACTACTCACGAGTCATTGGAGGGGCGATGATGTTGATGAAGAAGCCCTCCAACTCCAAAGTCCCCTCCGGCAGGGCACCGGGAAGGGTCTCCAGATGAGATCTCACGGAAACGGAAGCTTGCGGTGGCGGAAAAGTGTTTTCGTGGAGGTCCCGATTTTTTTGGATTTTTAGGGAATTTATAGGCCAAAGACCTAGGACAGGGGGGCGCCAGGGAGGCCACAAGCTTGGTTGCCGCTGCCTCCACCCTGGCTGCGACAACAGGGCTTGTGGGCTCCCGGTGGGCCCACTTGCTTGGCCCTCAAGCCTCCCGATCTTCTTTCGTTCTGGAAAAAATCATTTTGGGGATTTTATTCCCTTTGGACTCCGTTCCAAAATCAGATCTGAAAAGAGTCAAAAACACAGAAAAAACAGGAACTGGCACTTGGCACTGAGTTAATAAGTTAGTCCCAAAAAAGATATAAAAGGTAAACAAAACATCCAAAGTTGACAAGATAACAGCGTGAAACCATCAAAAAATATATATACGTTTGAGACGTATCAGGGTGAGAGTGGGGTATTTATATCCCAGGTGAAAACGGTCCGGCCGAAAGTTTTTGGACCAATATGCCCCTGACCATTCCTCTCTGCTCGACATGTGGCACCCATGCATTAAGTGATGAAGTCAGTGGAGATTGTGCACATCGTGTTTATCCAATCGTGGGTAGTGGGAGCGGTTTGAGCGGCAACGGCCGAAATTTCTGATAGATTGTTTTGCACTTTGTTCGCAAATTCTTCAGCTCACAAGGACTTAGTGAATAATTTGAATGATTTTCAAATAGAACGCATATTAAGAGTTTGAGAACAGTCTAGGTTGAGCTTATCATAGAGGGGGAACGGGTCCGATCACATTCACTTAGAGAAAAAATGCAACATGAAGACTTAGCAATAAGTGAATGTTGTTGAGGACATTGAAAGCCCATAGTAAGTGTATAGTCAATGAAGAACACATTTTGAAGAGTTTGAAGAATTTGAAATTTTTGAGGAATTTGAAAATCTGAAGAATATGAAGATTTGAAGAATTTGCAAAAATCTCAACCTTGAAGAATTTCAACTTGAAGAATTTCAAATTTGGTTGTTGGTGTGACCCACCGTATAAGAATGATGATTTCATACACCACGTACAATTGACGTAGGGTCCTAAGAATCAAATTCTTCATTGATTTCTTCACACCTAGAGTGTTATTCTTCATTGATTGAAGAAAATGTTACTTCATGTGTTGCACATCTAAGTCACCAGTTTTGTATAAGTGTTAGGATGTGTGTCATTTCAGAGAAATTTTTAAAATTCTAGGTTATTTAGCTCAGACCGCAACTTGCAAAATCTCTTTTCATCCAAGGGCTTAGTGAAGATATCTGCCAGTTGTTCTTCAGTCTTCACGTGGTCGAGGAAGATGTTGCCCTTGAGTACATGATCACGAAGAAAATGATGACGAATCTGGATGTGCTTGGTCTTCGAGTGTTGTACTGGGTTGTTTGTAATCTTGATTGCACTCTCATTGTCGTAGTAGAGTGGCGAATTCTTCATTTTGATACCATAGTCCTTGAGGGTTTACTTCATCCATAGTAGTTGAGCAAAACACGAACCAACAACAATATACACAACTTCAACAATGGAAAGTGACACACAGTTTTGCTTCTTCGAAAACCAATAGACTAAGGATCATCCGAGGAAACAACACGTTCCTAATGTTGACTTGCGACCCACATGATCACGAGCATAGTCAGACTTAGAGTATCCAATGAGATGAAGATTTGAGCCCTTGGAGTACCATAATCCAGTAGTGTGTGAGCTAGATATCGAAGAATATGCTTGACAACCTTATGGTGTGATTCCTTCGGTGATGCTTGGAAACGGGCACACATGCAAATGGTAAGCATTATATCTAGCCTAGATGCACATAGGTGCAATAAAGAGACAATCATATACCCGCTGATCAAAAACTTTACCATTTTCATTAGTGCAGAGGTGGCCGTTGGTAGGCATGGGAATTTTGACGCCTTTGCATTCATGCAGGTCTAATTTCTTCAGGACATCCTTGAGGTATTTCTCTTGAGAAATGAAGATGCCATCGCGTTCTTGACGAATTTGTAGTCCTAGGAAGAATTTCAACCCCCCTATCATGGACATTTGATATTCTTCACCCATCCTGTAGGCAAATTCTTCACTGTAACGTTTATTAGTACAATCAAAGACAATATCGTCCACATATATCTGACACACAAACAGTTCATTATCATAGGATTTTGTGAAAAGAGTTGGGTCGAGCGAACCGGGTTTGAAGCCTTACTTCATGATGAATTCCTTAGAGAGCCTTATTGAGTCTGAAGACTTTGTTTGGATACTTTGGGTCTTCAAAACCTGGGGGCTGAGGAATGCACTTTTCACATCCATTTGATACAAGGTGATGTCGTGATGGTTAGAATAAACAAGCAATATACGAATAACTTCAAGTCTACAACAGGTGCAAAAGCTTCATCAAAGTCACTTCCTTCAACCTGTGTCTAGCCTTGTGCTACAGGTCGTGCCTTATTCCTCACTACGGTACCATCTTCATCTTGCTTGTTTTGGTAGACCCACTTGGTACCGATGACATTGTGCTTGGGAGGATCAAGCCGCTTGACAAGTCCCCACACATTTTTAAGTTTGAATTGATGAAGTTGTTTTTTGCATTGCTTGAATCCACTCAGGTTCCATGAAGGCTTCATCAACTTTTGAGGGTTCTGTGATAGACACAAAGGAAGAGTGCCCATAATAGTTAATTAAATGTGAAGCTTTTGAGCGAGTGAGGGAACGTGGAGCATTGATGTCATCGAGGATTTTGTCGATTTGCACTTCATTTGCAATCCTTGGATGCGCGGGTTAAAGACTTTGATCGGGTTAAGGAATTTGATACGGAGCAATTTCCTCGGGTACACCAGCCTGAATTTCTTTGTTGTTTGGATGACTTATTCAATAGGAAGTTGTTCTTCACTGGAAATGATATCTTTAGTAGACTTGAACTTAATAGATTCTTGAGAGGCATTTCATCTAGCAGAGGAGGGAGATGCTCTCTTTGCGAGTCGTTAGTTTCATTGAACCGCACATCTACAGTTTCAACAACTTTGTTGTAGTAGTTGTTGAAGACTTTGTAGGTGTGCGATTCATTTCCGTAACCAGGCATAGAACCCTCATGTGCTTTCGGTGCAAACTTTGAATTGTGATGATGATATATAATCTATCATCTTGCACCGAAGAATTTGAAATAACTTACATTGGGTTTGTCGTGAGTGAGGAGTTCATATGAGGTCTTCATGAGGAATTTGTGAAGATATACCGTGTTGATGATGTGGTAGGAAGTGTTGATTTTCTCAGGCCAGAAACAACGAGCAGTCTGATATTCTTCAAGCATAGTGCGAGCCATCTCAACATGAGTCCTGTTCTCGTGCTCCATGATGCCATTCTGTTGAGGAGTATAAGGGGGCAGAGAGCTCATGAGTAATACCAAGTTCATAAAGATAGTCACCAAGACCAGTGTTCTTGAACTTTGTTCCATTATCACTCCTGATGTGCTTGATATTGATGCCGAAGTCATCGAGGCCCATGAGGGAAATTGTTTATAGACTTCCTACACAAAACTTTTTGTAAAGGATAATATGCACCCAAGTGTAACGATAATAATCATCAATGATGACAAGACACATAGTGATGCTGAATTGGTTAGAGTAGGATAATGAGTAGGTCCAAGGAGGTCCATGTGAAGCAATTCAAAAGGACGAGTGGTGGTCATGATAGTCTTTGAGGGGTCCTTGCATCTGGTCATCTTTCCACACTCACAAGCCCCACACAGATGATCCTTGAGGAATTTGACACCTTCGATGCAAACGACTTGCTTTTTCTTTGCCAGAGTGTGAGATTCCGCATGCCTGCATGACCAAGTCGCCGATGCCATAGCCAGCCCTTTGAGTCTTTTGCAAGTAGACACGTGTCCAACTGTGGACCTGTAGCAAAATCAACAATGTACACGTCTCCTCTCCTAAAGCCTTCGAAGACTTTGGATTTGTCAGATTCGGCGATGATTACGCGTCGACATTTTCCAAAGATGACAATCATATCAAGATCACAAAGCATTGATGCAGGCATGAGGTTAAACCCAAGGGATTCGACAAGCATGACTTTGTCCATGTGTCAATCCTTAGATGTAGCTACCATACCGAGGCCCAATAACTTGTTTTTTTCCTTTGTCTGCTTTCCTTTGTGTGCATAGGTGATATGCTTTAGTGGTAATGGAGTTAGTGGGATATTCATCAATAAACTCTTGTCACCAGTCATGTGATTTGTACATCCACTGTCAAGAACCCACTCTGTGGTTTTGGGGTTGTCATCCTGCAGAAGAATTAGTACTGCTTACCATCTCATATGCTTCAAAGTGAAGAATATGATATCAAATTCATAAGATTTGATTTTCATCACATAGAGTTAAAACAATATGAGGACGCGTAAAATGATAATCATTTCACCATGTTTAGCTTGCATCCTTTCAAGCATTTCCTCATGTCTCCAGCAAATTCTTTAGTTGATAATGTTCATCTGGAGACCTGACGTGCATAAGAGATTACTTCAATTTCTTCACCGCCTACATCTGAAGGGGTGACAATGAGTTCATCATCCTGCGAGCACCATAAGAGAATTTTGGCATTGAAGCTAATGCACTTCGTTTCAGAGGAGGGGGGTTAGAGTACTCAAATGAACATAGTGATTTGAGGAATAATGCACATATTCATGTCCCTTGTAGTTTCCATGAATATCACAAGCATTAGCACGAGTACGAGCAAAGTTTTGACCATATGAGGAATTTGATCCTCGTGAAGACTCTGGTCCACTTGAGGAATTTGATCTTGGGTTCCTGTTCTTCACTGGTGGTGTCATGGGGAAATTCACGTGAACACTATCCAAGCTGCTTTTGGGAACCCAAATTTTACTCAAGGGTGGTCCATTCCTACACTTAGTTCCAACATATCTAGAAAATACTTCACCACTCTGATTTTTGGACAGTTTATAGTTGGAGTCAAATGACTCATCAAAGGAATACGAAGTTTCACTAACAAAGACTGATAAAGTAGTTGGATCAACACGAGGTCCTTTTGTAGAAACTCACGAGGTTTTGGGGTATTGCTCAGGTTTCCAGTATGATCCATCAGCATTCAATTTCCCCTCAAATGCAATACCCTCTTTCCTAGGGATTCTGTTCATAATCTGCTTTTTGCGCACATCGCAAAGGGTTTGATGCCCTTTGAGGCTTTTCTAAATGCCTGTCACATACAATTCCTTCAACCCTGCATTTTCGTCATTGACATTTGTTGTTTCCTCAAGTGAGGAATATGTTACCACAGATACAGTTGAAGAATTTGTAGCAATGGAAGCATTTGAACTTTCAGGTGAAGAATTAGCAGATTTGCGTTCGATGCATTTCAAGCATGGTGGAATGAATTCTTCCTGGGCGGTACTGATCCGTTGAGCAAGAAAAGAATCATTTTCACTTTGAAGATCATCATGGGACGCCCTTGGTTTCTCAATATGTTTATTTTTTGAAGAAATTCATAAGAAGGCTTCTCATGATCTACCAAGAGAGTGCCATTACGTTCCTAAAGATTATCGAACCTATACTGAAGACTTTTAGCATCATCAGTCGTGGTTTGAGTCTGTTTCATTTCCTCATTCAACAGGTCATCGCTTTTTTCTAGCAGTTTGTGAAGCTTTTCAAGAGCAGTTTGTTGCTTAGTGGCAATATTAGCAAGCTTGTAGTAACTGGGTTTTTGATAGTCATCAGGTTCACAGTCACTTGATTCAGAAGAGGAAGTGTGCTTGTGTACCTTGGAACCTTTTACCATGAAGCAATAGGTGGGAGAAAAGTCGGCATCGCAGTCATCAGTGTTGTTGACGTTGTTATTTTCTTCGAGGTTGAAGATGGACTTGCTGACGAATGTGGTAGCAAGGTCTAGGCTTGCCACACTAGACTCTGACTCCTCTTCAGATCCTTCCTCTTCATCACATTCTTCAGATTCTTCCATATAATCCATTTCCTTGCCAATAAGATCCCGAGCCTTTCTGAAACTGTTCTTCTTGTGTGATGAGGACTCTGGAGATGAGCACTTTGAAGATTTCTTCTTTTTCTTTGAGTCATCAAAACTGTCATCCTTGTATTTCTTCTTCTTTGATTTCTTCACCTAGAAAGGACAATCAACAATGTAGTGACCAGATTTCTTGCATTTATGGTAGGTTCTTTTCTTGTAGTCCTTTGATGAAGATTCTGATTTCCTCACATCTCTTCTTGAAGACTTTCCGAACTGGCCTTGCCTGGAGAACTTTTGGAATTTCCTCACAAGCATAGAAAGTTCCTGACCAAGTCCTTCAGGATCACCAAGACTGCAATCAGAGTCTTCTTCTTTAGATGAGGAAACAACCTTTGCCTTCAGCCATGAGGTATTCCATAGCTTGATCCACAGAGGTATCTTTTCTCAGCTTGTTGGAATTCATGAGTATTGAGTCTCTCAAGAATATCAGCAGGATCTAGTAACTTGTAGTCTCTTCGTTCTTGAATCCTCAGAACGAGTGTATCGAATGAAGATTTAAGAAATCTCAGCAATTTCTTCACCACCTCATGGTTGGTAGAGCGTGTAGCTCATTGGAGATATAAGTGAGGCGATCGAAGGTTTGATGAGAGCTTTCATTATTGAGAATTTTAAAGCGGTTGAAGAGATTGCGAAGAACAACAACCCAAGAGTCACGTTGGGTAGATAGTGAAACGTTGACTTTGGACAACCTTTCCCAGATAAAATTTGCAGTTTCCAAAGAACTCACTCTTACATACTGACCTCTGCTCAGATGGCCACATATGATATTCTTCTCTTGAGAGTGGAGTTTCTTGAATCTCTTCACATCAACATCATTGATAAATCCAGACACAGTGGGAACACCTTTTGCCACAACATACGAGAGATTGTTGTCAATTGCTTCAAGATGCATGCGCATCTTGTTCTTCAAGTAGGGGTAGTTTGTCCCTTCAAAGGTAGGACAACCCGAAGTGACCTTGATCGTACTTGTGGTCGACATAACTAAAACTCCATGTGGTTAAACCAAAATCACATAGAACAAGGGAGTACCTTGCTCTCATACCAATTGAAAGTGCGTTATATCGACTAGAGGAGGGTGAATAGGCAATTTTTTTGAATTTGTCACTGAGGAAATTCCTTGTGAGGAAATTCCTCACTCATGAACGGCGAGCAGCGGATTAAGCACTCACGCAAGTGTGCACAACAGTGCTACTTCTCAAACAACAGCGCGAGAAATTGGAACGTTAACGGAGACTTGGCTTGCGTTGGTTTTTCCCTTGAAGAGGAAAGGGTGATGCAGCACAGGAGCAATAAGTATTTCCCTCAGTTTGAGTACCAAGGTATCAATCCAGTAGGAGAATCTCGTCAAGTCCAGAGTACCTGCGCAAACACAAAAGAGCTTGCACCCAACGCTATAAAGGGGTTGTCAATCCCTTCAAGATTGATTGCAAAGTGAGATCTAAAGGCGGAAAGTGCAACGAAGTAAAACAGTACGACTGAAAATATGGTGTGAAGTAGACTCGGGGGGCATAGTGTTCACTAGAGGCTTCTCTCAAAATAGCAAATATTACGGTGGGTGAACAAATTACTGTCGAGCAATTGATAGAACCGCGCAAAGTCATGACGATATCTAAGGCAATGATTATACATATAGGCCTCACATCCGTGACAAGTAGACCAATACTTTCCGCATATATTACTATTACTCCACACATCGACCGCTATCCAGCATGCATCTAGTGTATTGAGTTCATGACGAACAGAGTAACGCTTTAAGCAAGATGACATGATGTAGAGGGATAAAATCAAACCAATGATTAAAACCCCATCTTTTTACCCTTGATGGTAACAACACGATGCGTGCCTCGCTACCCCTTCTGTCACTGGGTGAGGTCACCGCACGGTATGAACCCAAAACCAAGCACTTCTCCCATTGCAAGAATCGTAGATCAAGTTGGCCAAACAAAACCCACAACTCGAAGAGAATTACAAGGATATGAAATCATGCATGAGAGAGATCAGAAGAAACTCAAATAAGATTCATAGATAATCTGATCATAAATCCACAATTCATCGGATCCCGACAAACACACCGCACACAAGATTACATCGGATAGATCTCCATGAAGATCATGGAGAACTTTGTATTGAAGATCCAAGAGAGAGAAGAAGCCATCTAGCTAATAGCTATGGACTCGTAGGTCTATGGTGAACTACTCACCCATCATCGGCGAGGTCATGGTGTTGATGGAGAAGCCCTCCGTATCCGTATCTCCCCTCCGGCAGGGCCCCAGAACGTGCCCCAGATGGGATCTTGCGGAGACAAAATCTTGCGGTGGCGGAAAAGTGTTTTCGTTGACCTCCTGATTTTTTTGGGATTTTAGGGAATATATAGGCGAAGGAGCTAGGGCAGGGGAGGCCCAGGGAGCCCACAAGCCTGCTAGGCGCGGCCCCCCGGGCCGCGCCTAGGGGGCTTGTGGGGTCCCCTGCTGGCCCCTACCTTGGTTCTCAAGCTTGACGCCTATCTTCTATTCCGGGAAAAATCTTTTCGGAAGTTTTATTCCATTTGGACACCGTTTAAAATCCTCCTCTGAAAAAAGGGTGAAAAGCACGGAAAAAATAGGAACTGGCATTGGCACTGAGTTAATAAGTTAGTCCCAAAAAAGATATAAAAGGCATACAAAACATCCAAAGTTTGACAAGATAATAGCATGAAACCATCAAAAATTATAGATACGTTGGAGACATATCAAGCATCCCCAAGCTTAACTCCTGCTCGTCCTCGAGTAGGGAAGTGATAAAGACTGAATTTTTGGTGTAAAATGCTATCTAGCATAGTTGTCCATTGTAACTTCTTTCATGTGACATGAATGTTCAGATCCGTAAGATTCAAAACAATAGTTTGCTATTGACATGAAAACAATAATACTTCGAGCAAACTAGCAAGGTAATCATGAACTTTCAAAATAACAAGGCCAAAGAAAGTTATCCCTACAAAGTCATATAGTCTGGCTATGCTCCATCATCCCCACACAACTAATGTAAATCATGTACAACCCCGGTATTGGCCAAGTAATTGTTTTCACACTCTTACTTTCTCGAACCTTTTTCAACTATCACGCAATACATGAGCGTGAGCCATGGATATAGCACTATAGGTGGAATAGAGTGTGGTGGTGGCTGTGTGTCACACCCAGTTTTTGACTTTCCTGACTAATTAACTTATTTCAAAAATTAGGACCAATTAAATTTTTTGTGAATGCTTGTGATGCTTGAAGTGACTATTGTTTGCCTGCTTGCTTGAATGCATGTGATTGCTGCCCAATAATTCTTGCCATCCTCCAACTCATCTTCTCATCCCATGTTACCCTGCCTAATGATCATGCCATGTGTTTAGGACAAATATCTATTTTCACCAAATATTGTTTTCACCAAAAGCATTTCTTTAAATTAAACTTTCAAACCCCTGAGATGAGATTTGTTCTACAAGTCCTCAATTAGGGAATTTGTTTTGCACCAATTATTTTATTTAAAACCTATTATCAAATGTCTTCCAAAAACCACAATATTATTATTTTAAAAGTTATTTTATTATTTTATTTAAATGCCTTTCTGTGAGGCCAGAAATGGTCTTCTATGAAGGAAAGTTATTTTTATTGCTTTCAAAATATTTAAGAAATTTAGGGAAACTCAGTGGATATATTTATTCCATATATATGAGTTTCAACACATGGTCATGTTCAAAATATTGGGCAAAACCCTCCAAAACCCTTCGTGCCTATTTCAAGCTTTTGAAATATTTCTATTAGAAATATTCTCAATAAATTCCAGTAAAATTCTAGCATGTCATCTATGATATTCTTGATGATCTTGGCAAGTTTCATCTCAATCCAAGTTGATTTGGCTCCCCCAACTATCCTAAAACCCTATCTATCCAGATTCAAATTTGAGCAACTCTACATTGTGTAGTGTCTCCAATTGTGCTCAAACTTGGTGGACATGATCTAATACTCTAATAAGGCATCCACACCAAGTGGTGCATCAAGGAGAATAGAAGAACTTGTCCTAAGACCCTCAAAACCCTCTCTGTTGAATTATGACTTTGGTAAACTTTACATTATAAAGTTTCTCCAATTGATCTCAAACTTTTTGTGCATGCCTCAATGCTCAAATAATTCCCCTACACCAAATATTGGATTTGTGGGAATTTTATTGAATAAGGTTGTAAGCAGAAATCCATTTCTGCCCATTTTAGGGGTTTTCCAAGTCTACATTGGAAAACTTCTCCAGCAAATCCCACATTTGGTGTGCAAGCCTATTTTCATCTATTATTTGATCCTGTTAACTTTCATAGCCATTGGAATTCATCTGATGGCCTAACCACAGATCAAACAGCTTGTGTGCATTCACTAAATTGGCTTCTTTTGCCCCTTCCACTTTTACCCTTGAGCTCAACTTTGTACCACAGTTGTCTCTAGTTACATTTTACCTCTAGTAACATTCCCATGGCCACTGGTCAATTATTGGAGAAGAACCCTTTGTAACTACTTCTCTTTTTCACCCTTGGCAGCACTATTTTACCTCTCTTCCCATGCTTCTGCTTAAGCTAATACCCCCAATTCTTTCCAGAGCCTCTCTAGTGTGTCAATGCTTCATTTGAAACCATGAGATGGCATGCTCATGTGGAGAAAATGAGCAGTACATCTACAAGTTCATTTCTGGCTGAAAGGTAGCTTTGTACAGCAAGTGCTAGCTACACTTCTTTGCTTGACCTGAATTTTGCAGATGCGTAGTCCTTCCATACCACATGCTCCAGGACATGGTTTCGCATCCCATCCCTTCCTGTGAAAACCACTTATGCCAGCCCCAAGTTTGTTGTTGCAAACTTAACCAGAGTCCAAACCTCATCAAACCACCTCCACTAGCTACCAAACTCCAGAGTCACTCTCCTGCATGTGTGCTGTGAGTGCTGGACATGTTTGACTGGTCTTGGCAGCCCCGTGGACACAAGTTGCCATGGTGACCACGCCGTCAACATGCAATATTGGTGCTCTGCACCCCTTCCTCCTTTTGCAGCTCGGGTCCCTCCTTGGCAGCATGTCCCAGCGCGCCAGGATGCCTCCCTTGACCAGTCCAACCTCTCCCCGACGCCAGCTTGCCCCCAAACCCCCTCTGGCACGCGTGTCCTCCCCGTGCTCTCGGAGCTCTCCTCCCTCCTTCTCTATCATTACCTCCTACCCCTTGAGCATTGCAGCCGGGGCATCTCTCCTCTCCTCCTGGGATCCATCCCGAGTCCCCCACGAGCTCCCCGTTCGCTCCTTCCCTCCTCCTTCTGCCATGGCCGAAGCCCCACCGGGGGCCTCCTCTCGAGCCGGGCCAACCAGGAGCTTCTCCCCTCGCCTCTAAGCCCATGGGGACCCCCGAGCTGGCACCGCTCCTTCCCCCCTTTCCTCCTTCCTCCCTGGTGGCTGGGGAAGGCCCTCTACCTTCCGGCCGAAGCCGGATGCGTCGCGGCCAAGGCCCCGCTCGCCTCTGTGGCTTCCCGGTGGGGATGGGATCCCAGGCGGGTGCGGCGGGTTTCCCCAAGCGTTCCGGTGGCCAAGCCAGCGAGGAAGGGGCCCTGTGGCATCGGTGTTGGGGAACGTCGCATGGGAAACAAAAATTTTCCTACGCGCACGAAGACCTATCATGGTGATGTCCATCTACGAGAGGGGATGAGTGATCTACATACCCTTGTAGATCGTACAGCAGAAGCGTTAGAGAACGCGGTTGATGTAGTGGAACGTCCTCACGTCCCTCGATCCGCCCCGCGAACAATCCCGCGATCAGTCCCACGATCTAGCACCGAACGGACGGCACCTCCGCGTTCAGCACACGTACAGCTCGACGATGATCTCGGCCTTCTTGATCCAGCAAGAGAGACGGAGAGGTAGAAGAGTTCTCCGGCAGCGTGACGGCGCTCCGGAGGTTGGTGATGATCTCGTCTCAGCAGGGCTCCGCCCGAGCTCCGCAGAAACGCGATCTAGAGGAAAAACTATGGAGGTATGTGGTCGGGCAGCCGTGAGAAAGTCGTCTCTAATCTGCCCTAAAAGCCCCATATATATAGGAGGAGGGAGGGGGACCTTGCCTTGGGGTCCAAGGGATCCCCAAGGGGTCGGCCGAGCCAGGGGGGAGGACTCTCCCCCCCAAACCGAGTCCTACTTGGTTTGGTGGGAGGGAGTCCTTCCCCTTTCCCACTTCCCCTTTTTTTTCCTTTCCTTTGATTTTTTCTCTCTTGGCGCATAGGGGATTGGTGGGCTGTCCCACCAGCCCACTAAGGGCTGGTGTGACCCCCCCAAATGCCTATGGGCTTCCCCGGAGTGGGTTGCCCCCCTCCGGTGAACTCCCGGAACCCATTCGTCATTCCCGGTACATTCCCGGTAACTCCGAAAACCTTCCGGTAATCAAATGAGGTCATCCTATATATCAATCTTCGTTTCCGGACCATTCCGGAAGCCCTCGTGACGCCCGTGATCTCATCCGGGACTCTGAACAACAGTTGGTAACCAACCATATAACTCAAATACGCATAAAACAACGTCGAACCTTAAGTGTGCAGACCCTGCGGGTTCGAGAACTATGCAGACATGACCCGAGAGACTCCTCGGTCAATATCCAATAGCAGGACCTGGATGCCCATATTGGATCCTACATATTCTACGAAGATCTTATGGTTTGAACCTCAGTGCCAAGGATTCGTATAATCCCGTATGTCATTCCCTTTGTCCTTCGGTATGTTACTTGCCCGAGATTCGATCGTCAGTATCCGCATACCTATTTCAATCTCGTTTACCGGCAAGTCTCTTTACTCGTTCCGTAATACAAGATCCCGCAACTTACACTAAGTTACATTGCTTGCAAGGCTTGTGTGTGATGTTGTATTACCGAGTGGGCCCCGAGATACCTCTCCGTCACACGGAGTGACAAATCCCAGTCTTGATCCATACTAACTCAACTAACACCTTCGGAGATACCTGTAGAGCATCTTTATAGTCACCAAGTTACGTTGCGACGTTTGATACACACAAAGCATTCCTCCGGTGTCAGTGAGTTATATGATCTCATGGTCATAGGAATAAATACTTGACACGCAGAAAACAGTAGCAACAAAATGACACGATCAACATGCTACGTCTATTAGTTTGGGTCTAGTCCATCACGTGATTCTCCTAATGACGTGATCCAGTTATCAAGCAACAACACCTTGTTCATAATCAGAAGACACTGACTATCATCGATCAACTGGCTAGCCAACTAGAGGCATGCTAGGGACGGTGTTTTGTCTATGTATCCACACATGTAAATGAGTCTTCATTCAATACAATTATAGCATGGATAATAAACTATTATCTTGATACAGGAATTATAATAATAACTATACATTTATTATTGCCTCTAGGGCATAATTCCAACAGTCTCCCACTTGCACTAGAGTCAATAATCTAGCCCTCACATCACCATGTGAATTACATTGTAATAAATCTAACACCCATACAGTTCTGGTGTCGATCATGTTTTGGCCGTGGAAGAGGTTTAGTCAGCGGGTCTGCTACATTCAGATCCGTGTGCACTTTGCATATATTTACGTCCTCCTCCTCGACGTAGTCGCGGATGAGGTTGAAGCGTCGTTTGATGTGTCTGGTCTTCTTGTGAAACCTTGGTTCCTTTGCTAAGGCAATGGCACCAGTGTTGTCACAGAACAAGGTTATTGGATCCAGTGCACTTGGCACCACTCCAAGATCCGTCATGAACTGCTTCATCCAGACACCCTCCTTAGTTGCCTCCGAGGCAGCCATGTACTCCGCTTCACATGTAGAATCTGCTACGACGCTTTGCTTGGAACTGCACCAGCTTACTGCACCCCCATTAAGAATAAATACGTATCCGGTTTGCGACTTAGAGTCGTCCGGATCTGTGTCAAAGCTTGCATCGACGTAACCTTTTACGGCGAGCTCTTCGTCACCTCCATACACGAGAAACATCTCCTTAGTCCTTTTCAGGTACTTCAGGATATTCTTGACCGCCGTCCAGTGATCCACTCCTGGATTACTCTGGAACCTACCTGCCATACTTATGGCCAGGCTAACATCCGGTCTAGTGCACAGCATTGCATACATGATAGAGCCTATGGCTGAAGCATAGGGGACGGAGCGCATATGCTCTCTATCTTCATCAGTTGCTGGGCACTGAGTCTTACTCAATCTCGTACCTTGTAACACTAGCAAGAACCCTTTCTTGGACTGTTCCATTTTGAACCTCTTCAAAACTTTATCAAGGTATGTGCTTTGTGAAAGTCCTATCAGGCGTTTTGATCTATCCCTATAGATCTTAATGCCTAGAATGTAAGCAGCTTCTCCTAGGTCCTTCATAGAGAAACTTTTATTCAAGTAACCTTTTATGCTCTAAAAAAGCTCTATGTTGTTTCCAATCAGTAATATGTCATCCACATATAATATTAGAAACGCCACAGAGCTCCCACTCACTTTCTTGTAAATACAAGATTCTCCAACCACTTGTATAAACCCAAATGCTTTGATCACCTCATCAAAGCGTTTGTTCCAACTCCGAGATGCTTGCACCAGTCCATAAATGGATCGCTGGAGCTTGCACACCTTGTCAGCATTTTTGGGATCGACAAAACCTTCGGGTTGCATCATATACAACTCTTCCTTAAGGAAACCGTTAAGGAACGCCGTTTTGACATCCATCTGCCAGATTTCATAATCGAAAAATGCAGCTATTGCTAACATGATTCTGACGGACTTAAGCATCGCTACGGGAGAGAAAGTCTCATCGTAGTCAATTCCTGGAACATGTGAAAAACCCTTTACCACAAGTCGAGCTTTATAAACGGTCACATTACCGTCAGCGTCCGTCTTCTTCTTAAAGATCCATTTGTTCTGAATAGCCTTGCGGCCTTCAGGCAGCATCTCCAAAGTCCACACTTTGTTCTCATACATGGATCCTATCTCGGATTTCATGGCTTCTAGCCATTTGTTGGAATCTGGGCCCACCATTGTTTCGTCATAATTTGCAGGTTCATTGTTGTCTAACAACATGATTGATAAGACGGGATTACCGTACCACTCTGGAGCAGCGCGTGATCTCGTCGACCTGCGTGGTTCAACAGAAACTTGAACTGGAGTTTCATGATCATCATCATTAACTTCCTCCTCAACCGGCGTCGCAATGACAGAGGTTTCCCCTTGCCCTGCGCCACCATCCAGAGGGATGAGAGGTTCGACAACCTCGTCAAGTTCTATCTTCCTCCCACTCAATTCTCTCGAGAGAAACTCCTTCTCGAGAAAAGTTCTGTTCTTAGCACAAACACTTTGCCCTCGGATTTGAGATAGAAGGTGTACCCAACTGTCTCTTTTGGGTAACCTATGAAGACGCACTTTTCCGCTTTGGGTTCCAGCTTTTCAGGCTGAAGCTTTTTGACATAAGCATCACATCCCCAAACTTTAAGAAACGACAACTTTGGCCTTTTGCCATACCACAGTTCGTATGGTGTCGTCTCAACGGATTTCGATGGTGCCCTATTTAAAGTGAATGCAGCTGTTTCTAATGCATAACCCCAAAATGATAACGGCAAATCAGTAAGAGACATCATAGATCGCACCATTTCTAATAAAGTACGATTACGACGTTCGGACACACCATTACGCTGTGGTGTTCCAGGCGGTGTTAACTGCGAAACAATTCCACATTGTCTTAAGTGAGCACCAAACTCGAAACTCAGATATTCACCCCCACGATCAGACCGTAGGAACTTGATCTTCTTGTTACGATGATTTTCCACTTCACTCTGAAATTGCTTGAACTTTTCAAATGTTTCAGACTTGTGCTTCATCAAGTAGACATAACCATATCTACTTAGATCGTCAGTGAAGGTGAGAAAATAACGATATCCGCCGCGTGCCTCCACGCTCATTGGACCACACACATCGGTATGTATGATTTCCAACAAGTCACTTGCACGCTCCATTGTTCCGGAGAACAGAGTCTTAGTCATCTTTCCCATGAGGCATGGTTCGCACGTGTCAAGTGAATCAAAGTCAAGTGACTCCAAAAGCCCATCAGCATGGAGTTTCTTCATGCGCTTTACACCAATATGACCCAAGCGGCAGTGCCACAAAAATATGGCGCTATCATTGTTTACTCTAACTCTTTTGGTCTCAATGTTATGTGTATGCGTATCTCTATCAAGATTCAATATGAACAATCCTCTCACATTCGGTGCATGACCATAAAAGATGTTACTCATAGAAATAGAACAACCATTATTCTCAGACTTAAAAGAGTAACCGTCTCGCAATAAACAAGATCCAGATATAATGTTCATGCTCAACGCAGGCACTAAATAACAATGATTTAAGTTCATCACTAATCCCGATGGTAGTTGAAGTGACACTGTGCCGACGGCGATTGCATCAACCTTGGAACCGTTTCCTACGCGCATCGTCACTTCGTCTTTCGCCAGCCTTCGTCTATTCCGCAGTTCCTGCTTCGAGTTGCAAATGTGAGCAACAGAACCGGTATCGAATACCCAGGCACTACTACGAGAGCTGGTTAAGTACACATCAATAACATGTATATCAAATATACCTGATTTTTCTTTGCCCGCCTTCTTATCTGCCAGATACTTGGGGCAATTGCGCTTCCAGTGACCCATACCCTTGCAATAGAAGCACTCTGTTTCAGGCTTAGGTCCAGCCTTGGGTTTCTTCGGCGGATTGGCAACAGGCTTGCCGCTCTTCTTCGAATTGCCCTTCTTGCCTTTGCCGTTTCTCTTGAAACTAGTGGTCTTGCTTACCATCAACACTTGATGTTCTTTACGGAGTTCAGACTCTGCGACTTTCAGCATCGCAAACAACTCGCCGGGAGACTTGTTCATCCCTTGCATGTTGTAGTTCAACACAAAGCCTTTATAGCTTGGCGGCAGTGATTGAAGGATTCTGTCAGTGATAGCTTCTTGCGGGAGTTCAATGCCCAGTTCAGCTAGACGGTTTGAGTACCCAGACATTTTGAGCACATGTTCACTGACAGATGAGTTTTCCTCCATCTTGCAAGCATAGAATTTATCGGAGGTCTCATACCTCTCGATCCGGGCGTTCTTCTGAAAGATGAACTTCAACTCCTGGAACATCTCAAATGCTCCATGACGCTCAAAGCGACGTTGAAGTCCCGGTTCTAAGCCATACAAGACTGCACATTGAACTATTGAGTAGTCCTCCTTACGCGCTAACCAAGCGTTCTTAACATCCTGATCAGCCGTAGCGGGTGGTTCATCTCCTAGCGCAGCATTAAGGACATAATCCTTCTTTCCAGCTTGTAAGATTAGCTTAAGATTACGAGCCCACTCTACAAAGTTGCTTCCATCATCTTTCAACTTAGCTTTCTCTAGGAACGTATTAAAATTGAGGATGACACTTGCGTGAGCCATGATCTACAACACAAATATATTCAAAGTGGACTTAGACTATGTTCAAGATAATTAGAGTTCAACTTAATCAAATTACATGCTAAACTCCCACTCAAAAAGTACATCTCTCTAGTCATTTGAGTGGTTCATGATCCACCTACACTATCCCAAGTCCGATCATCACGTGAGTCGGGAGTAGTTTCAGTGGTAAGCATCCCTATGCTAATCATATCATCTATATGATTCATGATCGACCTTTCGGTCTCATGTGTTACGAGGCCATGTCTGCACATGCTAGGCTCGTCAAGCTTAACCCGAGTGTTCCGCGTGCGCAACTGTTTTGCACCCGTTGTATGTGAACGTTGAGTCTATCACACCCGATCATCACGTGGTGTCTCGAAACGACGAACTGTAGCAACGGTGCACAGTCGGGGAGAACACAATTTCGTCTTGAAATTTTAGTGAGAGATCACCTCATAATGCTACCGTCGTTCTAAGCAAAATAAGGTGCATAAAAGGATTAACATCACATGCAATTCATAAGTGACATGATATGGCCATCATCACGTGCTTCTTGATCTCCATCACCAAAGCACCGGCACGATCTTCTTGTCACCGGCGCCACACCATGATCATCCATCAATGTGTTGCCATCGGGGTTGTCGTGCTACTTATTCTATTACTACTAAAGCTACATCCTAGCAAAATAGTAAACGCATCTGCAAGCACATATGTTAGTATAAAGACAACCCTATGGCTCCTGCCGGTTGCCGTACCATCGACGTGCAAGTCGATATTTCTATTACAACATGATCATCTCATACATCCAATATATCACATCACATCATTGGCCATATCACATCACAATCATACCCTGCAAAAACAAGTTAGACGTCCTCTAATTTCGTTGTTGCATGTTTTACGTGGTGACCAAGGGTATCTAGTAGGATCGCATCTTACTTACGCAAACACCACAACGGAGATATATGAGTTGCTATTTAACCTCATCCAAGGATCTCCTCGGTCAAATCCGATTCAACTAAAGTTGGAGAAACCGTCACTTGCCAGTCATCTTTGAGCAAAGGGGGTTACTCGTAACGATGAAACTAGTCTCTCGTAAGCGTACGAGTAATGTCGGTCCAAGCCGCTTCAATCCAACAATACCGCGGAATCAAGAAAAGACTAAGGAGGGCAGCAAAACGCACATCACCGCCCACAAAACCTTTTGTGTTCTACTCGAGAAGACATCTACGCATGAACCTAGCTCATGATGCCACTGTTGGGGAACGTCGCATGGGAAACAAAAATTTTCCTACGCGCACGAAGACCTATCATGGTGATGTCCATCTACGAGAGGGGATGAGTGATCTACATACCCTTATAGATCGTACAGCAGAAGCGTTAGAGAACGCGGTTGATGTAGTGGAACGTCCTCACGTCCCTCGATCCGCCCCGCGAACAATCCCGCGATCAGTCCCACGATCTAGCACCGAACGGACGGCACCTCCGCGTTCAGCACACGTACAGCTCGACGATGATCTCGGCCTTCTTGATCCAGCAAGAGAGACGGAGAGGTAGAAGAGTTCTCCGGCAGCGTGACGGCGCTCCGGAGGTTGGTGATGATCTCGTCTCAGCAGGGCTCCGCCCGAGCTCCGCAGAAACGCGATCTAGAGGAAAAACTATGGAGGTATGTGGTCGGGCAGCCGTGAGAAAGTCGTCTCTAATCTGCCCTAAAAGCCCCATATATATAGGAGGAGGGAGGGGGACCTTGCCTTGGGGTCCAAGGGATTCCCAAGGGGTCGGCCGAGCCAGGGGGGAGGACTCTCCCCCCCAAACCGAGTCCTACTTGGTTTGGTGGGAGGGAGTCCTTCCCCTTTCCCACTTCCCCTTTTTTTTTTCCTTTCCTTTGATTTTTTCTCTCTTGGCGCATAGGGGATTGGTGGGCTGTCCCACCAGCCCACTAAGGGCTGGTGTGACCCCCCCAAATGCCTACGGGCTTCCCCGGAGTGGGTTGCCCCCCTCCGGTGAACTCCCGGAACCCATTCGTCATTCCCGGTACATTCCCGGTAACTCCGAAAACCTTCCGGTAATCAAATGAGGTCATCCTATATATCAATCTTCGTTTCCGGACCATTCCGGAAACCCTCGTGACGTCCGTGATCTCATCCGGGACTCCGAACAACATTCGGTAACCAACCATATAACTCAAATACGCATAAAACAACGTCGAACCTTAAGTGTGCAGACCCTGCGGGTTCGAGAACTATGCAGACATGACCCGAGAGACTCCTCGGTCAATATCCAATAGCGGGACCTGGATGCCCATATTGGATCCTACATATTCTACGAAGATCTTATGGTTTGAACCTCAGTGCCAAGGATTCGTATAATCCCGTATGTCATTCCCTTTGTCCTTCGGTATGTTACTTGCCCGAGATTCGATCGTCAGTATCCGCATACCTATTTCAATCTCGTTTACCGGCAAGTCTCTTTACTCGTTCCGTAATACAAGATCCCGCAACTTACACTAAGTTACATTGCTTGCAAGGCTTGTGTGTGATGTTGTATTACCGAGTGGGCCCCGAGATACCTCTCCGTCACACGGAGTGACAAATCCCAGTCTTGATCCATACTAACTCAACTAACACCTTCGGAGATACCTGTAGAGCATCTTTATAGTCACCCAGTTACGTTGCGACGTTTGATACACACAAAGCATTCCTCCGGTGTCAGTGAGTTATATGATCTCATGGTCATAGGAATAAATACTTGACACGCAGAAAACAGTAGCAACAAAATGACACGATCAACATGCTACGTCTATTAGTTTGGGTCTAGTCCATCACGTGATTCTCCTAATGACGTGATCCAGTTATCAAGCAACAACACCTTGTTCATAATCAGAAGACACTGACTATCATCGATCAACTGGCTAGCCAACTAGAGGCATGCTAGGGACGGTGTTTTGTCTATGTATCCACACATGTAAATGAGTCTTCATTCAATACAATTATAGCATGGATAATAAACTATTATCTTGATACAGGAATTATAATAATAACTATACATTTATTATTGCCTCTAGGGCATAATTCCAACAATCGGGACGTCGTCGGACCCCCTGCCTTCCCACGGCGGGAGGTTGAATACAACCTGGCCAGCGGGACCCCCGCGTCAGTGAGCCAGGAGCTGGCCGCCCATCCAAGCGAAGGCACCCCAAGCGCTTCGCGCTTTCCCCTCGCCAAAGGCGCACTAGGCCGGTGCGCCTCCTGTCTGGCCAGCCTGCTGGTGGCCAGGGCAGCTGGGCCGGCCCGAAGGCCTATCCAACGCCCTGGGGGCAGGATAACCCCCAGAGGCTGAGCCTTTTCTCATTTTTATTTCATCCATAGCTTATAAATTCCATTATAAATCACACTGACTCCAAATTACTTGGTTCAAATTTCTACACGTTCCTAAATTCAAGCTCTATCCACCTATGTGCCTTGCACATTTTTCCAAGACATGTTTCTGTGGTGTTTTATTTAAAATCCAATTCTAGATAATTTAAACACCACTTTGTGAAAATCCTAGAGGTTCCAATTCAACTCCAAATGGAGTTATTCCAATTCCTAGGGACATCTAAAATCATTCCCTACTTTTAGAACCGTGGTCAACATTTTTGTGTGACTTATTTCTGTTGCAATAAATAAATAGCTTCCTATTGCTATTTACTCCATAGTAGAAAATTCCTAGAATATTCATTTCAACTCCAAATCCAGTGAAACCACTTCCTAAATATTTCTAAAATCATGCTCTGATTATTGCATGCCTCCACTCATTTTTAAGAGAATGATTTCTGTAGGCTTCTTCAATAATCACCTATTGCTCTCTCCATCCATTCAAAAATCCTTGATGATTCAAATATCCTATGGAAAGCTTCAGATATTTTTCTTATGACCAGAGAGGTCCAAGAAAAATAAAACTTCTATATTTGTGGCACTTTTATTTCTGCTTGCTGTGTGGCTTACCGTGGTTGTTTCCAACGATAGTTGACGGGTAGACGGAGTATTCGGAGTTGGAGCGGAAGACCTCGAAGACCCCGAGGACTTACGTGACCAAGGCAAGCAGCCCTTAGACCATGACCGAGCATAAGTTACTTTGCATGTTAAAATAGAAAGTATTCCCATTGCATATGATCATAAGTACCAGTAATCATTTGATATGATTTTACCGAAGGCTCCCCCGGAGCAAATGCATTGAGCTTGACCCTACCCCTTGAGGGTCATGCTAACACCATGTTGGCAAGTAAAAGATAGATGTAGTATTCTCATGAGCATGATGTTGTCATTAAGCAAGAGTTTATGAAAACCCCGTCAGGTGCCACTAATGTCCGAGGGTGATGATGTATTAGGTGGTCACTTTTGGTGAAGTGATGCACCCAATATTTGTGTGAGTAAGGTTTTGGAAATGGGATTAGATTTATGATGTGTTGACCGTCCCAACCTTACCAGTACGACCACGTTACCCCTTATGGGACTGGGCTATGTTAATTACTTTGGTCGGTGCTAGCAAAGAGCCACATTACTAGTGGCGGGAGTGATGTGTGGTCACTCCCGTGATGGGGTCGTGCCGGGTAGGACGACTATGCCATTTTTATGAGTTCCAGTCACACCGTTGGTCCCCGCATGGTTGGCACTGTCCAGAGTTGGTTCTCGTAAGACGTACAACATGTGGGCTGGGTACCAATCGAGTGGACCTCTTTGTCTAGTATCGTCAGGGTAAAGGCATTGATCGGGTACTTACCTCGGGTATGTGATATACCGCGAGTCGTGGATGACACGGAAGTTTCCTAGATCTCGTGGGTCCAGCGTACTACCTCTGCAGAGTGTAAACTATTCGAATAGCCATGTCCACGGTCAAGGACAGTTGGGTAATCCTGCTTAAACTACGTCCTGATATTTCTGCTTAAACCAAGTGTGTGTGTGTGTGGTGTTGAGAAAGGTGTTGCTATGACAGCAATGATATGACCAAGTTCGGTGACTTGGCATAAAGGGTGAACCCGGATGGTTCAGCCCTCGACAGATATATTGATATCTGTAACCTGTTCTTCAAAAGTAATTCTTTAACTTGATGCATAATCATGATCATTTCCACCAAGATGAGTTACACCAAAGATGCATGATATTGTTATCCTTCACTTTCGTTGTTCATGTCATGGGCTGTTTGCGAGTACATTCAAAGTACTCATTGGCTTGCCACTGGTTATTTCATTGACCAGGTGTGAAAGAACATGATATGGTGGAGAGTAAATCGGTGACGTTCTTGCGAGCTAGGACGCTTCCCAGTCAGAATGCCTGTAGGTTAAGGCTAATGGCATGGGTTCACGCTTTCAACCAGTAATTCCGCTATTGGTCCAGTTTGGAGTGTTGGTCGTTAAGGCCTTATATATGTAAGACTCGACCTAAGTGGTCATTTACTGTATCAAATGGTATGTATGGATGTAAGATTCTTTTATTCGGTATCTGTGTTCGGTGAGCATTGATCTCTGGGATCAATGAGCACGGCGATCTCGACTCGAAGTCGGGGTCCCCACACTGTGAGACAAAAAAGGAGGAGATAGTCACATTGACTCGGCGTATCAAAGGGTTATGGAGATACCCATTAATAGATATCAATGTAAATGAGTAGAGATTGCCATACAAAGGATGCACGAGAGCTATAAGTATGTGAAAGCTCAAAAGGAGAACTAGTGGGTGTGCATCCAACTTGCTTGCTCACGAAGACCTAGGGCAATTTTGAGGAAGCCCATCATTGGAATATACAAGCCAAGTTATATAATAAAGATTCCCACTAATATATGGTGGTGACAAAACAGGAGGCTCTCAATCATGAAGAACATGGTGCTATTATGAAGCACAAGTGTGGAAAAACATAGTTCTTTTTTTTGTTTGGGCTCTTTGGCCTCTTTTTTTTGGTGGGCATCTTTGGCCTTTTTTATTTACTCACATGGGACAATGCCCTAATAATGATGATCATCACACTTTTATTTACTCACAACTCAAAGCTTAGAACGATGATGACTCTATAGGAAATGCCTCCAACAGTGTACCGGGATGTGCAATGATCTAGCTTGGCGTATGACGTTGAAACATCTCGCTAGCTATCTTATGATCATGCAATGGCAATATGAGAGTGATGGCACAAGTCATGAGACGGAACGATGGGAGTTGCATGGCAATATATCTCAGAATGGCTATGAAAATGCCATAGTAGGTAGGTATGGTGGCTGTTATGAGGAAGGCATATGGTGGGTTGGTGCACCGGCGAAAATTGCGCGGCACTAGAGAGGCTAGCAACGGTGGAAGGTGAAAGTGCATCTATACCATGGACTCACATTAGTCATGAAGAACTCACATACTTGTTGTGAAAGTTTTTATTACTAATCGAAACAAAGTGCTAAACGCATACTCCTAGGGGAAGGGTTGGTAGGTGTTAACCATCGCGCGATCCCGACCTCAACACAAAGGATGACAATCAATAGATAAATTATGCTCCGACTTCCTAACATAGCGGTTCACCATACGTGCATGTTACGGTAATCACTAACTTCAACACAAGTATTTCTAGATTCACAACACCCTACTAACATAACTCTTTAATATTACCAAATCCACGTCTCAAAACTAATTGAGAGGAATCAAACTTCTCTTTCTACTCAATGCACATGAAGATGGAGGCTTTTCTATCCTCTTTGGGCACCTATAACCTTTGGGACTACTTTCATAGCACAATCCAACTACCAAGTCACGCACCGTCGTGCTCTAAAATATCTAAGTGAAGCACATAGAGCAAAATTATCTAGCTCAAAAGATATAAGTGAAGCACAATGAGCATTCTAGCAAATTCACGATGAGTGCATGTCTATCTCAAAAGGTGTGCAGCAAGGATGATTGTGATACAACATAAAGAAAAGACTCCTACGATACAATACGCTCCAAGCAAAACACATATCATGTGGTGAATAAAAATATAGCTCCAAGTAATGTTACCGATGGATTGAAGACGAAAGAGGGGATGCCTTCCCGGGGCATCCCCAAGCTTAGGCTTTTTGGTGTCCTTGAATTATGTTGGGATGCCTTGGGCATCCCCAAGCTTGATCTCTTTCCACTCTTTATCCCTTTGTCCATGAGAACATCACCCAAAACTTGAAAACTTGACGACACAAAACTTAAACAGAAACTCGTGATATCATTAGCACAAGAAAACAAACTACCACCTCTTTAGGTACTGTAGCAATCTTGATTTCCATTTATATTGAAGTTAGATTACTGTATTCTCACTTTTCCATGGCTAGTACCCCCTGATACTATCCATAGTTTCATCAAAACAAGCAACCAACTCAACAAAAACACAATCTGTCAAAAATAGACCAGTTTGTAGCAATCTGTATACTTCGTATACTTATGGTACCTCACAAATTCTGTAAAATTACAGCTGCCTGGGAAAAAGGCATATAAACCAGCAGAAAAAAGAATCAACTCAAAATCTCTTTCTGAAGGAAAAGTAAAAATGATCTCATGAGCGAAAAGTTTCTGTATTTTTCCAGCAGGATCAAACAACCATCACCAAGACTAGTCATACAGGTTTTGCTTGGCTCAAACACAAAAATAAACACAAAAGACACAATCATAACAGAATTATGATGGTGTGGACGCAACAAAACATAAAGAAAAAAGATAAATTCATTGGGTTGCCTCCCAACAAGCGCTATTGTTTAACGCCCCTTATCTAGGCATAAGGCGATAGAATCACGTATCGTCGTCTTTGGTGCTCAAACCATAAGTAGTCCTCATCATGTATTCATAAGGCAATCTTATTTTATTTCTAGGAAAATGCTCCATGCCCTTCTATAAAGGAAATTGAAATCTAATATTCCCTTCCTTCATATCGATGATAGCACCGATAGTCCTTAGGAAAGGTCTACCAAGAATGATAGGGCATGTAGGATTGCAATCAATGTCAAGCACAATGAAATCGACGGGTACATAGTTCCTATTTGCAATAAAAAGAACATAATTGATCGTTCCCATGGGTTTCTTGACAGTAGAATCCGCAAGATGCAAATTAAGAGAATACTCCTCAATCTCATTAAAACCCAGAACATCACATAAAGACTTTGGAATCGCGGAAACACTAGCACCCAAATCACACAAAGCATTGCATTCATAGTTTTTAATTTTGATTTTGATAGTAGGTTCTCACTCATCATGAAGCTTTCTAGGGATAGAAACTTCCAATTCAAGTTTCTCTTCAAGAGATTTTATCATAGCTTCGACGATATGATCGGTAAAGTCCTTGTTTTGGCTATAAGCATATGGAGAGTTTAGCATGGATTGCATCAAGGAAATGCATTCAATCAAGGAGCAACTATCATAATTGAATTCCTTGAAATCAAAAGTAGTAATTTCATTACTACTCAAAGTTTTAATATCTTCTACTCCTCGCTTTCAATGCTTTTAGCATCAAGATATATGGACTCCGAATCATTGGGGCATTTTTCAACCAAGGTGGATTCATATCCAGCCCCATCATCATTAGGTTTCACACAAGAAAACAAAGATTCAATGGGAGTCACACCAAGCACTTTAAGATCTTCGTGATTCTTATCACGAGAACATGCCCTTTTAAGCCATTCATGTCTAGCACGAATTTGGGCGGTTCTTTCCTTGCTCTCACTCATGGAAACACGCATAGCTTTCAAAGTTTCATCCATATTGATCTTGGGAGGAGCACATCTAACTTTCAAAGCATCAATATCACTAGACATTCTATCAACGCTCCTAGCCAAATCATCAATTTTGAGTAGTTTTTCCTCTATGGACGCATTGAAAATCTTTTGTGAGTTGATAAACTCTTTGATAATACTCTCTAGATCAGAGGGTAATCTATTGTAATTTCCATGAGTATTGTTGTAGGAGTTGCCAAAGTTATTAGAGGGGTTACTAGGAAAAGGCCTAGGAACATAGTTTCCTCTAAAAGCATTGTTGTTGCCAAAATTATTCCTACCAACAAAATTAACGTCCAAGCTAGCATTGCTACTCTCAATAAAGGAAGACAAGGGCATATCATTAGGATCTAAAGGAGCACTTCTACTAGCAACCAAATTCATTAACTCATCCATCTTAGCACTTAACGAGTTAATTTCTTCTATAGCGTGTACCTTCTTACTAGTAGGTGACCTTTCAGTGTGCCACTGAGAGTAGTTCGTCATGATATTGTCTAGGAGTTTTGTAGCTTCTTCTAACATGATTTCCATGAATGTTCCACCTGAGGAGGAGTCCAATATATTTCTAGAAGCAAAATTCAAGCCAGCATAAAAGATTTGTATAATCATCCAAAGACTCAAGCCATGAGCGGGACAATTTCTAATCATCAATTTCATTCTCTCACAAGATTGTGCAACATGTTCATGATCAAGTTGCTTAAAATTCATGATATCATTACAGAGAGAGATAATCTTAGCCGGCGGAAAATACTTGGATATGTAAGCATCTTTGCACTTATTCCAAGAATCAATACTATTTTTGGGCAAACACGAAAACCAAGTTTTTACTCGATCTCGCAACAAGAAAGGAAAAAGCTTCAAATTAATCACATCATTATCCACATCTTTATTCTTTTGCATATCGCAAAGTTCAATGAAGGTATTAAGATGGGATGCGGCATCTTCACTAGGAAGGCCGGAGAATTTCTCTTTCATAATAAGATTCCACAAAGCAGCATTGATTTCGTATGATTCCGCACTAGTGGTGGAGCAATCGGAGTGCTAATAAAATCATTATTATTAGTATTCGAGAAGTCACAAAGTTTGGTGTTTTCAGTCATGGTGACTTCAGCAAGCAAGCAAGCACACAAGCGAACAGAAAGCAAGCGAGAGAAAAGGGCGAACGAGGCAAACAGAGAAGGCAAAGGAAAAAGGCAAATATTTTTGTAAATTTTTGTTTTTCGGAAGTAGGGGAGAGGAAAATGAGAGGCAAAAAATTAAATGCAAGAGATGAGTTTGCGACACTTACTTTGATGAGTTCTTGACTTGATCCTCCCTGGCAACGGCGCTAGAAATCCTTCTGCTACTTCTCAAACAACAACGCCAAAAATTGGAACGTTGACGGAGACTTGGCTTGCGTTGGTTTTTCCCTTGAAGAGGAAAGGGTGATGCAACACAGGAGCAGTAAGTATTTCCCTCAGTTTGAGAACCAAGGTATCAATCTAGTAGGAGAATCTCGTCAAGTCCAGAGTACCTACGCAAACACAAAAGAGCTTGCACCCAACGCTATAAAGGGGTTGTCAATCCCTTCAAGATTGATTGCAAAGTGAGATCTGAAGGCGGAAAGTGCAACAAAGTAAAAGATTACGGCTGAAAATATGGTGTGAAGTAGACCCGGGGGCCATAGTGTTCACTAGAGGCTTCTCTCAAAATAGCAAATATTACGGTTGGTGAACAAATTACTGTCGAGCAATTGATAGAACCGCGCAAAGTCATGACGATATCTAAGGCAATGATCATACAAATAGGCATCATGTCTGAGACAACTAGAACATAATTACAAGGATATGAAATCATGCATAAGAGAGATCAGAAGAAACTCAAATAAGATTCACAGATAATCTGATCATAAATCCACAATTCATCGGATCTCGACAAACACACCACAAATAAGATTACATCGGATAGATCTCCATGAAGATCATGGAGAACTTTGTATTGAAGATCCAAGAGAGAGAATAAGCCATCTAGCTACTAGCTATGGACCCATAGGTCTATCGTGAACTACTCACGCATCATCGGAGAGGTCATGGTGTTGATGAAGAAGCCCTCCGTATCCGAATCTCCCCTCCGACAGGGCACGAGAACGTGCCGCAAATGGGATCTTGCGGAGACAGAAGCTTGCGGCGGCCGAAAAGTGTTTTCGTTGATCTCCTATTTTTTTGGGATTTTAGGGAATATATAGGCGAAGGAGCTAGGGCAGGGGAGGCCGAGGGAGCCCACAAGCCTGCTAGGCGTGGGCCCCCTAGCCACGCCCAGGGGGCTTGTGGGGTCCCTTGCTGGCCTGTGCCTTGGTTCTCAAGCTTGACGCCTATCTTCTGTTCCGGAAAAAATCTTTTCGGAAGTTTTATTCCATTTGGACACCTTTAAAATCCTCCTCTGAAAAGGGTCAAAAACACGGAAAAAACAGGAACTGGCCCTTGGCACTGAGTTAATAAGTTAGTCCCAAAAAAGATATAAAAGGCATACAAAACATCCAAAGTTTGACAAGATAATTGCATGAAACCATCAAAAATTATAGATACATTGGAGACGTATCAAACAACAATAGCATAGTCTTTAGAGTGAAGTGCAACATTCCGTTTGCACAAGTAGCGTATTTAGGATATGGAGGTGAAGAACAAGTGAAGTGAAGAATTGCAGGTGAGGAAATTGTGAAAGTCTTCAGTAAAATTCTTCAAATAGTAATGATCAATTTCATGAACATACAACTAAGAAAATGAAAGGATTGAGGAAATAGAACGAGGTACTCGATGAAGACACTAGTTTGATGACCCAGTTCCAACTTTTGTGATAGTCACACCTCGCATGTCTAGTTTGGAGTGGCTTGGTATTTAAATCAAAGGATACATAGACCTTATCGTATTCTCCTTGAGCTAAGGACACACAGTCCTCGCCCAACACTCTTGGTAAGTCTTGAGGGGAGACTTCCAAACCCTCACAAACTCGGTCACCCGGCGATCCACAATTGACTGCTAGATACTCTAGACCATGACGCCTAACCGTGTGGAGGATGCACAGTCCTGAAAGGTAACAAGAACCGGTTCCACACAGGAACAATCTCTTCAGCGATGCTCAATCACTTTGGGGTTTTTGGGTTTTGGTTTGGGTGTTTCGGGGTTTTCCTCACTGGCGATTTTCTCTCAAAGTCCTCGAGGAATGGGTTGCTCTCGAATGACCAGTGTTAGTTTCTTTTGCGGAGCAGCCAACCAGCTAGTGGTTATGGGGGCGGCTATTTATAGCCTCGGAGTAATCCAGACATGATTCGATATAAATGCCCCAATGATATGATCGTTACGTGGATAAAGCTCGGGACAGCTGGCGCACGGCGCAACAACGGTCGGAACGTTTCAACTCCAAAAGTCCTCATGTCGCTCATGTTCCTCACTGGTAGGTAGTTTGCACTGGCAAAAACCTAACTCTCAGTTAGAGGAAATTCCTCAGAGACCAGAATATCTTCGTCTCTGTCACTGAATAATTTGACTAAATTGTAAAAGATTTCCAAAGGCTTCACTCGAAGGATTTGTATGTGTAGGTTTTGAGATGAGCATCACTTGGAAACTTTTCCTTAGTTTTACCTCGATCCCCTTGAAGAGTACGGCGGTCCTATGACTCAAATACAGGAAAATGAAACTATGAAAACAAAAGTCTTCACGCTCCAAAGTCCTGGCATCAATTTCTTCACGAACACACCAGTTTCACCACTTTCAAAGTCTTCGAGGAAATACCAAAGTCTTCAGCTGAAGACAAAAAAATTTAGCGCTCGATATTCTTCGAATAACTCAAACTCCTCAGCGAAATATTGAGGATGTGTACACTCATAAACACATTAGTCTCTTAACATATAAGTATTCAATACACCAAAATCACTAAGGGGCACTAGATGCACTTATAGAGGTTTACCATGGCCTCTTCGGCGGACATTGGTGAGCTGACCGCCATTTGTCTCGACCTGTCGATCCCGGAGCAACACCTTGCCTCGGAATCCAACGAGGACGTTGACTATGTTGCCATGCCGAATACTTCACGTCCACAGGCTAGCGTATTACTATATCTCTAGTAAGCGGGCTACAATATCAAGCTCGTCGATAGCGACAACTTCACGCGGGCCATGTCACAGGTTAGTTGGTCCATCCCCAACCCCTCTGCTTCAACCATTGCCGATCTCTTTGAAGTCCCCGCCGCTAATCTCCTCTGCCACGTGGTCAATGATATGCGATCCTTGTACGCCATTGAGCCCATTTTGTCATTTCTGAAGGACATGTTGTGCGGCGGAGGCCAGGGATCCTCAATTGCCAAGACAGATCTCATCGACCACGACCACGAGGAGGGCACCCACAAAGGGTCTTCCAAGGTGAAACAACACATCTGTGAGATGAGAGAGTGCACCATGGGTCTATGCTCTTCCAATTGGAAGGATCCCGTCCATGACAAGTGAGGAAACATCCTATCAGCAAATCTTACTTTTTCTAACTAGCCAAACCTTACCCTTTCTTGTAGTAGATTTTTCCATGTGCTGTTTTAAGTGCGACATGTTTAATTATTTCAGTTATGCAAATGTAATGTTTAATAGGGCTATGTGATGTTTAAGTATGAATTGTCCACTTCAGTTTCACGAATGGCTTTATTTGGTTGTTTATAGTGAGTAGATACCTTTTTCATGTTTATTTGGTTCTTAGGTTGGTTGAAGTGAGCATTTTTCTAGTTTTCAAGCATATGCCTTTTTTATCTATATTTGCTTGTTAGGCTAGTTGCACTGAGCGTTTGTCCAATTTTCAAGCATATGCCCTATTTATCTGCATTTGCTTGTTAGGTTGGTTGTAGTGAGCTGATACGTCCATTTTGCATCATGCTTTCATGTTGATATTTATCGCTTTATGGACTGTTATTATACTTTGTGGTACCATACTTATGCCTTTTCTCTCTTATTTTGCAAGGTTTATTTGAAGAGGGAGAATACCGGCAGCTGGAATTCTGGACTAGAAAAGGAGCAAGTTTGAGTCCTCTATTCTGCGCAAATCCAAATACCTTGAAAATCAACGTGCAATTTTTTGGGAATTTATCAAAAATACTGGGCGAAAGAAGTGTCAGAGGGGATCTACCAGGGGCCCACAAGCCTGGTGGTCGCGGCTTGCCCCCTGGCCGCGGCAACAGGGCTTGTGGGCACCCTGGTGGCCCACTGGCCCCCCTCTTCTGCTATGTGAAGGATTTCATCCGGAAAAAAATCAGGGCGGAGCTTGTTCGATTCTCCGCCGCCACGAGACGGAACTTGAGCAGAACCAATCTAGAGCTTCAGCAGGCTGATCCTGCCGGGGAAACTTCCCTCCCGGAGGGGGAAATCGTCGCCATCGTCATCACCAACACTCCTCTCATCGGCAGGGACTCGTCTCCATCAACATCTTCATCATTACCATCTCATCTCCAAACCCTAGTTCATCACTTGTAACCAATCTCCGTCTTGCGACTCCGATTGGTACTTGTAAGGTTGCTAGTAGTGTTGATTACTCTTTGTAGTTGATGCTAGTTGGATTACTTGGTGGAAGAGTTTATGTTCGGATCCTTGTTGCTACTCATTATACCTCTGATCATGATTATGATTATGCTTTGTGAGTAGTTACTTTTGTTCCTGAGGACATGGGATAAGTCATGCTAATAATAGTCATGTGAATTCGGTATTCGTTCGGTATTTTGATATGTTGTATGTTGTTTTTCCTCTAGTGGTGTTATGTGAACGTCGACTACATAACACTTCACCATTATTTGGGCCTATAGGAAGGCATTGGGGAGTAGTAAGTAGATGATGGGTTGCTAGAGTGACAGAAGCTTAAACCCGAGTCTATGCGTTGCTTCGTAAGGGGCTGATTTGGATCCACTAGTTTAATGCTATGGTTAGACGTTGTCTTAATTCTTCTTTCATAGTTGTGGATGCTTGCGAGAGGGGTTAATCATAAGTGGGATGCTTGTCCAAGTAAGGGCAGTACCCAAGCGCCGGTCCACCCACATATCAAACTATCAAAGTAACGAACGCGAATCATATGAACATGATGAAACTAGCATGACAGAAATTCCCGTGTTTCCTCGGGAGCGTTTTTCCTCCTATAAGACGTTGTTCAGGCTTGTCCCTTGCTACAAAAGGGATTGGGCCACTTTGCTGCACCGTTGCTACTACTTGTTACTTGTTACTTCTCACCTGCTACGTTTCACCTCACTACACCATCACTTGTTACCGCTACTTTCAGTGCTTGCAGTTATTACCTTGCTGAAAACCGTTTATCAGAGCCTTCTGCTCCTCGTTGGGTTCGACACTGTTACTTATCAAAAGGACTACAATTGATCCCCTATACTTGTGGGTCATCATGAGCCTATGTCATGTTTTCAATGGCTATATTTGGTTGTTATATTGATCATATATGCCTTGTATATTTTAGTTATTCACAGTGTGATGTTTATTATGTGCAAGTCGGAACTATGCAGTTTGATTTCATCAATACCATTTTGAACAGCTATATTTGGTTCCTACTATATTTTAAGTGAGCGTTTGTCCGGTTTTCAAGCATATACTACACATGCCGTTTATTTTAGTTTTACACATTTATCGATTGTGATGTTTAAGCATGAGCTACATTCTATTCGTTTTAAACAATACCAGTTTAAATTACAATATTTGATGGATGTTAAGCATGTTAACATTCCATTCCATTTTATATCCATTTTATCATTTGGATATGATGTTGTTTACCTTGGCTATAGTTGTTTGATGTTAAGGTTGCTGTACTTATCATGCCTTTCCACTACTTATACAGGGCAATAATGGGAGTGGCCCGCATTTTCCATTGAGGTTAGTTTCATCCCTTGGCTACTACTCCCCCTTCACTCCATAATGTAGTGCAAGAGATCCAGGCCTAGACACTTTTTAGCTTGTAATGTTTACTTGTTGCTTGTCGGTACATATGTCCATGCAAAGATCCATGCATCGACCATTTTGCGTATGGGGCAATGATATATTCATGAACCAGCATCAAGTGAGGAAACTAATAATGATTATTAGCAAAAAGATACGAACGGTGGCAATCATATTAATTATTTATGCTCTATCCAACACAATAGCGAGCTGTAGGATGGTAACTACGAACTGTGAAGCCTTCTCTTTTTACTACCCATAATGATTTGTTACATAACAGTGCCTGAATCTTTTTCGTTTGCAGTGGTTCCCAAAGCAGTTTACTCAAGATTATCCCACAAAGTACATGATTGCTCGACATGTAATGAAAGTTAAAGCATTTCATCAAGTCTACAATGAGCATCGAGAATTCCTAATAAAGACACTGAAGGATGGGCGGGTAAGCATCACAAGGGGTTGGCCTAGAGTCGTGCGCACATTATGCATGGAGGAGGGAACAATATGGGCATTCTGCTTCACCTTCTCCAGAAACAGAATGTCTTTCACCTCTCTCTTTAAAATTTCAACAACAATGCTTATAGGGGTAATTTCAATGCTAGGCCATATCCCGATAACGATCCTAGTGGTTATGGCAATTCCTATGGTAACTCATATGGAAATTTTCTACAAATCCTAATAGTATACCCCTTGATCTTGAGAACACAATTAAGGAATTCATTAATTGTCAAAAAGTTTTCAATACTATGGTAGAAAAAAATTGCATGTTGTTGTTACTTTGGCTAAAAACATCGATAGAATTGCACTTGATGTAGAAACCCTTAAAAGTAAAGCTTTGCCTCCTAAGTATGATTTTAATGATACTATTAAATCTATGTAAGTTTCTATTAATGAAAGTAAGGAGAGGATCGCTAAGTTGAAAGTTAAGCGGGAATTCCTAGAAAAAGCTCTTCCACTCGGTTTTTACCGGAATCATGATGAATATATTAAAACAATTGGTACTTCTCATATTGAATCTATGTTTAATAATCTGAATATTAATGATAAACGGATTGGAGATGAGTCAACTCTAGTTAATGAGTGCCCCGTTTGCTTGGAGGGTGATGATTTTCATGCTAAAACTGAAAAGTGGGTTTGGAGAGGTCAACACTTTAACTAGTGGTGTGCACACTATCTTGGATTACAAGGACTTTAATTATGATAATTTCTCTTTAATAGAATGTATTTCGTTGCTGCAATTAATTATTAGCTCACCCAATGCTTATGAACAAAACAAATCCCTTACTCAACATATAGTAGAAGCTATGGTGAAAGCTTATGATGAGAAACTTGAGCTTGAAGTTTCTATTCAAAGAAAGTTGCATGATGAGTGGGAACCTACTATAAAAATTAAGATACATAGATACAAATGAAATTCTTTGTGTGACCTTGGTGCTAGTGTTTCAATTATACCTAAATCTTTATGTGATGTGCTTGATCTCACTAATATTGAAGAATGTTCCCTAAGCTTGCATCTTGCAGATTCTACCATTAATAAACCCTTAGGTGGATAAATTATATGCTGATAATTGCAAATATAGACTATTTTATTTTAGATTTCATTGTGCTTGATATTTATTGCAATCCTTTTTGTCCCATTATACTTGGAAGACCCTTCCTACGAACTATAGGTGCAACCATTGACATGAAAGAGGGAAACATAAGGTTCCAATTCCCATTGAAGAAAGGAATGGAGCACTTCCCTAGAAATAGAATTAGACCACCTTACGAATCAATCATGAGAGCCACTTATGGGTGGAGTGTCAAAGGTGACAACACTTTAAACTACGCAATATGCCTAGCTAGGGGCGTAGAACAATAGCGCTTGTTGGGAGGCAACCCAACAATTATCTTTATTTTTGTCTTTTACTTTATATTTATTTGTGATAACATGATTACTGCCTCTGTAATGATTGTGTTTTTATGTTTTAATTAGTGTTTGTGTCAAGTAATACCTTTTGGATGATTTGTATGATGAGTATTATTGATACGGTGCAAAAACAGAAACTTTGACGTCCATTACAGAATTTCTCTGATTTTACTGAAATGTATTTTTAAGCAAAAATTTTTACACAATATTGCTATAAAAATTCCTCAGTCCTTCCTAATGTTTCAGAATTTTGGGAGTTACATAAGTATAGGTTCAATAGATTACTACAGACTATTCTGTTTCAGTAAAATTCTATTTTTGCATGCATAGTTTGCTTGTTTTGATGATGCTATGGATTGTATAGGCGGTATAAGACATGGAGAATTTCGAATACAGTACATTATGCTAAAACAAAATAAGAATCAAATTATAAGAGTACCTCAAAGTATGCGATATATTGCTTATACTAACGGATCTCACGAAGTTTTGATGAGTTTTATGTGATTGAAGTTTTCAAGTTTTGGGTATTATCGTGATGGACAAAGGAATGAGGAGTAGCAAAAGCCTAAGCTTGGGGATGCCCAAGGCACCCCAATGTAATATTCTAGTAAGACTCAAGCGTATAAGATTGGGGATGCCTGATACGTATCCAAGGTATCTAGAATTTTTTATTGTTCCGTGCTGTTATATTATCATTCTTGGATGTTTTATAATCATTTTATAGCAACTTTATACCATTTTTAGACTACCATATTGACATAGTGCCCAATGCCAGTTGCTATTTTTTGCTTGTTTTTTTCCTTCACATAAAATCAATATGAGATGAAGTCCAAATACCACGAAACTTTTGTGAGATTTTTTGGACTAGAAGCAAACTTGAGGACCAAGGATGCCAACTAGGGGAGGTCCACGCGGCCCACTAGACACGAGGGCGCGCCCTGGGCCCCTGGCACACAATGGTGGGTAGTGGGGCCTCAGGCACCTCCTCCACCGCCTCCGGGCTCTATAAATACCCAAATATTCCAGAAACCCTAGAAGAGAAGACGAAAAATCGTTTCAACCACCACAAGTTCCAAAAGCCACAAGATCTATTATAGAGCCCGTTCCGGAGGGGAACACGGTCACAGAGGGGTTCATCATCCTCATTGGTGCTCCTCCGATGATGCGTGAGTAGTTCATATTAGATCTACGTGTGCGCAGGCAGTAGCTAGATGGCTTTCTCCCTCGTTTTGCTTCTCAATAAAGTGGTCTTTTGGAGATCTATTTGATATAACTATATCTTTTGCGGTGTGTTTGTTGGGATCCAAAGAACTGTGAGTTTATGTCAGATCTATGAAATTATATCCACGCTTGATTATTATAGCCTCATGTTTCTTCTCTGATATTTGGGTTTTGTTTGTCCAAGTTGATCTTTTTATCTTGCAATGGGAAGAGGTGCTTTGTGATGGGTTCAATCTTGCGGTGCTCAATCTCAGTGATAAAAAGAGACATGACATGCATGTATCATTCCTATTAAGGATAAAACGATGGGGTCTATTCCTACATGAATAGATCTTGTCTACATCATGTCATCGTTCTTAAATCATTACTCCGTTTCTCCATGAACTTAATACACTAGATGCATGCTGGATATTGGTCGATGTGTGGAGTAATAGTAGTAGATGCAGGAAGGAGTCGGTCTACTTGTGTTGGACGTGATGCCTATATACATGATCATTGTCTTGGATATCATCATAATTATTAGCTCTTCTATCAGTTGCCCAACAGTAATTTGTCTACCCATCATTTGCTATTTTCTCGAGAGAATCCACTAGTGAAACCTACAACCCCCGGGTCTATTTTACATCATCTATTTGCAAGATATATTTTGCTATTCGTGTTTCCAATTTATTTGCTCTTTTATATTCATATCTATATTATCAAAAACCAAAAATACCTTGTTGCGTTTTATTTACCATTACTTTATTTGCATATATGAATCTACCCTTTTTACTGTTTTATTTTACCCATGAGGGATTGACAACCCCTACACGTGTTCGGTTGCGAGGATTTGTTATTTGTGTGCAGATGCCGATTACATAGTCTTGTGGATCTTCCTACTGGATTGATACCTTGGTTTCATAATTGAGGGAAATACTTGTCGTCGCTATGCTACATCACCCTTTAAGCTTGGAGGGAAACCAACGCAATCAGTGAGGAGTCAAGATTTCTGGCGCCATTGCCAGGGAAGATCAAGTCAACATCTATCAGGTTCCCACACATAAACTCTCATCTACTTCCAATTACATTATTTTCCATTTTCCTCTCGTTTTCCTCTCCCCCACTTCACAAAAATTTGCCTTTTATTTGCAGTCTTTCCATTTGCCCTTTTCTTTCTTGCTTGGTTCTATTGCCTTCATGTCAACAATCGAAAATAGAAAAATAAACAAGAAAAGTAAAAACATATGAATCCTCATTAACTTACTAATCTTTTCAAAATATCTAATTATCTTGAACCCATTGCTAGTGAGTTGAGTGCTCTTGATTATTTTTGTGAAGTTTTGCTTGAAAACCGTGAATTTGAATATTTTGATGAAGTGTTACAAGAATAAATTTATTAATTGATTCATGGTATCTCCTTGAATGAAAAGCTTGATTGCAATGATGTTATTATAAATTCTATGAATGTCAATCGTGCTAATAATATGCAAATCTACAATATTGGGGATGGCAATTTTGTCATGTCCACTACTCACTGTAATGATCATGATTGGGGTGATGCTTCTTATTATCTTATAAATGTATTTAATCCTCGCAATGAATATGATATTGATAATAATGTTTGCAATTGTATTGAAAGTAGGTTTGGAAGAGTTTAAACTTTAGGTAATAATGATCCCGCTATTTTGGAGAATTATCCATCTCATGATTTTTTTGATAAAAGTGGGTTTGGAGTGGTCATGACTTTAGTTAATGTTAATCCTACTACCTTGGAAGATTATTAGACTTTGATGAATGTGGATCAAGAAGAGAATATTTTATGTGATATTTATATTGTTAAATTTGAATATGATCCTACGTGTAATTATTATGAGAGATTGAAATATGGTTATAGAAATATTCATGTTACTATATTATCTCTCTTCATGTTGAGATTGCTATTCTTTCTTTCTTCTTCCATGCATATGTTAGAAATTTCTTTTCTTGATATATTTTTTGCTTATGAAATGCCTATGTATAGGAAGTATGTTAGACTTAAATGAGTTTGACTTTGATACATGATGCTCTCTTTGAGTTTGAACTACTATCTTTCATGTGAGCATCAATAAAATCTCAAGCTTATCTTAATGGCTATAAAGAAAGAGCTTGTTGGTAGGCAACCCAATGAATAACTTTTTTCACTTTTTATTTCTGTTCTTGAGTGTTTGCACAATTATGCTACTGTTATGGTTGTGTTTTTAAGTTTTAATTAGTGTTTGTGCCAAGTAAAGCCTTCACGATCATGTTGGGTGATAGTTGCTTTGATCTTGTTGGAAAACATTAATTTTTGTGTCGAGTAGCTGAAATTATGAAATTCAAAGAAGCGATGAAAGTGTATGAATTTTTTACGCAAGATTGATATATAAATTCATATGTTGTCCTGATTTTTCAGAATTTTTAGAGTTGCATAAGTATGAGTAAAATTTAAGTCTTTACAAACTGTTTTTTGTCAGATTCTGTGTTCTTTGTGTTGTGTGCTTATTTTGATGAATCTATGGATTGTATCGGGGGGTATAAGCCCTGCTAAATTTATAATATAGTAGGTATAATGAAACAATAATATTGAAATGGGGTTTCAACAGTACTTAATGTAAAGATTAGTTTTCTTTTACGAATGGACCTCACAAAAGTTTTGTTGAGTTTTGTGTGATTGAAGTTTTGAAGTTTTGGGTGAGATCATGATGGATGAAGGAATAAGTAGTGATAAAAGCCTAAGCTTGGGGATGCCCCATGGAACCCCAAGGTAATATCAAAAGAGTACCAAGCAAATAAGCTTGGGGATGCCGTGGAAGGCATCCCCTCTTTCTTCTAACAACCATCGGTAATTTTACTTGGAGCTATATTTTTATTCGTCACATATCAAGAGTTTTGCTTGGAGCGTCTTATATTATACGAGTATTTGCTGCTTAGTTTGTCATAATAAAACTTGCCTAGACACACCTATTTGATAAGGCAAAATTATGCTATGATTTGTTAGAATTGCTCTTTATGCTTCACTTAAATTTTTTTAGAGCCATGGAAGTGCTCTACTGATTCACTTATATCTGTTTGAGCATTATGCAACTTTTTATTTTGAATTTGAGTCTCCATCTTATCTTATAAAGCACCAACTAGGGAACACCGTTATCATGCTTGAGCATTGGATGTATCTAATATTTGGGTGTATTGCATGATGGATCAATGATGGAGCATGATGGGGTAGGGATAGCGTTCTTTAGCGTTGATATTTTGAAAGACTTGGTTGCTTATTGATATGCTTGAGTATTGAAATTTTCATGTCAAATTATAGACTATTGCTTTGAATCATCTACAAGTCCATATGTCCATGCTAAATGAAAAGAACATGATGCACATGTTAGGCAACATTACACATCAAATATTCCATTTTCATCATTTACCTACTCGGGGACGAGGAGGAATTAAGCTTGGGGATGTTGATACGCCTACAATGTATCTATAACTTTTTATTGTTCCATGTTGTTATACTATCATTCTTGGATGTTTTACAACCATTTTATAGTAACTATATACTATTTTTTGGGACTAACCTATTGACATAGTGCCCAATGCCAATTGTTGTTTTTTGCTTCTTATTTGTTCTAGAAAATGAATATCAGATGAAGTCCAAATGCCACAAAACTTTTTTGAGATTTCTTTGGACCAGAAGGAAACTTGAGGACCAAGGATGCCAACAAGGGGAGGTCCGCGCGGCCCACTAGGCACATGGGTGCGCCTTGGGCCCCTGGCGTGCCCTCGTGGGTAGTGGGTCCTCGGGAACCTCCTCCACTACCTCTGAGCTCTTTAAATACCCCAATATTTCAGAAACCCTAGAAGAGAAGACGAAAAATCGTTCCAGCTGCCGCAAGTTCGAGAAGCCACGAGATCCAATCTAGAGCCCGTTTCGGAGGGGGACACGGTCACGGCGGGGTTCATCATCGTCATTGGTGCTCCTCCGATGATGCGTGAGTAGTTCATATCAGATCTACGTGTCCGTAGGCAGTAGCTATATGGCTTTCTCTCTTGTTTTGCTTCTCAATACAATGGTCTCTTGGAGATCTATTTGATGTAAGTCTATCATTTGCGGTGTGTTTGTTGGGATCCGATGAATTGTGAGTTTATGATCAGATCTATGAAATTATATCCATGCTTGATTATTATGGCCTTGTATTTCTTCTTTGATATTTGGATTTTATTTGGCCAACTTGATATTTTTATCTTGCAATGGGAGGAGGTGCTTTGTGATGGGTTCGATCTTGCGGCGCTCAATCTCACTGACACAAAGGGACATGGCATGCATGTATCGTTGCTATTAAGTATAAAATTATGGGGTTTATTCTAGCATGAATAGTGCTGGTCTACATCATGTCATCATTCTTAAAGCATTACTCTGTATCTCCATGAACTTAATACACTAGATGCATGCTCGATAGCGGTCGATGTATGGAGTAATAGTAGTAGATGCAAGAAGGAGTCGGTCTACTTGTCTTGGACGTGATGCTTATATATATGATCATTGTCTTGGATATCATCATAATTATTCACTCTTCTATCAATTGCCCAATAGTAATTTGTCTACCCACCGTTTGCTATTTTCTCGAGAGAAGCCACTAGTGAAATCCACGACCTCGGGTCTATTTTACATCATCTATTTGCAAGATCTATTTTGCAATTCGCGTTTCCAATTTATTTGCTCTTTTATTTTCAGATCTATATTATCAAAAAACCCAAAATACCTTGCTGTGTTTTATTTACCATTACTTTAGTTGCTTCTATCAACTTCTCATTTATTCTACCCACGAGGGATTGACAACCCCTACACGTGTTGGGTTGCGAGAATTTGTTATTTGTGTGGAGGTACCGCTTACATAGTCTTGTGGATCTTCCTACTGGATTGATATCTTGGTTTCATAACTGAGGGAGTTACTTGTCATCGCTGTTCTACATCACCATTTAAGCTTGGAGGGAAACCAACACAATCAGCGAGGAGTCAATGCCCTCGAACGCATCCCCTCTTTCGCCTCAATCCATCGGTATGCCACTTGAGCTCATTTTTATTCATCACATGATCTGAGTTTTGCTTGGAGTGTTGTTTGGTTTTGTTTGATTTTACCTTCAGTTTCCCACAATCATCGTTTGTTCGACACACCTATTTGAGAGAGATACACCATCATCATAATTTGTTAGAATACTCTATGTGCTTCACTTATATCTTTTGAGTTTAGCAGTTGCTTTAGTAATTCACTTATATCTTTTTGAGGACAGTGGCATGCAGATTTTATAGAAATATTATGCTCTCATTCTTCACTTATATTTGTTTGAGAGTTAAATCTATAGTGACTTTAATTTTTATGTGTCATAAGACTACATAAAAAACAATAGGTGTTCAATGAGTGATAAATAAAAACCATCATGTAGCACGTATAGAGAAATTATGGGTTAATGATATTGATGTGGTGATATGAAAAAGGTGTGAGTGCATTATTACTAATTCAGAGAGGTGTCAGTATTAAGAGATGTTAAACTTCTTGTACATCTAAAAATTAAAAGGGCATGGAATGATGTGTGGGCATTTCTATTCCTCATTGATATACTAGTATTGTTTCGAGTCGGAGTCGCGCAATTGTTAATTCCTACCAACCCTCTCCCTTGGGGCATGCAAGTAGTACTTTGATTTGCGCTAAAAACTAATAAAACTTTGCAATAAGTATATGAGTTCTTCATGACTAATGTGACACCATGGACATATGCAATCTCACCTCCTCATATTTGCTAGCCTCTTCGGTATCATGCATTGCCCGTTCTCACCTCGAGGACCGGTGCAACTTTCGTCGGTGCATCCAAACCCCTGTGACATGACACACTCTATTGCACATAATCCTTCTTATATCTTCCTCAAAACAGCCACCATACCTACCTATCATGGCATTTGCATAGCCATACCGAGATATATTGCCATGCAAATTCCATCGTCACTTCACATGACTAGTTCATTCATCATCCTAAAGCTTTGCATTATCATATAGAGTTGACATAATATTTGTGGCAAAGCCACCGTTCCTCATATTTTTATACATGTCACGCTAGATCTTTGCATATCCTCACTGCTAGAGGCATTCATTCAGAGTCATATCATCCTATCAATTTTCATATTGAGTTGTAAGTAAATAAAAGTGTGATGATCATCATTATTAGAGCATTGTCCGAGTGAGGAAATAAAAACGAGGGATGCCAAATGAGCCCACCATATAAAAAATGTATGAGAGAAAAAGAGAGAAGGGACTTTGCTACTATCCTTTACCACACTTTCGCCTCAAGGTGGCACCTTGATCTTCATATAGAGAGTCTCGTGTTATATCATTCATATGCTAGTGGGAATCACTTTTTTCATAAACTTGGCTTCTATATTCCAATGATGGGCTTCCTCAAATGCCTGAGGTCTTCACGAGCAAGCAAGTTGGATGCACACCCTACTTAGCTTCAGTGGAGCTTTCATACACTTATAGCTCTAGTGCATCATCTGCAGGGCAATCCCTACTCCTTGCATCGGTATCTATCGATGGGCATCTCCATAGCCCGTTGGTACACTGTAACGACTAAGATGCGGCCCTTTCCTATTTTGGGGGCGATGCCCCAAAAGGGAAAGAGGCGCATCTAAACGTTTCACAAGCGAGATAATCATAACATTACATAATCGAAGAATGAAAAGTAGGGCATACACTTGCCATCTGACATAGTATAACATAAGGTTTACATCCACAGAATTATTCAGACAAGTTAGTCCCGCTACGGACAACATGAAACAAGGAAAATACTATGATATCCCGCATGCTGGCCCACGATCACGACCACGGCCTCAGTCCTCCAGATAGTTCACGTACAGTCGATCAGACTCCTCATCGTACTGCCACGCCAGCTGCGTGCCATCAGGATCTCCTGCGTCGGGCATAGTTGTACCTGTTGGGGTGTTGTAGTAAACTGTGAGCCACGGGGACTCAGCAATCGGATGACCTTGGTACCGAAACTAGTCAAGTTATTAGCTGAGGAAGGTTCAGTGTATAGGTTGCAGCATCCTAAGCTTGTATGGTGGCTAACTTACGATGATCAGAGTATTTGATAGGGTGGTCTATGTGAATGGTCGAAGACTAGGTGATCACCCTTCTGGTGTTCTACAGTTCAAATCCATCACAAGCACACTCCAGTGGCACTCTTCTGGTGTTCCCAGGTTGCCACATGATCAAACAAACAAATATAAGTGGAGTGGTGCATGGGAACACACCACACCATCAACAATGCCCACACAAGCTTTAAAACAACTAAAACATGCAATCTGTTTTAAACAGCATCATAGCAGCTTGTCTACAACATTCAAAGTACCTACATCCATCCAAATGAGCCAAACAAGATATGAGGCAGAAGCCATTCAAAAGCTCTACAAGCCTGCGCAAGAAGCTACTGCAAAGGCATCACACATGATAAGAGCTACATGCACCAAAATGGACAAAACATTACAGATTCTGGGACTTAGTGAAAATCTCAGATTTTCACCAGCTGCTTATGCTCTGAAGCATTTTGGCAGCCTCCAAAATGATATCTACAGGAAGTGAAAGAGCATGAAATTTAACAGAGAGCTAGACAAACACAAAATCTCACAAACCTTAGTTTGTTGCATGGGCTGATTCCCAACACATGAGCTTGTGCAACCAAATCAACAAGGGAAGAAAATAACAGCAGATTCTCAGACTTAGTGAAAATCACAGATTTTCACGAAGCTGTCAATTTCAGCCAAGTGTCAACTTTGACAAGGCACAACAAGTACATAAAAGATCCTATGAACGAAACAAAGACCCCATGTTGTAGAGGGGTTCACCCACTACTGCCACATCAATGATTCATCCTCATAGGGTCAAAGCACCACATGATACTAAGCTCTAAACATGGCATCAAGACAGAAAAATGACAGTTTATGAAGTTGCTCTAAAGTAAAAATCTGATTCCACCAGTGGATTCGTGGGATGATTCTACCCCAAAAGAATATATAATACATGGGTACTTGCATGGAACATGTAGGCACAAAGCTAGCTCGAAAAACAACATGTAAATCAACATGAGCATAAAGGAATATCATCACATGTGAATAAAGCATATGTGGCATCTCTATACCTATATATGCACACACACAAGGTTCATACACCATCACATCAACATATTGGCAAGCATTAGGGGTTAGCCCTCATGAACAAGTGCATATGTGCACTCATGCCCACACACACACATGCATGAACACCTACACACCTACACATAATCATGTGTGCTCTCACACACACACAAGAATGGCCTCATGAGGGGGTAGACCCTCATGAACATGTGCATGAGTGCACCCACATACACACACACACATGTATGCATATCCACATCCTTCACATACACACCAAAGCACACACACACACACACACTATATGAGTACATGCACACTCATGTAGGTGCTCACACACACTCTAATGCATCTACACATGCACTCACACACATACACACTACTCACATATACATACACCTACCTAGGTGTTCAAAAGAACACCCCATGGTTTGCTAAGGAAACCATGAACACACTTTCTCATGTGTCTGTGACACACACACACACATACACTACACACTACACACCTACACATACTCACACAAGCACTTGCACACACACTCAAACATACATAAGAGCTAAACTTAAAGGATTAAACCCACTGGTTTTGATAAATCCCAAGTCAACTTGCTTCCCAAGTAATGCATGGTGAAACAAAAATAGAAAACAACAAAAAATTCAAAGGGGAGCCACTGGGATCGAACGCAGGACCCCCTGGTGCCACACAACACACCACACCACTGGCCCACCGCCTTGCGTTCGACATATAGGGGGATTAATGCAGGCTAAGCTTCCCTGTCGAGCTACTGTACCACGAAAACAAAAAATAAAAGGGGGCCTCTCAGGGATTCGGACCCACGACCACACTGTCAACAAAACCACCCCTACCACTACGCTACACGAACGACACTTAATAGAGAGGGAGCACTACTCTTTTGAGTATCCCCCTCTGTTCCTTCTACAGAACGACGGTTGCCGGAACAGGGGAAGTTCATCGGCGTTGCTACGGGCCAAATTGAACGAAGGGAGCTTGCTAGGAGGAAGAGGGAACCACCAGGGTTCCATTCCTGGCCGGAGCTCACCGGGAGGCGCACTACAATTGCGGCTCCCTGAGCACCTACTTCTGGCGACGGCGGCGACAACAGAGAGCTACGGCGATGCTACGTGCACCTGGAGACTCTACGCAAGGGGAAGAGGAAGAAGGGGGAAACGCTGCTCACCCTGGCGTGCTCGGGGAAGGCTTGCTACCGAGAAGAGGAAGAAGGGGAAGACGCCCGCGACGACCCGAAGCTCCGCTTCGACGATGTCATCATGGAGGGGGTGCTAGGAAGGGGAAGCAGCCCCTTAGCGATTGGAATGGAACGGGTAGAGAAGCCCCATCCTCGTGGACGCCTCGGACGCCACGGGGACGACTGCCGGCGACGAGGAGGACGCGGATCAATGGCGGCGCTCACTGAACTCTCTGAACCTCGCTATAGATCTTACTTGTCGAGGGGGAAGAAAGAGGGGAGAGGAACGGGGCTGGCGGCGGGCGAGGAGGAACCCTAGGCACGCACGCCGATGCCCGTTTTATAGGAGGGAGGAGGGATGCCTCAACGTCCGCGAGGGGACGGCGCGCGTGCTCTCTCTCTCGGGGCCTGACGGAAAGCACGGGAGGAAGACAACATAGTGAGGAAGAAGGGAGGGACGCCGAGATGGGCTTTGCGCGAGGGAAAGCCATGGATATGGGCCGGGGAAGGAGGGAGCCAGCCCAGGTGCATCTCTGTTTTAAAACAAAGGGTTTCACCTATTTAAATTAAACCAGACAGAAATCAAAATGCCTAGTGCTCCACAAGGCTTGGAAAAATAAAACTAAGGCACATAGGGCATAAGGTAATTATGCCCTATTTAAATAAAATACAAAACCGAATTTTGGAGGATTTAAATTAAATCCAAAACAGAGATTTCCACTGCTGTTTTGTAAATAAACCCCACTTATCTATAGTTTTAAAACCCCCAAAACCATGCCCCTCAATCACAAGATAACACACAAAATTAACAACATTTTTAAAACAGGTTTGGAGCAAGTAAAACATGAGCTCAAATAAATAAAGAAGGGGCCTTTTGAAACCTAGTTTGAAAAACAAGCATAGTTTAAAACCCAAGCTTTGCAATCACCACATCAGACCATATAGCATACTTGCACTCAACATGGATCCAACAACAACACAACACAAGGATAAGACATCATGCAATGAATGGCATGATGCAAAGGTGATAACACCACATAAGAACACATGAAATGATAACTCTCATATAGCATGACCACATGGATCCAAACATGAAAGGTTCCAAATATGGAAAGGTTACATCTGGGGCATTACATACACCTAGTTGATGTGAGACACATTCTCCAATTTTTACCCCTTTGAAACCTACCACCATATTCTAGTCCACCTATTGTCTATATCCAATGGTTCACGCTCATGTATTGCATAAAGAAAAAATGATGCATATTGAAAAAGTACGATCCAATTGCCTGACTTGGACACCATGGTGCTTGAAATTTGTATTAATGTGGTGAATATGGATCCATGCCTTGATAATATAATAAGATGAATGGGGTAAAACAATCTTTGAGGATTGTATACTTTGAAAGAATAATGATTTTGTTGCTTATACCTATAAGTATTGGTATGTTAATGTTTGTTAATTCATCGTTTCTCAATGAGCATACATGCATAAGGTTACATCATGGGTACCATGTCACAACCAAAAATATGTTTTTATCATTTACCTACTCGAGGGCGAGTATGAATTAAGCCTGGGGTTGCTTGATACGTCTCCAACGTATCTATAATTTTTTATTATTCCATGTGATATATTATCATTCTAGAATACTTTTTGGGTATTTATTTTACAATTTATATTAGTTTTTAGCACTAACCTATTGACCTAGTGCCAAGTGTGAGTTGTTGTTTTCTCCATATTTTTCACTTTTCAAGTTTACCATACCAAATGAAGTCAAATTGACCTGGAACTTTTTGAAGATTCTTTTGGACCAAAATAAGACCACCAAGCATCGGAAGAAGGTTCGAGGCCACACGAGGGCCCCACAAGCCAACTCGGCACGCCCGGGGGGGGGGGGGGGGGTCATGGCCTGTTGGCTTTTGGGCCCCTCGAGGCCCACCCGACTCCGTTATCTGGCTTATAAATTCTTAGATAACCTAAAAGCCCCACAAGGAGTCCCGAAACACTTCTTACGCTACCGCAAGTCTCTGGCCTAATGGGAGACAATCTCGAGGTCCATTCCGGCATCCTGCCAAAGGGGGGATCGATCACGGAGGGCTTCTTCATGAACCTTGCTGCCCTCATGATGATGTGTGAGTAGTTCACCATAGACTTATGGGTCCATAGCTAGTACCTAGTCCATAGCCTGTATCCATGTTTAGCTGATCAGCATGGGCGTTTGTAGTTGAATGAGCCAAATTTAAATTCTAAGACCAGTTTGAACATTGTAATATTGTAATTTGAGCCATACAACTTTGGAATTTGAACCTTGTAATATTTTGGGCTTTTGTGGTACAATCATTGAAATGGCATCGTATGCGACTCGTATAATGGTAGTACTATTTTGACCATAATATGCAATGGACTTAGATTTTATTAACCATTCTCAAATGTGTTTCCCCTGTGATCTCATCGCAAATGATGTGCATAGCTAACTCAACTGCGATCTTGGACACTATTGCACACAATTGGTTTCTTCAACAATGTGCCCTGTAGAGTGCAAAATTAATTATCGCAATCGAGTGTCCATCATCACCCTTCTGTGTAACTTTGACCTCATCACTCAAGGGTGAACTTATGATCAAAGTCGTTCCACACACTTCGTTTTTGCAAAGCTTTTTGCCAATAAATGTCCATGATTTGACCCTCTTCTAGCCGACGCATGGGCAATCTAGTCGGGCATGAATCTTGCACGGCTGCGCACGGTAAACTATGCGGTTGTGCGGAACAGGCTCCGCTCATCAATGATACATTTGGCGCCTCTTCGAGCCCATGTGATGACAAGACGTGACAATTATAGGCCGATCAACCCCCTTTATTACAGCAGCCATTTAACCCTTGTGTCTCTTCAACCTTTCGATCGTGCCCCAGTATTACAGAAGCACACCCACCATGAGAAATTTTTAGAGGGTATCCTACGCAGCTCCATTGGCGCTGCAAGACGCTGCCAACGACGAGGAGTAGTTCACCATGCATGCCATGGTGGACACCCACAGAAGGTTCATGGAGCTCTCGGTGGTGTATGGTTGGGTGGAGCATTCCATCCACATCATGGAGTTGTTGCTTGCTGAGAAGTACAAGGTGCTCGGGTTCGACCTCAAATACACAAGCGCTCGTTTCGAGTCTCGTCCCCAGGTCACCGTCGCCCAGATGTGCGTGCGCAATCATCTCCTCGTCTACCACTACTGCCTGGCCACAAGGCCTTGCGAGCTTTTCACCAGGTTTGTCAACATCACCCACTACATGTTCTCTATGGTGGACATCACCAACGATGTAAAGGTGCTCAAGAATTCGGACATAGCCTACCAGAATCTTGTTGACATCCACGAGCAATACAAGATCTGGGGCAGCAAAAGGCGTGAGAAGAAGTCACTGGTTCACCTCGCCAAGGCCATCATCGATCCCTACTACAGAGACATGAAGGATTCATGCAACAAGGACAAGCATGCCTGGCACTCGGCCTAGATGGAGAAACTCGAGAAATCTCACATCATGTACACGACCAAGGAGGCGTACACAAGCTACGAGATGTACACACCGATCATTGACATGAGGAAGTTCCTCCTTCCCCAAAATGGCCAGGGATCCAACCAGAAGTAGATAAATGGCAATCATCATCACAACAAGAAGTAGATGATTAGATGCTCATTTCTCCTAGTATAGTATGCATGTAATTGCTTACTTTGGTGTGTGGAAATGTTATGTGTGTAGTCACTTTTGTAATTGTATGCTTAATTTGGTTATGCAATGATGTTCTTATAAGTATACATGTTGATGTTCTATAGTCATAGCAGATCACATAGCACATTTCATCAATCGCTTACAATTGTATACCGACAAACGTTTTCTCACAACACGCATGGCTTCTTAACAGGAATCATCTCTGTTGTTATCGGTCTTCCCACACATTTCTAACTTCTAACCTATTTTCTACATATCACACGCATCTTGTTAAGTTAAACCATTTTAGTTGTGTTTCCTAATCGAAAACAGTTCGTCCTAGTGAACCATATGTCGTATATCACACACACCTTGATCTGGCTGACCGTTTCTGTTGTGTTGCCTAATTGCAAACAATTCATATGAGGGAACTGTATGCCGTATGTCGCGCACACCTACATCTGGCTGCCCGTTTCTCTTGTTCTGCCTCATCACAAACAGTTCATTTGAGTGAACCGTATGCCAAGTATAACACATGCAACTCTAATCTGAATCGTGTTTGATGTCTCCACCATCGCAAACGGTTTGCATATTTTTGACAGTTTCCTGACATCACCGTTTGCGATTAATGCATTGCATACAGTCTCGTCGAGTTGTCTCTGATTGTAGTGTCGCATTTGGACCATCCTGCAGTAGTGATAGCTTTGTCATTCTCACCGATTTATTGAAATAGTTTGGCCAACTAGATTGATATTTCTTCGGTGAGAGAGGCGCATTATAGTAGGTTCAACCTCGCAAATTTCTATATCCTAGTGACACAAGGGGACAAGATGCATTTTTGTGTTTCTGCTACTAAGGATAAAATGATGGGGTTTATTCATATTGCTTGAGTTTACTTTGTCTACATCATGTCATTGTTCTCCATGCATTACTCTATTTTACTTAATACTCTAGATGCATGTTGGATAGCGATCGATAAGTGGAGTAATAGTAATATGTGCAGGTTGGAGTCGGCCTATTTGTTTATGGTCGTGATTCCTATATACACATGATCATTGTCGTGAATATCGCATAACTATCTGCTTTTCTGTCAATTTCCCAACAATAATTTGTTTACCCACCGTATGCTATTTTTCTTGAGAGATGCCATTAGGGAAAAATATGGCCCCCAGGTCTATTCACAACATAATTAGAAAACCTTCAATACCTTAGTTTTTATTTTATTTTGCAATTTACAATTATCTACGCATCTCACTTGCTTGCAAATAACAAGTACAAGGGTATTGACAACCCTCTTGTGCGCGTTGGGTGCAAGTTGTTTGTTCTTGTGTGCAGCCGCTGAAGACGGTTGTGGTTGATATTCCTATCGGTTCAATAAACCCTGGTTTCTTAACAGAGGGAAATACTTTCCCACATTATGCTGTGATAACCCGCTTCATGGAAAACCGAACGCAGATCACAAGTATCAACTCGGAAGACCAAATGGAGACCATGAGCTACGACCAGCCACCATTGGTGAGGGTATAGGCGATGACGGGTGGTGAGTCGTGGCACACAATTATTACTTTACACCCGTGAGTGGTTGCATGACTCATTAGAGGCACTTCATATTTTACACCTCGGTGTGATATATCTATTCTGCATTGCATACGATTTGCAGGACATGTGTATAACATCATTAATTTATGCACCGAGGCATTGGGGGTGGTCTCTGGGTAGCACACGTCTTGTTTCATCAATCATGTGTGCTCCTTTATTACTTTCGCCCATGCTTATTTTTACTTACACTATGTGCCAATTAGATCACAGAATACACATTATTTTCATAGTTTTTGAATTCTTTTCGGTGCACACATGATCACACATGAAAAAATGTAGAAAATGTCTGCAATTGTGTATAGGGTCATAAATAAGTATCACCACTCTTCGCTCTCCATCGTATCTTTCCCCTCTTGTAGCCCCCAAATCTGGACTTCTTCTCCCCACTATCCTAGCCTCCACAAAATCCCAAACATTACACATGTCATCAAAATCTTTCCCCCCCCTCTCCATCATGGAAAGCGTGTGGTTGAGGCAGAACCTACGCATGCAGGAGCCCGCGGCGGCGATGGTGGCGGTACGCGCTGATGATGGTGCGGAGGCCGTTGCGGCAAGAGCGGAAAAGATGGAGGTTGCATCAGATGTGTGCGGGAAAGCGCGGTCATGCACATGGAACATGAGGCTTTGGCCTTCGAAAGGGCAGCACGCGCTGATGAGGTCACATTGCTTTGGCTGCTCGCGCATATTTGTCCACGGTAAGGGCAAAAACCTCCTTAGAGCCTGCTACCGCTCTGGCACAGCGCACATCTTATGACTTTGTTATTTATGGCTGCTTGGAAAATCTCCGTCAAGGGAGCGTTGCACGCGTGCCTTTGGCTATGGAAATTTCCATGAGACTAGAGCTACTGTGATGGAGCACGAGTAGAGGAATGGTCGGGCCTATGAAGTGTTCAGGAACATAGTCCTCGCCGACTCGTATGTGTATCCTTCTTACCAATAGAGTATGTTGTGTGAGTGCAGACAATATTTCAACATCGTCGAACCAACAGGCCAGCCCTGCAACAACGCCGACGAGTAGCTGTTTCCATTTTGCTATTTTCTCAACCTTGCTGATATGGAATTTTGCTATTATGTTGTTTAGTTGATTATGTAGGAGTATGAATGATAATTTATGCAATCATTTTCTGAATCATGTGCTTATTACGAGGAAATGTCTGTGTTACTTTTAGTCTTTCCACACAAATTAGATTACTTAGATGTTTTCTAGGCATCACACACATCTTGTTATGCTGAATCGTTTGTGTTGTTTTGGATCATCGTGCACAGTTCATCCGAGTGCACGGTATGCCGTCTGTCACACACATCTTGATCTGCGCAACCATTTGTGTTATTTTTGGCTCATCGTAAATAATTCATCGGGGTGACCTATATGTGGCATAGATGTGCAGACAGAGAAAATCACAGTACACATGGACTAAACTACGGAACCCATGTGTGGTGATTTCATCAATCACTCACAATTGTATACCAGCAAGCGCTTCCCCACAACACATAGAGGTTATTAGCACCAATCGTCTATGTTATTTTTGGTGTTTGCACATGATTCTGATTACTCACTTGTTTACTATATATTGCACACATCTTGTTATGCCAAATCGTTTGTGTTCTGTTGTATCATCGCACACATTTGATGGTAGTGAACCATGTGCCCTTATCAAACACATCTAGATCTCTATAACACTTTGTGTTATTTTAGCTATTCACAAACAGTTCGTGGAAGAACTGTATGCCACAAATCGCACTTGTAAGTCTTTCATATTTGATGGGTCCGCCATCACACGCAGTTCACGTTATTGGCGATGGAGCTTGAACTATATCGTTTTAGATTCATGCATTGCACACAGTTTGGTTGAAGGTCTCTTATTGATGTGTCATCTTTGGACTATCCTACAGTAGTGTATGTAGATGAGATTTGTTTATTATTTAAGCTTGCAAGTTTATTCGAGGACAAAGTCAAGAAGAAGCTTTTCCCTTTATCTTTGTATGTCGTTGTTTTGTCACGGCAGATGTCCTCGTGAAAGGACTTAGAGATGGAGCCATCGCACCTTGGTGGCGACTCAAAGGGGTTAAGCGGAAGCGAGACTCGGGTTTACCCAGGTTCGGCCCCTCCGATGGAGGTAAAAGCCTACGTCCTGCTTTGTGTATATTGATGGTGGAATCAATTACAAGGGTGAGAAACTCGCCTGACCTAGCTCTCGATGGATTTTAACTTAAGTCTACCAACCCTAGAGACTCGCCTTTATATACAGGTTGAGGCCCTTGGCTTACAAGAGTCCAAGTCATATCACAAGTCGTAACCCGACATATCTCTAAGCCGTCGTGCCTCTCAAGTAAGGAATTTCCACGGTGAGTCCTTCTCTTCTTGGGCCCTGAGTTGCCATCTGGGCCCTTGGGCTTGGCCGGCTCTTCGTTGAAGATCACTTCATGCCTTCCATATTTCAGGTCTAAGCCCATCTTCGGGTCACAAGTGCTGAGTCGCCATGAGTCTGACTTGGCCCAATAGGACAGGTCAGGCAACGGATAATATCCCCAACATTAGGCCCTAGATAGACTTGAATTTATTCACGCCAATATACCTTGAGACTTGACCATAGCGACTCACATGTGATCTGTGACCTTTCTTCTTAAAGAATGACAAGCTACCAATCTTCATTCTCCGCCTGAATCGCTAGGTTATTTACGAGTGACGTAATCTTCCCCATTATTCTTGGAATCTCGGTGACATCATCTTCAGCGGATCTTTTGATTTATCCTGTCATCCCGAAAATCCAGGCGCCATCATTTCCGATTTTTAATGCGCCCCGTCGATTCCCGCGCTTGTCGTTTCAATGCCAGCCTCGGGTCCTTAAATAGTCACGAAGGGACGGGTCCCTCGCCTTTGCCTACATCGCCACTCTGTCTCTCCTTCTTCTTCCTCGAGCCGGCGCTGCGAACACTCCACCATTGTAGAGCTCCGCGCTTCGGATCCACCTCCTCCTGGGTCGATCGAGCACAACCTCGACTTGGATCTCCGTGGTTGCTTCCGCCGTCGTTTGCATTTCTTCAGGCGAGTCTTCCTCCTTCGCAGATTCAGTTCGTGAATCTCCCTTGTTCTTAGGGCGGCGCCGGAGATCTTCACACCTCCATTAATTGCAACATTAATCCCATAAGCATTGCTTGAATCCCATACTTTAGTAAGGGACCGCGGTAGATTAGCGAGTAGTCAGTAGCAGATCTGTTGCTCACTTTATTTTCTTCACAAGATCACCTCATAGATCGTATAGTGTTCCTGCATCTTCAGTGTTCCTGAAATCGTGAATTATTTTTCCTTTAGAACCACCCGTAGATCTGTAATTTCTCGAATCATGTTGGAAATGTGTGTGTCTCCAATCCAAAAAACTTTCGATGGGATTTTGTAAAATATAACCCACCCTTAGGTTGTGGCGAGTCACAATGTCTGTTTAGGTGTCTCCCCAACCACTTGTTGGCGAGTGAATACTCTGTAAATCCTTACAACCCGCCAATCGGCTTTTTTGCAGATTTATGTCCCTGCCTCTTGAGTTTGCGGCCATGGGCACCATCTCCAAGAGTAATTGGTTGCCATCAGAGATCAATGACACCCTCCTTGAAGAATTTGTAAAGGTGGGAACTCTAAAACCAAAGGAAGCCATTAGCTGGCGAGCTGCCTTCGGAGAGCGACGTCCACAACCCACCAGTGGGAACGTGGTGGTCTTTACTAACCACATCGAGCGGGGCTTCACACTGCCCGACTCAAAATTCTTCAGAGACACCCTGCACTTTTATAATCTCCATCGTTAAGACTTAGGCCCAAACTCCATCAGCAACATGTGTCAATTCCAAGTATTCTGTGAAGCCTACTTGCAAATGGAGCCTACCATCCTCCTATTGAGGAAGTTCTTCTACTTGAACCACCAAACCGAGTTTGCCGACGGCCCCTGCCTAGAACTCGGAGGGGTCAACATTCAGAGACGACGAGAATGCAGGTTCCCGGCAGCTGCTCTGCCCAGTCACCCCAAATGTTGGGGGAAGACTTGGTTTTATTGCCACAACACTGATCCAACCACTGAGAACCCCTTACCAGGCTTTAGGCATGAACGTCTGCCTATGGACTTTAAGGTGCCCGAGAAGCTGACTAATGAGGAAGAAGTTTCAATTGCCCTTGTCTTTGCGAAGCTTAGGGACTTGAACGCCAACGGCCTTACCGGCGTTGATTTGACCCGCTGCTGGGTGGACTGGCGGACAATGCCTTTGAGCCGCGGGGATGACTTAATGTGCGAATACAACGACGACTTAAACCATCTGCAATGCTTCTCCAATGTCATGCTTGACAGGAAAGACACTGACAACATTGTGATGAAACTGTCACGCGAGTCACTTGAGACGTGCTCCAAGATTGGTTTAAAGCCGTTCTGCCTCTCCAACCCGGCTCGAGAGGTGAAATAATTCAACTCGCATGTCTTGCTTTTTTATAACTTTGAGCTTGTTTCTGATTCAGGTTCCAATTATGTTAATCAGAAGAACTCGCCTGTCTGGAAACGAAAGCCGAAAACCACCTTCAAGAAGGTGCCGAAAAAACCCGCCCCAAAGAAGAAAACCAAGGGCAAAGCTGCCACAGTAGAGTCATCCGTTGTGGGCGAGTCTCGGGCCACAGAGGAACACTCAGAGGTAAATGCTTTTATCCTTATTCTTATCCGAACACAGTCCGTACTTAAACGTTGCTATTTTCGTTTATAGGGTGATGACATGGAGATCCAAGATGAAGACGTCGAGGTAATTTCCATTTCTTCCGACTCAACTTTTCTTCTCCCAAGCTGGCAAGGTGAGTCTGTAGAAAAGTCCCCTTGTCTCACCCAGATTCTCATATGGATCCTGATTTCCTTTTGAAGAAGGCGGGTTATACATCAAAATGTCACACTCGAAGCCATTCTCGGGATCTCTTGTCCTGCTTGCCCGAGAAAACGACCGGTCGCAAGCTCCAGAGCAAGGTATATTTTATATTCAATGCCCTTCTTTCATGTGCATCCTATTCTCACGACTTACTCAATCTTTTGAATCTTATGTCTAACAGGTTTCACCTCCTTCATCTGGCGACTGGGCTGTTTCGGCTCTTCCTCCTTTAATCCGCTTCCAGGGGTAAGTCCTCTTGCCAATATGTTCTTTGGATGTCAGTCTTTAAATTTTAACATAACTACCACCCTAGTAGGGCTCAAGCCAAAAAAAACTGGCGAGTCATCATCTAACCCCAAGGCGACTGAGAAGGTGGGAATAAGTACTTCCATTCCAGAAGCTCAGGATGAGCCGACTGAGCCTCACACCAATGCTCCTGACGATCTCCCAGATATTCAAGATGAGCCGCCGAGCCCACAGAAGGAAGTTGCTAAGAATCTAAACCCGCCAAGCCCTAAAAAGCTAGATAAAGTCTTTATTACTGGAACAGGCTATTCTGAACCTGCATCCACAGTGTTGACCAAACATACGTCCAAGGATACCCCAATCCTTATAGATAAGGGCATGACCAAGTTGAAGCTTCCCAATATTGAGAAGCTAGACTTTGAAGAATTACATTCTGGCTATGTGAGTCGCCCGGCGGCGAGTCGTGACATGGAAACAAGCCTGGCCAACATGATGAAGAAAAACATGAGGTATGATACCTGTCATCCTCCTTTACATGTACTCCCATTAGCCCTCCAAAAGGCAAGTCATCTTTGTAATGATGAGTCAGATTTTTGTAACAAGCTTTGTAGACAACCTTAACCTATAGCCCCCAAGGGTCAGGTCATCTTCTTGAAGATGAACCGGGTCTTTGGTGTAAATGTAGAAGAAAGCTTCAACCTGTAGCTCCCAAGGGCTAGGTCATCTTCTTTGAAGATGAGTTGGGTCTTAAATTTAAATTGTAATAAAGCTTCAACCTGTAGCCCCCAAGGGCCGGGTCATCTTCTTGAAGATGAGCCGGGTCTTTAGTTTAAATTGTAATAAAGCTTCAACTTGTAGCCCCCAAGGGCCGGGTCATCTTCTTGAAGATGAGTCGGGTCTTGCTTGAGTTATTGCCATGGAAAATTGAATCATAAATTAGCCCCCAAGTGTCAAGGATATTGCTTGCAATCTGCATGAAACTTGTCATAAACACCTGGATTTTGTAGGAATCATTCACCCAGGCCGACTCAACCGCGTCCGGCTTGAAACAAAGCTTAGCACGACAATAAGATGCCCGAGCTGAGGTTGAAGAAAAACTCCGCCTTGCACTGGTGGATATGGAGAAATTGAAAACGGATCTCAAAGAATTTGAAGAAAAAGCCGAGGCTGAACGAGCCGCCTTGCTAAAACGGGTCGAACAAGCCGAAGAACAAATGAAAGTCACCGTTCAGGAACTAACTGGGCTGAAACTTGATTTCACCAAAATGGCTAATGTTGTGTTTGGTAAGTACCCGCCGCTGTCCGTATTTGTAAGGTAATGTTTTAAAACACATCGACGACTTATGATTGTGTATCCTTGCTGCAGGTCGTCAATCCGCCAATCTCCATGATGGTTGTGTGTTGAAGCTAAATGCAATATACACTCTAACAGAGCAACTTTATGCTGGCGGCTTGATGACCATTAAAGCCGTCATGAGCGATAAGGATCCCGTGAAGACAATCAAGAATATGTTGAGGTGCTTGTCCACAATGCCAAAGTAGATTGAAGAATTAAAAAGACCAGCCGCCCGGAAAGGAGTAATTACCACCCTTAGCTGATGCTTGGCTTACGCTCCAGAGCTTAAGCCGGAGCAGATAGCTGGCGGGTTTCCAGAATATAAAGACGACGAGTCAGAATTTACTCAAGAGGACTATCATCGCTGTGTGAAGGAATCTCGCCTATCGGCGACTCAAGTTGCAGCCAGTCTTGACTTAGCCAAGTATCAGGCGGCTTATGGAGAGAACAAAAAATGTGTCACCCCTCCCTCTTTTGAAGTCACGGATCTTACTCCGCAACGCCATAAGTACCTTTTGACTCTTATGCTGACCCGTCCACCATCTTGACCGAAGAGGTTGTGTTCCACGCCTTAACAAATTGCAATTGGACAATGGGCGACTTACAGATCTAAGACAGCAAAGGCTCGACGCAGGATAACCCAGAGGCGTCTTGAACAAGATGTTCCTTGAAGACTGCCCATGGATATCGATCCAGAAGATCCAACTCTGGGTCATGTAAAATTTTGTGGCCTTCTAAGCCGTGTAATAGGTTAGAGATGAAAACAGTAATATTCTGCACGTACCTTTATTGACTCTGAAGTCTCACCCCTTTGAGAATATGAGCCGCCTTACTAGGCGTTTTGCTATGTCGTCATCAAAGTAAAGATGCTTCATGTGGTCAGAGAAGAATATTGAACTGGCTCAATGAGACGCGGCGGGTAACATGAGTCTTGAAAACTCTAACTGTACCCCAAAGATACATTGTAGTCACAAAGTTTGCCGGCTCAATGAGCCGTGGCAGGGTAGGACGAGCTTGCAAGGCTCTAGTGCTACCCTAGAGAGGCTTTTGCAACAACCTTAGTTGTTTAGATCGGTTGATCAGGCGCGAGTCAAGCTTCAGTGAAGCAGGTTCAGTGAACGCATGGTTTGTCTATTGTCCATATGCCGGCTCCCGCAAGCACCCTTCATTCTGTAACCAAGGTAAGTTCAGGGTCCAAAACTAAATTGACTTGCCAAGAGTACATGGGACCATAGGGCGAGTCGCCAAACATACAGTTCAGTATAACCATTGTAATGCATCAATTTTTTCGCTAGTCAAGAGGGTATTCAGGCTAAACTCTGTGAGTAGAAGCCCCCAAGTGACCTATGATTAGGGAAAAGTCGGACATAGGATTGCAGAAGTGTTTACGCTCTTACTGCAAAACGACTTGGGAACTAGTAGCCCCCAAGTAAGCGGCTTAATTCTCAAAATCATATAAGGCGCCCATGTTTGAACCATTCAACGTGGCAACTTTGGTCCTCTTTGGCTTACTAATACGTCTCAAACGTATCTATATTTTTTGATGGTTTCATGCTGTTATCTTCTCTTCTTTGGTTGTTTTATGTACCTTTTATATCTTTTTTGGGACTAACTTACTAATTCAGTGCCAAGTGCCAGTTCCAGTTTTTTCCGTGTTTTTGACTCTTTTCAGATCTGATTTTGGAACGGAGTCCAAACGGAAGAAAAGCCCCGAAATAATTTTTTCCCGAATGGAAGAAGATCAGGGAGCCTTTGGGCCAAGCCAGGTGGGCTCCAGGGAGCCCACAAGCCCCCACTCCGCCACCAGGGGGGAGGCGGCAGTGGGCTGGCTTGTGGCCTCCCTGGCTGCCCCCTGACCTAGATCTTTGGCCTATAAATTCCCAAATATTCCGCAAAAAATCAGGAGAGCCTCGAATATACTTTTCCACCGCCGCAAGCTTCCGTTTCCGCGAGATCTCATCTGGAGACCCTTCCCGGCGCCCTGCCGGAGGGGACTTTGGAGTTGGAGGGCTTCTTCATCATCATCACCGCCCCTCCAATGACTCGTGAGTAGTTCACTTCAGACCTACGGGTCCGTAGTTAGTAGCTAGATGGCTTCTTCTCTCTCTTGGATCTTCAATACAAAGTTCTCCATGATCTTCATGGAGATCTATCCGATGTAATCTTCTTTGGCGGTGTGTTTGTCGAGATCCGATGAATTGTGGATTTGTGATCAGATTATCTATGATATAAATTTGAGTGTTTGTTGATTTCTTATATGCATGATTTGATATCCTTTTAAGTCTCTCCGAGTCTTGGGTTTTGTTTGGACAACTAGATCTATGATTCTTGCAATGGGAGAAGTGCTTGGTTTTGGGTTCTGCCATTTGGTGACCTTTCCCAGTGACAGTAGGGGCAGCAAGGCACACATCAAGAAGTTTCTATCAAGGGTAAAAAGATGGGTGTTTTTATCATTGGTTTGAGATTATCCCTCTACATCATGTCATCTTGCTTAAGGCGTTACTCTGTTCTTATGGACTTAATACACTAGATGCATGCTGGATAGCGGTCGACGTGTGGAATAATAGTAGTAGATGCAGACAGTATCGGTCTACTTGTTTTGGACGTTATGCCTATAGAAATAATCACGACTTTGCGCGGTTCTATCAATTGCTCGACAGTAATTTGTTCACCCGCCGTCTACTTGCTTTCATGAGAGAAGCCACTAGTAAACACTACGACCCCCGGGTCTATTCACATCCATCGTTTACATCTCCGCTTTTACTTTGCTTTGTTACTTTGTTGCTTTCAGTTATCACTTGGCAAACAATCTACAAGGGATTGACAACCCCGTCATAGCGTTGGGAGCAAGTTTTTGTGTTTGTGCAGGATCTTGAGATACTCCTCCACTGGATTGATACCTTGGTTCTCAAACTGAGGGAAATACTTACCACCGCTACGCTACATCACCCTTTTCGCTTCGAGGGAACACCAACGCAAGGCTCCAAGGCCACGGGGGAAATCCTTTGCATACTTGCCTAGGAAGTCCCTTAAGGCGTAGCCGCAGCTGAAGGATTCCTGGTGCCGTCGACACGACAATTTCTGGCGCCGTTGCAAGGGAAGCATAGCTGACATTAGAAGTATTTCTGGCGCTGTCGCCGGGGATCTTTTTGAGGTAGCACTTACCAATATCCAGTTTTGAAATAAGTGCAGCATGGAGACTTATGCTCTTTGATACTGATAGCGTCAATGCTTGGACGGCTTGTGAAACAATAAAGACTCATGCTTTCAAGAAGCTGAAACGACAGTGACCCTGAATTTCATGGGCGCCGGCTTATTGCAATATATATATGAAAGAGTACAAGGACTAAACTACGTACAATGATAAGGAGCCAATGGATCTAAGTATATGTAGTCTGGCTTATTAGGGATGATAGACTACTCACATCAATAAGGAATTCCTTCTTTTCTGAGAACCCATTCGAACAGAACTCCGAGGTTGAGCACGAGAACTCCCAGGTTAAGCGTGCTCATCTTGCAGTAGTTTTAGGATGGGTGACCGACCGGGAAGTTGATCCCGGGGGCGCATGAGTGAGGAAAAAGTGCGTAGAAAAGACTAGTCTTGATATGCGGGGCTGGTCTAGATCCCGCCAGGAGTAACGACTGCCGGCGGGTGTGTCCGGGGCGTTACAAGTTGGTATGAGAGTCGACCCTCGCGGTTACACGGATGTTTGCGGACAGGTGCGCAGTCATGTTGTTCATGACGTTTGTGACCCGTCGTGGCACACAACATGGCACCCCAGGTTAATAAAGCCGCAAGTGGGCAATGTTCCACGGCCGGGTTGTTTCTACCTGATAACCCACAAGTATAGGGGATCGCAACAGTTTTCGAGGGTAGAGTATTCAACCCAAATTTATTGATTCGACTCAAGGGGAAGCCAAAGAATATTCTCAAGTATTAGCAGTTGAGTTGTCAATTCAACCACACGTGAAAGATTTAGTATCTGCAGCAAAGTAACATAGCAAGGACCAGTAGTAAAAGACATGTAGGCATTGGATTGGTGATGGATGATTATGCCAGATGTGATTCATCACGCAACAGTTATAACACGGAGAGATAAGTAACTAGCTCCCGTTCGTCAATCTAATGTAGGCATGTATTCCGTATCTAGTCATACGTGCTTAGGGAAAAGAACTTGCATGACATCTATTGTCAATCCCTCACGTGGCAGCGGGGTCCTAATGGAAACTATGGGATATTAAGGTTCTCCTTTTCATAAAGAACCGGACCAACGCATTAACACTTGGTGAATACATGAACTCCTCATACTATGGTCATCTCCGGGAGTGGTTCCGTCTATTGTCACTCCGGGGTTGCCGGGTCATAACACATAGTAGGTGACTACAACTTGCAAGATAGGATCAAGAACACACATATATTGGCGACAACATAATAGGTTCAGATCTGAAATCATGGCACTCGGGCCCTAGTGACAAGCATTAAGCATGGCAAAGCAGTAGCAACATCAATCTCAGAACATAGTGGATACTAGGGATCAATCCCCGTCAAAACTAACTCGATTACATGATAGATCTCATCCAACCCATCACCGTCCATCAAGCCTACAATGAGATTACTCACGAACGATGAAGAGCATCATGGAATTGGTGATGAAGGAAGGTTGATGATGACGATGGCGACGATCTCCCCTCTCCGGAGCCGAGAACGGACTCCAGATCTGCCCTCCAGATGAAGAACAGGAGGTGGCGGTGCCTCCGTATCGTAAAACGCGATGAACTCTTCTCCTTGATTTTTTTTCGGGTGACACGGACTAAATAGAGCTAGATTTGGAGCCAGGGGGGCCGCGCCTGGTGGGATTCTGGGCTCCACGCTCCACATCCTCCGCTGATTCTTGCGCCAATATTTTTCATAAATTCCAGAAAAATTCTCCGTAAATTTTCAAGTCATTCCGAGAACTTTTATTTCTGCGCAAAAACAACACCATGGCAATTTTGCTGAAAACAGCGTTAGTCCCGGTTAGTTCCATTCAAATTATGCAAATTAGAGTCCAAAACAAGGGCAAAAGAGTTCGGAAAAGTAGATACGACGGAGATGTATCAACTACCCCAAGCTTAAAGCCTTGCTTGTCCTCAAGCAATTCAGTTGACAAACTGAAAGAGACAAAAGAAAAACTTTGACGAACTCTGTTTGATCTTGTTGTTGCAATTATGTCTAACTCATATCCAGACTTTCAGCAAGATCACAAGCAAACCACATAAGCAAATGACATCTAGGTCTCACGGTAAACTCATATCAATGGCATAATCAACTAGCGAGCAAAGAGTAATAAGTCTCAAATGTCAACACTTCAATCAAAACAATCATGAAGCAGTACGAACATATGGTATCTCGCTAGCTCTTTCTGAGACCGCAAAACATAAATGCAGAGCACCTTCAAAGACCAAGGGCTGACTAAACATTGTAATTCATGGCAAAGAAGATCCAGTCACAGTCATACTCAACACAGTTAAAATCAAAGCATAAAAATGACAGAGGTGCTCTTAAAAGAAGAGGATGACTCAACAGGAACATAAATAGATAGGCCCTTCGCAGAGGGAAGCATTGATTTGCATAGGTGCCAGAGCACAAGCTTTGAAAACAGAGATAATAATTTTGGGTGGCATGCTTTCATTGTCAACGCAATGACTAAGAGTTCTCAACATCTTCCACGCTACCCATGCTATAGGCGGTTTCCAAACAGAAAACTAAAGTTTTGACTCCCCCACCACCAATCAATCACACTCCACGACTAGCCAAATCCTCGGGTACCGTCCATACCAACATCAATCCTGGGGGAGTTTTGTTTGCAATTATCTTTTCGATTTGAGCATGGAACTGGGAATTCCAATTATCGGCCCATTTCTCGTGAATGATAGTGAATAAACTCATATCGAGGATAACACGCCTAGCATTGAAGATACTGATAGCCCCCTCTCACCACATGAGCGGTTCGGGCATGCAAAACAGATTATTTCTTGAAGGTTTAGAGAGTGGCACATGCAAATTTACTTGGAACGGCAGGTAGATACCAAATATAGGTAGGTATGGTGGAGTTATATGGAACAACTTTGGGTTTATGGAAGTGGATGCACAAGCAGTATTCCCGCTTAGTACAAGTGAAGGCTAGCAAAAGACTGGGAAGCGACCAACTAGAGATTAACTAACATTGAGTGCAAGTATGAGTAGGACATAAGTCACCATGAACATGAATATCATAGACGCTATGTTGATTTGTTCCAACTACATGAGTGAACATGCGCCAAGTCAAGCCACTTGAATCATTCAAAGGAGGATACGAACCTATCATACTACATCATAGTCATCTGAAAATTCATGCCGGCAACCAAGACAAACTGATACGTCTCCGTCGTATCTACTTTTCCAAACTCTTTTGCCCTTGTTTTGGACTCTAATTTGCATGATTTGACTGGAACTAACCCGGACTAACGCTGTTTTCAGCAGAATTGCCATGGTGTTGTTTTTGTGCAGAAATAAAAGTTCTCGGAATGTCCTGAAAATTTATGGAGATTGTTTCTGGAATAAAAGAAAAATACGTGCGCAAAGATCCACCGGAGGAGGCGTGCCAGTGGGCCACAAGCCCACAGGCCACGGCCACCCCCCAGGTCGTGCCGTGGGGGCTTGTGGGGCCCACGTGGCACCACCGCCTCCAAACTCAGCTCTATATCTTCCGCCTCGCCCGGAAAAAAAATAAGAGAGAAGGTTTCATCGCGTTTTACGATATGGAGGCGCCGCCACCTCCTATTCTTCATGTGGAGGGCAGATCTGGAGTCCGTTTTGGGCTCCTGAGAGGGGAAATCATCGCCATCATCATCATCAACCTTCCTCCATCGACAATTCCATGATGCTCTTCATCGTTCGGGAGTAATCTCATCGTAGGCTTGCTGGACGGTGATGAGTTGGATGAGATCTATCATGTAATCGAGTTAGTTTTGACGGGGATTGATCCCTAGTATCCACTATGTTCTAGATTTATGTTGCTACTACTTGGCTATGCTTAATACTTGTCACTAGGGCCCGAGTGCCATGATTTCAGATCTGAACCTATTATGTTGTCGCCAATATATGTGTGTTTTAGATCCTATCTTGCAAGTTATAGTCACCTACTATGTGCTATGACCCGGCAACCCCGGAGTGACAATAGCCGGAACCACTCCCGGAGATGACCATAGTATGAGGAGTTCATGTATTCACCACGTGTTAATGCGTTGGTCTGGTTCTTTATTAAAAGGAGAACCTCAATATCCCGTAGTTTTCATTAGGACCCCGCTGCCACGGGGGGGATGGACAATAGATGTCATGCAAGTTCTTTTCCCTAAGCACGTATGACTACATACAGAATACATGCCAACATTAGATTGACGAACGGGAGCTAGTTACATATCTCTTCGTGTTATAGCTGTTACATGATGAATCACATCCGTCATACTCATCCATCACCGGTCCACTGCCTACGAGTCTTTTACTACTGGTCCTTGCTACGTTACTTTGTCTAGGCTTGTCCCTTGCTACAAAACGGATTGGGCCACTTTGCTGCTACTGTTGCTACTGTTGTTTCTTGCTACTCCACTGTTACTTGTTGCAAGATCTTTTCCGACACTGTTGTCGGGGAAGAATAGTAACTCGCTCACGTGCAACCTACTGGCGCCATTGATACAACAGTTATGAATAGTCGGCCGTCAACATATCGTTTCTCGCACCGTTGCTATCATACTACTTTGCTACTGATACTTTGCTTGCAGACACTAATCTTGAAGGTGTGGTTGAATCTGACAAACTCAGCTGCTAATACTTGAGAATATTCTTTCGCTTCCCCTTTGGCGAACCAACAAATTTGGGTTGGATACTCTACCCTCGAAAATTGTTGCGATCCCCTATACTTGTGAGTTATCAAGACCTTTTTCTGGCGCCGTTGCGGGGGAAGCACAACTATATTCTCTGAGTCACTTGGGATATACGTCTGCTGATCTCTATGAGGAATCCGAAAGATCCAAGAACTGAAATCTTGCCTTACACTACGAGGACAGGTAAGGAACTGCCATCTAGCTCTGTACTTGATTCACCTTCAGTTATGAGTAAGTTTGCGACATCGCCTCCTACTAGAAATCTTGATATGTCGCCTATGCCGGATGATTCTATGCTTGATACTATGCCTGATGATGCTATGCTTGATACTACTTTGCCACTTGGTGCATTCCTTGATGCACATATTGCTAGAATTGCTGCTAGATGTGATGATACTTCTGAAACTGCTGATACTATTGAAGTAGAACATGCTACTATGCCTGAATAGCCTGTTATGCCTGATATGCGTTATGTTATGGAGGGAGAGATAGCTGAGGATTTTCTTGCGTGTAAGGATATCTATGATGTTGAGAAATTACTGCACAAGTGGAAAGAAAAATCCTTGAACGCTAGGATGAAATACGACCCGAAGTTTGCCACTTCGCCTATCTTTGTGACCGATAAGGATTATGAATTCTCTGTCGACCCCAAGTTAATAACTCTGGTCGAATTTTGATCCTTTTCACAGTTATGAGTCTGAAACGGTTGTAGCCCATCTTACCAAACTGCATGATATAGCCACCCTATTCACTAGTGAGGAAAAGATCCGCCACTACTACATGCTTAAGCTGTTTCCTTTCTCGCTAAAGGATGATGCTAAGACCTGGTTCACTTCTCTTGCTCCTGGTTGTGTGCGTAGCCCCCAGGATATGGTCTACTACTTCTTTGAAAAATATTTCCCTGCCCACAAGAAGCAAGCTGCCTTGCAGGAAATATACAACTTTGCTCAAGCTGAAGAAGAGAGTCTCCCACAAGCTTGGGGGAGGCTTATCCAGCTACTGAATGCTTTGCCTGATCACCCTCTTGAGAAGAACGAAATACTTGATATCTTCTATAATGGACTTACCGATGCTTCCAAAGACCACCTAGATAGTTGCATCGGTAGTGTTTTTAGGGAACGAACCGTAGAACAAGCTGAGATTCTATTGAATAACATCTTGTGCAATGAGAATGCTTGGACTATTCCCGAACCACCTCCTAAGCCAACTCCAAAGAAAAGAGGTATTCTATTCCTTAGTCCTGAAGATATGCAAGAAGCCAAGAAATCTATGCGAGAGAAAGGCATTAAATCTGAAGATGTCAAAAATCTACCACCTATCAAAGAGATCCATGGTCTCGATAACCCGATACAGGTAGTAGAAGTAAATTCTTTGCGTAGGTTTGATGAGAGTGATATTCCTTTTGATAAACCTGCTAGCCTATGCGTGGATGAATTTGATAACTTCGTTGCCAAACAACAGAGTTTCAACGATTATGTTAGCATACAATTGGAAAAGAATGCTCGTATGCTTAGTCATTTAAGTGCTTGTGTGGACAAAAATGTCAATGATCTTAAACTTCTGAGTAAACATGCTTCTATGGTTACTACTTAGGTAGAACAAGTACTTAAAGCTCAGAATGACTTGCTCAATGAGTTGAATGACAATTCCGTCAGAGTCGTCACTAGAGGCGGTAGAATGACCCAGGAACCTCTGTATCCTGAGGGTCATCCGAAGAGAATTGAACAAGATTCTCAAGGAGTTAGCACTGATGCACCTAGTCATCCTAGAAAGAAGAAGAAAGATGATAGGAATCTGCACGCTAGCAACCCTGTTGCTGCTACACCTGAGAGTCCAAACGATGCCTCTGTCTCTGATGCTGAAACACAATCTGGTGATGAACATGAGCCTAATGATAATATCAATAGTGATGTTCATGAAGATGGTCAACCTAGCAATGAAAAGGATGTGGAGATTGAACCTAGTGTTGATCTTGATAAGCCACAGCCTAAGACTAACAGATACGATAAGAATGACTTCGCTGCTAGGAAGCATGGTAAAGAAAGGGAACCATGGGTTCAGAAACCCATGCCCTTTCCTCCCGAACCATCCAAGAAAAAGAATGATGAAGATTTTGAGCGCTTCGTTGAAATGATCAGACCTGTCTTCCTGCAAATGCATTTGATGGATATGCTCAAGATGTCTCTGTATGCTAAGTACATGAAAGATATTGTGACTAATAAGAGGATGATACCTGATATTGAGATTTCCACCATGCTCGCCAATTATACCTTCAAGGGTGGAACTCCTAAGAAACTAGGTGATCCCAGTGTGCCCACTATACGTTGCTCCATCAAAGGCAACTACGTTAGAACTGCGTTATGCGACCTTGGAGCCGGTGTTAGTGTTATGCCTCTCTCTCTTTATCGTAGACTTGAACTGGATAAGTTGACACACACTGAAATCTCTCTGCAAATGGCCCACAAATCAACTGCTTTCCCTATTGGCATTTGCGAGGATGTGCCTGTTGTGGTTGCTAACACCACTATCTTAACAGACTTTGTTATCTTGGACATTCCCGAGGACGATGCCATGGAGGTCATCCTCGGAAGACCCTTTTTAAACACTGGAGGGGCTGTTATAGATTGCAACAAAGGAATCTCACTTTCCATGTCAACGGTAATGAGCATACGGTGCACTTTCCGAAGAAACAATATCGAGTACATTGCATCAATGCTATCAAAAAAACTTCATCGATTCTTATTGGGAGCTTTGAATGCCCTATTCTTTGTGTCAAGATGAAGTATGATTTGCTTGTTGGGGAGATACACATCCCCATTGAGGTGACCCAGTGACTATTCGAAAATTCTCCGTTCTCTTTTGTGATTCGAAAAGGTTTGTCGAGGAGACTTGATCAACCCCATTGACGAATTTCTTTCGATGACCATGAGATGTATGAATCGAGGAGTCACAAACCTCTGTCCCAAGCTTTCACCTTCGGTTGCTTAGAGAAAAATGATAGATTTAGTTCAGTTTTCCCTATTTTCTGTTTTAGCGTCCGGTAGAAAAATACCCCGAAAATAAAAGTTCTCCGAACGTCCTAAAAATCAAGTATGATTTTTTCTGGAATTTTTGAAAAATACTGGGACAAAGAGCTTGTCTGGGGGCTGCACTAGTGGGCCACAAGCCCTTTGGGCGTGGGCACCCCCGTGGCCGCGCCACCCAGGCTTGTGGGGCCCATAGGCACGCCCTCCACTTATTATTGCTCTCATCTGGTTCTCCTACCTCCAAAAAAAAATCGTTTCGCAGCTCAAACCCGTGTTCTTGCTCCTCTTGCTGGGATTTTCGATCTCTTTGCTCAAAGCACCATTCTCCGAACTGTTTTGGGGAAATTACTCCTTGGTAAGTGACTCCTCCATTGGTCCAATTAGTTTTTGCTCTAGTGCCTTATACTTCGCGTATTTTTGCTGCCTTGGTGACCATGTTCTTGAGCTTTGCATGCTAATTTTAGCTGGTCCCAAGTAGTTTTGATGCGTAATATGGCCTCTAGGCAATTGTGGGAGTAGTTGCTACAAGTTTTGTTGAGCCTTATTCACTTTTCCTTAGAATCACTAAAAATTTCAGAAATTTTCAGAGATAGAAAAGGGAAAAGATGAGGAGGTTTTTAAGAGGCTCGTCAAGCCGTGACCCCAAGGATGATAGGAGTGAGAAGAAGCCCAAGTATCCGGTCCCTCGAGTCGCAGAAGTTCGAGCGTGCGAGTGTCCAAGCGATGTGTTCTTACGCGCTCCTGGAATTTATGAGGACATTTATCACTTGGTGGAGAACGCAGGCCTTACTGCCTTCGTTGAAGATAAGTGTCCGCAATACCTCCTCCTTACTAATATCTTCGTACAAAGCTTTAACTTCTATACGAGGAAGAATCCTCCTATGGTTGTGTTTAAACTTTATGATATCCCCCAGCGCATGTCACTCCAGGATTTTTGCAATGTTTGCAAATTACCTTACGTTGGGGATATTCATGAACCTCGTCCGCGGGACTTAGAAGCTTTCATCGGTACAATTGTTGTAGGAGAGGAGAGAGGAGTGTCTTGTGCTAGAGCTGCTAGCATTCATTTTCCCGTGCTTCGGTGCTTCTCACTATTTGTAGGAAAATGTTCGATTTGTCGTGGGAAAGCTAGGTCCCTTAGCTCCCAGATTTCGCGGTCTTGTGCGAAGCCCTTTATAACAATAAAACTTATAGCTTGGGCGCTATAGTAGCTCAACGATTGAACACGAACCGTTCTGAGGGCATTGTCTATGGAGGTATCTATGCTACCCGTCTTGCTAGACACCTTGAGATACCTATTAGACTGGACGAGGAAGAATAAATTCTTCTTCCCGAGAGATATCTAGATTATGATAGCATGGTTCGCCATGACTTTCTTGATAGAGATATTAATAGAAGGATGATTTATAACCTGGTGTATAGTCAGGGTACTCGTGAGACTATTACTTGGCCTGCTCCTTCTTTGTTCAATCTTCATGCAGGCAGGTAAACTATTATGCCCTCGGACATCTATGCATATTGGGGCTTGGCCCAACCACAAGTGCCCATGCCCGAGCTGCCAGTCGAGTACCAGAAGCCAGTTTATCAGTGGGAGCCAGAGGAGCATACACAACAGTGGCATCCTCAGTCCACTCCAGAGTACCCCGGAGCTGGTTATTTGCCTCCTTGGGAGTAGACCAACTTAGGCCAAAAGCCTAAGCTTGGGGGAGTACGTGTTTTCACCGACTTTACATTCTTGCTTATGCTTTCACTTTGTTAGCCGGTGTTCACACTTTGCCACTGTATCATCCATGCTAATTTATTTTCTTTTTCTCGTTTTCTTTTCGTGTGTCTGTCTAGTTTGAGAAAAACCAAAAACAATTTCTTTTCTTCTTTTGCTTGTCGGGAGCTTTCCCGTGTAAATAGTTTTCTTTTTCTTTGGGTGAAGGTAGAAGATATTGGTTACAATGTTTAGTGGCTCTTGCATGCATATCTGTTTAGCTTTCAAAGAGCCATATTACTTTGTCTTCTCCTTTGTGTTTTCCTGTAGATTCCAGCATAGTCCAATGCACGAGCACTATTATTATTATTCACATCGTTCGGTCGTGCAAGTGAAAGGCAATAATGACGATATATGATGAACTGACTGAGCCTGGAAAAGTTGGTATGAACTCGATCTATTTTGTTTTTGTAAATATGACTAGCTCATCATGCCTGATTCAGCTTTGTTGTGAGAGAAACATGTTTGCAATGACAACTTAGAGATCATAGTTGCTTATGCCATGCTTACTTAGCTAGGAGCTTATAATGGTTTGTCTTGGTTCCCCACATGAATGTTGAGATGACTATGATGTAGTATGATAGGATGGTATCCTCCTTTGAATGTTTCAAGTGGCTTGACTTGTCGCATGTTCACGCATGTAGCTGAAACAAAATCAACATAGCCTCTATGATGTTCATGTTCATGGTGATTTATGTCCTACTCATGCTTGCACTCAATGTTAGTTAATCTCAATGCATTTTGGTGACTGTTGTCGCTCTCTAGTTGGTCGCTTCCCAGTCTTTTGCTAGCCTTCACTTGTACTAAGCGGGAATACTTCTTGTGCATCCACTTCCATAAACCCAAAGTTGTTCCATATGAGTCCACCATACCTACCTATGTGCGGTATCTACCTGTCGTTCCAAGTAAATGTGCATGTGCCACTCTCTAAACCTTCAAGAAATAATCTATTTTGCATGCCCGAACCGCTCATGTAGTGACAGGGGGCTATTGGTATCTTCCATGCTAGGCCTGTTATCCTCGATATGTGTTTATTCACTATCATTCACGAGGAAGGCGCCGGTAATTGGAATTCCCAGTTCCATGCTCAAATCAAAAAGATAATTGCAAAAAAACTCCCCCAGGATTGATGTTTTTATGGACGGTACCCGAGGATTCGGCTAGCCGTGGAGTATGATTGATTTGTGGTGGGGGGGGTCAAAACTTTACTTTTCTGTTTGGGAACCGCCTATAGCATGTGTAGCGTGGAAGATGTTGAGAAATCTTAGTCATTGCGTTGAGAATGAAAGCATGCCACCCAAAATCATTATCTCTATTTTGGAAGCTTGAGCTTTGGCACCACTGCAAATCAATGATTCCCTCTGCGAAGGGCCTGTCTATTTATGTTCCTGTTGAGTCATCCTCCTCTTATAAAAGCATCAATTAGAGAGCACCTCTGTCGTTTTGATGCTTTGCTTTTAACTGTGTTGAGTATGACTGTGACTGGATCTTCTTTGCCATGAATTACAATGTTTAGTCAGCCCTTGGTCTTTGAAGGTGCTCTGCATTTATGTTTTGCGGTCTCAGAAAGAGCTAGCGAGATACCATCTGTTCGTACTGCTTCATGATTGTTTTGATTGAAGTGTTGACATTTGAGACTTATTATTATTTGCTCGCTAGTTGATTATGCCATTGATATGAGTTTACCGTGAGACCTAGATGTCATTTGCTTATGTGGTTTGCTTGTGATCTTGCTGAAACTCTGGATATGAGTTAGACATAATTTCAACAACAAGATCATACATAGTTCGTCAAAGTTTTTCTTTTGTCTCTTTCAGTTTGTCAACTGAATTCCTTGAGGACAAGCAAGTCTTTAAGCTTGGGGGAGTTGATACGTCTCCGTCGTATCTACTTTTCCGAACTCTTTTGCCATTGTTTTGGACTCTAATTTGCATGATTTGATTGGAACTAACCCGGACTAACGTTGTTTCTAGCAGAATTTCCATGGTGTTGTTTTTGTGCAGAAATAGAAGTTCTCGAAATTTCTTGAAAATTTACGGAGAATTTTTCTGGACTAAAAGAAAAATACCAGCGCAAAGATCCACCGGAGTTGCTGTGCAAGTGGGCCACAAGCCCAGAGGCCGCGGCCACCCCCCAGGCCGCGCCGTGAGGGCGTGTGGGGCCCACGTGGCACCATAGTCTCCAAACTCAGCTCTATATCTTCCGTCTCGCCCGGGAAAAAAAATCAGAGAGAAGGTTTCATCGCGTTTTAAAATACGGAGGCGCCGCCACCTCTTGTTCTTCATCTCGAGGGCAAATCCGTAGTCCGTTTTGGGCTCCGGAGAGGTGAAATCGTCGCCATCGTCATCATCAACCTTCCTCCATCGACAATTCCATGATGCTCTTCTTCGTTCATGAGTAATCTCATCATAGGCTTGCTGGACGGTGATTAGTTTGATGAGATCTATCATGTAATCGAGTTAGTTTTGACGGGGATTGATCCCTAGTATCCACTATGTTCTAGATTGATGTTGCTACTACTTGGCTATGCTTAATGCTTGTCACTAGGGCCTGAGTGCCATGATTTCAGATCTGAACCTATTATGTTGTCGACAATATATGTGTGTTTTAGATCCTATCTTGCAAGTTGTAGTCACCTACTATGTGTTAAGACCCCGCAACCCCGGAGTGACAATAGCCGGAACCACTCCCGGAGATGACTATAGTATGAGGAGTTCATGTATTCACCGCGTGTTAATGCGTTTGTCCGGTTCTTTATTAAAGGGAGAACCTTAATATCCCGTAGTTTCCATTAGGACCCCACTGCCACGGGAGGGATGGATAATAGATGTCATGCAATTTCTTTTCCCTAAGCACGTATGACTACATACGGAATACATGCATACATTAGATTGACGAATGGGAGCTAGTTACATATCTCTCTGTGTTATAGCTGTTACATGATGAATCACATCCGTCATACTCATCCATCACCGATCCACTGCCTACGAGTCTTTTACTACTGGTCCTTGCTACGTTACTTTGTCTAGGCTTGTCCCTTGCTACAAAAGGGATTGGGCCACTTTGCTGCTACTGCTGCTACTGCTGCTACTAGTATTCCTTGCTACTCCGCTGTTACTTGTTGCAAGATCTTTTCCGACACTTTTGTCGGGGGAGAATAGTTACTCGCTCACGTGCAACCTACTGGCGCCATTGATACAACAGTTAGGAATAGTGTGCCGTCTACAGATCGTTTCTGGCACCGTTGCTATCATACTACTTTGCTACTGATACTTGTCTTGCACACACTAATCTTTTAGGTGTGGTTAAATCTGACAAACTCAGCTTCTAATACTTGAGAATATTCTTCCGCTTCCCCTTTGGCGAACCAACAAATTTGGGTTGGATACTCTACCCTCGAAAACTGTTGCGATCCCCTATACTTGCGGGTTATCAAGACCTTTTTCTGGCGCCGTTGCCGGGGAAGCACAACTATATTTTCTGAGTCACTTGGGATTTACGTCTGCTGATCACTATGAGGAATCCGAAAGATCCAAGAACTGAAATCTTGCCTTCCACTACAAGGAAAGGTAAGGAACTGCCATCTAGCTCTGCACTTGATGCACCTTGAGTTATGAGTAAGTTTGCGACATCGCCTCCATACCTGTCCTCATAGTTACCATATCAAGATTTCTAGCAGGAGGTGATGTCGCAAACTTACTCATAACTGAACTTGAATCAAGTGAAGAGCTCCTTACATATCCTCGTAGTTGAGGGCAAGACTTTAGTTCTTGGATCTATCGGATTCCTCATAGTGACCAGCAGACGAAAATCCCAAGTGACTCAGAGAATATAGTTGTGCTTCCCCGACAACGGCGCCAGAAAATAGTCTTGATAACCCACAAGTATAGGGGATCGCAACAGTTTTCGAGGGCAGAATTTATTGATTCGACTCAAGGGGAAGCCAAAGAATATTCTCAAGTATTAGCAGTTGAGTTGTCAATTCAACCGCACCTGAAAGATTTAGTATCTGCAGCAAAGTAACGTAGGAAGGACCAGTAGTAAAAGACTCGTAGGCATTGGATCGGTGATGGATGATTATGCCGGATGTGATTCATCATGCAACAGTTATAACATAGAGAGATAAGTAACTAGCTCCCATACGTCAATCTAATGTAGGCATGTATTCCGTATGAAGTCATATGTGCTTAGGGAAAAGAACTTGCATGACATCTATTGTCCATCCCTGCCGTGGCAGCGGGGTCCTAATGGAAACTACGGGATATTAAGGTTCTCCTTTTAATAAAGAACTGAACCAACGCATTAACATTTGGTGAATACATGAACTCCTCATACTATGGTCATCTCCGGGAGTGGTTCCGGCTATTGTCACTCCGGGGTTGCCAGGTCATAACACATAGTAGGTGACTACAACTTGCAAGATAGGATCAAGAACACACATATATTGGAGACAATAATATAGTTTCAGATCTGAAATCATGGCACTCGGGCCCTAGTGACGAGCATTAAGCATGGCAAAGTAGTAGCAACATCAATCTCAGAACATAGTGGATACTAGGGATCAATCTCCGTCAAAACTAAATCGATTACATGATAAATCTCATCCAACACATCACCGTCCAGCAAGCCTACGATGAGATTACTCACGAACGGTGAAGAGCATCATGGAATTGGCGATGAAGGAAGGTTGATGATGACGATGGCGACGATCTCCCCTCTCCGGGCCCAGAACGGATCCAGATCTGCCCTCCAGATGAAGAACAGGAGGTGGCGGCGCCTCTGTATCGTAAAACACGATGAACTCTTCTCCTCGATTTTTTTCCGGGCGAGACGGACTAAATAGAGCTGGATTTGGAGGCGGTGGAGCGTTGTGGGCTCCACAAGCCTGTCAGGAGCGGCCAGGGGGGGTCGCGCCTGGTGGGCTTGTGGGCTCCATGCTCCACATCCTCTGCTAATTCTTGCGCCAGTATTTTTCATAAACTCCACAAAAATTCTCCGTAAATTTTCAGGTCATTCCGAGAACTTTTATTTCTGCGCAAAAACAACACCATGGAAATTCTGCTGAAAACAACATTAGTCCGGGTTAGTTCCACTCAAATCATGCAAGTTAGAGTCCAAAACAAGGGCAAAAGAGTTCGGAAAAGTAGATACGACGGAGACGTATCACTACCTCACCACGTAGTAAGAACCATTATGAAAACTTTTGCTGATGACAAAAGCTCCTTCCCACGGGGGTGATAATTTGTGCATACCAGTATGATCTTGAATCAATCGAAGCACCAAGTCGCCTTCCTGAAAGACCCTGCTTCTGAATCTGCGGCTATGATAGCATCGTAGGTCTTGCTGGTAAATCACCGACCATGCTGCGGCTAAGTCACGCTCCCTCCTCCAAAGCATCCAATGAATCTTGATGCGCCAACACGTTGTCCTCCTCAACATAGGCAGCGACTCGTGGCGAGTCATGCCTTATGTCACTTGGTAAGACCGCCTCAGCTCCATAGACCAAGAAAAAAGGCGTGTAACCAGTGGACCTATTGGGGTAGTCTTTATGCTCCAAAGTACCGAAGGAAGCTCCTCAACCCAGCAACCCGGAGTGCGCTCCAGGGGAACCATGAGTCAAGGTTTGATCCCACGGATGATTTCTTGATTTGCTCTTTCCGCCTGTCCATTGGATTGGGGATGTGCAACCGCAGAGACATCAAGCCGGATGTGCTCCTTTTCACAAAATTCTTGCATGGCGCCTTTGGATAAATTAGCACCATTATCACTAATGATACTATGAGGATACCCGAAGCGAAAGATCAACTTCTTGAGGAACTTGACGGCTATTTTTGCATCGCAACTGCTAACCGGATCTGCTTCAACCCACTTGGTAAACTTGTAAACCGCCACCAGTAGATGAGTCTTTTGTTGGAAGACATCTTGAAAGGACCGACCATGTCGAGCCCCCAGACTGCAAAAGGCCATGTAATTGGGATCATCCACAACTCTTGAGCCGGCACATGCATGTGACGCCCAAATTTCTGACAACCATGAGACCTGCGCACTATGTCTTCAACATCGGCGTGAGCTGTCAACCAATAGAATCGATGTCTAAAGGCCTTTGATACCAAAGATCATGACCCGGCGTGATGACCACAGTCACCAGCGTGAACCTCATTAAGGATTGCACGTCCCTCTTTGGGCGAGACGCATCTTTGAAAAATTCCAGAAGTGCTTCATTTGTGCAACTCGCCCTTATGTATGACCATGGATTTGCATCGTCGGATAATTTGGCGAGCCAACAACTCATCAGGAGGTAACTCGCCCCGTGCCAAATAAGCTATGTAAGGGAGCGCCCAATACGGAGTGGCACGAAGAGCCACCACAAGTTGAGATTCCGGGTCAGGGACCGTTATATCCTCCTCACAAGGCAACTTCACCGACGGGTTATGCAAGATATCCAGAAATACATTGGGAGGAACCGGTTTACACTGTGACCCGAGTCGTGAAAGAGAGTGAGCTGCCTCATTGAGCTGGCGGTCAATATGATCAATTTGATAACCATGAAAGTGACCCGCTACATCTAATACGGCACGCCTGTAAGCTGCCATCAACGGATCCCTGGAATCCCAGGTTCCAGAAACTTGTTGCCCCACCAGATTTGAGTCGCCCAGGCATCTAACCGAGCTAAGGTTTATCTCTCTGGCGATCCGAAGCCCATGGAGCAAAGCCTCGCACTCCGCTGCATTGTTAGTGCATGGAAGCATGAGCCATAGGACATATCAAAACTTGTAACCGTGCGGGAAAGTCAGTACCACACCAGCCCCCGAGCCTTCCTGATGCGTGGACCCGTCAAAGTGGATAGTCCAATATGTGTGATGAGGTATGTCTTCTGGAATTTGCAACTCGGTCCAGCCATTGATGAAATCCACTAAGGCCTGAGACTTGATGGCTGTGCGGGGCATATACTTCACGTGGTGAGGACCAAGCTCAATGGCCCACTTAGCAATTTGCCCAGTCGCTTCACGGTTTGTTATCATATAGCCAAGTGGCATGGAACTGACCATCGTGATCAGATGCTCGTGGAAGTAGTGCTTCAGCTTCCGGCTTGCCATGAAGATCTCGAAAACCAACTTCTTCCAGTGTGGATAACGCTGTTTGGAGAGGGTGAAGACTTCGCTGACAAAGTACACATGCCTTTGTACCGGGTACTCCTTTCCTCCTTCCTTGCGTTCGACAACCAGTGCCACACTTATTGCTTTAGAGTTAGCAACAATGTACACGAGCATAGGCTTTTTATCGGTAGGGGCGGCTAAAACGGGCGGCTCAACCAATTGCTTCTTCAAGGTCTCAAAGGCTTCGTTGGCTGCGTCTGTCCACACAAAATGGTATGTTTTGTTGAGAAGCTGATAAAGAGGGATGACCTTCTCACCAAGGCGGCTTATGAAGCGACTCAGAGCTGGGATACGACCCACCATACGCTGGTCCTGGTTGATATTAGCTCGCTTGGAAAGGGAAGTAATCGCCTTAATCTTGTCCGGGTTAGCCTCTATACCTCGCTCTGACACCAAGAAACCCAATAACTTCTCTGCAGGGACACGAAAGACACACTTGGTCGGGTTACGCTTCATCTGGTACACACGCAAATTGGCAAACGTCTCCTTGAGATCCTCCAGAAGTGACTCCTTCTTCTAGGATTTCACCACTATTTCATCAACATAGGCGTGAGCGTTGCGCCCGATCTGATTGTGCAGACAATTCTAAATACAGTGCTCATAAGTCGCCCCTGCACTCTTAAGCCCAAATGGCATGGAGACAAAGCAGAAAACACCAAAAGGGGTTATGAAGGCCGTCTTCTCTTGGTCCTCCAGATCCATCTTGATCTGGTGATAACCTGAGTATGCCTCCAAAAAACACAGCCACTCGCAACCCGTTGTAGAGTCAATGATTTGATCGATACGATGGAGAGTGAATGGGTCTTTCGGGCAAGCCTTGCTAAGGTCGGTTTAGTCAATGCATATGCGGAAAGTCCCCTTCTTATTGAGGACCAAGACTGGACTGGCCATCCACTCCGGATGAAAAACTTCCATAATGAACCCAGCAGCCAAGAGCCGGGCTACCTCTTCCCTGATTGACTTATGCCTCTCCTTGTTAAAATGATGCAGGTACTGCGGAACCGGCTTCATCTTGGGATCTATATTAAGGTGGTTCTCAGCAAACTCTCTAGGTACACCTGACATGTCAGAAGGTTTCCATGCAAAAATGTCCCAATTCTCACGGATGAATTCGATGAGCGCGCTTTCCTATTTGGGAAGACCCGTACCAATAGTGAATTGCTTGGAAGAGTCACCAGGCGTGAAATCAACCTGCTTGGTGTCATCTGTCGGTTTAAACTTGAGGGGCGGCTCTGAATCGATTGTGGGCTTCTTGAGTGGAGTCATGTCTTCTGGGTCAACATTGGCCTGATGAAACTTGAGTTCCTCAGCAGCACAGGCCGACTCAGCATAAGCAGGATCTCCTTCTTCGCACTCCTGAGCTATCTTCCGATCTCCACTTATCGTGATTGTTCCTCTAGGCCTAACATTTTGCGCTTAAGGTAGACATAACATGGCCAGGCCATGAAGCGGGCGTAAGCCATCCGGCCAAAAAGTGCATGACAAGGGCTCTTCATCTTGACCACCTCGAACGTAACAGACTCGCTCCTGTAGTTAGATTCGGTGCCAAAAGCCACATTGAGTTTAATCCATCCAACAGGATATGCCGACTTACCCGGGATGATGCCGTGGAAGACCGTGGAGGAAGGCATCAAATTGCTTTCAGAGAAATTCATTTTCCGGAAAGTGTCATAGTATAAGATGTTGATACTACTGCCACCATCCATGAGGACTTTTGAGAGGGTATAGCCCCCAACCTGTGGTGCCACGACCAATGCCAAGTCGCCAAGGTTATCAACCCGGGGAGGGTGGTCCTCCCTATTCCAGGTAACAGGCTGCTCAGACCAGTTTAGATACCTGGGAAGCGTCGGCTCAGCTATGCTGAGGGCTCTCTACTTAACCTTCTTGTCCCTCTTGCATGCATTAGTGGTAAACACGTGAGTTGGACCGCTATTCAACTACTTGGGATTATTTTGGAAGCCGTTGTTGCCGTTCTGCTGCTGAGAGCTGCCTGGGTTAAGTTGCTGCTGAAAGCTGCCCTCAACATTACATTGCTGGTTACCCTGGACAGGGTATTGCCTAGTGTTGGGGTGTGACCCGCCCTGTGGACCAGGGTTTGGAAAGCCGCCAAACGGATTCCCATGTGAGCCACCCGAACCAAATTGATCCGGATGTCCACCACTACTTCCTCCTTGGTGTAGCGACTCGACTCAAGACGAGTCAAGCCTCTGTGTTTCTGTGCCATCCCTGGATCAGTATGCTGGCACACACAGTACATCAATGTATATATCAAAGTGCAATCACATGTAAATAGCGTAAAACTGATATATACCTTAATTATTTCAGCGGAAGCAGTCAAGGGAGTGGAGTCCCAATAAACACCAACGGCAAGTTGAGTGTAGACCGTAACCCTAAATCGTACTCTTACTCGTCGAAGAAAAATATCTGCAACATAAGACGTTGCAGCCGTGTAGGTCAGCATATTAAATATGCCGGCAAGTCACATAAGAGAGGGGTCAAAAGTAATCATCTATACTATATGCATATATGGCAGGTGGGGCTATAAGTTTTTAGCGAAAAGCAAGTTTTCTCCTACGTCAAGAGAGGGCTAAAAGCAAAAATATTACTACAAGGTTGGTTGTTAACGAGATGGTTCCGCCAACCAGTTCTCGTACCCGAGTTGTCAATAATTACCCTCATCAAATATATATAATTGTGTTGAGAAATCGAGATAACTTCAGTTCCTTTAGCTCAAGTTGTCCATGACCGTGGACACGGCTAATCGATTAGGTTGAGTACTCTGCAGAGTTTTGCACACGTTGCGCACAAGATTTGATCGCCTCCGAGTATGTCCTCGCACTTCAGGGTGTTTGAAGACCGGATGATCAAAACATGGTCTTTCAACGGGTCCCTCTGAATCCCTGTCGGTGCCCATCCATTCCTACCGTTCTTCTACATCTGCTAGCACCGCCTGTCCAGAGTCGCCTCGTTGTCCAACCAAGCCAGAGCCCATAATGACTTGTGGCTGTGCAGGTAAGCCTTGGGTCTTGAAAATATCCGTCCGTCTCTTTGAGCCTGGGTGAAGCTTTCCGCAGGATGTCATGGCCTCTCCAGCATCCCGGGTCATCCACTGGGTTCTCCAGGGAGCCGATCAATCGTCCTTCACCCAGAGTTGGATTGCGTCCGAGGTCTTGAAAATCTTGTCTTAACCGGTCTTTGATTACTAATTCAACCTCGCATCACTCGTGTTATGCACTCAACCGAAATCCCGTCTACTCAAGCATAGCCATATGAAATTTGTCGTCCTGGGGCCAAGTATCGGGGTTGTTGTGTGCCTACCACATGATACTACAACCTATACTAAAATTTCCAAGTACCTAAGCAGCATGCAATTGGGCATAGGATGGTAGAACTACGATGCATAAAACATAGGTGATAGTATGATCAAAGTGACTTGCCTGGTATTACTTGATGCAGATAGTCGCTCTCAAAATCCTGATAATTCTACTCGCCACACTCCGAGCAATCTATCGTAAATGAATAGCATTCAATAAACATTCATGCCAAAAAGGAAGAACCAAAAGAACATAAGAACAAAACATGTCTTTCTGCAAAATAACAACATACTAAGGTTTAATAAAAAAATAGGTTCTAAGTGTGTTGTAAAGTGAAGGTGCATGAATGAGATCAAAAGAGTTAATGGACGAGGAACCATTGCTATATAAGCTCGACTTGCATACAGTATGGGAGATGATCAAAATATTGGGAGAACAACATGAATGTTGTTTGACAAATAGTATAAGGCATAATAATTTATTTGTAGAAAGAATTTCTTGAAATGGAGCACTACAACATAAGTTATAGCGAATTGAAGTATGAATTGAATTTGCATTAAAAAGGTCAAGAGAAGTTGAACTGAAGTACGATGGTTATGTACAAAAATATATGCCATGAGTGTTTAGGGGTGAAATGAATCAATTGAAAAGGTGCTACTGTTTGCAAGGTAAGATCAAATGAATGTTCGAATACAAATTTGAATCGCTCAAATTTGTAAGGTTCAAAGTTCGAAACTAATGATGTACTGGATATAGGAGATCAATATGAGCGTGTAGAAAAAAGAATTACTAGATTTGAAATAGCGGATCAAAAGATACAAATATTTGAATATAACATTGAATCGGCTTAGAACGATGTGAACACTTTTAGGCACTAATAGATAAATCTGATTTGATCAAAATTATAAGTTGAAAAGTTAAAACTAATGATACAAACGGGAAGATTACTTTGATACGAATCCGACGCAATTGAATTCATCTAAAAAGGAGCTACGGATAAAAAGATATGATCAAAAGAAGTTTGAATATGAATATGAACAAATTTCGAAATTTGAAAATTTCGAAAAGTTGATATGATAGGTTCACACGATAGGTGGGATCAATATGAAACTCTAGGCGTTGGTTTCATCTAATTCGGATATACGAGTAAAAAGTTATGACTATTTGAAAAATCAGGGCCAAGCTGTTTTACGGAATAAAAGTGCTACGTCTAAAGGAATTCTAGTACTAATGTGTAAATACGAAGACTAAATATTATATCTAATTACTCTACCGTATACTAGTGTAGGAATACTAGTCTAGAAATAATAAACTATAGGAGTATAAAAAAATACGAAGAGAAATACCTTTAGAATGCAGAGTAAGAATTAATTTCAATGAGGAGTCGACTTCGAGAAAACCCACCGAAGAGAAAAGAATATTTTTATTTAATAAATCTAGTTAAACCAAAAGATTGATTTAACCCGAAATAGATGATTTTTGGATGCTCCTATAGATCTATATTTATAGGTGGAAGGGAGGTCTAATGGTCCATAGGTAGGCGATGTGGGACTAAATATATACGTAATGTAGGGAAACTAGAAAAAAGAAGTAAAAAGGTGCCTCATGGGCCAAAGGAATCGGCCGGCCGCGCACACAGCGCACGCACACGTGCTGGCTGGATCATGAGTTTTTTTTTTCAAATTTGTTTTTTTTTTCGAACGAACAACTTTTTTTAAAAAAAAAGAAGAAAAACGTATAAATGAAAAAGAGAGAACATTTTATAGACATATTATATACCAAAATTTTTCAGAATAAAATTTTCTAAAACATGAACATATTTTCAAAACAAAAAAAAATATTTTTTTTTAAAAATATTTTTTTGCAATAACTTTAAAATGAAAAGGAATTTGAATTTCGAATAAATTGCAAATACTTAAAATTTGAATCAAGACATAGTCTCTGATTTTGGAGGGTCATTTTGCTCCTCTTGTTTGATTTTTTTTTAATCAAAGGGTTTTGAAAATATTCAAACTCAAAATTGAAAAGGGATTCAAAATAGAAAATTTTGGGAAAGTCATTTTATTCCCTCTCATTTTTTTGAGAAGTTTCAAATTCCACTCAAGTTTCAATCACTCAAACAAACAAACAAACAATCAATCAAATAATTATATTAACATTCCAAAATTTATAATTTTGGGATGTTACACTTGGTTATTCTTGAGTGCCTCGGCATGAAACTCCCGCATCATAAAACAGTTTTCCCAAGAATGAGTGGTTGGACCTTCCGCTGTGCTATGTTGTGGACAGGGGCCCTTGAGCATCTCCTTATAGTTACGTGGTCTTTTGCCACTGAAGCCCCGATGCCCACCTTTCTTCTGACGCTGATTCTCGGTCCCGGTGTTACTATTGGCAACGAAATCAGTGACACGTTCCCGCTCCCTTTTCTTCCCTTGGCTCCCAGGGTTATTGTTGTAACGTCCCTGGGCCTGAGAATGGCCTCTGGATGACTCTCCCTTCTCGGCGTCGCTGACTTTGTCATCGTCCTCTCCGGGATCTTTGGTGCCATCTCACTCGGCATATCTAGTTAGGGTGTCCATCAACTCGCCCATATCCGGCACTTTCCGCTTGAGTCGCCCAAGTTTCAACACCAAGGGCTGGAACTGACAGTTTTTCTCCAAATATAGCACAGCCTGAGCCGTCATGATACCATTCGATGAATGGATTATCTCTGGAACCCGCCGTGTCCAATAATGGGCCGACTCATCTGAGCGCTGGACAAAGTGTTGTAAGTCGACAATAGTCATTGGACGCTTGCAAGTTCCTCTAAAGTTCTTGACAAAACATTCCTTCAACACGGCCCAGGTGTTGATGGACTTGGGCGGCAAATTCTTCAGCCAAGTGCGTGATGTCCCTTCGAGCATCATTGTAAAGTACTTGGCACACATCGCCTCGCTAACATCGAGCATGACCATCGCAAGCTCCTAACTCTCAACCCATGCTCCTGGCTCAAGGTCAGGCGTGTAGTTGGGAACCTTGCGCGGACCCTTAAAGTCCTTGGGCATATGCTCAATGCGGAGGGCGGGTGATAAACAGGGAATCCCTATGTTCCTGCCTCCTGACTTGTCGTGCGCTGGGGAAGGCCACACATAAACCTGATAGTTTTGACCCACCGTTGTTGCCGCCGCCATTAGATGGGCGGCTCGTGCTACATCCACAAGGTCTTCGGCATGTGTGCCTGGCAATCTAGGCGGGTTGGTCTGCGGATGTCGATGCTGCTCACTGCTAGACACCATGGGTAACTCGTTACGACGACTCCTGGTATGGCTTGCGTGAGGTGTAGAGTGCAGCCAATCACGACTATACGAGTACTGCGCCTGTTGGATCACCGCCGTTTTCAACATATCGATGGCGTTCCTTGCTTCCACCTCAGCTACAGAGTTTCCGTGAGTGGGAAGAGACTCTAAGTTGCGGGTCATGGCCAACACATTGTTAACGGGGTTAGAAAAGTGACCCTGCGGCGTCTGGAAGTGTGGTGGCTGTGCCGGCATTGGCCGAGGCGACTGTGGATTGGGCGGCGGCTGAGCTGGCTCAACCTGCTGAGTGACTCGCCATGGTGGGTTAGGTTCCATCCCAGGGGTATGTGGGCTGTCAAAGAGCCGGGTAGGGTTTAGATCGGCCGGCAAACGATTATGATGCCTCCTCTGGTGAACCGCATCCGAAGTGCGTTGTTGGCGTTCAAGCCACCATCCCTGAACCCTTAGCCGTTTTGTCTCCGCGAAGATCTGGGCCTGCTGGCTCGCCATCCGGGTGGCCTCGACTTCGATCTTGTGCTGGATCTTGGTCATCTCCTCCCTGAGCTTTGCCAATTCTGCGTTAACCTCTTCTTGGTTCTCCGTGGTCACGGCGACCATCGTGAGTTTAGACATCTCCACCACTAGATCCGCCATGGCCTGAGCCGGAGTCTTCCCTGACCCGGTGGCTTCGTTGTTATCCTCCGCGGTCGGCCGAGTCGCTGCTCCTCGTGCCATGTAGATGGCGACCTGATGATGAGGTTCATGGAAATCCTCGGGAATCGCCGCCTCGGGAAAACCCTCAAGCCACCCTTCATGGAGGGGGTAGATTGAATTTGTATCGCCCATCGATGACTCGTCGTCCGAGTTGACAGGAGTGTTCTCCTCAATCATCAGCTCATCCGGTAGGTTGACCCCCTCCGTAAAACCAACAAAAGCATGGCGCCGCCTGAACTGACGTTTGGCGGGTTGAGTGAACCGAGCCGGCTTGACGATGTCAGTGTAGATGTCCGACTCATGTACAGGAATGCCAAACTTGCCAATGAAGACCTGGATCTTGTCGAAGGGGACCCGGTAACCAGATTCGATTCAATCGGCGTCAGGCCCCCACTGAGAGTTTTCGATGTAGTACTTCCCGCGGCGACTTTTTGTCATGAGGCCGACTGCGTAGCTCCCAATCACTAGAATGGCTCCCTTTGATAACTCAACTCCACAGTGAGGTAGCCCCACGGTGGTCGCCAACAACGCTAGAAGGAGGGCCGGTCTTTGGGTCACAAGTGATGCGTCGCCATGAGCCTGACTCGGCCCAATAGGACGGGTCAGGGAACGGATAATATCCCAACATTGTAGGTAAAAGCATTGATGTGGTACATGCTATTGGATGATATAGGATCGTGGGACTGGAACCGCTTCAAGCTGGAATTTCGTCAAAAGATTTATTCTATGCATCTAGTTCATCGTGATCAAAACTATATATATATATATCGTGAAGGAGAAAGCATTGCTCAAGCATGGGGGAGGCTTAAATCTATGATTCACACTTTCCCCAACCATGAGCTTTCAATAGAAATGATTATACAAAACTTTTAAGCTCGGCTTTCTCTTGATGATCAATTAATACTCGATTTCTCTTCCACTCGTTCCGACATGAAGAGAACTATTGATTTCAAATGGGATCTTTTGGAAAAAATTAAACACGACTCTTTAGATTGGGAACTCGACAAATGTAAAGAGTCAGGTATAAAGCTTGAGTTTGATTGTGTTAAATCTTGTGTGGAAACTGATACTTTTCATAAGTTTAGCAATAAATATGCACTCGACTCTGAACTAGTAGCTTCTTTCCGTGAATCGTTTGCTACTCATGTTGATCTTCCTAAGGAGAAGTGGTTTAAATTTCATCCACCTATTGGAAAATTATTAGAGGAACCTATTAAAGTTAAAGAAGAAACAATTGTTTACCATGTTGGTCAAATTATGCCTACTTCTTATATTGAGAAACCACTTTTTCCTGTTAGGATTAAGGAACATGATAAAGCTGCAAATGTGGTTAACAACATTCATATCTGGACACCTAAACCTTCATAACAGAAGCACTTAGTCCCGGGCTTGGGTTTAATCTGGGGTCTCTTCATTAGTGCAGCAACTGCTTTGCCGTTTCACAAAGTATCCCGTCTAGCCCTTGCCTTTCTCGAAACTTTAGTGGTTTTACTAACCATCAACTATTGATGCTCCTTCTTGATTTCTACTTTCGCAGTGTCAAACATCGCGAATCGCTCAAGGATCATTGTATCTATCCTTCATATGTTATAGTTCATCACGAAGCTCTCACAGCTTGGTGGCAGTGACTTTGGAGAACCATCACTATCTCATCTGGAAGATTAACTCCCACTTGATTCAAGCGATTGTCGTACTCAGACAATCTGAGCACATGCGGAATGATTGAGCTTTTCTCCTTTACTTTGTGTACAAAGAATCTTGTCGGAGATCTCGTACCTCTTAACAAGAGCACAAGCATGAAATCACAATTTCATCTCTTTAGAACATCACTTATGTTCCGTGACGTTTCAAAACGTCTTCGGCGCCTTGCTTCTAAGCCATTAAGTATTTTGCACTGAACTATCGTGTAGTCATCAGAAACGTGTATGTCGGATGTTCACAGCATCCACAGACGACGCTCGAGGTGCAGCACACTGAGTGGTGCATTAAGGACATAAGCCTTCTGCGCAGCAACGAGGACAATCCTATGCAAAGTTTGCTACTATCAACTTTCAACTAAATTTTCTCTAGGAACATATAAAAACAGTAGAGCTATAGCGCAAGCTACATCGTAATTCGCAAAGACCATTAGACTATGTTCATGAAAATTAGTTCAATTAATCATATTACTCAAGAACTCCCACTCAAAAAGTACATCTCTCTAGTCATTTGAGTGGTACATGATCCAAATCCACTATCTCAAGTCCGATCATCACGTGAGTCGAGAATAGTTTCAGTGGTAAGCATCTCTATGCTAATCATATCAACTATACGATTCATGCTCGACCCTTCGGTCTCATGTGTTCCGAGGCCATGTCTGCACATGCTAGGCTCGTCAAGCTTAACCCGAGTGTTCCGCGTGTGCAATTGTTTTGCACCCGTTGTATGTGAACGTTGAGTCTATCACACCCGATCATCACGTGGTGTCTCGAAACGAAGAACTGTCGCAACAGTGCACAGTCAGGGAGAACACAATTTCGTCTTGAAATTTTAGTGAGAGATCACCTCATAATGCTACCGTCGTTCTAAGCAAGATAAAGTGCATAAAGGATTAACATCGCATGCAATTCATAAGTGACATGATATGGCCATCATCATGTGCTTCTTGATCTCCATCACCAAAGCACCGACACGATCTTCTTGTCACCGGCATCACACCATGATCTCCATCATCATGATCTCCATCAATGTGTCGCCATCGGGGTTGTCGTGCTACTCATGCTATTACTACTAAAGCTACGTCCTAGCAATATAGTAAACGCATCTGCAAGCACAAACATTAGTTTAAAGAGAACCCTATGGCTCCTGCCGGTTGCCGTACCATCGACGTGCAAATCGATATTAACTATTACAACATGATCATCTCATACATCCAATATATCACATCACATTGTTGGACATATCAAATCACAAGCATACCCTGCAAAAACACGTTAGACGTCCTCTAATTGTTGTTGCATGTTTTACGTGGTGACCATGGGTATCTAGTAGGATCGCATCTTACTTACGCAAACACCACAACGGAGATATATGAATTGCTATTTAACCTCATCCAAGGACCTCCTCGGTCAAATCTGATTCAACTAAAGTTGGAGAAACCGACACTCGCCGGTCATCTTTGAGCAACGAAGTTACTTGTAGCGATGAAATGTCTATTAACCTCACTCCAAGGATGAAACCGACACTCCAAGGATGAATTGCTATTTAACCTCATCCAAGGACCAGTCTTTCGTAAGCGTACGAGTAATGTCGGTCCGAGCCGCTTCGATCCAACAATACCGCGGAATCAAGAAAAGACTAAGGAGGGCAGCAAGACGCACATCACCACCCACAAAAACTTTTGTGTTCTACTCGAGATTACATCTACGCATGAACCTAGCTCTAATACCACTGTTGGGGAACGTCGCATGGGAAACAAAAATTTTCCTACGCGCACAAAGACCTATCATGGTGATGCCCATCTACGAGAGGGGATTTCTGATCTACGTACCCTTGTAGATCACACAGCAGAAGCGTTAGTGAACGCGGTTGATGTAGTAGAACGTCCTCACGTCCCTCGATCCGCCCCGCGAACCGTCCCACGAACCGTCCCGCTATCCGTCCCACGATCTAGTGTCGAACGGATGGCACCTCCGCGTTCAGCACACGTACAGCTCGACGATGATCTCGTCCTTCTTAATCCAGCAAGAGAGACGGAGAGGTAGATGAGTTCTCCGGCAGCGTGACGGCGCTCCAGAGGTTGGTGATGATCTAATCTCGGCAGGGCTCCTCCCGAGCTCCGCAGAGATGCGATCTAGAGGTAAAACCGTGGAGGTATGTGGTCGGGCTGCCTTTGAAAAGTTGTCTCAAATCAGCCCTAATTGCTCCATATATATAGGAGGAGGGAGGGGAGGCTTGCCTTGAGGATCAAGGAGCCCCAAGGGCTGCGCCACCAAGGGGAGGAGGAGTCCTCCTCCAATCCTAGTCCAACTAGGATTGGAAGGTGGAGTCCTTCTCTCTTTTCCTACCTTTCCTCTTTTTTTTTCTTTCTCTTCTTTTGGGTTTTTCTTTCTCTTGCGCAAGACAGCCTTGGGCTGACCCGACCTACTTGGTGCGCCGCCCCCAAGGTCCTTGGGCCCTCCCGGGTGGGTGGTCCCCCCTCCCGGTGAAGATCGGGAACCCATTCGTCATTCCTGGTACATTACCGGTAATGCCCGAAAACCTTCCGGTAACCAAATGAAGTCATCCTATATATCAATCTTCGTTTCCGAACCATTCCGGAAACCCTCGTGACGTCCGTGATCTTATCTAGGACTCCTAACAACATTCGGTAACCAACCATATAACTCAAATACGCATAAAACAACGTCGAACCTTAAGTGTGCAGACCCTGCGGGTTCGAGAACTATGTAGACATGACCCGAGTGACTCCTCGGTCAATATCCAATAGCGGGACCTGGATGCCCATATTGGATCCTACATATTCTACGAAGATCTTATCGTTTGAACCTCAGTGCCAAGGATTCATATAATCCCGTATGTCATTCCTTTTGTCCTTCGGTATGTTACTTGCCCGAGATTCGATCGTCAGTATCCGCATACCTATTTCAATCTCGTTTACCGGCAAGTCTCTTTACTCGTTCCGTAATACAAGATCCCGCAACTTAGACTAAGTCACATTGCTTGCAAGGCTTGTGTGTGATGTTGTATTACCGAGTGGGCCCCGAGATACATCTCCGTCACACGGAGTGACAAATCCCAGTCTCGATCCATACCTACTCAACGAACACCTTCGGAGATACCTGTAGAGCATCTTTATAGTCACCCAGTTACATTGCAACGTCTGATACACACAAAGCGTTCCTCCGGTGTCAGTGAGTTATATGATCTCATGGTCATAGGAACAAATACTTGACACGCAGAAAACAGTAGCAACAAAATGACACGATCAACATGCTACGTCTATTAGTTTGGGTCTAGTCCATCACATGATTCTCCTAGTGATGTGATCCCGTTACCAAGTGACAACACTTGCCTATGGTCAGGAAACCTTGACCATCTTTGATCAACGAGCTAGTCAACTAGAGGCTTACTAGGGCATATTTTGTCTATGTATCCACACATGCACTGTGTTTCCAATCAATACAATTATAGCATGGATAATAAACGATTATCATGAACGAAGAAATATAATAATAACTAATTTATTATTGCCTCTAGGGCATATCCAACAAGTACGTCTCTGTTGGAGCGGTGTGGAGGCACAATGCTCCGCAAGATGCCACTAAGTCCACCGTATTCTCCTCACGCCCTCACACAATGCGAAGTGTCATGATTCCACTAAGTGGTTCCCTTGAAGGTGGTAACCAAACATTTACAACAAGGTTGGGGCTCTCTCTCCACAATTCAATTGGAGGCTCCCAACAAAACCACGGAGCTTCACCACAATGGAATGTGTATCCTTGGCGACTTCTTGCGTCTAGGGTGCTCAAACACGAAGAGTAACAAAATCCACACAAGAAGTTGGGGGGGGGGGTCAATTTTCCTTGGTGGAAGTGTAGATCTAGGTCTCCTCCTTCAATCCCTAGCAAGACAACATGTTTGGGTGGATAGGGAGTGAGATCGGGCAAGAAATATTGAGTACATCAATGGTGGAGAGAGAGAGAGGTGAGAGATAAGAGGGGGGAGGAAGAAATCCATCCTTGTATATGCCCCCCAGATTTCTAACCGTTACAACCACTTCTTACACTCGGTGGTACAACCGGTTGCCAGTTTGTAACATCCCAAACTTTGGAAATGTTATATTAATAATTGAATGATTGATTGTTTAAATGAATTTGAGTGAAATTTGAAACTTCTGAAACTTTAAAACCGAGAGGAATAAAATGACTTTCCTTTTTTTTATTTTTGAATTTCGAATTCATCCAATCCAAACCACTAAGAGAAGATGACATGACTTCTTCAAAATAAAGGATTTGGGAAAAGGTAGATTTTGAAAATAATCCTTTTTGGAATCTATTTCATATTTGGTCCCATTTAAAAGTTCGAAGAAATCCAAAGTTCCTTTGCCCCAAATTCAAAATATTGAGAGGAGCAATATGACACTCCAAACTAGGGGCACTGAAATTTTATTTGCACTTATAAAAAAATCCAGTAAACTATTTTGAAAATATTTCATAGCAGGTTTCAAAAGCAATTTTAAGTAGTTTTAAATTTGTTTTTGTCCAAAAATAAAATACATGGAAAATAGGGTAAAATTATTCCCTTGAATATAAAAATGGAGAGAAATGAATTTGAGACCATTTTGGTATTTTCAAAATGATTTCTTTGCATTTTATTTAAAACAGTAGCACTGTTTGGATTATGATAATTTGTGAGATTTTTATTTGGCCTTGAAAATATGTTCATCTTGTTGGAAATCTTTTTGTGAAAATTTTGATATATAATATGTCTATATAGCACTTTTATTTATTCATAGTTCTTTTTTTCATGTTCTTGGGAAAAAACAAAGAGTCAAGCCTAGCCCAAGATGAGGTTGTCCCCTACCTCACGAGAGCTCTAGTTTGCGAGGCTCCACAACACATCTCCATGGTCATGGTTGCACGATCCCTGTGTTCGGGCCCCCTTTTCCTTCCGACCCACGCCCTAGGAAGCTTCCCCACCGCTCTGCACCTTCCTTCTTCGCCCCCTGTGCTTATATGGCCATCAAGGCCGAGATTTTCGCTCGCCGAAAATCCTGTGATGGCAGGATTTTTCTCCTCTTGCCACCACGCACTCGACCATCCTCCCCCCTATATAAAGCCCTCCGGACGTCCCTCTTATTTCCCTCGACCCATTTTCTACATAGGATCCCAAATCACCCTCCCCATCGAGAGCAATTGCTCGCCGGAGTTCGTGAACTCCGGTAGCTTCTCCACTGTCGTACGGGGACCGCTTGCTCCTGCACCGGCCTCCTCCGAGGTTGTGGAGACCTCCTCTTCCACGTCCGTGACTCTCACTTCGCGTAGGACCACCCTGTGGCCGGATCTGAGCTCATCTACTTCTTCTTCCCCAACTCCGACGACTACTCCGGTGAGATCCACGAAATCTCGTATTTCAGTTTTTTCACAAAAAATAGCAATCTTAGAAAAATCATATCTATTAGTATACTTATCCAAATTGAGTGATTCTTTTTGCTGTAGTTTCAGAATTTTATGAAGTTTCTCATGGTGCGCTTGGATTTCAAATTTGAGTACCTTAATTCTGTATTAGTTTAAATCACTAGTTTGGCCATATCTTGAGTTTTATGACAAATTTTTGATTGATTCTTTTTTGCTACTAGTCACTAGTGACTTTATTTACCAGTATATACAATTTTCGAATTTTTTAGAGTATTTTCAATTAGGGTTTTAAGCAAAACAGAATTTGTTTTAGTTCTTTTTTAGGTTTATTGCTATTTCTTTTGTATTAATTGTTTTTAATTTGTTTTCTTTTGTAATTGTGACAACTTATATTTTGTTTTGTGTTAGCTAACAATAGCTTTTCAACAACAACAACAAAATATTATTTTATTTATTTTTATTTGATTGTATGGAATCAATTCTAGTTCAATAATAACTTGCAAATTGATTTCATTGCCAAATTAAATTCCTATTTGATAATACTTTATATAAATTATTTTATGAGTTTTTCTCTGTTAACTTTAGTTTAGATAAGAAACAATTTGTATCAAAGTTGAAATTGTTTTTGATTTAATTCAAGGTTAACATTGTTTTGATCATAAGTAGAGTTTAACGAAAACTTTTCAATTACTTCTCTTTGCTAATAAAATTTTATGAAAAAAACTTTCTATTATTTTTAGTGTTTTCATTGATGTTAAGTTTAATTAGGACAAAAACTATTTTGTGTTGTTGTAGTAGAACACTCCATAGTTTATCTTGTGATAGGCACGTGGGCGACATTTATCTGCATCAACCTCATCAGGCAAGTTCACATTGATCATCTTTTTACCTATGGTTTTATTGCATTATTTCAACCTCTTCCACCCAGTGCATACAAAGTAGGTACTTGGAAATTTGGTTCTTGAGTAGTATCTTGTGATAGGCACCCATAAACCCTTGTTACTTTGGCCGGGACGTTATTTTGCTATGCTTCTAATTGATGAGGTTTGGTTGAGTGTTTATCATGAGTGTTATGAGAACTTAATAATCAAGACCTGAAGACTTCAAGACTTTCAAGACCGCATGATGCAATGTACCTATGGGTGAAGGATGGACTAGATGGGCACCCTGGAGAAGCCACTGGATGACTCGGGATGCATAGGGAAGCGCCATGACATCTTGCGGAAAGCTTCACCTAGGCACGAAGAGATGGACGGATACTTCAAGATCTGAGGCTTACCTGCACAGCCACAAGTCATTATGGCCTCTGGCTTGGTTGAAAATCGTGGTGACTCTGGACGGGCGGTGCTACGAGATGTAGAAGAACAGTAGGATTGGATGGGCACTGATAGTGTCTCAGAGGAACCCTTTGGAAGACCATGTTGTGGGTATTAATGATGTGGGTATTATTGATAACTTGGGTATGAGAAATGGTTGGTGGCACCTTGTCATTAACAACCAACCATGTAGTAAATTTTGCTTTTAGCCCCTCTCTTGTTGTAGGAATTTTTTTGCCTTACGCAAAACTTAAACTACAGCCCCACCTGCCATATACGCATTTAGTATAGATGATATTTTCACCCCTCTCTTTTGTGACTTGCCTACATATTCAACATGTTGACCTACACAGCTGCAACGTCTTATGTTGCAGATACTTCTACGACGAGTAAGAGTACAATTCAGGGTTAGGGTCTGCACTCAACCTGCCGTTGCTGCTTATTGGGACTCCACTCCCATTGACCATTTCCGCTGAGATTTCGAGCTATATTTAAGTTTCACGTTATTTACATGTGATTGCACTTTGATATATACATTGATGTATTTTGTGTGCCAACATACTGATCCAGAGATGGCACAGAACACATAGAGGCTTGACTCGTTTTGAGTTGGGTCGCTACCGAAATATGGTATTGGAGCACATGTTGACTGTAGGACGTGACCCTAGGAAATGGCTTAGAAATAGGAATACCTTGATTGGAACAACTTTTTTTTTCACTACTCTCATACCTCCTGATTCTTTTACTAGAACTTCCCTATTTCAAACTATAGATGGAGAACTATATTCTGAATGAAAGAGAGCACTACAAAGATATTATAGGAGGCCTGTTTCTCATGGAGCTGGTACAGATGATGAAGTTGCCGATACCTGAGATCAAGGTAAATAAGAGGAAGTCTGGATTTTGGGGTGTCAGAACTAAAGTTTTTGAACGTAAAGAAGACCCCAAGACTGAAGACATCAATTATGGCACATTGACCCATGACTGTGATATGGTCATGAAAACCGTTGTTCATGATGTTATCGCACGTTTGAGCTATCGTCATCGTGTTGAGTTAGGTACTCACTACTTTGGAAGGCTTGGATGGCAGAAGCCTGATGGAACACACATCATCTTGACGGACGAACAAAAGAGGAAATTTTCACCTGTAGTGGTGTATAATCAAGAAATGGAACATTATATCAAGGAACTTCAAATGGACCTTCTCTCCGAATTATTTGACAATGACGCACTCCGTGAGAGTGTCAAGGCCGAGAAACTGAAGGTAGCCAACGTGAAGAAACACGATCACGAGATTCAGAAGCTTCGTCATGACTTGAATAATAGTCAGGCCATGGCACATGTTGGTGATGTTGAAATCCACAAGCTCAAGAGACAACTCCTGGAACTACAAGGACGACATCGAAAACTCCACGTCAACAGGGATAATATGACAGAAGAACTTGAGAAGATCAAGAATGACAAGAAGAAGCCCACTGATGATCTAGACATGATATGAGCTAGCTTAGTAGTAGTAGCCCCACCATGATAGAAATAAAGATGAATGTTATTGCGTATTGTTTGATCGACCATACCAACCTTATGTGGGTGGTGATACTATAGTATTGGTTGAACTATATGACTGTGTGGTCTTGAGTTTTGATACTTTTGTGTCTTTGTGTTGTTCGTACTTTCGCTATCTCTCTTACTCATCTCATCCCTAAAACCTTGGACCCAATAGTTGGCGTATGAAATTGGACTAGTAATCTCTCGACCAATGGCCCAGCTGGAGGCTGAAATGTGGATTCAGAACATGTAGAACCACTTTGGGAGTAGTTTGATTTCAAGGAAATATGAAGTGGCACACGCTCTTCAGTACTTTACACAAAGTGCTGCTATCTCGTGGGAAATGCATCACGCCATACAAGGATTTAATGGAGCAGAAACTTGGGAATAATGCAAGAAGACTCTGTTAAGATCCCGTTTCTTTCAAAAGCGCTATGATAACCCGATGCAGAAGCCTTGTGCATGCAAGATCTATGAAGAAATAGGACACACCCAGGAAGAACACAAGGATGGATGCCCTCATTGTGAAGAAAATCACCAAACTGAGGAGTGCCCAAGTAGTCAGGTGACTTGTTTCTTGTGTGAAGGAACCACCCACTACCCAGCTCAGTGTCACATTTACCCCAAGGTGCAACAAGTTGTCAAGCAACATAAAAAAGCAATGAAGGAAACCCTCAAGAAGAATATTTTAGAAGAACCCGTGGTGAAGGAAGATATAGAAGACCCTGATGGACAAGGTCTAACCAAATTTTTCTCCAACGCATGCTACTCATGTGGAGAAGGAAACCTTTCACAAGATTGCACAAAGGAAAGCCAAGAGTATCTGGGAGACTTCCCGACAGAAAAAGTAGAGTTTGACCCACATGAAATGGAAGAACTGATCAGAACGAAGAAGTCCAGAAAGAAGAGAAAGTGCATCGGGAAGAGCCAAATCCTTGCAGAGAAGGACCTGAGTTATATCCCATGTTTTAAATGCAAGGCCTTAGGTCACTGTGCCAATATGTAGCCAGGAAGGAAGAAGGAAACCTAAGGAGCAAAAGCAAACACGAAGAAGCCTAGAGACTTGTCCGAAGTCATCTGTTTTTGTTGCAAGGAAGGAGGACATTATGTTAATAAATGTCCACACGAGAAGAAACCTAGAATGGAGTGGATAAGTTTGGACGATGGCAATAAGTGTAACATGAAGCACTCTTGTTTTCATGAGATTTTGGAGATGAATTTTGTAATGGAAGTCTCAGAGATTGTAATAATTTCAGGAATCAATAAAATTTATTGTGTCATGATTTTCCTATGTTGAATTGTATGAGTTGTTGCTCCATAAACAAAGATCTCTGACCATTTTCGAGGATATGAGAAAATATGGTCTACGCAGGCATGCGTATCTTTTATGTTAAGTGTGGTAGCACCCGATAAAAACCACAAGAACCAAGGAATAAAGAAAGTACCATTCCCACTAAGGAGTGTTTGGATAAATGAATACAGGTAATGCGGGATCATATCAAACTATGGGGACGACGATAGTTGAAATAATGTACCTTGGAATTGGAATTTTGAGAAGAGATTGAGTATGATGAACCAACACTTTTATTAGTAAACAGACCAATGGAAAGGGAAAAAATGTATTCAAGGAGTACAACCTGTACCAAGGATGCATCCCAAGATTTTCATGAAGCTTTCCCCAAGAGCATGAAGCAATAAGCTATGACGAGTCAACAAACGTTTTCTTAGGAGCATACAAAAACCTGAGAGTGGTGAAGATACGATAGCTGTTTTGTCCAGCTTGCAGAACCAATGGATTTATCCGAACTTCGTTCGTGGACAAGAAAAATTCTGCAATGCTTGTGAACGCCCAAGTGTTAGAATACGAGATTCGCTAAACCTTATACAAGGTAATGATTTCAGTGCAACATGGCTTGGCCACCATGACGACTTACTCTTATCATTCTCTTGCTATTCGAAATGGTAAATCTGAGAGACTTACCCATAGTGTGAGACGACGTTCTTTGAAGCTTTTGTTTAAGCCTTAGAATGGTATGATGAAAGCCCATGTACATGGCAATTGTTGTCACGCATAGGAAATTTTACGATGAGGATGAAGCCAAGACCCTTCTCACTGCAGAATAACCACAAATGGTAGACCACCATGAGAATCATCGATAGGTTATCTAGAATGGTCACGAGACTTGTCACTTAAGAAGACCCAATGACGGAAGAAGCTTATATCAACGAAAGAACACCGGATTTTGAGGGACCAGTAACCCTCATTCTAAGTGTGGTAGCACCCCACTTTGCAAGACAATGGATTTGTTAGAAGACCCCCAAACCCTAACCTTTTTCTTTCTAGCCTCTTCGAATCTTGAGGACTAGATTCATTTTAAGTGTGGTAGGTTTGTAACATCCCAAACTTTGGAATGTTATATTAATAATTGAATGATTGATTGTTTAAATAAATTTGAGTGAAATTTGAAACTTTTGAAACTTTAAAACTGAGAGGAATAATATTACTTTCCCTTTTTTCTTTTTGACTTTCAAATTCATCCAATCCAAACCACTCAGAGAAGATGACATGACTTATTCAAAATAAAGGATTCGGAAAAAGGTGGATTTTGAAAATAATCCTTTCTGGGATCTCTTTCATATTTGGTCCTATTTAAAAGTTTGAAGGAATCCAAAGTTCCTTTGCCCCAAATTCAAAATATTGAGAGCAATATGACACTCCAAACCACGGGCATTGAAATTTTATTTGCACTTATAAAAAAATTCAGAATACTATTTTGAAAATATTTAATAGTAGGTTTTAAAAGCAATTCTTTTGAAGTGGTTTTTAAATTTATTTTTATCCAAAAATAAAATACATTGAAAATAGGGTAAAATGATTCCCTTCAATATAAAAATGGAGAGAAATGAATTTGAGACCATTTTGGTATTTTCAAAATCATTTCTTTGCATTTTTTAAAATAGTAGCACTCTTTGGATCATTAGAATTTGTGGGATTTTTGTTTCGCCTTGAAAATATGTTCATCTTGTTGGAAATATTTTTCTGCAAAATTTGATATATAATATGTCTATATAGAACTTTCATTTATTCATAGTTCTTTTTTTTCTCGGTCTTGCAGAAAAACAAAGAGTCAAGGCCAGCGCAAGATGAGGTTGTCCCCTACCTCACGAGAGCTCCAGTTTGCGAGGCTCAAAATCGCATCTCCATGGCCATGGCTACACGATCCCCGCGCCCGGACCCCCTTTTCCTTTCGACCCACGCCCTAGGAAGCTTCCCCACCGCTCTGCACCTTCCTTCTTCACCCCCTGTGCTTTTATGGCCATCAAGGCCGAGATTTTCGCTCACCGAAAATCCGGTGATGGCTGGATTTTTTTCCTCTTGCCACCACGCACTCGGCCATCCTCCCCCTATCTAAAGCCCTCCGGACATCCCACTCATTTCCCTCGACCGATTTTTCTACTGAGGATCCCAAATCACCCTCCCCACCCAGAGGAATTGCTCCCCGGAGTTCGCGAACTCCGGTAGCTTCTCCACCATTGTTTCAGGACCGCTTTGTCCTGAACCGGCCTCCTGCGAGGTTGTAGATAACTCCTCTTCCACGTCCTTGTCTCTCATGTCGCGTAGGACCACCCTATCACCGGATCTGAGCTCATCTACTTCTTCTTCCCCAACTTTGGCTACTACTCCACTGAGATCCACGAAATCTCGTATTTCAGTTTTTTCACAAAAATAGCAATTTTAGAAAAATCATATCTATTTATCTACTTATCCAAATTGAGTGATTCTGTTTGCTGTAGTTTCAGAATTTTTTGAATTTTCTCATGGTGTGCTTGGATTTCAAATTTGAGCAATTTCATTTTGTATTTGTTTAATTTTGTTTAAATCACTAGTTTGGCCATATCCTGAGTTTTATGATAAATTTTTGACTGATTCTTTTTGCTACTAGTCACTAGTGACTTTATTTATCAGTATGTACAATTTTAGAATTTTTAGAGTATTTTAAATTAGGGTTGTAAACAAAACAGAATCTATTTTAGTTCTTTTTAGGTTTATTTCTATTTATTTTATATTAATTGTTTTTAATTTGTTTTCTTTTGTAATTGTGACAGGTTATATTTTATTTTCTGTTTGTTAACAGTGCTTTTCAACAACAACAACAAAATATTATTTTAATTATTTTTATTTAATTGCATGGAATCAATTCTAGTTCAATATTAACTTGCAAATTGATTTCATTGCCAAATTTAATTCCTTTTTGAAAATACTTTATATAAATTGTTTTATGAGTTTTATTTTGTGTTAACTTTAGTTTAGATCAGAAACAATTTGTATCAAAGTTGAAATTGTTTTTGATTAATTCAAGGTTAACATTGTTTTGATCATAAGTAGAGTTTAATAAAAACTTTTCAATTACTTCTTTTTGCTAATAAAATTTTATGAGAAATATTTTCTATTATTTTTAGTGTTTTCATTGTTGTTAAGTTTAATTAGGACAAAAACTATTTTATGTTGTTGTAGTAGAACACTCTATAGTTTATCTTTGAAGTTCTTTCAGATTCTTATTTGATCGTTCTTACTGAGTTTTATTACATCAATTTTAATTGTTGTTTGTTATTGATTGTTAGGATGATTGCTTGTATGATTGCTTATGTGAATACTATGTTTGATTATACAGATTTCATCGGAGAGCGAGGAATAGTTCTATCAAGTTATGTCCCGTGAGCGACATTTATCTTCATCAACCTCGCTAGGCAAGTTCACATTGATCATGTTTTTATTTATGGTTTTATTGCATTATTTTGACCTCTTCCACCTAGTGCATGCAAAGTAGGTACTTGGAAATTTGGTTCTTGAGTAGTATCTTTTGATAGGCACCCATAAACCCTTGTTACTTTGGTCGGGACGTTATTTTGCTATGCTTCTAATTGACGGTGTTTGGTTGAGTGTTTATTACGAGTGTTGTGAGAACTTAATAATCAAGGCCTGAGGACTTCAAGAATTTCAAGACCGCATGATGAAATATACCTCTGGGTGAAGAATGGACTAGATGGGCACCCTAGAGAAGCCAGTGGATGACCCGGAATGCATGGGGAAGCGCCATGGCATCTTGCGGAAAGCTTCACCCAGGCACGAAGAGATGGACGGATACTTCAAGACCTGAGGCTTACCTGCACAGCCACAAGTCATTATGGGCTCTGGCTTGGTTGGACATCGTGGTGACTCTGGACGGGCGGTGCTACGAGATGTAGAAGAACGGTAGGATTGGATGGGCACTGATAGTGTCTCAGAGGAACCCTTTGGAAGACCATGTTTTGATAATCCGGTTCTCAAACACCCTGAAGTCCGAGGACTTCAACGGAGGCGATCAAATCTTGTGAGGAACGTGTGCAAAACTCTGTAGAGTACTCAAACCTAATCGATTAGTCGTGTCCATGGTCATGGACAACTTGAGCCAAAGGAAATAAACTATTAGGAATTCTCAGCACCAATAACTTAATGATGTGGGTATTATTGATAACTTGGGTATGAGAAATGGTTGGTGGAACCTTCTCATTAACCACCAACCATGTAGTAAATTTTGCTTTTAGCCCCTCTCTTGTTGTAGGAATTTTTTTGCTTTACGCAAAACTTAAACTACAACCCCACCTGCCATATATGCATTTAGTATAGATGCTATTTTCACCCCTCTCTTTTGTGACTTGCCGGTATATTCAATATGTTGACCTACACGGCTGCAACGTCTGATGTTGCAGATACTTCTACGATGAGTAAGAGTACGATTCAGGGTTACGGTCTGCACTCAACCTGCCGTTTGTGTTTATTGGGACTCCACTCCCATTGATTGTTTCCACTGAGATTTCGAGGTATATATCAGTTTTACATTATTTACATGTGATTGCACTTTGATATATACATTGATGCACTGTATGTGCCAACATACTGATCGAGGGATGGCGTAGAACCCACAGAGGCTTGACTCGTTTTGAGTCGGGTTGCTGCACAGGGCTGTACAACCGGTCTTCCTAGATTAGCGGAACAACCGGCCAACCACCTCCCAACAACCGGGCCAAAACAGAGAGTTTGCCGTGAGGTTCCACCAGCCATGGCCGCTGGGAGTGTTTAAGTCCCAAGCAGTACAACTGCTTGGAACATTGGTAGTGCCGACTATAATTAATATAGCGGCACAACCGGGCCACCACCGCTCAACAGTCGCAATGAAACAGAGTCGTGACCGGTTGTGGACCGGTGCCGGGCCGGTACAACCGGCCAGGTGTTGAACGGTACAACCACCCATGGCAGCAGTACAACCGGTCAGTTAGAAAAGCTGTGGCCTCTCTCCCAATGATGCAATGGAACGAGGTGGGTGAAAAAGTGTGTTAGAAGAATTGATTCACCCATAGTCTTCCAATGTGGATTCCCTCTTAATAGTACGGGATCCCTACAACCAAACAAAATAAACACGTAGGGAACACGTCTTCGATATTTTCCGTTTGGAGGGAATACCCAACTGTCTGTGTCAAACATATGATACCTGTATACCTGACACTTGATTAGATAACATAGTGAGTTGTCATCATCACCAAAACACTTAAGCTCGAGAATGCCCTTACAATATCCCCCTTTTTGGTGGATGATGACAACAACACGACTTGCATAGATGGTCTCTAAAGTAGAAGCGGAGCTCCCCCTCGTTGTGTGCCCCAGATGAGACATAAACATGAATTGGAGCTCCCCCTTGGTTTTAGAGACCATCTAAAGGGTACATAGAGGAATTAACATTAAGGAGCATATGTACGAGATAACTGATAGATGTGAGGGTCCCTGTCTTTCGATGAGATGGTGGCTATTGATTTGGTGGAGATGACTTTGATGATCCGACTAAAAACATGCATGACGTTGCGCCTTAGCAATCGCTAAACCAACTCCAAGAGGTTATTGACCATGCCGGAGCACGATCAACCTGACCATGAAGGTCTATTCCTGCAAGCAATCGAAAGACAAGCAATAATATGATATTGCAATCTGAATATTTTGAAATTTGATGAAGTATTGATAAGGGTGAGGATCCGAATGTGGTCTTAGTCTGGTCGTTGGACACAAACGAAGTACACGAAGTTGCAATGGCTAACTTTTAACTAAACAAATCCCAAGAAAAAAGCTACTAGGTTGATCTACTTATATAGAAGCAAGGGGTGGCGCCAAGGAGTTTGGAAGACATCCCAAGGCAGCCTAAAACTAAACCTAGGTAGTACAAGGCCTATGGGCCCAAGTGGAGGTGGTGCAACACCTTTGGACTTGTTGTTTGACTCGGATTCTGGTGCAACATCATATTGTTTGGTCGATATCTCCACGCTCCGGAAGAATTTGAAGGTGATTCCAATTGGGCCTAAAAGCACATAAAATCTACTTTGCATCCCAAAAAATAATCACGCAATTCGGAGTCCGGATGAAAAAGTTGAAGGCATTTTGGTACACGTATGTCTGCGCAGTCCAAATCGGAGTCTAGAATGTGAAAGACTTCGACTCTATCTTCTCTTGAGCTAAAAGTGACGTGAGAGAACTTCTTGAACATCAACTAATTATTTCCTTTGACATGAGAGAACCTCTTGAATAGCATCCAACCATTTCCTCTTCCCTTGTCATCACACGTCATTCATACAAGTGTTCGACCATTCTGCATTTAGGCATAAAATAAAAACAGGTGAAGTATTTTTGTTCCGGATAACATAAATAAATTATTGTATGAGTTTTATCAGAAATCAACTCAAATAAATACTCATATTTAATGATTGTGATAATACGAAAGATAGTCATGTCCTCATCATCCTCCCCTTTTTGAAAATAAAGTCGTCCTCGGCGCTGTTTAATCTAAAATGTGGCTACCAAAATAGACAAGGTGTACATGTTGTGTATGTATATGTCATCCATTTTTACTTTCCTTGGTTTTTGCACATATGACACATGTATACATGAGTCACTTTCATTGGTTATGAAAAATAGTGCCAAAATATTATCACAAGAAGTAGAACGCATGAAAATATTGCAACTCAGTTTGCACATATAAGTGAAGCTCTTATTTATATCAAAAGGTTGACAATGCTCATCACTAAACCATCCCAACATTGGTGAAGAAACTTGAATTGTTTCAAATTTACATGCTACAAGAGTCTGAAATAAGAAAACAAGCAACATGTCATTTGACATAGAATCATCACCAAGAATGGAGGTCATATCAAAATGATTAAACATTGGCGCAATTATTTTCAAACATATTTGATCCAAATTTGATTTATTCCCTTTTTCACATGGTTCTTTCTCTGCAATAGTTAATTCAATGGGTGCACTCAAAATTGTTGATATTGTAGTTGTTTGATCACATGACAAAGTCAAATCATCAACATAGTTCTTTCAAATAGGTGGTGTGATCAAAGTAATAGGTGGCTCATCACAGGGTGCATTCAAATTGACAAGACATTCATCATGCTCATGTGGAGGTGGAAGATCAGTACCTTTGTCATTTCCTTTTATGATCAACTGAGTTGATGTAGACACTCTCGATGGTGAAGTGCCACATGGTGAAGGTGATGTAGTTGTCACAACAATTGATGTGGATGTCGCAGTGAGCCTAGTAGTGGAATTAACAATCGCATCAACTCTTGGAATGTGCACCGTGAGCTCATTCTCCTTGTGGGTAACACATTGTTTTATTTCCTATTCAGCTTTGTTTCATGAATTAGTAGCTCCTGAATATCACAGTTTAATCCTCCCCAAAATCTATCCATAAAATCTTCTTCACTTTCTTCTAACAAGGAATGCAACAAGGTCGTTTGTAAATCATCATAATATTTCATTACAGTGTCACTACCTTGTTTTAAATGTTGTAGCTTTTTAATCATGTCACGAGTATAACAAGCAGGAACGAATGTTTGTCTCATGGCAAGTTTCAAATCACCCCAAGTACTAGGTATATAATCAGGGTGTAACCGACAATATTTGCTCCACCAAACTGAAGCATAACCAATGAAAGAACTAACTGCGACCCTAACTTTCTTATGTGCAGCAAAATTATGGGAAACAAATATATCATTTATTTCGAACTCCCATTCAATATATAAAGCAGGTCTAAAACGGCCATTAAATGGTGGTATAGAAAGCTTAACCTGATGATGTGCATTTGTATCGCTGTGCACCTCTCGTAACGGTTGTTGTGGTGGCGCGTCTCCCATGACCGAACAAGCCCATGAACTCATAACTCTAGATCCTGTCATGAGTAGTAAAAATAAGAAACAAAAATCCAAGAATATTGTTCCTATGAACTATTGGGAAGTGGTGGTGGTGGTGGTGGTGTGTCACAAATCCGTTAAGCCAATCTCAAATTCTTATGAGTTCTTACCCACCAGCAGGTGGTGATCGACAACTGATGTAGTCAAAACTCTCAAATTTTGGACAGAGCGATTGTCAGGTGGCGTCAAACACACGATGTAGATGTATGTGGAGCAGGGAAGGCTTATAATATATGGTAGCAAAAGATTAGCAATAATGAATTCAGAGATGCAATGTTGAATAACCGCTCAACGACGGTACTATGCTGGTCCTAATCTAGACCGTACTAGAGAAACGAGCCTAGAATACTAACAGGGTCACGTCAAAGCACAAATAGAAGCAATGGATGATATGAAGTAGATCTAGATAGGAACATATAAGTGAAGATCACAACGGCAGTAAAGATAGTGATGATAAATGACCCCCAAGCAGGATAAACCAAAACCATCTCTAGAACTTCCCTCTTGAAAATATGATGTCAAATTTATGATATTTTTTCTTAAGAATGCTACTGACTCAAGCTTTCAAATGCAAGAAGAATCACTCAATTCCGAGATCATATGAGGACTCAAACAATTCGGGAACGAACCTGAAAAATATTGACAAACGGTGTTCGTGACGTTCGGAGGGCAAAAAGTCCTATTTAGAAACGATTTGGAGGTGACAATAATGAACATGCTTTATGAACTATTCACATGCGGCTCGGCGATAGATCGAATTTGAGTACTCACGAGGCCAAAACGGACATTGTATGAGGAATATACACATGTTTTACTAAACGGTACACAAAAGAATTTTCAATGCGAATTCACATACGGGATTGACTCTATATAGATCCGAAATTTGTATTTTTTTCTCTTCTCTCATTTTTTTACTTTTTTTCTCTATATTTTTCTCTCATTTTTTTACTTTTTTTTCTCTTCTCTATTTTTTCTCATTTTTTTTTCTCTTCTCTCGAACAACCAATTAAGATGCAGATTGGATCAAGCACACATGCGAATGACCTCAAGTATGATAATGACAATGAACAATTGAAGCACGTGGTGAATATTGATGGATGGTGGTGGGGGACAATGGAAGGGATGACGGGGGGGGTGGTGGTGGTATATGGCAGCAGCGATGAGGATGGTGCGGCGGCGGCGTGACAACTTGTGAACAGAACTCGAAACTCTGAAAGACTAGACGCTAACACCAGCAACTTGACACGATGATGCAACCGATAATTCAACTATGCAAGCACTAAAAATAAAATGGCAAAGGCTCAGACTAGCTTGGACCAAGGATGCTTAGATCTAACTCTTTTTTCTGGTTTTTTCTGGGTAATAGGTAAGAAAACTAAATCTAATCGAGGGATAACTGGAAATTCTCACCGAGCAACCTGAAAACTGATACCACTTGATAGATGCAAGGGTCCTGATCTTTCGATGAGATGGTGGCTATCGATTTGGTGGAGACAACTTTGACAATCCGACTACAAACATGCACTACGTTGCACCTTAGCAATCGCAAAACCAACTCCAAGAGGTTATTGACCACGCCGGAACAAGATCAACCTCACCACGAAGGTCTATTCCTGCAAGCAATCAAAAAACAAGCAAGAATATAATATTCAATCTGAATATTATGAATATAGAGGAAGTATTGATAAGGTTGGGGATCCGAAAGTGGTCTTTGTCTGATCGTTGGACACAAACGAAGTACACGAAGTTGCAATGGCTAACTTTTAACTAAACAAATCTCAAGAAAAAAAGCTACTAGGTTGATCTACTTATACAGGAGCAAGGGGTGGCGGCCAAGGAGGTGGTAGGACATCCCAAGGCAGCCTAAAACTAACCCTAGGTCGTACAAGGCCTATGAGCCCAAGTGGAGGTGGTGCAACACCTTTGGGCTTGTTGTTTGACTCGGACTCTGGTGCAACGTCATATTGTTTGGTCGATATCTCCACGCTCCGGACGAATTTGAAGGTGATTCCAATTGGGCCTGAAAGCACATAAAATCTAATTTGAAGCCCAAAACGAATCATGCAGTTAGGAGTTAGGATGAATAAGTTGAAGGCGTATTGGTACAGGTATGTCTGTGCAGTCCGAATCTGAGTCCAGAACGTGAAAGACTTGGACTCTATCTTCTCTTGAGCCAAAAGTGACATGAGAGAACTTCTTGAACAACAACTAATTATTTCCTTTGAAATGATAGAATCTCTTGAATAGCATCCAACCATTTCCTCTTCCCTTGTCATCACACATGATTCATACAAGTGTTCGGCCATTCCGCATTTAGGCATAAAATAAAAACAGGTGAAGTATTTTTGTTCCGGATAACATAAATAAATTATTGTATGAGTTTTATCAGAAATCAACTCAAATAAATACGCATATGCAATTATTGTGATAATAGTAAAGTTAGTCATATCCTCATCAATAACGAGTAGAGCTTTAAATGATATGGGTAATAATAAACATAGTCTCCACTGAAACTCAAATAGTCTTCACAAGATAGGTTCAATACCAACTAACAAGCAAATAAGAGTTCAACTTGAAATCAAAAAGAAAGATACAACAAAATGATAGCCAAAGCCCCTCGTGCAAATCCCATCATGATATAGCTCTCTCCCCCTTTCGCATCAGGACAGCAAAAAGGAAAAGAATGATGTTATCGCCCCGGTGCTCAGTAGAGCTCGTCAGATCCGCGAGACTCCTTGGAATCACCACTAGCAGACTCATCATCACCATCACCATCATCACTATCGTACACATCCTGAGAAGCAGTAGCAGAGGAGGTAGCAGGGCTACCCAAGACCTCATCATCTGTCCAAGTGCTATAACCGTAGATCCACTTCTCCTCAGGGGTGATGGACTTCTCTGAACCATTGGTTGCCTCAAGCTCGAGAGCCCACATAATCTAAATCTGTCTGCGCCTAGCAAGCTTCTCATTGACATGTGCTTCATGGAGCTTCTGTTGAACATGAGCTTGGAGGCAAAAGGTCTTCTTTAACTTATCTGAGATTTTGGAGACCGAAGATGGCTTGGCAGCCACAGGAAGCTCAAAGTCGCCATGACTGGAAGTAGCAAAAACATCCTCAGGTGCATCCTTGGGGAAGCGAGGAGCTGCATACTTCTTCTTCCAGAGTTGCTTGACCTCATGCTGAGTGATATTCTCACGAGAAGAGAGAATCTCGCCAGGCCTACGAACTGCCCACACGGAGTTGAGGAAGCACATAATGAACGGAGCATACTTCGGGACCAACTTGTAGAAGACTGTGGAGTAGAGCTCCTCCCATAACCATTTAGAAGCATCAAATGTAGCCCCACTGCCAGCCTTCTCCCGCATGGAAACAAGAAAATCAATTAAGTAACATTGAATCTCATCTTGATTGCCCACCTTGGGCAGGAGAACATTTAGGAAAACATGGTGCAGAATATAATAAACCGGCAGCAGGTCCTTAGAAGATCCAGGAATCTCATCTTGATTGCCCACCTTATCCATAGGATGAGCCTGATCATGAGGACGCCCTTCCTAGTGAGACCGGTATCATCATACCCAAGAGCATTGCAGAACGCACTCCACGGGACCTCAAGAAGCTAATCACGACACATGAAGGGAAGGGTGCGAGCGTCATCCAAGCAAAAGTGAACAGTGGCATAGAACTAGTGAATGAGTTGCACATCAAAGGGATAGTTGAGTGTCATGAGCTTGAGCAAGTCAAATTCGTCACAGAGAGTATATGCTTCTCCAAAGTAGTCCATGTTGTTCTTCCAGTGCTCTATGTCAATAGTCCACTGCTTGGCAAACTTGTTCTTGTGATGTTCATAGAGCTCATGCACAATGCGCATCTGAAGCGCATTCCAGAACTCACGGGTGGTCCAGGTGGGAGCAACGGGTATCTCATACGGATTCTAAAAACGAACCTGCTCCCAATTAGCTTGCTTCCATGAGTGCACTGGCTTGGCAGATTTCTGCTTGGCGGCCAAGGCTTTTGCACGACGAGAGGGATTGGTAGGGATCAAAACTTTCTCGTGCTCAGAGTCATCCACGAGCCTACACCTGCGATGACACTTCTTGGTGTTCTTCTGAGGAGCAAAGCGAGAAGCAGAGCCTCATGTAGACAAATGATGACCCAAAAGTATAGGGGATCAATCGTAGTCCTTTCGATAAGTAAGAGTGTCGAACCCAACGAGGAGCAGAAGGATCTGACAAGTGGTTTTCAGCAAGGAAATATCTGCAAGCACTGAAATTATCGGTAACAAGTGATTGTGTGGTGAGATGATTCGTAGCAAGCAACAAGTAACAAAAGTAGCAACGGTGCAGCGAAGTGGCCCAATCCCTTTTATAGCAAGGGACAAGCCTGGACAAAGTCTTATAGGAGGAAAAACACTCCCGAGGACACACAGGAATTTATGTCATGCTAGTTTCATCATGTTCATATGATTCGCGTTCGTTACTTTGATAGTTTGATATGTGGGTGGACCGGCGCTTGGGTACTGCCCTTACTTGGACAAGCATCCCACTTATGATTAACCCCTCTCGCAAGCATACACAACTACGAAAGAAGAATTAATACAAAGTCTAACCATAGCATTAAACTAGTGGATCCAAATCAGCCCCTTACGAAGTAACGCATAAACTAGGGTTTAAGCTTCTGTCACTCTACCAACCCATCATCTACTTACTACTTCTCAATGCCTTCCTCTAGGCCCAAAATAATGGTGAAGTGTTATGTAGTCGACGTTCACATAACACCATTAGACGAAAAACAATCTACAACACATCAAATTACCGAACCAATACCAAATTCACATGACTACTATTAGCATGACTTATCCCATGTCCTCAGGAACAAAAGTAACTACTCACAAAGCATAATCATATTCATGACCAGAGAGGTAATGAGTAGCATCAAGGATCTGAACATAAACTCTTCCACCAAGTAATCCAACTAGCATCAACTACAAAGAGTAATTAACACTAGTAGCAACCTTACAAGTACCAATCGGAGTCGCGAGACGGAGATTGGTTACAAGAGATGAACTAGGGTTTGGAGATAAGATGGTGTTGATGAAGATGTTGATGGTGACGAGTCCCCTCCGATGAGAGGAGTGTTGGTGATGACGATGGCGACGATTTTCCCCTCCGGGAGGGAAGTTTCCCCGGCAGGATCGTCCTGCCGGAGCTCTAGATTGGTTTTGCTCAAGTTCCGCCTCGTGGCGGCGGCGAATCCACGAAAAAGCTCCTACTTGATTTTGTTCCAAACGAAACCCTTCATATAGCAGAAGAGGGGGGCCAGTGGGCCAGCAGGCTGCCCACAAGCCCCCTTGGCGCGGCTTGGGGGGTGGCCGCGCCGTCCAGGCTTGTGGCCACCTACTGGCGCCCCTCTGGCGCTTCTTCGGCCCAGTATTTTTTATAAACCTGGAAAAAAATCCTCGTTGATTTTTACGGCGTTTGGAGTTGCGCAGAATAGGTATCTCAACTTTCCTCCTCTTTCAGGCCAGAATTCTAGCTTCCGGCATTCTCCCTCTTCATGTAAACCTTGCGAAATAAGAGAGAAAAGGCATAAGTATTGTACCGTGAAGTGAAATAACAACCCAGGAAGCGATAAATATCAACATAAAAGCATGATGCAAAATGGATGTATCAACTCCCCCAAGCTTAGACCTCGCTTGTCCTCAAGCGAAAGCCTAGCTCAATAAATATGTCCACATGTTTAGGGAGAGAGGTGTCGACAAAACAAGATACGAACATGCATGCATCATGATCATGATCAGAACAGCCATACCAACATATAATCTCTCATGCTAAAGTGATAGTTCCTTCACAAAGTAGAGCATGGATCAAGAACCTTACCGAGAAGTAACAACCGATAGCCTTTAGTCATTAAAGCAATTGCAATTTATCACAACATCAGAAAGAGTCAAATAAGAGCTTGTAAAGCAAATCCACATACTCAATCATTCTTTCGTTCTCTACAATTGCTACAACTCACGTGGTACTCATGAGATCAAAGTTTCAGCTGCACACAGAGAAAGATAGGGGCTTACGGTTTTGCCTCCCAACTGTTTACCTCGAGGGTAATGTCAACAATAATAATTCATGAACGCCTACCTCCAAGTTGACATATGAATATAGATCTTTCCCTAGCATATGACGTTAGCTAATATAAAGGCGAAACAAGGAATTGGTGAAGATCACCATGACTCTTTCAGGGACAAAAAGTGAAGGTACAAGATAGTCCCTTCGCAGAGGGAAGCAGAGGTTGTCATGCGCTTTTGAGGTTTGGATGCGTGTACTCTTAGTGTGGAGTAACGTCACTTTATATTGCCTCCTGTGATAAAGAACTTTATTATGCAGTATGTCGCTTTTATGTCTTCCTCATCACAGGTTCGTACAAAGCTTATTTTCCACACACTAATAGATCATACATATTAGAGAGCAATTTTTATTGCTTGCACCGATGAAAACTTACTTGAGGGATCTTACTCAATCCATAGGTAGGTATGGTGGACTCACATGGCAAAACTGGGTTGATGGCTTATGGATGCACAAGTAGTATCTCTACTTAGTGCGGGAGGTTTGGCTAATGTGAGGTGGAAGCAATTGTCACATGCTAAGGGATCTCTAATCATATAACATTGTTCGGAGTCAAGCAAACACAATTCATTATGTTGTCTTCCTTGTCCGACATCTACTTCTAGGCATGCAATAGTTTAGTGAGTGTTCATAATCATAGATGGTGTCAGAGATGATATATTTATATGTGAACCTCTCCTTCTTTATCACTTCCTATTAATTGCAACAATGACCAAGGTCTACATTTGTCTACCCTCAACAAGTTTCCATCATCATCCCTTTTATATGTGAAGCCATCACTTCCCATAAGATCATTACATGATCTTTCATGCTTTTGTTCTTTTCTCACTCTTTTGATCATGGCAAGAGGCAAAGCCCTTCAACTAACACACTCTTTATTATATGGCTCACGATCTTGAATACATCGGGGGTGACACAAAGCAAAACTCAAGACTAAAACACTAAGACTTTTAAACTACTAGATAAAAAGAAAGCTGAAAAGGAAAACTTAAAACAAGGGTAAAGGCAAAAGATGTGATGGTGATATGATACCGGGGCAACTCCCCCAACCTTGGCACAAGCCAAGGGGATTGCCCATACCCATGTTTAGTTGTCTTCCTTTGGTGGTGGTGGAGGAGTTGTTGCAACATGGGTTTGATCCTACGTCTTCCATGGCATAGTTGCTCCATCATAGAAAGATGAACGAGTCTCCGGAATCCTCAAATCTACAACCAACCGTATTGATTTAAATCTATACTCTTACTCACAGTTTTGGTTCTGCAGGTCATAGATCTGGGCATGCAGTTGATCAATCCCGTCATAGAGCCTGGAGAGGTGCTTCCCAATGTCATTGGCATCAATCATGTGCTTGTTGGTGAACTCTGTGATCATCATGTGGTTGGCGTTGAGTCCACGCTCCACCATCCCCTCGCACTTGAAGACTTGTTGCTCCATTGTTTTGAGCCTCGTCTCCATGCTTCCGGTCTTCTTGGGCCCCTCAACATCACGGATGTGCAACATCCCCTCACGCATCTCGATAGTTTGAGGGTGTTGCAGCACTCCCGTGAGGTAGGGATTGATGACCTTCTCGAAGATCTTGTCCTTCGGAGCTTTTGGGGAAGTCATAGCGATCTAGATCTGCAACAGAAACAGGCTCGAAATGAAAAACACAGGAAATCTGCGTGATGCAGGGGTCAGACCAAACAGGAGAATATATATTGATTTTTTTAGACCAGAAGGAGTACTCCGCACAAAAACGGAGTCCGAGAGGCGCACGGCGTGGCCACAAGCCCTCCCGGCATGGCCAGGGGGTGGGCCTGCGCCGGGCAGGCTTGTCGCCTCCTCGCGCACTTTCCGGACTACTTCCAATTTTTGTATTTTTTCAAATATTCCAAAACAGAGAAAATTTCCTACTCGAAAAGTTTTGGACTCTGTTTTCTTACCGAATCACATACCTCTTCGTTTTCGGAGTCTTAAACAGGCTGATAAATGCTACGGCAACAAAAGTCCTTCCTCGGCAATGGCGCCAGAAATCCTTCTGCTACTTCTCAAACAACAGCGCCAGAAGTTGACACGTTGACGGAGATTGGGCTTGCGTTGGTTTTTCCCTTGAAGAGGAAAGGGTGATGCAGCACAAGAGCAGTAAGTATTTCCCTCAGTTTGAGAACCAAGGTATCGATCCAGAAGGAGGGTCTCGTCAAGTCCAGAGTACCTGCACAAACACAAACAAGCTTGCACCCAACGCTTCAACGGGGTTGTCAATCCCTTCAAGATTGTTTGCAAAGTGAGATCTGAAGGCGGAAAGTGCAACGAAGTAAAAAGTGTAAGGCTGAAAATATGGTCTGGAGTAGACCCTAGGGGCCATAGTGTTCACTAGAGGCTTCTCTCAAAATAGCGAGTATTACGGTGGGTGAACAAATTACTGTCGAGCAAGTGATAGAACCGCGCAAACTCATGACGATATCTAAGGCAATGATCTAGCATATAGGCATCATGTGCGAGACAAGTAGATCGATACTTTCTGCATCTACTACTATTACTCCACACATCGACCCATATCCAGCATGCATCTAGTGTATTGAGTTCATGACGAACAGAGTAACGCTTTAAGCAAGATGACATGATGTAGAGGGATAATCTCAAACCAATGATGAAAACCCCATCTTTTTACCCTTGATGGCAACAACACCATGCGTGCCTCGCTACCCCTTCTGTCATTGGGTGAGGTCACCGCACGATATGAACCCAAAACCAAGCACTTCTCCCAGTGCAAGAATCATAGATCTAGTTGGCCAGACAAAACCCACAACTCGAAGAGAATTACAAGGATATGAAATCATGCATAAGAGAGATCAGAAGAAACTCAAATAAGATTCATAGATAATCTGATCATAAATCCACAATTCATCGGATCTCGACAAACACACCGCAAAAGAAGATTACATTGGATAGATCTCCATGAAGACCATGGAGAACTTTGTATTGAAGATCCAAGAGAGAGTAGAAGCTATCTAGTTCTAGCTATGGACCCGTAGGTCTATGGTGAACTACTCACGCATCATCGGAGAGGTCATGGTTTTGATGAAGAAGCCCTCCGTGTCCGAATCCCCCCTCCGGCAGGGCACCAGGACGTGCCCCAGATGGGATCTTGCGGAGACAGAAGCTTGCGGCGGCAGAAAAGTGATTATGATTTTCCCCTGATTTTTTTGGGAATATTTGGGAATATATAGGCGCAATATCTAGGTCAGGGGACCTCCAGGGGGCCCACAAGCCTGCACGGCGCCCCCCTGGCCGCGGGGTGGGGGCTTTTGGGGCCCCTGGGGCTCTTCTGGCTTGGCTCCCAAGTCCTCCGATATTCTTCCATTCCAGAAAGAATCTTTTCGGGGATTTTCTTCCGTTTGGACTCCGTTTCAAAATCTTCTCTGAAAGGGGTCAAAAACATGGGAAAAAATAGGAATTGGCACTTAGCACTGAGTTAATAAGTTAGTCCCAGAAAATAAATAAAAGGCATGCTAAACATCCAAATTTGATAACATAATAGCATGAAACCGTCAAAAATTATAGATACATTGGAGACGTATCAAGCACCCCCAAGCTTAACTCCTGCTCGTCCTCGAGTAGGGAAGTGATAAAGAATGATTGTTTGATGTGGAATGCTACCTAGCATAGTTGTCCTTTGCAACTTCTTTCATGTGGCATGAATGTTCAGATCCGTGCGATTCAAAATAATAGTCTTCTATTGACATGAAAACAGTAATACTTCAAGCAAACTAGCAAAGTAATCATGAACTTTCAAAATAACAAGGCCAAAGAAAGTTATCCCTACAAAATCATATAGTCTGGCTATGCTCCATCATCCTCACACAACTAATGTAAATCATGCACAACCCCGGAATTGGCCAAGTAATTTTTTTCGCACTCTTACTTTCTCAAACTTTTTATACCTATCACGCAATACATGAGCGCGAGCCATGGATATAGCACTATAGGTGGAATAGAGTGTGGTGGTGGTTGTGAGACCAAAAAGGAGGAGATGGTCACATTGACTCGGCGTATCAATAGGCTATGGAGATGCCCATTAATAGATATCAATGTGAATGAGTAGGGATTGCCATACAAGATATCCACTAGAGCTATAAGTATGTGGAAGCTCAAAAGGAAAACTAGTGGGTGTGCATCCAACTTGCTTGCTCACGAAGACCTAGGGCAATATTGAGGAAGCCCATCATTGGAATATACAAGCCAAGTTATATAAAAGATTCTCACTAGCATATGGTAGTGACAAAGCAAGAAGCTCTCAATCATGAAGAACAAGGTGCTAACATGAAGCACAAGTGTGGAAAAAGATAGTAGAATTGTCCCTTCTCTCTTTTTCTCTCATTTATTTTTTTTATTTGGGCTCTTAGGCCTCTCTTTTTTATCTTCTCACTTTTTTTTGGGTTCTTTGGCCTCTCTTTTTTCTCACAAGGGACAATGCTCTAATAACGATGATCATCACACTTTTATTTACTCACAGCTCAAAGATCACAATGATGATGACTCCATAGGAAATGCCTCCGGCAGTGTACCGGGATGTGCAACGATCTAGATGATCATGCAATGGCAATATGAGAGTGACGGTACAAGTCATGAGAAGGAACGGTGGTAGTTGCATGGCAATATATCTCGGAATGGCTATGAAAATGCCATAGTAGGTAGGTATGGTGGCTGTTTTGAGGAAGGAATTTGGTGGGTTTGTGCACCGGCGAAAATTGTGCGGCGCTAGAGAGGCTAGCAATGGTGGAAGGTGAAAGTGCATCTATACCATGGACTCAACATTAGTCATAAAGAACTCACATACTTGTTGCAAAAGTTTTTATTAGTAATTGAAACAAAGTGCTAAATGCATACTCCGAGGGGAAGGGTTGGTAGGTGTAAACCATCGCGCGATCCTGACCTCAACACAAAGGATGACAATCAATAGATCAGTTATGCTCCGACTTCCTAACATAGCGGTTCACCATAAGTGCATGCTACGGGAATCACTAACTTCAACACAAGTATTTCTAGATTCACAACACACTACTAACATAACTCTCAATATTACCATATCCATGTCTCAAAACTAAGAGAGAATTCCTTATTTGGCCCTTTCTTAAATTCTTCTTCCCTATTTGGCCCTAAATATTATTTTTTTCCCTATTTGACATCTAAACTTCATTTCCTTCCTAATATGGCCCTGTAGTGCAATCTGAACACTAACGGTGTTAAATGTGGTTGTAAAATGACTCTTTTGCCCTTGATGAATTGTGGGAACAAAAGTTACTCTCTAGTGTGTGTGACATATTTAAGCCAATAAAAACGTACCAGTAGTTCCATTTTGGATGCTTTCAACGGTTATTGAGCTACTGGTACGTTTTTATTGGCTTAAATATGTCACACACACTAGAGAGTAACTTTTGTTCCCACAATTCATCAAGGGCAAAAGAGTCATTTTACAACCACATTTAACACCGTTAGTGTTCAGATTGCACTACAGGGCCATATTAGGAAGGAAATGAAGTTTAGATGTCAAATAGGGAAAAAAATAATATTTAGGGCCAAATAGGGAAGAAGAATTTAAGAAAGGGCCAAATAAGGAATTCTCTCCAAAACTAATTGAGATGAATCGAAACTTCTCTTTCTACTCAATGCACATGAAGATGGAGGTTTTTGCATCCTCTTTGGGTACCTAGCACATGGGACTACTTTCATAGCATAAGCCAACTACCAAATCACGCACCGCCGTGCTCTAAAGATATAAGTGAAGCATATGAGCAAAAGTATCTAGCTCAAAAGATATAAGTGAAGCATATGAGCAAAAGTATCTAGCTCGAAAGATATAAGTGAAGCACATGAGCAAAAGTATCTAGCTCAAAAGATAGAAGTGAAGCACTATGAGCATTCTAGCAAAATCACCATAAGTGCATGTCTCTCTCTCTCAAAAAGGTGTGCAACAAGGATGATTGTGACACAACAAAAAGAAAAGACTCCTATGATACAAGACGCTCCAAGCAAAACACATATCATGTGGTGAATAAAAATATAGCTCCAAGTAATGTTACCGATGGATTGAAGACGAAAGAGGGGATGCCTTCCCGGGGCATCCACAAGCTTAGGCTTTTTGGTGTCCTTGAATTTGGCTTGGGGTGCCTTGGGCATCCCCAAGCTTCAGCTCTTTCCACTCCTTATCTCTTTGTCCATGAGAACATCACCCAAAACTTGAAAACTTCACAACACAAAACTTAAACAGAAACTTGTGATAACATTAGTATAAGAAAACAAACTACCACTTCTTTTGATACTGTAGCAAACTTGAATTCCATCTATATTGATGATGGGCTACTGTATTCTCACTTTTCCATGGCTAGTACCCCCCGATACTAACCATAGTTTCATCAAAACAAGCAACCAACTCAACAAAAACAGAATCTGTCAAAAACAGACCAGTCTGTAGCAATCTGTATACTTCGTATACTTATGGTACCTCAACAAATCTGAACAATTACGACGGTCTGGGGAAAATCATATCAATAAGAAGCAAAAAGAATCAACTCAAAATCTCTTTCTTAATAAAAATGAAAAATCATCTCGTGAGCAAAAAGTTTCTGTCTTTTTCCAGCAGGATCAAACAACCATTACCAAGACTAATCATAAAGGCTTTGCTTGGCTCAAACACAAAAAACACAATCATAACAGAATCATGAAAGTGTGGATGCAATAAAACATAAAGAAAAAAGATAAATTCATTGGGTTGCCTCCCAACAAGCGCTATTGTTTAACGCCCTTAGCTAGGCATAGAAGCGATAGAATCACGTATCGTCGTCTTTGGTGCTCAAACCATAAGTGGCCCTCATCATGGATTCATAAGGCAATCTTATTTTATTTCTATGAAAGTGTTCCATGCCCTTCCTTAAAGAAAATTGAAATATAATATTCCCTTCCTTCATATCGATGATAGCACCAATAGTCCTTAGGAAAGGTCTACCAAGAATAATAGGGCATGTAGGATTGCAATCAATGTCAAGCACAATGAAATCCATGGATACATAGTTCCTATTTGCAATAATAAGAACATCATTGAACCTTCCCATGGGTTTCTTGACAGTAGAATCAGCAAGATTAAAATTAAGAGAACACTCTTCAATCTCATTAAAACCTAGAACATCACATAAAGACTTTGGAATCGCAGAAACACTAGCACCCACATCACACAAAGCATTGCACTCATAGTTTTTTATTTTGATTTTGATGGTAGGTTCCCACTCATCATGAAGCTTTCTAGGGATAGAGACTTCAAATTCAAGTTTCTCTTCAAGAGCTTTTATCATAGCTTCGACGATATGATCGGTAAAGGCTTTGTTTTGGCTATAAGCGTGTGGAGAGTTCAACATGGATTGCATCAAAGAAATGCATTCAATCAAGGAGCAACTATCATAATTGAATTCCTTGAAACCCATGGTAGTAATTTCATTACTACTCAAAGTTTTAACATCTTCTACTCCACTTTTAATGCTTTTAGCATCATGGTAGATGGACTCCGAATCATTGGGGCACTTTTCAACCAAAGTGGATTCATATCCAGCCCCATAATCATTAGGTTTGACACAAGAAAACAAAGATTCAATGGGAGTCACACCAAGCACTTTAAGATCTTCGTGATTCTCATCACGAGAACACGCCTTTTTAAGCCATTCATGTCTAGCATGAATTTGGGCGGTTCTTTCTTGGCTATCAATCATGGAAAAACGCATCGTTTTCAAAGTTTCATCCATGTTGATTTTGGGAGGAGCACATCTAACTTTCAAAGCATCAACATCACAAGAAATCCTATCCACGCTTTTAGCCAAATCGTCAATTTTGAGTAGTTTTTCCTCTATGGACGCATTGAAAATCTTTTGAGAGTTGATGAACTCTTTGATATTACTCTCTATATCAGAGAGTAATCCATTGTAATTTCCATGTGCATTGTTGTAGGAGTTGCCAAAGTTAATAAAGGAGTTAATAGGAAAAGGCCTGGGAACATAGTTTCCTCTAAAAGCGTTGTTGTTGCCAAAGTTATTCCTACCAACAAAATTAACGTCCAAGCTAGCGTTGCTACTCTCAATCAAAGAAGAAAAAGGCATATCATTAGGATCCAAAGGAGCACTTCTACTAGCAACAAATTCATTAACTCATCCATCTTAGCACTCAACGAGTTAATTTCTTCTATAGTGTGTATCTTCTTACTAGTAGGTGACCTTTCAGTGTGCCATTGAGAGTAGTTTGTCATGATGTTGTCTAAGAGCTTTGTGGCTTCTCCTAACGTGATTTCCATGAACGTTCCGCCTGAGGCGGAGTCCAAGATATTTTTAGAAGCGAAATTCAAGCCAGCGTAAAAGATTTGAATAATCATCCAAAGGCTCAAGCCATGAGCGGAACAATTTCTAATCATTAATTTCATTCTATCCCAAGCTTGTGCAACATGCTCATGATCAAGTTGCTTGAAATTCATGATATCATTACGGAGAGATATGATCTTAGCCGGCGGAAAATACTTGGATATATAAGCATCTTTGCACTTATCCCAAGAATCGATACTATTTTTGGGCAAAGAAGAAAACCAAGTTTTTGCGTGATCTCGCAACGAGAAAGGAAAAAAGCTTCAATTTAATCACGTCATTATCCACATCATTTTTATTTTGCATATCGCAAAGCTCAATGAAGGTATTGAGATGGGATGCGGCATCTTCACTAGGAAGGCCAGAGAATTGCTCTTTCGTAACAAGATTCATCTATATTCAATGGTGGTATAGAAAGATTAACCTGATGATGTGCATTTGTGTCGCTCTCCACCTCTCGTAACGGTTGTTATGGTGGCACGTCTCCCACGATCGAAGAAGCCCATAAACTCATAACTCTAGATCCTGTCATGACTAGTAAAAAGAAGAAACAAAAAATCCAAGAATATTATTCCGATGAACTATTAGGAAGTGGTGGTGGTGGTGGTGGTGTGTCACAAGTCCGTCAAGCCAATCTCAAATTCTTACCAGTTCTTACCCACCAGCAGGTGGTGATCGGCAACCGATGTAGTCAAAACTCTCAAATTTTGGATAGAGAGATTGCCACATGGCGTCAAACACACGATGTAGATGTATGTGAATCTGGGAAGGGTTATAATATATGGTAGCAAAAGATTAGCAATAATCAATTCAGAGATGCAATGTTGAATAAATGCTCAACGACGGTACTGTGTTGGTCCTAGGCTAGACCGTACTAGAGACGCAAGCCTAGAACACTAACGGAGTCAAGACAAAGCACAAATAGCAGCAATGGATGATATGAAGTAGATCTGGATAGGAAGATATACGTGAAGATCACAACGGCAGTAAAGATAGTGATGATAAATGACCCCCAAGAAGGATAAACCAAAACTATCTCTAGAACTTCCCTATTGAAAATATGATGTCAAATTTCTGATATTTTTTCTCAAGAATGCTAGTGACTCAATCTTTCGAATGCAAAAAGAATCACCCAATTCCGAGATCGTATGAGGACTCAAACAATTCAGGAACGAACCTGAAAAATATTGACAAATTGTGTTCCTGACGTTCGGAGGGCAAAAAGTCCTATTTAGAAGCCGATTTGAAGGTGACAATAATGAACTTGCTTTATGAACTATTCATATGCGTCTCGTCAATAGATCGAATTTGAGTACTCACGGAGCCAAAACGGACGTCGTATGAGGATGATACACCTGTTTTACTAAACAGTACAAAAAAGAGTTTTCAATGCGAATTCACATACGGGATTGACTCTATATAGATCCGAAATTTGTATTTTTTTTCTCTTCTCTCATTTTTTTGCTTTTTTCTCTATATTTTTATCTCATTTTTTTCTCCCTTTTTTTCTCTTTTTTTTCTCTTCTCTCGAACAACCAATTAAGATGCAGATTGGATCAAGCACAGATGCGAATGACCTCAAGTATGATAATGACAATGAACAATTGAAGCACGTGGTGAATATTGATGGATGGTGGTGGCGGACAACGGAAGGGATGACAGCGGGGTGGTGGTGGTATATGGCAGCCGCGATGAGGATGATGCGGCGGTGGCGTGACAACTTGTGAACAGAACTCAAAACTCTAAAAGGCTAGACGCTAAGACCAGCAACTTGACATGACGATGCAACCGATAATTCAACTATGCAAGCACTAAAAAAATTGCAAAGGTTCAGACTGGCTTGGACAAAGCATGACTATATCTACCTCTTTTTTCTGGTTTTGTCTGGGTAATAGGTAAGAAAAATAAATCTAATCTACGGATAACTGGAAATTCTCACCGAGCAACCTGAAAACTGATACCACTTGATAGATGCAAGGGTCTCGATCTTTCGATGTGATGGTGGCTATCGATTTGGTGGAGACGACTTTGATGATCCGACTACAAACGTGCACGACGTTGCGCATTAGCAATCACAAAACCAACTCCAAGAGGTTATTGACCACGCCGGAGCACGATCAACCTGACCACGAAGGTCTATTCCTGCAATCAATTGAAGAACAAGCAAGAATATGATATTCAATCTGAATATTGTGAATATAGATGAAGTATTGATAAGGTTGGGGATCCGAAAGTGATTCCAATTGGGCCTGAAAGCACATAAAATCTACTTTGAAGCCCAAAAATCACGCAATTTGGAGTCCAGATGAAAAAGTTGAAAGCGTATTGGTATAGGTATGTATGTGCAGTCTAAATCTGAGTCGAGAACGTGAAAGACTTGGACTCATTTATCTCAAGTGACGTGAGAGAACTTCTTGAACAACAACTAATTATATCCTTTGACATGAGAGAACCTATTGAATAGCATCCAACCATTTCTTCTTCCCTTGTCATCACACATGATTCATACAAGTGTTCGACCATTCTGCATTTAGGCATAAAATAAAAACAGGTGAAGTATTTTTGTTCCGGATAACATAAATAAATTATTCTATGATTTTTATCAGAAATGAACTCAAATAAATACGCATATGCAATGATTGTGATAATAGCAAAGGTAGTCATGTCCTCATCAATAACGAGTAGAGCTTTAAATGATATGGGTAATAATAAACATAGTCTCCACTGAAACTCAAATAGTCTTCACAAGATAGGTTCAAGACCAACTAACAAGCAAATAAGAGTTCAACTTGAAATCAAAAAGAAAGATACAGCAAAATGACACCCAAAGCCCCTCGTGCAAATACCATCATGATATAGCTCTCTCCCCCTTAATGCCCCAAGAGTGTAACTTGCCATATTTGGAACCTTCTGTATGTGGGACCATCTTGTCATTGATATGAGAGCTCAATGCATGTGTTATTTCATGTGTCACCTTGTCTTGTTTCCCTTTTGCATTCATGCATCCATTCATCCGGCCATGCCTATTGTGTTTGTTGCCTTGTGATCATATGTATGTGGTGTGATATCATGTGATGATGTGTGGGTTATGTGAAGGTGTGGAGTAGTGTTGTTTGAAAGTAGGAAGCTATGTGGATTGCAATAGGTTTTATAAAACCTTCTTCCTCTCATTTATCTCAAGCCCAATATTTACTTGCCCCATCCCTATTTCGAAAATTCCCATGCTTTAGTATTATATGTGGTGGATGTGAGGCTATGATTTTGCTGGTTTGAAACTAAGTTTTAAAGGTGCAAATATTCACAAAACAGGTCACAAATTCTTTTTTGTAAATATTTATTTACTCCTAATATTTCTTTTCCATTTTATTCAAATGGGTCATAATTCCCTTATGACCAGGGGTATTTTGTTTTATTTTTAACTCCAACAGATTCGCCTTTGTTTTAAATCTTTTCTCTGTTTGTTTTAAATTAGAAAACCCCACGGGTTTTATTTTGGCGCACCTAGTGGGCTTCCTCCCACTAGCAGGCCCAGCTTCCTTCCTCTCGCGCTGGCAGCCCATCCTCTTTCTCCTGTAGACATCGTTCTCCTGTCTCCTTCCTCCGTCAGTTCGTCAGTGACAGAGAGACAACGAGCAGACGCCGTCATGGACGTCGAGGCGCACGTCCCTCGCCTCCTCCTCCTCCATATAAGCCCCCCCTTGGAATCCGTGCAGCCTAGGGTTCCTCCCCTTGCGTCGCCACCTCTTTCCCATCTCCTCCTCCCTCTCTGTCGATGACTTCAGGTAAGGGGATCGAGCTCCTCCGCCATAACCGCAAGCTGAGGAGGTCCTCACCGTCGCGCCCGTACACCTGCGTCCTCTCCAACGCCTCGGCGAGGACGCGGGATCTCCAGGGAGCCCATTCCCGCAGCTAGGACGACGGGATCGGCCCTGCTACCACTACTTCGACGATGGCGGCTTCCTCCCCGATGTTCTTCCCCGCCGCGACTTCTTCCCCTCCTTCCTCTACATCCTCTCCGGCCGACGCGTCTACCTCGTACAGAGGGTAAGCTAGATCCCTTCCCCCTCTCCCCTGTCACCAGATCGTGAGCGTAGCTGTAGCTTCGTCGCCGTGTTCTTTCTCTGTCGCCAGCGCCGCCGCACGTCGTGGATCAGTAGTTGTTGGGCTCCACGAGTAGAGCTAGTGGTAGAAATGGAACCCTGGAAACTCTTATTCCCTTCCATCGACGAGCCGTAGGCTGATTTGGTGTGTACCGCCGGCGGGATACTTCCCCTGTTCCGGCCACCGTCGGGCAGAGGAGGTGCAGAAGGGGGGTTGCTCAAAAGGGTTTACTCCTCTACTCTGTTAAGATCCAACCGAGTAGCAGAGTGGTAGTGGTCTTTTGGTGCAGTGGTAAGTCATGGGTTCGAATCCCCTCGGTGCACCTTTTTGGTTTTGTGGATTATTTGGCACAGTAGCTGCATGGAGTTACTTACCCTATTAGACCCTCTGTTATGTCGATCTGATGGCAGTAGCAGAGTGGTGTGCTCATGGGTTGTGATACAGGGGGTCTTGGGTTTGAATCCCTCCCCATTCTTTTATTTCTTTTGCATTTCTTTTACTGTTTGGCATATGTTTGCTTGTATAGTTAGTGTAGCTGCTTGGTTACCATGTGGGTATTTTTATTTCTCCTCATAACAGCATGTTGTCTCTAGTATATTTTGCTACCATGATAGATATGCATGTGTAGGCTTTGGTGCATATGTGCATGTATGAGCTAGCCTTTATATGAATGTGTGTAGGTATGTGTGTGTATGCACTAGGTTGTATGTGTAGTTGCATGTCACCATGGTGTGTGGTGTGTTACCTCTATGTGATATGATGAGCTTGAGCACTAGTGTGTGCAAGAGTTGTGGGTGTGTGTGTGTGTGGGTCCCCCCCCCCCACATACCTTGTGATTCTTGTTGTGCTATGCATATGTCTATATGTGGTGCACCTCCTATGCATGTGTGCTTGTGTAGTGCAAGCACCCAAGGAGTGTGTAGGTGTATGTTATATGCATGATGTGAGTGTTAGTAGTGGTGTATTTCAACTAGCATGTGCAGGGCTGGCTATAGTTGTGCTTGATGTAAGTGGTGTGTGGTGATGTGCTAAGGCACATGAACATGAGGTCTACCCCTCATGTGCACCTTTGGATATGTGAGAGTGTGCAAGTGCATGTGTAGTGATGAGCTAGTGAGAAGCACATGTGATGATGCACTATTCATCTCCTTGTGATTCCATGTCTATTTTCTTTTTAGCTTTGTGCTCATTTGTTCTATGCAAGTGCCCATGTATTACATATGTTTTTGGGGTAGAATAATCCCAGGAATCCAATGGTGGGTTCATATTCCACTTTGGAACAATTTCTGGGAATGTCATATTTCTGTTTTGTTCAATGCTTAGAGCTTGGTTCCATGTGATGTGATGAGCTCAAGACCTTGATTCCTTGTTGTGGCATTAGAGGGTGACCCCCTCTATAGCATGTTGGTTTTGTTTCATGCTTAGGAATTCATATGTGCAAGTTGTGCCTAGTCAAAGTAGGCATGTGGCTGAAATTCCAGTTTAGTAAAAATCTGTGATTTTCACAAAGTGTGAGAATCTGCTTATATTTTCTTCTCCTGTTGTTGTGCTTCTAGAAGTCCATGTGTTGGGCATCAACCCTTGCTATCAACTGGGAAGTTGTAGCTTTTGTGTTTGTCTAGCTCTCTGTAAATTTTCATTACATTTTGTGTCCTGTAGATATTGTTTTGGGTGCTGTGAAAATGCTTCAGAGCATAAACAGCTAGTGAGAATCTGGAATTTTCACTAAGTCCGTGAAAACTGATATTTTTGTCCAAGTTAGCAGTTGTAGAACTTTCTGTGTGAAACTCCTTTGTATTATCTTTTTGCTCATGCTTGTAGAGCTTTTGAATAGCTTCTACCACATATCTTATTTGGCACGTTTGGGTGGCTATAGGTGCTTTGCATGTAGCCCTCAAACTGATATGATGCTGTTTAGGACAAATTGTAGTTTTGATGTTTTTATGTTTGTGAGTGCATAGTTGATGGTGTGGTGATATTCTTTGCAACACCCCATCCATACTTGTTTGTTTCATAACGTTCTTTATATGTTTTGCATCGTTTTCGCATGACGCATCTGTTCATGTCATCCAAATGCATGTCAAGATAGCTTAGAGTCCAATTCTGTCCAGGAACTTGTATTTTCTTCTCATGCTTGTGCTAGTAGCTAGGATAGAGATGCATGCTCATTTCCATCTCATGCATCATGTGTTTGTTGCATCTTGTTGTGCTGTTGTTCATTGGATGCTATTCTTATGTTGGGTAGCACCGGGATCGGAGATCGAGTACGTGGATCCGGGAGAGTACGTGCAGGACGAACAATAGTAGTTCCAAGCTGAGGACATCACAGGCAAGATGATATGACCTTGACTCCATCTCTAGACTTGTTATGCTAGATTCACGTTTCCTTCGTCTTATGCTCTCTGCCTATCACTGAAATAATTGCCTCCTAATATTGCCATGAAACCCAAACACTTTCCCCTCCTAGCAAATATTGAATGGCTAAGTAGGCTTGCCCAGCTACTAATGTTAGCGTTGCTAGTTGAGGTGAATTTGTCTCATGTGATAACATGAGTTTGATATCATTATATTAATTATGTTATTTAATTAATGCACCTATATACTTGGTAAATAACGGAAGGCCTAGCCTTTTCCGGGTGTTTTGTTCCGTTATTGCCGCCATAGTTTCTGGCTACCAGTGTTTGATTCCATAATTGATCGCTCCTAACACGTTCGGGGTTGTTATGGGGACCCCCTTGATAAATCGTGTAGTGTTAAGACTTTTCCGGCAGGACCCAACATTGGTGTTAATTTCCTAATCACTTAATAATAATCTGCATAGGGAATAGCTACCCCGAGGAATTAATCAACAACCCGGGCCAGTGCTCCTCATGAGTGTTGGTCCAAACTAGAGCACCGTGCGGGGCCATCCCGGGGCAACTCGGGAGATTTCTCTGGCCACTGTACGCTTCGCTTATCCGGCGTGTCCTGAGACTGAGATACACGGCTCTTCTCAGGGTCGTCGACACGTCGGGAGGTCCTTCTAATCTTGTCTTACCTTAGCGATATATCTTGCGTATTGGAATCCCGATGAAGCTTTGATTCTCCCCAGAGTTGAGGTTTTCCTCTAAGGAATCCGACGAGATCACGAGTTTCGTGATAGAGGATTACTTTGCGGCCTGTGACCGTTTGTGATGGACTAGTTGGAGCACCCCTACAGGGTTTAATCTTTTAGAAAGTGGTGCCCGCGGTTATGTGGCAACTTGGAATATTTGTTAACATCCGATTATAGATAACTTGAACCTAATCTAATAAAATTCCCAACGGTGTGTGTAACCATGACTGTCCCCTTCGAAGACCTCTCTTCGATCAGGAACACGGTGGGGTTATGATTGATGTACGTAGGTGTTCAGGATCACTTCTTGATCAGCTAGTCATCGATCGCTAGTATAGACCACCATCAATAACTTGTCCTACGTAAGTTAGCCACCATATATGCTTAGGATGCTGCAACCTAAACACTGAACCTTCCTTACCTAATAACTTGACTAGTTCTGGCACCGAGGTCATAGATTGCTGAGTCCCCGTGGCTCACAGATTACTTCAACACCCCAATAGGTACAGGTACACCCGACACAGGTGATCCCGACGGCACGCAGCTGGCGTGGCAGTACGATGAGGAGACCGACCGCTTGTACGTGAAATATCCAGAAGACTAAGGCATGGTCATGATCGTGGGCAAGCATCCAGGGTAGCATAGCATTTTCTCATGTTATGTAGTCCGTAGCGGTACTACCTTGTTTGAATGCGTGATGTAAACTCTGGTATTATTATGAGATGATAGTTGAATCCCTAATTGTCATTCTATTATTATGTATGTGTTATGTTATCGTGCTTGCGAAATGCTTAGATGCGCTTCTTTCCAATTTGGGGCCTCGGTCCCTAAATCGGAAAGGACCGCAACTTAGTCGTTACAAGTTGGTATCAGAGCCTTACAACCATAGGAGCCTTTGTGTGATCGTACTTGGCCGAGTCAAGTCTAGTAAAATGTTTTGAGTCTTAGTTATATCGGAGAGTAGTATTCTTTTTTCTCCTCTTCCATGCTCTGGTGAGGTTCCCGACTTAGGAAATCTTAATTCTACTCCTCTTCACGCGGGTATTTTTGAAATCTATGTGATTTCGATGTGACGGAGTTCTGTCTTGGTGCCTCCTGTCTGCCTTGATTTCTTCCGGGGAGTTGAGCTCCAGGGGATTCTTGCGCACATCGCCATCATTCAGATTTCTGAGTATCTCAGGACGAAGAATGTTCGTAATTGCTTCAATAGTAGTAGTGGCGAGATAACCCCGATGTCCCCAATACTGGTGCAGATTGTTCGGGAGTACTGCCATACTTTGTATCGTTGTGATCACGAGGGTCTGTTGTAGATGAAGGTCCGAGATTCTGGTTATGTGTTGATGGATGTGATACAGTGGACGGGTTAGTATAGGAGTTGTGTGAATATTACTCCTTGTATCCATGTACCAGATTGCATGACCAGATATTTCGGGAGTTCATAGGTGGGATATCAAGTAGTAACTTATAGGACAATCTTCCTACAGATGCATGATGTGAGGTTGGGATTCGACATTCAGTGGGTATGTTTGTTCACGGTCGTCTTACAGCGGTTCTCGTTGTGTTTTAAAGAGTCCTTGTAGCTCGCTACGACTCGGGGATACTTCGTAAGTCGTGTGCACCACCTTGCATAGGATGGCTACTGTAAATTCGAGCCCGTGCGATCTTATCCACGAAGATATCGGATGAAATCTCAATCATACGTTTGTTCCGAGCAGTTCTAGCTCATACTTGTTTGCAAGTGGTCTTAATCAAAATTTTGTCGACCGTCACTTTGAGGAAGCATTCTTACCATTTTGTTCGAGTGCAATTTCTAATATTCCTGTTCAGATATTCCTGCCATTTTGATTCAGCTATACCGTCAATTTATTCTGTGGGCTAATGTGTTGTCCCTCTTCAGGATGGCACCACCAACTCGTCAGAATCCAGGTCGTCAGGATGTGCCGCCACCACCTCCTCCTCCGGAGAATCCTCCCCCGCCGCCGCCTCCTCCTGCAGAGGCTTGGCAAGCGGTGATGGCTGCTACAAATGCAAACACTCATATGCTGCTACAGTTGTTGCAAGAGAGGACTAATCAGCAGCAAGGCAATTTCCAGCATGGTGGCAATCAGTTTGCTAATCTGAGTCAGTTCCTATCAAATCAGCCGAAGACTTTCACTTCCTGTGACCAGCCGTTTGATGCTGAGGATTGGATCCGCGACATGAACAAGCACTTTGAATGTAGCAATGTTCGTCCTGAGGATGTTGTCAAGTTTGCAACATTCCAGCTGAAGGGGCAAACATCTATCAGGTGGCAACAGTTGAAGGATTCCAGGGGTGCTAGAGTGATCACTTGGGATGAGTTCTGCCCTGACTTCAGATCTCACTACATTCTGTCCAGCTTCGTGGAGGAAATGCGTGAGAAGGTCAGGTGCTTGAAGCAAGGTGGTAACTCCGTGTACAAGTACAACGTCGAGTTCCACGAGCTAGCACGATACGCCTTGCAGGATATCCCTGATCAGAAGAGCAAGATTTATCAGTTCAGAGGTGGCTTGAACGAAGATTTGCAGTTAGCTCTCGCTTTGCACGATACTGAGGAGTTAGATAAGTTCTACAACGTAGCTCTCAGGGCTGAGGCAGCTTTGCTCAGGGTGGAGAATTCTAAGAAGCGCTTCAGATATTCCAGCTCGTCTTCTACTCAGGTGGTTCAGAAGCAACAGAAGTTTTGGGTGTCTCCTCCTCCTCCTCGGCACATGCAGCAGTTTAAGAATTCTGGTGGCCGTGGTTCTTCCCACCCACCCAACCGAGCGATCCAGCAGAGATTCCAGTAGCAGAAGCAAGGGCCTCCTCCGACACAGTACCGTCGGCCAGCAGAGGTTACTTGTCACAAGTGTGGGCAGAAGGGTCACCATGCCAACAAGTGCACTTCTTAGCTCCGTCTTCCGCCTCCTCCTCCAGGAAAACCTCCAAGCGATGCTATCATCAAGTTCAACCCCAGGTCTGCTCGAGTCAATATGGCGAATGCAGCTGAAGCAGACAACTCCTCTAATGTGATCATGGGTAACCTTTTAGTCAATGATTTTCCTGCTAAAGTCTTGTTCGATTCTGGTGCTTCGCATTGCTTTATGTCAAAGTCATTTTTCATCAAGCATGATTTCCCCTCGACAAGTTTGCATAGACCTTTGGGTGTTGTTTCTCCGGGTGCTCAGATGAGGTCAAATTCTATAGTTCCTGATGTCAATGTCAAGATAGGAAGTTATTCTTTTCTGGCTTCTCCGTATGTCTTGGGAAATTCCGACATTGATTTGATCCTTGGTATGGACTGGTTGGCCATGAACAAGGCATCGATTGATTGTGAAGCTAAAGAAGTGAAGCTTACCCACTCTTCGGAGGACGTGATTATATTCACGGTGCACGATGATATAATCCGTTTGTTCTCTTTGAACGAAAAGGGTGAGATTAATCCTATTTCGCAAGTCCCAGTGGTCTGCGAATATGAAGATGGGTTTCCAGAAGAGCTGCCAGGAATGCCTCCGCACCGACAAGTGGAATTTGTCATTGAGCTTGAACCAGGTACTGAGCTTGTGTGCAAACGTCCATACAAATTGGGTCTAGAAGAGTTGAAGGAACTTAAGAGGAAACTCGATGAGCAGGAGCGTTTGGGTTTGATCAGACCGAGCTCGTCTCCGTGGGGCTGTGGAGTTTTGTTTGTCAAGAAGAAGGATGGCACGGACCGGTTGTGTGTCGATTACCGTCCATTGAACAAGAAGACAATCAGGAACAAGTATCCACTTCCGAACATAAATGAGTTGTTTGAGCAGTTGAAAGGGCTAAGATCTTCTCCAAGCTCGATCTCAGAAAGGGCTATCATCAAATTCACATTCACGAAGATGATATTTTGAAGACTGCTTTCACGACTAGTTTTGGCTCGTATGAGTATACGGTCATGTCTTTTGGTCTGGCAAATGCTCCTCTGACATTTTTTCATTTGATGAACTACATATTCTCTCCGTTCAAGAATGAGTTCGTCTTGCTGTATCTCGACGATATTCTGGTCTTTTCGAAAACTAAGGAACAACATGAAGAACATCTCAGATTGGTGCTTGATAAGCTGAGAGAGTACAAATTATATGCCAAGTTTTCCAAGTGTGAGTTCTGGTTGAAAGAATTCGTCTATCTTGGGCACATCATCTCTGCCGAGGGCATCAAAGTTGATCCGTCGAAGGTGCAGGCCATTGTTGAATGGGAGCCTCCGCAGAATGTGAAGCACCTTCGAAGCTTTCTTGGGCTTGCAAGCTACTGTAGAAGGTTCATTGAGAACTTCTCCAAGATTGCTAAGCCTCTCTCAAATCTTCTTCAGAAGGGTGTGAAGTATGCTTGGTCTCCAGAGTGTCAGTTGGCCTTCGATGCACTCAAAGAGAAGCTCACCTCTACTCCAGTCTTGGTTCCTCCTGATGATTCTAAACCTTACCAAGTGTTCTGTGACGCCTCTCTTCAAGGTCTGGTGCAGTTCAGATGCAAGAGAAGAAAGTGGTTGCTTATACCTCTAGGCAGTTGAAGCCAGCAGATAAGAATTATCATGTGCATGATCTTGAGCTGGCAGCACTGATGTATGCTCTGATGACTTGGAGACACCTCTTGTTGGAATGAAAGGTTGAAGTGTTCACCGATTACAAGAGTCTCAAGCACATCTTCACCCAGCCTAACCCGAATCTCCGGCAAACTCATTGGGTGGAAATGCTCCAAGATTTTAATCCGAGCGTTGAGTACATGGCAGGCAAAGCTAATGTCGTGGCGGATGCTTTGAGCAGGAAGGCTTACTGCAACAGTCTCATTCTGAAACCTCTCCAGCCTGACCTTTGTGAGTCTTTCAGAAAGCTCAAACATCAGTTAGTACCTCAGGGATTTCTTGCGAATCTTCAAATCTCTCCTACCTTGGAAGATCAGGTCCGAGCAGCACAGCTTCTTGATGCAATGGTGAAGAAAGTCAAGATTGGCGTGGCAAAGGGACTTCCCAAATATAAGTGCTTCAGTGTTGATGCCAGAGACACGTTGTTCTTTGAGGATCGTCTTGTCGTTCCAAAAGGTGATCTCAGAAAGGTAATCATGGAAGAAGCTCATAACTCCTTGCTGTCAATACATCCAGGAAGCTCCAAGATGTATCACGACTTGAAACAGACCTTCTGGTGGACTCGCATGAAGCGTGAGATTGCTCAGTTCGTAAATGAATGTGATGTATGACGAAGGGTGAAAGCAGAGCATCAACGTCCAGCAGGTCTTTTGCATCCTTTGCCCATTCTCGAGTGGAAGTTCGGCCATATTGAGATGGATTTCGTCACCGGGTTTCCGAAGTCCAAGAAGGGTAATGATGCCATCTTCGTCGTCATTGACAAGTTGAGTAAAGTGGTTCATTTTCTTCCAGTCAAGGAATCCATTTCGGCAGCTCAGCTTGCAGAGTTGTACACTTCCAGGATAGTGTCTATGCACGGCGTGCCTATGATGATTTCTTCGGATCGCGGAAGTATCTTCACTTCCAAGTTCTGGGACTCTTTTCAGTTTGCGATGGGCACGAAGATACGATTCAACACAGCTTTTCATCCTCATACTAGTGGTCAAGTGGAGCGAGTCAATCAGGTCCTTGAGGACATGTTGAGAGCCTGTGTTATCTCTTTTGGCATGAAGTGGGAAGACTGTCTGCCTTTTTCTGAGTTCTCGTATAACAACAGTTATCAAGCTAGTTCAGGAAAATCTCCGTTTGAGATTCTCTATGGCAGGAAGTGTCGTACCCCACTCAATTGGTCCGAGACCGGCGAGCGTCACATTCTTGGGAATGACTTGATAGACGAAGCTGAAGAGATGTGGCGGGTCATTCGGGATAATCTCAGAGGAGCGCGGTCCCATCAGAAGAGCTATTATGATAGCAAGCATCGTGACATGTCTTATGAGCTTGATGATTTCGTCTATCTCAAGGTGTCCCCTATGAAGGGTACGCAGCGCTTTGGCATCAAAGGCAAGCTTGCGCCTCGTTTCGTTGGTCCTTTCAGAGTTGTTGGCAAGAGAGGCGACCTTGCGTACCAGCTCGAGCTCCCGTCAAACTTTGCAAATGTGCATGACGTGTTCCATGTCTCTCAGCTCCGGAGATGCTTCAAGACTCCCGAGCGCACTGTTCATCTTCAAGACATTGACCTACAACCTGACCTATCCTATCGTGAGCATCCATTTGCGGTTCTCGAGGCGACTGAGCTCAAGGCCCGCAACAAGACTGTCAAATTTCTCAAAGTGAAGTGGTCACACCATTCCGATAAAGAGGCTACTTGGGAACGCAAGGATCACCTCCGTTCTGAATTTCCGGAGTTCTTTCAGTCTTAGATCACGGGTCGAGATCTTTTTGTAGTGTGGGACAGTTTGTAATGCCCCAAGTGTGTAACTTGCTATATTTGTAACCTTCTGTATGTGGGACCATCTTGTCATTGATATGAGATCTCAATGCATGTGTTATTTCATGTGTCACCTTGTCTTGTTTCCCTTTTGCATTCATGCATCCATTCATCCATGCATATTGTGTTTGTTGCCTTGTGATCATATGTATGTGGTGTGATATCATGTGATGATGTGTGGGTTATGTGAGGGTGTGGAGTAGTTTTGTTTGAAAGTAGGAAGCTATGTGGATTGCAATAGGTTTTATAAAACCTTCTTCCTCTCATTTATCTCAAGCCCAATATTTACTTGCCCCATCCCTATTTCAAAAATGCCCATGCTTTAGTATTATATGTGGTGGATGTGAGGCTATGATTTTTCTGGTTTGAAACTAAGTTTTAATGGTGAAAATATTCACAAAACAGGTCAAACAAATTCTGTTTTGTAAATATTTATTTGCTCCAAATATTTCTTTTCCATTTTATTCAAATGGGTCATAATTCCCTTATGACCAGGGGTATTTTGTTTTATTTTTAACTCCAACAGATTTGCCTTTGTTTTAAATCCTTTTTCTGTTTGTTTTAAATTAGAAAACAACAAGGGTTTTATTTTGGTGCACCTAGTGGGCTTCCTCCCACTAGCAGGCCCAACTTCCTTCCTCACGCGCTGGTAGCCCATCCTCTTTCTCCTGTAGACGTCGTTCCCCTATATCCTTCCTCCGTCAGTTCGTCAGTGACAGAGAGACAGCGAGCAAACACCATCACGGACGTCGAGGCACGCGTCCCTCGCCTCCTCCTCCTCCATATAAGCCCCCCTTGGCATCCGTGCAGCCTAGGGTTCCTTCCCTTGCGCCGCCACCTCTTTCCCATCTCCTCCTCCCTCTTTGTCGACGGCTTCAGGTAAGGGAATCGAGCTCCTTCGCCATGGCCGCAAGCTGAGGAGGTTCTCGCCGTCGCGCTCGTACACCTGCGTCATCTCCAACGACTCGGCGAGCACGCGGGATCTCCAGGGAGCCCATTCTCATAGCTAGGACGATGAGATCGGCCCTGCTACCACTACTTCGACGATGGCGGCTTCCTCCCCGATGTTCTTCCCCGCTGCGACTTCTTCCCCTTCTTCCTCTACATCCTCTCCGGCCGACGCGTCTACCTCGTCTAGAGGGTGAGCTAGATCCCTTCCCCCTCTTCCCTGTCACCAGATCATGAGCGTAGCCGTAGCTTCGTCGTCGTGTTCTTTCTCTGTCACTGGCGCCGTCGCGCGTCGTGGATCAGTAGTTATAGGTCTCGACGAGTAGAGCTAGTGGTAGAAATGGAACCCTGGGAACTCTTATTCCCTTCCATCGACGAGCCATAGGCTGATTTGGTGTGTACCGCCGGTGGGATACTTCCCCTGTTCCGGCCACCGTCGGGCAGAGGAGGTGCAGAAGGGGCGTTGCTCACAAGGGTTTACTCCCCTACTCTATTAAGATCCAACCGAGTAGCATAGTGGTAGTGGTATTTTGGTGCAGTGGCAAGTAGTGGATTCGAATCCCCTCGGCGCACCTTTTTGGTTTTGTGGATTATTTGGCACAGTAGCTGCAGGGAGTTACTTACCCTGTTAGACCCTCTGTTCTGTCGATCTGATGGCAGTAGCAGAGTGGTGTGCTCCTGTGTTGTGATACAGGGGTCTTGGGTTCAAATCCCTCCCCATTCTTTTATTTCTTTTGCATTTATTTTACTGTTTTGCATATGTTTGCTTGTATAGTTGTTGTAGCTGCTTGGTTACCATGTGGGTATTTTTATTTCTCCTCACAACAACATGTTGTCTCTAGTATATTTTGCTACCATGATAGATATGCATGTGTAGGCTTTGGTGCATATGTGCATGTATGAGCTAGCTTTATATGCATGTGTGTGTGTTGGTATGTGTGTGTATCCACTAGGTTGTATGTGTAGTTGCATGTCACCATGGTTTGTGGTGTGTTACCTCTATGTGATATGATGAGCTTGAGCACTAGTGTGTGCAAGAGTTGTGGGTGTGTGTGTGTGTGTGGGTCCCCCCCCCCACGCACACACATACCTTGTGATTCTTGTTGTGCTATGCATATGTCTATATGTGGTGCACCTCCTATGCATGTGTGCTTGTGTGGTGCAAGCACCCAAGGAGTGTGTAGGTGTATATTATATGCATGATGTGAGTGTTAGTAGTGGTGTGTTCCAACTAGCATGTGTAGGGCTTGTTATAATTATGCTTGATGTAAGTGGTGTGTGGTGATGTGCTAAGGCACAAGCACATGAGGTATACCCCTCATGTGCACCTTTGGATATGTGAGAGTGTGCAAGTGCATGTGTAGTGATGAGCTAGTGAGAAGCACATGTGATGATGCACTATTCATCTCCTTGTGATTCCATGTCTATTTTCTTTTTAGCTTTGTGCTCATTTGTTCTATGCAAGTGCCCATGTATTTTATAAGTTTTTGGGGTAGAATCATCCCAGGAATCCAATGGTGGGTTCAGATTCCACTTTGGAACAATTTCTGGGAATGTCATATTTCTGTTTTGTTCAATGTTTAGAGGTTGGTTCCATGTGATGTGATGAGCTCAAGAGGTTGATTCCTTGTTGTGGCATAAGAGGGTGACCCCCTCTATAGCATGTTGGTTTTGTTTCATGCTTAGGAATTCATATGTGCAAGTTGTGCCTAGTCAAATAGGCATGTGGCTGAAATTCCAATTTAGTGAAAATCTATGATTCTCACTAAGTTTGAGAATCTGCTTATATTTTCTTCTCCTGTTGTTGTGCTTGTAGAAGTCCATGTGTTGGGCATCAGCCCTTGCTATCAACTGGGAAGTTGTAGCTTTTGTGTTTGTCTAGATCTCTGTAAATTTTCATTCCATTTGGTGTCCTGTAGATATTGTTTTGGTGTTGTCAAAATGCTTCAGAGCATAAACAGCTAGTTAGAATCTGGAATTTTCACTAAGTCCCTGAAAACTGGTATTTTTGTCCAAGTTAGCAGCTGTAGAAGTATGCCATTGGAGTGTGTTCTGATAGATTTGATACGTGGGACTCCATTTCTTGTTTCGTTGTTTCCGGTTGATCTGTAGCTCCGATCGTAACGTTCTTTATATGTTTTGCGTCGTTTTCGCGTGACCCATCTGTTCATGTCATCCAAATGCATGTCAAGATAGCTTAGAGTCCAATTCTGTCCAGGAACTTGTAGTTTCTTCTCATGCTTGTGCTAGTAGCTAGGATAGAGATGCATGCTCATTTTCATCTCATGCATCATGTGTTTGTTGCATCTTGTTGTGTTGTTGTTCATTGGATGCTATTCTTATGTTGGGTAGCACCGAGATCGGAGAGCAAGTACGTGGATCTGGGAGAGTACGTGCAGGACGAACAAGAGCAGTTCCAAGCTGAGGACATCACAGGCAAGATGATATGACCTTGATTTCATCTCTAGACTTGTTATGCTAGATTCACGTTTCCTTCATCTTATGCTCGCTGCCTACCACTGAAATAATTGCTTCCTGATATTGCCATGAAATCCAAACACTTTCCACTCCTAGCAAATATTGAATGGCTAAGTAGGCTTGCCCAGCTACTAATGTTAACGTTGCTAGTTGCAGGTGAATTTGTCTCGTGTGATAACATGAGTTTGATATCATTATATTAATTCTGTTATTTAATTAATGCACCTATATACTTGGTAAATAACGGAAGGCCTAGCCTTTTGCCGGGTGTTTTGTTCCGTTATTGCCGCCATAGTTTCCGGATACCGATGTTTGATTCCATAACTGATCGCTCCTAACACGTTCGGGGTTGTTATGGGGACCCCCTTGATAAATCATGTAGTGTTAAGACTTGTCCGACAGGACCCAACATTGGTGTTAATTTCCTAATCACTTAATAATAATCTGCATAGGGAATAGCTACCCCGAGGAATTAATCAACAACTCGGGCCAGTGCTCCTCATGAGTGTTGGTCCAAACTAGAGCACCGTGCGGGGCCACCCCGGGGCAACTCAGGAGATTTCTCTGGCCACTGTACACTTCGCTTATCCGGCGTGTCCTGAGACTCAGATACGCGGCTCTTATCAGGGTCGTCGACACGTCGGGAGGTCGTGCTAGTCTTGTCTTACCTTAGCGATATATCTTGCGTATAGGAATCCCGGTGTAGCTTTGGTTATCCCCAGACTTGAGGTTTTCCTATAAGGAATCCGACGAGATCACGAGTTTCGTGATAGAGGATTACTTTACGGCGTGTGATCGTTTGTGATGGACTAGTTGGAGCACCCCTACTGGGTTTAGTCTTTCGGAAAGCCGTGCCCGCGGTTATGTGGCAACTTGGAATATTTGTTAACATCCGGTTATAGATAACTTGAACCTAATCTAATAAAATTGTCAATTGTGTGCGTAACCGTGATTGTCCCCTTCGAAGACCTCTCTTCGATCGGGAACACGATGGAGTTATGATTGACGTAAGTAGGTGTTCAGGATCACTTCTTGATCAGCTAGTCATCGGTCGCTAGTATAGACCACCATCAATAACTTGTCCTACGTAAGTTAGCCACCATATATGCTTAGGATGTTGCAACCTAAACACTGAACCTTCCTTACCTAATAACTTGACTAGTTCTGGCACCGAGGTCATAGATTGTTGAGTCCCCGTGGCTCACAGATTACTTCAACACCCCAATAGGTATAGGTACGCCCGACAAAGGTGATCCCAACGGCACGTAGCTGGCGTGGCAGTACGATGAGGAGACCGACCGCTTGTACGTGAACTATCTAGAAGGCTCAGGCATGGTCGTGATCATGGGCAAGCATGCACGGTAGCATAGCCTTTTCTCATGTTATGTAGTCCGTAGCGGTACTACCTTGATTGAATGTGTGATGTAAACTCTAATATTATTATGAGATGACAGTTGAATCCCTAATTGTCATTCTATTATTATGTATGTGCTATGTTATCGTGCTTGCGAAACGCTTAGATGTGATTCTTTCCAATTTGGGGCCTCGTTCCCTAAATCGTAAAGGACCGCATCTTAGTCATTACACCCCCTTTGGCATCAGGACACCAAAAAGGAAAAGAACGATGTTATCGCCCTGCTGCTTAGTAGAGCTCGTCAGATCCGTGAGACTCCTCGGAATCACCGCTAGCAGACTCATCATCACCATCACCATCATCACTATCGTACACATCCTAAGCAGCAGTAGCAGAGGAGGTAGCAGGGCTACCCAAGACCTCATCATCTGTCCAAGTGTTATGAGAGTAGGTCCGCTTCTCCTCAGGGGTGATGGACTTCTCTGAACCACTGGTTGCCTCAAGCTTGAGAGCCCACATAATCTAAATCTGTCTGCGCCTAGCAAGCTTCGCATTGACATGGGCTTCATGGAGCTTCTGTTGAACATGACCTTGGAGGCAAAAGGTCTTATTTAACTTATCTGAGAACTTGGAGACCGAAGATGGCTTGGCAGCTGCACGAAGCTCAAAGTCGCTATCACTGGAAGTAGCAAAAACATCCCCAGGTGCATCCTTGGGGAAGTGATGAGCTGCGTACTTCTTCTTCCAGAGTTGCTTGACCTCATGCTCAGTGATATTCTCACAAGAAGAGAGAGGCTCGCCAGGCCTATGAACTGCCCAAACGGAGTTGAGGAAGCACATAATGAACGGAGCATACTTGGGGACCAACTTGTAGAAGACTGTGGAGTAGAGCTCCTCCCATAACTATTTGGAAGCGTCAAATGTAGCCCCAGTGCCAGCCTTCTCCCGCATGGAAACAAGCAAATCAATTAAGTAACCATGAATCTCATCTTGATTTCCCACCTTGGGCAGGAGAACATTTCAGAAAACACGGTGCAGAATATCATAAACCGGCAGCAGGTCCTTAGAAGAGACAGGAATATCATCTTTATTTCCCACCTTATCCATAGGATGAGCCTGATCATGAGGACGAATGTCGCCCTTCCTAGTGAGACCGGTATCATCATAGCCAAGAGCATTGTAGAACGCATGCCACAGGACCTCGAGAAGCTAATCACGACACATGAAGGTAAGGGTGCGAGCGTCATCCGAGCAAAAGTGAACAGTGGCATAGAACTGGTGAATGAGTTGCACATCAAAGGGATAGTTGAGTGTCATGAGCTTGAGCAAGTCAAATTCGTCATAGATAGTATATGCTTCTCCAAAGTAGTCCATGTTGTTCTTCCAGTGCTCTATGTCAATAGTCCACTGCTTGGCAAACTTGTTCTTGTGATGGTCATAGAGCTCATGCACAATGCGCATCTAAAGTGCTTTCCACAACTGAGGGGTGGTCCAGGTGGGAGCAACGGGTATCTCATATGGATTCTAACAACGAACCTTCTCCCAATCAGCTTGCTTCCATGAGTGCACTGGCTTGGTAGATTTCTTCTTGGCGGCCAAGGCTTTTGCACGGCAAGAGGGATTGGTAGGGATCAAAACTTCCTCGTTCTCAGATTCATCCGCGAGCCTACACCTGCGATCACGCTTCTCGGTGTTCTTCTGAGAAGTAAAGCGAGAACCAGAGCCACATGTAGACACACACCAAAAAAGCACACAGATAGAAACCCAAAAAAGATCAGAGGATTGTACGCAAACAAAAGAATAGATCAGCTATGCATATTAGAACAAAGAAGTTGTGGCATAGGAACCAAGCACGCCGGTTGTACCGGTCACCAGAGCGGTTGTACCGTAGATGCAAGCGGTTGTACCGCTGTTTTAGGGAGGCCGGTACATCTGGATCTTAGACCTATGCTAGTGATTCTAGGTTACTACATCATAACAAATAGGAAGCATATACAGGACCTTCTCCTATCAATAGTTTGTACAAAAACGTGGGATCCTAGCAATGCCCTACGAAAAAGTGGATCCAAAGAACAGGATCTGAGAACAAGAAGGCAAGAGGGCATTACAAGTGTCCATTGGAGGAGATCGGGGGAGGAAAGGCCTGCACAGAGCGAATCCAAAGGGAGGCACCAGATCCGGGGCGCCGGAGGCACTCCGACATGGTGGTGACGGAGGCAGGTGACTAGGGCACCGAGAGGAGGAATTGGGCACGAAGGGCAAACTGAGTACCCCATCGGCCTGGCCCTCCTTTTAGGCGCCGGTTGCCGTAGCCAGTTGTACTGTTCCAAAGAGCGATTGTACCGATCCAGCACAACCTGGAAATTAACGATAGATCCGCAAATTCAAACCGGTAGTGCCGCTGGGGTGAGGCAATGGGTGATTAGTGGTTGTACCGCTGTTACCATCGGTTGTACCGCCCTACCTGAGTCACCAGCACTAGAATCAATGTGTACTATTTGGAAATGAGAGGGTTTCGGGGTGAGGAGAGCTTGGGACAGAGAACAGGCAAGGAAGTATGGTGTGGTAAGCTCCAAGGTGATTAAGAAGAACCACAAAAGGAATACACACCTTGAAGGATACCACACCTAAAACTTAGGCAAACAAGAAGCGCAAAGAAGGACCAAAAAAGATGCAATGAAAAGAAGCACCAAAAGAAAATACCTCACTAAGAGGGGTGGTGGCCGGGGCCACCTATGTTTGAGCGAACTGGTATGGCACCTCAAAGATTTTAACCTTGAGCCCATGACGAAAACTCATCTTTGTGACACAAATACCATCAAAAAAGGCAAATTTCAAAGATATGATTGTTTTATGCCTAATAGGAGGAGAGATAGTTCATTGAGAGAACTACACTCCCCCTAAATTCATGCCTACATCTAAACAGAATATAATTATGGGAGTGGTAGGATGTGCCTGATTTCAGTGTACATTGCTCAAATCAATGATATTTAGCTCATGTATTAACTTGCAAAATCTTGGTTCATTCAAAGGCTTCGTGAATATATCTGCAAGTTCATCATTAGTGTTCACATAAATGAGATCGATTTCCCCAACGTTTGATATGCTCCCGTATGAAATGGTGGCTAATACTGATATGCTTCGTCTTGCAATGCTTAATAGGGTTGTTGGATATTGACATAGCACTAATATTATCACAATAAAGAGGCACTTTGTCACAAGTGAAACCATAATCCTGTAAAGTTTACCTCATCCAGAGCAACTAAGCACAGCAACTGGCAGCAACTACATATTCAGACTCGATGGACGAGAGAGAAACACAATTTTTTTTATTTGAAGACCAACTTACCAGAGAGCGACCAAGGAATTGGCAACCTCCGGAAGTTGACTTCCTATCCACACGGTCTCCCGCCCAATCTGAGTCTGAATATCCTATGAGATCAAATGAGACACCTTTGGGATACCATAAGCCAAAGTTTGGGGTATGAGCCAAATATTAACAGATTCGTTTGACTGCCACATGGTGGCTTTCCTTAGGTGCAGACTGAAATCGTGCACAAATTCCCACACTCAACATAATATCCGGTCTAGATGCACAAAGGTAAAGCAGAGAACCGATCATAGAGTGATATACATTTTGATCCACAGCTTTACCATTGGGGTCAAGGTCAAGGTAGAAGTTGAGAGGCATGGGAGTGTTAGCCTTAGCAGGTTTTAGATCATCCATCTTAAACCTTTTGAGCATGTCTTGAGTATATTTTGCTTGATTGATAAAGGTTCCTTGACTTCGTTGCTTGATTTCGAATCTAAGGAAAAATTTCAACTCTCCCATCATGGACATCTCAAACTCTTTAGTCATTAGTGCTGCAAACTCTTCATTAAAAGCTTTGTTAGGGGAACCAAATACAATATCATCAACATATAAAACAAGCTCCCCTTGAACTTCTTAGTAAAAAGAGTGGGGTCGATTTTCCCAACTTCAAATCCGCAGTCATATAACATCTCGGTAAGGTGCTCATACCACGCACGTGGGGCTTGTTTAAGGACATAGAGTGCCTTATCGAGAACATACACATGATTAGGGAACTTGAGATCCTCGAACCCCGGGGGTTGCTGGACAAAAACCAACTCCTTAATAGGACCATTAAGAAATACACTTTTCACATCCATTTGGTATAACTCGAAGTTATGATGAGAAGCAAATGCAAGCAACATGCGAATAGACTCAAGGCAAGCGAAAGGACCAAGGTTTCACCTTAGTCGATGCCCTCGACTTGGGAGTAGCCTTGTGCTACCAATCTTGCCTTGTTTCAAGTGACGACATCATTCACATCTTGATTGTTCTTAAAGATCCACTTTACCCCAATGACATTGTGGCTCTCCTCTGGTCTTGGCACCAGTCCCCACACTTTGTTGCGCTCAAATTTGTTGAGTTCTTCATGCATGGCTTCAACCCAATCCATATCTTCGAGAGCCTCTTGTACCTTTAGTGGTTCAATGCAAGAAACAAACGCATGATGTGCACTAAAGTTTGATAATTGACGATGTGTGGTTACCCCTTTCTGTAAGCTGTCGTAGACATTCTCCAGCAAATGAGAATGCTTTTTGAGCGTTTTGATCGTCTTTGCAGCATGTCTCTCTTGAATCTCCTCAGGGGTAAGCTGAGGTGCATGTTTAAGACTTTTACCGCCTTTATGAGTTTGCCCTTGATCACGAGCTTGATTTTGTTCACGCGCTTGCTCTTGATCTTGAGCTTGCCCTTGATCTTGAGCTTGCTCTTGATCTTGATCATTCTCACACGGGAGATTTGGATCAAGGACATCATTTGGTGCAGGACCATCTTGAGGTTGATCTTCTCCTTGATCAGGATCACAGGGATGAGGGCCTTAAGAGCGTTCTTCGGAAGCGTGTGGGTCCTGCGTTGGTGATGGTTCCACATGAGTGGAACATTGTCCTTCTCCTTCAGCCACAAGGGGTTCCTCAATGGGCAGGAAGTATCCCATGCCCATTCATCTTATGGCTTGGGGAGGAATTTCATCACCTACATCACAAAGACCACTTTGCTCCACTTGGGAGCCATTATTCTCATCAAACTCCACGTTAGATGTCTCCTCAATGAGTCCCGAGGACTTGTTGAGAACATGGTAAGGGCGAGAGTTTGTAGCATAACCAACAAATATTCCCTCTTGAGCTCTAGGTTCAAATTTAAACAAACGAGCACCTTTCTTAAGAATGAAACACTTGCAGACAAACACCCAGAAGTACTTGAGGTTGGTCTTGTTGTTGGTAAGAATATCAAATGGAGTCTTGTTCAATCCTTTGCGAAGGTAGAGCCAATTGGATGCATGACATGCGGTGTTGATGGCTACAGCCCAAAAGTTATACGGAGACTTAAACTCCGCCATCATCGTTCTTGCCGCATCCATCAATGTCCGGTTCTTCCTTTCCGCCACACAATTTTGTTGAGTAGTGTAAGGAGCAGAGTATTGATGCTTGATTCCTTCATCACTGAGAAATTCATGTAGGATGTAGTTCTTGAAATCGGTGCCATTGTCACTTCTGATCATCAATATTTTGCATTATATTGGCATTGAGCTTCATTAGCAAAGTCGATGATGGTTTCTTGAGTCTCACTTTTTCGCTTGAAAAAGTATACACAGGTATATCTTGAGTAATCATCCAGAATCACCAAGCAATACTTTCTTCCCCCAAGACTATCAGAGGATAGAGGACCAAAGAGATCCATGTGGAGGAGTGATGTCTACACACGCTTCTATTCTTGTAGACTATGTTGGGCCTCCAATCGCAAAGGTTTGTAGGACAACAACAATTTTCCTCAATTGGCTGACCTAAGGTTTATCGAACTTAGGGAAGTAGAGGTTGAAGATGGTCTCTCTCAAGCAACCCTGCAATTAAGATACAAGAAGTCTCTTGTGTCCCCAACACACCTAATACAATTTTCAGTTGTATAGGTGCACTAGTTCGGCGAAGAGATGTTAAAAGGAAAGTGATATGGATTGTAAAACAAGGTATTGTAAATCTGAAATTAAAAATGGCAGCAAGCAAACATGAAACAAAATTGGAAGTAAACGGTGTTCAATGGTGGAAAACAAGGCCTAGGCTTCATACTTTCACTAGTGGCAACTCCCAACAACATTAACATAGTCTAATCACATGATATTTCCACTAAAACATGCAATGGAGACGTACTCGGAGGTCATTCCTTTGTGATCAAGAGAGGACGAGAATTATGTAGGGCTACAAAAGCACAGTTCGGAATTCGTAGTTCTCATCTATGGATTTCCCAATGTCACTGCGTCCATCCAAAGAGAGTACCATAATCACCAGAACATATCTAAAGTATAGTCAAAGACAAGCACAAAGAGACTATCAATCTTCAATAAATTCACAAAAGAGGAAATCACTCATGAAAATATTTATCTAATCCATGTCCAATAGACTGATGTCACCATGGTCTCGGAGATTATACTAGATAAGATCAAGTGAGTACATCAATCCAATACATAGAAGAAGGGGAAACATCATGGGATCACCCTAGATTAACATAGCCTATGATCACAATCAAGATCACATCATGGGAGAGGGAGATAACCACATAGCTACATGTAGAGTCCTTAGCCCCGAGGGAGACTACTCACACATGGCCATGGTGAGCAAGAGGTTGATGAAGAGGTGCAGCCCGGAGAGGAGATAGCGGCCGACGGCGGCCACGGCCCTTGGGGGCGGCGGCCCTTGGCCCCCCTTCTTCCTTGGAGATGGTGCTGGTATGGAGGTGGTTCTCCACCCCAAGGCGGCTGGGAGGAGGAAATTTCGTGGCTCTTGGTGGCTGCCCAGAAATCAGGGTTTTCTTGTCCTTATATGAGCTGGGACGATCATACTTGGCCCTCCGATGGATGCCCCTTTGATCCAAGGGCTCTAGAGCACCTCTAGAACCTTCCTAGGGACCCCTCTCATCCCTAATGAGGTCCCAAAGTCGTGGCTTGGCCGAATCCATCAAATATGGTAAGAGTTGGACTCAATCACATCACCGATTCCCGTAATCCCGTAATCAGATATTTGTCCTCTAGTAAAATGGGCTTTCCTGGAGCATCCGAACTACAAATGGGCCGAATTTTATTTCTAGAATTATCAGAATAAAATTACCCACACTTTTGTCTTCTGTGAGATTCCGTTTGAGGCCGTCTTCGACCCGTAACGTGGCATCTGTAAAAAGAGTTTTCACACAGATTTCAGGAAAGTCCCAATTCGACTCCAACAAGGTTTCCTCTTCTATTTTTGATAGTTCCTACACATAAAAGTGTAAAACAAGAGATTGTGCACTTTTGCAACTATTAATAGGTTAGTCCAAACAAATCATAAACTTAATATAAAAACAATTATCAAAAGCATGAAAGTAGCATGAAACCATCAAAAATTATAGATACGTTTTCGACGTATCAACATCCCCAAGCTTAGTTCCTACTCGTCCTCGAATAGGTGAAACGATAAAAACAAAATAATTTTTGAGGTGACATGCTACCAACATAATCTTGATCATCATATTTGTAAAAGCATCTGTAAGCTGAGATCATAGCACTCTAAACATAAGCATGATAGATATAATTCTAACAATGAAACTTAGCAACCATGTTGCAACATGAAAGGTAACACAAACAAAAGATCATGAATAATAATGCACTTGAAAGTTATATGTTTGTTTCGAGCATAAAGAAAACATAGCAAAGTGGTATTTCGTTTGTCCTTAAGATTGGGGCAAAACATAAATGCCAGGACACCTTCAAAGTTCAAGTGGATGACTGGAACAAATAATTTGAGAGCAAGTAATAACACATCATGAATCAATCAATAATAAATTTTGGGACTATGCACATTATACTCAGAATGACAATTGTGCTCTCTTAATTGGTGCATAAAGTAAGAAGATGAAGACTCAACATAAAAGTAAAAGAAAAGGCCCTCCGGAGAGGGAAGCATGGATTACTCATGTGCTAGAGCTTTTAGAGATTTTTGAAATCAATAGGATTGTAAAACAAGCTTTTGGGAGGTGCATCATTCGTCAACAAATGCTAGCAGATAGCCCAATACTTCTCATGTTGGACAAGTTTTGAGGAACGGCTCCCAAAGTGGAGACGATCGCATCCCCTTAGTCTCCTTTGTTTATCACTATTCTAATTTCTCATGAACAAAGCGTGAAGGAGGTTTTGTTTGTTGAAATTATCTTTTACGAGCTGGGCGCACTCATGCTAGTCCCTCCTCGTATTAGGGGTTCGCAGATTAGACATGCAAACCCAAGATAAAGCTTGTCAAGTATGAGAAGATCATGAATTATCTACTACTTCCTCATGAGCTAAAACAGAGGCACAAAACAGGAATAATTTTGAAAGTTTAAAAGGTAGCACATGAGAAATTTACTTGGAGTGGCGGTTAAATACCACATGTAGGTAGGTATGGTGGACACATTTGGCAAACTTTCGGTTTTGGGAGTTGGATGCACTAGTAGAGCTCATACTCAGTACAGGTGGGGGCTAGCAAAAGACTGAGAGCGACAAATTAAGAGAACAATAATGGCCATAATCGTGCATAGCGACAAAAACATCATTAATCAAAGCATAAATGGTATTACAAGTCAAAAACTAAATGATCATAGAGGCTATAAGTGACTGATTTTGTAGTCATAACATGGTGTGAGCATGCGCCAAGTCAACCCAAATGAAGTAGTAAAGGAGAATACCACAATATTATGCTTCGATATGATAAAAACAACACATGATTCTTTCAATGGCACATTAAGCACTCTCCGCTATTTGAGACAAGTCATGCTACATAAATAAATACTAAGCATATAATTAATATAATATCTAACATGACATGTTAAAGTCTAAGCCACAGTCTAAACGAGCTTCCTATTGCACCACTATAAGCATGAAATATTTTACTCTTCTCCAACACCAATCAACTTTCTTGAAACAACTCTCATAGATAATATGAATTAAAGACCAGAGAGATAATCATATATAACTGAAGAAAACTAACAAGCTCGAAACAAAATATGAGTGGAAAACAAGAGCTAAACGCAGTACTAGCAAAAAGTGAACACTCACAAAACAATAAGAGGGAAAACTGGAGTGTTCTAAGCAATTAAAACGGAGTGTGTCTCTATCCAAACTAATATGCTGGGATCCAACCATTTATTACAGCAAATAAAACTAAACAAACTGAGAAGTAAAGAGCGGGACACTCCACGCATAGCACATAACATATGAAGTGATAAAAATATAGTATGGAGAAGGACGAACCGATGATTGTTGATGGAGAAGAGGATGCACGGGGGCATCCCCAAGCTTAGACGCTTGAGTCTCCTTGAATATTTCTTGGGGTGCATGGGGGCATGCCCAAGCTTGAGCACTTGACACTCCTGGATCTTCTTTCATCATCTTCCATCGCATACTTGAAAACTTCCTTCATACAAAACTCATCATAAGCTGATTAAAGTGGTTAGTGCCCATAATAAAATAATTTCTTATCTACTGGAAATAAAGATTTTCAGGATTAGCTACTATTTCTCAAGATTTCCAAAAGGTTTTTGCAAAGAAAAAGCAAGCTTAAGATTTCTAAAACAATGAAAACGCAAAACATGGCAGAATCTGGGAAAACAGACCAGCAGGTAGTAAATAATTTTTTTCGGGCGCTTGTGCAACTCAAATAAAAAAACTCAGAACAGATGCCAGAAAGTCAATTATATAGAGAATACTGTAAAAAACATTCAGATCAAAAAGATGATCTGGTGAGTTTTGGCGAATTTTCCCGTCAAGAAGACATCATCTGTTTCTGGACAGCATGTCACAACTTTTGAACTTTCTTGCAATCGGAGGCTAAAACTTGGCACAAAGCTTAAAAATAAATATACAATGATGTTGCTACAGTAGTAACACACATAAAGACCACTAAAAACTGAAAGTAAAAACTCAAAGTAAAGATAACATGGGTTGTTTCCCTAGAGCTCTTTTTTATGGTCATAACGATAGACTTAAGATTTTAATGATGCTCTCGTAGGAATAAGAGTTGTAGAACAAAAGAGAGAATCAAAAAGCAAATACCAAACACATTTAAGTCTAAAAAGCTTCCTATGCATAGGAATATTGCAATATAATAATTCATTGAAGCAAAAAAGCAATAAGCATAGGGAAGCAAAACAAGTGCAACTTCAAAACCTTCAACATAAAGAGAGGGAACTTGATATAATTGAAATATCTATAAGCATATGTTCCCTTCTCATAATAATTTTCAGTGGGATCATTAATAAACTCAACAATATAACTATCACATAAGGTATTATTTCCATGATCCAAAAGCATAAAAGTATCATTACTCTTCTTATAAGAAAAATCTTTCTTATTAGGAATAGTGAGAGTAAAGCAATCATTATCATCATGGTAATCATCATATTTAGGAAGCATAGTATCATCAAAGCAAATTTTCTCCTCAAAAGTTGGGGGACTAAAATATCATGTTCATCAAACCCGTCATCCCCAATCTTAGAGCTTTCCATGTCGTTAGCAATATTGATATTTAAAGAAAGCATACTAACAACATTGCCACCATCATAATTGTTATGCAAATAATAAAGTTCCATATGTTTTTTAATTTCCTCCTCAAACACTTCATGTCCTAGTTCAAGATAAAGTTTATAAAGATCTCCCATATTTTTGTTGTTTTCCATTAAGCCTAACTAGTAAAATAAAAACAAGAAACAAAAAGATATAATTGCAAGATCTAAAGATATACCTTCAAGCACTCACCTCCTCGGCAACGGCGCCAAAAATTGCTTGATGTGTACGCCCGCTTCTATTCTTGTAAACTATGTTGGGCCTCCAAGCGTAGAGGTTTGTAGGACAGCAGCAATTTCCCTCAAGTGGATGACCTAAGGTTTATCGAACTCACGGAAGTAGAGGTTGAAGATGGTCTCTCTCAAGCAACCCTGCAATTAAGATACAAGAAGTCTCTTGTGTCCCCAACACACCTAATACTATTGTCAGTTGTATAGGTGCACTAGCTCGGCGAAGAGATGTTAAAAGGCAAGTGATATGGATGGTAAAACAAGGTATTGTAAATCTGAAATAAAAATGGCAGCAAGCAAACATGAAACAAAACTGAAATTAAACGGTGTTCAATGGTGGAAAACAAGGCCTAGGCTTCATACTTTCACTAGTGGCAACTCCCAACAACATTAACATAGTCTAATCACATGATATTTCCACTAAAACATGCAATGGGGACGTACTCGGAGGTCATTCCTTTGTAATCAAGAGTGAAAGGAAGTGGATGTCGCCTAGAGGGGGGTGAATAGGCGCTTTAAAATAATTAAGGTTTAGGCTTGAACAAATGCGGAATAAAACTAACGTTTAATAGGTCAAGCGCAAAACCTACAAACAACTAGGCTCACCTATGTGCACCAACAACTTATGCTAAGCAAGATAAACAACTAAGTGATAGCAAGATATATTACAATAAACAATATGTCTATCACAAAGTAAAGTGCATAAGTAAAGGGTTCGGGTAAGAGATAACCGAGGCACGGGGAGACGATGATGTATCCCGAAGTTCACACCCTTGCGGATGCTAATCTCCGTTAGAGTGGTGTGGAGGCACAATGCTCCCCAAGATGCCACTAAGGCCACCGTAATCTCCTCACGCCCTCGCACAATGCAAGATGTCGTGATTCCACTACGGGACCCTTGAGGGCGGTCACCGAACCCGTACAAATGGAAAACCTTGGGGGCGGTCACCGAACCCGTACACGTGGCAACCCTTGGGGGCGGTTACCGGTACCCGTACAAATTGCTCGGGCTATCTCCACAACCTAATTGGAGGCCCCGACACTTGCCCGGAGCTTCACACCACAATGATTGAGCTCCGAGACACCACCAAGATTCTAGTATGCCAAAGCATCCACGAAGAACATATCTAGGGTACTAAGTACCAAAGGTAGTAAGCTTCTCAACTTCTCACTTCCACGTATCACCGTGGAGAACTCAAACCGATGCAACTAATGCAATGGCAAGAACACACGAAGTGGTCAAGTCCCTCACACTCAAATCCCTCCACAACAACAAAAGCTATGGAGAAATATGAGAGGAAGCACAAGGAGCTCACAAAGAACTCCAAGATCTAGATCCAAGGGGTTCCCCTCACATAGAGGAGAAAGTGATTGGTGGAGATGTGGATCTAGATCTCCTCTCTCTTTTCCATCAAGAACAAGCAAGAATCATTGGAGGGATTGAGAGTTAGCAAGCTCTAAGAATGTCAACAATGGAGGTAGAACAAGATCTCAACGGATAGATAAGGCCAAGGGGGAAGAAGACCCCCTTTATATAGTGGGGGAAGGAATCAGACCGTTACCCCCACTTACAGCCCGAGCCCAGCGGTACTAACGCTGGCTCCAGCAGTACTACCGCTGACCCTCCGGCGGTACTACCGCTGAGCCCATGGTAGCGCAAAGATACTACCGGGCCAACCACCGCCAAGAAAGTCTTCGCAAAAATGTCCGACGCAGTACAACCGCAAAGATGACGGTACTAAAAACTTGGAGCGGTACTACCGCTGGCCAGGGGCGGTACTACCGCTGGGACAGCGGTACTACCGCCAGCTCTAGCGGTACTACCGCTAGGTCCAGCGGTACTACCGCTAGGTCCAGCGGTACTACCGCTCGCCACTGAAACAGCCATAACTTTCGCATACGAGCTCCGAATCGAGCAAACCCAAGCTTGTTGGATTCAGGACGACAAGACCTATCCAAACAGCTATGAAAATCTTAAGACCATGCAGATATGAAAATGCCAATGATATAGAGATGTGAGTCCTCTATGAATGAAGAATTGGCAAAAACTCCAACATCGAAAACATCATAGTAGATGCATATGGACTCCATTTTTGGATGAACTCGAGCTTGTCACGAAGATGACCATAAGCTCTAAAACTCACAAAGAGAAACACCAAACAAGAACCAAGAAGTATGATGCAAGGATGCAAATGGTTTGAGCTCTCAACGAACGATACGATCAAGCTACTCACTTGAGAGCCGCCCTTGATAGTACAACAATCTATCCTAAACAGAAAACCTATCAAGGGCAAACCTATACCTTGCACCTCGTCCTCTTGAGCTAGATGATGATGATCTTGGCTTCCTCAAGATGGACCACCTTTCTTGATTGTGTTGGCTTGATGAAGACTAGTTGATTGCTCCCCCATACTCACTATGGGTCAGCCACTCTTCAGCATATCTTCACAAGCCCATTGCCACCACAATGGACGGCAAGCTTCAAGCATGATATCTTCGTGTTGATCCACTTGAACTTGCACATCGCAATCTTGATGACGATCACAACTTGACGTCATACTTCATGGGTTGTATGAGGTCTTCCCTTTGACGCAAGCCCATGGAAACACACCTAACCCCCACATAGAACTCTCACGAAGACCATGGGTTAGTACACAAACACGTAATGGACAATGCTTACCATACCATGGGATCACTTGATCCCTCTGGGTACATCTTGTACGCTTTGTGTGTTGATCATCTTGATTTACTCTTTGTCTGAGATCTTGATAAACCATGTGTCTCTATGACCATACTTTGGATAATACCTTGAATACCATCTTGGTCATCATATAAACTCCTTGAACCCAACAGATGGACTTCAAGAAGTGCATATGGACAAATCCTATAAATGTAACTTAAGGCAACCATTAGTCCATAGGACTTGTCATCAATTACCAAAACCACATATGGAGATATATGATCTAACAAAGAGAGGACGAGAATTATGTAGGGCTACAAGATCACACCTCGGAGTTCGTAGTTCTCATCTATGGATTTCCCAATGTCATCGCGGCCATCTAAAGAGAGTACCACAATCACCAGAACATATCTAAAGGATAGTCAAACACAAGCACCAAGAGACTCTCAATCTTCAATAGATTCACAAAAGAGGAAATCACTCATGAAAATATTTATCTAATCCATGTCCAATAGACCGTTGTCATCATGGTCTCGGAGATTATACTAGATAAGATCAAGTGAGTGCATCAATCCAATACATAGAAGAAGGGGAAACATCATGGGCTCACCCTAGATTAACATAGCCTATGATCACAATCAAGATCACATCGTGGGAGAGAGAGATAACAACATAGCTACACGTAGAGCCCTCAGCCCTGAGGGAGACTACTCACACATGACCATGGTGAGCAAGAGGTTGATGGAGAGGTGTAGCCCGGAGAGGAGACGGCGGCCGGCCACGACCTTTGGGGGCGGCAGCCCTTGACCCCCCCCCCCCCTTGTTCCTTGGAGATGGTGCTGGTATGGAGGTGGTTTTCCACCCCAAGGCGGCTTCCTGCGAGGAGGAAATTTCGTGGCTCTTGGTGGCTGCCCAGAAATCAGGGTTTTCCTCTCCTTATATGAGCTGGGATGATCATCCTTGGCCCTCCAATGGATGCCTCTTTGATCCAAGGGCTCTTGGGCACCTCTAGAACGTTCCTAGGGACCCCTCTCAGCCCTAATGAGGTCCCAAAGTCGTGGCTTGGCCGAATCCATCAAATATGGTAAGAGTTGGACTCAATCACGTCACCGATTCCCGTAATCCTGTAATCAGATATTTGTCCTCCAGTAAAACGAGCTTTCCTGGACTGTCCGAACTCCAAATGGGTTGAACTGTATGTCTAGAGTTATCAGCATAAAATGACTCACACTTTTGTCTTCTGTGACACTTCCATTTGAGGCCATCTTCGACCCGTAACGTGGCAATCTGTAAAAAGAGTTTTCACACAGATTTCAGGAAAGTCCCTATTCGACTCCAACAAGGTTTCCTCTTCTATTTTTGATAATTGCTACACATAAAAGTGTAAAACAAGAACGTTGTGCACTTTTGCAACTATTACTAGGTTAGTCCAAATAAATCATAAACGTAATATAAAACCAATTATCAAAAGCATAAAAGTAGCATGAAACCATCAAAAATTATAGGTACGTTTTGGACGTATTAAGGAGCTCCAAGGTCCTTTTCGTGTAGATGATAGTCGTGGGGCGATGAGATGTCTCAAGAATCTTTCCTTGAATACACGCACAGAAAGCACGATCTCTGGCGAAACTCACATTTTTTTAGTCCGGGAAGGTGATCCCCTTTGAGGAGACTTTGCAAAGATCTCATACTGGCATGGGCTAGCCGGCGATGCCAAAGCCATCCCACATCAACTTTAGCCATTAGGCAAGTCGTGGTCTTAGTGGGTCTCTCTGAAAAGTTAACCACATAGAGACCGTTCTCCACATGCCCAACAAAGGTTACTTTAAGAGTCTTGCTCCACAAAAGGGCCACAGAGTCAATGCCAAAGAAATTACTAAAGCTCATAGGTGCAAGTTGATGAATGGAAAGTAAATTGTATGCGAGGGTCTCAACAAGCATAACCTTTTCAATGGTAAGTTCCGAAGAAATTACCACCTTGCCGAGACCCAATACCTTTGAAATCAGATCATCACCAAAGGAGACTTGGGTGGCAATGGATGGGTCGGGATGAACGTCCACCACCAAGTCCTTGCTTCCGGTCATATGATTTGTTGCTCCACTATCAAGCAACCATGACACCCCACCGGAAGCAAACTCCGGCATAAGATCAATGCTTGGATTTCGGTACCCATTCTTTAATGGGTCCTCTTATGTTAGTAACAAGGGTCTTAGGAACCCAAATAAACCATGCAATGTACTCATCATAAGAACCAACAAACTTAGCAAAAACATTTCCATCACTCGCACGACACAACACATAAGAGGGGTTAAATTCGTCGGCTGTGTTGGGTAGAGGGGTATTGCCCTTCACGGCATTACCACCCTTAGCTTGCTCCTTTTTCTTCCCATGAGTAATGTTGGTGCACTAAAGACTGGGGTCCCTAGTGCCCCAGACTTGTGCATGGGCGCAAGGATCCCCTGACGGCAGGGCATGGCGGCATCCAGACAAGATGCACCCCCAAGATTACCAAGGCCCCGGCAAGCCTACCTTGCCAGGAAGATAACCAAGGCCATGCACATTTAGTGGACGTGACGAACGCACCAAGCACGAGACCTCGGTGAGCCTCCCTCGTCGGGATGGCAACCGAAGCCCCCGGCAAGCTTCCTTGCCGGGGCGAAGACCCAAGGCCCCGGCAAGCTCCCTTGTCGGGATGACGAGGCTAGGCACTGGAGGGTGACCGCCCTTGCGAAAGTGCCACCGCCCCCAAGTTCCAGCGTATTCCGCATGCGCTAGTGCGGCGTCCAGGTATCGAAACATCTGGATACATGTCTTCACCAGCACATTGCTGACAAGGACAAGACATGCATTTAATGCACCTGACAACGGTAGATGGATAAGCGCCGCTCTAGGTTCACTGTAACTTCTTGTGAACCTACCACAAAGCACTGTAGGTGACCCCTTTGCCTATAAAAGGAGGCTCTTGGCTCATTCACAAGGGGTTAGACTCTTTGGCGATTGCCCAAGAAGACGGTTATCATCAGTCACTGTAACAAAACAACAAAATGCTTAATACGATGAGACGAGCAGGACGTAGGGTTTTACGCGTAAGCGGCCCGAACCTGGGTAAAAAGGCTTGTCGGGTGTTGATCGTTAGCTCTGCTCTTGACGTCGTCTTTCCCCGCCCTACGATCACAAGGGTTTCACGTTGATTCCCATAGGTGTCGACCTAGCATCGCTGACATCTTCGGCGCGCTAGGTAGGGGCGGCGGAGTTGGGCGTGAATCAAAGCACGCTTGGCACCGGATTCTTCGAAGTTTGGGCACTATGCCATGTTCCCCCAAAAACGGAGTACCGCGGCAGACGCTCTGTTCTGCTATGGCTTCCCAAGGCCTGCGCGAGCGTGTTGCTACACACGCGCGCGGGGCAAAGACTCCAAGGGTAGCGTCGTCAAGCCGATGCGTCGCTCGGGGCCGACACCCAGCTGTCGAGGGCGTGCCCGGGCGCTTCACGGAGGCCTCGGCGCATACTCCGGCGGACGCACCTCCGTGGAGCGATGCACAGTCGTTGAGGATGCGCCACACAGTCCTGAAGCCCCGGTGTGCACTCTAGCACGAGTGTTGCGCCCCTGAGAGCATCACATCGTCGCCCAAAGACGCGCTCAGGGGCTCCGCAAGCACGGCCTAGCAAGAGAAAAGTAAAGGGGTTACACCCTGGCTGGCTCTTTCTCCAAGCGAAGGTCACGGGCCGTCGGCAAGAAGCCTTTGCTGGAGAAAATACCGCCAGGAGCGGTGATTTCCTGCTTGTCGAGGGCTCCGACGACCCGGCAAAAGATTCAAGCGCCTCTCAACAACGGCGTGGACAGATAAGTTTGTAAGCTTAAGATTCAGATCTGAGGTAGATAGATTCTTTGTTTTTTTTTCCTTTGAACGTTTCCAATCTTTGTGTGTGGAGTTTGCGCATACTGGGACCTCCCCAAAGTTCAGTGCACCTTGTCTTTGTATCGAACTCGTTCAAACGACCTGAATGGCCACATAGCACCTTCAAAGAGTTGCGAACCTGATCAACAGAGCAAGCGGCTACGTAGCACCCAATTTCGTCTCAAGTTTTGCTTGGCGATTTCCATGGTTGCACTGAACGCGGCAAGGAGCCTTGTCGGTAGTTTCCGGCAAGCTCCAGATTATGCAAAGGCGAATCATACAAAGAAGGGAATCGGAAAAAGGGAAAACAGTCTTTTCATTTATTCGAATGGATACATTTGCCTTCACTTACAAAGCGTGGTTATCCTAACCTAAAGACCGTGACTTTTTGACGAGGACTGACCTGTGCGGAGGAGTGAAGTTCAAAATGACAAAAAGGCGGGGCCCGCGGCGCGGCTAGGGCTGGCCCCCTAGGGCTAGCACTGTGCCGACGAGAACGGGACCGCCCTCGACGAGTGCCACCTAGCCCCCCTCTGGCCAAGGAGCAGAGGGCAGGCCACAGGAAAGGGCAAGAATCCAAAGTCCACAGGCGCACCCCCTCCCGGGGCCGGGGAGCCAATATCCGCCCCGGTGAGGTGGCCCAAGCAGAGGACCTACAGAAGTCAGAGCTGGCGGAGGTGCCTCCTCCCCGAACACGAGGCACCGACGCCAACTCCGGTAAGGCGCCCTTGCCAGGAGGGGCGAGCCGTGAGCTAGACGAGCTTGTGCGGTCTACGTCCAGTTGGGGCCCGGGGAGTCGACCTGCAACTTGACACCCCGTGGCCCTAACCCAACACGGACCTCACCACCACCGTTGTCCTCCTCGTCGCTATCGCTCGACGGAGGACAGCCGGCGACGCTCGGGCTCTCCTTGCAGCAGCCGAGAAGCACACGTGAGGGCCCCTAAAGCAACATGGAGGGCCGCCTCAGAAGCAAGCCCCGGGGAAGGCGGAGGCGTTGGAGTAGCGCTCCGCCTCCCCCGGCCTCGGCCTCCACGACAGTCGCGGCCCCTCGCCCTTCCTCCGCCACGGGCGCTTGGGCCGTCTTCCGCCACGGCGCCCCCAGAAGTTGTGGCATGATCCGAACAGTATCCCCTCGCCGCCCTGGTGGAAGATGGTGCCCGACCCCGTCCCCTAACCATAGTTAGGGGCGAGTGCCACCAGCAGACAAAAGAAGATTCTGAAGACCAAAGCCGAGGAGTTGGTGGATTCAGGAGGAGTTGGGTGAGCAAAACCCCTCGTAAACCCTCCCAATTTATAGGACGGGGCGCGGGGGCTAGCCTCCCTTACTCCAGAAGCCACCGCCCTCCTCGCCCAATCGCTCGATCTCACGGGCGAACAGAGAACCGTCCTGGTCCACCAATGCATGCACAGGCGGGCCCAGCCACTACTGCGCCTTTCGAGGCCACGCCTGCCACCTGTCTGTCCATAACTGTGCATGTCACGCGCGTGGCAGAGGCGTTTCAGGAGGCGGAGAGGCCACTCCGTGCACGACCTCCCACTTCACGCATCTGATGCGCGGCATGGGGAAACACAACCGCAAGCAGATCCAGCCATGAAAGCCCGTGCACCACTTTGGGCCTGGCCCAACAACGCTCCGCACGCGTGTGTGGCCCAGGCCCGGCGGCTCCTGTCGGTGCACTAAAGACTGGGGTCCCTAGTGCCCCAGACTTGTGCACGGGCACAAAGATCCCCTGACTGCATGGCATGGCGGAATCCAGACAAGATGCACCCCCAAGATTACCAAGGCCCCGGCAAGCCTACCTTGCCGGGAAGATAACCAAGGCCACGCCCGTTTAGTGGACGTGACGAACGCGCCAAGCATGAGACCTCGGCGAGCCTCCCTCGCCGGGATGGCAACCGGAGCCCCCGACAAGCTTCCTTTTCGGGGCAAAGACCCAAGGCCCCGGCAAGCTCCCTTGCCGGGATGACAAGGCTAGGCACTGGAGGGCGACCGCCCTTGTCACAGTGCCACCGCCATCCAAGTTGCAGCGCATTCCGCATGCGCGAGCGCGGCGTCCAGGTGTCGAAACACCTGGACACGTGTCTTCACCAGCACATTGTTGACAAGGACAAGACATGCATTTAATGCACCTGACAGCGATAGATGGATAAGCACCGCTCTAGGTTCACTGTAACTTCTCGTGAACCTACCACCGAGCACTGTAGGTGACCCCTTTGCCTATAAAAGGAGGCCCTTAGCTCAATCACAAGGGGTTAGACTCTTTGCATATTGGCCAAGAATACAGTTATCATCAGTCGCTGTAACAAAACAACAAAACGCTTAATACGATCAGACGAGCAAGACGTAGGGTTTTACGCATAAGCGGCTCAAACCTGGGTAAAAAGGCTTGTCGGGTGTTGATCGTTAGCTCGGCTCTTGACGTCGTCTTTCCCCGCCCTACGATGACAAGGGTTTCACGTTGATTCCCATAGGTGTCGACCTAGCATCACCGACAAGTACCCTCCCCAGATTTAATAAAGGTTTCCATGAACTTGGGAGGTTACTTGGTCTTCTTCTTGTTCTTCTTCTTGGACTTGGGTGCAAAACTAACTCCTTCCTTTGCAACCACTTCCTTTTGACTGCTCAAAAGGTAATTAAGATTCTTTTCACCTTGGATGCATCTCACGAGGCCTTTCTCAAGCTGCTCTTTTAATTTGGAGTTCTCCTCCACAAGATTTGCATGATCACAACAGGGGTTAGTAGCATGGACATTATCAATTAAAACAAATGGAGAGCAAGGGGGTATTTCCTTAATGAGTTTTACTTGGAGTTGAGCATGAGACTCTTTTAAAGAGACATGAGCAAGGTTGTGGGAGTCGCAATTCTGAATTGGATCGGAGCTTCGTTGGTAGGATCGTGAATCGTAGAACCATAACTACCAGGATCATAGAATCTTAGATTCTACGAGCAGAATCATAGAATCGGAGGGGTACTTTGGATCGTAAAGTCGTAAGATTCTAAGACTTGAGTTGCGATTCTGACAACTTTGGACATGAGCACTCTTCAAGGCCTTGTGAGCCATGTCAAGTGTTGCAAGCTCTTTCTTGAGTCTAACATGATCAAGCCCAAGTGCACTCTTTTCGGATGGAAGCACACAGGTAAGAACAAGAGCATGATCAAAATCTTTCTTTAACTTAGCAAGGTCATCGTTAGGTGACTCCTCAACAATCAAATGAAGTCCTTGCTTTTTTCAAGAGCAATGGAAAGATCCGCAATCTCATCGACATAGTCACGACTATGACCTTGTAGCATAGAGATAGTATCTTCATGAGATTCAATAAGGTCATTAGCCTCACCGAGTTGCTCCAAGATAGCAACAACATGCTTCTTGGATTTACCCTTGAGATTTCTCATGAATTTATCGAAGGAGTTTTCCTCCTCCTCTACCTCTTCCTTTTCATCTCCGCTATCCATGGTAGCAGAAATGGTAGTTTTGGTGTTGGAAGTTTGAGCATTAGATGTTACCTTATTGGATGCCTTGGCCATCACATACTTGGCAACACGGTTCTCGTTGGGGGCCTTGAAGAGAGGCACCTTGCTGGAGAAGAAGATGCAATGGCCACCGTGGACATTCCCATTGCTTCACCACTTGTATCATCATCATCATCCTCATGGGAGAGGTACTCTTCTTGAGCCACCAACCCCTTAGGGGGCATCTTCTTGGGGAAGTTGTTCTTGTTTGGGAAAGACTTGGCCTTGTCTTTGTGAACGATATTTCCACCATTGTATTCCCTCGGTTCATAGGGACAATCTTCCATAAAGTGATTCACATTGCCACAATTGTAGAAAATTCTCACGGCTTGTTTTCCCTTAGACCCGCTTGAGTTGTTCTTGGAGAAGTTGGGCCTTGAGTTTTTCTTGTTACCCCAAAACTGCCTTGATGACAGAACCATGTGCTCGTCGTAAGCATACTTGGTGTCTTCAGGACAAGATTCTTCTTCATCTTCCTCGTCTTCCTCCACAAAAGCCTTGGCCTTCAAACCAAGGTTGGTGGAGACTTTTCTTGACTGTTGAACTTGGGCTAGAGCATTGTCAACGGTCTTGTTCAAAATGTTCATGGCAATAAACTCATCCAACACATCACTTGAGGACAAGGAATGAAAGTCCGGCCTTTGACGGATGACAGAGGACATGGATTTGTTGAAAGGCATGATGGCCTTGAGAAACTTGCGCTTAATCCAAGTGTCATCCACATATTTGCTTCCATGATCCTGAAGAGCAATAACAAGAGTTGTAACTCTTCGATATATCTCACGAGGATCCTCATCCTTGATCATAGCAAATTCATCGGCCTCATCAAGAACCACTTCATAGTTGGACCATAGAGCTTCCCTTGTACATGGAGATGATGTGCTCCCAACAATCTTTGGCACAAGTGAAGGGACGAAAGTGAGGAAGATCTTCAACAGGAAAAGCTGCTTGAAGAATGAACAAGGCAGAGTGATTGAGCTGATTGTCGACCTCTTCTCTTGGCGTGATGTTGCTTGGATCATGTGGGTAGTGCCCTTGCTCAATGATTCTCTAAAGTCGTGTTGATCAGTGATTCAAATGAGACTTGATACAAAAAACCCAGTTAGCAAAATCATTCTTACCAAGCTTTGGTGGAGGACCTAGATTAACAATATGCGGTGGCTGGACCGGTCCTCCATAGACCATGGGAGGAGTAACAGAGGCAAAATCATTTGCCGCACTTGTTCCTTGAGGCGTTTTATCCTTTTCACTACTAGCAGTTTCCTTTTTGGAATTGCCCCTGAATCCAAAGTTGTGGGAGCTACCAACAATGGGTCGGTAGGCGGTTTGTAAATGTCAAGGAAATCCTTAAGCATGTTTTTCACTTTGATAGCCACTGAGGATTTAAATGTGGACATGACCTCATTTAATTCCTCTCGGGTGATCGAGTTTGCAGCAGCTCCCTCGTGCACCTCATCAACATGTTCCCCATCTTCAACCATACTCTTTGGGTGGTGAAACCCTGAATAAAGAGACGAGGCTCTGATACCAATTGAAAGGATCAATATGGTTGACTAGAGGGGGGTGAATAGGCAACTAACAAATTTTAAGATTTTCTTTAAACAAATTAGGTTTAGCAACAAATAGATTGTCTAGATATGCAATTAGGAGAGCAACCTAGATGATGCTAACAACAACAATAATAAGCAATAAGTAATACAAGTAAAGGTAAGAAATAACCACAAGTGTAACCGATGAAGACGAGGATGTGTTCCCAAAGTTCCTTCCCTTTGAGGGGAAGTACGTCTCCGTTGGAGCGATGTGGAGGCACAATGCTCTCCAAGATGCCACTAAGACCACCGTATTCTCCTCACGCCCTCACACAATGCGAAGTGTCGTGATTCCACTAAGTGGTGCCCTTGAAGGTGGCAACTGAACCTTTACAACAAGGTTGGGGCTCTCTCTAGAACTCAATTGAAAGATCTCAACAAAACCACGGAGCTTCACCACAATGGAATGTGGCTCCGAGGTGACCTGTTCCGTCTAGGGTGCTCAAACACCCAAGACTAACAAAATCCACACAAGGACTTGGCGGAATCAATTTTCCTTTGGTGGGTGTGTAGATCTAGGTCTCCTCCTTCAATCTCTAGCAAGACAACAAGTTTGGGTGGCTAGGGAGAGAGATCGAGCAAGAAAGCTTGAGTTCATCAATGACGGAGAGAGAGAGAGGTAAGAGATAGGAGGGAGGAGGAAGAAAGCCCTCCTTATATAGCCCCCCACCCACACTTCTAACCGTTACAACCACTTTTTACACTGGGTGGTACAACCAGTTGACTAGGCAGTACAACCAGTCTTCCTATATTAGCGGAACAACCGGGCAACCATCACCCAACAACCGACCCAAAACAGAGAGTTGGCCTTGAGGTTCCACCAGCCATGGCCGCTGGGCATGGCTAAGTCCGACTATAATTAATATAGCGGTACAACCGGGCCACCGCCGCACAAAAACCGCAGTGAAACAAAGTCGTGACCGGTTGTGGACCGGTGTCGGGTCAGTACAACCGCCCAGGTGTTGAGCTGTACAACCGCCCATGGAAGCGGTACAACCAGTCAGTTAGAAAAACATGGGCCTCTCTCTCAATGATGCGATGGAACGAGATGGGTGCAAAAGTGTGTGAGAAGAATTGATTCATCCATAGACTTCCAACGTGGATTTCCTCTTAATAGTACAGGATCCCTACAACATAAGAGAATAAACACGTAGGGAACACGTCTTTGATCTTCTCCGTTTGGAGGGAATACCCAACCGTCTTATGTCTAACATATGATACATGCATACTTGACACCCGGTTAGATAACATAGTGAGTTGTGATCATCACCAAAACACTTAAGCTGGAGAATGCCCTTACAGTGGTGTCATTTGAACATCGAATACACGACACTTCACCATGTTATGGGCCTAAGGGAAGGCATTGTGGAGTAATAAGTAGATGATGGGTTGTGATACGTCTCCAATGCATCTATAATTTTTGATTGATCCATGCTGATATATTATCATCCTAGAGTAGTTTTGGCGTATTTATTTACCAATTTATATTATTTTTTAGCACTAACCTATTGACCCAGTGCCTAGTGCGAGTTGTTGTTTTTTGCGTGTTTTTTACTTTTCAGGTTTTCCATACCAAACAAAGTTCCATTACCCTCAAAAAATTTGGTGATTTTTTCTGTAACAAAAGAAGACCAACGAGCATCGAAAGAAGGCTGGAGGCCTCATGAAGGGCCCACAAGCCAATAGGGCATGGCCTGGGAGCTCCCGGCTCCGTTCTTTGGCTTATAAATTCTCATCTACCCCTAAAACACCAGAAGGAGTCCCGAAACACTTTTTACGCTGCTCCAAGTTTCTGTTACGACGGTAGGGCATGTGGAGCTCCATTCCGGCACCCTGCCGGGGGATTTATCATGGAGGGCCTCTTCATCAACCTTGCTGCCCTCACGATGATGTGTGAGTAGTTCACCATAGACCTACAAGTCTATAGTCAATACCTAGATGGTGATATCTCTCTCTATGATCTTCAATACAATGATCATCGCATCTTTGCTTTGACCCACATGATGTAATTCCTTTTGTGTGGTGCGTTTGTTGGGATCCGGTGAATTATGTGTTTATTTTCAGATTATTTATGATAAATATTTGAGTCTTTTCTGAATACTTATATCATTCGTATGTGCATGATTATGATAGCTTTGTAATTCTATTTGATCTACTGAAATAGTTTAGCCAACTAGATCAATATTTCTTCGGTGAGAGAGGTGCGTTGTGGTAGGTTCAAGCTGGCGAATTTCTATATCCCAGTGACTGAAGGGGATAGGATGCGTCTTTTTGTTTCTGCTACTAAGGATAAAATGATGGGGTTTATTCATATTGCTTGAGTTTGCTTTGTCTACATCATGTCATTGTTCTCCATGCATTACTCTCTTTTACTTGATACTCTAGATGCATGTTAGATAGCAGTCGATGAGCGGAGCAATAGTAATAGGTGCAGGCAGGAGTCGGCCTATTTGTTTATGGACATGACACCTATATATACATGATCATTGTTGTGAATATCGCATAACTATCCGCTTTTTTGTCAATTGCCCAACAGTAATTTGTTTACCCACCGTATGTTATTTCTCATGAGAGATGCCATTAGGGAAAGCTATGCCCCTCGGTTTTATTCACAACATATTAATAAAACCTTCAAGGGTATAATAGGGTTATTTACTTTTGTGCCCCTCTTCGCTTCTCTTTGCTTGTTTTTGCCCCCACTTGCTTAACTTTCCTCGTTTTTGCCCTACTTGGCTCTATCCCACTCTCGCATACGGCCTAGCGGTTGTTTCCGTCGGGTCAACCTCCTTTGACCGTTACTTGGCCTGACTAGTGGGGTCAGACTGGGGCCTCATTTTGAATCCACCCCACGCCCAATCCTGATCTGACCGCCACAACAACTACTCGTCGTGCCCCATTTTGAATCCACCACACGATAGATCTGACCACCGCAACAGCCACTCACCGCAGCAGCCACCGCCGCCACGACCCACCCCGCCCCGCCACTCCCTATTACTTCCGCTTGTGGGGAGCTGTGACGGCGCCTCAATGGCGAGTATTTCTTCCACATCAATGGCGAGCGTTTCTTCCGCCATTGATCGTGACGAGGACTAGGTCATTTCGGGATCCGATAGCAGTTGGATTCCACAGAAGTCAGTAATGAATCTCTCATTTGTGTGATTTAGCTATTAAATACGGGGAGAATTGACAATAGTATGTTTATTTTCGTTTGTTAAATGGGTATAGGTGGAACAAACAGAGTGCTTATCGTTTTGTCGGTAACAATGGAAACTTCTGTTATGGGTTCGAAAGAACCGTCCAAGGGGTTTTGGTATCCGTTAGTGGTGGAGATGAGTTGTACATCCAAAGATTTATTAGGTGGAATGTGTATGAAATAAGCTTGGTCTGAATGTGATTCGGTTCAGTTGAAATACTGGGAAATGATTGATGAGCAATTTGGCCCACTACAAAATGACGAGAAGATAGGTTGTATGTTTGCTCTCAACATGACTAGCCGCTTTGTAGAATTGTAGTCAGAGTGGTTCAAAAAAATATTGCCAAAGAAATTGGGAAAGGGGCGGATCTTGAGAAATCGAAGTCTGTTAATTCCGAGCTTCCACCCACACCTCATAGGCCCTATCCATCTAAACCTACTGGCAGTGCAAGGCAGACCACTGCAGCAAGTGTAGACGAGGATGTGTTGCCCAATGAGGCCGTGCCTCGCAACAATGATGAAGATGAGAAGATGTTCCTTGAACATGTGGATCATCCGAGCAAATCGTTCAATTTGTAGATACTTATTCTGAAGAGGAGGAGGAGAACGATGACATGTTGATTGAAGAGGAATACGACGGTGAAGACATGCCACAGATTGAATGGAACGGAGACAATCCTACTTAATGCAGGTGCAGTATACAAAAATATGGTTGGACTTCGGAATGCACTTATAATGTACTGCATTCAGAGCAATAATGTTTATGGCACTAAGAAGAATGAGAAACTAGAGCTGACGGTGCACTCCCCAGATCCTAGGTTTAGTTGGAAGTTGCATGCCACTGGTATGCATGGGAAGAAGACTATTGAGGTGATTTTTTGTTGGGTCCTTTTTTGTAAAATGTTTGCTTGATCTCAATCTCATTGTCTAAGATATCCGCACACTTGTCGAGCCAAAGTAGAGACCATAAATCAAAATTAGCAACCAAAAATTGGCTCGCACACGTAATGACGCCAATGTTAAGAAAGGATCCATCCATTGGAGCAACTACCCTTGGTAAAAAAAATCAGAGATTTATGGCTTTGAGGAGAAACTAACTTACATGAGGTTATGGACTGCTAGAATGGATTCTCTTGAGAACATTAACAGTACTGAATGGGAGGGAAGTTTTGAGTTGTTATACACGTACAAAGGTGAGGTAGAGAAGGCAAGTCCAGGAAGTGTGGTAGAGATTGATCATCACATTGTAAGTTATCAAGGGAAAAAAGGGAAGATGCTCGAGAGAACATGCTTCCGGAGGGATTTTGTGTCTTTCAAGGCTTTCCATGAGGCACTTCTCAGAGGTTGCAGGCCCTATTTGGCTGAGGATGCAACTGTGCTGAATGGAAGATGGAAAGGACAGTTAGTAGCTGCTTGTGCAGTTGAAGCACACAATTGGCTTTTTCCAGTTGCTTTTGGTGTGGTGGAGGTGGAGTCAGAGGAAACTTGGAGGTGGTTCTTGGGAAATCTGCACAATGTCATAGGGTGCGAGAAGGATTGGCTATACACACAGATGCTTGCAAGGGTTTGGAGACTGCAGTAGAACAAGTGTTCCCTGAAGTAGAGCATAGGGAATGTATGTGACACCTTGCTAGTAATTTCATGAAGAAATTTAGGGAAAGTTTTTGATGACAACATGTGGCCAGCATCGTACACATGCAGCCAGAAGAAGCATAGCCACCACATGAGGGTGGTGTACGCTAAAAATACCTCGGTGCAGACATACTTGGAAACACATCACGGCAAGTTGTGGACATGAAGCAAATTTGGTCACACATGCAAGGTGGACTGTGACAAGTAACCTCACTGAAAGTTTCAACGCAAAGATCAAGGGATTGAAAGCTCTTTTTGTGTGGAAACATTTGACAAGATAAGGCAGATGATAATGCAGAAGATGGTATTGCAAAATAAAATTGGGCATGTTTCATATATTGGCCATCACATCATTCCATTTGTGATCAAAGATTTGCATTTAAAAGGTAGACATTATCATGGTAATATGAGTTATCTTGGACAGCCGGAAGTTGAGGTTGAGGTGACATATGATAACGGGCAAGGAGGGTGTTGGAGGTACCCAATGAATTTGAGAGAAATGACATGTAGTTGTATGCGATGGAAGATCACTCGCGGGCCATGCATACATGCCTTGTATTTCCTGAACAAAGTTGATCTATATGTGTATGAATATTTCTCTATTGACAAGTTTCGGAAAACATTTAAGGATAACGTGCCTGCTTTGTTGGGAAAATACCAATGGGCCAAGGTTGATCCAGGATTCAAGCTATGCCCTCCAGTTCTGACCAGACCACCTGGCAGGCCAAGGGTTAACAAATTTATAGGCACTATCGAGGGTGGAACCGTTAAGAGGTGAAAATGCAGTAGATGTGGAGAACTGGGACATATAGGTAGGAAATGCAGCAATGCAGTGCCCATGGGTTTTGGAGATAATGACGCATATCCGGTTGACGCTGTTGCAGCCATCACAGCAGCACTAAAAGCGGCAAAAGCCGCAGCCGCCATGGTTTCAGCTAGGTATGTGTGTCTTTGATTGTTTTGTGCAATAGTTTTCTATTTTCCCCATTTTGAAATCTTTGTTGCACTTTTGTCTGGAATGCCAACTCTAGGATAAGTAAGAAGGGTAAAATCAAACAACATTGGCAACCAAGGAGTAATAAAAGGAAGAGACATGAATTTATGACATCCACAGAAGGAGAAGCTCCTATTCTTGAGAAGAAGGACAAGAATTTGTATCGGCGGCTTGTGCTGGATTTGGAGATGATACTTCTTTTCCTCAAAGAGAGCCATTTCAACCCCGAGAACATGATTTTGTAGATTCAGCTACTAGAAGTAACCAACGAGCGACACCTATGCCAGATACTTCTCTTCGTGAGATCACCCCTGTCCCAGCCAAGAACCCGGTAAGGAAAAAACAAGCCAAGAAGGTTGTGCAACCAATGAGTGTTCCAGCAAAGAACACAAGGAGCAAGGTCATGGCCCCATCATCTAACACAAGGAGCAAGAGATGAGTGTGAACACTGAATTTCTAATACCCTATTTCTAGTGGTACATCTGTCGAACAATTGATGTGCGTGCTCTAGCGCGTTCTGGCACATTCTGGCACGAAAGGGCATGTCCCATGGTCATCTAGCTATGGATATTCACCATAATATGAAGCGCTTGGTGAAATGTTTGATATTTTTACATTTCGATCACCCTAAACCCTTCCTCACTTCCTTGAGCTCTGAAGAACTTCGTTCGTGGTAGACCAACTTTATTTTTTTTATGGTTACTATATCATGTAAAACGACAATTTTTGCACGCATTGTATTTTTTTCGATTTTTTTTAATTAGTTATGCTCATTTTAGTGTTGGTCAAACCTCAGAAAACCCCGTTGACTGCCTCAAAACCCGGCTAACCCTAGCACCGAACTACAACCGTTCGATCATACCCTAGCTCCAAACTACATCCATTCGATCATACCCTAGCACCGAACTAAAGCCGTCCGATCATACCCTAGCGCCGAACTACAGCCATTCGATCATACACTAGCGCTATCGAAGGAAATTCTTTGTCCAAGCGCTCTCGCTGACTAGTGGGGGCGGTTGTCCCAATTACACGTGGGTCTGGGTCCATAAGCTCGCTCACCATTGCCTCCCCTTTCCCCCAACAAACAGAGCAGTCATTCTTCTTCTTCTCACCGTGCTCGCTCACTATTGCCTCCCCATTCCCCCACCCATTCTTCTTCTTCTTTTGCGGCTACGAAGTGCACAAATGCCAGCCAGTGAGAGATGTCGAGCTCTACCTCAGCCTCCAACCCCTCATGGCCACGGTATGGTGAAGTGTCGCTGACGTGATGTCTGGATTTCCCACACATCATGCCACTGGTACGTCGTGTTACTCGGAAAAATAAGAATGGGAACAAAGGGCGCGAGTTTGTGACATGCGAGAGAATGCCAAAGGTGGGGAAGGTCAGATCTCTCCAGATTTGTTTTTTGCTCAGATTTGGGATTTAGGGTTCATGTTAACGTTTTCAGGACCTGCCTCCATGCAACCATTTTGAGTGGATGGATGAATACATTGAGAGGCTTCAAATGGAGGGCTTAATTGATTCGACGGGGCAGCAAAGATGGTGCTTGATCTACGGTCAGCTCGAAAGACGATGGGGGTTGCAGAGATTCAGTGTTATGACAGCGTCGCTCTCATGATGGGGGTTGCGGAACTCAAAGGGGAACTGAAAAGTTGAACAAGCACTTAAGGCAGATGATTGATCTAATGAAGCAGGCTAATTTGATAGCTGCCGCATTTTATTTGTGTATAGTTGCTCTTGGATTTTCTTACTTGCTGGTCATCAGTCGTTAGAGGTTGTTAGATGTAACTTAATGTGACTAATGTGATGGATCAATTATTTGTGTATCTTAATCCATGTAAGCTTAATGTGATGGATCATATGCTAAGTGTATTGTTATTAGATGTAACTAACCCACCGAAGAATCTAGCTGTAACCTCTAATCGAGTTAGAGTATCCAAACAGGGCCTAATTAATGCGAGTGTAATGCCCTCAGTTTTTTTGGGCCTAATTGTCTTGTATTCATAGGCTCTCTCTCTCTCTCACACCGGAATGACCACAGTTTTCTTGAGTCGATCGTGCGCAATGCCTAGTAGATAGCCTTTATGTGGTTAACCCTCCTTTTCAACTTGTAAAAGAATAGAAAATCATTTCATTATTGTTGGTAAATGCTATTTTTTAGAATGAAATTTGTATTACTCAATTGGTACGGCCATGGTCTGTATTACAAAGATCAATAGCCTCTCACAAGAGAGAGTTAAGCCAAACGACAGTTCTATTCTCAGTTCTAGCAAACTTAGCCAAATAATCACCAGCAGTATTTGGGTACGAAGAACATGAGTGAATTTAGTTTTACGCAAATTACTAAGAAGCTTGATTTCCTCCACACTAGGAATTTTGGTAAATGTTATTAAACTCATATAATGCATGGAATATAGTTAAGAAGCTCAAAAAATAGGGATTTTGGCACTAAAAAATAAAAAATGTAAAAGATTTCGTTGGAATATAGTTAAAAAGCTCAAAAAATAGGGATTTTAACTACTACGAGGCCAAAAATGTACAAATATATATAAACAACGTACCCATTCAACTAACTTCATTTCAATTCACATAAAGTTTCACTAAAAACAAAATAAACAATGTACATATATATAAGGGTAGCCTATATATAAACAAAAAGGTGAACCCTATACTAGTTTCGCCGCCGCGCCCGTCGCCGCCATCACCTACTCCTCGTCGCTGTCGGATGTGGGCGGCGCCTCCTCCTGCATCGGAGGCCCCTGCTCCAGCCGTAGTGGAGCCGCCTGCTCCTCTGCTTGTGGGTCCGCCAGCTCCAGCGGGAGTGGAGCCGCCTGCTCCTCTGCCGGTGGATCAGCCACCTCTAGCGGCAGTGGAGCCGTCAGTCCTTGCGCCGGTGGAGGAGGTGGACGCGGCCCGAGTCTGACGGACGCGAAGTACATCCGTCGGCGCCCCTCAGGTAAGACGTCGAGGATGAACCAGCGATCCCAGAGGTCGCTTGTGGGCGCAAACCCTGGGTGCAACTTGAGATCGAGCAGCAGGATGTTGTGCCGCCGCCTGATCACGCGTCGCCGCGAGATGCCATATGCGGGAACCTGCGGCATAGGCACCCGGCTCTCACTAAGGTCCACCGCTCCGGGAGCACGACGTTTGGCCATGGTACCGGCTCATTTCTCGCCCAGAGGTACTGCGCGAAGTCCTCGTTCACCGTCTAGCGTCGGTTAGGGCTCGACGGACCTCCGTCGCTGTCGCGGGCGACGAGGTTGCGCTTCGTCGTCGTTCCAGGGTTTTTTGGCTTGGGGAGTGTGGTGGACGAGTGGAGTAGACGAGTGGGGAAGAAGGTGGCGGCGGTTCCTATTTAATGGGACCCGTCAAAACAGTCGAAGTGTCATCACTGTCGCTGCCCTGTGGGCCAGTGGGAGACGAGTCGTTCCTGCTTTGGGACCAGTCAAAGTAGAAGCGTCGCCGCTGTCGCTGCTCCGTGGGCCAGCAGGAGAGGAGTCGTTCCCACATGGACATGTCAAAGTAGCCTCGGCATCGCCGCTATCGCTACCCGATGGGCCAGCGGGAGACGAGTCATTCCCGCATGGGCCCGCTTGCGTGGTCGAGCCCCACTCATAAGCGCGATGAGGTGCCCCATGCCGACCCCACTAGTCAGGCGACGTAACGGTCAAAGGAGGTTGACTAGACGGAAACGCCCCGTTTAGCCGCGTGCGAGAGTAGATATAGCGAAGTAGGGCAAAAAACGAGGAAAGCTAAGCCAATGGGGCAAAACAAGCAAAACTAAGCGAAGTGGGGCACATAAGTAAATAACCCAACCTTCAATATCTTGCTGTCATTTACTTGTTTTTATTTTGTCTTGCTATCTACAATTATCTGCACACCTCACTTGCTTGCAAATAACAAGACAAGAGGATTGACAACCCTCTTGCCCGCGTTGGGTGCAAGTTGTTTGTTCTTTTGTGTGCTCCCGTTGAAGACGTTTGTGGTTGATATTCCTATTGGTTCAATAAACCTTAGTTTTATAACTGAGGAAAATACTTACCCACATTATGCTGCGATAACCCGTTCCTCTTCATGGGAAACCCGACATATATCACAAGGATGAGGAAGGATTTCTGGCGCTGTTGACAGGGAGTGTCGTTACCAACTACAAAGTAACTCCACACAAAAATTCTTTCACTTGTTCCTCTTTTTATTTGCTGGTATATTTAGTTTGTCTTATAATTTTTTTAGAAGTAAAAATATTGATCTTTTATTAATTAGCTCGTCACTAGATGGCATCTTCGCTCTCTAGTTTACATGAAAGTTGCTATCATGTCTCAGTTTGAAATTACTGATGCTCCTGCCTATAGTGCGGAAACCCTTGATTTGCCAACTTCACCTTGCTATGACAATGCTAAAAGAAATTTTGATGAAATTTCTAGTGAAAACTTGATAATCTTGCAAATGATGATCCTCCTAAGTGTTGGAAATATGCCCTAGAGGCAATAATAAAATAGTTATTATTATATTTCCTGTTCAACATAATCATTTATTATCCATGCTCTAATTGTATTGAATGGAAACATAAATGCATGTGTGGATATATAGACAAAACAATGTCCCTAGTGAGCCTCTAGTTGACTAGCTTGTTGATCAAGGATGGTTAAGGTTTCCTAGCCATAGAGAAGTGTTGTCACTTGATGACGGGATCACATCATTAGGAGAATGATGTGATGGACAAGACCCAAACTATAAACGTAGCATATGATCGTGTTGGTTTGTTGCTACTGTTTTCTGCATGTCAATGTATTTGTTCCTGTGACCATGAGATCATGGAACTCCCGGACACTGGAGGAATACCTTGTGTGTATCAAACGTCGCAATGTTAATGGGTGACTAAAAAGGTGCTCTACATGTATCTCCAAAGGTGTATGTTGGGTTGGCATGGATCAAGACTAGGATTTGTCACTCCGTGTGACGGTGAGGTATCTCGGGGCCCACTCGGTAATACAACATCACAATAAGACTTGCAAGCAGTGTGACTAAGGAGTTAGTCATGGGATCTTGTATTACGGAACGAGTAAATAGACTTGCTGGTAACGAGATTGAACTAGGTATAGAGATACCGACGGTCAAATCTCGGGCAAGTAACATATCAAAGGACAAAGGGAACTGCATACGGGATTAACTGAATCCTTGACATAGAGGTTCAACCGATAAAGATCTTTGTAGAATATGTAGGATCCAATATGGACGTCCAGGTCCCGCTATTGGATATTGGCAACAGAGTGTCTCGGTCATGTCTGCAAAGTTCTCGAACCCGCAGGGTCTCACACTTAAGGTTCGATGACATTTCGGTATACTTGAGTTATAGGTGTTGGTGACCGAAGGTTGTTCGGAGTCCCGGATGAGATCCTGGACGTCACGAGGAGCTCCGAAATGGTCCGGAGGTAAATATTAATATATATATATATAGGGTGTCCTGTTTTGGTCACCGAAAAGGTTTCGGGCTCATCGGCAGTGTACCGGGAGTGTCGGGATGGTGCCGGGGGACCACCGGGAGGGGTGTGACGACCCTAGGCTTCATGGGCCAAGAGAGGAGGCAAACCAGCCCCTGGTGGGCTAGCCTAAGCCACCTCTAAGGGCTCATGCAGCTGGAGTGGAAAATAAGGGAAACATACAAAAGGTGGAAAAGGTTTCCAAGTGGAAGGGGAATCCTACTAGGAGTAGGATTGGAGGAGGAGGACTCCTCTCCTCCCACTTCGTCCATCCAAAGGGGCAGCCCTAGGGTCGGCGGCCTCCCTCCTCTCCTCCTATATATACTAGAGCTTTGGACGGTTTTGATACACAACAATAATCAGTCACGTGCTGCCCTCTCTCAAGATCCGTTTCTCCTCGGTATAGTTTTCAGCGGTGCTTAGGCGAAGCCCTGCTGGACTAGCTCCACCACCATCGTTGTCACGTCGTCGCGCTGCTGAAGAAGTCATCTACCTCTCCGCCCCCTCTTTCTGGATTAAGAAGGCAGAGATCATCGTCGAGTTGTACGTGTGCTGAACGCGGAGGTGTCGTCCGTTCGGCGCTAGATCGGGACGGATCGTGGGACGGTGGCGATTTGGATCGCGAAGACGTTCCACTACATCAACCGCGTTTCTTAACACTTCCCGCTTAGCAATCTACAAGGGTATGTGGAGCCGATCTCCCTCTTGTAGATGATCATCACCATCATAGGTCTTCGTGTGCGTAGGAAATTTTTTGTTTTCCATGCGACCTTTCCCAACACTAAGGTGGAACCTATTATGCAAACAAAGACACTCCGCACTGGAAGTGGTAATATTATTGGAAAGAGTGTGATCCAAGATGTTTTTCACTTCTGCGGGATCATTAACTTTGATAGGAGGTTCTGTTGTTGCTAGAACTACAAGTTATGCGGATGCAATATATTTGCTTATAGTACAATTTGAAAGACAATTTGTGCACATGCATCCTTTTATACAATGGTTGTTCCTAGAATTCTCTAGTATCCATGAAGCTTCCACTAAACGTCTAGCTACTATATTCTTTTGTCAAGAACTTAGTAATATCATAAGAAGCCAGGGATATATTTTCTCATTATAGGGTTAACGGTGAATTCCCACCCATAGAGGGAATTCTTTATGAGTTGGAAGAAATAAGAAAACTAAGATCCACGGACTATGTTGCTTATGATGAGAACCTTAGAAAGAAGATACCGCTTAATGTCTTAGTTGATAAGATTTCTGAACACAATGGCCAATTTGATATACCAAATCTTGGATTTGATTGTGATCTTCAAAAAAATTTAAGGAAATACCTCCATGGGAATTTATACAATGATGAACTAACTATCACTTATGAAAAACCTAAGCAAGAGCCTCATGTTCCTCCTGAAGTAGACCTTTCGGATCCTAATGTTGTGATATTTAGTAACTTCAATTATTTTTGCTTCCTATCATAAATATTTCTGCTGAAATAAGTTAATGTGATTATAGCATGAAGGGTCATTCGTACAAATATGAGAACACTTGAAACTCTGAAATATGCCTAGCTAGGGGCGTAAAACAATAGCGCTTGTTGGAAGGCAACCCAATAATTATATCTAATTTTTCTTTTTACTTTGTGTTAGATTGTGATAACATTATTATTTAATCTGTAATTATTGTGTTTTTATATTTTAATTAGTGTTTGTGCCAATTAAAGCCGTTGGGATGATTTGCATGATGAGTAGAATTGGTATGGTGCAAAAACAGAAACTCTGACGTCCAGTGTAGAATTTCTCTGATTTTACTGGAATATATTTTTAAACTAAAGTTTTGACACATTATTTCTATAAAACTTCCTTAGGTATTCCTATTTTTCAGAATTTTTTGAGTTACACAAGTATAGGTGCATTACAGATTACTACAGAATATTCTGTTTCAGTCGGATTCTGTTTTTGCACATGTAGTTTGCTTGTTTTGATGATGTTATGGATTGTATCTGGGGCTATAAGCCATGGAGAAGTCAAGGTACAGTAACCTATGATAAAATAAAGTAAGAATCAACTAGTAACAGCACCTGAAAGTATTTCATATGTTGCTTATACTAACGGATCTCACGAAGATTTATTGAGTTTTATGTGATTGAAGTTTTCAAGTTTTGGGTGTTATCCCGATGGACAAACGATTGAGGAGCAGCAAAAGCCTAAGCTTGGGGATTCCCAAGGAACCCCAAGGTAATACTCTAGGAATACTCAAGCGTCTAAACTTCGGGATGCCCCGAAAGGCATCCCCTCTTTTTGTCTCAATCCATCGGTATTTTACTTGGAGCTATATTTTTATTCATCTCATGATATGAGTTTTGCTTGGAGCGTCATTTGATTTTGTTTGATTTTACTTTCAGTTTACCACAATCATTGTTTTCTTGACACACCTATTTGATATAGATACCACATCATCACAATTTTTTAGAATACTCTATGTGCTTCACTTATATCTTTTGAGCTTAGCAGTTGCTCTAGTACTTCACTTATATATGTTTGAGCACGGTGGTGTGTATATTTTATAGAAATATTATGCTCTCATTCTTCACTTATATTTGTTTGAGAGCTGGACAATAGTGACGATAATTTGCATGGGTGATAAGACTAGATCAAAAATAATGAGTATTCAATGAGTGATAATTAAAACCATCATGTAGCACATATACACAAATTGTGGGTTAATGATATTGATGTGGTGATGTGAAAAAGGTGTGAATGAATTATTATTAATTCCGATAGGTGTTGATATTAACAGATGTTAAACTTCTTGTTCATCTAAAAAATTAAAAAAAGGCATGGTGATGTTGTGTGAGCATTTCTATTCCTCGTTGAAATCCTAGTGTTGTTTTGAGTCGGACTCGCGCGGTGGTTAAGTCCTACTAAACCTCTCCCTCGGGGCATGCGAGTACTACTTTCATTTGTGATAAACTAATATATTTTTTTGAATAAGTATATGAGTTCTTTATTACTAACGTGACACCATGGACGTACGCAATCTCACCTCCTCATATTTGCTATCCTCTTCGGTATCGTGCATCGCCCATTCTCACCTTGCGGATCGGTGCAACTTTCACTCGTGCATCCAAATCCTATGACACGACCCTCTCTGTTGAACATAAACCTTTTTATATCCTCCTCAAAACAGCCACCATACCTATCTATCATGGCATTTCCATAGCCATTCCAAGATATATTGCCATGCAAATGCCATCGTCACTTCACATGACTACTTTGTTCATCATCATAATGCTCATGATCATATAGAGGTGACATAGTATATGTGGCTGTCGTGGGTATAAGTTTGACAGTAGAAAGGGGGTAAGATAAAGGAGCATGATCTATCAAGATGCACATGGGTGACACGGTGGTTTTAGCGAGTTCAGGCCTCTCATAGTGGAGATAACAACCCTACGTCTCGTGCTCCGGAGAGGCTTTGTTTTATCTGTCATGGACATGAGTTACATGGTATAGAGAGAGCCAGAGCTCCAGGGAAGGAATGAGCCCGCAGGGGGAGAAGAAGAAGATGTCCCTAGCTATGTGGAGGGGGGTGGCTTATATAGAGTGTGCCACCTCCTCACCTCTTATGTTACAAGATGGGGCATTGATGCCATGATGTCTGCCCACTACAGATGTCTTGCCGACTATTGGTATTTGCATGACCGAGTGAGTCATACAGCCGAGTGGTTGACTGTCATCCGAGTGGATGGAACGTACTTGTCTGAGTGGATCCGTACCGAGTGGATTAGATGTTGTCACGATCCAGTAGGAATTTCCCTTGTAGTCCTTAAACTAATAATGAGGTGCCCTTGGGTAGGACGTATTGGTCAGACCTATGACCCTACCCTAGGGCTATATCCCCGTCATTAGCCCCCGAATGGATCAGGGTCCGAGCGGTGAAGGTGTCAAGGTAAATCTTGTAGCAGCAGACCGGACTTGAACGTGCTTCAGGGCCTTGCAAAATTATGCGTTGATTGAAGTCTTCATCATTCATCCTGATCGATTCCGCTGAGTAGTACGTCCGAGTGAACTTAAGAATTGAAGTAGATCCGAGTGACCAACAGGATCTTGAGACTCTGACTGACTGTTGGTAGTCGGTTGGAATCTGTTGAATCTATTGAACTTGGATGTTGTTGGTGGACCTGACCAAGCAGAATGTTTCTTTTTTGTATTTCTCTTCCTGTGGGGGCACGCTCAGTGCACCCACTGGGTGTAGTCCCTGAGCCTCTGTCGGACTAGATGAGTCTGGCAGAGGGTTTAAGACTTCCAGTGCTTGTCATGTTGAATGTTTGTTGAATCTGCATTATATGATTTCTGGATCAAAGTCAAGTCTCCGAGTGTATTTTTTAACTTAGGCGATACGGGGTCGCAGCTAAGTTCCCGAGTGTGCAGCGTGTCTGTACTCGGAGTAGTTTTAACTTAGGCGATACAGAGTCGCAGCTAAGCCTCCGAGTGCGGAGCATGTCCGAACTCAGAGTTGTTAACTTAGGCGATACGGAGTCGCAGCTAAGTCCCCGAGTGTGGAGCATGTCCGCACTCGGAGTTGTTTTTAACTTAGACGATACGGAGTCGCAGCTAAGCCCCCGAGTGTGGAGCATATCCGCACTCGGAGTTGTTTTTAACTTAGGCGATATGGAGTCGCAGCTAAGTCTCCAAGTGTGGAGCATGTCCGCACTCGGAGTTGTTTTTAACTTAGGCGATACGGAGTCGCAGCTAAGTCCCCGAGTGTGGAACATGTCTGCACTCGGAGTAGTTTTAACTTAGGCGATACTGAATCGCAGCTAAGCCGAGCGGTGGTGCGCGGGGCGTCGGAGTGATGAAGACGTGCCACACGGAGTGGCGATGCGCATGGCATTCGAGTGAGGTAGACGATTCTGTCTAAGTGGCAACGCGCGGGGCGGCCAAGTGATGTATGTCGAGGAGGCGTCCGAACCACCGACGGCACGCGGGGCGGCCGTGTCCATGACGTCATTGAAAGGGCTTCCGAACACGTGAAAACGCATGAATGATCGTTGCGGCGACTGAGCTTGAGCAGCGACGAGGATGGCGCACGGATGCGTCGAGTAACCTGTGTATGAAAAATAGCACAAGCCAGCATAAAAAATTATCAAAGTAATATGATCTTTTCTGAAATAGTTTGCCTCTGAGTGAACGTCATGTGCGACTTCCTCGACACTCGGTAATGTAGAAACGATTATTTAATAGAATGTAGTCTGTGAAAAAATGACTTAGCTGCCTGACGACGCGCGGGGCGGTCGAGCGAAGTAGACACGTCCGGCTGAGTGGCGACGTGTTGGGCGGTCAAGCGATGAAGACGCGTCTAGCTGAGTGGCAACACGCGGGGTGGCCGAGTGACGACACGCAAAGCAACCAGGTGACGAAGGAGCCTTCAGCCGAGTGACGACACGCGAAGCTGCCGAGTGATGAAGGAGTCTCCAACCGTGTGAGGATGGCTTGTCTTGCTGACTCGCAATGCGCGAAGCTACCGAGTGCTGACGACGAATCCGAGCAAGGGACGGCGCGTAGGGCGGCCAAGCGCTGACGACGCGTCCGACTGAGTGACAGCATGCAGGGCGGCCGAGTGATGATGACGTGTGTTCGACCAAGCGCCGACGCGCAGAGCAGTCGAGTGATGACGGCGCGTCCAGTAGAGTGACGGTGCGCGGAGCGGCCGAGTGACGAAGGAGTGTCCAGTCGAGTGGTGATGCGTGGAGCTGTCGAGTGACGAAGACGTGTCTCACCGAGTGGTGATGTGCGGAGCTGTCGAGTGATGACGATGCGTCCAGTAGAGCGACGGCGTGCGGGGCAGCCGATTGACGATGGAGCGTCTGGCTGAGTGACGCCGCGCGGAGCGGTCGAGTGAAGAAGGCGCGCCTCACCGATTGGCGATGTGCGGGGACGGCCGAGTGATGATGATGCGTACAGTAGAACGACGACGCGCAGGGTTGCCGAGTGATGAAGTCACGTCAGGTTAAGCGATGATGCACGGGGCGATCGAGTGATGAAGTCGCATCCCGTTGTGTAGAGACGCGCGGTGTTGTCATGTGGACGTTTTGTTGTCCGAGTGACGAGTCTCTTAGTTATAGGGATAATCTGGTTTCCAGCTAGCCGAGTGACCCTACAAGTTAGCAAGTATAGCCACTATTCTTTGTGCCGGACAAAAAAGACCGTGTATTGATGCTAATTAGCCGGATTAAACGCGGGGTGGTAATATATGCATGCATGTACAAATTAATTGGCGTGAAAGGAGCATGCTTGTTATCGCTACAATAAATAGGTAATTGACGTTGGGAATACTCACCAATTAGCCACATAATGAGGCGATTATACCTTAATGAAATGGTCCACCCATGCTTCAAGGAATTGGGAGACCCATGTTAGGCATGCAATTAATGATTGCTGTTGGAGTTGCGTATGGGTGTGCATGGTAGCTCTCCTTCCATTCCTTTTTTCCTGCATGCAGTCAATTAATCAAGGAAGATGCCAAATAACAGCATTGAACGGTCATCGGTTGCAGCTTGCAAGCCGAGGCTGATTCGTAAGGCGTCGTTGCTGCGTGCCTCGGCCAGGAGGCCTCACCGGCAACCAGCGCCGGAGTAAGTAGCGCTACGCACCCGCGACGCGCGGCGTCGGTGCTTCCACCGCGGCGGTCGCCCCCGAGTGGCCGAGAACACGAGGCTAGAGTTGACGACGAGGCGAACGGTGTCGGAAGTCGTGCATGCGGGCTCAACGACCTGGTTGAGGACGATGCCCACGCGGGCGCCGGTGGCGGCCGGGCATCACGATGATGAGACGGGCGGTGCCTATAGTCGTGCGTGGATGCTTAACGACGACGTCGCACACGATGTGCAGTCGGTTGTGCCGATGTCGATGATGACGATAGTGCGGACGACGTCGATGGCCGTTGTGCCCATGTCGATGATGACGACAATGAGACGGACGATGCCGACAGCCACACGTAACGATGACGGGACGCCAGTGGCCGCCCGTGACGACGATGAGGCGAAGGACGCTGGTGGCCGCGCATGACAACGACGAGCCGGACGATGCCAGCAGCCACGCATGACGACCATGAGGCTCACGACGATGAAAAATACCATATGCATCATGACTTGATAGACGTCATGCCCCACGGTGGGCGCCAACTGTCGTGGGTATAAGTCTGACAGTAGAAAGGGGGTAAGATAACGGAGCATGATCTATCAAGATGCACATGGGTGACACGGTGGTTTTAGCGAGTTCAGGCTTCTCATAGTGGAGATAACAACCCTACGTCTCGTGCTCCCGAGAGGCTTTGTTTTATCTGTCATGGACATGAGTTACATGGTATAGAGAGAGCCAGAGCTCCAGGGAAGGAATGAGCCCGCAGGGGGAGAAGAAGAAGATGTCCCTAGCTATGTGGAGGGGGGTGGCTTATATAGAGTGCGCCAGCTCCTCACCTCTTATGTTACAAGATGGGGCATTGATGCCATAATGTCAGCCCACTACAGATGTCTTGCTGACTGTTGGTATTTGCATGACCGAGTGAGTCATACGGCCGAGTGGTTGACTGTCATCCGAGTGGATGGAACGTACTTGTCTGAGTGGATCCGTACCGAGTGGATTAGATGTTGTCACGATCCAGTAGGAATTTCCCTTGTAGTCCTTAAACTAATAATGAGGTGCCCTTGGGTAGGACGTATTGGTCAGACCTATGACCCTACCCTAGGGCTATATCCCCGTCAGTGGCAAAGACACCATTCACCATATTTTTTATACATGTCACGCTAGATCTTTGCACATCCTGGTACACTTCCAGAGGCATTAATTTAGAGTCATATTGTCCTATCAGTTTTCATATTGGGTTGTAAGTAAATAAAAGTGTGATGATCATCATTATTAGAGTATTGTCCCAGTTAGGAAATAAAAATGGGGGAGGCCAAATGAGCCCATCATAATAAAAAATAATGAGAGAAAAAGAGAGAAGGGACTTTGCTACTGTCCTTTACCAGACTTGTGCCACAAAGTGGCACCTTTTTTTTCATGTAGAGAGTCTGAGGTTATATCATTCATACGCTAGTGGGAATCACCTCTTCATAAAATAGGCTTGTATATTCCGATGACGGGCTTCCTCAAATGCCCGAGGTCTTCATGAGAAAGCAAGTTGGATGCACACCCCACTTAGCTTTAATGGAGCTTTCATAACTTATATCTCTTGTGCATCATTTGCATGGCAATCCCTACTCCTTGCATCGATATCTATCGACGGGCATCTCCATAGCTCGCTGGTATGCCTAGTTGATGTGAGACTATCTTCTCCACTTTTACCCCTTTGAAACCTACCACCTTATTCTATTCCACCTTTATGCTATATCCAATGGATCACGGTCATGTATTGCGTGAAGAATAAAAAGTTGATGCATATTAAAAAAGTACGATCCACTTGCTTGACTTGGACATCGTGGTGCTTGACATTTGTATTAATGTGGTGAATATGGAGCCATGCATTGCTAATATCAAAAAGACGGATGGGGGGTAAAACAATATTTCAAGATCGTATACTTTGAAAAATTAATCACAATAGGCCTTGCAAGCAATGTGACTAAGGAGTTAGTCATGGGATCTTGTATTACGGAACGAGTAAATAGACTTGCTGGTAACGAGATTGAACTAGGTATAGAGATACCGACGGTCAAATCTCGGGCAAGTAACATATCAAAGGACAAAGGGAACTGCATACGGGATTAACTGAATCCTTGACATAGAGGTTCAACCGATAAAGATCTTTGTAGAATATGTAGGATCCAATATGGACGTCCAGGTCCCGCTATTGGATATTGGCAACAGAGTGTCTCGGTCATGTCTGCATAGTTCTCGAACCCGCAGGGTCTCACACTTAAGGTTCGATGACATTTCGGTATACTTGAGTTATAGGTGTTGGTGACCGAAGGTTGTTCGGAGTCCCGGATGAGAGCCTGGACGTCACGAGGAGCTCCGAAATGGTCCGGAGGTAAAGATTAATATATATAGGGTGTCCTGTTTTGGTCACCGAAAAGGTTTCGGGCTCATCGGCAGTGTACCGGGAGTGTCGGGATGGTGCCGGGGGACCACCGGGAGGGGTGTGACGACCCTAGGCTTCATGGGCCAAGAGAAGAGGCAAACCAGCCCCTGGTGGGCTGGCCTAAGCCACCTCTAAGGGCTCATGCAGCTGGAGTGGAAAATAAGGGAAACATACAAAAGGTGGAAAAGGTTTCCAAGTGGAAGGGGAATCCTACTAGGAGTAGGATTGGAGGAGGAGGACTCCTCTCCTCCCACTTCGTCCGAACCAAAGGGGCAGCCCTAGGGTCGGCGGCCTCCCTCCTATCCTCCTATATATACTAGAGCTTTGGAGGGTTTTGATACACAACAATAATCAGTCACGTGCTGCCCTCTCTCAAGATCCGTTTCTCCTCGGTATAGTTTTCAGCGATGCTTAGGCGAAGCCCTGCTGGACTAGCTCCACCACCATCGTTGTCACGTCGTCGCGCTGCTGAAGAAGTCATCTACCTCTCCGCCCCCTCTTTCTAGATTAAGAAGGCAGAGATCATCGTCGAGTTGTACGTGTGCTGAACGCGGAGGTGTCGTCCGTTCGGCGCTAGATCGGGACGGATCGTGGGACGGTGGCGATTTGGATCGCGAAGACGTTCCACTACATCAACCGCGTTTCTTAACACTTCCTTCTTAGCAATCTACAAGGGTATGTGGAGCCGATCTCCCTCTTGTAGATGATCATCACCATCATAGGTCTTCGTGTGCGTAGGAAATTTTTTGTTTTCCATGCGACCTTTCCCAACACTAAGGTGGAACCTATTATGCAAACAAAGACACTCCGCACTGGAAGTGGTAATATTATTGGAAAGAGTGTGATCCAAGATGTTTTTCACTTCTGCGGGATCATTAACTTTGATAGGAGGTTCTGTTGTTGCTAGAACTACAAGTTATGCGGATGCAATATATTTGCTTATAGTACAATTTGAAAGACAATTTGTGCACATGCATCCTTTTATACAATGGTTGTTCCTAGAATTCTCTAGTATCCATGAAGCTTCCACTAAACGTCTAGCTACTATATTCTTTTGTCAAGAATTTAGTAATATCATAAGAAGCCAGGGATATATTTTCTCATTATAGGGTTAACGGTGAATTCCCACCCATAGAGGGAATTCTTTATGAGTTGGAAGAAATAAGAAAACTAAGATCCACGGACTATGTTGCTTATGATGAGAACCTTAGAAAGAAGATACCGCTTAATGTCTTAGTTGATAAGATTTCTGAACACAATGGCCAATTTGATATACCAAATCTTGGATTTGATTGTGATCTTCAAAAAAATTTAAGGAAATACCTCCATGGGAATTTATACAATGATGAACTAACTATCACTTATGAAAAACCTAAGCAAGAGCCTCATGTTCCTCCTGAAGTAGACCTTTCGGATCCTAATGTTGTGATATTTAGTAACTTCAATTATTTTTGCTTCCTATCATAAATATTTCTGCTGAAATAAGTTAATATGATTATAGCATGAAGGGTCATTCGTACAAATATGAGAACACTTGAAACTCTGAAATATGCCTAGCTAGGGGCGTAAAACAATAGCGCTTGTTGGAAGGCAACCCAATAATTATATCTAATTTTTCTTTTTACTTTGTGCTAGATTGTGATAAAATTATTATTTAATCTGTAATTATTGTGTTTTTATATTTTAATTAGTGTTTGTGCCAATTAAAGCCGTTGGGATGATTTGCATGATGAGTAGAATTGATATGGTGCAAAAACAGAAACTCTGACGTCCAGTGTAGAATTTCTCTGATTTTACTGGAATATATTTTAAACTAAAGTTTTGACACATTATTTCTATAAAACTTCCTTAGGTATTCCTATTTTTCAGAATTTTTTGAGTTACACAAGTATAGGTGCATTACAGATTACTACAGAATATTCTGTTTCAGTCGGATTCTGTTTTTGCACATGTAGTTTGCTTGTTTTGATGATGTTATGGATTGTATCTGGGGCTATAAGCCATGGAGAAGTCAAGGTATAGTAACCTATGATAAAATAAAGTAAGAATCAACTAGTAACAGCACCTGAAAGTATTTCATATGTTGCTTATACTAACGGATCTCACGAAGATTTATTGAGTTTTATGTGATTGAAGTTTTCAAGTTTTGGGTGTTATCCCGATGGACAAACGGTTGAGGAGCAGCAAAAGCCTAAGCTTGGGGATTCCCAAGGAACCCCAAGGTAATACTCTAGGAATACTCAAGCGTCTAAACTTCGGGATGCCCCGAAAGGCATCCCCTCTTTTTGTCTCAATCCATCGGTATTTTACTTGGAGCTATATTTTTATTCATCTCATGATATGAGTTTTGCTTGGAGCGTCATTTGATTTTGTTTGATTTTACTTTCAGTTTACCACAATCATTGTTTTCTTGACACACCTATTTGATATAGATACCACATCATCACAATTTTTTAGAATACTCCATGTGCTTCACTTATATCTTTTGAGCTTAGCAGTTGCTCTAGTACTTCACTTATATATGTTTGAGCACGGTGGTGTGTATATTTTATAGAAATATTATGCTCTCATTCTTCACTTATATTTTTTTGAGAGCTGGACAATAGTGACGATAATTTGCATGGGTGATAAGACTAGATCAAAAATAATGAGTATTCAATGAGTGATAATTAAAACCATCATGTAGCACATATACACAAATTGTGGGTTAATGATATTGATGTGGTGATGTGAAAAAGGTGTGAATGAATTATTATTAATTCCGATAGGTGTTGATATTAACAGATGTTAAACTTCTTGTTCATCTAAAAAATTAAAAAAAGGCATGGTGATGTTGTGTGAGCATTTCTATTCCTCGTTGAAATCCTAGTGTTGTTTTGAGTCGGACTCGCGCGGTGGTTAAGTCCTACTAAACCTCTCCCTCGGGGCATGCGAGTACTACTTTCATTTGTGATAAACTAATATATTTTTTTCAATAAGTATATGAGTTTTTTATTACTAACGTGACACCATGGACGTACGCAATCTCACCTCCTCATATTTGCTATCCTCTTCGGTATCGTGCATCGCCCATTCTCACCTTGCGGATCGGTGCAACTTTCACTCGTGCATCCAAATCCTATGACACGACCCTCTCTGTTGAACATAAACCTTTTTATATCCTCCTCAAAACAGCCACCATACCTATCTATCATGGCATTTCCATAGCCATTCCAAGATATATTGCCATGCAAATGCCATCGTCACTTCACATGACTACTTTGTTCATCATCATAATGCTCATGATCATATAGAGGTGACATAGTATATGTGGCTGTCGTGGGTATAAGTTTGACAGTAGAAAGGGGGTAAGATAACGGAGCATGATCTATCAAGATGCACATGGGTGACACGGTGGTTTTAGCGAGTTCAGGCCTCTCACAGTGGAGATAACAACCCTACGTCTCGTGCTCCGGAGAGGCTTTGTTTTATCTGTCATGGACATGAGTTACATGGTATAGAGAGAGCCAGAGCTCCAGGGAAGGAATGAGCCCGCAGGGGGAGAAGAAGAAGATGTCCCTAGCTATGTGGAGGGGGGTGGCTTATATAGAGTGTGCCACCTCCTCACCTCTTATGTTACAAGATGGGGCATTGATGCCATAATGTCAGCCCACTACAGATGCCTTGACGACTATTGGTATTTGCATGACCGAGTGAGTCATACAGCCGAGTGGTTGACTGTCATCCGAGTGGATGGAACGTACTTGTCTGAGTGGATCCGTACCGAGTGGATTAGATGTTGTCACGATCCAGTAGAAATTTCCCTTGTAGTCCTTCAACTAATAATGAGATGCCCTTGGGTAGGACGTATTGGTCAGACCTATGACCCTACCCTAGGGCTATATCCCCGTCATTAGCCCCCGAATGGATCAGGGTCCGAGCGGTGAAGGTGTCAAGGTAAACTTGTAGCAGCAGACCGAACTTGAACGTGCTTCAGGGCCTTGCAAAATTATGTGTTGATTGAAGTCTTCATCATTCACCCTGATCGATTCCGCTGAGTAGTACGTCCGAGTGAACTTAAGAATTGAAGTAGATCCGAGTGACCAACAGGATCTTGAGACTCTGACTGACTGTTGGTAGTCGGTTGGAATCTGTTGAATCTATTGAACTTGGATGTTGTTGGTGGACCTGACCAAGCAGAATGTTTCTTTTTTGTATTTCTCTTCCTGTGGGGGCATGCTCAGTGCACCCACTGGGTGTAGTCCCTGAGCCTTTGTCGGACTAGATGAGTCTGGCAGAGGGTTTAAGACTTCCAGTGCTTGTCATGTTGAATGTTTGTTGAATCTGCATTATATGATTTCTGGATCAAAGTCAGGTCTCCGAGTGTATTTTTTAACTTAGGCGATACGGGGTCGCAGCTAAGTTCCCGAGTGTGCAGCGTGTCTGCACTCGGAGTAGTTTTAACTTAGGCAATACAGAGTCGCAGCTAAGCCTCCGAGTGCGGAGCATGTCCAAACTCAGAGTTGTTAACTTAGGCGATACGGAGTCGCAGCTAAGTCCCCGAGTGTGGAGCATGTCCGCACTCGGAGTTGTTTTTAACTTAGGCGATACAGAGTCGCAGCTAAGCCCCCGAGTGTGGAGCATGTCCGCACTCGGAGTTGTTTTTAACTTAGGCGATAGGGAGTCGCAGCTAAGTCCCCAAGTGTGGAGCATGTCCGCACTCGGAGTTGTTTTTAACTTAGGCGATACGGAGTCGCAGCTAAGTCCCCGAGTGTGGAACATGTCCGCACTCGGAGTTGTTTTTAACTTAGGCGATACAGAGTCGCAGCTAAGCCCCCGAGTGTGGAGCATGTCCGCACTCGGAGTTGTTTTTAACTTAGGCGATAAGGAGTCGCAGCTAAGCCCCCGAGCGTGGAGCATGTCCGCACTCGGAGTTGTTTTTAACTTAGGCGATACGGAGTCGCGGCTAAGTCTCCAAGTGTGGAGCATGTCCGCACTCGGAGTTGTTTTTAACTTAGGCGATATGGAGTCGCAGCTAAGTCTCCAAGTGTGGAGCATGTCCGCACTCGGAGTTGTTTTTAACTTAGGCGATACGGAGTCGCAGCTAAGTCCCCGAGTGTGGAACATGTCCGCACTCGGAGTAGTTTTAACTTAGGCGATACTGAATCGCAGCTAAGCCGAGCGGTGGTGCGCGGGGCGTCCGAGTGATGAAGACGTGCCACATGGAGTGGCGATGCGCATGGCATTCGAGTGAGGTAGACGATTCTGTCTAAGTGGCAACGCGCGGGGCGGCCAAGTGATGTATGTCGAGGAGGCGTCCGACCCACCGACGGCACGCGGGGCGGCCGTGTCCACGACGTCATTGAAAGGGCTTCCGAACACGTGAAAACGCATGAATGATCGTTGCGGCGACTGAGCCTGAGCAGCGACGAGGATGGCGCACGGATGCGTCGAGTAACCTGTGTATGAAAAATAGCACAAGCCAGCATAAAAAATTATCAAAGTAATATGATCTTTTCTGAAATAGTTTGCCTCTGAGTGAACGTCATGTGCGACTTCCTCGACACTCGGTAATGTAGAAACGATTATTTAATAGAATGTAGTCTGTGAAAAAATGACTTAGCTGCCTGACGACGCGCGGGGCGGTCGAGCGAAGTAGACACGTCCGGCTGAGTGGCGACGTGTTGGGCGGTCAAGCGATGAAGACGCGTCTAGCTGAGTGGCAACACGCGGGGTGGCCGAGTGACGACACGCAAAGCAACCAGGTGACGAAGGAGCCTTCAGCCGAGTGACGACACGCGAAGCTGCCGAGTGATGAAGGAGTCTCCAACCGTGTGAGGATGGCTTGTCTTGCTGACTCGCAATGCGTGAAGCTACCGAGTGCTAACGACGGATCCGAGCAAGGGACGGCGCGCAGGGCGGCCGAGCGCTGACGACGCGTCCGACTGAGTGACAGCATGCAGGGCGGCCGAGTGATGATGACATGTGTTCGACCAAGCGCCGACGCGCAGAGCAGTCGAGTGATGACGGCGCGTCCAGTAGAGTGACGGTGCGCGGAGCGGCCGAGTGACGAAGGAGCGTCCAGTCGAGTGGTGATGCGTGGAGCTGTCGAGTGACGAAGACGTGTCTCACCGAGTGGTGATGTGCGGAGCTGTCGAGTGATGACGATGCGTCCAGTAGAGCGACGGCGTGCGGGGAAGCCGATTGACGATGGAGCGTCTGGCTGAGTGACGCCGCGCGGAGCGGTCGAGTGAATAAGGCGCGCCTCACCGAGTGGCAATATGCGGGGACGGCCGAGTGATGATGATGCGTACAGTAGAACGACGACGCGCGGGGTTGCCGAGTGATGAAGTCACGTCCGGTTAAGCGATGATGCACGGGGGGATCGAGTGATGAAGTCGCGTCCCATTGTGTAGCGACGCGCGGTGTTGTCATGTGGATGTTTTGTTGTCCGAGTGACGAGTCTCTTAGTTATAGGGATAATCTGGTTTCCAGCTAGCCGAGTGACCCTGCAAGTTAGCAAGTATAGCCACTATTCTTTGTGCCAGACAAAAAAGACCGTGTATTCATGCTAATTAGCCGGATTAAACTCGGGGTGGTAATATATGCATGCATGTACAAATTAATTGGCGTGAAAGGAGCATGCTTGTTATCGCTACAATAAATAGGTAATTGACGTTGGGAATACTCACCAATTAGCCACATAATGAGGCGATTATACCTTAATGAAATGGTCCACCCATGCTTCAAGGAATTGGGAGACCCATGTTAGGCATGCAATTAATGATTGCTGTTGGAGTTGCGTATGGGTGTGCATGGTAGCTCTCCTTCCGTTCCTTTTTTTCCTGCATGCAGTCAATTAATCAAGGAAGATGCCAAATAACAGCATTGAACGGTCATCGGTTGCAGCTTGCAAGCCGAGGCTGATTCGTAAGGCGTCGTTGTTGCGTGCCTCGGCCAGGAGGCCTCACCGGCAACCAGCGCCGGAGTAAGTAGCGCTACGCGCCCGCGACGCGCGGCGTCGGTGCTTCCACCGCGGCGGTCGCCCCCGAGTGGCCGAGAACACGAGGCTAGAGTTGACGACGAGGCGAACGGTGTCGGAAGTCGTGCATGCGGGCTCAACGACCTGGTTGAGGACGATGCCCACGCGGGCGCCGGTGGCGGCCGGGCATCACGATGATGAGACGGGCGGTGCCTATAGTCGTGCGTGGATGCTTAACGACGACGTCGCACACGATGTGCAGTCGGTTGTGCCGATGTCGATGATGACGATAGTGCGGACGACGTCGATGGCCGTTGTGCCCATGTCGATGATGACGACAATGAGACGGACGATGCCGACAGCCACACGTAACGATGACGGGACGCCAGTGGCCGCCCGTGACGACGATGAGGCGAAGGACGCTGGTGGCCGCGCATGACGACGACGAGCCGGACGATGCCAGCGGCCACGCATGACGACCATGAGGCTAACGACGATGAAAAATAACCATATGCATCATGACTTGATAGACGTCATGCCCCACGGTGGGCGCCAACTGTCGTGGGTATAAGTCTGACAGTAGAAAGGGGGTAAGATAACGGAGCATGATCTATCAAGATGCACATGGGTGACACGGTGGTTTTAGCGAGTTCAGGCTTCTCATAGTGGAGATAACAACCCTACGTCTCGTGCTCCGGAGAGGCTTTGTTTTATCTGTCATGGACATGAGTTACATGGTATAGAGAGAGCCAGAGCTCCAGGGAAGGAATGAGCCCGCAGGGGGAGAAGAAGAAGATGTCCCTAGCTATGTGGAGGGGGGTGGCTTATATAGAGTGCGCCAGCTCCTCACCTCTTATGTTACAAGATGGGGCATTGATGCCATAATGTCAGCCCACTACAGATGTCTTGCTGACTGTTGGTATTTGCATGACCGGGTGAGTCATACGGCCGAGTGGTTGACTGTCATCCGAGTGGATGGAACGTACTTGTCTGAGTGGATCCGTACCGAGTGGATTAGATGTTGTCACGATCCAGTAGGAATTTCCCTTGTAGTCCTTAAACTAATAATGAGGTGCCCTTGGGTAGGACGTATTGGTCAGACCTATGACCCTACCCTAGGGCTATATCCCCGTCAGTGGCAAAGACACCATTCACCATATTTTTTATACATGTCACGCTAGATCTTTGCACATCCTGGTACACTTCCAGAGGCATTAATTTAGAGTCATATTGTCCTATCAGTTTTCATATTGGGTTGTAAGTAAATAAAAGTGTGATGATCATCATTATTAGAGTATTGTCCCAGTTAGGAAATAAAAATGGGGGAGGCCAAATGAGCCCATCATAATAAAAAATAATGAGAGAAAAAGAGAGAAGGGACTTTGCTACTATCCTTTACCAGACTTGTGCCACAAAGTGGCACCTTTTTTTTCATGTAGAGAGTCTGAGGTTATATCATTCATACGCTAGTGGGAATCACCTCTTCATAAAATAGGCTTGTATATTCCGATGACGGGCTTCCTCAAATGCCCGAGGTCTTCATGAGAAAGCAAGTTGGATGCACACCCCACTTAGCTTTAATGGAGCTTTCATAACTTATATCTCTTGTGCATCATTTGCATGGCAATCCCTACTCCTTGCATCGATATCTATCGACGGGCATCTCCATAGCTCGCTGGTATGCCTAGTTGATGTGAGACTATCTTCTCCACTTTTACCCCTTTGAAACCTACCACCTTATTCTATTCCACCTTTATGCTATATCCAATGGATCACGGTCATGTATTGCGTGAAGAATAAAAAGTTGATGCATATTAAAAAAGTACGATCCACTTGCTTGACTTGGACATCGTGGTGCTTGACATTTGTATTAATGTGGTGAATATGGAGTCATGCATTGCTAATATCATAAAGACGGATGGGGGGTAAAACAATATTTCAAGATCGTATACTTTGAAAAATTAATCATTTGCTGCTTATACCTATAAGTATCACTGTGTTAATATTTCTTAATTCACTTTTTCTCAATGAGAATACATGCATAAGGTTACATCATGGATAGCATGTCATATCAAAAATTATGTTTTTATCATTTACCTACTCGAGGACGACCAGGAATTAAGCTTGGGAATGTTGATACGTCTCCAACGTATATATAATTTTTTTATTGTTCCATGCTGATAAATTATCATTCTAGAATACTTTTGGGGTATTTATTTACCAATTTATATTATATTTGAGCACTAACCTATTGACCGAGTGCCTACTGTAAACTGTTGTTTTCTATGTGTTTTTCACTTTTGAGGTTTTCCATACCAAATGAAGTCCAATTGTCCTGAAACTTATTGGTGATTTTTTCTGGACCAAAATAAGACCAACGAGCACCGGAAGAAGGTAGGAAGCCTGGCTTGTGCCTCCCTCGTGGTCGTCTCGACTCCGTTCTTTGTCTTAGAAATTTTCATCAACCCTGAAAACAACAGAGGGAATCCCGAAACACTTTTTACGCCGCCACAAGTCTCTATTCCGATGGGAGGTCGTCTGGAGCTTCTTTCTGACACCCTGTCGGAGGGGGGTCAATCACGGAGGGCGTCTTCATCAATCTTGCTGCCCTCACGAGGATATATAAGTAGTTCACCATAGACCTGCGGGTCCATAGTCACTACCTAGATGGCAAGCTCTCTCTCTTTGATCTTCAATAGAATGATGATCGTATTTCGCTTTGACCCATATGATGTAATTCCTTTGTGTGGTGTATTTGTTGTGATCCGATGAATTGTGGGTTTCTGTTCAGATTATTCATGATAAATATTTTAGTCTGCTCTGAATACTTATATGATTCTTATGTGCATGATTAAGAGAGCTTCATAATTCTCTCCAATCTATTGAAATAGTTTGGCCAACTAGAACGATATTTCTTCGGTGAGAGAGGTGTGTTGTAGTAGGTTCAACCTGGCTAATTTCTATATCCCAGTGATAGAAGGGGACAAGATGCACCTCTGTGTTGCTCCTACTAAGGATAAAACTATGGGGTTTATTCATATTGCTTGAGATTAATTTATCTGCATCATGTCATTGTTCTCCATGCATTACTCTGTTTTACTTAATACTCTAGATGCATGTTGAAAGGATCGATAAGGTTGTCTAGAGCGGGGATGAATAGGCAACTACCAATTTTTAGCACTTCTTAACAAATAAGGGTTAGCAACAAAAGGTTCTCTAGGTACCAACTAGGTGAGCAACCTATATGATGCTAACAACAACAACAACAACTAATGCAAGCGAGGAATACAACACAACAATAATAGGGACAAAGTAAAGGTAAGAGATAACCATAAGTGGAACCGGTGGAGACAAGGATGTGTTACCGAAGTTCCTTCCTTTTCACAGGAAGTACGTCTCTGTTGGAGCGGTGTGGAGGCACAATGCTCCCCAAGTACCACTAAGCCACTGTATTCTCCTCACGCCCTTACACAGTGCGAGATGTCGTGAATCCACTAGTGGTGCCCTTGAGGCGGCGACCGGACCTTTACAAACAAGGTTGGGGCAATATCCACACAAAGCTTGGAGGCTCCCAACAAGACCACGGAGCTTCACCACAATGGAATGTGGCTCCGAGGTGACCTCAACCGTCTAGGGTGCTCAAACACCCAAGAGTAACAAGATCCGCAAGGGATTAGTGGGGGAAATAAAATATCTCGTGGTGGAAGTGTAGATCAGGGCCTTCTCAACCAATCCCCAGATAATCAAAAAGTTTGATTGGCTAGGGAGAGAGATGGGGCAAAAATGAGCTTTGGAGCAACAATGGAGCTTGGGGAGGTAAGAGGTAGTCTTCTTAGGGAAGAAGACCCCTTTATGTAGTGGGGGAAAGAATCCAACTGTTACCCCCACTCTCAGCCCGAGCAAAGCGGTACTACCGATGCTAGGAGCGGTACTGCCACTGATAGGAGTGGTACTACCGGTGCTAGGAGCGATACTACCGCACGGTAGATCCACCAACCACGAAAGTAAAAAATTACTTTTGTGCCTACCACCGCTGAGGCTGCGGTTGTGCAAAATTCCGGCCGAGTAGTACCGGAGGGTACTACCCCCAGAGAGCGGTAGTAAAAAACTACTAGCGCTCCTAGAGCGGTACTACCGCTCGCACGTGCGGTACTACCGCTAGCACTTTGCACGGACACGTGGAAACGGACTGGAGCTCCATTGAAGCGAAGGAAAGGTGGTGCAAAAGAACAGATGTGTACGTGTTGATTCCACCCTAACATTTCCAAAGCGGACCCCCTCTTAATAGTACGGCTTTCCTACGAATCAAATCCACCGAAAAGAAACGTAGAAAGCAACCGTCTTTGATAGACTCCGAGGGGCACCGAATCGTCTTGTGCCTAGACATGAATTAGCTGAAATGCTCAATGCACATGATTAGTCCGCACACGCATTGTCATAAATCACCAAAACCACTTAAGGACAAATATGCCCTAACAATCTCCCCCTTTTTGGTGGACTGATGACAATACAGCATTTGCACAAAAGGATATAAAATTAACATATGCAATCCCAAAATCTATATACTAGGGATAGACTCCCCCTAGATGTGTGCATACTTAGAGAAATGCCATGGACTGCAAAGCACACAACCTAGGAATAGCACACACCCCCTAGGTTTTATAGACGAGGCATTCCTTGCAACAAACTGATTAACACTAAGCATAGAAACAAGGCGTAGCATGTGAGCATGAAGATAAGGGCACATAATAAATAGACTCACAAGCTACTATCATACTGGACAATAATGAGACAATAATGAGACAATAATGAGAGAAGAGTGATAGCATATGTCTCACACCATATGATAGAAAAAGTCTCCTGGTCTCACACACAAAATAAAACCAACCAAAGGAACGATGAAGGTTCAACGAACAAGGAGACACGGAAAACGAAAAAACTCGCAAATCCTACACTCTCTCCCTCTTTGGCATCGGGGCACCAAAAAGGCAGGGAGGACACCTAAGAAACAAGTGGTAGCTCGAAATGCAGAGATATCATCCATCGGACTCCTCATCAGACTCATCCCACTGAAGGTTCTTCTTCTCCATCCCGGCAGCTTCAAGAGTAATGTCCTTCTCAAACCAACTGGAGATGTGCACGTCTAGCTTCCTCAGGATCAGCTTATCGTGCTGACGTCTCTCCTTTTGAGCAACATGGGTCATATATTGCACCTTAACCTACATGCAAAATAGGGTCTTCATCCTGTCCTTGAGCTTCTTGGCCCAAGATGGCTCAGTAGAGGAAGGCACATGTGTCTCTGGACTGCCCTCATCCTCAGCCTCAGCCTCAGCCTCATCCTCATCAGAATCCATTTTGGCAGCAACAGGTGTCATGGTAGTGTTGGCCCACTTGTTCTTATAACGTAGCTTAATAGGCTCATGGCTGATCCAACCGGGAGCATGAAACACCATTTATGGAAAGGTCATCGACCACCTCTCTCGGATCAAGTAAAACAGATAAGGTCCATAGATGGGAATCTTATGGTGAAACACACTCCTCTGAAGCTCACTCCACATGAAGTGAGACACATCAAGCGGTCCACGAGCGCGAGCCCACCCTTTCTCACACATGATAAGCATATCCACCAGATAGGAATGCACCTGATCCTTGTTGCCAACACGAGGAAAGAGAGTGTTGCGAAAGATTCTGTGCATGACATCAAGAAACGGGTTAAGCACATGAGATATTTCACCAGTTGAGGACACCTTCTCAATAAAGTAGGGTAGCAGCTTTTCCTTAGGTGCAGAAGATGGCTTTGCATGCGGACGCAAACCAACTGGGTGCTCAAGCCCCTCACCGCGAATGCGCAGAAGATCCATAAACTACTTCTAGGTAGCAGACAACCTCTCACCATTGGTCATCCAAGTCATAGTGTGCTCCGCATCAGAGTGGAAGTGGACGGTAACAAAGAACTAAGCCACAATCTCAGGATCAAAGTCAAGCTAAAATGAGATGATCTCCTCGATCCCAAGCTGCTCCACCATGTCCATAGGCTTACCAAAGTATGTCGGATCCTTCTTGAGATGATCCGTGTCAATCCACTGAACCGGTACATAGATGTTCTTCTTGGTCTTGATCACATCTTGGTAGATAAGAGCCTGTTTGTTGGGGATATTACCTGCGGTATGACCCGCCCTGCTGGGTCGGGTCAGGAAAGCGGCGACTCATATATACATGGTCAGGATAAGCCTTGGCTCGGATCTGAGGTGTGCAGGAAGGCCTTCGTCAAGGAGGGCCGCCAAGGCCCATGAGCCAGATGGCGGTTCGGGACTGAGAGAGAAGATAAGTCGCCAAGAAGGTTTCCTAGCTTGGAAAACACGGCGACTTAAAGATATGGAAGGTCGTGATTTGTAACGTGGACAGGACTTTGTAAACCCAGGAGCCTCGACCTGTATATAAAGGTGAGTCCCTAGGGCAGATAGGTTAAGTTAGAACCCATCGAGAGCTAGGTCAGGCGAGTTATGCCCTCCTTGTAATTGAATCCACCATCAATATACACAAAGTAGGACGTAGGCTTTTACCTCCACAGGAGGAGCCGAACCTGGGTAAACCTGAGTCTCGCTTCCGCTCACCCCCTTTGAGTCGCCACCAAGGTGCGATGGCTCCATCACTAAGTCCTTGCACGACGACATCTACCGTGACAAAACCACGACAGTTGGCGCCCATCGTGGGGCAAGCGCACGGTGGAGTTGAGTTCTCAAAGGGAGCCCTTCTAGGGTTAGGAAGCTACGCGGTCGGCATCATGACGAAGAGCTGCCGCGGGAGGTACTACATCGACACCTCTCAATGGGGGCCTGAGGCCGATTCAATCGAATCTGGATACAGGGTCCCCTTCGGCAAGATTCACGTCTTCATTGGCAAGATTGGGTCTCTCGTGCCTGAGACGGACACCTTCACCGACATCGTCGAGCCGGCCCGGTACGCCCATCCCGCCAACCATCAGGTCGAGAAACACCATGCTTTCGTTGGTTTTACACAAGGAACCGACCTACCGGACGAGTCGGTGATCCAGGAAATCACCCCCGTTAATTCGGACGACGAGTCGTTCATTGGCGACACAGATTCGATCTACCCTCTCCACGAAAGATAGCTCAGGGGGTTGCCCGAAGCAGCAATCTCTGAGGATGTTGAAGGTCCCCACCGTCAAGTCGCCATCTATATGGCGGGAGCAGCACCGCCTCAGCCAAGCGCGACGGGTAACAATGAAGCGAGCGGATCATGGAAGACCCCGGCTCAGGCTATGGCGGATCTGGTAGCAGAGATGGGAAACTCATGGCAATCGCTGTGATGACGGATAACCAGGAAGCGGTCAACGCCGAGTTAACAAAACTAAGGGAAGAAATGGCCAAAATCCAACGCGACATAGAAGGAGAAGCCGCCAGGATGGCGATGCAGCGGGCCCAGATCACCGCAGAGACAGAACGGCTCAATGCTGGGGGATGGCGGCTTGAGCAACAGCAACGCGCCTCTGATGCGGTCCACCAGAGGAGGCATCGTAACCGTCTGCCCGCCGATTTAAACCCAACTCGGCTCTTCGACAGTCCACATACCCCTGGGATGGACCCCAATCGGCCATGACAGGTCGCCTCAGGAGGCGATCCGGCTCGGCCACCGCTTAACCCACAGCCGCCCCAGCCGACGGTGGCTCATGCACCCCGTTTCCAGACACCGCGAGGTCACTTCTCGAACCCCGTCAACAACATGCTAGCAGCAACCCGCCACCTTGGATCTCTCCCCATTCACGGAAACTCTCCGGCTAAGGTGGAGGCAAGAAACTCCATCGAGATGCTGAAAACAACGCTAGTGCAAGAGGCGCAGTATTCATATAGCCGCGAGCGGCTACACTCCACACCCCAGGTGAGTCACACCAGGAGTCGCCATGATGATCCACCCGCAGTGTCCAGCAAACAACGATGTTTTCCACAGATCAATCCGCCCGGGATGCCCGACACACGGGCTCAGGATCTTGTGGATGCGGCGCGAGCCGCCTGCCTGATGGAAACAACAGCCGCGGCAGGTCAGGGTTATCCGGCTTACACCTTGCCTTCCCCCGCGCTAGCCGAAAAAGGTGGCAGGCACGTCGGGGTGCCTTGTCTAGCACCCGCCCTTCGCAACGAGCGTATGCCGAAAGATTTCAAAGGTCCACGGAAGGTACCCAATTACACGTCGAACCTAGAGCTAGGTGCATGGATCAAGAGTTACGAGCTTGCAATGGATATGCTCGATGTGAGTGAGGCAGTCTGCACTAAGTATTTCACCATGATGCTTGAAGGAACAACGCACACGTGGCTGAAGAATCTATCGCCCAACTCCATCAACACCTGGGCCGAGTTGAAGGAACGTTTCGTCAAAAATTTCAGAGGGACCTGCAAGCGCCCGATGACCATCGTCGACTTACAACACTGCGTCCAAACGAGTCGGCCCACCACTGGACACGGCGAGTTGCGGAAGTGATCCATTCATCAGATGCTATCTCGGTGGCTCAAGCCATGCTGATCTTGGAGAAAAAATGTCACTACGAGCCTTTGGTGCTGAAACTTGGGCAACTCAAACGAAAGGTGCAGGACATGAGGGAATTGATGGACACCCTGACTAGGTATGCCGAATCAGATGACACCAAAGATCCCGGGGAGGATGATGACAAAGTCAGCACCGCCAGGAGAGGCGAGTCGTCGAGAAATCACCTTCATTTCCAAGGGCGAGGCAACCACAACCCCGGGGGACTAGGGAAAAAGAGACAGCAGGAAGGTGTCACGGATCTCGTCGCCAACACTAACGCGGGGAACGGGAACCAGCATCAGAAGAAAAGGGGTTTCAGCGGGAAGAAGCCACGCAACTATCATGAGATGCTCAAGGGCCCCTGGCCACAGCACGCAACCGGAGGGTCCGTCTACCCACTCTTGGGAGGATTGTTACGTGATGCAGGAGTTTCATGCTGAAGCACTCAAGAATGGGCAAGGAGGCAGCCATGGCGGACACTGGGATCAATTTGGTGCACGCGGCTCACACAGAAGCCCGTTCGATGGACTTCCTAACCCAGGTCCATAGGGCGGGTCATAGGTTAATACTGGGCAGTATCAGGTCTAGAACAGTTAGCAATACCATGGGCAAGGGGTCTTTCAGCAACAACCTCCGCAAGGCGGCCCCAAGCGGCAAGATGACAGCGGCGGCTTCCAGAATAACTCTAAACAGCTAAACAGCGGGCAATATCATGTGTTCACCACCAGTACTTGCGAAAGGGACCAAAAGATGAAGCACAGGGCCTTCGGCGTGGTTGAGCTGGCGCTTCCTAGGTACCTCAACTGGTTTGAACAACCCATTGTTTGGAGTAGGGAAGATCACCCGCCCCGGGTTGATAATCCTGGCGACTTAGCTTTGGTCGTGGCACCCCAGGTTGGCGGCTATACCCTTTCCAAGGTCCTTATGGACAGAGGTGGTAGTATTAACATCTTATATTTCAATACCTTTCGGCGGATGAATTTCTCAGAAGGCGATTCGATGCCTTCCTCCACGGTCTCTCACGACATTGTCCCGGGTAAGTCAACATACCATGTTGGACGGATCAAGCTTAATGTGTCCTTTGGCACATAGTCTAATTACAGGAGCGAGTCCCTCATGTTTGAGGTGGTCAAAATCAAGAGTCCTTACCACACACTTTTCGGAAGGCCGGCTTACGCTCGTTTCATGGCCCGCCCATGCTATGTCTACCTTAAACTCAGAATGCCGGGCCCTAAGGGAACTATCACGATCAACGAGGACCAGAAGATAGCTCAAGAATGCGAGGAAGGAGACACGGCTTATGCTGAGTCGGCTTGCGCGGCTGAGGAACTCAAGTTTCATCAAGCTAATGTTGATCCGGTAGATATGGCACCACTCAAGAGACCTACGATTGATTCAGAGTCGCCCCTCAAGTTTAAGCCGGTAGATGACATGAAGGTGATAGATTTCACGCCTGGCGACTCCTCCAAGCAATTCACCATTGGGACAGGTCTGGATCCCAAATAGGAAAGCGCGCTCATCGAATTCATCCATGAGAATCGGGACATCTTTGCATGGAAACCTTCTGACATGCCAGGTGTGCCGAGAGAATTCGATGAGCACCACCTTAACACTGACCCTAAGATAAAGCCGGTTCGGCAGTATCTTCGCCAGTTTAACGAAGAACAACGTAAAGTAATTGGGGAGGAAGTTGCCCGGCTCTTGGCCGCTGGATTCATTATTGAGGTTTTTCATCCTGAGTGGTTGGCTAATCCAGTCTTGGTGCTCAAGAAGAACGGTACTTTCCGCATGTGCATTGACTACACCGACCTCAACAGAGCCTGCCCAAAGGACCCTTTCGCCCTCCCTCGCATTGATCAAATCATTGATTCTACGGCGGGTTGCGAGCGACTATGTTTCCTGGACGCTTACTCAGGGTACCACTAGATCAAGATGGCTCTGGCGGATCAGGAGAAGACGTCATTTATAACTCCCTTGGAAGCCTTCTACTATATGTCTATGCTGTTCGGTCTAAAGAGCGCACGGGCGACTTATCAATGTTGCATCTAGAATTGCCTGCATAGTCATATTGGGTGCAATGTTCACGCCTATGTTGATGACATTGTGGTCAGATCCCTGAAGAAAGAGTCACTTTTGGAGGACCTCAAGGAGACTTTCGATAATTTACGCATGTATCAGATGAGGCTTAACCCGACCAAGTGTGATTTCGGTGTTCCTGCAGGAAAATTGTTGGGCTTCTTGGTGTCAGAACGAGGCATCGAGGCCTACCTGGATAAGAACAAAGCGATCACTTTGCTTGGTAAGCCGGCCAATATCAATCAAGTACAGCGCATGGCGGGTCGTATTGCGGCTCTAAGTCGTTGCATAAGTCGCCTTGGGGAGAAGGTCATCCCTCTTTACCAGCTTCTTAAGAAAACTGATCGTTTTATCTGGACGGACGAAGCCAATGAATCTTTTGAGGCCTTGAAGAAGCAACTGGCTGAGCCCCTGTCTTAGCCGCTCCGAGTGACAAAGATCCTATGCTCTTGTACATTGTTGCCAACTCTAAAGCAGTAAGTGTAACAGTAGTCGTCGAGCACAAAGAAGAAGGGAAGGAATACCCAGTTCAAACACCAGTCTACTTTGTGAGCGAGGTTCTAACCCTCTCCAAACAGCGTTACCCGCACTGGCAGAAGTTAGTCTTTAGGATTTTCATGGCGAGTCGAAAATTGAAACATTATTTTCACGAGCATCCCATCACGGTGGTCAGTTCTGCGCCGCGTGGTGATATCACACAGAACCGTGAAGCAACCGGGCGGATTGCTAAATGGGCTATTGAGCTTGGGCCCCATCATGTGAAATATACACCTCGCATGGCCATAAAGTCTCAGGCCTTAGTGGATTTCATCAATGATTGTACCGAGTTACAAATTCCAGTGGAAAGACCTGACCACACGTATTGGACTATCCATTTTGATGGGTCTAGACAGCTGGAAGGCTCGAGGGTGGCGTAGTATTGACCTCTCCTCAGGGTGACAAGTTTTGCTATGTCCTCCGGCTTATGTTCCCATGTACCAACAATGCGGTAGAATACGAAGCTTTGCTCCATGGGCTTAGAATCGCCAAAGAAATGAACCTTAGTTGAGTTAGATATTTTGGTGACTCGGACCTGGTGGCGCAGTAAGTTTCTGGCATATGGGATTCGAGAGATCCCCTAATGGAGGCTTATAGGCGTGCAGTATCGGATGTGGCGGGTCATTTTCATGGTTATCAGGTTGATCATATTGAGCGTCGACTCAACAAGGCGGCTGACGCTATTTCGCGACTTGGATCACAGCGTAAGTCGGTTCCCCACTAACGTCTTTTTGGATATATTGCATAATCCGTCAGTCAAATTGCCTTCAGAAGAAGACTTAGCAGTTCCTGACCCTGAGTCTCAACTTGTGGCGGCTCTCCGTGCTACTCCGGATTGGGCAATCCCCTACATGGCGTATCTGGCACGAGGCGAGTTACCCACTGATGAGTTGTTGGCCCGCCATATTATCCGTCGATGCAAATCCATGATCATACATAAAGGCGGGTTACACAAGCGAAGCATTTCTGGATTTTTCCAAAGGTGTGTCTCATCTGAGGAAAGATGTGCGATTCTCAACAAGATACATGCAGGTGAGTGTGGTCATCACGCTGGGTCACGCTCTCTGGTGTCCAAAGCCTTTAGGCATGGGTTTTACTGGTTGACAGCTCATGCAGATGATGAGGATATAGTACGCAGATGTGATGGCTCCCAAAAATTTGGGCGTCAGATGCATGTGCCAGCTCAGGAGTTACGGATGATTCCAATAACATGGCCTTTTGCGGTCTGGGGGCTGGACATGGTTGGTCCCTTCAAAATGTCATCCAATAAAAAAACTCACCCATTGGTGGCAGTTCACAAGTTTACCAAGTGGGTTGAAGCAGAGCCAGTCAGCAGTAGCGATGCAGATACGGCCGTTAAGTTCCTCAAGAAGCTGATTTTTCGCTTGGGGTGTCCTCATAGTATTATTACTGATAATGGTACTAATTTTTTCAAAGGCGCCATGCAAGAGTTTTGCGCAAAGGAGCACATCCGGCTCAATGTTTCTACAGTTGCACACCCCCAGTCTAATGGACAGGCAGAAAGGGCAAATCAAGAAATATTGCGGGGAATCAAGCACCAGCTTATGGTACCTCTGGAACGTACTCCGGGATGCTGGGTTGAAGAGTTGCCTTCAGTTTTATAGAGCATTAGAACCACCCCTAATCGGTCTACCGGTTACACGCCCTTTTTCTTGGTCTATGGAGCAGAGGCAGTGTTACCAAGTGACATCAGACATGACTCACCACGAGTCGCTGCCTATGTGAAACAAGACAACGAGCTAGCGCGTCAAGATTCGTTGGACGCCCTGGAGGAAGAGCGCGACTTGTTCGCATCACGATCAGCGATTTATCAACAGGACTTATGTCGCTATCATAGGCTCCGAGTCAAAAGTGGAGCTTTTCAGGAGGGAGACTTAGTGCTCCGGTTGATTCAAGATCATATTGGTATGCATAAGTTATCTCCTCTGTGGTAAGGACCTTTTGTCGTCAGCAAAACTCTTCACAATGGCTCATACTACCTGGTGGAACTTTGCCCAGATAGGCCAACAACAGAGGTGGAGACGACTCGCCCATGGAACATCGCCCACTTACGGCCATACTATACTTAGAGCCACTGGCTCCTTATCTATGTCTAAAATTTAGTCTTTGTAATCTCTCCTTTTATATATAAAGAAATAAAGCCGACGCCCACGAACTTCAGGGTTTTCTGCCATTTCAGCTTCTTGAAAGCATGAGTCTTTATTGTTCCATAAGTCGTCCAAGCATGAACGCTATCAGCATCAAAGAGCATAAGTCGCCACGCTGCGCTTATTTCAACACTGGATGTTGGTACGCCAAAGAGGACCAAAGTTGCCACGTTGCACGGTTCAAACATGGGCGCCCTATATGGTTTTGAGAATTAAGCCGGCTTACTTGGGGGCTACTAGCTCCCAAGTCATTTTGCAGTAAGAGCGTATACGCTTATGCAATCCTATGTCTGACTTTTCCCTAATCATAGGTCACTTGGGGGGCTTCTGCTCATTGAGTTCAGCCTGAATACCCTCTTGGCTAGCAAAAAATTAACACATTACAATGGTTATACTGGACTGTGTGTTCGGCAACTCGCCCTATGGTCCCATGTACTCTTGGCGAGGCAATCACTTTTTGGACCCTCAACTTGCCTTGGTTACAACATGAAGGGTGCTAGCAGGAGCCGGCACATGGAAAATAGACAAACCATGGGTTCACTAAACTTGCTTCACTGAAGCTTGACTTGCGCCTGATCAGCCGGTCTAAACAACTCGGATTGTTGCAAAAGCCTTCTTGGGGTAGCACTAGAGTTTTGCAAACTCGTCCTATCATGTCGTAACTAATTGAGCTGCCAAACTTTATGACTATCTTTGTGGCACAGCCCAAAGGTTTCATAAAACTCTATTATAACCCGCCACGACTCTTTAAACCAGCTTATTGTTTTTCTCTACTCAACAGGGCAAAGATCTTTCTTGTCAAACATGACAAAGCATTAGGAAAGGCGATTCATATTACTGAAGGCTGAAACTTCCAATACCATCACAAGGTACAGTTATCGTACTGTTTTCAAAAATCCTAGACTATTACATGGCTCAGCAGGCCATACCAGGAAACATAACCCGGCCATAAAGGATGAAAATATTCTTTGCGGATAAACTTCATGTGAGTTTGGCTCAAGCCGCCTCCGGGTTATCCTGCCTCGAGCTTTCGCTATCTTTGATCTGTAAGTCGCCCAATTTCCAATTGCAATTGGTCAAGGCGAGGAACTCGTCTTCATCAGTCAAGACGGTGGACAGATCAACGTCAAAATCAAAAGTATTCTTACGGCGTCGCGAAGTCAGGCTGGTGATTTCATATGAAGGATGAGTCACCCTTTTGCTGTGCTCATCATAATTCGCCTAATATTTTCCTAAATCCAGGTCGGCCGCTAGCTGAGCTGCTGCAAAGCGGGACTCTTTGACACAATGGTGGTAACCTCCTCAGTGAAATCTGACCCATCATCCTTCAGCTCTGGAAATCCACCGGCCACCTCTTCTGGCTTAAGTTCTGGAGCATAGGCCAAACACCGGCTTAGGGCGGTTAGCGCTCCCTTGCAGACGGCTGACCTCTTTAGCTCCTCTATCTGGGGTTGCGGTGTTGACAAGCAACCCAGCATATGCTTGATGGATTTTATGGGCTCCCTGTTGCCCATAACAACCTTCATAGTCATCATACCGCCAGTATATAGCTGCTCTGTCAAAGTATAGATCGCTTTCAGCTTTAGAATGTAGTCATTCTGCAGGGTGGCGGCTCGCGGACCTACAGGTAACAAAACAGGATCATCAGTGGTTGCAAGATTGTACATAGCAGTTTTAAGAACGAGGTAATTGACCCTTACCAAATATGGCTTGGGTCATGTTGGAGATGTGATGCTTCAAGCCGGAGAGTTCTTGAATGGCGGCTTTCAGCTTCTCTTCAGCTTGTTCCGCCCTTTTCAAAATGGCAGCTTGCTCAACATGGGCCTTATCTTCAAACCTTTTGTGTTGTGCTTTCATTTTTTCCATGTCAATAAGGGCAAGACGAAACTTTTCTTCAAACTTAGCCCGAGCGTCCTGCTGCTCTGCTAAGCTTTCCTTCAAGCCGGCCACGTTTGAGTCGGCCCGAGTCAAGGATTCCTGCAACAAACATTGGGAAAGCAAGTTTCAGGACCATTGCAAGCAACATCCCTGACACTTGGGGGCTAATGTATGACTCAATTCTTCTAAGGTCATACCTTCAAACAAGACCCGACTCATCTTTCAAAAGATGACCCGGCCCTTGGGGGCTATAGGTTGAAAAAGTTTTTGTTCCATTACAAGTTAAAGACCCGGCTCATCTTTCAACAAATGACCCAGCCCTTGGGGGCTACAAGTTGAAGAAGTTTTTTGTTGAATTACAAGTTAAAGACCCTGCTCATCTTTCAAAAGATGACCTGGCCCTTGGGGGCTACAGGTTGAAGAAGTTTTTTGTTCAATTACAAGTTAAAGACCCGGCTCATCTTTCAAAAGATGACCCGGCCCTTGGGGGCTACATGTTGAAGAATTTTTTGTTCAATTACAAGTTAAAGACCCGGCTCATCTTTCAAAAGATGACCTGGCCCTTGGGGCTACAAGTTGAACAAGTTTTTTCAAATATAAGTTCAAGACCCGGCTCATCTTTACAAAGATGACCTGACCCTTGGGGGCTACACATCGATAGATGACATAAATGTACGATTCATCATGGATGACTCGTCCTTTGGAGGGCTAATGGGAGGACATGTTAGTAAGGATGAAAGATATCATACCTCATGTTTGATCCGCATCAGGTTGGCAAGGCTCTTTTCCATCTTGTGGCTTGTCTCCAGGCGGCTCAGAAAACCAGGATATAGTTCCTCAAACTCCAATTTTTTATAGTTGGGAAGCTTCAGCTTGGTGATATCTTTCTGTGCAAATATTGGGGTATCTCTTGGTGCGTGTTTGGTTAACACTGCGGTTGCAGGCTTAGAATAGCCAGTACCAGTAACAACGACTGAATCTGGGTCTTCACGCGCCTTGGAAGGATTGGGCGGGTTGACGTTTTCAGTCACTTCCTTTTGAGGGCTCGAAGGATTGACCCGAATATTAGGAAAATCATCAAAGGTATCATCGTGGATTTCAGTTGTTTCTTCTCGAGCTTCCGGGACAGAGGTACTCGTACCAAACACTTCAGCTGCTTTGGGAGCAGAAGATGAGTCGCCAGTTTTCCTCTTCTTTGCTTGTGCTCTAAAAAACAACGGCACCAATGTTGAGATGGAGATATTAGCATCTGAAATAACATGTTAGTAAAGGAACTTACCCCTGAAGACGAATCATTGGGGGAGAGTCGACGTAGTTGAGCCGCCAGATGAAGGAGGGGAACCTGATAAGGATTCAAAGATTGTGTAAGTCACAAGAATATCTTGCACGAGAAGAGAGATGCTTACAGTAACATACCTCGTTGTGTCGTTTGCGACCAGTTGTTTTCTCAAGTAAACCAGACACTAGGTCCCCGGGGCGGCTCCCAGTGTGACGTTTGTGTATAACTCGCCTTCTTCAAAAGGAAATTGGGATCCAGATGAGCATCCGGGTGAGACATGGGAACTTTCCTACAGATCCGCCTGGCCGGCTTGGGGGAGAAGAAGTTGAGTCGGAAGAAATAGAAATTACCTCGACATCTTCATCTTGTCTCTCAAAGTCATCATCCTATAAACAAAGGTAGCAAAGCGTGAGTACAAGTCATATTAAAGCAATAAAGACAAAAGAATTTTTAGCTCTGATTGTTCTTCGGCGGCCCGAGACTCGCCAACGACGGATAACTCTTTTGCAGCGGCTTTGCCTTTGTTTTTCTTCTTCATCTTAGGGGTGGGATTGGTTGTTTTCTTGACAATCATCTTGAGTCTTCGAGACCAAAATGCCGAATCCTTCTGATTGATATGATGAAAAGCTCAGGTTAGAAACAAGAATGAGTACATTGAAAAGCTAAAAGGGTGACTCGGGTTGTTTACCTCTAGAGCCAGGTTGGAGACGCAAAAAGGTTTGAGTCCAATCTTGGAGCAATTATCCATGGGCTCACCACTTAGTTTCTTCACGATCTCGACAATGTCTTCTTCCAAAAGCCTCACATTGCAAAACCATTGGGGTGGTTTAAGTCACCATTGTACTCACACATCAAGCCATCTCGGAGGCTTAAAGGCAAGATTCTCCATTCCACCCAACAGCGGATCACACCGATCCCAGTAAGACCACTAACAGTAAGGGCCTTCAGCTTTGCAAAGATAGGAACCAACGTGGCTTCTTCCTCCTTAGTTAGTTTTTCTGGCAACTTGAAGTCCATGGGCAGACGTTCTTCCCTGAAACCCGGTAAAGGGTTCTCATTGGATGGAGAGGTGTCGCAGCAGTAAAACCAAGTCTTTGCCCAACCTTTTGGATGGCTCGGCAGTGTAACGACCGGAAACCCGCATTCACGACGTCGCTAGATGTTAACTCCCCCAAGCTCTAAGCAAGGCCCATTGGCGAACTCAGTCTGGCGGTTCAGATGGAAAAACTTCCTGAACAATAATACAGTGGGCTCTATTTGCAGATAAGCTTCACAAAACACTTGGAACTGATAGAGGTTACTCATGGAGTTTGGCCCCACGTCTTGCGGATGAAGGTTGAAGAAGTGCAAGGCGTCTCTGAAAAATTTCGAGTCGGGCGGCTTCAAGCCTCGCTCAAGGTGATCGGCAAAAATGACTACTTCCCCTTCGGTGGGTTGAGGGATTGCTTCTCCAAACGTGGTTCGCCAGCCAATGATTTCCTTGGGATCAAGATTACCCACTTTTACAAATTTCTCAAGATAAGCGCCATTGACCTCTGTTGGCTGTCAGTTACATTTCGAGTTGGTACCTATGACTACAAAAAGAAAGAGATTGGCGGGTTGTCAGGATCTACAGAATGGTAACTCGCCGGCTAACGGTTGGAAGCATATCTACAAGGGTGTTGTGACTCGCCATAGACATGAGGGCGGGTTTTGACTCTAAAAAGTTTCCTTAAGAATATTCTCAATTGGGGACAAACATGTTTCCAACACCGAGAGATAATTTACGGAACTACGGGTGATTCTATTTGAGGAAATAATGCTTGCCAAAAATCCAGGTGCTAAGAACACGAAGAACATTGCAAAAACAGGGTGTGGATCTATAAGCAATGGAGGAAGAATACAACTTGATAGGGAACGCGATGGGACTATCACGGTTTATCGCTACACAGAAAGATCTAAAATACCATGCTTGGACAGGTTAATGGTGAAAGGGTCTAGCATTCATGGAGTTTCGGTGGTGCCCTAAGAAATATGGGAGTTCAAGATCTAGCCCTAATGGCGGAAGAGGACTTACCCGAAGGAAGATGGCGATGACGGAAGAAGGTCGCAGAGGTTCCACAAGAGGGACTGCGCCCCCGATCGGCCTGGGAAACGACTGGTCCACGACAGAAGCTCGGCGATGGTGAGGTGGTCGAGACGCGAGTTCGAGGAGAACGAAGCAGCCGAGGAGATGGAATGGGGGTAGGTGGGGATGTTCCCGCACTCGCCTGTGACTATTTAAAGACCTAGGGCAGAGTTGAAACGGTACGCACGGGAATCGAGGCGACAAACTGAAATCTGGAAATAATGGCGCCTAGATTTTTGGGATGACAGGATAAAGACAAAAAGATCTGTTGGAAGTGATGTCATCAAAATCCCGGGAATAGTGGAGAAGGTGATGTGACCAATAAATGACCTGGCAACTCAAGCAAATTAAGGAAGCTGGCGGCTCGTCACTTACTAAATAAAGGACGGAGGTACTATGAGTCACCAAAGACAAGCGTAAAGGTTTATTGGCGTGAATGAATTCAAGTCAATCTGGGGCCTAGCGGTGACTCATATATACATGGTTAGGATAAGCCTTGGCTCGGGCCTGAGGTGTGCCTGAAGGTCTTCGTCAAGGAGGGCCGCCAAGGCCCATGAGCCAGATGGCGGTTCAGGACTGAGGGAGAAGATAAGTCGCCAAGAAGGTTTCCTGGCTTGGAAAACACGACGACTTAGAGATATGGAAGGTCATGATTTGTAACGTGACCAGGACTTTGTAAACCCAGGAGCATCGACCTGTATATAAAGGTGAGTCCCTAGGGTGGGTAGGTTAAGTTAGAATCCATCAAGATCTAGGTCACGCGAGTTACGCCCTCCTTGTAATCGCATCCACCATCAATATACACAAAGCAGGACGTAGGCTTTTACCTCCACGGGACGGGCCGAACCTGGATAAACCTGAGTCTCGCTTCCACTCACCCCCTTTGAGTCGCCACCAAGGTGCGATGGCTCCATCACTAAGTCCTTGCACGAGGACATCTTCCGTGACAAAACCATGACACCGTTGCTTGGACCAGAAAAGTTCACACCCTTGAGATGAACCATATCGATGACATATGGGTCGCGCTTCCGGCGAATCTGAAACTCAACTTGCGGCATGCCATCCCAACTGACAGTGTTCTCCGTGTTCTTGTTTGCGGGCCTCTTGAATTTGCACTTCGGAGCCTTGGATCCCTCAGGTGCCTCTTGATTGTGAAGGCGCTTGGAACCGGTATCCCGAGAAAAATTCGAGCGCGTGGAGCTGGAACTGGAGCCACCACCTATGACACACAATGCAATCACAAGAGAATGACGAAATAAGTCAAGGCAAAGACCAAAGCAAACCAGAGAACCCCAGATAAATGAGAATTAGTATAACAAAACATGGGAATTCAGGGTCGAGCGGTAGTAACAAAGTTCAAGCGGTATTAAAATTTTACTATCGTGCTGGCCGTGGTAGTACCGCTCCAAGGCGCGGTAGTACCGTAGGTCAGGCGGTAGTAAATTTTTACTACCACGCCCACTGCAGTAGTACCGCTTCAGGAGGAGTGGTAGTATCGCACGAGGCGGAAACTGCAAAATCTGACATTTCAATCTTCAGATCGGTACTACCTTAGACCAAAACTAGCATGTAGTTACTACTAAGTAGCATTTCTACCACACAAGCACTCTCCGACCATTCATTTATGCAAAGATTGTGCCACAAATCGATGAAACCTAACTCATATGCCCCAAACCTAGATCCAAAAAAATTAAGCAAAGAGAGGAGAACTAGGGGCAATACTGGGTTCCATGTCACGAGGGAGTGGAGGGAGACGACCCCACCTATAGGAATGGGAGGAGAGTGGCTGGAGAAGGAGATTCGGCGATATCTTCCAGCGTTGTTCCTTGAGAGGAGAGAGAGAGCCACGAGAGGAGGGAGTGAATGGGTACGGGGGGAGAAGGAACTGCCCCCTGCCCGATTATAACCCCTCGTGGACCCGACAGCACGGTAGTACCGCGGTCACCACGGTAGTACCACTTGGCCAGCAGTAGTAAATTTTTACTACGGCTCGCTGAGCGGTAGTACCATTTGTCTAGCGGCAGAAGAAAAATACTGCCTCTCTGGATACGGTAGTACCATGACCTCTCGAGCGATAGTACCATGGCTATTCATGGTAGTACCACTCAGCCAAGAAAATACGTCGACCTTTGCAAGAAATAAAAAGAAACACAACATAGCTCCAAGCGAAAGGCAAACAAAGCAAATCAAACACGACCAACAAACATTGAAACGAAACTTCTTAAGAAGAGAGGGCGGTGGCCGGAGCCACCTATGTTTGAGATAATTCGTATGACACCGCAAAGTATTATCCTTGGGTTCATGACCAAAGCTCGACTTTGAAGCACAAGTGCCATCAACAATGGAAAATGTGAAAGACGTGACCAATCTATGCATAATGGGGGGAGGGAACGTTCATTGAGAGAACAACTCTCCCCTATGTCCATGCCTACACCTAGAGCAAGATATAATGATGAGTGTGGTGTGGTGTGCCTAATTTCAATCCACATTGCTCGACTCAGTGATATTTAGCTCGTGCCTTAACTCGCAAAACCTTGCTTCATCTAGAGGCTTTGTGAAAATATACGCAAGTTGCTCTTGAGTGTTGATGTAGATGACCTCAATATCTCCATGCTTGATATGATCTCGAATGAAATGATGACGAATATCAATATGCTTGGTATTGCTATGTTGCACCGGATTAAGAGAAATCTTGATAGCACTTTCACTATCACATAGAAGAGGCACTTTGTCACAAGTGACACCATAATCCTTTAAAGTTTGCCTCATCCATAGTAATTGAGTGATACGTCTCCAACGTATCTATAATTTTTGATGGTTTCATGCTATTATCTTGTCAAACTTTGGATGTTTTGTATGCCTTTTTTATCTTTTTGGGGACTAACTTATTAACTCAGTGGCAAGTGCCAGTTCCTATTTTTTCCATGTTTTTGACCCTTTTCAGAGGAGGATTTTAAACGGAGTCCAAACGGAATGAAACTTCCAAAAAGATTTTTTCCGAAATAGAAGACGATCGGCGAACTTGAGAACCAAGGCAGGGGCACCAGGTACCCCACAAGCCCCCTAGCCGCGGCCAGGGGGGTCGTGCCTCCCAGGCTTGTGGGCCCCCTGGGCCTCCTCTGCCCTAGGTCTTTCGCCTATAATATTCTCATAAATTCAAGAAAAAATCAGGAGATCATCGAAAGTACTTTTCCGCCGCCGCAAACTTCTGTCCCCGCAAGATCCCATCTGGGGCACGTTCTGGTGCCCTGCCAGAGGGGGGATTCGGATACGGAGGGCTTCTTCATCAACACCATGACCTCTCCGATGATGCGTGAGTAGTTCACCATAGACCTATGGGTCCATAGCTAGTAGCTAGATGGCTTCTTCTCTCTCTTGGATCTTCAATACAAAGTTCTCCATGATCTTCATGGAGATCTATCCGATGTAATCTTCTTTTGCGGTGTGTTTGTCGAGATCCGATGAATTGTGGATTTATGATCATATTATCTATGAATCTTATTTGAGTTTCTTCTGATCTCTCTTATGCATGATTTCATATCCTTGTAATTCTCTTCGAGTTGTGGGTTTTGTTTGTCCAACTTGATCTATGATTCTTGCAATGGGAGAGGTGCTTGGTTTTGGGTTCATACCGTGCGGTGACCTCACCCAGTGACAGAAGGGGTAGCGAGGCACGCATCATGTTGTTGCCATCAAGGGTAAAAAGATGGGGTTTTCATCATTGGTTTGAGTTTATCCCTCTACATCATGTCATATTGCTTAAGGCGTTACTCTGTTCATCATGAACTCAATACACTAGATGCATGCTGGATAGCAGTCGATGTGTGGAGTAATAGTAGTAGATGCAGAAAGTATCGGTCTACTTGTCTCGGACGTGATGCCTATATGTATGATCATTGCCTTAGATATTGTCATGACTTTGCGCGGTTCTATCAATTGCTCGTCAGTAATTTTCTCACCCACCGTATTATTTGCTACTTTTAGAGAAGCCTCTAGTGAACACTATGGCCCCCGGGTCTACTTCACACCATATTTTCAGCCTTACTCTTTTACTTCGTTGCACTTTCCGCCTTCAGATCTCACTTTGCAATCAATCTTGAAGGGATTGGCAACCCCTTTATAGCGTTGGGTGCAAGCTCTTTTGTGTTTGCCCAGGAACTCTGGACTTGGCGAGATTCTCCTACTGGATTGATACCTTGGTTCTCAAACTGAGGGAAATACTTACTGCTCCTGTGTTGCATCACCCTTTCCTCTTCAAGGGAAAAACCAACGCAAGCAAGTCTCCATCAACGTGTCAATTTCTGGCGCTGTTGTTTGAGAAGTAGCAGAAGGATTTCATGCGTCGTTGCCAGGGAGGATCAAGTCAAGAACTCATCCAAGTAAGTGTCGCAAACTCATCTCTTGCATTTACTTTTTTTTACTCTCGTTTTCCTCTCCCCCACTTCTGAAAAACAAAAATTTACAAAAAAATATTTTCCTTTTTCTTCGTTTGCCTTTTTCGTTTGCCTTTCCTTTGCTTGTGTGCTATGTGCCTTCAATATGCTTGCATCTTCGCTTGTTGAAGATCTAGCAATATGGATCCTCATCCACTTGCTAATCTCTTTAAGAGATCCAATTATGTTGATCCAATTGCTAGTGAGTTGAGTGCACTTGACTTTCTCTATGGAGTTTTGCTTGAGATGCGTGAATCTGAAAATCGTGATGAAGAAATTTATGAAGTGATTCACGAGGGCTCCTTGAATGAAAAGTATGATTGCAATGGTTTCATTATATATTCTATTAGTGACAATCATGCTAAAAATATGCAAAACCCTAAGCTTGGGGATGCTAGTTTTGCTATGTCCACTACTTGTTGCAATAATCATGATTGGGGTAATGATCTTTCTTATGATCTTGAAAATATGTTTAATCATCATGAAGAATATGATATTTGCAATAATATTGAAAGTGGGTTTGGAGAAGTCATGACTTTAGTTGATGATAATCCCGCTATTCTTGAAGAGTGTCAACTTTGCATGCATGTGGATCATGAAAAGAATATCCTTTGTGATGGCTATATTGTTGAATTTTATTATGATCCCACATGTAATTGCTATGAGAGAGGAAAATATTCTGGCAGAAACTTTCATGTTACCAAATTACCTCTCGCTATGTTGAGATTGCTATTATCTCTTTCTTCTTCCTTGCATTTGGTAACTATTGATTGTCTTGCCAATCTGTTTTCCTATAAAATGCCTATGCATAGGAATTATGTTAGACTTAGATGTGATTTTCACATGCTTTATGATGTTGTCATTGTGCTTCAATTATTGTCTTTTATGTGAGCATCATTGAATTATCAATGCCTAGCTAAGGGCGTTAAACAATAGCGCTTGTTGACAGGCAACCCAATGAATTTATCTTTTACTTTCTGTTTTGTTGCGTACACACCATCATATTTCTGTTATGATAGTGTATTTTGTGTTTCTTTTTGTGTTTGAGCCAAGCAAAACCTTTATGACTAGTCTTAGTGATGGTTGTTTGATCCTGCTGGAAAGAGACAGAAACTTTTCGCTCACGAGATTATTTTTCATTTTTATTCAAAAAGAGATTTTGAGTTGATTCTTTTTTATGCTGGTTGATATGCCTTTTTCCCAGGCAGTAGTAATTGTTCAGAATTTTTGAGGTACCAGAAGTATACGAAGTATACAGATTGCTACAGACTGGTCTGTTTTTGACAAATTCTATTTTTGTTGAGTTGGTTGCTTGTTTTGATGAAACTATGGATAGTATCGGGGGGGGGGGGGGTACTAGCCATGGAAAAGTGAGAATACAGTAATCTAACACCAACACAAATAGAAATCAAGATTGCTACAGTACCTAAAGAGGTGGTAGTTTATTTTCTTGTGCTAATGTTATCACGAGTTTCTGTTTAAGTTTTGTGTTGTGAAGTTTTCAAGTTTTGGGTGATGTTCTCATGGACAAAGAGATAAGGAGTGGAAAGAGATCAAGCTTGGGGATTCCCAAGGCATCCCAAGCCAAATTCAAGGACACCAAAAAGCCTAAGCTTGGGGATGCCCCGGGAAGGCATCCCCTCTTTCGTCTTCAATCCATCGGTAACATTACTTGGAGCTATATTTTTATTCACCACATGATATGTGTTTTGCTTGGAGCATCTTGTATCGTAGGAGTCTTTTCTTTTTGTTGTGTCACAATCATCCTTGCTTCACACATTTTGAGAGAGACATGCACTCATCGTGATTTTGCTAGAATGCTCATCGTGCTTCACTTATATCTTTTGAGCTAGATAATTTTGCTCTATGTGCTTCACTTAGATCTTTTTAGAGCACGGCGGTGCGTGACTTGGTAGTTGGCTTGTGCTATGAAAGTAGTCCCAAAGGTGATAGGTACCCAAAGAGGATACAAAAACTTCCATCTTCATGTGCATTGAGTAGAAAGAGAAGTTTGATTCCTCTCAATTAGTTTTGAGACGTGGATTTGGTAATATTAAGAGTTATGTTAGTAGGGTGTTGTGAATCTAGAAATACTTGTGTTGAAGTTAGTGATTCTCGTAGCATGCACGTATGGTGAACCGCTATGTTAGGAAGTCAGAGCATAATTGATCTATTGATTGTCATCCTTTGTGTTGAGGTCGGGATCGCGCGATGGTTAACACCTACCAACCCTTCCCCTAGGAGTATGTGTTTAGCACTTTGTTTCGATTACTAATAAAAACTTTCGCAATAAGTATGTGAGTTCTTCATAACTAATGCGAGTCCATGGTATAGATGCACTTTCACCTTCCACCATTGCTAACCTCTCTAGTACCGTGCAATTTTCACCAGTGCACAAACCCACCATATGCCTTCCTCAAAATAGCCACCATACCTACCTACTATGGCATTTTCATAGCCATTCCGAGATATATTGCCATGCAACTCCCACCGTTCCATCTCATGACTTGTGTCGTCACTCTCGTATTGCCATTGTATGATCGTAAGATAGCTAGCGAGATGTTTCAACGTCATACGCCAAGCTAGATCGTTGCACATCCCGGTACACTACCGGAGGCATTTCCTATAGAGTCATCATTGCTCTGAGCTTTGAGCTGTGAGTAAATAAAAGTGTGATGATCATCATTATTAGAGCATTGTCCTATGTGAGTAAATAAAATAAAAGGCCAAAGAGCCCAAAAGAAAAGAGGCCCAAGAGCCCAAATAAAAAAAGAGCGAAAAAGAGAGAAGGGACAATGCTACTATCTTTTTCACACTTGTGCTTCATAATAGCACCATGTTCTTCATGATTGAGAGCCTCTCGTTTCGTCACCACCATATGCTAGTGGGAATCTTTATTATATAACTTGGCTTGTATATTCCAATTATGGGCTTCCTCAAATTTCCCTAGGTCTTCGTGAGCAAGCAAGTTGGATGCACACCCACTAGTTCACCTTTTGGGCTTTCACATACTTATAGCTCTAGTGCATCCTTTGTATGGCAATCCCTACTCATTCACATTGATATCTATTAATGGGCATCTCCATAGCCCTTTGATACGCCGAGTCAATGTGACAATCTCCTCCTTTTTTGTCTCACAACCACCACCACACTCTGTTCCACCTACAGTGTTATTCCATCTCCTCCTTTTCTGTATTGCGTGATAGTTGAAAAAGGTTTGAGAAAGTAAGAGTGCGAAAAAAATTACTTGGCCAATACCGGGGTTGTGCATGATTTAAATTAGTTGTGTGGGGATGATGGAGCATAGCCAGACTATATGATTTTGTAGGGATAACTTTCTTTGGCATTTTTATTTCGAATGTTCATGATTACCTTGCTAGTTTGCTTGAAGTATTATTGTTTTCATGTCAATAGCAAACTATTTTTTTGAGTCTTACGGATCTGAACATTCATGTCACATGAAAGAAGTTACAAAGGACAACTATGCTAGGTAGCATTCCACATCAAAAATTCAGTCTTTATCACTTCCCTACACGAGGACGAGCAGGAGTTAAGCTTGGGGATGCTTGATACGTCTCCAACGTATCTATAATTTTTGATGGTTTCATGCTATTATCTTGTCAAACTTTGCATTTTTTGTATGCCTCTTTTACCTTTTTGGAACTAACTTATTAACTCAGTGCCAAGTGCCAGTTCCTATTTTTTGTCTTTTTGACCCTTTCCAGAGGAGGATTTTAAACGGAATCCATTTTTTCAGAAACAGAAGACGATCGGGGAACTTGAGAACCAAGGCAGGGGGCCACCAGGGACCCCACAAGCCCCCTAGCCGCGGCCAGGGGGCGCGCCTCCCAGTCTTGTGGGCCCGCTGTGCCTCCTCGGCCCAAGGTCTTTCGCGTATATATTCCCATAAATTCCAGAAAAAATCAGGAGATCATCGAAAGTACTTTTCCGCCGCCGCAAGCTTCTATCTCCGCAAGATCCCATCTGGGGCACGTTCTGGTGCCCTTCCGGAGGGGGATTCGGATACGGAGGGCTTCTTCATCAACACCATCACCTCTCCGATGATGCGTGAGTAGTTCACCATAGACCTACGGGTCCATAGCTAGTAGCTAGATGGCTTCTTCTCTCTCTTGGATCTTCAATACAAAGTTCTCCATGATCTTCGTGGAGATCTATCCGACGTAATCTTCTTTTGCGGTGTGTTTGTCGAGATCCAATGAATTGTGGATTTATGATCAGATTATCTATGAATATTATTTGAGTTTCTTCTGATCTCTCTTATCCATGATTTCATATCCTTGTAATTCTCTTCAAGTTGTCGGTTTTGTTTGGCCAACTTGATCTATGATTCTTGCAATGGGAGAAGTGCTTGGTTTTGGGTTCATACCGTGCGGTGACCTCACCCAGTGACAGAAGGGGTAGCGAGGCACGCATCATGTTGTTGCCATCACGGGTAAAAAGATGGGGTTTTCATCATTGGTTTGAGTTTATCCCTCTACATCATGTCATCTTGCTTAAGGCGTTACTCTGTTCGTCATGAACTCAATACACTAGATGCATGCTGGATAGCGGTCGATGTGTGGAGTAATAGTAGTAGATGCAGAAAGTATCAGTCTACTTGTCTCCGACGTGATGCCTATATGTATGATCATTGCCTTAGATATCGTCATGACTTTGTGCGGTTCTATCAATTGCTCAACAGTAATTTGTTTACCCACCGTATTATTTGCTACTTTGAGAGAAGCCTCTAGTGAACACTATGGCCCCCGGGTCTACTTCACACCATATTTTCAGCCTTACTCTTTTACTTCGTCGCACTTTCCGCCTTCAGATCTCACTTTGCAATCAATCTTGAAGGGATTGACAACCCCTTTATAGCGTTGGGTGCAAGCTCTTTTGTGTTTGCGCAGGTACTCTGGACTTGACGAGATTCTCCTACTGGATTGATACCTTAGTTCTCAAACTGAGGGAAATACTTACTACTCCTATGTTGCATCACCCTTTCCTCTTCAAGGGAAAAACCAACGCAAGCAAGTCTCCGTCAACGTGTCCATTTCTGGCGCTGTTGTTTGAGAAGTAGCATTGATCACAACAACTTGCGACAGCAACATACTAGTCCTCGATGGAAGAAAGTGACACACAACTTTGCTTCTTAGAAGACCAACTTACCAAAGAGCAACCAAGGAATTGGCATCCTCCAGAAGTTGATTTCCTCCCGACACAGTCTCCAGCCCAATCTAAGTCAGAGTAACATACTTGATTAAAGCTTGCTCCTTTGGGGCACCATAAGCCAAAGTTTGGGGTATGATCCAAATATCAAAAGATTCGTTTCACTGCCGCATAGTGTCTTTCCTTTGGTGCGGATTGTAACCATTAACAAATTCCCACACTCACATGATATCCGGTCTAGATGCACCAAGGTAAAGCAAGGATCCAATCATGGAGCGATATACCTTTTGATCCACTGCTTTACCATTGGGATCATTGTCAAGCTTGCATTTGGTTGGCATGGGAAACTTGACCGGCTTGACGTCCTATAGCTCGAACCTCTTGAGCATGTCTTGAGTGTACTTGGCTTTTTTATGAACGTTCCTTCTCTTCCTTGTTTGACTTCGAACCCAAGAAAGAACTTCAACTCTCCCATCATAGACATCTCGAACTTCTCGGTCATTAGTGCAGCAAACTCTTCATTGAAAGATTTTTTAGGAGAACCAAAAATAATATCATCAACATATAGTTGGCATATGAAAAAATCCCTTTGACCTTTTTGGTAAAAAGGGTCGGAACGATTTTCCCAATTTCAAACCCACGATCTTGCAACAACTCGGTAAGGTACTCATACCACACACGTGGGGCTTGTTTAAGGCTGTAGAGCGCCTTCTTCAGTTTGTATACATGAGTGGGGAGCTTGGAATCCTTGAATCCGGGGGGTTGTTTGACATATACCAAACTCACTTAAGGGACCATTAAGAAATGCACTCTTCACATCCATTTGTTGGAATTTGAAATCATGATGAGATGCAAACGCAAGCAGCATGCAAATACATTCAAGACGAGCAACAGGGGCAAAGGTTTCACCATAGTCGATACCCTCGACTTGGGAGTAGCCTTGATCCACCACTCTTGCCTTGTTGAACAACAACGCCATTTGCATCTTGCTTGTTCTTGAAGATCCATTTGGTTACAATGACATTATGTTCCTCCGTTGGCCTTGACAGTAATTCCTAAACTTGATTGTGCTCGAAGTTGTTAAGTTCATCATGCATGGCTTCAAGCCAATCCTCATCATCGATCGCTTCATGTACCTTTTGGGGTTCAACACACAAAACAAACGCGTGATGCTCACAAAAGTTTGATATTTTTTGACGATTAGTTACCCCCTTATTGAAGCTTTCAAGCACATTTTCCAAGATATGTTGTCGACGCTCGAGCTTGGAAGCCACTTTGACGGTGCGATGCTCTAAGAGTTCCTCACAAGGTAATTGAGGATCATTATCTTGATCATCTTGATCACCGTATTGAGCTTGCTCACTAGCTTCCCCTTGATCTTGTGGTTGCACTTGATCTTGAGTAAACTCAGAGTCTTGAGCATGATCTTGGACATCATTTGGTGCCTCACTGTCTTCATGAGGTTGATCTTGTCCTTGATCTTGTTCAACAGGTTGAGGGCCTTCACTTTGTTTTTCGGAAGCGTGTGGGACTAGCGAAGGTAATGGATCCACTTGAGTAGAGCATTGTCCTTCTCCTTCGACCACAAGGGGTTCCTCAATGGGGAGTATTTGACCAATCCCCATTCTTCTTATGGCTTGAGGAGGAATTACATCACCTACATCACAAAGACCACTTTGCTCCACTTGGGAGCCATTATTTTTTATCAAACTCTAATTACACGTTGCCTCAATGAGTCCGGTGGACTTGTTGTTGACACAGTAAGCATGAGAGTTTGTAGCATAACCAACAAATATGCCCTCATGAGCTCTAATTTCGAATTTAGACAAACGAACACCTTTCTTGATATTGAAACACTAACAACTGAACACCCGGAAGTACTTGAAGTTGGGCTTTTTCCCGGTAAAAATATCATATGGAGTCTTGTTCAAGCCTTTGCGGAGGTAGAGCCGATTGGATGCATGACATGCGGTGTTAATGGCTTCGATCCAAAAGTTGTATGGAGATTTGAACTCCGCCATCATGGTTCTTGCCGCGTCCATCAATGTCCGGTTCTTCCTCTCCACCACACCATTTTGTTGAGGGGTATAGAGTGACGAATATTGGTTCTTGATCCCCTCATCACTAAGGAACTCATCCAAGGTGTAGTTCTTGAACTCAGTACCGTTGTCACTTCTAATCATCAAAATCTTTGCTCCATGTTGACGTTGAGCTTCATTAGCAAAGTCGATGACGGTTTGTTGAGTCTCACTCTTCCTCTTGAAGAAGTACACCCAAGTGTATCTTGAGTAGTCATCCACAATTACCAAGCAATACTTTCTTCCCCCAAGACTATCAAAAGATGGAGGACCAAAGATATCCATGTGAAGGAGCTCCAAGGGCCTTTTAGAGTAGATCATAGTCGTGGGACGGTGAGCTGTTTCATGAAGCTTTCCTTCAATACAAGCACTGCAAGCATGGTCTTTGGCAAAACTCACATTTGTTAGTCCACGAACATGATCCCCTTTGAGCAGACTTTGCAAAGATCTCATATTGACATGAGCTAGCCGGCGACGCGAAAGCCAACCCACATCAACTTTAGCCATTACACAAGTCGCGATCTTAGTGGGTCGCTCTGAAAAGTTCACCACACAGAGACCGCTCTCGACATGTACAACAAAGGCTACTTTAAGATTCTTACTACACAAAAGGGCCACAATATCAAAATTAAATAATGTGGTAAAACCCATAATTGCAAGTTGACGAACAAAAAGCAAATTGTATGCAAGGGACTCAACAAGCATGACCTTCTCTAAAAATAAATCTTGAGAGATGACCACATTGCCAAATCCCATTACCTTAGATGTTGAGGCATCAACTAATTGGACATGGGTGGGCCTAGATGGAATTGGATGCATATCCACCACCAAGTCCTTGCTCCTGGTCATATGATTTGTGGCTCCACTATTGAGAAACCATGACAACCCACCGGAAGCAAACTCCTACAAGAGATCAATACTTGGATTTAGGTACCCATTCTTGAATGGGTCCTTTGATGTTAGAAACAAGGGTCTTAGGGACCCAAATAGCCCATTCAATGTACTCATAACAAGAACCAACAAATTTAGCATAAACATTCCCATCACTAGCACGGCATAAAGCATAAGAGGGGTTAAAGTCGTCGGCTTTGTTGGTAGAGGTGGTTTTGCCCTTCTTGGCATTGACACCCCCTTCCTTGCTCTTCATCTTCTTGTGAGTACTCTCACCCTCTTTGACAAAAATGTCCTTGAGAGGAGGAGATTGCTTGGTCTTGTTCTTTTTTTTTCTTAGACTTGGGTGCAAACCTAAGTCCCTCCTTTCCTACAACTTCCTTTTGATTACTCAAAAGGTTATTTAGGTTCTTCTCTCCTTGGATACATGACACAAGGCCCTTCTCGAGTTGTTCTTTCAACTTGGCATTCTCCTCCGCAAGATGCACATGCTCACAACAAGGGTTAGTAGCACAAGCATTATCAATTAGAACGAAAGTAGGACAAGTAGAAATATCCTTGGTTATTTTTACTCGGAGTTGATCACGAGACTCCTTAAGAGAGGAATGAACACCTTTCAAGACCTTGTGGGCCTTGTCAAGTGTGTCAAATTCTTCCTTGAGTCTATCATGGCCAACCCGAAGTGCAACTTTCTCAGAATTAAGCACACGGGTAAGAACAATACCATTATCAAGATCTTTTTGCAATTTAGCATGATCAACGTTGTGTGACTCCTCAAGAGACAAACGAATACCACGCTCTTCCTCTAGAGCAATGTATAGTTCCGCAATCTCATCGGCGTATTCACGACTATGTCCCTCCATCTTGGAGATAGTATCCTCATGAGACTCAATGACATCATTAGCCTCACCAAGTTGTTCCAAAAGAGCAACAAAGTGCTTCTTGGATTCACCTTTGATCTTACACAAGAATTTGTCAAACTCATTCTCATCAAGCTCCACTAATTCACTATCATCAAAACAACCTAACAATGAAGGAGTAGTAGTGATAGTGGTCTTGATGTTGGGGATTACCTTGTTGATACCTTTGGACATAAGGCACTTGGCGATGCGGTTCTCGTTGGTGGTGCCGAAGAGAGACATCTTGGGGGAGGAGGTGGAAATGGCCACGGTAGCCGTTTCCATCCCCTCGCGGCTTGTATCATCCTCGTCATCATCGGAGGTGTACTCTTCATGGGCCACCAAACCCTTTGGAGGAGTCTTCTTGGTGAAGTTGTTATTGCTTGGGAAAGACTTGGCTTTGTCTTTGCGAATGAGCTTGCCCCTGTTGCTCCCTCTTCTCATAAAGACAATCCACCACAAAGTGACTCACATTGCCGCAATTGTAGCATGTCCTCACTCGTTGCTTGTTCTTGGACCCACTTGAGTTGTTCTTGGAGAAGTTGGGCCTTGAGTTTCTCTTGTTGCCCCAAAAATTGCCTTGATGCAAGAGACCCAATTAGCGAAATCCCTTTAACAAGTTTAGGAGGAGGACCAAGGTTATTATTATGCAGTGTAGGGACCGGTCCTCCATAGACCGGGGGAGGAGGAACTGAGGCAAAGGTTCCCGTCCCATTCTTGTCAATAAGGGAAGAAGTTTGAGTACCTCAAGCCGCTTCCTTTTTGGAATTGGCCTCCGACTCCGATGTGGTGGGTTTAGCCACAAGCAACGGTTTGGGAAAATTCTTCAACCCCTCAAGTAATTCTTTAAGCATGGACTTGACTTCGATCATCATGGACGTCTTGAGTGAGGCCATAGCTTCATTCCAGTCGTCACGTGTGATCGAACTCAACTCCACGGCCTCGACCACTTCATGCCCAATCCCACTATCGTCAACCATACTCTTCGGGTAGTGAAACCCTTAATAAAGAGACGTGGATATGATACCAACTAAAAGGATCGATATGGTTGACTAGAGGGGTGAATAGGCAACTACAAATTTTTAGCACTTCTTAACAAATTAGGGTTAGCAACAAAAGGTTCTCTAGATAAACAACTAGGTGAGCAACCTATATGATGCTAACAACAACAACATTTAATGCAAGCGAGGAATACAACACAACAATAATAAGGACAAAGTAAAGGTGAGAGATAACCACAAGTGGAACCGGTGGAGACAAGTATGTGTTACTGAAGTTCCTTCCTTTTGACAGGAAGTACGTCTCCGTTGGAGCGGTGTGGAGGCACAATGCTCCCCAAGAATCCACTAGGGCCACCGTATTCCCCTCATGCCCTCACACAATGCGAGGTGTTGTGATTACACTAGTGGTTCCCATGAAGGCGGCGACCGGACCTTTACAAACAAGGTTGGGGAAATCTCCAGACAAAGCTTGGAGGTTCCCAACAAGACCATGGAGCTTCACCACAATGGAATGTGGCTCTGAGGTGACCTCAGCCGTCTAGGGTACTCAAACACCCAAGCGTAACAAGATCCGCAAGGGATTAGTGGGGGAATAAAATATCTCTTTGTGGAAGTGTAGATCGGGGCCTTCTCAACCAATCCCTAGAAAATCAACAAGTTTGATTGGCTAGGGAGAGAGATCGGGAAAAAAAGAGCTTTGGAGCAACAATGGAGCTTGGGGACGTAAGAGGTAGATTTCTTGGGGAAGAACACCCCTTTATATAGTGGGGGAAAGAATCCAACCGTTACCCCCACTCTCATCCCGAGCAAAGCGGTACTACCGCTGCTAGGAGCGGTACTACCGCACGGTAGATCCACCAACCATAGAAGTAAAATATTACTTCTGTGCCTACCACCACTGAGGTTGCGGTTGTGCAAAAGTCCGACCCAGTAGTAGCAGACGGTACTACCGCCAGAGAGCGGTAGTAAAAAAACTACTACCACTCCTAGAGCGATACTACCACTGGCACCTGCGGTACTACCGCTGGCACTTTGCACAGATAGGGGGAAATGGACTGGAGCTCCATTGAAGCGATGGAAAGGTGGTGCAAAAGAACAGATGTTTACGTGTTGATTCCACCCTAACCTTTCCGAAGCGGACCCCTCTTAATAGTACGGCTTTCCTATGACTGAAATCCACCGAAAAGAAACGTAGAAAGCAACCGTCTTTGATAGACTCCGAGGGGCACCGAATCGTCTTGTGCCTAGACATGAATTATGTGAAATGCTCAATGCACATCATAGTCCGCACAGGCATTGTCATCAACCACCAAAACCACTTAAGGAGAAATATGCCCTAACAGATGTTGGATAGCGGTCGATGAGTGGAGTAATAGTAATAGGTGCAGGTAGGAGTCAACCTATTTGTTTATGGATGCGATACCTATATATATATATATATATATATATATATATATATATATATGATCATTGCCATGAATATCACATAACTATCCGCTTTTCTATCAATTGACCAACGGTAATTTGTTACCCATCGTATGTTATTTTTCATGAGAGATGTCATTTGGGAAAGCTATGGGCCCCCGGGTCTATTCACAAAATATTGATAAAACATTCAATACCTTGCTGACATTTACTTGTTTTTATTTTATCTTGATATCTACAATTATCGACATGCCTCACTTGCTTGCAAATAACAAGACAAGAGGATTGACAACCCTCTTGCGTGCGTTGGGTGCAAGTTGTTTGTTCTTTGTGTACAGCCGTTGAAGGCAGCTGTGGTTGATTTTCCTATTGGCTCGATAAACCTTGGTTTCATAACTGAGGGAAATGCTTACCCACATTGTGTTGCGATAACCCCTTCCTCTTCACAGAAAACCCAACATAGATCACAAGTATCTGGTTGCTTGAGTGACAGAGGCTTAAACCCTAGTTTATGCGTTATTTAATAAGGGGATGATTTGGATCCACATGTTTCATGCTATGGCTAGATTTATCTTAATTCTTCTTTCATAGTTGTGGATGCTTGCGAGAGGGGTTAATCATAAGTGGGTTGCTTGTTCAAGTAAGAACAACACCTTAGCACCGGTCCACCAACATATCAAATTATCAAAGTAACGAACTCGAATCAACTCAACATGATGAACATGACTAGATGGAAATTCCCATGTGTCCTCGGGAGTGCTTTGCTTCATATAAGAGTTCTTTTAGGCATGTCCTTTGCTACAAAAAGTATTGGCCTATCTTGTTGCACACTTTCTACTATTTCTATTTGTCACTTGTTAGAAATTATCTTACTACCAAACTATCTATCATTGTTCCTCATAGCACTTGAAGAGAATACCTTGCTGAAAATTTCTTATCATTTCCTTCTGCTCCTCGTTGGATTCGACACTCTTACTTATCGAAAGGACTACGATTGATCCCTTATACTTGTGGGCCATCTATGTGCAATTCTCACAATGATAAGTGCAAAAACTAGTAATCATGCATACTAGACACATATTTGGTTCAATGAGACATGATATATATTGAGAACATGTAACATATAAGCTCTAAAAATGCGTAAAATACAGAGCCATCAAAATACCACTAGAAAAATCATGAAGTATATGAAAACTCTCCATATGAAGAACATGATGCTACTTTGAAGCACAAGGGTGGTAAAAGGATAGTTGTGTGCCCCCATCTCTCTTTTTCTCTCATTTTATTTTCTTCTTATCACTTTTGTGTGTGGCTCTTTTTGGCCTCTTTTTTATCCTCTCAGGTAGGGCACACCATAATAATGCATCACGCTTTATTTTACTTACAACTCAATATATGAACAATACGATGACTACATATGAATGCCTCTGGCAGTATACCAGGATGTGCAATGACCTAGCGTAACATGTATAACAAGGATGAACGGTGGCTTTGCCACAAAATATCATGTCAACTCTATATGATCACATAAAGCAAAATGACGATGAATCTTCAAGTCATGTGATAAGTAGTAACAATGGAAGTTGCATGGCTATATATCTTGGAATGGTTATGAAAATGCCATAATAGGTAGGTATGGTGGATGTTTTTAGGAAGGATATATAAGGCTTATGTGTGAAATATCTAGTCATTTCATGGGGCTTTGGATGCACCACTGAAGTTTGCACCAAGTCTCGAGGTGAGAATGGTAAATGCACGGTACCGAATAAGCTGGAAAAATATGCATAGGTGGGAGTGCTTATAGTCCATAAACTCACATGAAGAACTCAAGTATTTATTGTGAAATCCCAGAAACTCTCAAAGCAAAGTACTTCTCGCATGCTCCGGGGAGGGACATTGGGAGGGGTTAACCATTGTGCGCCCCCGATCCAAAGAAATGAAAGGATATCAATCAAGGATAATTTATGTTACAAGTTCCTCGCCATGACATGCCCGACACTTAAATGAATGGGACATCATAAACCCTAACATCAACAATTTTACTAGACCAAGATTATTAACTAGTAAGCCTTCATACCATAACCTCAATACCGTTTACCAAACACAACCTATTCAGTGATCCACATGCAAGTTTTTATTATACCACTTTTGTATACTTGTTATTTTTGGACCAAACATGCAACTGATGAAAAATTACCATTACCTATTCTCACAAATATACGCATGAATTAACAGAGTGAATTGATCTCTATAAAATATATGGATAACCGTGCTTAAAATATATAAGTGAAGTACATGAGCACTTCACCTCAACTCGAAAGATATAAGTGACATTCAACGATCATTCTGTAAATTGTGATGAATATTTGTCTCTCATAATTGGTGTGGTTAGAAAACAATTATTGTGGAAGAAAGAAAACAAAAAACACTATTCCCCGAGAAAAACACATCTCGTGTGATGAATAAAAATATAGATTCAGGTGATAATACAGATAGATTGAAGATGAAAGAGGGGATGCCTTCGAGGGCATACCCAAGCCTAGATGCTTGGATCTTACTTGAATATTACCTTGGGGTGCCTTGGGCATCCCCAAGATTGGGTTCTTGCCGCTCCGTATTCTTTCCTCCATCGTGATCTCACCCAAAACTTGAAAGCTCCAACCACACAAAACTTAACAAAAACTCACGAGATCCATTAGTATAATAAAATAAATCATTAGCTTGGGTACTTGCAAATAAAGATTCATAATTATTCTTACATAATACCTATTGTATTCTATAATATCCATGACTTATACCCCCTGATACAATTCAAATAAACTCCAAAATAAGCACTCTATGCAATAAAAATAAAAATCTATCTGAGACTTACCTAATTTAGTTTCTTTGCACTCATTAATCACTTGTATTAGATGATCCACCTTTTCTTGGTAATTTTTATTTTCCCTCCAGTGTATCATACTTCTTATTTTGAGTGACAACATTGCTATTAAATTTATTGCTAAGATTGCACAACCCCTTAAAGTTTGCATCCATACTAGTTTTAGTTTCCTTTAGAAGTTTAGTTTGTACATGAATTACTAGAATGGAGGGTTCAATAATTTCCATCCTTGGTTTCCCTAGAAATTTTTCAATTTTTCAAATGAGTCAAAGACATTATTAATAATAAAATCTCCTAAAAACAAAGTCTATAATATGCCTATGACGAGAGGACAACCCAACATAAAAGCTTTTGAGCAAAACTCTGATATGAAATTTTGGGGTAGCTCTTTCGTGCATCTCTAGAATTCTATGCGAAGGTCGTGTGAAGGTTTCATCTTGTTATTGTTCAACATTTAGGACTTCAAAGCCCTCTATAAAAAATGGAGGAATATGAAGAGTAGTTTCAATGACAGTGATTCAAGAAAGGGTAGTAACACGGATATTTTTGGTATTTATGTTTTTGTAAATAATACAAATAAAAGCAAATGGCAAGGAAAGTAAAAAACAAGGAAATTTATAAATGTGTGCGAAGGCACCAAGATTGTATGGTGAAGTCTCCCAGGCAAGGGCGTTAGAAATCCTTCTGCTCCTTGTGGTAGATGTTGGGTTATCCCCAAAGAGGAAGGGTGGAGCAGTACAGTGGCGGATAGTATTTCCTTGAGTTAAGAACCAAGGTTATCAAACCAAAAGGAGATGGCACATAAACAACATCAAGAATACCTACACACACACAACACACATGCAAAGCAAATGCTTACACCCAACTAAGGCAAGAGGGTTGTCAATCCACTTGTTCTCGCCAATTGCAAGTATTAAATCTCGTAGTGATAGGTATATAAATAAAATAGAATAAAAGGTAAACAAAAACAACTAGCAATTTTAGGTTTTTTGTATTAATGGATAATGGACGAGGGGGCATAACGTTCACTAGAGGCATCTCACCAATAAGCATATCATCCGTAGGTACAAAAATTAATGTTGGGTAATTGATAGAAAAGCATATAGTTATGATGATTCTTCATGGCATAATTCATATATTGACATTATATCCATGACAAGTAGACTATCATCCAATTCCATCTACTACTACTACTACTACTACTACTCTCATACGTCCATTTTGCATCATGATTCTTTATTATATTTGTGTTATTCTTTTCCATTATTCCCTATTAACATACAATTATTATTCCCTTTGTCTCTGAATATGCAAGGTACATCACAAGGAGGGAAATATCCGAAAACTAGAATTCTCGACCGGGAAACCGAGAAAAAGGTAGAAAAATCAACAAACTCCAAATGATCTGAAACTTCATAGAGATGTTTTGGGAATATTTAAGAATTATTGGGCCAAAAATATACCACACGAGGGCCACGTGTTAGCCGCAAGCCAACAGGGCGAGCCCACCCCCTGGGCATGACGTGATGGCTTGTGGCCCCCCTACGGGCCCTCTGATGCCCTCTTCTCCTATATGTTGTGTCTTGACCTAGAAAAAATCATAATCAACCTCTCGGGATGAAGCGCCTCCGCCTCAAAGTGGAAACCTGGGCAGAGACCCTCTTGCTCTCCGGCAGAAAGATTCTACCGAGGGAATTCCCCTCCGGGAGGGGGAAATTGAAGCCATCGTCATCACCAACGCTTCCTACTTCATGGGAGGACCAATCTTCATCAACATCTTCACCAGCACCATCTCATCTCCAACCCTAGTTCATCTCTTGTATTCAATATTTGTCTCAGAACCTCAGATTGGTACATGTGGCTTACTAGTTGTGTTGATTACATCTTGTAGTTGATGCTTGTTGGATTACTTGGTGGAACATATTATGTTTAGATGCTTAATCATTATAAGTATACCTCTGATCTTGAGCATGTTGATGAGGTGTGAGTAGTTACTATTGTTCCCGAGGACATGAGAGAAGTCTTGTTATAAGTAATCATGTAAAGTTGGTATTCGTTCGATATTTCATGATATGTATGTTGTTACTTCTCTAAGTGGCGTCATGTGAATGTCGATTACATGACACTTCACCATTATATGGGGGAAGTCATCATGGAGTAACAAGTGATGATGGGTTGCGAGAGTGACACAAACTTAAACCCTAGTTTATGCATTGCTTCACGAGGGGCTGATTTGCATCCACACGTTTAATGCAATGGTTTGATTTATCTTAATTCTTATTTCGTAGTTGCGGATGCTTGTGAGAGAGGGTAATCATAAGTTGGTTGTTTTTTCAAGTAAGAACAGCACCTTAGCATCGGTCCACCCACATATCAAATTATCAAATAGTGAACGTGAATAAACTCAACATGATGAATATGACTAGATGGAAATTCCCATGTGTCCTCAGGAGTGCTTGCTTAATATAAGAGTACTATCAGGCATGTCCTTTGCTACCAAAAGGATTGGGCTACCTTGTTGCACATTTTCTACTATTTTTACTTGTCACTTGTTACAAATTATCTTTCTACAAAACTATCTATCACTTTTACTTACAACACTTGCGGATAATACCTTGCTGAAACCCGCTTGTCATTTCCTTCTGCTCTTCGTTGGGTTCGGCACTTGTGGTTCATCAAGTCTCTTTTCTAATGTCGTTGCTGGGGAGTGAAGCTCCTTTGGTAAGTGAAAATTGGTAAGGAAACATTTTCGGTACATGCTAAAATTTATTGTTGCTTCTCACTATGAACGGTCACCCTTTGAGTGGCTTGTTCGTGGCATCTTCGCCATGAACGGAAGTTGAGAAAATTGTACCTCAACCTAATGAACCTACTGAAAATATTTATTATGAAATTCCTTCAGGTATAGTAGAGAAACTATTGGCTAATCTTTATAATGGTGCAACTCATCCTGATTACCATTTGATATATGTCGATGAGATTTGTGAATTGTTTAAGATTCCAGGTCTACCCGGAGACAAAGTGAAGAAAAAAATTCCTTTATCTTTGGAGGCAAAAGCACTAATGCGTTACAAGCTATTGGATGATATTGGATCATGGGACTGGAATCGCTTGAAGCTGGAATTTCACCACAAGTTTTACCCTATGCATCTAATTCATTGTGATCGGAACTTCATTTATAATTGTTGGCCTCGTGAAGGAGAAAGTATCTATCAAGCTTGGGGAGGCTTAAATCCATGCTGCACACTTGCCCCAACCACGAGATCTTGAGAGAAATGATTATACAAAAAAATTATGCTCAACTTTCTCGTGATGATCAAGCATTACTCGATTCTTGTGCTACTGGTCCTATATGAAGGAGATTATTGAGTTTGATGGGATATTACGGAAAGTATTAAACGCAACTCTCAAGATTGGGAACTCGGCGAAGGTAAAGAGTCAGGTATAAAACTTAATTTTGATTGTGTTAAATCTTTTATGGAAACTGCTTCTTTCCAGGAGTTTAGCAATAAATATGGTCTTGACACTAAGATAGTAGCTACATTGTGTGAATCTTTTGCTACCCATGTTGATCTTCCCAAGGAGAAGTGGTTTAAATATCATCCTCCCATTGAAAAATTATCCGAGGAACCTGTTAAAATTAAGAAGGAAGAAATAATTGTTAGCCATGTTGATCCAATTGTTCCTACTGCCTACATTGAGAAACCTCCTTTTCTCGTTAGGATTAGAGGACATTCTAAGGCTACAATTGTGGCTAATAAAATTCATTTTAGGACACCAAAACCTTCTGAACAAATAAATGTCGAGCCCAATGTTGCTATAGTTAAGGATCTCCTAGTTGATAATATTAATGGGATAGTTATTTACCTCTATGATGAAGCTACTACAATTGCAAAACCTAATAGAAACAAGCGAGATGAGCTCGAAAAAAATAAACCAATTGTAGGTATGCCTCTCATTTCAGTTAAAATTAGAGATCATTGCTATCATGTATTTGTATGATATTGGTGCTAGTGTTAGTGCTATACCTTTTACATTATATCAAGAAACTATGCATGGCATAGCACCCTGTGAGATTGAAGATATTGATGTCACTATTAAACTTGCAAACTGTGATACTATTTCACCACTTGGGATTGTTAGAGATGTTGAAGTCTTGTGTGGAAAAGTCAAGTACCCCACTGATTTCTTAGTACTTGGTTCAGAACAAGATAACTTTTGTCCGATTATATTTGGTAGACCTTTCTTGAATATTGTTAATGCTGAAATTAATTGTGCAACTGAGAAGGTCAAAGTAAGCTTTGGTGATATGTCTCATGAATTTAATTTCTCCAAGTTTAGTAGACAACCACATGAAAAATAATTGCCTAATAAATATGAAACAATTGGTCTTGCTTCTACTGTCATACCTCCTACTGATCCGCTAGAACAATATTTTCTAGACCATGAAAATGATATGCATATGAATCAAAGGAATGAAATAGGTAACATGTTATTTGAGAAACAACCTATCCTTAAACACAACCTATGATTTGTATTTTAGGGTATCCTCCTCCACCCAAGGGAGATACCGTGTTTGAGCTTAAGACATTACCTGATACTTTGAAATATGCTTATATTGATGAAAAGAAGACATATCCTGTTATTATCAGTGCTAATCTTTCAGGACATGAAGAAAGGAGATTACTTAAAACTCCAAAGAAGCACATGGATGCTATTGGATATACTATTGATGATCTTAAGGGAATAAGCCTCACTCTCTGTCAGTACAAGATTAATATGGAACTAGATGCTAAACATGTCGTTGATCATCAACGATGTCTCAATCCTAAGATGAAAGAGGTGGTAAGAACTGAGATATTAAAACTTCTGGAAGCAAGTATAATTTATCCTATTGCTGACAGTAGATGGGTAAGTCATGTTCATTGTGTTCCTAAGAAACGTGGTATAACTGTTGTTCCTAATGATAAAAATGAACTTATTCCACAAAGAATAGTAACTGGTTATAGGATGGTAATTGATTTCAGGAAATTGAATAATGCTATTAGAAAAGATCATTGCCCCTTGCCTTTTATTGATCAAATGTAAGAAATATTATCTAAGCATGTACACTTTTGTTTTCTTGATTGATATACTAGGTTCTCTCAAATACCTCTATCAAAAGAGAACCAAGAAAAAACTACCTTTACTTGCCCTTTTGGAACTTATGCTTATAGGTGTATGCCTTTTGGTCTATGAAATGCACCCGCTACCTTTCAAAGATGTACTACTGTTATATTCTCTGACTTTTGTGAAAATACTATTGAGATTTTCATGGATGATTTTTTTCGTTTATGGGACTTATTTTGATGATTGCTTGAGCAACCTTGATCGAGTTTTGCAGAGATGTGAAGAAACTAATCTTGTCTTGAGTTGGGAGAAGTGCCACTTTATGGTGAATGAATGTATAGTACTTGGGCATAAAATTTCTGAATGAGATATTGAGGTGGATAAAGCCAAGGTTGGTGAGATAAAATGCCATGCCCAAAATATATTAAAGGTATAAGAAATTTGCTTGGTCATGTTGGTTTCTATAGGTGTTTCATTAAAGATTTCTCTAAGATTTCTAGTCCGTTAACTAATCTCCTTCAAAAAGATATTCCTTTTTTTATGATGATTGTGTAGAAGCCCTTGAAATACTTAAGAAAGCCTTAATTTCTGTACCTATTGTTCAACCACCTGATTGGAACTTACCATTTGAAATCATGTGTGATGCTAGTGATTATGCTATTGGTGTTGTTCTAGGGCAAAGAGTAGACAAGAAATTAAATGTTATTCATTATGCTAGTAATACCCTAGATATTTCCCAAAGAAATTATGCTACTACTGAAAAAGAATTTTTAGCAGTTGTGTTTGCATGTGATAAGTTTAGACCTTACATCGTTGATTCTGAAGTAACTAGTCACACCGATCATGCTGCTATTAAATACCTTATGAATAAGAAAGATGCTAAACCTAGACTTTTTAGGTGGGTGCTTTTACTCCAAGAATTTGACTTGCATATCATTGATAGGAAGGGAGCTGAAAGCCCCATAGCAGATAACTTGTCTAGGATGGAAAATGTTCTTGATGACCCACTACATATTGATGATAATTTTCCTGATGAGCAACTTGTTGTTATAAATACTTCACGTAGTACTCCTTGGTATGTGTATTACACTAATTACATTGTTGATAAATATATTCCGCCTAGCTTCACCTATCAACAAAAGAAAAAAAATCGTTTATGATTTGCAACATTACTTTTGGGATGACCCATATAAGGAGTAGATGGTGTTAGTAGATGTTGTATACTTGAGCATGAAGAGGAACAAATCCTAAGGAAGTGTCACTCCGAGGCCTACGTATGACACCATGCTGGTGACAGAACTGCACACAAGATATGACAATCCCGTTTCTATCGGCCTACTCTTTTTAAAGATGGTCGTAAATATGTCCTTTCAGGTGATGAATGTCAAAGAGTTGGTAACATTGGTAAACGTCGGAAAATGCCTATTTATTATTCACTTGCTATCAAACCATTTGATGCCCTAGGCTTTGATTTTATGGGACCTTTTCCTTCCTCTAATGGGTATACTCACATTTTAGTTGTTGTTGATTACGTTACAAAGTGGGTAGAGGTTATTCCAACTAGTAGTCACCTCTATTAAAATGCTTAAAGACATCATTTTCCTGAGGTTTGGAGTCCCTAGATATTTAATGACTGATGGTGGTTCACATTTTATTCATGGCGCTTTCCGTAAACTTCTAGCTAAATATGATGTTAACCATAGAATTGTATCACTTTATCATCATCAGTCTAGTGGCCAAGTTGAATTGATCAAATGAGAAATAAAATTTAATCTTGCAAAAGGTTGTCAACGGGTCTAGAAAGAATTGGTCTAAGAAACTAGATGATGCTTTATTGTCTTATAGAACTGCTTATAAAAATCCAATGGGGATGTCCCCATATAAAATGGTCTATAGGAAAGCTTGTCATTTACCTCTTGAGTTAGAACATAAAGCTTATTGGGCAATTAAATATCTGAATTACAACTTTTAAATTTGCCGGTGAAAAGAGGTTATTTGATATAAGCTCATTAGATGAATGGAGGACACAAACCTATGAAAATACCAAGTTATTTAAAGAAAAGGTTAAAAGACGGCATGATAAGAGAATCCAATAAAAATAATTCAATGTAGGAGATCTAGTGCTTTTGTATAGTTCTCATTTCAGATTCTTTGCACGTAAACTCCTCTCCAAATGGGAAGGCCCATATGTTGTCATGGAGGTCTATCGCTCCAGTTCTATAAAGATCAATAACTTCGAAGGCAAAAAACCAAGAGTGTTAAATGGGCAAAGGATTAAGCATTACATCTCAGGTACGCCCATTAATGTTGAAACTAATATTATTCAAATGATAACACCGGAGGAGCACATAAGAGAGACCTTCTGAAACGCTCGAGAAACGTGAAAAAGGAGTAGGCACGTGAAACGGTGAGAAAATCGACTCCAAAAATTCCAAAAAAATATGTTTTCTTGGTTTTGTTATCTTAGAAAAAATCCAAAAATAAAAAGGAGTCAGGGGGACCCACGAGGGAGGCACAAGCCAACAAGGCATGCCCACCTCCATGGGCGTGCCCTGATGGCTTGTGGGGCCCTCGTGTGCCTCTGGGACTCCTTTTTTTCCCGAGCATGTATTCTGACTTGGAAAAAACATTATATATACTACCAACTATTTTGACCACCGTATCACGAGTTTCTCTCGTGTTCTTGTTTAGGGATGCCTCTCTAACAGATCTAGATCACCATGACAACATCAATCTCGTCCAAGGACAAGTTCTTTGAGAAGGTAATCAACCATTACCTCCCGGAGGTGATGAAACACCCTCAGGCCATTAGATGCATGAGGGGGGTGCTTCACATCCATGACGTACAATGACCAAAGAAGGAGGGAAGCGAGAAGGCCATGCTCGCCGCGGTGGAGCAAGAGATCTTCAAGTGTTAATGGATGGCTGAATGTGGTTTGAGTGCTAATCACTCTATGATCATGGAATTCATCTGGGAGAACAAGCTGGACACTCGAAACATGGTATAGGCCCTCTTCAAGCTTCAAGAGCGAATTGAACATCTACAAGCTCAAATCTTTTGACCTGCAAAACCAAAATTGTGAGTATGAATCGAGGTTTAAGAGGATGACCATCGTTGTCGATTTCAGGATTCTGGTGACAAGATTCTCTTTCTATGATGGTGAGCCAATGCCTTGGAAGGCGGAAGACCAACCTGTCGCATCATCTCCACCATCACCCAGGAAGGAGGCCTGAGTACATGGGTATGGGCACCACCCTTAGCTTGTTCCAAGCTTGAGGGGGGGTGCCCGAGTATCATATCACTATCACTTCCATCATTACCATCTATCTGAGTTCGATCCTTAGCTATTTCGTGAACTAGAGAAATAAAACTTCATATTTGCTTTGCTTAGAATTTTTTATTTGAGTTCTACCTATCCTTGTAGTTGAGTCTCAGAGTTATATAATAAAGATTAATTGAGCTTGTGTGCACCCATTATCATATCATGGCAATAAAAGAAGAAAGATCGTATGCTTATCTCATGAGGAGTAATGACTTCACATAGAAAAAGATATAAGTGATAAAAGTTGTTGAGAATAAACAAACATAGTATTAGTCATTGTTACAATCTAAGCAAGATTATGATAGAGGAGAGGAGATTCTCATATAAATACACTATCTCGACATCTTTTATGATAGTGAGCCCTCACTAAATATTATATAATGATCAAGTGTTGATGCAAGACATGGAAGATAACGTAATGATCATGGTAATTTATATTCACATAGAAGTTATATGATCATGAATCCTTTAAGATGTGGTGCTTGCTTTAGATCCTTTTCTAGCCAAAAACTCGCACTAAGTAGAGATACTACTTGTGCATCCATAACCCTGAAACCTAGTTTCTTGCCATGAGAGTCCACCATACCTACCTATGGATTGAATAAGATCCTTCAAGTAAGTTTTCATCGATGCATCAAGAAATAAAAATTGCTCTTAAATAAGTTGTCATCGATGCATCATGTATTTTTTACGATCTTGTGAGGGCAAAGAAATAAAAGCGACAGAGTGCATAATAAGGTTTTCTATCATAAGGGGCACTATAAAGTGACGTTCCTTTGCATTAAGAGTTTGCACATCCAAAAACTTAAAAGCGCATGACAACCTATGCTTTCCCCTACAATGGACCTATATTTTATCTTCACGAGTTCACTCTTGTGTGTGCGTCACTAAAGTTTATTCCTCTTCCTACCTATTAACTCTATAGTGGAAAGCATCATGTGTTGAGGAAAGATCCATACTTATATATCCAAGTAGCTATAGATGATCATGAATTATTATTGTTGACATTATACGTGAGGTAATTGAGTTGGGTGGCACACCATTTAAGCCTCTATCTTCCTATGTGTCCCATGGAAACAAGAGCTCCAAAAATATGTGAAAGAATCGATATGGTTGACTAGAGGGGGTGAATAGGCAACTACCAATTTTTAGCTTGTCTTAACAAATTGACGTTAGCAGCAAAAGTTTCTCTATATGAACGACTAGGTGAGCAACCTATATGATGCTAACTACAACAATAATAAGTGCAAGTAAAGAATACACCGCAACTACAACAAGTACAAAGTAAAAGTAAGAGATAACCGCAAGTGGAACCAGTGGAGACGAGGATGTGTTACCGAAGTTCCTTCCCTTTGACACGAAGTATGTTTCCGTTAGAGCAGTGTGGAGGCACAATGCTCCCCAAGAATCCACTAGGGCCACCGTATTCTCCTCACGCCCTCACACAATGCGAGGTGTCGTGATTCCAGTATTGGTGCCCTTGAAGGCGGCGATCGGACCTTTACAAACAAGGTTGGGGCTATCTCCACACAAATCTTGGAGGCTCCCAACTAGACCGCAAAGCTTCACCACAATGGCATGTGGATCCGAGGTGACCTCAACCATCTAGGGTGCTCAAACACCCAAGAGTAACAAGATCCACAAGGGATTAGTGGGGGGAATCAAATATCTCTTGGTGGAAGTGTACATCAAGACCCTCTCAAGCAATCCCTAGAAAATCAACAAGTTTGAATGGCTAGAGAGAGAGGTCAGGCGAAAGTAAGCTTATGGAGAAACAATGGAGGTTGGAGAGGTTGAACGTGAGCTCCTCGAAGAAGAAGATACCTTTATATAGTGCTGGCCTCAGATCCAATCGTTACCCACCAACCACAACAATAGACAAGCGGTACTACCGCTCCTAAGAGCGATACTACCGCTCTGCACCTCACCAACCACAGTAGTAAAAAATACTACCGTGCCTACTACCGCGGGGGGAAAGTATGCGAAAAAGTCCGTTAGAGCGGTAGTAAAAAATTACTACCGCACTCAGGGCGGTAGTACCGCTCTTGGAGCAGTAGTAAAAAATTACTACCGCACTGAGGGCGATAGTACCGCTCTCGGAGCGGTAGTAAAAAATTACTACCGCTGTGCCAGCGGTACTACCGCTGGTCCTTTTGCATAGACAGTAAATATGAGTATGGAGCTCCATTGTGGCCAAAGAAAAGGTGGTGCACTAAGTGCACGTGATGATTCCACCCACACCTTTCTCATGCGGACCCCCTCTTAATAGTACGACTTTCCTATGACCCAAAACCACCAAAGAGAAACATAGAAAGTGACCGTCTTCGAGAGATTCCGAGGGGCATCGAATCGTCTTATGCCTAGATATGAATTATCTGAAATTCTCAATGCACACGATTAGTCTGCACATGCATTGTCATCAATCACTAAAACCACTTAAGGAGAAATATGCCCTAACAATCTCCCCCTTTTTGGTGGATTGATGAAAATACAAGATTTGCACATAAAGAATATAGAGGAGGCATATGCAAACCCCAAAATCTACAAACTAGGGACAAGCTCCCCCTGGGTGTGTGCATACCAACACACAACCAAGGAAAGAGCACTCGCCCTAGATTTTATAGACTAAGCAATCCTTGCTACATAAAAGATTAGATAGTTATAAATGGAAGCAAGGCATAGCATATGAGCATGAAGATAAGTCATGAGATAATAAGACTCACAAGCTATGAATAAAAATATAATAATGAGATAAAGGATAGGGAAGACATAGCATATGTCTCACACCATATGATAAAGTCTAACGTCTCATAGTCTCACCCATAAAGCAAAGACAAATAGCGAAAGCAACTAAAGTTCAACAAACCAAATAACCACGAAAGCGAGAAAAATGAGCAAATCCTACACTCTCTCCCCCATTGGCATTGGGACACCAAAAAGGCAGAGAGGACACCTACGACATAGGTGGTAGCTCAAACTAGAGAGGATACAACCATCAGTCTTTGGTCTCCTCCTGACCATACTCCTCATCTAAGTTATCGTCGGTCTCCTCCTCACACGCAGCCACTACAGCTGGTCCTTCTGCATCCACTCAGCCTCCGGGTGATCTCTCGCTCAGATCCAGTAGAGATGTGCATATCAAGCTTCCTCATGATCATCTTGTCACGCTGGTGACTCTCTTTCTGAGCGACATGGGTCTTGTCCTGTCCCTTGGCCTGCATGCACAACAAGGTCTTCATCCTATCGGTGAGCTTTTTTGCCCATGACGGCTAGACCGAGGAAGGCATATGGGACTCTGGAGCAACCTCATCCTCATCAGCAGCCACATCCTCATCTGAATCTCTAGCGGCATCAGGTGTAGTGGAGGTGTTTGCCCATTTGTCCTTCTGACGCAGTTCGATGGGCCCATGGCGAATGAAATTAGGGGTAGCAAACTCAAAATATGGAAATTTCTTGGCCCATGTCATCTTGATGAGATAGAACAGGTAAGGACCATAGATTGGGACCTTACGATGGAAGACCACGGAGTACAGCTCGCTCCATAGAACATAAGAGACATCTAGTGGTTCAGAGGGGCGAGACAGCCCCTTCTCACACATGAGCAGCATATCTACCAGGTATGAGTGGACCTGGTCCTTGTTGCCAACTCTAGGAAACAGGGTGTTGCGAAAAATGCGGTGCATCACATCCACAAAATAGTTCAGAACATAGGAGACGTCACCAGATGGGGTTTGCTTCACAATGTAGTATGGCATCAGCTTCTCCTTGGCAATAGCAGTAGGGTTGGCATGAGGGCGCAAGCCAACTGGGTGGTGAAGCCCCTCATCCCGGATATGCAGAAGATCCATGAAATCCTTCCACTTAGCAGTCAGCACTCCCCCATTCGTCAGCCAGGTCATGGTGCGGTCATCATCAGTGTGACAGTGAACAGTAGCGAAAAAGTGTGCCACTACCTCATAATCAAAGTATTGCTGAAAGGTGATGAACTCCTCAATCTGAAGTTGGTCCACAATGGATAGAGCCTCCCCAAAGTAAGAAAGGTCTTTCTTCAGATGATTGAGATCAATCCACTGCACAGGAACATACATATTCTTCTTCATTTTGATGACATCTTCAAAGATAAGAAACTGGTCTTTATTCTAGAACGTATCACCTCCAGGGAACTGTTCCCTATTGCTGTTGTAGGGATTGAGCTTGCGACGCAGCTGAAACTCAGGAAGTGGCGTGGTGTTCCAGTCAACTGTGTTCCTGGGCTTCTGAGCAGTCTTCTTGAAATTGCGCTTGGGTGCTTTAGAACCTTCGGGAACATCCGAGGAGGGACGCTTGGATCTGGCACCCCGAGGAGGGTTAGAGCGCCTGGAACCACCACCTATGATATGAAAAACGCAAACACAACACAAAGGACACAAAACGTCAAGGCAAAGATCAAGAATCAACAGAAAAAAATCAAAATGGAGAAGGTTTAATGTGTGTGCGCAAAGAAAGGCGGTAGTACCGCTGCTAGAACGGAAGTAAAATTTTACTACCGCTCTGGCAGCTGTAGTACCGGTGCTCGAGTGGTAGTACCGCTTTGACAGCGGTAGTACCGCTGCTCGAGCAATAGTACCGCACGGGGGGGAGAGTGCCAGATCTGGCAGAGGCATAACACCAAAAATCCCCAATCCTTTGAAAGGAAATCTAGATCTGGGACTACTGAGCACCCCTACACACAAGACACCCCCCTCCATGAAGGATATACTACCCTAAATCCTCAATCCCTCTAGGAAGAGGATAGGGTGCCACGAGGAAACGAAACGTAGACATGCCCCTAACCCTAGTTTTAATCAAAAACCAAGCAAATATAACAGGGAAGAGGGGCAGTACCGAGGTCCATGGAACATGGGAGAGAATCCCACCGATCGGAATCGGAGAAGGATGGCCGAAGATGGAGATCTGGCGATCCCCTTGGGAAGCACCTTGATAAAGAGAGAGAAAACGAAGAAGAACTCAGGGTGAATGGGCACAGGGGGAAAAACTGCCTCCCCCGCCCTTTAAATACCCCCGAGGTCATTGTGGCGTGGTAGTACCGCTGTCATCGCGGTAGTACCGCTTGGCCAGCGGTAGTAAAAATGTACTACCGTGCTGGGGGCGGTAGTACCGCTCTCCCAGCGATAGTAAAATTTTAGTGCCGTGTTGGGGGCGGTAGTACCGTGCACTTTTCGACAAAACAGCCTGCAAAATAGCTCTACTCACCTCGATAAAATAAAGAACTTGAACAAAGCCAGTGAATCAAGAAAATAACAAGAAGACCTCAACAAAAATAAGAAGCAACCCCGAATCGCATGATGGAGAGGGCGGTGGCCGAAGCCACCTATGTTTGAGACACATGGTATGACACCGCGAAGATTTATCCTTGGGTTCATGACTGTAGCTCGTCTTTGAAGCACAAGTGCCATCAACAATGGCTAATGTGAAAGATTTGATCAATTTGTGCATAATAGGGGGAGGAGAGGTTCATTGAGAGAACAACACTCCCCCTATGTCCATGCCTTCATCTAGAGCCAAATATAATGCTGAGTGAGGTGTGGTGTGCCTATTTTCAATCTACATTACTTGAATCACTAATATTTAGCTCATGCCTTAACTCGCGAAACCTTGCTTCATCTAGAGGTTTGGTGAAAATATCTGCAAGTTGCTCTTGAGTGTTGATGAAGAGGACCTCAATATCTCCTTGCTTGATATGATCTCGAATGAAATGATGACCTGTGTCAATATGCTTGGTCCTGCTATGTTGCACCGGATTAAGAGATATCTTGATAGCACTCTCATTGTCACCCAAAAGAGGCATTTTGTCACAAGTGACACCGTAATCCTTTAAAGTTTGCCTCATCCATAAAATTTGAGCACAACAACTTGCAGCAGCTACATACTCAGCTTCAGTGGAAGAAAGTGACACACAGTTTTGCTTCTTCGAACACCAACTTACCAAGGAACGACAAAGGAGTTGGCATCCTCCAGAGGTTGACTTCCTTCCAACACAGTCTCCAGCCCAATCTGAGTCAGAGTAACCTACTAAACTAAAGCTTGCTCCTTTTGGGTGCCATAAGCCAAAGTTTGGAATATGAGTCAAATATCGAAAGATTCGTTTGACTGCCGCATAGTGGCTTTTATTTGGTGCAGATTGAAACCGTGAATAGATTCCCAGACTCAACATGATATCGGGTCTAGATGCACAAAGGTAAAGCAACGATCCAATCATGGAGCGATATACCTTTTGATCCACGACTTTTCCATTGGGATCACTGTCAAGCTTGCATTTGGTTGGCATGGGAAATTTGACTGGCTTGACGTCCTCGAGCTCGAACCTCTTGAGCATGTCTTGAGTGTACTTTGCTTGTTTGATGAATGTTCCTTCTCTTCCTTGTTTCATTTCAAACCCGAGAAAGAACCTCAACTCTCCCATCATTGACATCTCAAACTTCTCGGTCATTAGTGCATCAAATTCTTCATTGAAAGATTTGTTAGGAGAACCAAATATAATATCATCAACATATAGTTGGCATATGAACAACTCCCCTTTGACCTTATTGGTAAAAAGAGTGGGATCAATTTTCCCAATCTCAAACCCACGGTCTTGCAACAACTTAGTAAGGTACTCATACCACGCACGTGGGGCTTGTTTAAGACCGTAGAGTGCCTTCCTGAGTTTGTATACATAAGTGGGAACTTGGGATTCTCAAATCCCGGGTGTTGTTTGACATATACCAACTCATTTAAAGGACCATTTAGAAAAATCACTATTCACATCCTTTTGTTGTAATTTAAAATCATGATGAGAAGCAAAAGCAAGTAACATGCAAATACATTCAAGACGAGCGACAGGAGCAAAGGTTTCACCGTAGTCGATACCCTCGACTTGGGAGTAGCCTTGCGCCACCAGTCTTGCTATGTTTCGAACGACCACACCATTTGGATCCTGCTTGTTCTTGAAGATCCATTTGGTTCCAATGACATTATGTTCCTCCATTGGTCTTGGCACTAATTCCCAAACTTGATTGCGCTCGAAGTTGTTAAGTTCATCATCCATAGCTTCAAGCCAATCCTCATCATCAAGCGCATCATCTACCTTTAGGGGTTCAACACACGAAACAAACGCGTGATGCATACAAAAGTTTGATAATTCTTGACGAGTGGTTACCCCTTTATTGAAGCTACCAAGCACATTCTTGAAGATGTGTTGTCGAACACGGAGTTTGTTGGCTATCTTAGCAGCACGACGCTTCATAATGTCCCTACTTGATAATGTAGGGGATTCTTCTTGAACGCTTTGAGCACCGTCTTGAGATTGCTCACTAGGTTGCCCTTGATCTTGTGATTGCGCTTGATCTTGTGCTGGCTCGGAATCTAGAGCATGATCTTGGACATCATTTGGTGTGGCACCATCTCCATGAGGTTGATCTTGTCCTTGATCAGGTTCATCGGGTTGAGGGTCTTCACTTTGTTCTTCGGAAGCATGTGGGTCTAGTGAGGGTGATGGCTCCACTTGAGTAGAGCATTGTCCTTCTCCTTCGGCCACAAGGGGTTCCTCAATGGGGAGCATTTGATCAATCCCCATTCTTCTTATGGCTTGAGAAGGAATTTCATCACCTACATGACAAAGACCACTTTGCTCCACTTGGGAGCCATTATTCTCATCAAACTCCATGTTACACGTCTCCTCAATGAGTCCAGTGGACTTGTTGAGAACACGGTAAGCATGGGAGTTTGTAGCATAACCAACAAATATGCCCTCTTGAGCTCTAGCTTCAAATTTAGACAAACGAACATTTTTCTTGAGTATGAAACACTTACAACCGAATACCCGGAAGTACTTGAGGTTGGGCTTGTTCCCTGTAAGGATCTCATACGAAGTCTTGTTCGGGCCTTTACGGAGGTAGAGCCGATTGATGCATGACACGCGGTGGTAATGGCTTCAGCCTAAAAGTTGTACGGAGATTTGAATTCTGCCATCATAGTTCTTGCCGCGTCCATCAAAGTCCGGTTCTTCCTTTCTACAACACCGTTCTGTTGAGGGGTATAAGGTGTTGAGTATTGATGCTTGATCCCCTCATCACTAAGGAACTCATTTAAGGTGTAGTTCTTGAACTCGGTGCCGTTGTCACTTCTAATCATCAAAATCTTTGCTTCATGTTGACGTTGAGCTTCATTAGCAAAGTTGATGATAGTTTGATGAGTCTCACTCTTCTTCTTAAAGAAATATACCCAAGTGTATCTTGAGTAGTCATCCACGATCACCAAGCAGTACTTTCTACCCCCAAGACTATCAAAAGAGGGATATCCAAAGAGATCCATATGAAGGAGCTCCAAAGGCCTTTTAGAGTATATGACAGTTGTGGGACGGTGAGCTGTTTCATGAAGCTTTCCTTCAATACAAGCACCGCAAGCACGGTCTCTGGCAAAACTCACATTTTTTAGTCCACGGACATGGTCCCCTTTGAGGAGACTTTGCAAAGATCTCATATTGACATGGGCTAGTCGGCGATGCCATAGCCAACCCACATCAACTTTAGCGATTAGACAAGTCATGGTCTTATTAGGTCGGCCGAAAAGTTTACTACATAGAGACCGTTCTCGACATATCCAACAAAGGCTACTTTAAGAGTCTTGCTCCACAAAAGGGCCACGGTATCAAGATTAAAGAATGTGGCAAAGCCCATAATTGCAAGTTGTCGAACGGAAAGCAAATTGTATGCAAGGGACTCAACAAGCATGACCTTCTCTATAGATAAATCTCGAGAGATGACCACCTTACCAAATCCCATTACCTTAGATGTTGAGGCATCAGCAAATTGGACATGGGTGGGCATAGATGGAATTGGATGCACATCCACCACCAAGTCGTTGCTCCCGGTCATATGATTTGTTGCTCCACTATCGAGCAACCATGACACCCCACCGGAAGCAAACTCCTGCACGAGATCAATGCTTGGATTTAGGTACCCATTTTTGAATGGGTCCTTTGATGTTAGGAACAAGGGTCTTAGGAACCCCAATATCCAACTCAATGTACTCATAATAAGAACCAACAAATTTGGCATAAACATGCCCATCACTAGCACGGCATAAAACATAAGAGGAGTTAAAATCGTCGGCGGTGTTGGTGGGAGTGGTTTTGCCCTTCTTTACATTGTCACCCGCTTCCTTGTTCTTCATCTTCTTATGAGTACTTTCACCCTATTTGACAAAGATGTCCTTAAGAGAGGAAGATGGCTTGGTCTTGTTTTTCCTTCTCTTTTTAGACTTGGTTTCAAACCCAAGTCCTTTCTTACCTGCGACTTCCTTTTGATTGGTCAAAAGATCATTTAGATTTTTCTCTCCTTGGATGCACATAACGGGGCCCTTCTCAAGCTGTTCTTTCGACTTGGCATTATCGTCCACAAGATGCACATGCTCACAACAAGGGTTAGTAGCACAAGCATTATCAATTAAAACAAAGGGATGACAAGTAGAAATATCCTTGGTTAGTTTTACTTGGAGTTGATCATCAGACTCCTTAAGGGAGAAGTGAGCACTTTTCAAGACCTTGTGGGCCTTGTCGAGTACATCAAAATCTTCCTTGAGTCTATCATGGCCAACCCCAAGTGCAACCTTCTCAGATTTAAGCACACGAGTAAGAACAATCGCATGATCAAGTTCTTTTCGTAATTTAGCATGATCAACATTGTGTGACTCCTTAAGAGCCAAATGAAGACCACACTCTTCTTCTAGAGCAATGGATAGTTCTGCTATCTCATCGACGTAATCACGACTATGTTCTTGCATCTTGGAGATAGTATCCTCATGAGTCTCAATGAGATCATTGGCTTCACCAAGTTGTTCCAAAAGAGCAACAAAGTGTCTTTTGGTTTCACCCTTGATCTTACACACGAATTTATCAAATTCATTTTCATCAAGTTCCACTACTTCACTATTATCAACATAGTCTAATAATGAAGGAGAGGTAGTGAGAGTGGTCTTGGTACTAGGATTTAGCTTATTTATACCTTTGGCCATGAGGCACTTGGCGATACGGTTCTCATTGGTGGCGCCGAAGAGAGATACCTTGGGAGAGGAAGTGGCAATGGCGACGGTGGCCATTGCCATCCCCTCGTGACTTGTATCATCTTCATCATCATCGGAGGTGTACTCTTCGTGGGCCACCAAGCCCCTTGGATGAGTCTTCTTGGTGAAGGTGTTCTTGTTGGGGAAGGACTTGGGCCTATCCTTGCGAATGAGCTTTCCACCGTTGTCCTCCCTCTTCTCATAGGGACAATCTGCAACAAAGTGACTCACATTGCCGCAGTTGTAGCATGTCCGTACTCGTTGTTTGTTCTTGGACCCACTTGAGTTGTCCTTGGAGAAGTTGGGTCTTGAGTTTCTTTTGTTTCCTCGAACTACCTTGAATCAAGAGCCATGTGCTCATGATAAGCGTATTTTGTGTCTTCGGGGCAGCCATCTTCTTCCTCTTCTTCTTCATCGACAATGGCCTTGGTCTTTAAGGCAATGTTGGGAGATGTTGTTTTTGACCGAACACGAGCAAGTGCATTTTCGGCGGTCTTGTTCATGATATCCATAGCAATGAACTCATCCAACACTTCGCCTGAGGACAAGGAGTGAAAATCTGGTCTTTGCCAAATGACGGAAGACATTGCTTTGTTGAAAGGCATGATCGCCTTGAGAAACTTGCGCTTGATCCATGTGTCAGCCGTATATTTGCTCCCATGGTCTTGGAGAGCAACAGCGAAGGCAGTCACCCTCCAATGGAGATCACACGGATCCTCATCTTCTAGCATTACAAACTCATCGCCTGATCGAGGACCACTTCAAAGTTTGACCATTGAATGCTTGAGCTTCCCTTGTACAGCACCATGATGGGCTCCCAACACTCCTTTGCATGAGTGAAGGGCCGCAGGTGTGGGAGATCTTCTGGTGGTACATCGGATTGAAGGATGAACAATGCGGAATGATTGTATTGGTTGTTCGCCTCTCCTCTTGGAGTAAGGTTCCTTGGATCATGAGGATAGTAACCTTGCTCGATGATTCTCCAAACACTTGTTGAGCTGTGGTTCAAATGAGACTTGATAGAAAAAACCCAATTAGAAAAATCACCTTTAACATGTTTTGGAGGAGGTCCTAGGTTATTAATATGCGGGGTAGGAACCGGTCCTCCATAGACCGGAGGAGGGGGAACTCAGGCAAAAGTCCTCGTCCCATTCTTATCATGAAGGGAGGAGGTTTGAGCACCTTTAGCCTCTTCCTTATCGGAATTGGCCTCCAACACCGATGTGGTGGTTTTAACCACAAGCAACGGGTCGGGAGAGTTTCTCATCCCCTCAAGTAATTCTTTAAGCATGGATTTGACTTCGGTAGTCATGGACGTCTTGAGTGAATCCATGGCCTCATTTAAGTCGTCTCGTGTGACCGAAACCACCTCCACGGTCTCCGACCCTTCGGGCCGATCCCCACCATCGTCAACCATACTCTTTGGGTGGTGAAACCCTTAATAAAGAGACGTAGCTCTGATACCAATTGAAAGGTTCGATATGGTTGACTAGAGGGGGGTGAATAGGCAAGTACCAATTTTTAGCTTGTCTTAACAAATTGACGTTAGCAACAAAAGGTTCTCTATATGAACGACTAGCTGAGCAACCTATATGATGCTAACTACAACGATAATAAGTGCATGCAAAGAATACACCACAACTACAACAAGTACAAAGTAAAGGTAAGAGATAACCGCAAGTGGAACCAGTGGAGACGAGGATGTGTTACCGAAGTTCCTTCCCTTTGACAAGAAGTACGTCTCCGTTGGAGCAGTGTGGAGGCACAATGCTCCCCAAGAAGCCACTAGGGCCACCGTATTCTCCTCACGCCCTCACACAATGTGAGGTGCCATGATTCCACTATTGGTGGCCTTGAAGGCGGCGACCGAACCTTTACAAACAAGGTTGGGGCTATCTCCACACAAAGCTTGGAGGCTCCCAACTAGACCACGAAGCTTCACCACAATGGCATGTGGTTCCGAGGTGACCTCAACCGTCTAGGGTGCTCAAACACCCAAGAGTAACAAGATCCGCAAGGCATTAGTGGGGGGATAAAATATCTCTTGGTGGAAGTGTAGATCAAGACCCTCTCAAGCAATCCCTAGAAAAGCAACAAGTTTGATTGGCTAGAGAGAGAAATCGGGCGAAAGTAAGCTTATGGAGCAACAATGGAGGTTGGAGAGGTTGAAGGTGAGCTCCTCCAAGAAGAAGATGCCTTTATATAGTGGTGGGCTCACATCCAACCGTTACCCACCAACCACAGCAATAGACAAGCGGTACTACCGCTCTGCACCTCACCAACCACGGTAGTAAAAAATTACTACCGTGCCTACTACTGCGGGGGAAAAGTATGCGAAAAAGTCCGTCAGAGAGGTAGTAAAAAATTACTACTGCAGTAAGGGCGGTAGTACCGCTCTTGGAGCGGTAGTAAAAAATTATTACCGCTCTGAGAGTGATACTACCACTGTGCCAACGGTACTACCACTGGCCCTTTTGCATAGACAGTAAATATGAGTATGGAGCTCCATTGTGGCCAAAGAAATGGTGGTGCACAAAGTGTACGTGATGATTCCACCCAGACCGTTCCGATGCGGACCCTCTCTTAATAGTACGGCTTTCCTATGGCCCAAAACCACCAAAGAGAAACATAGAAAGCGACCGTCTTCGAGAGATTCCGAGGGACATCGAATCGTCTTGTGCCTAGATATGAATTATCTGAAATGCTCAATGCACAATATTAGTTCGCACATGCATTGTCATAAATCACTAAAACCACTTAAGGAGAAATAGGCCCTAACAATATGTCAGCAATCATAGAAGATTAAATGACATTTGAGTATGTGAACTTGCCAATAAGAAAGCTCTTACATAGACTCTCCTCTAAAATATGATGAGTTATGATTGTCCATGTGACTAAGAACATAGTTTGATTATTGTCAATAAAGTTTATGCTTCATACTTCAATAATTTTGAATGGATTATTACTTGTTTTATGAGGAGATATATGATAAAATACTTGTTGATATGATATTATTTCTAATGTTCTCATGTCTGTGTTTTGTTTTTAGCGACTTCTCCCTCTCGAATCATGTGGACATTATTTTCGAGCTCGGCTTTCGCTTGTGGACAAGCGAGGTCTAAGCTTGGGGGAGTTGATATGTCCATTTTGCATCATGATTATTTATTGATATTTGTGTTATTCTTGTCCATTATTCCTATTATCATACAATTCGTATGCCCTTTATCTCTGTATATGTGATACTCTCCAACGTATCGATAATTTATGAAGTATTTATGCCATGTTTTCCTATGTTTACAATACTTTTATATGGTTTTGATGCACTTTATATGGTTTATTTAGAACTAACCCGGTCTGACGCTATTTTTAGCAGAACTATCGTGGTGTTTCTTTTTGTGCAGAAATAAAAGTTCTCCAATTACAACGAAACTTTTTGACAATTTTTTTGGAACAAAAGAGGCATTAGAAGCTTTGTGGGAGGACCAGAAGGTGAAGAAGGTGGCCACTACCCACCAGGGTGCGCCAGAGGCCTTGCCCGTGGGCTGGTGGGTAGTGGGCACCTCGTGGCCCATCTTGGCGTGATTCCGACGCCAAAAATTCCTACAAATACAGGAACCCCCAGAAATAACCCTAGATGAGAAGTTTCGCCGCTGCAACTCTCTATATCAATGAAAAACCAATCTGGAGACGTTCCAGTACCCTGCCGGAGAGGCGAAATCATGTTCGATGGCCATCTTCATCATCCCTATGGCCATCATGCGGAGGAAGGAGTAGTCCACCCTCAGGGCTGAGGGTTTGTACCAGTAGCCATGTTTTTAATATCTCTCTCTCTCTCTCGTGTTCTTGAGATAGCACAATCTTGATGTATCGCGGGCTTTGTTAATATAGTTGGATCATATGGTGTTTCTCCCTCTCTATCTTGTTGCGATGAATTGAGTTTTCCCTTTGAGATTTTGTTTTATAGGATTGAATACTTTTATGGATTTGAGAGCACTTGATTTATGTCTTGCTATGAATACCTGTGGTGACAATGGGGTATCATATTGATTCACTTGATATATGTTTTGTCACTCAACTCACGGATTTCCGAGGTGGCATTGGGGTAATCTATGCATAGGGGTTGATGCACGTTCTCGTATTTGTTTCTCTGGTAGAAATCTCGGGGCACTCTTTGAGGTTCTTTGTGTTCGATAACGTATTATGAATCTAAATTTGTTATGGTGTTATTTTAGTACGAACTCTTGGATAGATCGATTGGAAAGGATAGCTTGTTATTTTAGTAAGAACTCTTGGAAAGATTGATCGGAAAGAATAAGTTTAAGGTGGTTTCGTACCCTACAAACAATTTCTTCTTATGTTCTCCACTAGATAGGAACTTTGGAGTGATTCTTTATCGCACGTTGAGGGATTGTTATGTGATCCAATTATATTGGCATTGTTGAGAGATTGCACTAGCGAAAGTACCAAACCTAGGACTCATTTTCAAGCATTGCAATACCTTTTGTGCTCACTTTAGTTACTTGGTACCTTCTATTTTATTTTTTAGATTATAAAAATATATTTATATCATCCATATTACACTTGTATCACCATCTCTTCGCCGAACTAGTGCACCTATAAAATTTACCATCGTACTGGGTGTGTTGTGGACACAAGAGACTATTTGTTATCTGGTTGTAGGGTTGTTTGAGAGAGACCATCTTCATCCTACGCCTCCCATGAATTGATAAACCTTAGGTCATCCACTTGAGGGAAATTTGCTACTGTCCTACAAAACTCTGCGCTTGGAGGCCCAACTCTACAAGAACAAGTTGTGTAGTAGACATCAATATGCAAGGTACATCACAAGGAGGGAAATATCTGGAAACTCGATTTTTGGACCGGGAACCGAGAAAAAGGCAGAAAAATCAACAGACTCCAAATGACCAAAAACTTCATGGGGATTTTTTTATGGAATATTTAAGAATTCTTTGGCCAAAAATATACCAGAGGGGGGCCACGTGTTGGCCATAAGCCAACAAGGCACGCCTTGATGGCTTGTGGGCCCCCTACATGCTCTCTCATGCCCCTCTTCTCCTATATGGTGTGTTTTGACCTAGAAAAAAAACATAAGCTACCTTTCGGGATGAAGCGTTGTCGTCTCAAGGCAGAAAGTAGGCACAAGCCCTTTTTCTCTTCGACAAAGAGATTCTGTCGGGGGAATTCCCCTCCGGGATGGGGAAATCGAAGCCATCGTCATCACCAAGCAAATCTTCATCAACATCTTCACTAGCACCATCTCATCTCCAACCCTAGTTCATCTCTTGTATTCAATCATTGTCTCAAACCTCAGATTCGTACGTGTGGGTTACTAGTTGTGTTGATTACATCTTGTAGTTGATGCTTTTTGGACTACTTGGCGGAAGATATTATGTTCAAATCCTTAATCATTATTAGTATACCTCTAATCTTGAACATGTTAATGAGGTGTGAGTAGTTACTATTGTTCGTGAGGACATGAGAGAAGTCTTGTTATAAGTAATCATGTAAAGTTGGTATTCCTTCGATATTTTGATGATATGTATGTTGTTACTTATCTTAGTGGTGTCATGTGAACGTCGACTACATGACATTTCACCATGCTATGGGCCTAAGAGAAGTCATTGTGGAGTAACAAGTAGATGATGGATTGCGAGAGTGATAGAAGCTTAAACCCCAGTTTATGTGTTGCTTCACGAGGGGCTTATTTGGATCCACGGGTTTAATGCTATGGTTAGATTTATCTTAATTCTCCTTTTGGTAGTTGCGTATTCTTGCGATAGAGGGTAATCATAAGTTGGTTGTTTGTTCAAGTAAGAACATCACCTTAGCACCGATCCACCCACATATCAAATTATCAAAGTAGCGAACACGAAACAACTCAACATGATGAATATGACTAGACAGAAATTCCCATGTGTCCTTGGGAGCGCTTGCTTAATATAAGAGTACTTTCAGGCCTGTCCTTTGCTACAAAAAGTATTGGGATACCTTGCTGCACCTTTTCTACTATTGCTACTTGTCACTTGTTATGAATTATCATGCTACAAAACTATCTATCACTGTTACTTACAGCACTCTCCTCGTTGGGTTCGACACTCTTACTTATTGAAAGGACTACGATTGTTCCCCTATACTTGTGGGTCATCATACTCCACCCCAAGACTGATATCCAGCATGCATCTCAAAGTATCAAATTCATGAAAAACAGAGTAACGGTTTAAGGAAGCCGACATAATGTTGACATAGTAACAAAACCAAATGCTCTAATCCCGTCGTTTTATCCTTGGTAGCAACAATACAGTACAACGATTTGCAACCCCTCTTGTCATAGAATAAGGACACCGCAAGACTGAACCCACTACTATGCACCACTCACTCTGATGATCATTAACTTGGCCAAAGAAAACCCATAGATCAAAAAGCATACATAGCTACAAAATTTACACATAACAGATCTAAAAAGACTCAATTACTTTCAATGAATAATATGATCATAAACCCACAATTCATCGGATCCCAACAAACACATCGCGAGAATTACATCGAAAGGTCTTGGAAGAGATCATTGTATTGAAGATCATAGAGAGAGAGAGAGAGACATCTAGCTACTGCTATGGACCTGTAGGTCATGAAGGAACCGCTCACACATCATCATGGAGGCATCAAGGTTGATGAAGATCACCTCCCTAATGACTTCCACCTCCGGTGGAGTACCCAAAAAGGCATCCACATGGGATCGCGGAAGAATAGAGTCTTGTAGGTGCGATAACATTGTTTAGGGTCTCACTTCGAGGGTTTTCGGACATATGAGAATTACAACATTTGTTTTACGTCAAACAGAGGCGGAGGGGCCCCGCAAGGCACCAGACCACACCCTACCCCCAGGACGCGCCCCCTACCTCGTGGATCCCTCGTGCAACATGTGGTCTTCTCCCAAAGCTTCTAGGGTCTTTTTTTGTCCAGAAAAATTGCCAATTTTATTTGCCACCTTTGATTTCCAGGAAAACCAAAAATATGCCAAAAACAGAAACTAACACTAGGCACTGGTTTAATAGGTTAGTCCATAAAAAATGACATATAAAACATATAAGAATGATAATATAATAACATGAAACAATCAAACATTATAGATACATTGAAGAAGTATTATGATCTACATAACTTATGGTTATTATGCTCATTGGATACGAGTTTAGTGGCCATGGGTGGTGATTTAGCTCCATGGATAACTATCTAATGGGTGAAGCCCACATGTTAGTGGCCCAAACAACTCACAATCCCAAACCATGGCCCTAGTCTCCAAAGTCTAAAGACCAAACCCTATGACCTAATCTAAGAGCATCTCTAGCAGATCCTGTAAACTGGTCAAACCCGTAAAAAACGAGGTGTTTACAGCTTCGGTCGAAAAAACGGCGCGGAGTAGACCCCGTAAAACTTGTTCGACCTGTAATTTTTTTAAGGGGCATGGTAAATCTATCCGCGAAAACCTTATATGTGCAGTTTTGGAGGCAATATACAGTTCAACCCGTAAACTGGTCAAACCTCGTCAGAGCAAACACGCTGCCACGGAACTGGCGAAATCTACTTGAAGCTCACCGGAATCCATCGCCACATGTTAGAAGAAGTCACCGCACACCGGAATTTGTCGCTGCCGGTCCAAATTGTGGCCAGCTCGACCTTCACTGCTGAGACGAGGCCGTCCATGGGCAGGATGGAGCAGGCCATCGGCGGCCTGAATCAGGGTGGGGGAACTTGCGCAGCCACGACAGGGAACGTACGCGCGGCGGCAGGCAATGTTGGGCTTCATCGGGGACGGGCAGTGCTGAGCCCAATCGGGGGTGGGCGGCACAAGGCTCCTCCACTGCATGCATGGCCGGGAACGGGCGGCGCCAGGACGAGGCGGGGGCGAGGCGGGAAGTGTCGGGGCGAGCCGGGCGCCAGGGCGAGGCACGCCGTGGCCGAAGACAGCTCGCCGGGACGGAAGGAAAAAAGAAAAAAATGAGCTACAACGGAATACAGTTTCATTTACGGGGTCTGTTCTGTCCGGGGCAATTTCGCAACATAAAACGGTTTACAGTGCCCCTTATACGCGTTTTTAAGGGTCGGTTTTTATGGGGTTTGCTAGAGATGCTCTAACCCTCTAAAACCTAGTGACCCTTCCCACTGTGACCGACTATTTCCTCATTGTGGCACCCTTTGCAAATGCGAGTGAGGCTTTTGTACCATTTGGCCAGGACTTTTATGCGTTGTTGTTGGAAATGTACAACACTATTATTTTGTATTTCTTGCATGGATATCATGGATAATTAGATATCTATTAGATACCAACATAAGTAGAAATTGTGCCCCCATGGATATCTTCACGGGTGGATAATGGGAGGATAACTTCATATAGGTTTGTAGACGTAGAAGCTCCGCGTGAACAAATCCGCTTGTTTGTCATCTTGACGGACATGAGATTATGAAGTGATGCACTATCATAAGATTGCACCAACATACTCGTCGATACAAGTTTATCCATCGTCGAGCGAAAAGTTGATCTAAGATGAGGAGGTGGTTATTGTTGAATAGACACAAGAAGATGCGAGAGGAGGCCATACATTGACACTCCAACCGACAAGGTAGTAAAATCGAGGAAACCATAAACAATAAGGTGAGCATGCAAAATAGATATATGATGATGATGAGACACCATATCAAAAAAACATCATGCCGAGACATGTTCTTTCATAGATTCGAAAGTAGTGCGACGGTTAAGGAAGAGCCTCTTTTCCTCCTATTGTTTTTTTGCCGGGAAAAGAAAATCAAGCCATCTCAAAAAAAAATGTATCACTAACCCTTAACAATGTAATCATCCGGAAAAAACTGTAAACCAATATGTGGAAGGCCTAACCCATCAGAATTTAAGACCTAGACTTGATATTGGTGCTTGCATTTTTTTTTAATTTATTTCAAGCCTTTCGGCGATGTACGTTCAGTGAAAGGAGATGTTTCTGTCGACTACAAATGCGTTTCTGACGACTTCTCGCAAAATGTACTAAAATATTTGAGAGAAAAAATAATTCAAAGAATGGAAGATTATGAATAACATACTTGTAAGGAAGGAAATAAATGATAAGATCATCTCCCATGAAAAAAGGAAGATTCTTTTTTGACAGATTAAAGCAGAATTGAAAGTGGCTGGGATGGCACCATTACCAATGACCCAAGCGGAGGGAGAAGACTGGCTGTCAGCCCGTGAGGACAGAGGAATTGTGCCCCCATTGAAGAAGCCGAAGATGCATCCTCTGATCTATCCGTTGTCCATCCACTGATCTCTAACCCCCCACACTAAACCCACGAATCCTCTTCTAAAGGACGCCACCGGCATCCCCGTCGCCGTCGCAGTCGCAGTCGCAGTCGCCATGTCCTCCGACGAGCTCCTTCTCGTCCAGGAGCTCCCTATGGACATGCACTCGGACGGCGGCGCTCCTCAGCGCCGCCTGGCCCACGTCCTCCTCCCTCTCGACCGTGCCCCTGGCCCGCCCCCTTTCCGCCCACCTCCCCCTCCCTCCGCCGCCACCGCCGCCGAGTTTCGCGTCGCCTTCAGGGGCTGGCTCGGCGCCCCGCGCCACTGGGAGCTCTGGGTCGCCAAGCTACGCCCGATCCACGAGCGCCTCTGGCGGGAACTTGGGATCTTCGACGCCGTCCTCGCCTCCACCTACAGGATCAAGAGGGACGCTCCCGCCGTGCTCCACCTCGCTTCCTTCTGGTCCCCTTCCACCAGCACCTTCGCCTTCCCCTGGGGCGAGGCCACCATCACGCTCGAAGACGTCGCTGTGCTCGGGGGCTTCCCCGCCGACGGCTCCCCCGTGCCCGCGCCGCTGCCGCCCCAGTTGCGCCCGGACGAGGCGGCGCTCAACGGGGTGCGCCTCGACTTCAACCGGAGCGCCTGCAAGAAGGCGCACCACGCCGCCTGGATGAAGCACTTCCTCACGGACACGGACATGGACGCCGTCATCGAGCACGCCGCCTTCCTCGCGCTCTGGCTCACACGCTTCGTGCTCCCGGGCCACCCGGAGTCCACCATGCGCCAGTCCCTCTTCCCGCTTGCTGTCCGCATGGCGCGCGGTGACCGCGTCGCCCTTGGGCCAGCCGTGCTCGCCTCCCTGTACCGGGACCTGCGTGAGATGAAGACTTACTTGGTGGCTGCCGGCGCAACAGGCGGCAATGCGGAGTTGCTGTCTCCCTTGTCAGTTCATGCGCCACTCTACATCCTTCAGTTGTGGATGTGGGAGCGGTTCCCTGTACTCTGGGATGGAAAGCCCAACCTAATCAAGGATGGCGAGCCAAGGGCAGCTAGCTGGCATGATGTGAGCAAGAAGATGAATCCAATGATGATCCGCGAGGTCCTCAATTCGGGGAAGAATTTTTTATGGCGGCCCTATACGAGCTCGGAGCAAGCATGCAAGGACCATAGCGGGTGGGTTCGTGGCAGTGATATAAATGAGGACGAGGAATTGATTTCACTTGCGCATTGCCTGCATGCTTGTGAGCTAGTGGGGATGGATTGCATTGAGCAGTACCTCCCACACCGTGTTGCAATGCAGTTTGGACTGGACCAAGATGTGCCTGGGGACGTTCGCCGAGCAAATGAGGATTGGGGGGTTGCATGGGAGACCTACGATTTGGAGGGGAAGAGCGTAGCTATCTTTACCCCTTGCTCTGAACCAGGAGTCACTGCTCGGTATGCAGAGTGGTGGAGACAGCCATTGCCACCTGACCTTGATGTTGGGGCAGGAAGCATTTCTGTGGAAGGGAAGCTTTCCAAGCGTAAGGTGAAGAAGACACGGGCAGCCATGGAAGCCGAGGTAGAGAAGGAACGGAAAATGAAGAAGGCTCGAATCTCCCCTAATAATGATAAAAAGCGAAAACTTGAGGAGCTGTATGATGCGAAGCTGTCGGATTGGCTTGCAGCTGGAAGGAACGGGAGCAGTGGAACTAGTGGTGGCAGTTGCAAAAGGGGATCCTCGCCAAAATCTGATGCTGGATCAGATAAATCCCTGTCAGCTAGTGCTGGAACTAGAGATGATATTGTACTTGTGCCAAGGAAGCAGTTGCCAACTCCTACTGTAAATCTGAGGAAGGATACGGATATGAATCTCGGTCGGGGAGATGATGGGAACTTCATGACTAAGTCTCTGGTTGGGACAAAGTACAAGGGTGTGTATTTGAAGGGCTCTATGGCAGGTGATGTAGATCATTTAGTAAATGAGCCATACTTTGACGAGACAGTGGTGTCAACTGAAATCTCTACATTCAATGAAGATGCCAAGGATGAATGGAGTGACCAGATTTTGAAAAATACCAGTGAGCTGGTCAGTGGAGAACCTCCTGCTGTCCCTAATATGCCTGAGGAGATTAAACCTTCAATATCTATTGAGAGAGAAGAATGCAGTGATCTCTTGACTGATGTTGATTTCAGTGAGGATGGCACAGAGGAAGGTATCACAGTTGATAAGCCCACAAATTTCTCCACTGCACCTGAAGGAGGCGATGCTGTGATGATGGAGGAAAAAATAGTCAATCTTCTTGAAGACAAGCATCTTGATGCTGCAGCTAGACCTGAAGAAGGCACCATTATTACTCAGGAGTTGGAGAAGAAAGCCAAACTTGTAGTTGACGAGTCTTGTGGTATGTCAAATAGACCTGAAGAAGTTGTTGCTCTTGTCACGAAAGACATAGAAGAAAAGGGTAATGCAGCGGTAGCTATTGAAGGTAGCGCAGTTTCAGAAGGAGTTGGAAGGGTTGGGGAGGGAACAAGTCATTCTGTTGGAGTCTTGTCAGGGAGCAAACAAGGAGCCTATGCAGGTGTTACGAATAATCCTCAGGAGACAGCAGCTTTGCCTGAGGAAATACTTCCAGTTCAGCAGGCAAATGATGTTGGTGAATGTGTTGGAATGTCATGCATAATGGAGGATACTTGTGCTGCTGCTGGAGTGGCAACAAATGATGAAACTGCTTTAGATTTTGTCATGGATGAGGAGAGGGAGATTTCCTGTAAAGAAGAAATTGGAGGAGAAAGCAATCAGATGGCTATGAAAGATAGCGAGCAGAAGCCTCAGGAAGCTCCTCCAGTTGACATTGTAGAATGTGGAGAAGACATTACTCTTATGAAAAAAGACAATAAGGGTGAGCACGGAAATGTTCCTCAGACAGTGGAGGCAGTGACCACTGGCATTAATATGACTGCAGTTCTTTTGGATGTTCCGGAAGAAGGGAGTGCAGACGTGGATAAAGCTCTGAATCTAACACAGAAAGACGCTGAAGATGTGCACAAGAAAGTTGCAGAAGTAGAGGATGCAGAACAGGTACAAATTAATACTATGGCAAATGATGGGGCACATGAGGGGCACAACGAAGTTGCTGAAGTAGAGGATGTAGAACAGGTACAAATTAATACTATGTCAAATGGAGGGGCAAGTGAGGGGCACAACGAAGTTGCTGAATTAGAGGATGCAGAACAGGTACAAATTAATACTATGGCAAATGGAGGGGCAAATGAGGGGCACAACGAAATTGCTGAAGTAGAGGATGTAGACATTGCAGAGGCAGAGATGCGTGCAGAGTTTGATACTGAGAAACCTGGGGAAGCTACAGAAGCAGGGCATGCAGATATGGATGACGGTAAGAGATTAACAGGGAGAGAAACTGTTGAGGATCCTGGAGATGTTCTTGAAGGTGCACATGCAGAAGCGGAAAAGGCTAGGGAGCTCATAGAGAACAACTACGATGATAAGCTAGCAGAGTTTCCTGGTATAGCACATGCAGAAATGGAAGAGGTAAATAATTTGATGAAGGAAGATGCAGATGAGAAGTTTGAGGAAGTTTTTCATATACAAAGTACAAAAATGAAAGGAACTTATAAGCCAATGGAGGAAGATACCGATGCTAATCTTCGGGAAGTTTTTGACGTAGAGCATGCAGAAACCAAACATACAAAGGTTTTGGTTAAGGGAGTTGCAGACAAGAAGTTTGAAGAAAATTCTGAATTGAGAAGTATAGGGATTGATGGCCCTCATGGGCCAATGGAAGAAAGTAATGATGGTAAGGTCAAGGCAGTACCCAAAGTGAACGTGGAAGTAGAACAAGCCAATAGGACTGTGAGGGGCAATGATAGGCCCGACAGCATCCTGCAAATAGGCTTTCCAGCAAGGGACGAAGCCAACTGCTTGGCCAAGAAAGATATTGAAGAAGATAATGCAGAAGGAAAGTGCACGAGCATAAACAATGAGGCACCAATTGAGAAAGATGCAAAGCAGGCCAAGAAAGATATTGAAGAAGATAATGTGGAAGTTCCACAAGGAAAGCACATGAACATAAATGATGAGGCACCAATTGAGAAAGATACAAAGCAAAAGCCCAATGCAGGTGGCAAGGATTTACCAGAGAAAGAAGTCGATGGGTCCAAAGAGATTTACCAATTGAAACGAGAAGAAGGGGAGGAATGCAAGGTGTTAAGGGCGAAAGATACCGAGGAGAATACTAAGGATGCTCTTGGGGTTAAACAGGCAGAAGAACGGCAAGGGGAAGCACTGACAGCAGAATATATGTACAACTACATTGAAGAAAATACTCTAGTTGAGCAGGTGGATGGACAAAGCAAAACACTCACAAGGATAGGTGTTGAGGAAAATCCCAAAGATATCACTCAAGAACAGAAAAAAGAATTTGACAATGATACAGTGGAATCTTTAAAGAATTCAATCAATAGTTTGTTATGTAGCCCAGCCATCATACAGTCAAAAGAAGGGCAGAAGGAAGTTCCTATTGCAGGCATGACGGAGAAGCATTGCCTTCAGGATGTTGGGTTGATAAATGAGAGGGAATCATTGTCTGATGGAGCTGCTATGGAGATTCAAGGAGTAGATGGCCACAAAACTTTGGACATGCATGAGGTGAGTATGCTTGTAAATCTTTTACTGTATTAACTGGTAGGGTAGTTAATATGATTGTTCTCTTTTGCAGGAAGTGTCTATTAAACAGATACATGAGTGTGGAATAATATTCGAAAATAAGGAGACGCAAATATTGGAAGACAACCATATGGTAGGAAATGAATCTAATGATTTGGTTCTTATGGAGGTTGATGAAACTTGGTCTGCAGTCGAAATTCACAACCAGGAGGCTTTGGACTTGGACAAGGTGAGCGCACTTGCAGAATCTCCATCTGAAATATCTTTTCCGAGTCCTGATAGTTGATCTTTTGTAGCAACAAACAATGGAGGAAAGACAAGATATAGGACCTACAATAGAGAACAAGAAAATGGCAATGTTAGGAAATGTCATTACGCTTGGGTGCTGTGAGTTTCAAGCTGATTCACCTGAGACCGAAATTAATGAGGTCCTGTCTACCAGAGGAATACATAATCAGGAGCATTTGGACATTAAGGAAGTGAGTCTACTGACAATATAATTTTGTCTTTGATTGGTGGAATCTGATCATACTCTTTTACAGGAACAAGTATCGGAAAAAGAATTGGGGTGTATAATCACAGAAGGAAATGCAAGATCCTTGGTGGTGGTCGATACACTTGGTGGTGGTGAAGCAGATACCACTGTGGCTATCGTGGATGTTAGCAAGGCCAATTGTGTTGAAGGAATACAAAATATGGAAGCGTGCGGCAAAGATGAGGCAAGTACAACTTTAGAATAGCCATCTGAGTTAACTATGATTCAATCTGACAAGGCTATTTTACAGTTGCAGGCAAGGCAGGACAAACAGCACAATGGTGTTGGAGATGGGAGGATCTTGGAAGGCATGAGCGCCAATGATAGTGGTGACGTGGGAACACGGAACCAGTGGGATTTATGCATGGAGAAAGTAATGAAGCTTTGATCCCTAACCCCGCCCCTTGCGTGTGGGTCTCTCTATATACATATACTAGTAGAATCTGATGGATATTGTCCACAGGAACCGGCGGTGCTGGACAAGCAGGACGAGGGAACAACAGATGAGAGCACAGGGAGAATGTTGGTTGACACAGCTGCACCTGAATGTGGTGAAGCTAAAACTGATGTGACCATGAAAATGAATAATGATGTTCTTTGTACACAAGCTGTTAATATGGCGGAGGATAAAACTTCTTCGCAAAACCAGCAGAAATGTGTACCATTGGGAGACCACAATAAATCAGATCCACAGGAACCAGCGGTGCTGGAGGACGAGAGAACAACAGATGAGAACACGGGGAGAATGTTGGTTAACACAGATGCACCTGAATGTGGTGAACCGAAATCTGATGGGACCATGAAAATGAATAATGATGCTCTTTGTACACAAGCTGTTAATATGGCAGAGGATAAAGTTTCTTCCCAAAACCAGCAGAAATGTGTGTCATTGGGAAACCACAATAAATCAGATGTTGAAGGCTCTGGATGGAATCAAACTGCAAGAAAAGAGTCCAAGGGGACTCTTCAGTCAGAGTGTGAACATGAGATAGAAGTGAAACAAGAAATTTTAGAGAATAAAACAGAGTTGCCCATTGGTAGAGAGAATGATGAAGCGTCGGAACAAGAGCAGACCTACGCAGAGAATAATTCAACTGCTCCTTCAGGTATGGATCACCGGGGTGAGAATAATAACAAATGGGCTGAAGAATCGATAAAAAACTATGGGAAGCATGTTTCTGATCCAGTAAACACAGGTTGCCAGACCAGTAAATTTGGCCGACCAAGTATTGAAGAGGTCAGGAGAATACATAGTGGCAGTATCTCTGTCTATCTGAAAGACATCAAAGTATCTCAGGAAAAAAATCGTTCTGATCCATCAAAGAGTACATATATAAACAATGCTGGGTATTGTTCTGGACATGGAGCTCTGGAACCAGTTTCAGTCAGCAAGGATATCAAAGTTCCATTGCATGATACTGGGAGGATCTGTGGAAGAGATCGTGCACTGGAGTTGGTGACAGGTCCACCAGAAGAGACGCCTCGATGGAGACAAGAGCAATATGCACTTAATATTTTGGAAGATGTGCAAAATGCTCGCATTGCTGAGAAAACTAGAATGGAGATGGAGATCAGAATACTGAAGGCACAGATTGCTAGCATGCAGAGACAAGTGATGAACATGGATCATGTTGGTGAGGTTATTTCCAGATCAAAAAGGCATTGACCTTTAATTAGCTCCATGCTAAATGATAGGTTTGCATAAAATTTCATGTAGAATTGTACTTACTTTGTGAGATCAAACACCAATGCATGCTAGTTTGTTCAGTTTGTGTTGACTCTCATGAAGGTTGGTATGCACCTTTTCTCTTGGGTGAAGTTTATTTAAATTCTTTGCTTTCCTGAATGAAGGTGAGAGTTGCAATCTAAAGAAAATAAGCCTCCGGAAGTAAATGTGTAGTGAGTGAATTTTAGCCTGCCTAAATTGATCCAGTTGAGAAGACGAATTGGCTGGTAGTTTTTGGTGCAAAGTTAGTTTCTAATAAAATTCTGAGTGTGTAATCACGCATTACTTGTAAGTAACTTCTAGCTCTGTTATAGCTTGCAACGATGAAAACCAAGGCATGCTCATCACCAAGCATTCTTTCAGCTGTTACTTTAAGAAGATCTCATACTTTCCGTGAAACAGTAAAAATATTACAACCTTGCATTTAAATACGGCAACAGCCAGCCAGTTTTATTTATAGGGTCTTAAAAAAGGAAGGTAAGAAAAAAAAGCTCGTCAACCACTTGTATCCATAGAGATACAGAGTTCATTGCTCAGAAATACACTATAGGTAGCAGTTAACCTGCAGGAACTGAACTAGACAAGAACAGGAGCCGGAGGAGGAGCAGCAACCGTCCGGGCTGCCACGGATGATGCCGCTGGCTTCCCCCTGCCCATTGTGAACCCGCGTGTCCCGTCGGGCATCCTCGGGCCCTGGGGAGGCTGCCTGGGGCTGAATGGGCACTTCTGGGAAACCTGCCTGGGGCTCAATGGGCATTTCTGGGACGCCTGGCGAGGACTCGATGGGTCAAAGTGGCCGACTGCGCCTGCAGGAGCAGACTGCGGGCTGTGCGGTGCCACGACATGGAGCTTCCCTCGCCCTCTTGCCCACCCTTTCTTGGCCCCACTCTGGTGATCCTCTGGCTGTGAAATTGGCAGTTTGCATGAGACAAGAAACCTTGAACAACTGCCTGTCCAACTGAATGGAAATCGGCACTGGAACTGTAGCCAGTGATGTGCTTACATGAGCTTCAGGTGAATGGATAGCTTCTGAAGTTGGGGAGTCGGATGACACCTGTGAGTGTGGCGATTCGTCATCGGAGCCAGCATAGTGGTCGAAATCAGGCCGCTTGAGCCTCATTACTGACTTGGGCTGTGACAAAATCATGGAGTTGCAGTAAAACAGATATGAGTAGCTGATGCTGCATTGCCGGCAGATCAATACTGATATGTAAGAAAGAAGGTTCGTTCTTACAGAGCGCCTGAGTACTGTGCGCACACGGAGGCCTTTCCTCCAGTTCCGCTCATCGTTTAGCTTCTCTACCTGTCAGGAATTATTTTGAAGGCGCCATCAGTCTAACTACATGAAGAGCCAATGACCTGAAAAAATGACCAGTGCTGTGGTGGTAAATACTCACTGCTTTCTCAGCTTGCTGTGAGGTCTCATATTCGACTAGAGCATGCATCTTCCACAACAGCACAAGGTAAAATAGTTACAACATAATTTTGCTGGAAGAAAAATGTTTACTGTTCTGACCCTGATCTAGGCAAACATCAAACTTGTCAATCTTCACAATGAGCCTTAGATGGTATGATTATGACACATATAGATATCCTCTGGTGGTGCAGTAAGAGCTGAGTTGAAGAAGTGAGATACATACCTTGTTACTCACTAGTGTGTCTGACTTGGAAGCCCTGGCTGAGCTAGGCTCTTGGGGGTGGCATATCTTGATGTTCTTCACACTGGTTGGCATGCCAGTTACGTCGTTAATGGACGATTTATGTATCATCAGTTCCTACATACTATGTAATATGTTTATTTGTTTGTAAACTGTGGCGAATTAGTTGCCTTATCTGACCTTCCAACAACACTGAAGACCTTCTCGAGGCTGTTTCTCGATGAGTCCTCTGGCAAATTCTCCGCTATGATCATCCGGGACTGGGCAGACAAAAGAAGGTGGTTCAGTTGTGGGTTGGCAGACTAGAGATGAGATGGAGTCTTTGCAAGTCAGTGACCTGAAGTTCTTCTTTGTGCTTCTCGGTGAAGGGCTGCCTGCGCCGAACTTTCTTCCCATCATCGCTGACAATCTGCAGCCGAAATTTCACTATCCTGTGAGAAGGATGCTTCATCTGCTAGCTGCAACAAGCAATGGCTATAGGTTGCAAGGAGCAGCTTAATTACAAGCTTTGTGGAGGTGCGGAGAGCCTTGACCAGCATCTGGTTGGTTGCTCCCAGAGACTTGATCTTCTTCCATGATGAAATGACTGACAAGGGAACTGTATGTACACAAGGAAATAGCATGTCTAGCTTAGTCTGAATGTTATACGGAGTAGTGCTCTTTCGCTGTGCTGCAGCAGAATGAAATGCTGTCTCTTGTGAATGAATATTGTTTTTTTTTTTTTTTTGCTTACCGTAACCTTCGGAGTCTTTGTTCATGATCTTGAGCAAGAACTCGTTGGCGACCAGGTTAATGTCGCTGAACTGGTACTCGACCTGCTTGACGATCTTCTGCGCGACGTCGGCGGAGCCTCCGCCGCCGCCCTTGGCCTGGGCGCTATTGCTGGCGGCGGCGGCGGCGGCGAACTTAGCGTGGGCGAAGTCGGGCATGAAGAAGACGGGCTCGTGGTCATGGAGGAAGCTCCAGTCGGGCGCCGGCTGCATCTGCAGGAAGGGCGAGTAGTAGCCGCCCGCCGGGGCGGACATGGGCGTGGCGGTGGGCGACATGGGCACGAACTCCGGCGCGTGCACGTTGAACTTGAAGGACGCCGGCGCCGACATGGGCGTGGGCGGCGCCGCGGTGGCGCTGGCGTCGGGGTCAGGGCTGCTCTCCTGCGCGGCGGCCATGGCTGGTGGTGGTGACCCAGGAATGACGGATGAATCGTGGCCGGCGCGGCGAGCCTATATAAAGGCAGGTGGGGAGGGAGGAATGGTTGGTCTGTGCGTTTCATGGCCGCTTCTCCCGCGCACGCATGCACTGCACGCCCGCATGTCTCGTCTCCTCCCGCCTTTGACCCTTGACCCCAATGAGGGACTCCGCTTACATCTAGGGCCCCTAAATCTCCCTGCTAATCTCGACCTGCGCCTCCACTAATCTGCCACCTCAATCGCCACTAACCCCTTCTCGAGCATCACCAAACAAGCAAGCTACTAATCTTGCATTACTGCAGTAAATGAATCTGCAACACTGCACCAGCACACCAAGAAATATTTATTTATTTATTTATTTTAAACACGGCAAATCTGACGCTTTTCATGGAGCATGGTAACTTACTTCAGCAAACATGGCAAATCTAGTCATGCTCGGGTTTTTGCAAGGATTTGCCATGTCTGCCGACAGAATTTGCCATGCTCCCAACAACATACCATAAAAAAACGTCAGATTCGCCAGGGTTAAAAATCTGACATTAGATTTGTATGAATGAAATCCCCCCAAAAAGAAGAGCCAAAAACAACAGAACATTACACCTTGCACTGGAACGGAAATGGTTCATATGAGGCAAGTGCTAACCGTATTTCCATCACGCAGAAACAACGGCGTCTTCTTGTCCATGTGCTAGACATTTTATAGAGCTAACAGAAGACAATTTGCAAGGAAGAAATAATGGCAACACTCGGGGATTTCATGTCCTGGAGACTCTAGCAGAGCTCAAGTGTAAGATTTAACTGGAGAACAAAACATCTCCTCAAGCCATGATCTTGGCCGACCTCATGTAAAGGCTCTCGACAACCTTCCCTACATTCGAAATTGTTTCCAGCGTAGCAGGGAAGATCGCCTCCGTCTTGGCGTCTTCGAATATGATGAGGCAGCCCGCGCCCTGATCCAGAGTCCCTGCGAATTTCTTGTCCAGGATCATCTGTGACAGCTTCTTCTCCACATGCTCGATTGGCAACTCGATCATCTCTGCTACGTGTGCAATCTCCACCCTTGAGTAGGCTTCAATCAGCCTGCACAGGTTCTGCTCCAGGAGGGTATCATACAGAGACGAGAGGTGCCTGTGGACAATAGGATCCTCCTCCAGCTGGGCCTTGTAGTCACCAAGAGCAGTTTCAAAGTACTTCAGAGATCGCTTCGAGTAGGCATCGGCCACAGCTTTCATAGCATCCACATCAGGACCAACATACTTCAGGCCTGCCTTGGACGAGATTACTCCTGCAACATCATCAGCTTGGTTAACCATTATCTTGCACAGAAGCATGTACTTCAGGCAGAAGATGGCCTTAGGGTCCTCCAGTGCATTAAATCCTTCAAACGCTTCAAAGAAGTAACTGTAGGCGGTCTTGTAGTCCTTCTCCTCGGCATGAAGGATTCCACTCTGCAAATCAATAGTGCCCTGCTGCGCCGGCGGGACATAAATGGCATTCGCTGCAGTTCTTGCAGCAGTCAGAGAAGCCTTGGCCTTTGGCAGGTTCCTGAGAGAGAAATGGAGTTTGCTCTCCAGAAGGTCAATGTCAACAAGAAGCAACTTGTCATCCAGCCTCCTCACTTCCTTGATTAGACCAGAAAGAAGGGTAAGAGCTTCAGTGTACTCCTGACTTTCCAAAAGAAGGGCAGCTAGTCTTGCTTCCACACGCTGCCTGAGGAAGGTACGCTTCTCTGCACGTGTCCATTCCACCATCTCCTTGCAGAGTGAGATCTGAAGATCAGAAGTTCCAGGTATCTTGGAAACAGCATCAATGATGCCACGCACAATCTTTGCGGTCTTTGCCTTGGGAATCAGTGCAAAAAATGGCCTGAGTTGGGTCAACAGATTCCTAAGCTCCTCAGCCCTGTTCTCTATGGTGAGATAGTTTGTCAGATTCGTAATGGCAACTTCTTTTGTTCTCACTGCATCTGAAGAAGAAGACGGGTCTTCAAGCACACGGTAGAGGATTAAAATGGACTCTGAAGCATCCTTAGCTTCCTGAGCCATTGCAATTGACTCAGGGGTAGCAGGAAGATACGATGATTGCATCACAGACATGATCAGTACACCCTGTCACAACAGGACATTAATTATTCAAAAATATAAACCAGGTCAACAAGGTGGTGTAAACAATAACCAATAGAGTAAACCACACATAATACTCAAGCATCTGGAGGGCATAAATATGAAGAGAAGCTCAGCCAGCATAAACCAAATAAACAGCTTTAATGGCTCAATTAGTACATAACTAGTTGCAGCACCTTGCAATTTACTGAGGCCCAAAGTCAAGAATGAAAGACATATACTTATACATAACCTAAGATCAGACACTAAATTCACCATCTTTGGCAAACAACAAAACATCTAGTTAACATACCAAACATTATATTGAATCATCTGAAGAGGAACATATTAAGTGAAGCTCAGCCAGTACAATGGCTCAATAAACTAGTTTCAAGACAGTTATTCAACTAGGCCTAACATCAGGACACGAGAAGCAGATATGTTCGTACCGATCCTAATATCAGCCACTAAAAATGCAACCAACAGAACAGTTTACAAGTCACATTTTGGAACAGCTACATCACACTGCAGACTCGATTATTAGAACATATGAGCACCGTGCACCGACACCATGGTCACAGGCATGGCCTAACCTTTACCACCGTCACGGCTGACATGCATACTGATTAGACTTGTGAGATGCATACAATAAGTAAAGGGAAGAAAATTGGGCGAAAACGCGCCATACCCCAAGGCTTCAGCCTATATATCAGTAGCTAAGTATATAGCACCAGACAAGGGCATAATCATTAGATTCTAGCAGCTGACAAAAAGATGTGGCTAATGGGGTTGGACAAATCTTGACTAAATTGATGATTCCCCTTTTCTCAATTTGGTGAGGTTCCACGGGTATTTTGCGAATAGAGTTGGCTTTTCAGCTAACGAACAAATCCATATGAAGATGCAAAAACCTAGAACTGAAAATCCCCCTTTAAGAATCGCTCCCTTCGAGCCCTCAGAGCCAGATCTCATCCTCAAACCAAATCAGGCAGTGCGAGCTAACAGAAGCACCGGACCACGACCGCAATCGAAGTAACTGGATCCTACTGACATTTACAAAATAAAGACACGAACTCGCCATGGCGGGACTACCCAATCAGCAGTAAGACTCAACCCTAACTGGCATGGCGGGATCTAGGAGATGGGGGGAGGAAGGAGAGAGAAGAAGGGGCGGGGAGGGGTCGAAGTACCGGGCGAGCGATAGCCGATTTCCTGCAGAGATGACACGGTGCGGAGGAAGCAGCCTCTCAATGGCGGCCGGCCCAAGGGTAGAAGGAATTGGACTTGGAGAAGAAGCTGATCTGTTTTTTTCTTTTCTTCTTGAGGTTGCTGGTCTGGCGTCGAGGTCGGCGGAGTGTTGCTACGTCTCTCTGCCAAACGGGTCCCGGTTGCCAGACTCTCAATTTTTCTTCTTTTCACAACGAAAAACTCTTAAAACAACTTAAATGATAGGAGAACACTTTAAATCAGGCCGCTGATCTCTGCGCTGTTTAAACTGTCTCAAACGCTCGACACATGTCCAGCCTCATGCACCCCCTTATCCTCTCGTCCTCCCCTGTCCAATACTCTTTCGTCTGCTCTTCGTATCGTCTTCCTCGCCCAACCCTCACCCGCGCACTGCTCACCCTCCCCATCCCCATGACTGCAAATCCATTGGGGATCTCCGCCATTGCTGCAAGCAGAGAACTGCACAACACCGTCGTGGCTGCAGCTAAGCTTCACGAGGACGGCGCCGCGGGCTGCAATGAAGCCCGTCGTGGCTGCAATGAAGCCCGTCGTGGCTGCAATGGAGCGCGGTTGCAGCTCCGTCGGGGCTGTAATGAAGCTCGGTCGGAGTTGCCATGGCTTCGTCGGAGCCGTCGATGTTGCGTTGGAGCTCCGTCGGGGCTTCAATGGAGCTCGACTAGAGTTGCGATGGAGCTTCATCGGACCCGTCGGCGCTGCGTTGGAGCTTCGTCGGGGCTGCAATGGAGCTTGGTCGAAGCGTCGGTGTTGCGTTGAAGCTCAATCAAAGTTGCAATGGAGCTTCGCCGGTGCTGCACTGGAGCTTTACCTGCGACGGCGGTGCTCCGTTGCAGCTTCGTCTCGCCGCTGGTGTTGCCATGAAGCTTTTTGCTGACTTTTAATGTTGTCATGGACAACACCTGGAGCTACGGATGCAGCACCAGATCCGATGTCCCCTAACGCCAAATCTAACAATCATTCGCCTGATCCGTAGCGGCGGCCTAAATGATAACGTACACACGTGTGGTACGAGGTAATCACCCATCTTGTCACATCAAATATATGATATTTATGTAATTTTGTAACTTAAAAATATTTTATCTTTTAAATAAAAAATCTACTTCAAAATCCATTTTTATCATTAAATACATCTCAACGAGATCTTCAAAACTAGATCCCATATTGATATGTTTGGACAACATTTTTAGGGTTAAAATTTGCCATGATGTTTACACTAAAATTGTCATAGTGTTTACAATAAAGTTGCTACGACATGTTTCATCTAGGTTTTTCTTCTAATTTAAAACAATCAGTATATTTTAACTACTTTTCACGCTATTTTTTATTAATTGACCATGGAATATTTTAGTAATTAACCACGACAAATTTAATTCATGGATCATGGTAATTTTTAGTAATTCATCATGACAAATTAAGTTCATAGATCATGACAATTTTAGTATTTTGATCATGGCAATTATAGTATTTTGAACATGTTGTATGAACCATGGCAAATTTTAGTGCATGTATCATGGAAAATTTAAGTAATTCACTATGGAAATTCTAGTTTATGGTTCATGGCAAATTTGAGCCATTGACTAAGCATTTTTAAAGTAATTAATGACATATTTATTTTTTACTTATGAACCATGTCAAAATTATTTCATGGATCATGGCAAATTTTAGTAATTCATCATGGCAAGTTTAGTTTTTTAATTCCTTTTTATAACATGTTAAAAATTATTTTAAACAAAGAAGAAAAAGTAGTTAAAATATATCATGGCAACTTTAATATAATCATGATGGCAATTTATGTGCAATAGACATGACAACTTTTAGCCCCAAAAAAAGTCGTCGAAACATATCGATGTGAGATCTAGTTTCAAAGATCTCGTTGCGACGGATTTAATGTTGAAAACGTTTTTAGTCGGAATTTTCATTTAAGAGATAAACCATTTTAAAGTTTTAAAAATCCAAAAGATTCGTAGTCACATCATTTGTTTTTGCCCCTGTTTTCATGCATTTTTTATGAGAAATTAAAATGCTCACGTGTCACAGTGGGTGGCTAGAAGTGTGTTTGGCCCGACCTCTTTTAGCCCACACGTTTGGACGGAATTAATTCGTGCCACACGTGTGACGCTTATCAGGGTCCTAAAACAAACCAAATGGTATTTTCTCTCATCAAGTTGTCTTTACTACACGTCACGTGTCCTTTGGGGGCCCGCACGCCCCTCTCCTCCTCACCTTATCTCTTTATAAAGCCATCTCTTCGAGACCTTTCTTCCTCTCCTTTTCGTGTTCTTCATTCACGTACGAGCACCATCACCACCGTCGCCTGCTGCAACCAGAACCCCAACGCCCCTTCCCCCTCCCACCTCCCACACAACCTGGTATGGAATCTGAAGTATGCCTAGAGGAGGGGGGGTGATTAGACTACTTGACCAAACAAAAACTTAGTTTTTTCTAATTTTATTTGTGGGCAAGTTTTAGCAATTGTAGCAAGTCAAGCACAACCTACACATGCAAGTCTAAGAGTATAGCAGCGGAAAGTAAAGACATGCACATGTAAATAGAGGGTAGGGATAGGAAGATTAAACGCGAAGATTGACACAGAGATTTTTGGCGTGGTTCCGATAGGTGGTGCTACCGTACGTCCACGTTGATGCAGACTTCAACCCACGAAGGGTAACGGTCGCGAGAGTCCACGGAGAGCTCAACCCACGAAGGATCCACGAAGAAGCAACCTTGTCTATTCCATCATGGCTTACGTCCACGAAGGACCAGCCTCACTCAGGGTAGATCTTCACGAAGTAGGCGATCTCCTTGCCCTTACAAAGTTCTTGGTTCAACTACACACGAAGTCGGAGGCTCCCAAGTGACACCTAACCAATCTAGGAGACACCACTCTCCAAAAGGTAATAGATGTGGTAGTATGATGAACTCCTTGCTCTTGTGCTTCAAAAGATAGTCTCCTCAACACTCAATCACTATCTCACATATTTGGCTTGGGTAGAAGAGATTGATTGGGTGGGAAGCAACTTGGGGAGGCTATAAATTAAGATTCATATGGTAGGAATGGAATATCTTGATCTCAACACATGAGTAAGTGTCTTTCTCTTAGAAAAATGGATGGGGCAAGTGTTGGTTCATTCTGAGTGCTTCCTCTCCGAATGAGAGGCAGGTGGAGGTGTATATATAGGCATCTCCAAAAATCCAACCGTTACAACATTATTGCCCAACTCGGTGAAACCGAAGTAAAAACTCGGTTGCACCGACTAGTGCAAAATGTGGCAACTTTAGGCTTTTCGGTGAGATCGATATATGAATCTCGGAGGGTCTGCTTTTGGCTAGCCTAGGCAGTTACCAGACTCGGTGGCACCGATCTGAGAAACTCTAAAATTCTAATTTTAGCAAATGGCTAACCAGGGAGTTGGTCACTGTTTTTCGGTCAGACCGAAACCAAACTTGATGGTACCGAGATGCTAGGGTTTGGCATAGGTTCTGTCTAGGATAAAACTCAGTAGGGCCGATTCAAAAATATTGGTGGAACAGAATTTGACTTTGTGGTTTGGACATAATATTTGTGGGAGAATTTCATAAGTATTTTTGGTGGCTAATCTCTAAGCACTTGAGCAACCAGATCATCATAGTCACCTCATCCCCTTTTAATAGTACTGGGTTTTCTATGGACTCAAATGTGGTTTCTCACGAAATATAAAATGTAGAGTCTTCAAGATTTTTGCTAATAGATGTTTCTTGCATCTAGGGGTTATCCACACAATCCTTAGTCAATTCATCATTGAACTTTTCCTGAAGTATACTAGATAGAATCATTAGTCCAATGACATATATGTTGTTATTAATTACCGAAACCACCTAGGGAGAAGTTGTGCTTTTATTCTCCTCCTTTTTGGTAATTAATGAAAACATATAGATCAAAGCTTGGACATAAAATGTAATCAATGAATATCATCGTCTCTTTGAGAAGTAAATGATAAGCAAGAGTTCCCCCTAAATTTGTGCATTATTTTAAATTTGCGTTTGAATGCAAATGCACAATCGATTAGGATCATGGGTCACTCTTCCATGTCACATACATCTTGGTGGAGCGCATAAATGATGTGAATGAATTACAATGCACATAACGCCAATAAATGAATGAATGATCATCACATAGATATCTCAAGGATAGGAAATAGTAGCATCAACAATCAAAGCGTATGATCAAACACAACAAGGTTTAAGACATCCAACAGATAAACGAAATGTTTGAGAAACTAAAGGGAGCAACAAAAAGCAACTCTCTCCCTCTCTCAGCCCTAATGATCTATACACTTCTCCCCCTTTGGCAACAAGTTACCAAAAAGTTCAAAGGTATAGAGCTAAGCGTCGCTCTGGCCACGTTCTCCTCCGGTAGGTGTTGAAGGAATCAACAGGAGAGCATTGGCGGAGGCTTCAGCTGATGCTCTCTGAGGTGGTGGTGTAGACAATGGAGGTGTAGGAGCTGATGGAGTTGATATTGGGGCTGATGAAGAAGGTCTTGACTCTAGAAGTGACACGACAACATATCTGGCTTGAGTTCTGAACTGAGTGGAAGGCTGAAGAGAAGGACCATCATCATGATCACTAATGGAGTTGGGAGTGGGCACTGCATCAACCTCCTGCTTCAAGTAGTTGACTGTTGTAGTGAGCTGATTCATCTTAATATCCAGGTCATGAAACTTGGTTTCCACGATCCTCTCAAGACTCTTCTGAGTCAGCGGAATATAGTTGATGTTCTTCTCCATCCCTTGGATGGTGCTGATAAGAAATGCCATTTAATCACCCTTGGATCTCATCATTGGATCATTAGTGGCTTTGGCTGCCTCAACCTCTAACTCAGCATGTGCAGTAGCAGAAATGGGATGACTTGGGTCCATCAACACAACATTATCTTCAAACTCTGGCTTGAGTGTCAAGTGTTAACGATCAAGCAGATATACGTTCTTCCCAATCTTGGAGTTGATTAGCATCTGAATATAGGGAGCGTATCCACAAGACCTCTTCTAGTCAGTAGAATTCCTTCTGATTGTCCCAACAATCAAGTACATCACCCTGATCTTGGTGTGAGTGTCTACATGGTGCAGCATGTTGATGGAGTACCCCCTCATCATCTTGTCATCACCTAATTTGGGCATCAAGGTGTACCTCATAATAATGTTGGTGGTGGGTAGTCCTGCTTGTAGAAAGTGGAGTGAGCCTAGCTTGTGGGTCTTCACGTACTCCTTGGACACTGGGTTATACATGTTAGCCATGGAGTTTTGGTTCATTTTGGCCTTAGTATAAACATCCACATATCTATCTGAAAGGATCGATATGGTTGACTAGAAGGGGGTGAATAGGCAACTACCAATTTTTAGCTCTTCTTACCAAGTTAGAGAAAGCAACACAAAGGTTCTCTAAATTAACTACTAGGTGAGCAACTTATATGATGCTAACTACCATGACAACTAGTGCAAGAAAGAAATACATAACAACAATAATATACACAAAGTAAAGGTAAGAGATAACTGCAAGTGGAACCGATGAAGACGAGGATGTGTTACCGAAGTTCCTTCCCTTTGACAGGAAGTACGTCTCTGTTGGAGCGGTGTGGAGGCGCAATGCTCCCCAATAAGCCACTAGGGCCACCGTATTCTCCTCACGCCCTCACACAATGCAAGGTGCCGTGATTCCACTATTGGTGCCCTTGAAGGCGGCGACCGGACCTTTACAAACAAGGTTGGGGCTATCTCCACACAATGCTCGGAGGCTCCCAACAAGACCACGGAGCTTCACCACAATGGATATGGCTTCGAGGTGACCTCAACCGTCTAGGATGCTCAAACACCCAAGAGTAACAAGATCTACAAGGGATTAGTGGGAGGAATCAAATATCTCTTGGTGGAAGTGTAGATCTTGGCCTTCTCAACCAATACCTAGGAAATCAACAAGTTTGATTGGCTAGGGAGAGAGATCGGGTACAAATGAGCTTAGGAGCAACAATGCAGTCTTGGAGGGTCAAAAGGTAGGGTTCTTGGAGTGGAAGAACCCTTTATATAGTGAGGGAGCAGATCCAACCGTTACCCCCACTTACACCACCTGCAACACGGTACTACCGCTTGGAGGAAGCGGTACTACCGTTGCCCCTAGCGGTACTACCGCTTGGGGGAAGCGGTAGTACCGCTGCCCCTAGCGGTACTACTGCTTGGTGGGGAACGGTACTACCGCCAGCCCCAGCGGTACTACCGCTAGGCCTGGAGCGGTACTACCGCTTGGTAGTAAAAATACTACTACCGGGCCTACCACCGCTGGAAAAGTACTTGCAAAAAGTCCGATGGAGTACAACTGCTTAGAGAGAGAGAGGTACTACCGTCCCGAAGCGGTACTACCACCCATCCGGAGCAGTACTACCGCTGGACCTTTTGTTGGGGAACGCTGCATGGGAAACAAAAAATTTCCTACGCACACGAAGACCTATCATGGTGATGTTCATCTACGAGAGGGAGATTTGATCCACATACCCTTGTAGATCGCTCAGCGGGAAGCGTTAAGAAACACGGTTGATGTAGTGGTACAACTTCGTGATTCAAATCACCGTCGTCCCACGACCCGTTCCGATCTAGCGCCAAACGGACGACACCTCCGCGTTCAGCACACGTACAGCTCGATGACGATCTCGGCCTTCTTGATCCAGCAAGAGAGACGGAGAAGTAGATGAGTTCTCCGACAGCGTGACGGCGTGCCGGTGTTGGTGATGATCTATTCCTGCAGGGCTCCGCCCGAGCTCCGCAGAAATCTAATCTAGAGGAAGAACTAGGAGGTGTAGGTTTGAGTTGCACGTGGCAAAAGTTGTGTCTCAAACAGCCCTAAACCTCTAGTATATATAGGGGAGCCAAGGGGTGGGGCAAAGCCCTAGGGCACCGGCCAAAGGTGGCCTCATTGGGTCGGCCGAAGTGGGAGGGAGGAGTCCTTCTCCAATCCCACTTGGATTTGGACTCCTTCCTTATTTTCCCACCTCTTTTGGATTTTCCACTTTTTCCTCATGGGCTTTCCTTGGATGACTTTGTCAGCCCATTATACCTTATTGCGCATCCAATAAACCCATGTGGACCCCTTGGGGCGTGGTGGGCCCACCCAGTGGGCCCCCGGAACCCATTCGTCACTCCCGATACACTGCCGGCAATGCCCGAAAACCTTCCGGAATCCAAACACCAACTTCCTATATATCAATATTCGTTTCCGGACCATTCCGGAAACTCTCGTGACGTCCGTGATCTCCTCCGGGACTCCGAACAACCTTCGGTCACCAACACATATAACTCAACTATACTAAAACACCATCGAACCTTAAGTGTGCAGACCCTACGGGTTCTAGAACTATGTAGACATGACCCGAGAGACCCCTCGGTCAATATCCAATAGCGGGACCTGGATGCTCATATTGGATCCTACATATTCTATGAAGATCTTATCGGTTGAACCTCCGTGCCAAAGATTCATATAATCCCGTATAACATTCCCTTTGTCCTTCGGTATGTTACTTGCCCGAGATTTGACCGTCGGTATGCCTATACCTATTTCAATCTCATTACCGACAAGTCTCTTTACTCGTTCTGTAATAGAAGATCTTGTGACTCACACTTGAGTCACATTGCTTGCAAGGCTTGTGTGTGATGTTGTATTACCGAGTGGGCCCCGAGATACCTCTCTGTCACACGGAGTGACAAATCCCAGTCTTGATCCATGCTAACTAAACGGACACCTTCGGAGATACCTGTAATGAACCTTTATACTCACCCAGTTACGTTGTGACATTTAATACACACAAGGTATTCCTCTGGTGCCAGTGAGTTACATGATCTCATTGGCATAGGAATGAATACTTGACACGTAGAAAACAATAGCAATAAAATGACACGACCACATGCTATGTTCATAGTTTGGGTCTTGTCCATCACATGATTCTCCTAATGATGTGATCCCGTTATCAAATGACAACACTTGTCTATGGTCAGGAAACCTTGACCATCTTTGATCAACGAGCTAGTCAACTAGAGGCTTACTAGGGACAGTGTTTTGTCTATGTATCCACACATGTATTTGTGTTTCCAATCAATACAATTATAGCATGGATAATAAACGATTATCATGAACAAAGAAATATAATAATAACTAATTTATCATTGCCTCTAGGGCATATTTCCAACAGTCTCCCACTTGCACTAGAGTCAATAATCTAGTTCACATCACCATGTGATTTTAACGAATCCAACACCCATACAGTTCTGGGGTTTGATCACGTCTTGCTCGTGAGAGAGGTTTTAGTCAACGGTTTTGAATCTGTCAGATCCGTGTGTGCTTTACAAATCTTTATGTCATCTTATAGATATGCTGGTACTACGTGCTATTCAGAAATACTCCAAATATCTACTATACGAATCCGTTTTACTACTCGGAGTTATTTGGATTAGTGTCAAAGCTTGCATCGACGTAACCCTTTACGACGAACTCTTTAATCACCTCCATAATCGAGAAAAAATCCTTAGTCCACTAGTTACTAAGGATAACTTTGACCGCTGTTTTAGTGATTCAATCCTGGATCACCTTTTGTACCCCTTGACAGACTCATGGCAAGGCACACATCACGTGCGGTACACAGCTTGGCATACTTTAGAGCCTACGACTAAGGCATAGGGGACGACCTTCGTACTTTCTCTTTCTTCTGCCGTGGTCGGGCTTTGAGTCTTACTCAAATTCACATTTTACAACACAGCCAAGAACTCCTTCTTTGCTGATCTATTTTGAACTCCTTCAAAAACTTGTCAAGGCATGCATTTCATTGAAAGTTCTATTAAGCGTTTTGATCTATCTCTATAGATCTTGATCCTCAATGTTCAAGTAGCTCTATCCAGGTTTTCCTTTGAAAAACTCCTTCCAAACAACCCTTTATGCTTCACAGAAATTCTACATTACTTCCGATCTACAATATGTCAACCACATATACTTATCAGAAATTCTATAGTGCTCCCGCTCACTTCTTTGGAAATACAAGTTTCTCATAAACCTTGTACAAACCCAAAAGCTTTGATCATCTCATCAAAGCGTATATTCCAACTCCGAGATGCTTGCACCAGTTCATAGAAGGATCGCTGGAGCTTGCATACTTGTTAGCATCCTTAGGATTGACAAAACCTTCTGGTTGTATCACATACAACCTTTCCTCAAGGAAACCGTCGAGGAAACAATGTTTTGACATCCTATGTGCAATATTTCACAAACAATGCAACAATTGCTAACATGATTCCAACACATTTTAAGCATCGCTACGAGTGAGAAAGTCTCATCATAGTCAACTCTTTGAACTTGTCGGAAACATCTTTGCGATAAGTCAAGCTTTTCTTAATGGTGACTTTTCACCATCATTGTCTGTCTTCCCTTTAAAGATCCATCTTTACTTAACAGTCCTATGACCATCAAGTAGTTCTTCCAAAGTCTACACTTTGTTTTCATACATGGATCCTCTCTCGGATTTCATGGCCTCCAACCATTTGTCGGAATCCGGGCCCACCATTGCTTCTCCATAGCTTGTAGGTTCATTGTTGTTCAACAACATGACCTCCAAGACAAGGTTACCGTACCACTCTGTAGTAGTACGCGACCTTGTCTACCTACGAGGTTTGTAGTAACTTGATCCGAAGCTCAATGATCACCATCATCAGTTTCCATTTCAATTGCTGTAGGCACCACAGGAACAACTTCCTGCGCGCCGCTACACACTGGTTGAAGTGACGGTTCACTAACCTCATCAAGTTCCACCACCCTCGCACTCAATTCTTTCGAGAGAAACCTTTCCTCGAGAAAGGACCCGTTTCTAGAAACAAACACTTTGCTTCCAGATCTGAGATAGGAGATGTACCCAACTGTTTTGGATATCCTATGAAGATGCATTCATCCGCTTTGGGTTCGAGCTTATCAGACTCAAACTTTTTCACATAAGCATCGCAGCCCCAAACTTTTAAGAAACAACACCTTAGGTTTCTCCAAACCATAGTCTATACTGTGTCATCTCAACGGAAATATGTGGTGCCCTATTTAAAGTGAATGCGGTTGTCTCTAATGCATAACCCATAAACGATAGTGGTAATTCGATAAGAGACATCATAGTATGCACCATATCAAATAGGATGCAGCTATGACGTTCGGACAGACCATCACACTATGGTGTTCTAGGTGGCATGAACTGCGAAACAATTTCCACATTGTCTTAACTGTGTATCAAAACTCGCAACTTAGATATTCATCTCTATGATCATATCGTAGACAGTTTATCCTCTTGTCACGATGATCTTTACTCTGAAATAGTTTGAACTTTTCAATATTTCAAACTTGTGATTCATCAAGTAAATACTCCTGTATCTACTCAAATCATGAGTGAAGTAAGAACATAACAATATCCACTGCGTGCATCAGCACTCATTGGACTGCACACATAAAAAATGTATTGCATCCAATACTTTCTTATTCCATGTGGTATGATTTTGCATGTCTCAAGTGATTCAAAATCAAGTGAGTCCAGACGATCCATCTGCATGGAGTTTCTCCGTGCATTTAGACCAACAGGTATGGTTTGCATGTCTCAAACGTTTCAAAAATGAGTGAGCACAAAGATCCATCAGCACGGAGCTTCTTCATGCATTTTACACCAACATGACTCAAGCGGCAGTGCCACAAGTAAGTGGTACTATCATTATTACTTTGTATCTTTTGGCACCAATATTATGAACATGTGTAACACTACGATCGAGATTCAATAAACCATTGAAGGTAATTATTCAAGCAAATAGAATAACCATTATTCTCTTTAAATGAATAATCGTATTGCAATAAACACGATCCAATCATGTTCATGCTCAACGCAAACACCAAATAACAATTATTTAGGTTTAACACCAATCCTGATGGTAGAGGGAGCGTGCGATGTTTGATCACATCAACCTTGGAAACACTTCCAACACCTATCGTCACCTTGCCTTTAGCTAGTCTCTGTTTATTACGTAGCTTTTATTTCGAGTTACTAATCACTTAGCAATCGAACCGGTATCTAATACCCTCTTGCTACTAGGAGTACTAGTAAAGTACACATCAATATCATGTATATCAAATATACTTCTGTTGACTTCGCCAGCCTTCTCATCTACCAAGTATCTAGGGTAGCTCCGCCTCAGTGACCGTTCCCCTCATAACAAAAGAACTTAATCTCGGGTTTGGGTTCAATCTTTGGGTTTCTTCATTAGAGTAGAAAATGGTTTGCCGTTTCATGAAGTATCCCTTCTAGCCCTTGGCTTTCTTGAAACTAGTGGTTTTACTAACCATCAACAATTGATGCTCCTTCTTGATTTCTATTTTCGCAGTGTCAAACATTGCGAATCGCTCAAGGATCATCATATCTATCCTTGATATGTTATAGTTCATCACGAAGCTCTAGCAGCTTGGTGGCAATGACTTTGGGGAACCATCACTATCTCATCTGGAAGATTAACTCCCACTTGATTCAAGCGATTGTTGTACTCAGACAATCTGAGCACATGCTCAACGATTGAGCTTTTCTACTTTACTTTGTAGAGAAAGAATCTTGTCGGAGGTCTCATACCTCTCAACAAGGGCACGAGCATGAAATCTCAATTGCATCTCTTAGAACATCTCTTATGTTCCATGACGTTTCAAAAACGTCTTCGGCGCCTTGCTTCTAAGCCATTAAGTATAAAGCACTGAACTATCACATAGTCATCAAAAACGTGTATGTCAGATGTTCGCAACATCCAAAGACGACGCTCGAGGTGCAGCACACCGACTGGTGCATTAAGGACATAAGCCTTCTACGCAGCAATGAGGACAATCCTCAGTTTCGTGGACTCAGTCCGCAAAGTTGCTACTATCATATTTCAACTAAAATTTCTCTAGGAACATATAAAAAACAATAGAGCTATAGTGCAAGCTACATCATAATTCGCAAAGACCTTTTGACTATGTTCATGATAATTAGAATTTAACTAATCAAATTACTTAATAAACTCCCACTCAAAAAGTACACACCTCTAGTCATTTGAGTGGTACATGATCCAAATCCACTAACTCAAGTCCGATCATCACGTGAGTTGAGCATAGCTTCAGTGGTATGCATCTCTATGCTAATCATATCAACTATATGATTCATGCTCGACCTTTCGGTCTCTTGTGTTCCGAGGCCATGTATGCACATGCTAGGCTCATCAAGTTTAACCCGAGTGTTCCGCGTGTGCAACTGTTTTGCACCCGTTGTATGTGAACGTTGAGTCTATCACACCCGATCATCACGTGGTGTCTCGAAACGACGAACTGTCGCAACGGTGCACAGTCGGGGAGAACACAATTTCATCTTGAATTTTTAGTGAGGGATCACCTTATAATGCTACCGTCGTTCTAAGCAAGATAAGGTGCCTAAAATGATTAACATCACATGCAATTCATAAGTGACATGATATGGCCATCATCTTGTGCTTCTTGATCTCCATTACCAAAGCACCGACATGATCTTCTTGTCACCGGTGCCACACCATGATCTCCATCATCGTGCCGCCATCGAGATTGTCGTGCTATCTATGCTATTACTACTAAAGCTACGACCTAGCAATGTAGTAAGCGCGTCTACAAACACAAACGTTAGTTTAAAGACAACCCTATGGCTCCTGCCGGTTGCCGTAGCATCGACGTGCAAGTCGATATTAACTATTACAACACGATCATCTCATACATCCAATATATCACATATTCTTTGGCCATATCACATCACAAGAATACCCTGCAAAAACAAGTTAGACGTCCTCTAATTTATTGTTGCATGTTTTACGTGGCTGCTATGGGTATCTAGTATGATCGCATCTTACTTACGCAAACACCACAACGGCGATGTGAAAATTGCTATTTAACCTCTCTCCAAGGACCGCCTCGGTCAAATCCAATTCAAGTAAAGTTGAAGAAACAGGCACCTGCCAGTCATCTTTATGCAACGAGTTGCATGTTAGTCGATGAAACCAGTCTCTCGTAAGCGTACGAGTAATGTCGGTCCGGCCGCTTCAATCCAACAATACTGCCGAATCGAGAAAAGACCAAGGAGGGCAGCAAATCGAACATCAACACCCACAAAACCTTTTATGTTCTACTCGAGATAACATCTACGCATGAACCTAGCTCATGATGCCACTGTTGGGGAACGTTGCATGGGAAACAAAAAATTTCCTACGGACACGAAGACCTATCATGGTGATGTTCATCTACAAGAGGGAGATTTGATCCACATACCCTTGTAGATCGCTCAGCGGGAAGCGTTAAGAAATGCGGTTGATGTAGTGGTACAACTTCGTGATTTAAATCACCGTCGTCCCACGATCCGTTCTGATCTAGCGCCGAACGGACGACATCTCCGTGTTCAGCACATGTACAACTCGATGACATTCTCGTCCTTCTTGATTCATCAAGAGAGACGGAGAAGTAGATGAGTTCTCCAGCAGCGTGACGGAGCGCCGGTGTTGGTGATGATCTATTCCTGCACGGCTTCGCCCAAGCTCCGCAGAAATCTAATCTAGAGGAAGAACTACGAGGTGTAGTTTGAGTTGCACGTGGAAAAGTTGTGTCTCAAACAACCCTAAACCTCTAGTATATATAGGGGGAGCCAAGGGGTGGGGCAAAGCCCTAGGGCTCCGGCCAAAGGTGGCCTCCTTGGGTCGGCCGAAGTGGGAGGGAGGAGTCCTTCTCCAATCCCACTTGGATTAGGACTCCTTCCTTATTTTCCCACCTCTTTTGGATTTTCCACTTTTTCCTCGTGGGCTTTCCTTGGATGAATTTGTCAACCCATTATACCTTATTGCGCATCCAATAAACTCATGTGGACCCCTTGGGGCGTGGTGGGCCCACCCAGTGCCCCTCGGAACCCATTCGTCACTCTCGATACACTGCCGGCAATGCCCGAAAACCTTCCGCAATCCAAACACAACCTTCCTATATATCAATCTTCGTTTCCGGACCATTCCGGATACCCTCGTGATGTCCGTGATCTCATTCGGGACTCCGAAGAACCTTTAGTCACCAACACATATAACTCAACTATATTAAAACACCATCGAACCTTAAGTGTGCAGACCCTGCGGGTTCGAGAACTATGTAGACATGACCCGAGACACTCCTCGGTCAATATCCAATAGCGGGACCTAGATGACCATATTGGATCCTACATATTCTACGAAGATCTTATCGGTTGAACCTCTGTGCCAAGGATTCATATAATCCCGTATAACATTCCCTTTGTCCTTCGGTATATTACTTGCCCGAGATTTGATCATCGGTATCCCTATACCTATTTCAATCTCGTTACCGGCAAGTCTCTTTACTCGTTCTGTAATACAAGATCTATGACTCACAGTTGAGTCACATTGCTTGCAAGGCTTGTGTGTGATGTTGTATTACCGAGTGGGCCCCGAGATACCTCTTCGTCACACGGAGTGACAAATCCCTGTCTTGATCCATGCTAACTCAACGGACACCTTCGGACATACCCGTAATGCACCTTTATAGTCGCCCAGTTATGTTGTGACGTTTGATACACACAAGGTATTCCTCCGGTGTCAGTGAGTTACATGATCTCATGGTCATAGGAATGAATACTTGACACGCAGAAAACAACAACAATAAAATGGCACGGTCACATGCTACGTTCATAGTTTGGGTCTTGTCCATCACATGATTCTCCTAATGATGTGATCCCGTTATCAAGTGACAACACTTGTCTATGGTCAGGAAACCTTGACCATCTTTGATCAATGAGCTAGTCAACTAGAGGCTTACTAGGGATAGTGTTTTGTTTATGTATCCACACATGTATTTGTGTTTCCAATCAATACAATTATAGCATGGATAATAAACGATTATCATGAACAAAGAAATATAATAATAACTAATTTATCATTGCCTCTAGGGCATATTTCCAACACCTTTTTGCAGAGACAGGGAGAGAACATGCGGGAGCTCCATTGCTGCAAAGAAAAGGTGGTGGAAAGAAAAAGTGTGCGTGTGTGTGCGTTGATTCCACCCAAACCTTTCTGACGTGGACCCCCTCTTAATAGTACGGCTTTCATACGACTCAAAACCACCAAAGAGTACCGTAGAATCCACCGTGCTTCAAAACCACCGAGGGGCGACGAATCGTCTTGTGTCTTGCCATGTATTATCAGAAATGCTCAATGCACACGATTATTCCGCAGAGATACTGTCATCAATCACCAAAAGGACTTAGGACGAGATATGCCCTAACACTACCTTCCACCTTTGGGGATGCTAAGATGGTAGCCCACTCTTCTATTGTGGATTGATACCTGGTGACTTGTGTCATCCATACAATTCTACCATCTGGAGAGAAGTGAGTTGTAGAGGAGAATTGTATGATCATCTCATTGTTCCATGTTGTCATTTTTCCACCAACAAAGATATCAATGTCTATGGCCATGAAATTTCCTTGCACACGAGGGAAGTAGTGTTTGTTGTTTATGCCAGTGACAGTTGGACTCTTCTCCAACATGAATAACTCATAAAAGTCTTGCCGCTCCTTTGTGTGGAAGCGAGCATCAACTGTAGTCCTCTTCCTGATAGCATATGGATCAGCTGCTCTCCACTCCCCGAGCCCTCTTCTTGGCTGGCTTGGAGGTGGTAGATGCCACTAGATTTTTTGCTCCCCCTTTAGCAGTCTTAGGGGCTCTCACTATATCTGGGTTGGCATACTCTTTTCTCACAGTCTTCTTCTTGGAAGATGCATCATTTGGGATGAAATCTTCATCCTCTTCATCTGAGATGAGCTTATTCCTTGCCCTAGTTGCTGCCTTGGGCACGTCATGGGAGCTGGGGTGCCTGGGTCTGACTGACTCCTCTGAGGACTAGTGCAGGAATCAACTTCCACACTGTGCTCTCTATATGCATTATGGTTGTCCTCATATCCTGACATAGTGACAAGCTGACCTTGTGAATAGATAGAGAGGAGTTGAAAAGGATGAGCATCACAAAACACATACATTTTGCAAAATCTGAACTTAGAGTCTCAGTTTAAGAATTCAGCAAAGTGGGTTTCGGTTTGACCGAGTTTTAATTTTTGGAGCCATCGAGACAACCTTCCTCCTTAACAAAGACCTAGCCATCATTTTTGGAATCACCAGATCCCACCGAGAAAGTTCTCACGGTCCCTAACCCCAAATTGGCCAGACCGATTTGTTTCCACTCGGTGACATCGGTACGCACTTGGCAGAGCTCTAAACCTAGAATCATTCGTTCGGCTAGACTAATAGATTTGTTTTGTGGATGGATGATTTGCAAATACTGGCTAGAGGACAAACAAATCGTAATGCGCAAGATTTGGATGAATGAGCGCAAAAAGGGTCGAAACCATACCCTAATTTGGTGAGGGTTCCGTGACGACAACGACGATAGGAGAGATTGTAGTCGGCGGTGATGAACTTGTGCGTGAGGGTGCACGGGAGGCAATGAAGAAGTCCGTTGACACGAGCGGCGACAGCAGAGGGGTGCACAAAGCCGAAGGATTGAACAAGTTTTCAATCTCGGGTCCGTGGGTTTATAAACCCTCTTGCTATCGGTGACACCGATTCTGGAATTTTGGTGCCATCGAGTTTCTTAACTGCCACGGGGCAGGGAAAGTCGGTGAGGCCGAGATTATAAAATCGGTGGTACCAAGTTTCAAAAACGAGATCAACCCTAGTGCTTTGATGGAACCGAGTTTGTGGAGTTGGTTATACCGAATGGCACATGGGAGGTTTTGGAAGTCAGCTCTTGTCAAGGCAGAACTCCGAGTGCTCCTCACATAGAGGGTCCGAAAAGTGCTTGATCAAATTTTGTGACGAAAGAAGAATAGAATTTGAGATGAGAAAGCATAGATAGCTAGAGAGGAATACTTAGACATTCTTGTACATCCGATTGGCCAAAGAAAATGAAAAGCCAAATAAGAACAATTGGATATCCTCGAATGAGTAAAAATATGCATACCAACATGCTCACACAATAAGATGTCAAATGAAACATGGAAAACATGAGCAACCACTCTAGTATCTACCAAGCACTTTGGCAATGACGAAGTCATCTATATATGAGTATATTGACTTAGAGCCAAGCAAGAATACTTAATCATAGGTCATACTCATTGTTTAATAACACACGGGGTTACCACTTTTAGATAAAGCTTTCAATGTGTGCACATCTTAAGAGATGCATTGACTCAAGTCTTACAGTAAACTAACCTTGGGTTTTGTTGTAGAAGACTTCATGTAGGTGTAGTAGTGGTGGATGCTCATTGTTCATGAAGGTCATGTTGAGTTGGGAGCTATCCTTGTTGTTTCATACTCTTCTCACCTACATGGGTTAGTCCCACACAAGGAATAGATACAAGGATATCTATGGATATGGAATGAAGTTCATATGAGATGATGTACATTGGTACATTAACTACCTTGTCCCTTGCTTACCTTTGAGGGAACGTGTGACTCCTTGAACTAATGCATAGGGTTGGAGTTGATTGCAAATAGTTCTTGTCAAAATGAATGAGAGTGAACTTTGTTGGCGGAGTCACCCCTCAAGAACTTCTCTAGTTCTTTTTCTTGGGGACCCACATCAACTTGATGCGTGATACGTCCATTTTGCATCATGAATATTTATTTATATTTGTATTATTGTTGTCCATTATTCCCTGTTATTATGTATTTTTTATGTCTTATCTCTGTGAATATGCAAGGTACATTATTAATAGGAAAGTATCTGGTAACTGGAATTCTGGACCGAGAAACCGAGAAAAGGGAGAAAAATCAAGTTTCTCCAGATGACTTGAAATTTTATGGAGAATTTTTCTGAAATATATAAGAATTATTGGGCCAAAAATACACCGCAGTGAGGCAGCCGTGTGGGCACAATCCATCAGGCCATGACCCCCTAGGTCGCGGCCTGATAGCTTGTGGGGCCCCTCTTCTACTATATGGTATGTTTTACCCTAGAAAAAAATGAATACATAACTGCCACGACGAAGCGCCGCCATGTCAAGGTGGAAACCTGGCAGAGGCCCCTTTGCTCTCCGGCAGAGCGATTCTGCCGGAGGAATTCCTCTCCGGGATGGGGAAATCGAAGCCATCGTCATCACCAACGCTTCCTCCTTCGTGGGAGGCCCAACCTTCATCAACATCTTCACCAGCACCATCTCATCTCCAACCCTAGTTCATTTTGTGTATTCAATCTTTGTCCCGAAACCTAAGATTGGTACATGCGGGTTGCTAGTTGTGTTAATTACATCTTGTAGTTGTGGTAGTTGGATTACTTGGTGGAGGACATAATGTTCAGATCCTTAATCATATTTGTTACACCTATGATATTGAACATGTTGATGAGGTGTGAGTAGTTAATATTGTTCGTGAGGACATGGGAGAAGTCTGGTTATAAGTAATCATATAAAGTTGGCATTCGTTCGATATTTTGATGATATGTATGTTGTTACTTCCTTTAGTGGTGTCATGTGAACATCGACTACATGCCACTTCACCATGTTATGGGCCTAAATTAAGTCACTGTGGTGTAACAAGTATATGATGGGTTGCAAGAGTGATAGAAGCTTAAACCCCATTTTATGCGTTGCTTCATAAGGGGCTGATTTGGATCCTTGTGTTTCATGCTATGGTTAGGTTTATCTTAATTCTTCTTTTGTAGTTGCGGATGCTTGCGGGAGGGGCTAATCATAAGTAGGTTTTTAGTTAAAGTAAGAACAACAACTTAGCACCGGTCCACCCACATATAAAATTATCAAAGTAGCAAAGGTGAATTAATTTAATATGATGAACATGACTAGGCAGAAATTCCCATGTGTCCTCGGGAGCTCTTGCTTTATGTAAGAGTACTTTCACGCCCGTCCTTTGCTATAAAAAGGATTGGGCTGCCTTGCTGCACCTTTGTTAATATTTCTACTTGTCACTTGTTTACGAATTACCTTGCTACAAAACTATCTATCACTGTTATTTACAACACTTACAAAGAATACCTTGTTGAAAACTACTTATCATTTCCTTCGGCTCTTTGTTGGGTTCGACACTCTTACTTAGTGAAAGGACTACGATTGATCCCTTATACTTGTGGGTCATCAATACCCTTTTTGGACACCGTTGTCGGTGAGTGAAGCGCCTTTGATAAGTGGAAATTGGTAAGGAAACATTTTCGGTACGTGTTGAAATGTATTGTTGATTGTCACTATAAACAGTCACCCTTTGAGTGGCTTGTTAGGGGCATCTTTGCCTTGAACGAAAGTTGAGGAAATCATCCCTCAACCTACTGAACCTACTGAAAATATTTATTATGAGATTCCTTCGTGTATGGTAGAGAAATTGTTGGCTAATCCTTATAACGATTCAAATCATCATGATTATCATTTAATATATGTCAATGAGATTTGTGGATTGTTTAAGCTTTCAGGTCTACCCGGAGACCAAGTCAAGAAGAAAGTTTTCCCTTCATCTTTGGAGGGAAAAGCATTATTGTGGTACAAGCTATTGGATGATATTTGATCATGGGATTGGAATCGCTTGAAATTGGAATTTCATCAAAAGTTTTATCCTATGCATTTGATTCGTCATGATCAGAATCTTATTTATAATTGTTGGCCTCGTGAAGGAGAAATCATTGCTCAAGCTTGGGGAGGCTTCAATCTATGGTGCACACTTGCCCCAATCATGAGCTCTCACGGGAATTAATCATACAAATTTTTTATGTTCGGCTTTCTCATGATGATCAAACATTGCTCGACGCTTGTGCGGTTGGCTCCTACATGAAGGAGACTATTGAATTCAGATGGAATCTTCTAGAAAATATTAAACGCAATTATGAAGATTGGGAGCTTGAGTTTGGAAATATGAGTGATTTACCATGTGATTTTACTAGCAGAAAAAGTACATAAATCATGCTATCATAGCAATTATAGGACAATTCATGCGACCATATAGAGAGTATGCAACTAGCTTATGAAGTGGTGAATAGGAACGGAACATATCTAGAATAGAAACTAGAAAAAGAAATTGCGATAGGAACTCAAACAAGAAGAACATGAACACGTACTGAGTTGCAGCAGGAGCAACAGTGGGATTAGCATTGACCTCATCAGCGACCATGTTGTCGAAGAGGTTTTTGACGTCGGGGAATAAGTCGTCGTCCGAGAAGTGGTCGTCGATGTCCATGGTGTCCATGATGAAGAAGCCAATAGTCGTGCAGAGCGCTCCCGAAAAACCTTTTCACCCTTCTCCCGCACACGACTCAAAGAGGCGGTGTTCATGAGGCCTACTATCCCGACCTGCGGTGCATGCTGCAATCCGGGATGGGGAAGAACCTAGCAGCAGCTGAGAGATTGGAACTCAATGACGCGAGGAAGATGATATTCTCGTTTATCTTTCTCGAGAGGAGCAACCTCTATTTTATAGGCACAGGAGAAGGAGGCGAACAAGCAGCGACGGGAGGTGAAGCAAAGGACGGAGACGAAACGAACAGGCAACAGTCGTGCATGGCAAAAAAAAAAGTCATCGAGTCAGCTCATTCCCGCAACCTGTGGCGCGGCGCGTTGTGACGAGGCAAGCGGCAGAGGAGGAGGAGCGCGCGTGTATGTCTCTCTTGTTCTCATGCTCATACATGTGGGGAATCATCCTCCCTTATAAGGAGGTCCAACTCCTACCAAACTAGCAATGTGGGACTAAACTTTAGTTCCACCTCTTCCCTTGCACGAATGGGCTAAGTGAGCCTCTAGGATTTATTAGGAATTGTGAAATAGTGATTGGGCTGGCCCATATATATTAAGTTCCAACTATCCTCCACGAAATCCCACATGCACACAAAATTTGCCTTTGGTTTCAAAACAGTGTTTATATACCGGTACTGCAGTGGAGACTGTTAAGTTGAACTTCCACCTAGAACTCTATGGTACACTAGTAAGCAACTTGAACAGTGGACTATGCCTTGAGCTGCAAGTTTTCTGCGAATCTAGCTTCACACAGAGCCTTGATCGATACTAGGCTAACATGGGAGTTCCCCGCGGATGGAGCTTATGCGTCATACTCCGAGGCCTTTCATGAGCTTATTAGAGAGAACCCTACTCTCATAGATTGCGACATTAACAATCAGACTCATATCGATGTGTTCTTCAAAAGATGTTCTGCACGACAACATCTCGCTTTAATAAGCCACTTAGAACACATTAAGATATATATCAACCTGCCATGCAAATTAGGAAAGTATTGCATCTTCATGGAATGGTATTACCAATGGTAAGGATACTTTCCTCTTAGTTGACCAACAACTTGTCTTCCACATCTAATTCACGGGATCTCTGATTACATAGAACAGTTTACCACTATGAACAACTCATATTGGGGGTCTCATCCCATCTCCTTCGTTGCGATCTATCACATTACGTGATAGACCCTTAGTGAAAGGATTTGCCATATTTTTAGATGTTTGGACATATTCCAATGCAATAACTCCGGAGTTTCTCATTTTCCTGACAGATTTTAACCTTCTCTGAACATGTCTTGATGATTTCATGTTATCCTTTGAACTATTCACTTTGGCGATCACAGTTTGATTGTCGCAGTTCATAAGAACACATGGTATAGGTTTCTCAACAACCGGTAAGTCATTCAAGAGCCGACAAAGCCAATTTGCTTCCACAATAGTTGTATCTAGTGCTATGAGTTCTGCTTCCATGTTGACCCCGTTAAGATGGTTTGCTTGCAAGACTTCCAAGAAACAACGCCACCACCATGGGTGAATACATATCCGCTCGTGGCCTTTATCTCATCAGCATCAGAGATCCAGTTTGAGTCACCATATCCTTCAAGTACCTTTGGGTACCTAGTGTAGTGAATTCCATAACTCATAGTGCCCTTCAAATAGCGCATAACTCATTCTAGAGCTTTTCAATGATCATCTCCTGGTTTTGAGACAAACTGGCTCAGCTTGCTAACAACAAAAGAGATGTGAGGTCTCATAGCGCTCACTAAATATATAAGCAAGCCAATTATCTGAGAGTATTTCAATTGATCTCTAGCAATTCTTAGATTCTTTCGAAGCAACACGCTAGCATCATAAAGTGGTGGAGAGGACTTGCAATTGATACGTCCAAAACGTATCTATAATTTTTGATGGCTTCATGCTACTTTTATGCTTTTGATAATTGTTTTTACATTAAGTTTATGATTTATTTGGACTAACCTACTAATAGTTGCAAAAGTGCACAATGTTCTTGTTTTACACTTTGATATGTAGAAACTATCAAAAATAGAAGAGGAAACCTTGTTGGAGTGAGACTCTGACTTTCCTTAAATCTGTCCCCCATATAGATTTTAGAGATCGTCTGTTTCCGCCACGCACATGATGTAAAATGGAAACATAATAGATGTGAAATTTGTGGGGAATTTCATGCTGATAATTATAGACATACAATTTGGCCCATTTGGAGTTCGAAGCTCTAGAAAAGCCCATTTTACTCGAGGACAAATATCTGATTACAGGATTACAGGAATCAGTGACGTGATTGAGTCCAACTCTTACCATATTAGATGGATTCGGCCAAGCCATGACTTGGGGACCTCATTAGGGATGAGAGGGGTTCCTAGGAAGGTTCTAGAGGTGCCCAAGAGCCTTTGGATCAAAGGGGCATCCATCGGAGGGCCAAGGATGATCGTCCCGACTCATATAAGGAGAGGAAAAACCTGATTTCTGGAGGGCCACCAAGAGCTACGAGATTTCCACCTCCTACACAGCCGCCTTGGGGGTGGAGAACCACCTCCATACCATCATAATCTCCAAGGAATAATGGGGGCCAAGGGCGACCGCCCCCAAGGGCCGTGGCCGCCGTCGTGGCCGCCGTCGGCCGCCGTCTCCTCTCCGGGCTACACCTCTCCATCAACCTCTTACTAACCATGGCCATGTGTGAGTAGTATCCCTCGGGACTGAGGTCTTCTACGTGTAGCTATGTGGTCATCTCTCTCTCCCATGATGTGATCTTGATTGTGATCATAGGCTATGCTAATCTAGGGGGATTCCATGATGTTTTGCCTTCTTCTATGTATTGGATTGATGTACTTACTTGATCTTATCTAGTATAATCCCCGAGACTATGGTGACAGCGGTCTATTGGACATAGATTAGAAGAATATTTTCATGAGTGATTTCCTCTTTTGTGAATTGATTTAAGATTGAGAGTCTCTTGGTGCTTGTCTTTGACTATACTTGAGATACGTTGTGGCGATTGTGGTACTCTCTTTGGATGGCCGCGGTGACGTTGGGAAATCCATAGAGAGAACTGTTGGAAATATGCCCTAGAGGAAATAATAAATTAGTTATTATTATATTTCTTTGTTCGTGATAATCGTTTATTATCCATGCTATAATTGTATTGATTGGAGACACAAATACATGTGTGGATACATAGACAAAACACTGTCCCTAGTAAGCCTCTAGTTGACTAGCTCGTTGATCAAAGATGGTCAAGGTTTCCTAACCATAGACAAGTGTTGTCATTTGATAACAGGATCACATCATTAGGAGAATCATGTGAAATACAAGACCCAAACTATGAACGTAGCATATTGATCGTGTCATTTTATTGCTATTGTTTTCTGCGTGTCAAGTATTTGTTCCTATGACCATGAGATCATATAACTCACTGGCACTGGAGGAATACCTTGTGTGCATCAAACGTCGCAACGTAAATGGGTGACTGTAAAGGTGCTCTACAGGTATCTCCGAAGGTGTCCGTTGAGTTAGTATGGATCAAGACTGGGATTTGTCACTCCGTGTGACGAAGAGGTATCTCGGGGCCCACTCGGTAATACAACATCACACACAAGCCTTGCAAGCAATGTGACTAAGGGTAAGTCACGGGATCTTGTATTACGGAAACGAGTAAAGAGACTTGCTGGTAACGAGATTGAAATAGGTATGCGGATACCGACGATCGATTCTCGGGCAAATAACATACCGAAGGACAAAGGGAATGACATACGGGATTGCCTGAATCCTTGACACTGAGGTTCAACCGATAAGTTATTCGAAGAATATGTAGGATCCAATATGGGCATCCAGGTCCCTCTATTGGATATTGACCGAGGAGTACCTCGGGGCATGTCTGCATAGTTCTCGAACCCGCAGGGTCTGCACACTTAAGGTTCGACGATGTTTTAGTATAGTTGAGTTATATGTGTGGTTACCGAATGTTGTTCGGAGTCTTGGATAAGATCACGGACGTCACGAGGATTTCCGAAATGGTCCAGAGATGAAGATTGATATATAGGATGACCTCATTTGGTTACCGGAAAGTTTTCGGGCATTACCAGGAATGTACCGGGAGTGACGAATGGGTTATGGATGTTCACCGGGAGGGGGCCAACCCACCCGGGGAAGCCCATAGGCCCTAGGGGTGGTGCACCAGCCCTTAGTGGGCTGGTGGGACAGCCCAAAAGGGCCCTATGCGCCAAGGATAGAAAATCAAAGAGAAAGAAAAAAAGGGGAGGTGGGAAGGAAGGGAAGGGCTCCACCTTCCAATCCTAGTTGGACTAGGATTGGAGGTGGACTCCTACACCTCCTAGCCGGCACACCATAGGGGGCCTTGGCCCTCAAGGGAAGCCTCCCCTCCCCTCCTCCTATATATAGTGGAGTTTTAGGGCTGATTTGAGACAAATTTTGCCACAGCAGCCCGACCACAAACACCACGGTTTTTCCTCTACATCGTATTTCTGCGGAGCTCGGGCGGAGCCCTGCAGGAGTAGATCCTTCACCACCACCGGAGCGCCGTCACGTTGCCGGAGAACTCATCTACTTCTCTGTATTGCTTGCTGGATCAATAAGGCCGAGATCATCGTCGAGCTGTACGTGTGCTGAACGCGGAGGTGTCGTCCGTTCGGCACTAGATCGGAGCGGATCGTGGGACGGATCGCGGGACGGTTCGTGGGACGGTTCGCGGGGCGGATCGAGGGACGTGAGGATGTTCCACTACATCAACCACGTTTCTTAACGCTTCCTGCTGTGCGATCTACAAGGGTACATAGATCCAAATCTCCTCTCGTAGATGGACATCACCATGATAGATCTTCGTGCGCGTAGGAATTTTTTTGTTTCCCATGCGATGTTCCCCAACAAGAACTACAAACTCTGAGGTGTGCTTTTGTAGCCCTACCTAATTCTTGTCCTCTCTTGATCACAAAGGAATGACCTCCGAGTACGTCTCCATTGCATGTTTTAGTGGAAATATCATGTGATTAAACTATGTTAATGTTGTTGGGGTTGCCACTAGTGAAAGTATGAAGCCTAGGCCCTATTTCTCACCATTGTTACACCGTTTATGCTCACTTTTGTCACTTGCTACCTTGCTGCCATTTTTATTTAAGATTTATATTACCTTGCTTTGCCACACCTATCACCCATATTTTACCATCTCTTCGCCGAACTAGTGCACCTATACAATTTACCATTGTATTAGGCGTGTTGGGGACACAAGAGACTTCTCGTTTCTTAATTGCAGGGTTGCTTGAGAGAGACCATCTTCAACCTCTACCCCCTGAGTTCAATAAACCTTAGGTCATCCACTTGAGGGAAATTGCTGCTGTCCTACAAACCTCTATGCTTGGAGGCCCAATATAGTCTACAAGAATAGAAGCGTGCGTAGACATCAAGCTATTTCTCGCGCCGTTGCCGGGGAGGTGAGTGCTTGAAGGTATATCTTTAAATCTTGCAATTAAATCTTTTTGTTTCTTATTTTTATTCACTAGTTAGGCTTAATGGAAAACAACAAAAATATGAGAGAGCTTTATAAACTTTATCTTGAACTAGGACATGAAGTGTTTAAGGAGAAAGTTAAAAAAACCTATGGAACTTCATTATTTGCATAACAATTATGATGGTGGCAATGTTATTAGTATGATTCCCTTGAATATAAATATTTCTAATGACATGGAAACCTCTAAGCTTGGGGATGACGGGTTTGATGAACATGATATTTTTAGTCCCCCAACTTTTGAGGAGAAAATTTTCTTTGATAATGATAGTCCTACTCCCACTATTACTAATGAGAAAGATTATGCTTATGTGGAGAGTAAGAGTACCTTTTTGCATGTGGATCATGGTAACAATGCTTTATGTGATACTTATATTGTTGAGTTTATTCATGATCGCACTGAAAATTATTATGAGAAGGTAATATATGCTTATAGATGTTTCAATAATATCAAGTTTCCTCTCTTTATGTCAAAGGTTTTGAAGTCGCACTTGTTTTGCCTTCCTATGCTTATTGCTTTGTGCTTCAATGAATTATTCTATTGCAAAATTCCTATGCATAGGAAGCATGTTAGACTTAAATGTGTTTGGTATTTGCTTCTTGATGCACTCTTTTGTTCTACAACTCTTATTCCTACGAGAGCATCATTAAAATCTTAAGCCTATCTGTATGGCTATAAAGAAAGAGCTCTAAGGAGACAACCCTTGTTATCTTTACTTTGAGTTTTTACTTTCAGTTTTTAGTGGTCTTGATTCTTGTTACTACTGTAGCAACATCATTGTATCTTTATTTTCAAGCTTCTAGCATCCGATTGCAAGAAAGTTCAAAAGTTGTGACATGATGTCTAGATATAGATTTTGTCTGCTTGACGGAAAAAAATCGCCAAAAATCACCAGATCATCTTTTTGATCTGAATTGTTTTACATCATGCTCTATATAATTGTCTTTCTGGCATCTGTTCTGACTTTTTTGATTTGAGTTGCAGAAGGCCCCAAAAAAATTATTTACTACCTGCTGTTATGTTTTTCACAAATTCTACCATGTTTTGCGTTTTCATCATTTTGCAAATCTTAAGCTTGATTTTCCTTTGCAAAAACCTTTTGGCAATCATGATAAACGGTAGCTTTTCATGAAAATCTTTATTTCCAGTAGATAATGAATTATTTTATCATGGGTACTAACCACTCTAATCAGCTTATGATGAGTTTCGTATGAAGGGAGTTTTCAAGTATGCGATGGAAGATGATGAAAGAAGATCCAGGAGTGTTAAGCGCTCAAGCTTGGGGATGCCCTCATGCACCCCCAAGAAATATTGAAGGTGACTCAAGCGTCTAAGCTTGGGGATGCCCCCATGCATTCCCTTCTCCATCAACAATCATCAATTCGTCCTTCTCCATACTATATTTTTATCACTTCATATGTTAGGTGCTATGCTTGGAGCGTCCCACTCTTTACTTTTTAGTTTGTTTTAATTTTTCTTCCTGGTCATAAATAAGTTACATCCTATCATTCTTATTTGGGAGAGAGACACGCTCCGTTTTAATTGCTTACGACACTCTCGTTTTCACTCTTATTGTTCTGTGAGTGTTCACTTTTTGCTAGTATTGCGTTTAGCTCTTGTTTTCCACTCATATTTTGTTTAGAGATTGTTAGTTTTCTTCATTTATATATGATTATCTCTCTGGTCTTTAATTAATATTACCTATGAGAGTTGTTTCAAGAAAGTTGATTGGTGTTGGAGAAGAGTAAAATATTTCATGCTTATAGTGGTGCAATAGGAAGCTTGTTTAGACTGTGGCTTAGACTTAAACATGTCATGTTAGATATTATCTTAATTATATGCTTAGTAGTTATTAATTTAGCATGACTTGTCTCAAATAGCTGAGAGTGATTAATGTGCCATTGAAAGAATCATGTGTTGTTTTTATCATATCGAAGCATAATATTGTGGTATTCCCCTTCACTGCTTCATTTGGGTTGACTTGGCGCATGCTCACACCATGTTATGACTACAAACCAGTCACCTCTAGCCTCTATGATCATTTATTTTTTGACTTGTAATATTATTTATGCTTTGATTAATAATGTTTTGTCACTATGCATGATTATGGCCGTTATTGCTCTCTTAGTTGGTCGCTCCCAGTCTCTTGCTAGCGTCCACTTGTACTCAGTATGAGCTCTACTCGTGCATCCAACTCCAAAAAAAACAAAGTTTGCCAAATGTGTCCACCATACCTACCTACATGTGGTATTTAATCGCCACTCCAAGTAAATTTCTCATGTGCTACCTTTAAAACTTTCAAAATTATTCATGTTTTGTGCCTGTGTTTTAGCTCATGAAGAAGCAGTATATAATTCATGATCTTCTCATACTTGACAAGCTTTATCTTGGGTGTGCATGTCTAATCTGCGAACCCCTAATACGAGGAGGGACTGGCATGAGTGCGCCAAGCTCATAAAATACAATAGCAACAAACAAAACCTCCTTCATGCTTTGCTCATGAGAAATCAGAATAGTGATAAACAAAGGAGACTAAGGGGATGTGATCGTCCCCACTTTGGGAGCCGTTCCTCAAAACTTGTCCAGCATGAGAAGTATTGGGCTATCTCCTAGCATTCATTGACGAATTATGCACCTCCCAAAAGCTTGTTTTACAATCTTATTTATTTCAAAAATCTCTAAAAGCTCTAGCACATGAGTAATCCCTGCTTCCCTCTGCAAAGGGCCTTTCTTTTACTTTTATGTTGAGTCTTCATATTCTAACTTTATGCACCAATTAAGAGATCATAGTTGTCATTCTGAGTATAATGTGCATAGTTCCAAAATTTATTATTGATTGATTCATGATTATGTTGTTACTTGTTCTCAAATTATTTGTATTTAGTCACCACTTGAACTTCGAAGGTGTCCTGGCATTTATGTTTTGCCCCACTCTTAAGGACAAGCGCAATACCACTTTTCTATGTTTTATTTATGCTCGAAACAAATGTATAACTTTCAAGTGCATTATTATTCATGATCTTTTGTTTGTGTTACTTTTCATGTTGCAACATGGTTGCTAAGTTTCATTGTTAGAATTATATCTATCATGCCTATATTTAGAGTGCTATGATCTCAGCTTACAAATGCTTTTACAAATATGATGATCAAGATTATGTTGGTAGCATGTCACCTCAAAAATTATTTTGTTTTATCATTTACCTACTCGAGGACGAGTAGGAACTAAGCTTGGGGATGTTGATACGTCCAAAACGTATCTATAATTTTTGATGGTTTCATGCTACTTTTATGTTTTTGATAATTGTTTTTACATTAAGTTTATGATTTATTTGTACTAACCTACTAATAGTTGAAAAAGTGCACAATGTTCTTGTTTTACACTTTGATGTGTAGGAACTATCAAAAATATAAGAGGAAACCTTGTTGGAGTTGGACTGTGACTTTCCTCAAATCTGTCCCCCATATAGATTTTAGAGATCGTCTGTTTCCGCCTCGCAGATGACGTCAAATGGAAACATAATACATGCGAAAGTTGTGGGTAATTTTATGCTTATAATTCTAGACATAAAATTCGGCCCATTTGGAGTTCGTACGCTCTAGGAAAGCCCGTTTTACTGGAGGACAAATATCTAAATACAGGATTACGGGAATCGGTGACGTAATTGAGTCCAACTCTTACCATATTAGATGGATTCAACCAAGCCACGACTTGGGGACCTCATTAGGGCTGAGAGGGTTTCCTAGGTAGGTTCTAGAGGTGCCCAAGAGCCCTTGGATAAAAGGAGCGTCCATCAGAGGGCCAAGGATGATCGTCCCGACTCATATAAGGAGAGGAAAAACCTGATTTCTCGAGGGCCACCAAGAGCTATGAGATTTTCTCCTCCCAGGTAGCCACCTTGGGGTGGAGAACCACCTCCATACATCACCATATCCAACTAAGAAGGGGGGCCAAGGGCCGCCGCCCCCAAGGGCCGTGGTCGACGCCGTGGCCGCCGTCTCCTCTCCGGGCTGCACCTCTCCATCAACCTCTTGCTCACCATGGCCATGTGTGAGTAGTCTCCCTTGGGGCCGAGATCTTCTACGTGTAGCTATGTGGTCATCTATCTCTCCCATGATGTGATCTTGATTGTGATTATAGGTTGTGTTAATCTAGGGTGATCCCATGATGTTTCCCCTTATTCTATGTATTGGATTGATGTACTTACTTGATCTTATCTAGTATAATCCCCGAGACTATGGTGGCAGCGGTCTATTGGACATGGATTAGAAGACTATTTTCGTGAGTGATTTCCTCTTTTGTGAATTGATTGAAGATTGAGAGTCTCTTGGTGATTGTCTCTGACTATCCTTGAGATACATTGTGGTGATTGTGGTACTCTCTTTGGATGGCCGCGGTGACATTGGGAAATCCATAGAGAGAACTACGAACTCTGAGGTGTGCTTTTGTAGCCCTACATAATTCTCATCCTCTCTTGATCACAAAGGAATGACCTCCGAGTACGTCTCCATTGCATGTTTTAGTGGAAATATCATGTGATTAAACTATGTTAATGTTGTTGGGGTTGCCACTAGTGAAAGTATGAGGCCTATGCCCTATTTCTCACCATTTTTACACCGTTTGCTCACTTTTGTCACTTGCTACCTTGCTGCCATTTTTATTTCAGATTTATATTACCTTGCTTTGCCACACCTATCACCCATATTTTACCATCTCTTCGCCGGACTAGTGCACCTATACAATTTACCATTGTATTAGATCTGTTGAGGACACAAGAGACTTCTCGTTTCTTAATTGCGGTGTTGCTTGAGAGAGACCATCTTTAACCTCTACTTCCCTGAGTTCGATAAACCTTAGGTCATCCACTTGAGGGAAATTGTTGCTGTCCTACAAACCTCTGCGCTTGGAGGCCCAACATAGTCTACAAGAATAGAAGCGTGCATAGACATCAACAATGACTATAACCAAAGCGACTCAAGATCTTTTCCACATAGTGAGATTGAAGCAGTGTAATCCCACCATCATCACTTCTCAGCGGCTTGATGTTTAGAATAACATCAACTAATCCTAAATCCTTCATCTCAAAACAACGAGATAGGAAATCCTTGACCTCATTAATAACATTCAGATTTGTTCTGAAAGTCAACATGTCATCAACATATAAGCAAAGGATAACTCCCTCGCCCCCACCATGGCGATAGTATACACATTTGTTAGCTTTGTTACAACAAAGCCTGCACCCGTTAATGTTCTTTCAAACTTCACATGCCACGGCTTATGTGATTGCTTAAGTCCATACAAAGAGTTCAACAATTTGCACACTTTTCCTTCATGAGCGTCCACTATAAACCAATCTAGTTGTTCCATATAAATTTTCTCGTCCAACTCTTCGATTAGGAAAGCAGTCTTAACATCCATTTGATGAAAGAGAAGACCATGTGAGGTAGCTAGTGAAAGTAGTACTCTAATAGTGGTGAGTCGAGCCACAAGTGAGTAAGTATCAAAGAAGTCTTCACCTTCCTTTTGGGTACAACCCTTGGCCACGAGCCATGCCTTGTACTTCTCAATAGTACCATCAGGCCTAAGCTTCTTCTTGAATACTCATTTGCACCCTATAGGTTTGCACCCATAAGGACGATCAGTTATCTCCCAAGTTTCATTTGCCAGGATGGAATCCATCTCACTATGGACCACTTCCTTATAGTAGTCAGCATCTTTAAATGCATAAGCCTCTGAAGTAGAACTAGGAGTGTCATCTATGAGATATACAAGAAAACCATCACCAAAGGACTTTGCAAACCTCTGTCTGTTGCTCCTTTTAGGAGTCTCATTGTTGTTCTCCACAGGATCTTCAAGATGTTGTGTTGTAATGGTAGGTTCAGAAATTGCAACTACATCTTGACTCAATGAACTAGGCATCTCCTGATTTGATGAGCTACCCATATCCTTCATGGGAAATATATCTTCGAAGAAAGTCACATCATTCGACTCCATGATTGTACCTACATGCATGCTAGATACCCCATATTTTACAATCAAGAATCTATAACCAATGCTATGAAAATCATAACCCAGGAAAACACAATCCACAATTTTTGGTCCAAGCTTTCTCTTCTTTGGAATTGTTATATTGACTTTTGCTAAGCAGCCCCAAGTTCGTAGGTAAGAGAGTTTTAACCCTTTGTTCTCCCATTCCTCGAATGGAGTTATCTCTTTGTGCTTTGTGGGATCTCGGTTTAGGACATGACATGCAGTCAATATCACCTCCCCCCACCATGCCTTGGAGAGACCCGATGTGTCTAACATGGCGTCAACCAAATCAGTTAGAGTACAGTTCTTTCTTCCGGCTACCCCATTTGAGTGAGGTGAATAGGGAGGCATCCTCTCATGGATTATACCATGTTCCACACAAAAAGAATCAAATTCATTGGAGAAATACTTTCCACCACGATCGAACCTAAGCATATTGATTTTCCGATCAAGTTGGTTTTCCACTTCAACTTTATATATCTTGAAGAAATTGAAACCCTCATCTTTCGATTTTAAAAGATAGACATGACACTATCTAGTGGAGTCATCAGTTACCGTCATAAAATATTTCTTTCCACCTTTTGTCAAAACACCATTCATTTCACAAAGATCTGAATGTATGAGTTCTAGTGGTGAAAGATTTCTTGTTTCCGTAGTTGTATGAGAGTTAGAAGGTGATACGTCTCCGTCGTATCTATAATTTTTGATTGTTTCTTGCCAATATTCTACAACTTTCATATACTTTTGGCAACTTTTTATACTATTTTTGGGACTAACATATAGATCCAGTGCTCAGTGCCAGTTCCTGTTTGTTGCATGTTTTTTTTGTTTCGTAGATTATCCATACCAAACGAAGTCCAAACGCAATAAAAAACCTACGGGATTTTTTTTGTAGTATTTACGATTTTTGGGAAGAAGAATCTACGCGAAACGATGCCCGAGGAGGTCACAAGCCTAGGAGGCGCGACCCCCCTAGGGCGTGGCTGGCAGACTTGTGACCAATCCCTAAGGCGGTTGGGGCCCTTCTTTCGCTGCAAGAAATATAATATTTGAAATAAAATCGTGTTAAAATTTCAGCCTAATCGGAGTTACGGATCTCCGGAAATTTAAGAAATGGTGAAAGGCAGAATCTGGGAGCACAGAAACAGAAGGAGAGAGAGAGAGATCCAATCTCGGAGGGGCTCTCGCCCCTCCGCCGCCATGGAGACCATGGACCAGAGGGGAAACCCTTCTCCCATCTAGGGAGGAGGTCAAGGAAGAAGAAGAACAAGGGGATCTCTCTCCCCCTCTCTCCCGGCGGCGCCGGAACGCCGCCCGGAACATTATCGTGTGACGGCGATCTACACCAACATCTCCATGATCTTCACCAACACCTCCATCACCTTCCCCCATCTATATTTAGCGGTCCACTCTCCCACAACCCGCTTTACCCTCCACTTGAACATGGTGATTTATGCTTCATATTATTATTCAATGATGTGTTGCCATCCTATGATGTCTGAGTAGATTTTCGTTGTCCTATCGGTGATTGATGAATTGCTATGATTGATTTAATTTGCTTGTGGTTATGTTGCTGTCCTTTGGTGTCCATCATATGAGTGCGCGCATGGATCACACCATAGGGTTAGTAGTATGTTGATAGGACTATGCATTGGAGGGCAAGGGTGATAGAAGCTTCAGCCTAGCATAGAAATTGATGCATACGGGATTGAAGGGGGACGAATATATCTTATTGCTATGGTTGGGTTTTACCTTAATGAACGCTAGTAGTTGCGGATGCTTTCTAATAGTTCCAATCATAAGTGCATAGAATTCCAACTAAGGGATGACATGCTAGCAGTGGCCTCTCCCACATAAAACTTGCTATCGGTCTAGTAACATAGTCAATTGCTTAGGGGAAATTCCGCAACTCCTACCACCACTTTTCCACACTCATTAGACTAACGTAATTGTTGCTTTATCTAACCAGCCCCTAGTTTTTATTTACGTGTTATTTCTTTTCTTGCAAACCTATCCTATCACTCCTACAAAGTACTTCTAGTTTCATACTTGTTCTAGGTAAAGTGAACGTAAAGTGTGTGTAGAGTTGTATCAGTGGTTGATAGAACTTGAGGAATATTTGTCCTACCTTTAGCTCCTCGTTGGGTTCGTCACTCTTACTTATCGATAAAGGCTACAATTGATCCCCTATACTTGTGGGTTATCAAGACCTTTTTCTGGCGCCGTTGCCAGGGAGCAATAGCATGAGGTGAATATTCTCGTGTGTGCTTGTTTGCTTTATCACTAAGTAGATTTATTTGCTGTTCTAAGTTGTTCTCTATCTTTATTTATAGATATGGAACACGAAATACCAAAAAAATTAGGTGTAGTTGCTACTCATGGAGATGGGGAACCTCCTAAAACCCTCGATGCTCGTTATGTGGAAAATATTATGCACTTCTTTAATAATCCTGAGAAAACTCCATTAAAAAATATAACAGGATACACGTTGGATCAACGTGAATACTTTAGGGATTATCGCTTGACTCAAAAAGGGAAACTATTATGGGATCAAATTCATATGTTGAAATGGTATGCTTGGGAGCTATGCTCGAGATATGATATTACTTGTTGCTCTAGGATGAAGGCTAAACACCTTCCCTTTTCTTGCAAATTTAATGCTAATGAAACCTTGGTTTCTTATGCTAATGGTATATAGGATTACTATGATGTGGAGAGAGTAGAAGAGTTTGTTGCTTTTATGGGTGCTTATGAAATTGAAGCTCTGTTTAAAGGGTGTGATGATAATGATGATGCTTCTTACCGATCTGAAAATTTGGTTATGCTTCGTTATTGTTATACTCATTATGAACTAGCAGGGTTACCCGCGCATTTGCGCGGCTAGAATATAAATATGCATTTTTCCGATAGTTACGCGCGACTATTTTACGTATTTTTTTCCATTACCTATTATTTGCATCAAATAAATTTTGATAATGTTCCTATTTTGTACTAAGTCGGTGTTAAGATCTTGACGTGTGATAGTGGAAGACAAAATAATCTGATACTATTCCATAGCCTTTAATTCTCGATTCAATTCCCTATCGCATAAGTGACCACATTGCAATTTCGTTATTCTAATAATATTATACCATACATGATATACATGTTTCGACGTCTTCTCATCTTAAATCTAAATAAACATAATAACTCGTACATGGTATCAAAAATGGTAAAATCTTTTGTCCCATGCGCACCATAACTTGCTTTTTTTTTGTTCCCACAATATTTCTTTCTCTACCGGTGTCTTCCTTAGCTGCCAATCGTTCTGCGATTTAATTGTTCTATCAAATTGGCAATGATAAATATATAACAAATTATGGAGGAAAACTATATTAATATTTATATTAAGTGTACTTTGTTAGCAAACTGATATACTAAGCTGTTTTTATTTAATACTCTGACCAAAGATATAAAAGTATGCCATGTTATTTATTGGGAATTCCTATATTACATGAGGAATATACAAATGAACTCTATACTAAGTTGGAAAGTAATATCTTAGATTTCACTACTCTGCGTAATGCATTGTATAATTCTTTTTGGAATCATGCTAAAGTGTATCGTGTCTGTGTACATGTGCATGATCATATGTGTTTTTATTAAAACATATCATATGTGGGGAGCTATAAAAATGTTTTTGATGAGAATTTGTTTAATTCTCGTCCATTAAAATACATAATTAGCGGATCATACATTTTGACCTATTTCAAATCACGCCGAGGCTAGATAGATAGATTTGTGTTGATTTTTTTAGAATAAAATTTGTCTTCGTATTTATATTTGTGCGTGCGTTCTTGCATTTTTGTTGACAAACATTTCACTGTTTGTAGCTTATATTTATTGTGTATTGAATATTTATGACTTCCTGCAAAAGAAAAAAAAAATCCTATGTATATGCTTTATAATGTTATTAATATTAATATTTCAAATGTGTTTGTGTATTATTTTGATTTATTTATTTTTGCCAAAATCTGTCCATTAGATTTTTTTGCACAGCCATATCATTCTTATCTCTCCTTCCACGATATGCTGCTCGTGGCTTAATTATGTGCCAAGTAAGCCCCTATGAAGTAAAGAAAAAATGGCTAATGAGGCAAAAAAGTTTATGTTTGCTGCCTTTTCTCATGCCAGCATCAAAGGCAATTAGAATGTTTTCGCTGATGCGTAGAAATTAAAAATGGCTAGATAGAAAAGGGTTGGCATCTCCTTTCTTGCTGATGTCCGAACAAATTGGCTCTTCATACAGATTAGGAAGTGATGACATAAAAAAACATATAGTATGTTTTTTCCCAGACGTGATTTTGTGCTTGGCCTTCAAATATGGTCCGACCAGGTAGAGAAGCAATGTAAAAATTTACAGGAGGCAGTACCTTTGGTTAATGCTTATGATGTGTTTACGTGAAAATCATTTATGATGACTTATGTAATGAAAGACACGTACATAATGTTCTCTAGCTTTGCCACTTGCATATGAATCCTTCCAATCGTGTGAGCAAAGCGAATTGTTTTTTTAACATATGGGATTAGGAAAACATGCATGGGTATGTTCTTTTGAACTCGTGCTTAGCTTCTCCGACAGATTTTAATATTGTAAGCCTAGCGATTTTTTTTCTTGGAACACATGGGAATAGGAACTCGTGCTTTGCTTCTCCGATAGATTTCAGTATTGTAAGCCTAGCGATTCTTTTTCGAACGTAAGGGAATATAAAACATGTATGCGCACGTTCTTTTTACCTCGTGTTTTCCTTCTACTACGGATTCCAATGTGGCAAGGCTAGCGAATTGTTTTTTTTTTGAAACGTGTATGATTAAGAAACATGCATGCGTAGGATTCCAATATTGCAAGGGCAGCAAATTGTTTTTTTTGAAACGTGTACGATTAAGAAACATGCATGCGTACTTATTTCTTTGTTATAAATCATAGCCGTTCTTTTAAACTCGTTTTCTATTGTTTCATCTGAGTCGTCCGTTTTCTATCGTTTTAATTCATCTGAGTCGTCTGTTTTCTATCGTTTTAATAATATAATAGATATAATGCCCATATTTATCGATTTATGGAGAAATTCTACGCTGCCCAAAAAGAGACTAATATTTTGCAGGAAACTATGGAAGAAGAAAATGCTGAAACTGTGAGCTCATTAGATGAAAAAGATGACGAGGAGAGCGAAGAACAAAAGGAGGAAGAGCGGACTAGCTACCTGTGGCCACCTTCTAATGAGAGTAACTCTTCAACTCATACAGTGTTTAATTCCCCTTCGTTCTTACTGAAGGATGAATGCTTTGTTGATTGCTATGATCCCTTGGATTCGTTTGAAATATCCCTTTTTGATGAACTTGATGCTTTCTATGCTTGTGGCCATGATGCCAATATGAATGATGCTTATGAAGATGAACTTGCTATAGTTCCTTATGTTAAACTTGAAATTGTTGCTATCGCACCCACTTATGATAGTCCTATTATATTTTTGAATTCTCCCAACTACACTAGATCGGAGAAGTTTGCTCTTATTAGGGATTACATAGATGGGTTGCCTTCTACTATTACACATGATGATTTTGATGAATATAATATGCATGTGCTTGCTGCTCCTACTTGCACTTATTATGAGAGAGGAACTACATCTCCACCTCTCTATGTTTCCAATACGATAAAATTGCAAGAAACTGCTTATGCTATGTATTGGCCTTTACCTGATGTGCACGAATTGTTCTTTTATGAAATGCCAATGCATAGGAAGAGAGTTATACTTCGTCATTGCATTATATATGTTACCTTGTGCTCACTACTAAATTACAAATCATTGTTAATTAAATTTGGCTTTGATATACCTTGGGATCCGGGTGGATCCATTACTTGAGCACTTTATGCCTAGCTTAATGGCTTTAAAGAAAGCGCTGCCTAGGAGACAACCCGAAAGTTTTAGAGAGTCATTTATTTATGTTGAGTGCTTTTATTTAGTTTAAAAACAAAAAAATAAATAAAGAGGGGAACTTAAAACTTTTTCAAAAAGAGAAGCGATTGAAAGGTCAAGCATTGCGGAAGTGAGGGTCGACCTTGAACACTTTTGTTCATGCTCATGGAAATAATGTAGAATTTTTCATGGAAGTTTCTCGCAAAACAATTATCCAAGTAAAAATAATGTGCCAAGTAAAGCCTTTATGATTAGTTTGGGTGATAGTTGTTTGATCATGCTGAAAAAGACAGAAACTTTGTGATCACGAAATTATTTTTAATTCCTATCCAGAAAGAGATTTTGAGTTGATTCTTTTTGCTACTCATTGATATGCAAATTTCCCTAATGTTCATAATTGTTCAGAATTTTTGGAGTATCAGAAGTATGGTATACGTTCAGATTACTACAGACTGTTCTGTTTTTGATAGATTCTGTTTTCTTTGCATTGTCTCTTATTTTGATGAATCTATGGGTAGTATCGGGGGGTATGAACCATGGTGAAATTGGATTACAGTAGATATAATGCTAATATGAATTTGGGATGAATTCACAACAGTACTTAAAGTGGTGATTTACTTTATTATACGAACGGATCTCACGAAGGTTTTGTTGAGTTTTGTGTGATTGAAGTTTTCAAGTTTTGGGTGAGACCACGATGGATGAAGGAATAAGGAGAGGCAAGAGCCTAAGCTTGGGTATGCCCAAGTGTGACAGCCCGATGCCGACGTTCCAGAAGATTCCCCCCTTTATTCCGTTTTCGTCGTGTGGGTTCTTCTTTTGTCGCATCATGCGCATCATCAGCATTGCATCGGCATCTCCGTTGCTGCCAGTTTTCAAACTTGCATCCGTTGTTAGTTGCCGGTTCACGTCGTTGTCCGTTCTGAGCCCGATCGCTCACGCACGCGCCCGCGGCACCGTCGTAACCCTGTTTTTAAAGTGTGTTGAAAAACTTTCTCTGATCGAGGTGAAACTTGGCATGCGGTCGTAATTTGCTTTAGTTAGGCCGCCTCTCGAATTTTGTCACGATCGGGGTTCGTCTGGTACCCGAACGGTCGTCCGTAGCGGCACCGTCTTCGGTCTACCGGCGGACGTATGTCGGTGTTTAAAAATTCGTTGCCGCACCGCCCGTTCTCCCTCTCGCCTCCGGATACCCACTCTACATGGCTTTGTAACCGTCCCCGCGTTCGGAATCGTCCGAATCCGAACGCACGGTTGAATCCGGAACGCGATTCCGGTTAACCTAGCCCCCCTTTTCTCTATAAATACCCCCCTCATAATTTTAGACAGCCCCCTCTCTCTCTCCTCAAAAACCGTGCCCCGAAACCCTAATCCGGCCTCTCTCTCCTCCCATCATCCAGCCGCAGCCGCCGCGGGCCCGCCCAGGCCCATCTGGAGCCCGACGGGCCCGAACCTCAGCCGCCGCCGCCCCGAGCTCCCTGCTCCCGTCGCCGAGCTCCACCGCGCGCGCCTCCCGCGCCCCTAGCGCCGCACCCTATCCCGCCGCCCTCGGGCCCGCGCCTTCCCCGTCGGCCGCGCCATTCCCGGCCGCCTCCCACGTCGACAGCCGCCGCCCCATGCCTCTGCCGCGCCGCCATGCCCACCTTCGTCGCCGGAGCCCGTGCTCCTCCCTGTCCTCGTCGCCGGCCGCCGGGAGGCTCCCGCGACTTGGATACGCCACGGTCCGGCCAGATCCGGTCGATCCCCGCAGTTCCCCGGCCGCCTGCAACCCCTCCGGCTGAGAACTGCCGCCGACGTGCTCCTCGATCCAGCGGGATCGGGAGAGCCTGGAGGTGCCGCTCGCCCCACGCCGTTGACCGGCCTCCCGTGGCCAGCACGTCGCTCGCCAGGCCGGCCCCGTCCCGCAGCGGCCCAGCGCCCCGAGCCGCCGGCCCAGCTCCACACCGCCTCGGCCCACCAGCTCCTCCCCTCCACCAGCCGGCCCAAGAGCCCCCCCCAAGGTGAGCCTCTATTCCCTCGCCCTGGGCGCATCTTTGCTATTCTGTGCCCCCTGTTAGGCCCGTTATTAATTTAGGGTTTTTTTTCGGAATTATATTAATTCCAGAAAAATAGATGATATTAAAACGTCCGTAACTTCTATTCCGTAAGTCGGATCGCGACGTGCAGTATATGTTTTTCGTGTAGAATTCCGCGTAGATTTCGAATTTCTAACTTGAATAATTACTTGAGGCAGTTTGAAGTGCCTAATGCATCGTTTTGCGTGCTGTTTCAATAGGATCCGTTCCGTAGTTATTTCTCGTGCGTGTCCGGATTGCCCGTATACCGTAGATTAAATGCCCATGTTTCAGGAACCATTTTTCCATGTATTTTAGAGCAGTCATTTGTATTTTTGCGTGTAGGGAATTGCGCTAGCTTATTTTTCCGTGTCTAGATTATTTTCTCGCATATTCGTGTGACATTATTTTGTTGCGCAACCCTACATATTTTATATGTTTTCGGGTTAGAAAAATCCATGTGATTTTTCTGTGCAATTAGTTTTAGCTTTAGAGCAAGTTAGTTCCCGCGATATTTTGTCGTGATGCTCTTTGTTTTAATTTGTAGGATTTATTCCGTGCTTCGTTTGATGGAGTTGTTAACTAGAGAGTTGATCTTTGATGTTTAGACTAGCCCCTGGGATTTTTGGTTGCAATAGAAATGCATGTTTAGGTGTGGTTTGCTCGCTCTCAAGTTGCTAGAAATAGTGCTGATTTGGAGGTGCTGAAATATTTCTAAGTCTGGAATCTGTTATATTTTGTTGCTGTCTTGTCTTGCTTGTATCTTGTGATCTGTAGCTCTTTTGAGGTTGGTCCAATGGAGTTAGTTGTAGCCCTTGTGTTTCTCTAGCATGCTGTGAATTTTCATGCCATTTGGAGTCCTGTAGATCATGGTTTTTCTGCTGTCAATATGGCTTCAGATCGAAAACTGCACTTTCATGAGGTGTAATTTTCACTTAGTCTGAAATAGTGTGTGAGATGCCATTTTGTGTCTTCTTTCCCTAGTGATCCATGATGCCATGCTAGTTGTTGTTAGTTGTTTGTAGTAGTGCTTCTTGCCCTCTTTCTATCATGCCTTGCTTGAGTTTATCGGAGTTGTGTGGCCCGTAGTTGTGGGGTGTAGAAAAATGCTATGTGGCTGATTTTGGCAGATTGTAGTGATTTCTCATTTTGCTCGTAGATGTTGAACCGTAGCTCCGATTTGATCGTGTCCTACATGAAACTTGGTTAGAATCTCGTGTAGTTTCATTTTCTCTTGCTGGTTGTGTGTTTTGAAGTGCTCGTGACCGTCGTTGCACACATATTGCATTCATGCCATCATATCTTGCGGTGCTTGTATCTTTTGATCTGTAGCTCCGTTGGAGATGTTCTTTATGTGTAGATTGCTTGAAATGACGCGTAGAATCACGTGAACCTATTTGTGTTGCTTTTTAACAACCAATTAAATGTGTTAGTTCAGATCTGGACAGAATTGTAAATTAACGTGTGGGGTCATCTCGGAGATGATATATGTCATTTCCGACCTCATTTAAAACGCTAGATAAGTAGTTTAATTACGCTTCACCTCTTGCCATGTTTAATCACATTTAATATTGCTGAGTGTCTAATCGGGATAGAACTGAATAATAAACGTGGAGTTTCGTCAATATGCAACTCGTTGCATATTGAACTTCACTTAATGTAGTGTTTGATTGTGTGAATTGTCTTGTCGTGACTTATTTGCATTCAGCCTGTCCATGCATCATATGTGTTGTGCATCATGTGGTGAATACCGTGTGTTGATGCTTGTTTTCGGTTTTCCCCGTCTCGATAGAGTTTCGCAAGCGTGTCGGATGTGAGGACCCGTTCGACTACGTCGGTTCGTCTGCTTCACGGAGTCATTCTTCTTCCAAGCGGGATCTCAGGCAAGATGACCATTTCCCCAGATACCATTACTATCATTGCCATGCTAGTTTTATCGCTTCTACCGTTTATGTCTCGTTGCCTACCACATGTTAAATACCAGCCTCACAACAATGTCATGATTACCTTCAACCTGTTCGACCTAGCAAACCACTATTTGGCTCTGTTACTGCTTGCTTAACCCTGTTGTTAGCGTTGCTAGTTGCAGGTGTAAATGCTTCCATGTGCAAGCATGAGTTCCTTGTTATATCACCATATTAAATGCTATTTAATTTAAATGCACCTATATACTTGGTAAAAGGTGGAAGGCTCGCCCTTTCTAGCCTAGTGTTTTGTTCCACCTTTGCCCCCTTAGTTTCCGGCTACCGGTGTTATGTTCCATAAATGAGCGCTCCTAACACGATCGGGGTTGTTATGGGGACCCCCTTGATAATTCGTTTTAGATTAAAGCTGGTCTGGCAAGCCCCAACATTGGTACTACATTTTTCTAAACACCTAATAAAATTGCATAGGGACTTTCCGGACCCCGAGGATAATTTAATCAACCCCCAGGCCAGTGCTCCTCATGAGTGTTGGTCCAAAACAGAGCAGCTTATTAACGCTACCCGAGGCAACTCGGCGTTTGGCATGGTAACCATCGCTCAGCCGTCGTGTCCTGAGAACGAGGTACGCGACTCCTATCGGGATCGTCGACACGTCGGGCGGCCTTGCTGGATTAGTTTTACCTTTGACGAGATATCTTGTGCATCGGGATTCCGGTGATGCTTTGGGTAATCTCAGAGTTGAGGTTTTCCACTAGGGAATCCGACGAGATCGCGAGCTTCGTGATTGAGGATTTCTATGCGGCTTGTGGTAATTTGTGATGGACTAGTTGGAGCACCCCTCAGGGTTAAATATTTTCGGAATGCCGTGCCCGCGGTTATGTGGCAACGTGGAAACTTTGTTTAACACTGGTTCTAGATAACTTGAAGTTAACTTAAATTAAAATATGCCAACTGTGTGTGTAACCGTGACTGTCTCTTTCGTGAGTTCCTTCTTCGATCGAGGACACGGTGGGGTTATGTCTGACGTAGGTAGGTGTTCAGGATCATTCATTTGATCAACAGTAGTCACGTCCGCTATGCGTAGATTTCCCCCCTCTTATTTCTTGTACTCGTAAGTTTAGCCATCAAATATGTGCTTAGCCGCTGCTGCAACCTCACCACTTAACCATACCTCACCCATTAAGCTTTGCTAGTCTTGATACCTTTGGAAATGAGATTGCTGAGTCCCCTGTGGCTCACAGATTACTACAACACCAATTGCAGGTACAGGTAAAGGTTACTTGACGCGAGCGCGTTGATTGTACATTTGGAGTTGCTTCTTCTTATTCTTCTTCTTCGATCTAGGATGGGTTCCAGGCTGGCAGCCTCGGAGAGCAAGGATGGACGTCGTTCTTCTTTTCTCGTTTGTTTTCGTTCGTAGTCGGACCCTGCTCTTACTCTTGATGATTATGTAATGTACTGATGTGAATCTGATGTAGTTTGTGGCGAGTGTAAGCCAATTCTATATATATATATATATATATATCTTCTTTTTAGTACATGTACTTGTAACGATATCCATTCTTGCGACACGACGAGATGCGCTTCTATCCCTGACGAGGCCTTCGTGCCAAATTAAGGATAGGGTCTCATCTTGGGCGTGACAAGTTGGTATCAGAGCAGTACCGACCTAGGAGCCCCCTTGATTGATCGAACTTGGTCGAGTCGAGTCTAGTGAAAAACTATTTGAGTCTAGTTATATATCGGAGAGTAGGGTTCTTTTTTCTCCTCTTCTATGCTCTGGTGAGGAATCTTGACGTAATAATTTAATTCTACTCATCTTCTCATTCAATTTTTTTTTGGATCACGCGGATATTTTTGGAATCTATATGCCGATGTGACGGAGTTCTGTCTTGGTGCCTCCTATCTGCTTTGAGTTTCAGGGGAGTTGAGCTCCAGGGGATTCTTGAGCACATTGTTATCATTCAGATTTCTTAGTATCTCAGAACGAAGGATGTTCGTAATTGCTTCAATACTAGTAGTGGCGAGATAACCCCGATGTCCCCAGTACTGGTGCAGATTGTTCGGGAGTACTGCCATACTTTGTATCTTGTGATCACGAGGGTCTGTTGTAGATGAAGGTCCGAGATTCTGGTTGTGTGTTGACGGATGTGATACAGGTGACGGGTTAGTATAGGAGTTGTGTGATATTACTCCTTGTATCCGTGTACCAGATTGCATGACCATATATTTCGGGAATTCATAGGTGGTAATTCAAGTAGTTGCTTATAGGACAATTTTCCAACAAATGCATGATGTTAGGTTGGGGTTCGACATCTAGTGGATTCCTGTCCACGAAAATATCGGACGAAATCTTTCTCATGATTTTGTTCTGGCTTGTTTCATAAGTCGCACCCTTTGTGTTGTTGGAATATGGTAATTCGAGTTGCTTTGATGTCAAGTGGTGATTTCAGATCTTTTCTAAGTAGTGATCTCATATTCATATGAGAGTGCTAATCCTTTTGCTTAATCAATTGTCTTATCATTCTTGTCAACCGGAGTCGTCATGTTAATTCTTTTTCAACCGGTGTGCTTCTCTTCAAGTGTAGTCTAACCTCTCCAATATTGCAGATCATTCTCTCATTTTATTCTGGAGTTCATCTCATTTGTCCCAAGTCGACTTTGTTTTTCCCCGCCCTCCCGCCCTTTTTCTTTGGTGATTGGATTTCATCCAAGCGCATTCATTTCATTGTTCTTCCGCTATATTTTTCTTCCGTGTCTCGTCCGGTGATTCATTGTGAAGATTCTCAAGAGTCGAGTTCATCATTTCTTAAATTTGTTCTTTTCCGATGAATTCAGTTCAAGCTATCCGTGTTCACTATATCCTTTTCATCCGTGTAAATTCTTTCCCATGATGATAATTCTTATGAGCCTATCTTGCTATTCATTCCTCTTTTTCTATCCGGAGTGTTGAAGATATTTCAGAAGTCCTCATTCTCGATCCTTTAGTTATTTCAAGGTTCTCAACCTCATCTAGTTCTCTTCATACTGGTGCAATATCTCTCTTTCTAGCAATCTTTTCAATGATGGTTTCTTTGAGTGGGCCCATAACCCACAAGTTTTTCCCAGGATCTTTTAGCTCTTGTAATCTTTTCCGGAGATCTTTAATTTTTTTCAACTATGACGTAAGTATGATTTTCATCAGTCATATCCCTTCTTCAAGATCTATTTGAATTAACTCATTCTTTGGCTCAACATTTCATTCTTCTTTATTCCGGAGTGTCTCAGGAATTCTTGGTGTTGTTCCTCGTCTTCATTCTCATCTTGCGGATTCGAAGGAGTGTTTCTCTCAATCTTGGTTCATTCTCTGGGAGATTCATCATTTCATCTTGGTGCCATCATCTTAATTGTTCCAATCATGAGTAATCCCTTTCTTGTGATCCGGTGCATTTCTGAGTTGTTTTATTTCCCGTTCCTCCGAAGGCCATCATTTTAGAAGATTCTTCGTTCTCAGCTTTCAGCTTTCATCCTCAATTATTGTCTCTTCGTTCGTCTCTCGATTATCCGGTGCCTTGTTCAAGTTTTCTCTCAGGTGGCTCATGATCTCTTCTTTATCAGGTATCTCCATTAATTCGTGGTGTTCCCATTTAATTGTGAATTCTTACCGGTGCTTCCTTCAATTATGCTTCAAGTGGCGCTTCTCTCTCTGTCTCTCCAAGATTCATTTCTAGAAGAATAAGTTGTATGCTAAATACATTGCTTGTCATCAATTAAACTTGATGAAGGATAAGCATAACATAATTCTTATTCTTGTTCATAGTAATCTGAGTTCTTCTTCCGGAGTGGCTCATGATATTAATTCCTTTTTCTCAAGTGTTCTTATCTTTTCTTTTCTGGAGTTCCAAGTTTTCTCAAGTATCTCTTGTGAGGCTCCATCTAAGTCTTCGCAAGGTCATAATCTTATTCTTTCATCCTTCATATCTTTGCATCATTCATTTGTATACGGAGGTCCTTATTGGTGGTTCTTCAAGTATGTGATTCATTCTCAAGTGTTCTTCAAGATTCCTGTTGGAGTACCTCAAGTATTCTTCCTCTTGCATTTCCAATGCGTTTGTTCTCCTTTGTCCTTTGAGGTGGTATTATAGCATTCTTGTTAGTGTAGGAGCCTCGAAGAGTTTTCCTTTCAAGAATGACATAATTAAATCCATCAATTCTATGATCATGAGATATTTCAACCCATGATTTCTTCATTGAGCTATCTTGGTTTGGATTTCACCTAAAGCTTTTCCTATGGATTGTCGCTATCATGGTGCTTTTCATTAATCCAAGTTCTCAATGTATCCTCTTGGTGTAAGAAATTGTTCATATCTTGTTTCTCCCAAACAATCCTTGTTCTGTTAGTGGCTGGTTGTCACTTCATTAGTTTGAAAGATTTCCATGAGCCCACAACTATCTTGTTCTTTTGTTGTTGTTTTTTCCAACAACTCCGTCCAATTATTCTTGCAAGAATGCTTGTCAAGTTCATTGGAGTTAGTAGTTGTCATTCTCTCTTCATTCTATTCTTCCGTATGAGCTAGTTCCTATTCTATTGTTCCGGAGGCTTTGTGATGTTGCTATTTTGGGTCTATTATGTTGTTCTACCAAGATCATGGTGTTCCCTTGTTCTATTTAGTTGTTTGTTATGTATATTGTCTAATTCTCTCTTCTTATCGAATTTTGTTGTCCCACTTTCCTACCGAAGTGCTGCCGAAATTTTCCGTGAATACTTGCTTCTTTCCCATATCATTCCTCATCTCGTTGTAACCTTCAAGGATCGTTGGTTTCACTCGTTTGTCAAAGAAGCGACTAAGTTTTTACCTCTTGTTCTTTCTCATCCTCTTCCCCCTTTCATTCTTGGATCTCGGGGCGAGATCCTCTTGTAGTGTAGGAGAGTTGTGACAGCTCGATGCCGACGTTCCAGAAGATTCCCCCCTTTATTCCGTTTTCGTCGTGTGGGTTTTTCTTTTGTCGCATCATGCACATCATCAGCATTGCATCGGCATCTCCGTTGCCGCCAGTTTTCAAACTTGCATCCATTGTTAGTTGCCGGTTCAAGTCATTGTCCGTTCTGAGCCCGACCGCTCACGCACGCGCCCGCGGCACCGTCGTAACCCTGTTTTTAAAGTGTGTTGAAAAACTTTCTCTGATCGAGGTGAAACTTGGCATGCGGTCGTAATTTGCTTTAGTTAGGCCGCCTGTCGAATTTCATCGCGATTGGGGTTCGTCTGGTACCCGAACGATCGTCCATAGCGGCACCGTCTTCGGTCTACCGTCGGACGTGTGTCGGTGTTTAAAAATTCGTTGCCGCCTGTTCTCCCTCTCGTCTCCGGATACCCACTCTACACGGCTTCGTAACCGTTCCCGCATTCGGAATCATCTGAATCCGACCGCACGGTTGGATCCGGAACGCGATTCCGGTTAACCTAGCCCCCCTTTTCTCTATAAATACCCCCCTCATAATTTTAGACAGTTCCCTCTCTCTCCTCGAAAACCGTGCCCCGAAACCCTAATCCGGCCTCTCTCTCCTCCCACCATCTAGCCGCAGCCGCCACGGGCCCGCCCAGGCCCATCTGGAGCCCGCCGGGCCCGAACCTGAGTCGCCGCCGCCCCGAGCTCCCTGCTCCCGTCGCCAAGCCCCACCGCGCGCGCCTCCCACGCCCCTAGCGCCGCGCCCTATCCCGTCGCCGGCCGGAGCCCCGCCGCCCTCGGGCCCGCGCCTTCCCCGTCGGCCGCGCCATTCCCGGCCGCCTCCCGCGTCGATAGCCGCCGCCCCATGCCTCCGCCGTGCCGCCATGCCCACCTTCATCGCCGGAGCCCCGTGCTCCTCCCTGTCCTCGTCGCCGGCCATCGGGAGGCTCCCGCGACTTGGATCCGCCATGGTCCGGCCAGATCCAGTCGATCCCCGGAGTTCCCCGGCCAAGAACCGCCGTCGGCGTGCTCCTCGATCCAGCGGGATCGGGAGAGCCTGGAGGTGCCGCTCGCCCCGCGCCATTGACCGGCCTCCCGTGGCCAGCACGTCGCTCGCCAGGTCGGTCCCATCCCGCAGCGGCCCAGCGCCCCGAGCCGCCGGCCTAGCTCCACACCGCCTCGGCCCACCAGCTCCTCCCCTCCACCAACCGGCCCAAGAGCCCCCCCAAGGTGAGCCTCTATTCCCTCGCCCTGGGCGCATCTTTGCTATTCTGTGCCCCATGTTAGGCCCGTTATTAATTTAGGGATTTTTTTTTGGAATTATATTAATTCCAGAAAAATAGACGATATTAAAACGTACGTAACTTCTATTCCGTAAGTCGGATCACGACGTGTAGTATATGTTTTTCGTGTAGAATTCCGCGTAGATTTCGAATTTCTAACTTCAATAATTATTTGAGGCAGTTTGAAGTGCCCAATGCATCGTTTTGCGTACTGTTTCAATAGGATCCGTTCCGTAGTTATTTCTCGTGCGTGTCCGGATTACCCGTATACCGTAGATTAAATGCCCATGTTTTAGGAACCATTTTTTCATGTATTTTAGAGCAGTCATTTGTATTTTTGCGTCTAGGGAATTGCGCTAGCTTATTTTTTTCGTGTCTAGATTATTTTCTCGCATATTCGTGTGGCATTATTTTGTTGCGCAACCCTACATATTTTATATGTTTTCGGGGTAGAAAAATCCATGTGATTTTTCTGTGCAATTAGTTTTAGCTTTAAAGCACGTTATCGTGATGCTCTTTTGTTTAATTCGTAGGATTTATTCCGTGCTTCGTTTGACGGAGTTGTCAACTAGAGAGTTGATCTTTGATGTTTAGACTAGCCCGTGGGATTTTTGGTTGCAATAGAAACGCATTTTTAGGTGTGGTTTGCTCGCTCTCAAGTTGCTAGAAATAGTGCTGATTTGGAGGTGCTGAAATATTTCTAAGTCTGGAATCTGTTATATTGTGTTGTTGTCTTGTCTTGCTTGTATCTTGTGATCTGTAGCTCTTTTGAGGTTGGTCCAATGGAGTTAGTTGTAGCCCTTGTGTTTCTCTAGCATGCTCCCAATTTTCATGCCATTTGGAGTCACGTATCTCATGGTTTTGCTGCTGTCCATATGGCTTCAGATCGAAAACTGCACTTTCATGAGGTGTAATTTTCACTAAGTCTAAAATAGTGTGTGAGATGCCATTTTGTGTCTTCTTTCCCTAGTGATCCATGATGCCATGCTAGTTGTTGTTAGTTGTTTATAGTTGTGCTTCTTTCCCTCTTTCGTGTCATGCCTTGCTTGAGTTTATCGGAGTTGTGTAGCCCGTAGTTGTGGGGTGTAGAAAAATGCTATGTGGCTGATTTTGGCAGATTGTAGTGATTTCTCGTTTTGCTCGTAGATGTTGAACCGTAGCTCCGATTTGATCGTGTCCTACATGAAACTTGGTTAGAATCTCATGTAGTTTCATTTTCTCTTGTTGGTTGTGTGTTTTGAAGTGCTCGTGACTGTCGTTGCACACATATTGCATTCATGCCATCATATCTTGCGGTGCTTGTATCTTTTGATCTGTAGCTCCGTTGGAGATGTTCTTTATGTGTAGATTGCTTGAAATGACGCGTAGAATCACGTGAACCTATTTGTGTTGCTGTTTAACAACCAATTAAATGTGTTAGTTCAGATCTGGACAGAATTGTAAATTAACGCGTGGGGTCAACTCGGAGATGCTATATGTCATTTCCGACCTCATTTAAAATGCCTAGATAAGTAGTTTAATTACGCTTCACCTCTTGCCATGTTTAATCACATTTAATATTGCTGAGTGTCTAATCGGGATAGAACTGAATAATAAATGTGGAGTTCCGTCAATATGCAACTCGTTGCATATTGAACTTCACTTAATGTGTAGTGTTTGATTGTGTGAATTGTCTTGTCGTGACTTGTTTACATTCAGCCTGTCCATGCATCATATGTGTTGTGCATCGTGTGGTGAATACCGTGTGTTGATGCTTGTTTTCGGTTTTCCCCGTCTCGATAGAGTTCCGCAAGCGTGTCGGATGTGAGGACCCATTCGACTACGTCGGTTCGTGTGCTTCACGGAGCCATTCTTCTTCCAAGCGGGATCTCAGGCAAGATGACCATTTCCCCAGATACCATTACTATCATTGCCATGCTAGTTTTATCGCTTCTACCGTTTATGTCTTGTTGCCTACCACATGTTAAATATCAGCCTCTCAACAATGCCATGATTACCTTCAACCTGTTCGACCTAGCAAACCACTGTTTGGATATGTTACTGCTTGCTTAACCCTGTTGTTAGCGTTGCTAGTTGCAGGTGCAGATGCTTCCATGTGAAAGCATGGGTTCCTTATTATATCACCATATTAAATGCTATTTAATTTAAATGCACCTATATACTTGGTAAAAGGTGGAAGGCTCCGCCTTTCTAGCCTGGTGTTTTGTTCCACCTTTGCCCCCTTAGTTTTCGGCTACCGGTGTTATGTTCCATAAATGAGCGCTCCTAACACGATCGGGGTTGTTATGGGGACCCCCTTGATAATTTGTTTTAGATTAAAGCTGGTCTGGCAAGGCCCAACATTTGTACTACATTTGCCTAAACACCTAATAAAATTGCATAGGGACTTTCCGGACCCCGAGGATAATTTAATCAACCCCCGGGCCAGTGCTCCTCATGAGTGATGGTCTAAAACATAGCAGCTTATTAATGCTACCCGGGGCAACTCGGCGTTTGGCATGGTAACCATCGCTCATCCGTCGTGTCCTGAGAACGAGGTACGCGACTCCTATCGGGATCGTCGACACGTCGGGCGGTCTTGCTGGATTAGTTTTACCTTTGACGAGATATCTTGTGCATCGGGAATCCGGTGATGCTTTGGGTAATCTCAGAGTTGAGGTTTTCCACTAGGGAATCCTACGAGATCGCGAGCTTCGTGATTGAGGATTTCTATGTGGCTTGTGGTAATTTGTGATGGACTAGTTGGAGCACCCCTGCAGGGTTAAATCTTTTCGGAAAGCCGTGCCCGCAGTTATGTGGCAACGTGGAAACTTTGTTTAACACTGGTTCTAGATAACTTGAAGTTAACTTAAATTAAAATATGCCAACTGTGTGCGTAACCGTGACTGTCTCTTTCGTGAGTTCCTTCTCCGATCGAGGACACGGTGGGGTTATGTCTGACGTAGGTAGGTGTTCAGGATCATTCATTTGATCAACAGTAGTCACCTCCGCTATGAGTAGATTTCCCCCCTCTTATTTCTTGTACTCGTAAGTTTAGCCACCAAATATGTGCTTAGCCGCTACTGCAACCTCACCACTTAACCATACCTCACCCATTAAGCTTTGCTAGTCTTGATACCTTTGGAAATGAGATTGCTGAGTCCCCTGTGGCTCACAAATTACTACAACACCAGTTGCAGGTACAGGTAAAGGTTACTTGACGCGAGCGCGTTGATTGTACATTTGGAGTTCCTTCTTCTTCTTCTTCTTCTTCGATCTAGGATGGGTTCCTCGCCAGCAGCCTCAGAGAGCAAGGATGGACGTCGTTCTTCTTTTCTCGTTTGTTTTCGTCCGTAGTCGGACCCTGCTCTTACTCTTGATGATTATGTAATGTACTGATGTGAATCTGATGTAGCTTGTGGCGAGTGTAAGCCAATTATATATATATATATATATATATATATATATATATATATATATATCTTCTTTTCAGTACATGTACTTGTAGCGATATGAATTCTTGCGACACGACGAGATGCGCTTCTATCCCTGATGAGGCCTTTGTGCCAAATTGAGGATAGGGTCGCATCTTGGGCGTGACACCAAGGAACCCCAAGGTAATATTCAAGGAATACTCAAACGTCTAAGCTTGGGGATGCCCCGGAAGGCATCCCCTCTTTCGTCTACAATATATCGGTAATTTTACTCGGAGCTATATTTTTATTCGTCACATGATATGTGCAAATGCTTGGAGCGTCTTTTGTGTTTATTTTTCCTTTTTCTTTTATGCACCATGCTGGTATGAGATAGTCCTTGGTTGATTTACAGAATGCTTTTTGCACTTCACTTATATCTTTTGAGCATGGCTTTATAGAATGCTTCATGTGCTTCACTTATATCATTTGAAGTTTGGATTTCCTGTTTCCCTACACATAGAAAACCGCCATTTGTAGAATGCTCTTTTGCTTCACTTATATTTGTTAGAGAGGGGCATATCTTTTGTAGAAAGAATTAAACTCTCATGCTTCACTTATACCTATTTAGAGAGTTAACAGGAGCTGGTCATTCACATGGTTAGTCATAAAATCCTACATAAAACTTGTAGATCAGTGAATATGATATGTTTGATTCCTTGCAATAGTTTTGCGACATGAAGATGTGATATTAGAGTCATGCTAGTGAGTAATTGTGTATTCGTAGAAATACTTGTGTTAAGGTTTGTGATTCCCGTAGCATGCACGTATGGTCAACCGTTATGTGATGAAGTCTGAGCATGATTTATTTATTGATTGTCATCCTTTGTGTGGAAGTCGGGATCGCGCGATGGTTAACTCCTATCATCCATTCCCTTAGGAGCATGCGTGTAGTACCTTGTTTTGATGACTAATAGACTTTTGCAATAAGTATGTGAGTTCTTAATGACTAATGTTCCATGGATTATACACACTCTCACCCTTCCACCATTGCTAGCCTCTCTAGTACCGTGCAACTTTCGCCGATGCATTACACCCACCATATACCCTTCCTCAAAACAACCATGATACCTACCTATTATGGCATTTTCATAGCCATTTCGAGATATATTGCCATGCAACTTCCATCGTTCCGTTTATTATGACACACACCATCATTGTCATATTGCTTTGCATGATCGTAAGATAGTTAGCATGACGTTTTCATGGCATGTTCGTTTTTTATTTCATTGCTACGCTAGATCATTGCACATCCCGGTACACCGCCGGAGGCATTCATATAGATTCATATTTTGTTCTCAATATCGAGTTGTAAGTAAATAAAAGTGTGATGATCATCATTATTAGAGCATTGTCCCATGTGAGTAAGTAATAAAAGAGGCCAATGAAGCCCAAATAAAAAAAGGCTAACGAAGCCCACCAAAAAAAGAGAGGAAAAAAATAATAAATAAAAAAATGAGAGAAAAGAGAGAAGGGACAATGCTACTATCCTTTACCACACTTGTGCTTCAAAGTAGCACCATGATCTTCATGATAGAGAGTCTCCTATGTTGTCACTTTCATATAGTAGTGGGAAATTTTCATTATAGAACTTGGCTTGTGTATTCCAATGATGGGCTTTCTCAAATTGCCCTAGGTCTTCATGAGCAAGCGAGTTGGGTGCACACCCACTAGTTTCTTTTTGAACTTCCATACACTTATAGCTCTTGAGAATCTGTTGCATGACAATCCCTACTGACTCACATTGATATCTATTGATGGGCATCTCCATAGTCCGTTGATACGCCTAGTTCATGTGAGACTATCTCCTCCTTTTTGTCTTCTCCATAACCACAATATTCGATTCCATCTATAGTGCTATGTCCATGGCTCACGCTCATGTATTGCGTGAAAGTTGAAAAAGTTTGAGAACACTAAAGTATGAAACAATTGCTTGGCTAAAACCGGGGTTGTGCATGATTTAAATACGTTGTGTGGGGAAGATGGAGCATAGCCAGACTATATGATTTTGTAGGGATAACTTTCTTTGGCCATGATATTTTGAGAATACATGATTGCTTTGTTAGTATGCTTGAAATATTATTGTCTTTATTTCAAATGATAGACTATTGCTTCGAATCACTCGTGTTTTAGTATTCATGCCATGATTAGATTTTATGATCAAGATTATGCTAGGTAGAATTCCACATCAAAAGTTATCTTTTTTATCATTTACCTACTCGAGGACGAGCAGGAATTAAGCTTGGGGATGTTGATACGTCTCCATCGTATCTCTAATTTTTGATTGTTTCATGCCAATATTCTACAACTTTCATATACTTTTGGCAACTTTTTATACTATTTTTGGGACTAACATATTGATCCAATGCTTAGTGCCAATTCCTGTTTGTTGCATTTTTTTTGTTTCGCAGATTATCCGTACCAAACGAAGTCCAAACGCAATAAAAAACCTACGGGGATTTTTTTGGAGTACTTATGAATTTTGGGAAGAAGAATCTATGTGAAACGATGCCCGAGGAGCTCACAAGCCCAGGATGCGCCCCCCTAGGGCGCAGCTGGCAGGCTTGTGACCAATCCCTAAGGCGGTTGGGGCCCTTCTTTCGCCGCAAGAAATATAATATCCGGGAGAAAATCGTGTTAAAATTTCAGCCCAATCGGAGTTACGGATCTCCGGGAATTTAAGAAATGGTGAAAGGCAGAATCTGGGAGCGCAGAAACAGAAGGACACAGAGAGAGAGATCCAATCTCGGAGGGGCTCTCGCCCCTCTGCCACCATGGAGACCATGGACTAGAGGGGAAACCCTTCTCCCATCTAGGGAGGAGGTCAAGGAAGAATAAGAAGAAGGGGGGCTCTCTCCCCCTGTCTCCTGCCGACGCCGGAATGCCGCCCGAGACATCATCGTGTCACGGCGATCTACACCAACACCTCTGTCATCTTCACCAACACCTCCATCACCTTCCCCCATCTATATTCAGCGGTCCACTCTCCCGCAACCCGCTGTACCCTCTACTTGAACATGGTGCTTTATGCTTCATATTATTATCCAATGATGTGTTGCCATCCTATGATGTCTGAGTAGATTTTCGTTGTCCTATTGGTGATTGATGAATTGCTATGATTGGTTTAATTTGCTTGTGGTTATGTTGTTGTCCTTTGGTGCCCATCATATGAGCGCGTGCGTGGATCACACCATAGGGTTAGTAGTATGTTGATAGGACTATGTATTGGAGGGCAAGGGTGACAGAAGCTTCAGCCTAGCATAGAAATTGATGCATACGGGATTGAAAGGGGACCAATATATCTTATTGCTATGGTTGGGTTTACCTTAATGAACGTTAGTAGTTGTGGATGCTTGCTAATAGTTCCAATCATAAGTGCATAAAATTCCAAGTAAGGGATGACATGCTAGCAGTGGCCTCTCCCACATAAAACTTGCTATCAGTCTAGTAACATAGTCAATTGCTTAGGGACAATTCTGCAACTCCTACCACCACTTTTCCACACTCGTTAAACTAACGTAATTGTTGCTTTATCTAACCAGCCCCTAGTTTTTATTTACGTGTTCTTTCTTTTCTTGCAAATCTATCCTATCACTCCTACAAAGTACTTCTAGTTTCATACTTGTTCTAGGTAAAGCGAACGTAAAGTGTGCGTAGAGTTGTATCGGTGGTCGATAGAACTTGAGGGAATATTTGTCCTACCTTTAGCTCCTCGTTGGGTTCGACACTCTTACTTATCGAGAAAGGCTACAATTGATCCCCTATACTTGTGGGTTATCAGAAGGTTTCTTAGCTTGAACACAAACTTGGCACTTAGATCCCTTGACAACAGTGAAGTTGGGGATTAAGTTCAACTTGGTTAGCCGCGTCATACAACCAAAATTAACATGATAGAGACATGAATGCCAAACATTTGGTTCACTATTATTACAAACATGATTAACAACTTTATTACAAACATCTGACAAGGATAGTGTGAACAAGCATCCTCACTCATAACCTTTACCAACAAAAGTTCCATACTTCGATATTACAAATTTATTGGACTCAAAGACAAGCTTGTAACCATCTCTACATAGAAGAGATCCGCTAAAAATATTTTTATTCACGGAGGGGACATAATGCATGTTCTTCAGCCGCACGATCTTTCTCGAAGTAAACTTCAGATCGACCGTGCCAACACCACGAACAGAAGCACTTGAACCATTCCCATCAGGATGGAAGTAGTCCTTGCGACCTGATATGAAGAAAACATGGAAATATCACCGCATACATGCACATCAGCACCCCTGTCAATCAACCAATCAATGGAACGACATAGTGAGAGAACAGTGGGAAGTATACCCTACCCAACGTCCTGCATCTAAGCATCACCAATGACAACATTGGCAATCTTATCGCCTTTCCCACGGTGATGCTTGTCATAACGGTTAGGGCAACTGGGTGCCCAATGATCAGGATCTCCGTAGACATGATAAACACCTTTCTTCTTGTCAGTCTTTTTCTTGAAGTTGGTGTGCTACGAAACCTTGTTCTTCCCATGAAACTTTCCCTTACCATCAAACTTGCCCTCGTTCTTGAACTTGTGGGGATGGAAGTTTTTATTTTGTACCAGATTGGCACTGGAAGCTCCATCAATACCTCGAGCACGTATGTATTTTGCTCTTGCCTTTTCTTCCACATCAAGAGGTAGCAAAGTTCCTCCATGAGGGAGGAAGCTTAGTGATAATACCTTAGGCAACAAACTTCTCTGGTAACATACAATTGAAGTGCTCAAGTTCTATAGCAAATGACTATATCTCGTGAGCTTGCTCAACCAGGAGCTCTCATCAATCATCCTATAATAATAGAATTGTTCCATGAGATACAACTCAGTGCAAGCGTCAGAGACTCCAAACGTGGCCTCGAGTGCGCTCCATTGTCAATTGACGCATAAGCATCAACTATGTTCTCACCAATAACACTCAAGAGAGAAGCCTTAAACAAGGTATCAGTTTTATGAAAAGCGAGTTCCTCTTGAGGATCAAGAATTCCTCCAAGTTTGCCAAGTGTGGCATCATAGCAGCTCATGGTTTGAAACCATAGAACATCCCTCACATGCCACCTCTTATAGTGCACACCCTCAAACATAGGAGGCCTCATGTGTCACATCCCTAGAATTCCTTTTGTTGTTTAGCAAGATTGTTCTCATGTTTATTCTTGCATTAAAAATGAAAATAGGGATGAAAGAAACCCTAGCACCTCACCTTGTTTAAACCAAAATAAAAGAGTGTGATTTCAATGAACCCAAAATGGCCTTCATAAAAGCCCACCCTTTTTGATAAATATTGGAAACAATATTTCAGGGGTGGAATTTATTTTAAAAATACTTCTAGCATTTTATTTATTTCACAAAAGCCACTGATATTACCCAAATATGTGGTTTTAAATATCTCAGGATATTATATAATGTTGAAATATTTTTGTGGACTTGGAAATAATTAAATAACACCCACAATTATTTTCACTATTTATAGGAATAGTTTGGAGCCAAAAATAAAGTAAACAAATGTCAGAAATGTTAAACAGAAAACAGAAATGAAAAAAATAGAAAAACTCTATCAAACGCTCACGTGGCCCAGCCCACTACCCCTCTTGTCGTCTTCCTCCTTTGCGAGTGGGCACCAGGAGGTGGCCGCCGCTTCCTCCGGCGAGGGCATGCACCCGGGTGCCTGCCTGGCCGCCCTGTCATGCTGGCGAGGGAGATAAGCTCCCCTGCAACCCATTCCAAGCGTCTCCCTCTCCCCATTCGATCACCTTCCCTCTCCTCTCTCTGCCGCCATTGGAGCCAAGCTCGAGCTCGAGCTCGTCGTCGTCTCCGGCCACAGCAGGCTTCCCCGAGCGTCCCATCGCCTCCGCCTTGTCGAGCTCGTTGTCTACACTGAAGGAATCGAGCCCCCGAGCCCTGCATCGCCCCATCGCCATCGTTCCCCATCTCCGGCCACCGAGGCTTCGTCGTCGATCCGAACGTCCCCGACCTCCTTCCTCGTCTCCGTTGCCTCCGACAGGACCGCAGTGAGCTGCGGATCGTTTCCCCCCATCTAATCGAGCCCCTCGCGTTCCCTAGCACCGAGTCATCGGACCCGAGCTCCGGCAGCCGCCACGGCTCATTGCCGGTGCCCTCCGGCCACCCTCAGCCCCTCCCTATGCACCTGGTAGATGAGGCCGAGCGAGGGCTACCTCCTGGTGCCCTCAGCTCACGATTTGGCCCCCTGTAGCGTGAACCAGAGCATCTCCGGTGAGCCCTCCGCCGCGGCTAAGGTTGCTGGCGACCACCCTCCGGTGGGGGCCGACGTGGACAGCTCATTAGAGCTTAACCAACCCCCAAGAGCCACTGACACTGGGCCCCAGGGTGGGTCAAACCCCACTTAGCTGCTGGTCAGCGCGGGATTAGTCCCTATGACACTGACCAGTGGGCCCCACTAGTCAGGTTTGACCTGGCCAGCCTCTGTTGACCCAGTGACGTCAGCCTCGCGTAATAAATCAATTGTTGTGATTAAAAATAATTCCAGAAATGTTGAAAACTTTGAAAAATCATAGAAAATAAAATATAAGTCCAAATCTGATAAATAATATATGTAAAACGATCAGAAAAATTCAATGAACACAATGGTTCTACTTTCATGCATGACAAAAAAAGTTATGAAACAACATCAGGTCAAATCAATCAAATGAATTTGATAAATATCCTATTTCAAATAATATTTGAATTTTGAATTCAAATCAGAATCATACTAAGGTGTTGTTATCCACATTAAACCATACTACATTTCATTTCATGCCTAATCATGCATCATATTTTTGCATTTGAATGATATTGATTGCCGCTATTATTTCGGTTTGGAAGGCGTTCTGCTTAAAACCTGGCAGGGAGTTCTCATTAACACATGCAGTGTTCTTACAATAAAACCAAGTTTTCCCCAGCCTTTGGGGTGATTAGGCAAGGCGGCAACAGGAAAACCATGATCTCGAAAGAATTTTGACCCGGGAGGAGTAAAACCTCATTCAATAAAACCAAGTTTTTCCCGAGCCTTTGGATTGTCACGCTGTCAAGTTCCAAACAGGGTCCATCAGCAAATTCTGTTTGGTGATTGGGGTAAAAGAATTCCCTGGATAAAAGGACTGTGGGTTCCATTCCCATGTACACCTCACAAAAAACTTGGAACTCACATAAGTTGCTTATGGAATTAGGGCCCAGGTCTAGAGGATGGAGATTGTAAAAGTGTAGAGCATCTCGGAAGAATTTTGACCCGGGAGGAGTAAAACCTCGCTCAAGATGATCTGTGAAAACTACTAATTCCTCCGTCCCAAAATAAGTGTCTCAACTTTATAATAGCTCTAGTACAAATCTGTACTAAGCTTGAGATAGTTATTTTGGGATGGAGGGGGTACTTCTCCATCACCTGGTTGTGGACCTCCCCAATGGCGGCCCCCCAACCAATCACCTCTTTTGATGACAAGGCCCCTAAAGTCACGTGATGCTAGAGCGCGGTATCAGAAATTTCAGAAGGTTGCCAGTTGCATGAAACAGGTTTTGACATGGTGGTGGATTCAGGAGAAAAGGAGCTCCGGAAGTATACTTGACAGGTTATTAAAACAATAAACAGATTATTTGATGAGCAACGTGCTCAAGAAGGAACTAGTTTGGGTGATTCTAGTTTATAGTGATAGAGCAATCTACAAATTCAAACCGCCTTAACGTGAGTCGGCACCTAAAGGAGAGGCGGCCTATAAAAGCGGGCGGGTTACAATTGAAAAGGATCGAGATGGACCTGGAGGGGGGTGAATAGGTACAGTTCCAAATTTTAATAATTACTTAGCAATTTTAGGCAGAAGTGCGGAATATGAGTGTAGGCTTAATAATTGCTACGACAAGGAGCAAGCTATTTAGAGTGAAGTAAGCCAAGCGGTAAACAATAATCAAATACAAGTACGTAATAAGGGTTAACACAAGTAGAGAGTTAGGGTTAGGAATAACCGAAACTCCAAGAGAGACAAGGATGTATCCTGATGTTCACTTACTTGGAGGGAAGCTACGTCACCGTTAGAGGGGCGGATGTTACCACGAAGGCACACCAACGCCACGAAGGATCACCCTATTCTCCCTTTGAGATAACTCCACGAAGGCGTTTCTCAACCACTAGTGGTAAGCCTTGAGGTGGCTTCCAAACCTTCACAAACTTTCCGGGGGAAATCACAATGGTTTGATTCCTCTTCGAAGACTCCTACCGCCTAGGAGTCTCCAACCTCCAAGAGTAACAAGATCATGGGGATTGCTCAAAACTTGCTCAAATCACAAATCACTTTGGTGGGAAGGAGGAGAAGGAGACGATCTATCTTTTGATTGGAGCAACACTCAAAGGGACTCACAAATGCTCTTGGGATCTAAGATTTGGTGTAGACAAGAGTGAGTGAGAAGAAAGGTGTTCTTGGATGTGTTCTAGCTGTGTTGGACACCCTCTCACGAAGTGGGAGAGGGGTATATATAGTGGGGAGTGTAAAACAACCGTTGGGGACACTTTAAGTCACACAGGGTTCGGACGTCCGTAAGTTTACGGAAGTCCGCGCGTCCGCAAGGGGTCGGACGTCCGACACGGGTCGGTCGTCCGAGAGCTGTAGATATGACTGGAAACACTGTGAGTTGAACAGCGACCGGACGTCCGGAGAAGGCCGGAAATCCGAGTTATTCGACTCAACTTCTTCTGGTGGGAGGTTCCGGATTTCCGAAAGGGGACGGACGTCCGGAGGGAGCCGGAAATCCGAGTTATAGAGCTCACGTTCTTCTGGTGCAGGGCTCTGGATTTCCGAAGCTGGTCGGTCGTCCGGCCCTTGGATGTCCGGAGGGAGCCGAAAATCCGAGTTATATGACTCAAATTCTTCTCGTGGAGAGCTCCGGATTTCCGAAGCCTGTCGGTCGTCCGTCCCTCGGACGTCCGGAGGGAGCCGGAAGTCTGAGGCAATAGACCTGTTTTGAGATAGGAGCAGAGTAGAGAATATGTGGTATTGAGCAGGACAGTGAATATGTGGTATGAGAAAGTTCATCGCAAAACCTGTGATCCCCTCTTAATAGTGTGGTATCCCTATACTCAAGAATAGTAAACTGAAAAGGATAGTCTACATCATCTTTTCTCCATCCCGAGCCTTCTTGACATATAAATCCCAATCTTCTGAGACCACCTTTGGCACATAATTCTCAATCTACTAAAGTACTTGCCATCCTGAGATACACTCAACAAATAGGATTAGTTTCCTATGTATGTGTTGTCATTAACACCAAAAGTCGATTAGGAGCATATCATGCACTTTCAATCTCCCCCTTTTTGGTAGTTGATGACAACATATACATAGGTCTCAATAAGATTTAACATACATTATAGCCTTGGAGATATTTAGTACGGAGCTCCCCCTTAGTATGTGCATGATAAAATGTCGGAGCTCCCTTTTAATGTGTGTATCGAACATATAATGGATCATCATGTAAAGATAATAGATCATCATAGAAAGACAGTAGATCATCATAGAAGTAGTGGAGCAAAACATAATAGCCTATGATGATATCATAGCAATACATAGCAATCACAACATTCATAAGTAGCCATACATGAGTTTATCCATTACATTAAATCTCCAAAGACTAAAAACTACGATACATTACTCCCCCTTTGGCACCAAGTACCAAAAAGGTAGGCACCAACAGCATCAACCATGCTCAGAGCTCATCAGCATCATCATCAGCATCATCCTCATCGTCAGGCAAGCCACTGCCACCAGCCTCGTCAAGGAAATCAGCCCACTCAGGACCAGATGGGAAGCCAAAGTCAGAAGGAGGAGGAGCAGGAGGGCCCTCACCATCACTCACATCAAGAGCGACCGAGTCTCTCAGACGAGCCTTGAGGGCATTCTTGGAGGAGACTAGGCGAGAAACCACATCATGGGTTTGACCACACTGGAAAGAGACGGCCTTAATCATAGCAGAATGTGCCTTGCCAATGAATTTGGCAAAGCGACCGAGAGGAGCGGAGCTAGATGAGGGGGTTGCTGACCGGGCAGCAGTGCGATGAGTGGATGTGGAGGATGGGGTTTTCTTGGGAGCATAGTTGTCCGCCATGTGAGCGGGAATGACCCACTTGCGATGTGTGTGAGTGACAGCAACAGAGAAATCAGCAACATGATTAATAAGAGCCTGGATGAAGGGGGCATGAGGGAAAGCTCGCTTGTATTGAAAACTAGCAAGCCGAATCTCATGCCAGAGAAAGTGAGGCACATTAATTCTGCTCTTGGGGTGCTCGTACAAGTGGGACATGATGTCAATACAGTAGCCACTGCAGGAGCCCTTATCACCTATCTTGGGATAGATGGTGCGGATAATACACTGAAAGATGATAAAGTAAGGTGAATGCCAGATGGATACCTGGTTAAGATCCTTCATGCGTTCATCCGCATCAAGCTCACTGAGTGGTTTGAGGAGATACCCACACGCCTCAATGGACTTAGGTGCATGGTTACGATCATTCCTATGTATTTTGAAGCCGGAGTTGGGGAAACCAAGTGCGGCAAAAAATGTATCTTAAGAAGCTGTGAAGCGAACGTCAGAGGTGATCTAGCTAACAGTGTGGTTTGGAGCAAAGAAGCATGTAGCATAGAACTAGTGAATGGCAGCAGCGTTAAAATCGCGATGAAAAGCCAACGGGGCAGCAAGCCCCGATGCCTCAATAAGCTCAATGGCACCCGCGTATTTCGCCGGGTGCATGCGAATATGCTCAAGATCTATGAAGAGATGAACAGAGAGACCCTTAGGAACTATGACTGTAGTAAAAATGTCCGCGTGGACGTGTGTGCGGAAACGTGAGTCTGTAGAGTCACGTACGACAGAGAATTGATCAATGTCGTGGCGGAAAGTGAGGTATGAGGACTTGGCAAGTGTGGTGAAGTTCGTGACTTCACGACCTAAGGTAGCAGAGGGTTCAAGTGAGATGCGACGAGCTTCACCTGCGGGCTGAGCAGGAGGAGGTGGTGGCATATAGGACGCCCTGCGAGTCCCGGGCTTTGGCATGGACCTCCGATCGGCGGGCTGGTCAGCAAGGTCCTCGGCGACAAGCTCATCCTCGAAGTCAGAGCCATCACCATCAGACGACGAGGGGAGCTGTGGAGACGGAGGACGCTGGACAGTACGTTTAGAGGGACGATGTTGCCCTTCCGAGTCCGACCCCGTGCCAGTAGGGGCACGAGCGGATGAGCCAGCAACGTCCTTTCGGGTGGCGTGCTTAACCTTGGGCATGGTGCACAACAACCTACACGGATGGAAACCCCAAATGAGGAACGAACATGGTCAAACCTTACGAACGAACACGTGGACTTGGGAGAGAGGGAACCAAACACGAGGGGAACGGAGGAGATACCTATAGACGGATCCCGCGGAGGAAGAAGAGGAAGAAGAGAAGGATCTGCGGAGGAGATCAAGCAGATCTTGGGAGTGGCGGCGCGGGCGAGCGCTCCTGGAGCTGGCGGCGGCGGCTGCAGGGGAAAAGGGGGGCGCGTGAGGGCTAGGGCAAAGCCCAGCCCCGCGCCCAGCTATTTATAGGCCCCGATGCGTCGGACGTCCGACAGGCGTCGGACGTCCGGAGAGGATTTTGTCGTCGAACGACCGACACTGGTCGGACGTCCGGAATGAGGTAAGCCGCCGTAAGTCCGGGACACGTCGGAGGACCGAGAGAGAGGAGGAGGCAGAGGCTGATTCTGGAATTTTTGATGATGAGATGATGATTTTTCATGGTTTCTCACAAAGAGCATGAACTTAGTTGCCTACAAGCATTACATATACTACTTGTGGACAGAAGTGGATTTATGCATACTTTGTAAGCTCAAAACACAAAATTATGACCCACTCCCCCTAAATGCATGCCCACATCAAGACACAAACATAATGTGAGTGTGTGTATGTGTGCAAGGTTTCAAGTTATGTTATCAAGCTCCAAGATACCAAGTTCACGCCTAAGTTGACACAACCTAGCTACGCTAAGTAGCTTGGTGAAAATGTCGGCGAGCTGCATGTCGGTACCCACATGTGTAATATCAATGTCACCCTTTTGCACATGGTCTCTCAAGAAATGATACCTAATATCAATATGTTTTGTGGAGGGTGATCAATGGGGTTCTCGGAGATCTTTATGGCACTTTCATTATCACAGAGAAGAGGAACGTGTCGATACGTGATACCATAATCCTTTAGGGTTTGCCTCATCCATAGCAGTTGGGTTGCACAGCTTGCGGCTGCAATATATTCGGCCTCGGTCATGGAGAGAGAAACACAGTTCTGCTTTTTGAGGACCAACTTACCAAGGAGCGTCCAAGAAACTGACATGCACCGGAAGTGGATTTCCGTCCCACTTTGTCACCGGCCCAATCCGCATCGGAGTACCCAATAAGATCGAACTTTGCATCCTTAGGGTACCATAAGCCTAACTTTGGGGTGTGAACAAGGTATCTAAGAATATGCTTAACTGCCGTATGATGGCTTTCCCTAGGGGAAGCTTGAAATCTAGCACATATGCCTACACTTAACATGATGTCCGGTCTAGATGCGCAAAGATAAAGTAACGAACCAATCATGGAGCGGTAAGTAGATGGGTCAAAAGGAATACCGTTGGTGTCTTCAATTAGAACTACATCCGTGGCCATGGGTGTCTTCATTGGTTTAGCATTTGTCATATCAAATTTTTCAAGAATGTCCTTGAGGTACTTAGTTTGAGACAAGAAAATCCCCTCTTGAAATTGTTGTATTTGAAACCCAAGAAAGAACTTCAAGTCCATGTTGAGTGACATCTCAAAGGTCTTGGTCATGGAGGCCGCAAACTTCTTGCATAAATGGATGTTAGGAGAACCAAAAATGATGTCATCTACATAGATTTGGCATAAGATCAAATCACCATTTTCCCTCTTAGTAAAAAGAGTGGGATCGATCACCCCCACCACAAAGCCATCATCGAGTAGGAACTTCTTAAGATGATCGTACCAAGCACGGGGTGCTTGTTTGAGGCCATACAGAGCCTTGTGAAGTTTGTATACATGGTCTTTGTGGTGAGGGTAAACAAACCCAGGTGGTTGTGATACATATACCTCTTCTTGTAGGGGACCGTTAAGAAAATCATTTTTCACATCCATTTGATGCAAAGTAAAACCATTGAAAGCAGCATAGGCCAATAAAATGCGAATGGATTCAAGACGAGCAACAGGGGCGAAAGTCTCACCAAAGTCCAAACCTTCAACTTGGGAGTACCCCTGTGCTACTAACCTTGCCTTGTTGCGTAGGACAGTCCCATTCTCATCTTCCTTGTTCTTGAAAATCCATTTAGTTCCAATGGGATTATGTTCCTCAGTTGGTCGTTCTACCAATGACCATACTTCGTTGCGTGTATAACTGTTTAACTCCTCTTGCATAGCAAGGAGCCAGTCATTGTCACACAATGCATCATGAACCATGTGTGGCACGGTACTAGAGACAAACGAAAAGTAAGCACAAAAGTTTGTTAATTGTTTACGAGTCACTCTACCTTCCGACACGCCGGTGAGGATTTGATCAATATCAACACGACCGGCCACACGTGGCATGATGGAGGTCAGGGTTTCACGAGGTTCGACTTCGTTTCCATCATCAACATCCTCAACATATGGATCACTTATGTGCGGAGGAAGATATTCCTCTTCGCGTTGCACCTGTTGAGGTTCATCATCAAACATACCCATACTTTGGTCTAGCTATTGAAGATCAACTTGTTCTTGAGTGTGATCAGAGTGAGAGACATGTTCTCCCACTTGATCCTCAACAACTGGCATGATATGTGTGCTAGTATCTTGTGGAGGTACGGGCAGTGAACTGTCTTGAGGATGAGAAATACTCTCATCATCTTCATCATCATCATGGGGTCTTTGTTCCATGGGAAGAAGTGCACCTACACCCATGTTCAAGATATCTTGTGAGGAGTCTTGTTCACCTACATCATTTAGATCAACTTGCTCCCCATGGGAGCAGTTAAATTCATCAAACGTCACGTCACAGGTTTCTATAACACATCAAGTGGATTTGTTGTAGACTCTGTAGGCGTGAGAGTTTGATCCATAGCCAACAAAAATCCCTTCAGTTGTTTTGGATTGAAATTTTCCTAACCGTTCCTGTTTGTTGAGGATGAAACACTTGCATCCAAACACACGAAAGTACTTAACATTGGGCTTGTTCCCAGTTAGGAGCTCATATGGAGTCTTCTCCAATATTGATCGAAGGAAGAACCGGTTTGATGCATGACATGCTGTCTTGACGGCCTCAACCCAAAAACTATGTGGTGACTTGTATTCGTCTAACATGGACCTTGCCATTTCCAAAAGTGTCCAGTTCTTCCTCTCTGCCACACCCTTTTGCTGAGGGGTGTAAGGTGCGGAGTACTGATGTTCAATTCCCTCATCACTAAGAAATTCTTCTAGGGTGTAGTTCTTGAACTCAGAGCCATTATCACTTCTTATTGCCTTGATGTCCTTGTCAAACTTCCGCTGGGCTTGTTTGGCAAAATCAATGAAGGTGATCTTCGTCTCGTCCTTGGACTTGAGAAAGAACACCCATGTATATCTTGAGTAATCATCAACAATGACTAGGCCATACTTTTTCCCTCCAAGACTTGCCCATGAAGGAGGCCCAAACAGATCCACATGAAGGAGATCTAACGGCCTCGAAGTGGATACAATGTTCTTGGGTGGATGTTTTGATTGATGTTGTTTCCCAGCTATGCATGCACTGCACACACGATCTTTCTTAAAAGATACATTTGTTAGTCCAAGGATGTGATTGACGTTTAAGAGATTTTGAAGATTTCTCATGCCGACATGGGCGAGCCGGCGATGCCACAACCATCCCATGTCGGCCTTGGCCATTAGACAAGTTGTATGAAAGGTGCTCTCTTTCAAGAAATCAACCGTGTAAAGGTTGCCATCCAACTCTCCAACAAAGGCCACTTCGAGAGTGTCTCTCTTAAATACTTTCACATCCGTTAGTCCAAATAATGTGTCATAACCAATGGAAGCCAATTGGCGAACTGAAAGTAAATGATATTGAAGAGATTGGACAAGCATGACATTTGCAATAGCCATGTCATTAGTGATTGCCACCTTGCCCAACCCAATTACCTGCCCTTTCGACCCTCCACCAAATACAATGCTCATGTATGGTCGAATGGCTTGCATGAAGTCATTGAGCAAGTTACTATCTCCGGTCATATGATTGGTGCATCCACTGTCGATCACCCATTTCGCTCCTCCGGAGAAAACAGCCTGTAACGAATTAAGACTTGGTTTGAGGTACCCATTTCGTCATAGGGCCTTTCACATTAGTTACAAGAGTCTTAGGGACCCAAATAGCATAAAATCGGAATGCATTACGGGGACCAACGAATTTAGCATAAACCTCTCCTTCCTTTGATTTGCGTAGTACATAGGATGGAGTCATGAATTCAGTTGTCTTGTTGTGAGTAGGCGAACCCCTAGTGGCCGACCCACTCACAACCTTACCTTTCTCCTTGTGTCCCTCTCGTACAAATACTTCTTTAAGCGGAGTGGTACACTTGAGAGGAGATGCACTTTTCTTGGCGGTGCTTGGGTTGAACCCAAGCCCTTCCTTGGCAAGGCCACCATTGTGTCGACTTAAGATCTCATTGAGAGTCTTTTGTCCTTGTGCACATGTCATGAGACCTCTGTCTAGCTGTGCCTTTAGCGAACAGTTTTCCTCAAGGATAGATGTCAGTTCACTACTAGAGTTAGTAGTGCAGGTATCAACATTAATAATAGGTGAGGAGTAAGCCTTAGCTAAAGTGTCAAGATAAGTAACCTTGAGTGCCTCAAAGCTCTTTGTAAGAACAGTAAGTTTCTCTTCCTTGTCTTTGAGAGACAAGGATAGACGCTCACAGTCCTTAGAAAGGGAAGCATGAAAGTTCACTAGTCGGTTTTTATCATTTAGTAACTCTTTGCACACAGATTCAGCCTTCTTCAAGGAGGCAAGATCATTAGCATGTTTATCAAGGTTTTCACCTACTTTTGAGCATAATGCATCATTTTGTGCTTCCTCATACAGGACTTTCTGCTCAAGGATTTCATTTCTTTCCTTCTCCTCAGTGACGAGGGTTTCGAGTTCCTTGATGGTATTGGTGTGCTTACTCACCATTTCCATAAGTATGCGAAACATAGTGAGCTTCTTTCCTTTAAGAGAGCACATAAATTTGTTTATTTTAGCAAACATGGGATGATCTAAGTCATTATCCTCATAGTGATCTTCCGCATCAAGATACTCATCAGATGGGGTAGAAGCTAGGCTGAAGGAGTTTAACCGTGGAGTTACCTTAACCTTATCATGGGAGCTTTGGTCTTCCTCATCTCCCATGACAGTCTTTGCCATCAAACACTTGTGAGCGTTGCCCTTGTAGTCTTTCATATAGTTGTAGTGAACAACATCACCACTTTTGTTGACTAGCCTCAAGGTGTTTTGTGTATCCTGAGCTACTCCGGCAACCCCACCAACGTCTTCTGGATCTGATTCTTCTTGTGCAACCATTGCTCTTCCATCTGTCCTCTTGAGCTTGGAGTTCATAGGGTTTGGCAACTTCTTCTTTACAAAGGTCTTTGGAAACCTTGGTTTGTCTTCTCTCTTCTCATAAGGGCAGTCATTGGAGAAGTGGTTGGTTTCCTCACAGTTGTAGCATTTCCTTACCTTCTTCTTTGGGAATCTTCCCTTGAATTTTCCTACACTGAACTTCTTTACAAAGAGAGAAATGTCCTCATAAGATGGGCTTTCATCAGAGTCAACATCATCACCATCTTCGCAGTCATCATCACCCTCTTCTTCTTCACTTTCTTCTTCGTCACATTCATGCTTGGCTTTCAAAGCAAGATTGATCTTTGATGTTGAAGTGCCATGCATGGCAAGGTGCTTTGTTGCATTTGCCTTTGACTCTTCAAATAATTGGAAAGTGGATATGATGCCATCTGGAGTCATTTCTTTGAACCCATGATGCTGCCTCATGTCCCATACCATTTGATGGTGATACGAAGCAAGAGCATGAAGTAACTTTTCCATGAGAAATCTCTTGGTCAGATTGAAACCATCTTGCATCTTGTCACAGTCACATGACTCAATGTCTTCGGCGAGAGTCATGAGCCGTTCTAGCAGTTGCTTGGGAGATTCACCCTTTTCCATACAGAAATTCTGTAATTGCCCCTTGGCAATTTCATATTGAGCAAGCCGAAGAGTGGAGGTACCGGTCTTGGTCCTTATAATGCTATCCCACAGTTCCTTGGCACTTGTGATGTGAATGTAAGGTCTCCGTTGCTTGTCATCCATTCCTTTTCTTATACACATGATCGCAGTGTCATTGAGATGCTTGTCATAAGTTTCTCTGGGAGTGAGGCACCTTGGATCTACAGGATTGTACCCATGCTCGAGGATGTCCAACATCTCATCATTGGCGTACCTAAGATGATCCTGCATACCAACTCTCCACAAGGAAAAATCGAAATTGTCATCAAGCAAGGGAGGTTTTCCTCCAGGATTGTACTTAGGTTTATCAATTTGAGATCTAGCATAAAGCCATGGAACACTTGTTTTGTTCCTTTCCGGAGGTTGTTTGCCAAATGAAGAACCGTGCACATGTGTCCCTGAGGCCCTCGGGCACGTGGTTGTCCCCGTGGTTAGTGATGCCAGTCTTATTTGGACCAAGGCCTCAAGAGAAGCATCATGCTCCTCTTTTTGCTTGGCAAGGGCCCGTTCCTGTAAGTGCATCTAGTGCCCCTTAGTGATTTTGGTGGTTTGAAGACTTATAGGTTAAGTATCTAATGTGTTTATAAGTGTACACAGGATCTATAAGTCATTGAGGAGTTTGAGATATTTGAAGAATATCGACCCCTAAAAATGTATATCTTCAGTTGAAGAAATTGGTCTGAAGCTGAAGAAATGAATCACGAGGAATCTGCGATGAAATTGATATTCCTCATGAAGATATTGATATTGAGAAGATCGGTGGTTCCTGAAGAAAATCATTTTGAAGAAATTGAAGCGTGAAGATTTACGTTTTCTGTTTTACTTTCTTCGCTGATGAATAGGAACACCGTACTGTTAAAGGGGGTCAAAGTAACGTTATGGAATGAATTTCCTCATGATGCTCAACCCAAGCCAAATCCTACCAAAAGCCTCAAGTGAGGAATATGAGTGACATGAGGACTCTCACAGTTGAGGGTCCCGGCCGTTTCGATAGCCACGCCAAGTCACTGGTCTTATCCCCTCCAACGGTCAAATTATTTAAGGGCATTAGTGTCAAATCATGTCGGGATGCTCCCAGGCTATAAATAGCCGCCCCCCACAACCACTAGCTGGTTGGCTGCTCCGTTAGAAACTGACACTTGTCATAAGAGCAACCCAATTCCTCAGAGCCTTCGAGAGTAAATCATCAGTGAGGAAATACACCACCCACCGAAACCACAAACCAAACCTAGTGATTGAGCATCACTGAAGAAGTTGTTCCTGTGTGGGACTGAAGCCTTTTACCTTTGAGGACTGTGCATCCTCCAAACGGTTAGGCGTCATGGTCTAGAGCAATCCAGCAGTCAATTGTGGATCGCCGGGTGACCGAGTTTGTGAGGGTTTGGAAGTCTGCCCTCAAGACTTACCACGAGTGTTGGGCGAGGACTGTGTGTCCTTAGCTCAAGGAGAATACGGTAGGGACTGTGTGTCCCGGGACTGGGTGTCCTTTGGTTTCAATACCAAGCCGCTCCAAACCAGATGTACAACTGTCACAGCAGTTGGAACTGGGTCATCAACAACAGTCTTCACCAAGAATCGGGTTCTAATTCCTCAACTCTTTACTTTCTCTGTATTATGTGTTGATGACTTTCACTGTGACTGTTTGAAGAATTTGCTGAAGACTTTCTCCGAATTTCCTCAACCCCAAATTCTTCACAGTAGTTAATCATCATCTGTATTCTGCGTGCCTGCTTACTGTGCAATCTGTTTTCATAATCTTCACTCTGTAATACTGTTGTTGTGAACGATTGCACGACTGATCCTTAACTGTTTCCGCTGTAAGTTAGTCATCAGTGAGGAATTTCCTCAGTGATGAAATTCTAAAAATCTCCTATTCACCCCCCTCTAGTCGATATAACGCACTTTCAATTGGTATCAGAGCAAGGTACTCCCTTGTTCTGTGTGATTTTGGTTTAACCACCTGGAGTTTTAGTTATATCGAGTGCAGGCATGTTTAAGGTGACTGCAGCATGTCCTCCCTACGAGGGAAAGAACTTTCCCTTCTGGAAGAACAAAATGCAAATGCATCTATAAGCTATAGACAATGATCTCTAGTATATTGTGGAAAATGGTGTCCCCGTCATTTCTGCTAGTGTCACTTCATATCATGTGAAGAAATTCAAGCAACTCGATTCTCAAGCGAAAAACATCATCTGTGGTCATCTGAGCCCTGGCCAGTTTGGAAGAGTAAGTGCCTTAGGCTCTGCAACACTGATCTGGGAGAGACTGTGCAAGGTAAATGAAGGAGTATCAACCCAACGTGACTCTCGTGTTGATATTCTTCGCAATCTCTTCAATCGCTTCAAGAGACATGACAATGAAAGCTGCCAAGACACCTTTGATCGCCTCACTGACATATCAAATGAACTACAAGCACTGGGAGCTCGAGACATCAGTGATCACGAAGTTGTGAAGAAACTGCTGAGATCTTTGGATTCTTCATTTGACACTTTAGTTCTGATGATTCAAGAAAGACCAGACTACAAGATGCTAGATCCTGTTGATATCCTCGAAAGGCTAAATACTCATGAATTCCAGCTAGAAGAAAAGAGAGATCTATATGGACAAAGCTATTTCAGACCACGTGCACTGAAGGCAAGAGCAATTTCCTCATCTGAAGAAGAAGACACAGATGACAGCAGTTGTGACCCTGAAGAATTTGGTCAGGAACTTGCAATGCTTGTGAGGAAATTCCACAGATTTACACGACGAGGCCAGTTCGGTAAATCATCAAGAAGAGACATGAGGAAATCAGAATCTGCATCTGAGGACTACAAGAAACGGACCTGTCACAAGTGCAAGAAATCGGGTCATTACATTGTTGATTGTCCTCGCTAGGGAAAGGAATCAAAGAAGAAGAAATACAAGGATGACAGTGCTGATGACTCAAAGAAGAAGAAGAAATCTTCAAAATCCTCATCTTCAAAGTCCTCCTCACACAAGAAGACTAGCTTCAGAAAGGCTCGGGCACTTATTGGCAAGGAAATGGATTTCGAGGCAGAATCAGAGGAATGTGATGAAGAAGAAGGCTCTGGAGAAGACTCAGAATCCGGACAGGCTAGTCTTGCACTAGCAACCACTTACGTCAGCAAGTCAATCTTCAATCTTGAAGAAAATGATTGCACCATCCATACTGATGAATATGCTGATGACTTCGCTCCAACCTATTGCTTCATGGCGAAAGGTTCAAAGGTATCAAATAATGCCTCCTCCTCTGATTCAAGTGACTGTGAACATGATGATTACAAAAAACCCAGTTACAGTAAACTTGCCATCATTGCCACTAAACAACAAACTGCTCTGGAAAAGCTTCAAAAACTGCTAGACAAAAGTGATGATCTGTTGAATGATGAAATGAATCTTAATCAAATCCTCGCTGATGACATGAAAAATCTTCAGTCTAGATTTGATATTCTTCAGGATCATTATGATACACTCCTCACTGATCATGAGAAGCTTTCCTACGAATTTCTTCAAAGGAAGCTTGATCTTGAGAAGCTGAGGATGTCTTATGATGATCTTCGTATGGAAAATGATTCATTACTAACTCAACAGATTAGCGCTAGTCAAGTTGAATTTATTCCTCCATGTCTTAAATGCATTGAACGTGAAACTGCAAATTCCTCACCAGAATCATCAAATGCTACAAATTCTTCAATTGCACCGGCTGTGTCTATTTCCTCACTTGAGGAAAACACAAATGTTACTGATGAAAATGCAGGGTTGAAGGAATTGTATGTGACAGGCATGTACAAAAGCCTCAAAGGACACCAAATCCTTTGTGATGTGCTCAAAAAGCAGATCTTGAACAGGAACCCAAGGAAAGAAGGAATTGCCTTTGAGAGAAAACTAAATGCTGATGGATCTTATTGGAAACCTGAGCAGTATCCCAAAACCTCATGGGTTGCTGCTACTGGGCCTCCTTTTGATCCATCTAATCTAACTGGCTTCTCATGTGAATTATCCTATTCCTCGGATGAGTCATTTGATTCCAACTATAAACTGTTCAAAAATCAATCTGGTGAAGTATTTGCTCGATATGTTGGAACTAACTGCAGGAATGGCCCTCCTGTGAGGAAAATCTGGGTTCCCAAAAGTTGTCTTGAAAATCTTCAAGTGAATGTTCTCATGACATCACCTCTGAAGAATCTGAACCCCAGATCAAATTCCTCAGGAGGACCAAAGTCTTCAAGAGGATCAAAATCCTCAACTGGTCAAAACTATGCTCGTACCCGTTCTTATGCGTCTAACATGCAGGAAAACTACAAGGAATATGATAGTGAGCGCTACTCCTCAAATCATTATGTTCATAAATCCTCAAACCAGTTCTTTGCATACTCATATGAGTACTTTAACCCCCCTACTGTTAAGAGAAGTGCATTAGCTTCAATGCCACCTTTCTCATATGGTGCTCGCAGGATGATGAACGCTTTGCCACCCCTTCAGATGTGGGTGGTGAAGAAATCAAACTAATCACTTCTGCAGGACAGGTCTCCAGATGAAAATCATCATTTGAAGAATTTGCTGGAGACCTGAGGAAATGCTTGATAGGACGCAAGCTAATGATTGATGAAATAGAAATATTTCACACGTCCTTATATTTCTGTTATGATGAAATCACTGAACTGATGAAATTAGTATCATATTCTTCAAATCTGAAGCATATGAGATGGTAAGCTGTACTAATTCATCTACAGGATGACAAACCCAAAAATACTGAGTGGGTTCTCGATAGCGGCTGCACACATCACATGACTGGTGATAAAAGCCTACTAATGAATATGCCACTAACTCCATCACCTCTGAAGCAAATCACATATGCTGATAAAGGTAAAAGCAAGGTATTGGGACTTGGCAAAGTAGCTATTTCCAAGGATAGGCATATGGACAAAGTGATGCTTGTTGAATCTCTTGGTTTTAACCTCATGTCAGTCTCGATGCTTTGTGATCTTGATATGATTGTTATCTTTGGTAGATATAGATGTGTAGTCATCATGGAATCTGACAGATCCAAAGTCTTTGAAGGTGTAAGAAGAGGGGATTTGTACATTGTTGACTTCTCTACAGGTCCTCAACCAGCCACTTGCTTACTAGCAAAAACCTCAAAAGGATGGTTGTGGCACCGAAGACTGGGTCATGCAGGCATGAGGAATTTGCACACACTTGCAAAGAAGAAGCATGTCATTGGCATCGAATCAGTCAAATTCCTCAAGGATCATCTCTGCGGTGCTTGTGAATCTGGGAAAATGACCAGATCCAAGCATCCCTCCAAAACCATCATGACCACTACACGTCCATTTGAATTGCTTCATATGGATTTATTTGGACCTACACACTATGCAACACTAACCAATGCAGCATCTCTATATGGCTTTGTCATAGTTGATGATTATTCCAGATACACTTGGATGCATATTATAGTGTATAAAACTGAAGTGCGGGAAATCTTCAAACGATTTTCTTCAAGGGCCTCGACGAACTTCGGCATCAAGATCAAACATATCAGGAGTGATAATGGAACCGAGTTCAAAAACACTGGTCTTGATGATTATCTTGATGAAATTGGTATTACTCACGAATTGTCTGCTCCTTATACTCCTCAGCAGAATGGTGTCGTCGAAAGAAAGAACAGGACTCTGGTTGAGATGGCAAGAACTATGCTTGAAGAATATCAGACTCCTCATCGCTTCTGGCCTGAAGCAATCAATACTGCATGCCATATCATCAACAGGGTATATCTTCACAAATTCCTCAAGAAAACCTCATATGAACTCCTCACTGACAAGAAACCCAATGTAAGTTATTTCAAAGTCTTCGGTGCAAAATGCTGGATTAGAGATCCTCATCATAGCTCAAAATTTGCACCTAAGGCACATGAAGGTTTTATGCTCGGTTATGGAAAGGACTCGCACACCTACAGAGTCTTCAACAACTATCACAACAAAGTTGTTGAGACTGTAGATGTGCGGTTCGATGAAACTAATGGCTCGCAAAGAGAGCAATTGCCTTCTGATCCAGATAAGCTGTCTCCTGAAGAAGCAATAAAGCTTAAGCCTACTGAAGACATTGTCCCCACTGAGGAAATTGACGAAGAAACGATCCCCATCGCTGATGAAAGCCAGGAAGATGCTCCTGAGGAAATTGCAACAGCACCACTTCCTCAGCCCAGACAAAATCCTCAACCAGCTCATCCGAGGATTGCAAATGAAGTAGAACTTGAAAAAATCCTCAACGACATCAACGCGCCAGGTCCTCTCACTCGCTCAAAAGCTTCACACTTAGTTAACTTTTGTGGGCATTTTTCTTTTGTATCCATCACAGAACCCTCAAAAGTAGCTGAGGCTTTTCTGGAACCGGAGTGGATCCAAGCCATGCAAGACGAACTTCTTCAATTCAAGCTGAATGACGTATGGGAGCTAGTCAAACGACCAGATCCTCGCAAGCATAACATCATCGGCACCAAGTGGATTTTCCAAAACAAGCAAGATGAGGACGGTCAAGTGGTGAGGAACAAGGCACGACTTGTAGCCCAAGGCTACACCCAGGTTGAAGGAATAGATTTCGATGAAACTTTTGCACCTGTTGCTAGACTTGAAGCTATTCGAATTCTACTTGCTTATGCTAATCATCATAACATCATCTTATATCAAATGGATGTGAAAAGTGCATTCCTCAATGGTAAGCTTGAGGAAGAAGTATATGTTGCTCAGCCCCCAGGTTTTGAGGATCCAAAGAATCCAGACAAAGTCTTCAGACTCAAAAAGGCTTTGTATGGCCTCAAGCAAGCCCCTCGGGCATGGTATGATACATTGAAGGAATTCCTCATGAAGAAAGGCTTCAAACCTGGTTCACTCGATCCAACTCTTTTCACAAAATCTTATGATAATGAGTTGTTTGTATGTCAAATATATGTTGATGACATCATATTTGGTTGTACTGACAAAAGATACAGTGATGAATTTGCCTATATGATGAGTGAAGAATATCAGATGTCCATGATGGGGGAGCTGAAATTCTTCTTAGGTCTTCAAATTCGTCAACAAAACAATGGAATCTTCATATCACAGGAGAAATACCTCAAGGATGTTCTGAGGAAATTCGACATGCATGAATGCAAAGGTGCCAAGACTCCAATGCCTACCAACGGTCACCTCGGCACTGATGAAAATGGTAAAGATTTCGATCAGCAGGTACACCGTTCTATGATTGGCTCTTTATTGTATCTATGTGCATCTAGGCCAGATATAATGCTTAGTGTTTGCATGTGTGCACGTTTTCAAGCAAAACCGAAGGAATCACACCATAAGGCTATGAAACATATTCTTCGATACTTAGCTCACACACCAACACTAGGATTGTGGTATCCCAAGGGCTCCAATCTTCATCTGATAGGGTATTCTGATTCAGACTATGCTGGTGACCGTGTGGATCGCAAGTCAACATCTGTCACATGCCATTTCCTCGGAAGATCACTAGTTTGCTGGTCCTCAAAGAAGCAGAACTGTGTATCACTCTCCACTGCCGAAGCTGAGTACATTGCTGCTGGTTCTTGCTGTGCTCAATTGCTATGGATGAAGCAAACCCTCAAGGACTACGGCATCAACATGAAGAATGTGCCTCTCTACTGTGACAATGAGAGTGCTATCAAGATTGCCTACAACCCAGTGCAGCACTCGAAGACCAAGCACATCCAGATTCGTCATCATTTTCTTCGGGACCATGTCCTCAAGGGCAATATCCTCATCGACCATGTGAAGACTGATGATCAACTGGCTGATATCTTCACTAAGCCCTTGGATGAGAAAAGGTTTTTGCAAGTTGCGGTGTAAGCTAAATATCTTAGAGTCTTCAAATGTTTTGTAAAAACATGCACACATCCTAACACTTATGCAAAGTTGATGACTTAGATGTGCAACACATGATGAAACGATTTTCTTCAACCAATGAAGAAAGTCACTCTGAATGTGAAGAAATTAACGAAGAAATTGATTCTCAGGGCCCTACGACAATTGTACGCGGCGTCTGTAATCAACATTCTTATATGGTGGGTAACGCCACCACCCAATGTGAAATTCCTCAAGTTGATTTTCTTCAAATGGTCAATTTCCTCACAATGCATTTTTCTTCAAAACAGCTGTTCTTCATTGTGATGATCTATTACAAAATCTTCAAAAATACTTGATGACTTTTATTTGCATAGGTAGACTGTGATTTCGAGTCCTCAACAGCATTCACTTATTGCTATTTCTTCAAGTTGATGTTTCTGCTAAGTGAATGTGATCGGACCCTACCTTCCCTCTATGCTATACTTATCCAGTCTATTCAATTCTTCATATGCGTTCTGCTTGAAACTTTGTTCAAAATCCTCACTGCATCCTTGTCAGCTGATGATTTTGTAACGAAAATCCTCAAATCTTCAAAAATTGTTTTCTTTAAAAAGAACAGTAACTGAACTCCACTTCCCATGATCGGATAACCACGATCTCCACTATCTCCACCGCATCGTACGGGAGCTACACGTGTCCTGCGGAGACGTAGAGGCAAGGGCTATTCGGTCCGAAACTTTCGCGCCAAACAGTAACTTTCGGGCTATAAATAGGTCCTTATCCCCCTCGGTATCTTCTTCTTCGCCTCATCGCTCTCCTGCCATCACACTCTCCATCGAACCCTAGCGCCACCGCTGGTTGTCTTGTCGTCGGCAAGGAAGAGCTTCACTGCCTCAACCTTTTCGCCGCCAGGATCACGCCGGAGTCGGAACATCTATGTCCGTCGCCGCCGTAGACGTCCTCTGCTGCCAAGTTAGGGTGCATTGGACACTTGACCAAAGAGCCTCTCCAACACCACCTTTTGTGTTCTTCGCTCGCACCTTCTAGGGTAAATATACTCCATTTTTACAGCAGCTCAAATCTGAAATTTTACCTCTCCCATGTGAAATATGTTTTTCCTCAAGATACGATGCGCACATGATTCCTCAAACACTATCCATCACCACAATCATTGATGAACTAGCTAAGCATCTAAGATTTTCACGAGATTCCTCAATTGTGCGAATTTTCGGATCTGTACAACTCTGGAACCCAAGAACAGTATGCTTAAGCAAATTCATCAACCACTGGTTATATTCCTCAAACTGTCAAACTTTTTCATTTTCTTCAAATCTGAGAACGCATATGACCTCTCCAAATTCCTCGCAACTATACTCTGTTCACAGGTACACACATGTCAGTTGATGAATCTCTTGGTTCTCATCACATTAACTCATTTGTAGCGTTTCTGGAAGAAACTCTTCAAGGCTCATCAGAATCTTCAAGAGTTCAAAATCATCAGCAAATTCCTCGTCTGAAGAAAATGGAGGAAGAAAGGAAACAGAAGGGAGGAAAGAAACTGGAGCAGAACACAGTTGTTGATATTCCTGATGACATATACATGGACTATTGCACGCGTGATGAAGAACCTGAGACAATGGCTAAAAGAAAGATTAGGCTGCAGAAAATTGAACGCAGATGGGCAAAGGAGTGGAAGGAGTACAGGTTTGTGACCCCAAAATATGCGAAGAAATTCGCTTTGAAGCCTCCTGGCAGAAGGGCTCCACTTGAGGATCATCAAGTAGCTCATCCCTCAAGTCTTATGACACTTGATGACTACCCAGATGAAAAAGAAAGGCATCTGGCCAAGCTCAAGAAGCAAGCCGAAACAGCAGTGAAGAAATTTAATGAATCCTCAGCTGCTGCCTCTGGTGCTGCTCATTCCTCAGTAGCAGAAACTTCAGGCTCAGAGATTCCTCAAAAGCAGTCTGCGCCATCAAAACCAAAGGCTCCAAAGCCTCAAGAGAAGTCTGGACAGGCTTCTGTCACAAAACCCTCAGCTCCAAAACCCTCAACTCCAAAACCCTCGGTTCCAAAACCGTCAACACCAAAACCATCAGCGCCAAAACCCTCAGCACCCATCTCATCTACACCAAAGTCCTCAGCTCCACCTCCAAAACCAGTACAGAAGAAAGTCGTGAAGCCTACGACTGCCAACTCCAGCTCCTCACTCCCAGCTGCAACTAGCTCGGAGACAAAGTCTTCAACACCCCTTGTGAAGACTTTGGCAACTACTCAACCTGCATCTCTGCCCAGCCCCAGCAAAATCATCACAGTCCCGTCTGCATCAGAGGGAAGTGATGAGTATGATGATGAAACCCTGGAAGCCATCATCAGGAACAAGCAAGAAAGGGTAGCACAAGCATCAGGCAGTGCTATTCCTCTGGCCATGGACCCCAAGGTCCTCCTCGACTTCATCAATGTATGGTATGAAGACCCAAACACACCCATTGATGATTTGAAACTTCCTCCTCGTGTCAGCCACATGGTAGCCACCTTCATAAACGAAGCCAAGTGGAAGGAACAGAAGGCCAAGCAGGCAAAGATTGCAAAGGCCAAAAAGGAGAAATTCCTCAGGCAAAATGTCCTCAAGCTGACGCCTGAAGCACTGGTGTCAACCCAGGCAGAGCTGCAAGTTTTGACAGACAAGTGTGAGAAACTGTCAGACCGCAAAAGCATCAAACGAAATTTCATCAAGCTAGCCACTAGTGTTGTTGATGACTACAACAAACGTCACCCACCACCAGCACCAACTCCTCAGCCCCTGGTTGAGCAGCTAGAAGATGCATCTCCTGATGAGGAGGAAATTCCTCAAGGTGAGGAACAACACCAAGAGCACCGTGCTGATGAGCCGGCCATTGAAGAAATCATCATCGAGACCGCTCCTGATGAAACTGCAACCCCTGATGCAACTGCTCCTGATCCAGCTGTTTCACCAAAGCAGGCTGATGACTCTCTTCCAGCTGGTTCCTCACTACCAGCTGAAGAATCTGTAGAGAAAACACCTTCACCAAAAGCTTCAAAGGTGAAGAAGTTAATCCCGTCTGCATCAGACGTGAAAAAGACAAGAGCTGCTGAGAAGGAAGCGAAGAAGAGAAAAGCTTCCTCAGCAGAAGAAAAGATTGAGGCAAAACGCCTCAAGGAAACTGAAGAATCTGCCCCTCTGGACCCGGTGCCTCTAAATGTTGCACCTTCATATGAAATGGTCGACATTGGTGACCAAACTACAAGCGCGGATGAGGAAATGAAGGATGCTGCCTCTGAGGAGCATACTGATGAGGAAATCCAGATTGATGAAAGTCCTCAACCTCATGTTCCTCAGACAGAGACTACTCAAGCTTCAGCTGCAGCAGCTGATGAATCTGCTTCTGCCACAAAGTCAGCTGATGAAAACCAAGCTGAAGAAAATGTCCAGTCTGAGCAGGCTCCTCCCACTGAACAGGCTGACCAAACTCCTCAAGCTGAGAAGGAAGAAGAAATTCCTCAGCCTGAAGCTCAGCCAGAGCAAGAAATACCAGCTGATGAAATTCCTCAACCTGAGGAAACTGCTGAAGAAAATGTTCCCGCCCCTCACAATGACTTCATTGTGCTCAACCCCGAGACTGCCATGGTTGTTTCCCCTCCCATTCCTCAGCACAATATCAAGCCAGTTCAGCGCCAGCCATTCTCGAAACGGCCAAAGTTTTAGAAAGAAAATTTCTTTGAGGAACGCATGTATTTCATCGGAGAGAATCCCTATGACAAGCCTCAAATGAGACATCTGAAGTTTTGGACAAGGACTCAGATGAACTACTATGCTTCTGTGCTCTGTGGACGCAACAAGATATTCCAGCACAGGCACATTCCTCATGATGAACTTGAAGAAATTCCCTGCATGGAACCAGTCCTCAGTGTACTCCATGATGCAGGTTTGCTCCCTATGTGCTCAGACATATCAGATTGGAATAGTGAGCTTATTCTTCAGTTCTATGCAACTCTGCACATCTCGGGCAATGCTGGTGACATCAACACTTGGGTGTTCGACTGAATGACCCAAAACACTCACTACAAGGCTCCAGCGTCTGAACTCCTCAGAGAACTGCCCGTACCAATTCTTTCAGACGGGGCAGTGAAGCTTTATGGTGAGCGTGAGCTGCCAAATGGAATGATGGAAGTCCTCATGAAGCCTTTGGCTGCAGGAAAACCCTCAAGAACCACATTCCTCGTCCATGAGCTCAAGTACACACCCCGGTCTGTCTACCGCATTCTCTGCAGTGTGCTCGCGCCAATCAAAGGCCATGACGATGAAGAAGATGTTGTCGACCTCATGAAGAATATCCTCTTCAACATCATTCACGGTATCCCCATGAATATCCATGATTTCTTCTTGAGGACTTTGGCTGACAATGCAATGTGCCCCTATGATCACAAAATTTATGCACCATGGATCATGAGATTCCTCAGGACAAGAACAGGCATCAACTTCCACGCAGATTTCCAGAACCATGTTGGTTATATGCCTCCTATCTGGGTCAACAAGAAGACTTTCGAGCCCATTGAGGGAAAAGGAAAGTCTGTGATTGATGAAGGCAGCAGGCCTCTTGATGGTCAGTTTAAAGAGCAAGACGCATATTCTTCATGGGACGATACTGAGACTCGTCCACCCAGCCCTGTTCCTCCTCGCGTGCTAAACACCAGAGAGCTTCTCCTCAGTCTTCATCAGAAGGTAGATCACAACCACAAATGGGTCAAACGCCAGTTTGGTGCCATTGTGAAAACCCTCACTGAGACCCAGAACTCTGTGAAACTTAATCATCACTATCTGCATGAGGTTTTCGATCGCACCTGGGCTACTCTTGCACATCTAAAGACCCAGACTGAGCTTGAAGAAATGAACTTTGAGCAAGACTTTGAGTGGTCGTGGCCTCCCAAGAAGAAGTTCAGGCCCATTCCAGTGCCAGATCTTGAAGACAGCTCCTTCTCGTCATTCCGCACTGCCGAATCTGATGAGGAACAACTCGACACCGCAACAGGCCCAAGGAAGAAGACTACACCCAAGAAGCGCCAAGGATCTTCATCAACCGCAAAGAAATGAAGTCTTCACGGGCGTTAGTCCTCAGTTTGTCCCTTTTTGCCAAATGAAGAACCGTGCACATGTGGCCCTGAGGCCCTCGGGGACGTGGCTGTCCCCATGGTTAGTGATGCCAGTCTTATTTGGACCAAGGCCTCAAGAGAAGCATCATGCTCCTCTTTTTGCTTGGCAAGGGCCCGTTCCTGTAAGTGCATCTAGTGCCCCTTAGTGATTTTGGTGGTTTGAAGACTTATAGGTTAAGTATCTAATGTGTTTATAAGTGTACATAGGATCTATAAGTCATTGAGGAGTTTGAGATATTTGAAGAATATCGACCCCTAAAAATGTATATCTTCAGTTGAAGAAATTGGTCTGAAGCTGAAGAAATGAATCACGAGGAATCTGCTATGAAATTGATATTCCTCATGAAGATATTGATATTGAGAAGATCGGTGGTTCCTGAAGAAAATCATTTTGAAGAAATTGAAGCGTGAAGATTTACGTTTTCTGTTTTACTTTCTTCGCATTTGATGAATAGGAACACCGTACTGTTAAAGGGGGTCAAAGTAACGCTATGGAATGAATTTCCTCATGATGCTCAACCCAAGCCAAATCCTACCAAAAGCCTCAAGTGAGGAATATGAGTGACATGAGGACTCTCACAGTTGAGGGTCCCGGCCGTTTCGATAGCCACGCCAAGTCACTGGTCTTATCCCCTCCAACGGTCATATTATTTAAGGGCATTAGTGTCAAATCATGTCGGGATGCTCCCAGGCTATAAATAGCCGCCCCCCACAACCACTAGCTGGTTGGCTGCTCCGTTAGAAACTGACACTTGTCATAAGAGCAACCCAATTCCTCAGGGCCTTCGAGAGTAAATCATCAGTGAGGAAATACACCACCCACCGAAACCACAAACCAAACCTAGTGATTGAGCATCACTGAAGAAGTTGTTCCTGTGTGGGACTGAAGCCTTTTACCTTTGAGGACTGTGCATCCTCCAAACGGTTAGGCGTCATGGTCTAGAGCAATCGAGCAGTCAATTGTGGATCGCCGGGTGACCGAGTTTGTGAGGGTTTGGAAGTCTGCCCTCAAGACTTACCATGAGTGTTGGGCGAGGACTGTGTGTCCTTAGCTCAAGGAGAATACGGTAGGGACTGTGTGTCCCGGGACTGGGTGTCCTTTGGTTTCAATACCAAGCCGCTCCAAACCAGATGTACAACTGTCACAGCAGTTGGAACTGGGTCATCAACAACAGTCTTCACCAAGAATCGGGTTCTAATTCCTCAACTCTTTACTTTCTCTGTATTATGTGTTGATGACTTTCACTGTGACTGTTTGAAGAATTTGCTGAAGACTTTCTCCGAATTTCCTCAACCCCAAATTCTTCACAATAGTTAATCATCATCTGTATTCTGCGTGCCTGCTTACTGTGCAATCTGTTTTCATAATCTTCACTCTGTAATACTGCTGTTGTGAACGATTGCACGACTGATCCTTAACTGTTTCCGCTGTAAGTTAGTCATCAGTGAGGAATTTCCTCAAAAGGAATTTCCTCGGTGATGAAATTCTAAAAATCTCCTATTCACCCCTCCCCCCTCTAGTCGATATAACGCACTTTCAGTTCCAGGTCCTCAGAGGTGAAAGACTTGACTTCCGTGGAAGTCTCGTCCCTCTGCACTGGAGCTACCGTAGCTGGAATCCCGACCATATCGCTCTAGGGCAGTTAAGCCACAAGAATAGAGCACGAGGCTCTGATACCAATTGAAAAGGATCGAGATGGACCTAGAGGGGGGTGAATAGGTACAGTTCCAAATTTTAATAATTACTTAGCAATTTTAGGCAGAAGTGCGGAATATGAGTGTAGGCTTAATAATTGCTACGACAAGGAGTAAGCTATTTAGAGTGATGTAAGGCAAGCGGTAAACAATAATCAAATACAAGTACGTAATAAGGGTTAACACAAGTAGAGAGTTAGGGTTAGGAATAACCGAAACTCCAAGAGAGACAAGGATGTATCCCGATGTTCACTTCCTTGGAGGGAAGCTACGTCACTGTTAGAGGGGCGGATGTTACCACGAAGGCACACCAACACCACGAAGGCTCACCCTATTCTCCCTTTGAGATAACTCCACGAAGGCGTTTCTCAACCACTAGTGGTAAGCCTTGAGGTGGCTTCCAAACCTTAACAAACTTTCCCGAGGAAATCACAATGGTTTGATTCCTCTTCGAAGACTCCTACCGCCTAGGAGTCTCCAACCTCCAAGAGTAACAAGATCACGGGGATTGCTCAAAACTTGCTCAAATCACAAATCACTTTGGTGGGAAGGAGGAGAAGGAGACGATCTATCTTTTGATTGGAACAACACTCAAAGGGACTCACAAATGCTCTTGGGATCTAAGATTTGGTGTAGACAAGAGTGAGTGAGAAGAAAGGTGTTCTTGGATGTGTTCTAGCTGTGTTGGACACCCTCTCACGAAGTGGGAGAGGGGTATATATAGTGGGGAGTGTAAAACAACCGTTGGGGACACTTTAAGTCACACAGGGTTCGGACGTCCGGTAGTTTACGGAAGTCAGCGCGTCCGCAAGGGGTCGGACGTCCGACAGGGGTCGGTCGTCCGAGAGCTGTAGATATGACTGGAAACACTGTGAGTTGAACAGCGACCGGACGTCCAGAGAAGGCCAGAAATCCGAGTTATTCGACTCAACTTCTTCTGGTGGGAGGTTCCGGATTTCCGAAAGGGGACGGACGTCCGGCCCTCGGACGTCTGGAGGGAGCCGGAAATCCGAGTTATAGAGCTCACGTTCTTTTGGTGCAGGGCTCCGGATTTCCGAAGCTGGTCGGTCGTCCGGCCCTCGGATGTCTGGAGGGAGCCGGAAATCCGAGTTATATGACTCAAATTCTTCTGGTGGAGAGCTCCGGATTTCCGAAGCCTGTCGGTCGTCCGACCCTCGGACGTCGGAGGGAGCCGGAAGTCTGAGGCAATAGACCTGTTTTGAGATAGGAGCAGAGTAGAGAATATGTGGTATTGAGCAGGATAGTGAAGATGTGGTATGAGCAAGTTCATCGCAAAACCTGTGATCCCCTCTTAATAGTGCGGTATCCCTATACTCAAGAATAGTAAACTCAAAAGGATAGTCTACATCATCTTTTCTCCATCCCGAGCCTTCTTGACATATAAATCCCGATCTTCTCAGACCACCTTTGGCACATAATTCTCAATCTACTAAAGTACTTGCCATCCTGAGATACACTCAACAAATAGGATTAGTTTCCTATGTATGTGTTGTCATTAACACCAAAAGTCGATTAGGGGCATATCATGCACTTTCAACAATCATATCAAAGAAGCCGGCATAAAGTAAAAGGCGGCTTACAAATGGACAATGATTTTAGGTTTTCTACTAACTGTGGGACAAACATGTTTATACCGAAGTGTCTAAAAATACGGATCTACAAATGATTCAGAAAAGGAAATATTCATTAACCATAAAAGACAGTGAGGTGTAGAAGCAATAGTAATTTTACTTGCAGATCTCACAAGGCATCTAGGGAGTATTATACATGAAACAGGGTCACTACATCTACCGTTATCTCTTGGTGGAAGTGGTTCATTGGATAATCAAGTAGGTTGACAATGGTGATCAACACGGGAAGAACTCCGACGAACTCCATAAACTGTGATGGATTAACACACAGATCTGAGGAGAAGAAAGGGACTTGTCGGATGATGCTGACAGAGGGGGAGAAAATTCGGTGTGCTGAGGTGAAGCCGCGCGATGTGGCGGTCCTGGATGTGGCCAGCCGACGATGGAAGAATGGCGGCGGCGCGGCGGTGAAAAGTTCAAGCTCGAGCAACAAGAAGAAGTGAGGGAGCAAGGTAAAAATGAAAGGGGCCCTCGCGAGTATTTAAAGGCCAGGCGCCGAAGTGTAAATGGCAGGCGTGGGAATCAAGGAGGCGTAGTAAATTTCGAAGCCAGGGCGCCTCGATTTTTGGGCTAAATGGATAAGTGCAAAGAGTTGTTACGATGACATTATTGAGTCCCTAAAATTAGGGGGCGGGTGACGTCATTGGTGAACAGAGCAAGGACTTATAAAGATCTTTGAAGTTTCACGAAGCCGACATTTCTACCTCAGGGGAGACAAGACATGAATTACAGACAAGCTAACAAGATTAAGGTAAAGGATATTGACATGAATAAATTGAAGTCAATCTGGGGCCTAATGTTGGGGATATCACCCCGTTGTATAACCCACCCTATGGGGCCGGGCCATAATTATGGTGGCTTAAGATTGTACCCAAGATGGGCCTAGACATACAAGGCCAAAGGTGCAAGGCGGTTTGTTCCTGTAAGTCGCCTGGCGGCTCTCTACTACGAAGGTGGCGGGTCAAGGCCCATGAGGTAGAAGATAGGCAGAAGATAACCTTGCTTGAAAGACAAGGCGAGTTAAAGATGTTTCGGGCTACGAATCATAGCACAACCCGGTCTCTTGTAAAACCGAGGGTCTCGACCTGTATATAAAGGCAAGCCCCTGGGGCTTGTATTGTTAAGTTACGATCTATCGAGAGCTAGGCCAGGCGAATCCGCACCCTTGTAATCGATTTCACCATCAATACACACAAAGTAGGACGTAGGCTTTTACCTTCATCGGATAGGCTGAATCTGGGTAAACTCGTCTCTCGTTCCCGATTAACCCCTTTGAGTCGCCACATAGTTGCGATGACCTCATCACTAAGTCCTTTCACGAGGACATCTGCCGTGACAAAACCACGACACCGACAAAACTCCGCTCTGTGAGCGATGCGGTAGAGAGCAGTACTGCAATCCCCATTTTCCTCAACTTCGTTGCCGCCGGTTTGGTCCCCTCTTTTCAAACTTCTTCATGGCGGCATTGGAACATTTTTGCCTCAACCTACTCCACCTTCACCCAAACGTCGTGTTTGTTCTCTCGATTTTCTCCCACTTGTGCGAGGGCTTTGTAAGTGTAAGGCCGCCCTTGGAGCTCTTCCGTCATTTCTTCTCCATGCGCCGAAATCCTAACCATCAGACCTCTGGTTGTGTGTCCTTCCACCTCGTGGGGGAAAAGGCCAAAGTTGATTTCATCCCCATGTATCTCCATGATTTATTAGACAAGTGGCGCCAAAATTGAATGCTTGTCGACGCCCAACAGGAGTCCACTTGGTTGTATTCTCGGCTACTCGAGCAGAGGAGAGCGGTGGGCGGGCGAGCCGTCGTGGCGGAGATGCCTTTTCTCCGGTGCTTAGGCGCATCAAACACCTCGTAAAAGCAAACCTTGATGGGCGGATAGTGGTCCCTAGTTTTTTCCCGGACGAGGGTAGCCCCTGACGAGATTAAAAGCTCCCATTGTGGTTGCACCAAGGACCTTGAACCCGAGGCGTCTTCACTTGTTCGTCATTGAAGACCAGAAGCTCAAGTGAATTAAGACAAGAAGCTCAAGTGAATTGTGAAGATCTTGTTTCACGTCAAAAGCGCTACGGGTCTTCCTCTTTCTGCGAGCATGTGAGGCCATTCTAGCTACATTGACGGAGTGTGACACATGGGGTGTCATACCCAAAGGTACCAAAAATGTTGGCCACTAAAACCCCTTTTGGATCTGTTGGGGCCGTTGTAGCCTGGCCCCGTTGGGATCATAGAGGAAAGTGACGACAAGGAAGGTGAAGGCGACACCCAAGGTTCTTCTCAGCTTAGCCTGTGCCATAGTTTTCTTTACTTGACAGCCCCATTTTAGAGCAACTGTTGGAACAGCGATGCTCTATTCTAGGGTAGCTATTGGAGGAAAGGAAAATTGATGCCCTAAAACCCACTTTTTGGTGCCTTAAAATTGTTTTTTAATGCTCCATTTCAGGGCAGTTGTTGGAGATGTTCTCAACTCTTACTAGCACCATCCGGGTTTATTTTGTATTTTGGTAAGCCCCAGGACAAAAAAAAAATCAATAAAACACAAAGAACCTTTGCGTTTCTTTTCAATAGAAAGGTAGAAATTCAGTTACAATCCTCCTAGAAAGTATGGGGTTTAGGGTTCCCATATTCCCAAATTATGGAAGTTCAAAATTTCCAAAGTTCAACATTTTGTTAGTTTGCAAACAATGAACATGTGAATTCTAAAAGGTGAGTGCTATATTTCCAACCAAGAGTAATTCAAATAGTTGTCACAAACTTGCTTGTGAGAAGTAGACTCGGACCATGCCGGAAGCAAAAGCAATTTGGGGTAAAAGCTCTCAAACTTCGGCAAGCCAAAACGGCATTGTCCATCAGCAAATGAGGAAGCAAAACATGGCTGCCTTTTTGCACTGGACCATATTCAGCATGTAAAATTTTGTACTTAAATCTTCTTAGAGATTTCATTACGGGCCTACATACGGAGCAAAATGAGCGAAACTTTACCCTCTAAAGTATATCTACATACATCCATATATAGTCCATAGTGGAATCTCTAAAAAGAATTATACTTTCTCTGTCCCAACATAAGTGACGCAAATTTAGTACTACGTACTAACTTAGTACAAGTTATGTACTACAGCTGCGACACTTATTTTGGGACGGAGGGAGTATTTAGGAACAGAGGAAATAGGTAAAATATTAGTTTCTTTTCCAACATCGCATTCCTTCTTGGGGAAAAGGATGTTCCACACTGCTACTACGTATAACGAAAATATTCCTATGGAGCATTTATCATACAATCATTGCTTTATTCTTACAAGGATCCAACTTTCTTATACCTTCCACAGCACCGAACAATTGAACTTGGAGCCAACAATTAAGGCTACATTTTTTATCCTTCGACGCCGCAAAGCTCAGGCACCAAAAAAAGGAATGTCAACGGCCAACAAGCAGAAGTTTGAGCAGTGCCATCCTTATGTAGAGGCCATTCTTAGCCTGCCTAAAATATGCAGCCCTTGGATCACTATCAACATCCACTGTGATCTGCAAAACGATAAACACTGAATCCCATAAATTCCAATTGACACCAGCTAGGAACCAATTAAACCATCTATCACTATCAAACAGTAGCCAAGCAAGAAAGAACATGTCAACTGCCATGAACATTGATTCCTTCATAGAAATGAAGGAAATCATAGGTGATTATCATGAAAAGATAATTCTCACATTGTTAGGTAATTAGTACATGTTGCTGCTCGGATGTGGAAACATCGCAGCTCAACAACTTTCCAAGACCAGCCCCCCCCCCCCCCCCCTAAATTGGCACATTACGGTTTATATTTATAGCCATGTACAGTATTTTGCACTTTCCCCATATTATAAAAGGCTTTCTGCATATTTCCCTCAACCACACGTGTACAATATACCTATTGGCCCATGGGAATACAAGTTGCTACTTCCTTAACACCAAGAACTGCTTTTGGCTAAGCAATTCCCGAGCTCAGAATGGATTGGTCATGACAAAATGGACCAGTATTACTCCATACTGAAGGAAAACTCATTGAAATATTTATCTGCCTACACCAAGCAATATCATTCGGCATTGTATAAGAGGCTTCCTGGATATTTTTCACCCATACATGTATAATATACCTATGGTCCCATGGGAATACAAGTTCCTACTTTCTTAACATCAAGAACTGCTCTTGGCTAACCAATTCCCAAGCTCGGAATGGATTGGTAATAACTAAATTTACCAGTATACTACACCAAGCTGTATCATTCGGCATGGTAACTACTCCCTTCGTTCACAAATATAAGATGTCCTAACTTTTTTCTGAATTGGACGTTTATAGACATGTATTAGTGTGTTTGTTCACACATTTCAGTCCCTATGTAGTCCATATTTGAAATATCCAAAACATCTTATGCTCCATTCCATTTTATAGTACACATAAGTTTTTCTTGGAAAATTCCACATTGTAGCAAGGAATATATAACACAGTAACAAAATGTTGCTTCCCATAAAACGTTGACCCCGACACACCCGCCCCCCTTCTTTTCTTCAAGTTTTGTGTGTAATACATGGAATCAAATTACTTCACTACCGTCAACTCATCATATATACATGTATGTGTAGGATATCACAACAGTCTTCTTTTTTATGGTTCTCTATCTATAATGGTGGTAGCACACTGATAAATTCAAGGACAAATGATTCATACTACTATAACGTATAAAGCACAAATGAATAATGTATTGCATGTGCCTGATTTATAGGAGGCTGCCTGGTTGATTAGTTTTTTTACAGCTTCCATACAATCTAAGTAGTTTCTATGCAACTTAATATAAAAAAATTATTCCATAACACTTGATACAATGGACTTCCTATACGGAAGGAACACATTATTTATTTGCTCACTGTGCGCTCAAAATGTCAATACTTGATAACTACTCGTTTATTTGCTCACAAAGTTGCAATTCAATACTAAATTATTTCTCAAATCTGCTTAGCAAGTACTCATTGCTTCTTTGCCACACTTCGGACTAAAATGTCCCTTATCCTTCCACACCCAGTGCATCCACTTCCTCGCCTATCCCCTCTGCTCCCGCACGCATCCTCTCTGCCCTATGTCCCCGTGCCCCCTCGTCAATGGCCGGTGTCCCCGCCCCGAGATTCCGCATCCACGGCTGTCCTCATCATTGACCAGCCGTGGGAACTCCAGCGAACGCGCGCACACGAGCATCGGTGACGAAGAGCAGGTTCACCAGCCGCGGGAGATCGAGCACGATCATGTGCACGCGAAGGTCGGCGGCGCAGACCAGATTCACCAGCCACAGGAGCTCATCCACTAGCGGGATGTGGACCACACGCACCGGCCCTTTCTGCACATGCAGCGGCGAACCGCATCTCGAAGCAGCGCGTCAACCCGCTCCGCCACCATTGCACCAAGCAACCCCGCCTCAAGCTCCGTTAGCAGCTAGCACGGTCGTCCCCGTCATCTTGTCGTAGCGCAAGCACAAGGCGGGCAGCGAGCTCGCAGCCGCCCATGCCTGGATCTCCTTTGCAGCGTCCCCCGTCGTGCGATCCTTTGCCTCTACTTGTACTGGCAGCACAAGGCGTGCAAGCGTCCAGCCACTCCATCGCCTCGGGTTCGTCAGCGAGCAAGTCATCAGCGCCGTTCTCTCCTAAATAAAGCTTCCACGTCACTCTTTGGCCGGGTCAGGCAGCGCGTCACTGGGCACATGGTACTGCGCCATGGGGGTGGAGGGGCATTCTCATCTAAATAGAGCCTCCACGTCACTCATTGGTATGTGCGTTGCAACTTGCAAACGATGCACGCTACATAAAGGAACAGAGGGAGTATTTGTGAACAGAGAGTACTAATTAGATATAACAGATTACTTCAGGACCCTGATTCGAAGACTTGTTAAATATTGGATTAAGCCTTTGACAATAAAAAAAACTAGTGACACAGCGGGACTGAAATGCAACATAAGGTGACACTCGTAATAAAAAAACATTTCTGCGATGCATGTGAAAGGATAATTGCTAACCTCATCCAGCCTTGGAAGGGGATGCATGATAACAGCATGCTTTGGCAGCACACCTAGAACCTTCTTATCCACAATATATTTCCCACGAGCAGCCTCATAGTGATCGATCCTCTCTCCGAATCTTTCTTTTTGAATGCGTGTTTGATAAATTACATCACACTTGGATGCCACATCCAATAGATCTGAACTTTCTTCCCATTCGACACCTTGCGAAGTTAAGTACTCCTTAATATCATCCTTCGAACAAGAAATACAAAGAACAATCCATTTATTCCTTTGGACTACAATAGAATTCAAAAGAAAAGAAGAACAGTTATCGGGGATAGAAGTACCTTCATTTTTACAACATCTGGAGATACGAAGTATATCTTAATGTTTTGGTATTTAGCGATCAAATAGGCCAGAGAACGAACAGTTCTCCCATTAGCAAGGTCTCCAACCAAACCAAGTTTGATTCCATCTAGCCTACCAATTTCTCTCTTTATTGTATATACATCCAACAGAGCCTGAATGAAAGAATGAACATATCAACTACAAAGAATGCAAAAGTGGTACTTCAGCGTGATGTAACAACAGAAATCAGATTCCAATGAGCACAAACAAACTATATTTACCAACATGATGAATTAGACAAAGAGGTGGTTGATGAACTAATGGGTAATGGGCGCAATTAATTAGCTGAAAACCCGTTGACTTCCATTGAATATAGAAGGCGTACGGGTACATTTTCAGGCCTCCTTTGGTTCATAGGATACGATTATCATAAGGAATAGGAAACTCGTAGGAAATGAGATGACATGTATGTTAAATCCTAGTGTAGGATTAGGAAAAGAGATGTCATTTGGTTCACATCATAGGATTTTTTCCATTGAGTCTAGGCTCATGTTTATTTTCCTTTAAAATGTGAAAGATATGAACCAATCCTATGTAGGAACAGGAATCAATTCCTATGAACCAAATGGCTCTAAAGGAAAAATTCCTACAAGAATCCTAAACCATGGAATTCCTGTGAAATTCCTACAAACCAAAGAAGGTCTCAGTACATAAGGCATGCAAGCGAATTTAATGTATGCTCTCTCTTTCTTTCACAATGTATCTTCCCCTCAAATTAACATTTACGAGTAACTATTCTCTCTTGTGATCATAACACATGAATACATGGATATTGTGGTCATCAACTTCTATTTATTGCGGCCGAATAGCCTCTTTAATACATAATCCTGGTCCTTGTTTGTAAAGCGTCCTGCTTTAGACGCTTAGGCGATAAGGCGCCCTGGCAGTGCCTTAGAAATATGCCCGCTTTAGGCGCCGCTTAGGCGTCAGAGCAGGTGGTACTTGCCTTCACTTTACCACCTTATGAACAATGATCCTGGTAAAAATACAGTATAAAAAGAAACAAACAGGTATGGGGTTGTCACAGAAAAAAAAATGTGGTGACGCCAATAGTGAAATTCTACTCAATTTACACAGAAACCTTCAAAAGTACAGGACACCACATTGCATATTCCGGAAAGGTTTATAATCCATGCCTTGTCGACATTATTTTAGATAATTTATTCTTCCAAATACTATGGCCAATTGGCAAATACTAGGATAGCCTCAACCTGGTGCTAGAGACAGACACAGAAGTGTATGGCTCATTTACAATAAGGCTGCAGAACTATCAATAAAATTGCCATCATCACCCTACCATGAAGCATCATTCATCAACTCGTTCTACAAAGAAAGCATGGCAAAAAAGGAACTGGATCCAAAATCGGCCTATAGTGTTTATATCTGATCAACACCTAATACTACCAAAAAAGGGTCACATGGTTCACTGACCATTCACTATTAGCACCTACCCTCAAATAAAAGTTGCAAATTCCTTGTCAGAAGAACTGTCTTATTCTAAGAATGTGGACATTGCTTCGGAGTTACCCAATAAAAAGAGCAGGAAGAGTTAGCAACATAACAATTACCTGAGTAGGATGTTGCCCTGGCCCATCACCTGCATTAATAACCGGAATTTCTGCAGTAGCCGCTGCTCTTCTGGCAGCTCCACTTTCAAAATGTCTCAGAACGATAATATCAGAATAACCTTCAACGGTTCTTATGGTATCTGCATTGGTTATACACATGGTTTGACATAATGTTTCTTTTTAAACATGCATTATTTTGAATAGAGTACAAGTAAGAGCATCTCCATCAGATCACCAAAAAACCTTCCCCGATAAGTGGTTACCTCTCCCAATAATTTTTATTGGGTTTCATAGGTGTGCTGCTATAGCAGATCACCAATAAACAGTACCTATCCTTAGCCTGACATATAGCAGATCACGAAAAAAAACTTCCCCAATAAGTGGTTATTGGGGCTCTCCCAATAAATTTTTATTGGGTTTCATAGGTGTGCTGCTATAGCACATCACCAATAAGAAAAACCTATCCTTAGCCTGACTCCGGTGGAGCTCCGAGGACTGGCGGCACGCACCAGCGCGGGCAGGCAGCGGCGTGCTGGCGGCAAGGTGGCGATGGTATGGCAGCGGCGCGACGCCGGGCAGCATGGTGCCAGGCGGCTGTGTCGCGGTGTGTTAGTACCAACTAGCAAGAGCACAGCTAACTCTGATTTGGGGCTCAGTTTCTGGTATGCGATGGATGCAGCTGACTAGGCTTCACCCCTTCTTTATAGCTGCATTTATGAAAGACCGGGTTCTTGGCCAGCGCCAAGGCTGACTTGCTGTCCCCTATTAGCCCGACTGCCTCAGTTTCTCTCCCATGGAGTTCCCCAAGCAGCCGAGCCAGCCAAAGTCCTTGTGCTGCAGCAGATGTGGCAGCCACATACTCTGCCTTACAGGAGGGCAGAGCCACCACTAATTACTTGAGTGACTGCCAGCTCAACAAACTACTACCAAGGAAAAACACCATGCCACTCATGCTCACCGCCGAGGTCGCTGTCGCTATAACCAATCAGTGTGCCTCTCCAGCCTTCCGCCTATAGCGTAGACCATGGTGGCTGGTGCTAGCGACATAGTGAAGGATGCACTTCACTGCTGTAGCTCCAACACCTCACACGCATGTCTGATTTCCTCCTCCCAATTCTCTAGCAATGTATATCCTCTCAGCTAGAATAGGTTCGGTTAGTGAAGACCGTTAGCCTTAATGGTGTAGGTTATCCTCATAGCTGCCCTCCTCACCATCCAGTTCTCCTGATGAACGACCAACGCGGGATCTTCCTGCTGAACCATCGCCAGGCCAACCTCGTTGCCGACGTGATCTTGTTGGTTCCCCGCTCGGCTTGTCCTGCGTGACCCTCACTGGACCACAGCAATGCAGATGAAGCTCGACGCCCTGCACGCCAACCAGACTTGTACGCTTGTCCCTCAGCCCCATGCATCAACCTCATGAAAGTGGGTATGCTGTAACAAGTTTCACCCCGATGGTTCCGTGGACAGGTACAAGACAAGGTGGATCATGTGGGGGTTCGCTCTACACGGCGGCACGGACTTCTTGGAGACCCTCTCCCATGTTGTCAAGTCAGCCTCCACTCGCTTCCTCCATTCATGTGGTCCTACAGCTCGCTGCCTCCCGCCTGTGGCCCGTACGCTGCTCAACTGAGTGTTGTATTCCGGCTCAAGGACCTCAGCACGCTGCATTTCGTCCTCGACATCAATGTATGCCGCCACAACACCCCTGGCTTCTTCCTCCATCAGGAGTAGGACGCCATCGACCTGCTTGATCACACGGGCATGACAGCCTTCACACCGGCCAAGGTCAAGCCCTAGTTGTCTGCCGCCGACGACAAGCCCGCTGACAATGTCGCGGCATTGTCGGTGCGTGACAGTATCTCATTCTGATACGCCCTGACATCTACTACGTCGTGCAGGCAGCACATGCATACACCTCATGACGTGCACTGAGCACTCATCAAGCGGATGCTTTGGTACATTCGCGGCACACCAAGCTTCGGCCTTCATTTTTGTGCATCCTTCGAGCTCGTCGCGTACACGGCGTCGATTAGGGTCCAGCAGCCGGTACGCTTTCTCACCTTCCTCATAGCCAACGAACACAACAGGAGAGCTCTGGTCGTTGAGCTTATGCAGGTCCCACTGTTCCTTAACATACGCTAAGCACCTTGCACCCAAAGGTGTGAAGGTAGTGGCCAGCCGGCTTGCGGCCGTGACACGCCTTGCAAGGCGTCTTTCAAGCAAGGGATTGGGTGGGAGCACAGTTTACCAAAAATTCAGCTAGCATGCTCCTCTATTTCAGCATAGCACATGCCATTGCCACCACCTTCTGGTTCCGCCACTCGAGGACACCATTCTGCTGTGGCGCGTAAGGTGCAAAGAAGTGGCGTTGGAATCCTGCACAAGCACAATACACATCAAACTCCGTTGTGGTAAACTCATCTTGATTGTCCATGCGGAACACGCGCAATTTACAACCACTCTGAGCTTCTGCTTCTACTTGAATTCTTTTATGGCATCAGGTGCACTATTCTTGGCAGCCAAGAGCATCATCCACATGTGGCAAGCGGTGTCGTCCACCACGAGCAAGAAGTAGCACCATCCTTTAGGTGTCGGTGAAACAAGACTGCAAAGGTCACCATGGACGAGCTCAAGAAGCTCCGGTGCGCGGTACCTTTCCTGGTGAGCAAACGCGTCACGACAATGCTTGGTGATGACAAGCTGCTCTACGTGATCCAGCCATGGCAGCCCACGTGTCATAGTGAGGTGTCCCATCTTCTTCAATGCACAAAATTGATATGCCCGTATCTCTCATGCCGAGAGACATTGGGCGGGCCACCTGGAGATGTAGGAGGTAAAGGCGATTATGGCCATGCCTAACCCAAACAAGGAGTCGACCTTGTTGATCCCAAATTAAAAGCACATCTCTTTTGGTGAGCACACATGCATCCCTCTCATCAAGCTAACCAATGTTGATGATCGAGTTCTTCCGCCATGGGATAAAGGAAAAGCCGCTGAGGGCCTTGTGTTCCGCCATTCTTGCCAGCGAAGATGATGGTGCCGATGCCCCTGATTTCAACGATGGAACCATCGCAAATTTGACAGTGCGAGTGACCGTTCGGTCAATTTCAGCAAAGGCATTGCCATGGCCTGTCACATGGTTTGTGGCGCTGGTGGAGGTACCGGCCCTTGATTCGTTCATTGCTGTTGTTTGTGCGGAGGTAGGCTTTCGCCTTCGGCTCATTGATGTGAAGAGCATGCTCTGGAGCAAGAGTGGTACTATCATACTCCACTATGGCTGGGGCTAGAACAATGTCGTTCTGCACAACCATGGCTGGGTTGGGGTGATGTTGTCCTGTACCTCCATGGCTGGGTTGGGGTGATGTTGTCCTGTACCTCCATGGCTGGGGCTGAAGTAACGTAGTCCTGCAGCTCTGTTGCTAGGGTTGGAGCGGCACAGACCTGAGCCATGATGAGAGCAGGCTCCTCACCATCTTCCTCTGCTTGAGCCAGGAGAGCCTATTTCTCCTAGGCTGCTTGCACTCCTTGGCCCAGCCATGACGCCTACAATTGTGCCATGTGTCGTCGCGCAGGACATCCCTGGGTGCCATGTGATCATGACCGCCTTCTCCAGCCTTCTTCCGTTGTGGTTGTCATCGTCGTTGTACACTGTTGTGTGATCATGACCGCCTTCTCCACCCTTCTTCTGTTGTGGTCACCATCGTCGTTGTACACTGCCACGCACAGGCCTGGAGTAGCTACACTCCCGTGGCACACTTTCATCTTCTTCAGCCACTGCTGCTCAATGAGAAGAAGCCTGACATGTTCAAGTGGAGGCTCCTACGACCGTCTCGGTGAGAAGAAGCCTGACATGTTCACGTGGAGGCTCCTACGACTCAAGACGGTTCTACGCCGCCTTCAACAAACCAGTGACCTCTTCGAACAACAACTCAAAGGTGTCAAGGAGGGTCTTGATCGAAAGAGCAAGCTAGGAGAACTTAAGCAACACAACTCACAAGAATTTCAGGATGACTTGAGATTCGTCTACCGGTTCTACGAGAGTGGCGAGGCTTGTGACGAGGTTGGTGAGGCGTAGCGCAAAGTCGGAGACGTACTTCCCGTCATGGAATGAGATCGTCTCAAATTCCTTCCTCGACCGTTGCGCCCTGCCCTTCCGCACGCGATCTGTGCCAACGCGCATGGCTCGGACTGCCTCCCAAGCCTCGTGTGCGCTCCGCTTGACAGCCAGGTTGGCCATCATCTCTGGCGATACCACGTGCAAGATGGCCTCTAGCGCCATTTGACCTTCTTACAAGTAGTAAGCTCAAAGCTCGATAGCCTCCCGGAGGCCCTGAGCCTGCAGCATCACCTTCATGAGAAGGCTCCATTCGGCATAGTTCGTCCACGTAAAAGTTCTTCAAGACACGGTCAACGACAACCTCGCGCCTACCAGCATCACGGTCGACTTGCTGGCGGTGAAGGGGAATGGCACCGTGGCTAGGGAGTTGGACTACGGGCAGGGCCCTGACCTAAAATTGACATCTCTCAGGATCCTCACCTTAACCAGCTCTGATGCCAATTGTTAGTAGCAACTAGCAAGAGCACAGGTAACTCTGATTTGGAACTCAGTTTGTGGGCTGCAATTGATGCAGCTGGCTAGGTTTCACCCCATTTTATAGTTGAAAGCAACTAGTACAGAACCACCTCCATGGCTTTCTTACAGCCTAAGACATCTTGACTTGACCCACTGACTTGTAGCCCAAGACACAGTCTTGACTCACTAGCTTACTACCTAAGGAAAATACTTGACTCACTGACTGGCTGCTCCAAGGATTACTATTAACATGGTGGTGGGTGACGACTGCGGCGGGCGACGCAGCGGCGGTCCGGCAGCGACATGTGGCGGCGGCGCAATGGTCGGCGGAGATTGGCAGCGGCCCGCTGACATGGCATGTATTGGAAAAGCTTTTGGGAACTTCCCCTCTACGTAGAGATGGGGTGTTTTTTTGGTTGAAATAGGGAATCTGTTGGAGCGTGTTTTTTGTGCCAACTTCCTCTATACGATGAATTTTTTGGCAAAGGGTAAGCTGCTTGAGATGCTACAAGAACCCAAAAAAATATCCAGGTATAATCTGGGAAACGTTATTTAAAAATTAATAACAATAGTTACTGTTGTAGGATTAATCAACTGTGTGGTCCCTACATCAAAACCAGCAGGAACTACACATCCATATCATCCAAGAAAAATGTATTCACAATGATTGAAGTAAACTAGTAAGGGTGGCCCTATCTTTTAACAATGGAATTGAATGGACGCATTTATATGAACATGGTAGCCAATCTATAGTTAAAATAGGATGCTCCCAACTATAGTTCATAGTGATCTATAAAAGCATGTAAGAATTTTCTAAATTGTTAAATAATTAAGGTTGAGAGCCAACTAGTTCCAGTAGCTGACTTTTCTTTGATGGCCTCACCAAACATGGCAGATAACCAATGTTTGTTTTAATTTAAGTGGTATACAGACTTGCCCAAAATTTTCTACTTCGCAGATCCAAGGAAGTGATGATGACCTCCCCAAATAATCTTCACAATGGTTCTAAGTAAATCCCAGGTCCTCAAAGATTCATAATTTGCTACAACTCGCAGTTAAGATCTCAATTGCAAAATCAAAACCGATGTTCTTCCATAACCCACAAAATTTGCATCTCCTCACCTACTGGCATCGCCCAAACACTACCCATCCTCATTCACTCCCTAAATAACTCCAATTAGAATTAAGATTTCAGCTTGTCCATTCCACGTAAAGGTCACCAGGCAGCGATTAGCACAAATGCTCAAGGCAAGGCCTGACAAGATACTTTCAGGCAACTCACCTTCTAGGGTCTCGCCCTTGGCAGCGGACGAGAACTCGCGGGCATTCTCGGTGGTGAGCACCTCCCCGCCGAGCCGGCGCATGGCGGCCTCGAAGGAGAGGCGCGTGCGGGTGGAGGGCTCGTAGAAGAGCGTGGCCATGAGGTACCCCTCAAGGACGCGGCTTCGGAACCCGTGGGAGCAGCGCTCCACGGCCTCCATCTCCCGCGCCACCTCAAAGATTTCATTAAGCACCTGCCGATCGAACTGCTGCGCCTCGATCACATCTCCGAGTTGCAGGGAAGCCCTGAGGGCCGACGGAGACAGCGAAGCTGAGGCGGCGACCGCGCGGCGGGGATAGTATGAGGAGGGCTTGAGCTGGGGACTCCTCGAAGGGGTGGGAAGGAGGGGATGAGGGAGGGTGACCCGGACGGCCGCCATGGGGAAGTGACCGGAGCTAGGGTTTAAGGTTTTGTTAGGAGTCGGGGGAGGTTTCCTATCCGGCCGGGTGGGTGTTTCCATACGTGGCCAAACGGGCAGGCTAAACAAGCCGGCCCATAAAGACGGCACGACACGGGCCCGGTCCGGCACGATTTAAACGGACCTTGCCAGGCACGGCACGACCCGTTTATTTTTTTAAATATTTTTAATATATATATACACATAATATATGGCCCAGTAGACCTAAAAACAAGCCCATGAGGCTGAAATTGTACAGCCCAGCGTGCTAATCGGGCCAACAGGTCGGCCCGTTTAGTAACCGGACCGTGTCTGGGCCTGAAGACGCAGCCCACGGGCTGCCACGGCACGGCCCGATTACTAAACGTGCCTCGGCGTGCCGTGCCGGACCAGGCACGTTTAGCACGGGCCGTGCCGGGCCGGGCCGGCCCGTTTGGCCAGGTATGGGTGTTTCGTCGGCTGACTTTTTCTTTTGGCAAAGCAAAGCTTTATAACTTAACGGTGCTTTGGCAAATCACCCAAAGCACAATCAGCCACAATGGCTGATACATCTGACTCTCATTCTACATAATAGTTTGGTTCATACAATCGACCTAAGCTAGCTAATAATTCATGCGTCACAGAGTTTGCATTACGACGACACGAGGAGATCTCAAATTTAAAGAACCAAAGCTTCAGCTACAGCTCCGTATCTTCGATGACCGCCACGTAGGACGAAGAGTCCAACTTGGTTAAATCAAGAGGCTCGTGTTGAATTCGTCTCAAAGACCATTCTTATTATCCCCATATCAGCAGCAAGAGAGACAGACTTCAGCAGCGAACGCATCTTCAACATACTCCTGGCGACAGGCCCAGCCACAAACAATTGAGCCGTCAGAGGACCTAGCCACCACCCCCAGCCAGCATGAGTCTCACCCGGAACCAAGGATCCATCAAGGTTGATTTTAATCCGGTCTTCCGCGGGTGGTCGCCATTGACACACGCTCGCCTTCTTCTGCGCCGGAGCGCAGACCTGCAAGTACTCAAGGACATTGCTCCTTGTGCGCCTCGCCATTTCAGTAGCAGCAACGGGAAGCTCCCCTTCCCTCAGTTTATTTATGTTGTTCCACCACTCGCTTTAGCTCATCCAATTGCTGCAGAAAGTCAAACATTGCATGCATGGAAGAGATATGCTCTGGCCCCTTTCTTTCTTTCTCCATAGCAAGTTCCCTCCACACTGCTTTCACTCACTTGCACTTGATGAAGAGGTGTGAGCCATCTTCATCCACACGCCCACAGAACAAACATTTTTGGTCTTCAACAGGGATTCCTCTCTTCTTCAGGTTTGTTCGCAAAGCCAACGACTCATGCTTCATCCTCCAAGCAAACATTTGGATTTTCCTAGGACAAGGCAGCTTCCATAGACGCTTCCACGAGTCATCAGTGCAGCTATTGAGATTTCCGGCCACTATTGTGCTGCGACCGACCTCCCCCTGCCCCTTTTGCTTCCCAACCTGAACGTGAAACTTGTACGCACTCTTGACCGAGTGCAGACCCTTCCTATCATACTGCCAGGCGATAAAGTCTTGCACCCCTTCTAGGATAGGGATTTGTAGAATATGACGTGCATCATCAGCCCAGAAGGTCTCCTGAACCAGCTGTTCATCCCATCCTCCCAGGCATGGATCAATCAGATCACTAACCACCTCCAGTAGGTTCCCCCTCCTCGGAGTGATGACACGTCGCGACCAAGGACGCGGAATCCAAGGGTCGGTCCAGATTTTAACTTCAGTACCATCACCAATGCGCCAGATGTATCCCTCCTGGACAAGGTTCAAACCATGAAGTAAGCTGCGCCACGAGTAAGAAATACCTTCCTTCAGCCCAGCATCCAGAACATGGCTACGTGGGAAGTATCGAGCTTTAAGGACCCTTGCGCACAGACTGTCTGGATCCTGAATTAACCTCTAGATTTGCCTAGAAAGCATAGCAATGTTAAAGTTGTCCATGTCTCTGAATCCGAGACCACCTTGTGACTTGGATCTTGTTAGCTTCTCCCAGCTTATCCAGTGAAAAGTGTTGCCCTTATCTTGTTGGCTCCACCAATATTTGCCAATAAGGGAGCTGATTTCTTCGCAAAAGGTTTTAGTCAAGTAAAAGCAAGACATGGCAAAGATTGGAATAGCTTGCGCAACCGCCTTGACCAGGGTTTTTTTCCCAACTTTAGCAATCAACTTCTCTTCCCACCCATACATGCACCCAGCCATGGCCCCCTTGACGTATGCAAAGGCCTTCCTCCTGGACTTGCCCACATGGACCGGAAGCCCCAGATATTTCCCGGTCCAAGACTCGCTATGGATCAGCAATGTCTCTTTAACCTCATTTCTCACAGCCCCCTCCGTATTTGGGCTGAACATAATGGCTGATGTTTCAACGTTAATGCACTGGCCATAGCACTCCTCATACATATCCACGATCCCTTTTAGTGCAGTCGCTTCTTCATGATTCGCTTTCATCAGCAGTACCGAGTCATCAGCGAAGAATAGGTGTGAAATAACGGGCGCAGCCTGACATATTTTCGCAGCACTTACCCCCCCCCCCCCCCCCCCCCCGCTCTTTCAGCATCATGTAACAACGTCGAGAGGCCTTCCGCACAGATAACAAAGAGATATGGTGACATAGGGTCACCCTGCCGAAGCCCCCTGGATGGACTGAATTGATGTGTTAGGGTCCCGTTGATCTTTATTTGATACCTCACAGATGTTACACACTTCATAATGAGATCAACCCATCGCCTCCTGAATCCTAACTTTCTTAGCATTGCACCCAAAAAGTTCCACTCCACCCGATCGTAGGCTTTGCTCATATCAGACTTCACCGCTGCAAGGCCCTCCTTCCCCTTCTTCTTGTTCAGCAAGAAGTGTGATAGCTCATATGCAATCAGCACGTTATCAGTTATAAGCCTTATCGGGACAAATGCACCCTGGTTTTCGGAGATGATCTCACGCAGAACAAGTTTGAGCCGGTTGGCAATGACTTTAGAGACTAGCTTGTAAATGATGTGGCAGAGACTTATGGGTCGTAGATCTTTGATTTTGTTCTGTTCCTTCACTTTAGGAATCAACACTACCACAATGTCGTTCCAACCCTTCGGAATCACGCCCCCATTCAGAACTGCCAACACCTCCTCAACCACCTGATCACCCATAATGTGCAAATGCCTCTTATACCCGATGGACGGCATTCCGTCCGGCCCTGGCGCCTTCAGGCCCCCAATGTGATCAAGCGCGGCCTTCACATCTTCCCGTGTAAATTCAGCATCAAGAATTTCTTGCATTGCAGTCGTGACCCAAGGCTCCACCTTATTAATGAGTTCATTCACACGGTTGCTCGCTTGTGATGTAAAAAGTTCCTGAAAAAAGGAGCAAACGTAGTTATTCAGCTCCTCGCCCTCCTTCACCACCGATCCGCCCTCTCTCTTCAGCCCTATTATTCTATTATTCTTCCTTCTTGCTGAGGCAACCGCCATGAAGTAGCGGGTATTCTTGTTGCCATGTCTCAGCCAAGTGATATGTGACCTTTGCTTCGCTCTGGTATTCTTTTTATACTCAAGGTAATCCACCACACACCTCAACCTTGCCTCCTCCCGAATTTTTCTTCACAAACCGGTGCTCGCATGCATCTCTCGAGATCACTACGGGCCTTCTTCACTCTCCCTCCAGTTATTCAGCCACTTCCTTATGCCACTTGCGCATCATGCCTGCAACTGTTTTCATGGTATGAGCCGCATCCCCCTCACCTTGGGCCTGGCCTTCCTCCCAAGCACCCTGAATTACTTCGGAACAATCGTCTTCTTGCAGCCACCAAGCTTCAAACATGAACCCATGGTCCCCACCCCCTTCTCCGCTGGCTTCTATTTTAGTGCAGACAACCACCGGTCTGTGATCAGAGTGGCGCGGGAATTCATTCACCACTGAGAAGTCAGGAAATAGCTTGCACCATTTGGCATTCGATGTAGCCAGGTCGAGCCGCTCACAGATATAATTGTCTGCTTCTTTGATGTGGTTCCTCCAAGTAAATTTATCCCCCTCAAAACCAATATCACAGAGCTCCCCCCATTGAAGCGCCTCTCTAAAATTATCCATGCATGATTGGGGCCGATTCACCCCCTGTCATGGTTTTTTCACGGCATATGTCCTCGTGAAAGGACTTAGTGAAGGAGCCATCGCACCTTGGTGGCGACTCAAAGCGGGTGAGCGGAAGCGGGACTCAGATTTACCCAGGTTCGGCCCCTCGTGTGGAGGTAAAAGCCTACGTCCTGCTTGTGTATATTGATGGTGAATTCGATTACAAGGAGGGCGTAACTCGCCTGACCTAGCTCTCAATGATTTCTAACTTGATCTCTCTACCCGAGTGTGACATCTCGAGACCAACGCTCCAGAACATTCCCCCTTTATTCCGTTTTCGTCGTGTGGCTTATTTGTTTATCGCATCATTCACATCATCAGCATTGCATCGGCACTCTGTTGCCGCCAGTTTTCAAAACTTGCATCTGTTATTAGTCGCCAGTTCTCTTCGTGTTCGTCGTTGATCGTGTTGAGCCCGACCACACACGCTCACGCTCGCGGCATCGTTTAAATCCTTGTGTTTTAAAAGTGTGTTTAAAACTTTCCCTGATTGGGTTGAAACTTGGCGTGCGGTCTTATTTAGTTGTAGGTAGGTCGCCTGCCAATTTTCGTCGCAATCGGAGTACGTCTGGTACCCGAACGGTCGACCTAGCAGCACTGTATCCGGTCTATCGTCGGACGTTTTCCGGTGTTTAAAAATCATGTTGCCAGGTGTCGTTTTCCCTCTCTTATCCGGCTAGCCTATCTCTACACGGCCACTTAACCTGTCCCCGCGTGCGAGACCGTTCGATTCCGATCGTACGGTTGAAACCGGGGCGAAAAACTGCTAAACCTAGCCCCCCTTCCCTATTTAAACAGCCCCACGTGCCTAATCTAGCCTCTCTCTCTCTTCTCCTCGAAATTCGTGCCCACCAAACCCTAGCCGCCACTTCCTCTCTCTCCTCCTTCCACCAGCGCCAGAGCCGCCGCCAGAGCCCGCCGGCCCGAGCCAGGCCTGCCCGGGCCCGAAGGGAGCAGCGCCGCGAGTTCGCCCGAGGCAGGCAGCTGCCCGAGCGCCCGCGCCTCTGCCCCGGTCGCCGCTGCCTCTCCCCGCGCCGCCGCCTCGCCTGCCTGCGTCGCCGCCGCCGGCAACCCGCCTCCATTTCCCCGCGCCGCCAGATCCGCCGCGCCCCGCCTGCTCCGCTGTCCGTCGCTGGTGGCCTGCCTGCTCCCGATCGGGAACGAGAGGAGCAGGTTGCCGCTCCTCGCTCGCTCGCCTCATGGGCTGCCTCCCCCCAGCGCCTGGGCCAGGAGCTAGGCCTAGCTGCGCCGCCCCTTAGGCCCAGCCGACAGCCGGCCCAACTGTCTCCCCTCTCCATCCGGGCGAGGCCCGAGGTAAACCTCCCCTGCCCTCTATTCCCCGCCGCCGCCGACGTTTAATTAAAATGCGCCATGCCCCGTGTGTAGGCCCATTTATTGTAGATCCGGCCCTATAGTGTTTTTTTAGAATTTAGGATTTAATTCTATTTTAGAAATGCTAGATATTTCAAATGCCCGTAGTTTTTAAACCGTGTATCGGATCGCGACGTTTTATATATGTAACTTGTGTAGTTTTTCATGTAGATTATGATTTTACAACTTGCATGCATGTTTGGAGTAGTTTGACCCACCGTATGCCTAGATTTGCATGCTGCCCTAATAGGGGATTGTCCCATATTTATTTTCGTGCGTGTCCGGATTGCTCAAATCCCGTAGTTTAAATGCTCATGTTATTATGGACCTTTTTCCATGTATTTTAGAGTAGTTGTTTGCATTTTTGCATGTAGGTTCCGTCGCTAGTTTGTTATATCGTGTTTAGGACATATTCTCGCATATACGTGTGGCGTTATTTTTATTTTGCAACCCCACATATGATATATGTTTTCGAGGTAGAAAAATCCATAGAATTTAACTGTACATGTAGTTTTATCTTTTGAGCAAGTTAGTCCGCGTGATATATTGCCATGTTACCCTTTTGTTTATTTTGTGTGATTTATTCCTTGCATGATATGATTGACTTGTCAACTAGAGATATGCCCTTGGATGTGTAGGCTAGCCTGTGGTAATTTTAGGTGCAATAGAAATCCATGTTTAGGTGTTGTTTGCTTGTTGTCAACATGCTAGAAAATAGTGCTGATTTGGAGATGCTGAAATATTTCTAAGTCTGAAATCTGTTATAGTTTGTTGCTGTCTTGCCATGAGTTTATCTGGTGATCCGTAGCTCTTTTGAGGTTGGTGCTATGAAGTTAGTTGTAGTCCTTAAGATTCTCTAGCATGTTGTGAATTTTCATGCCATTCGGAGTCCTGTAGCATATAGTTTTGTTGCTGTCAGTATGCCAGATCGAAAACTGCACTGTTAAAACTGTTATTTTCACTAAGTCTGAAATTGTGTGTGAGATGCCATTTTGTGAGTTCTTTTCCTAGTGATCCATGCTTCCATGCTAAATGTTATTGGTAGTGTGTTGTAGTGCATCTTGACCTCTACTATCTCATGCCTTGTTTGAGCATTCTGGATTTGTGTAGCTAGTTGTTCGAGGGTTTCGAAAATGCTATGTGGCTGATTTTGACAGATTATGACTATTTCTTGTATAACTTGTAGTTGTTGAACCGTTGCTCCGTTTCGATCGTATCCTACATGAAACTTGCTTAGAATCTCGTGTAGTTTTATATTATCTTGCTGGTTGTGTATTTTGAAATTCTTGTGACTGTCGTTGCACACATATTGCATTCATGCCATCATATCTTGCGGTGTCGTACATTTTGAACCGTAGCTCCGTTGGAGATGTTCTCTATGTGTAAATTGATTGGAACGACGCGTAGAATCACGTGAACCTATTTATTTTGCTGTTTAACAAATATTAAAACATGTTAGTCCATATCTGGACATAATTCTAATTTAACACATGAGGTCATCTCGGAGATAATATACGCCGTTTCCGACCTCATTTAAAATGCCTCGATAGTTAGCTTAATTACGCTTCACCTTTTGCCATGTTTAACCAACATTTAATATTGCCGTGTACCTAATCGGGATAGAACTAAATAATTCGTATATGGAGATCCGTCAATATGCAACTCGTTGCATGTTGAACTTCACTTAATGTGTAGTGTTTGAGAGTTGTGAATTGTCATGCCATGTCTTGCACATATTAAACTGTTCATGCATCATATGTGGATTGCATCTTGTCGTGCATGTGACGTGGTGAATATCTGTGTTGATGCTTGTTTCCGGTTTCCTCCATCTCGATTGAGTTCCGCAAGCGTGTCGGAAAGTGAGGACCCGTTCGACTACGTCGGTTCGTCTGCTTCACGGAGTCATTCTTCTTCCAAGCGGGATCTCAGGCAAGATGACCATTTCCCCAGATACCATTACTATCATTGCCATGCTAGTTTTACCGTTTCCATCGTTATGTCTCGCTACCTACCACATGTTAAATATGAGCCTCTCAACATTGCCATGAAAACCTTCAACCTGTTCACAACCTAGCAAACCACTGATTGGCTATGTTACCGCTTGCTTAACCATGTGTTAGCGTTGCAGGTGCAGTTGCTTCCATGTGATAACATGGGTTCCTTGTTATATCACCGTATTATTGCTAATTAATTTAATGCACCTATATACTTGGTAAAAGGTGGAAGGCTCAACCTTTCTAGCCTGGTGTTTTGTTCCACCTTTGCCCCCCTTAGTTTCGGCTACCGATGTTATGTTCCATAATTGAGCGCTCCTAACACAATCGGGGTTGTTATGGGGACCCCTGATACGTCCATTTTTCATCATGCTTTTATGTTGATATTTATCGCTTTATGGGCTGTTATTACACTTTACGATACAATACTTTTGCCTTTTCTCTCTTATTTTATAAGGTTTACATGAAGAGGGAGAATGTCGGCAGCTGGAATTCTGGTCTGAAAAAGGAGCAGGTTTTAGATACCTATCCTGCGCAACTCCAAAAACCGTGAAAATCGACGAGGAATTATTTTGGATTTTATAACAAATACTGCACGGAAGAAGTACCCGTGGGGAGCCACCAGGAGGCCACAAGCCTACTAGGCGCGGCCTACCCCCCCTGGCCGCGCCTGGGTGGCTTGTGGGCCCCCTGTTGCCCCTCCGACTCCCATCTTCTGCTATAAGGAGGGTTTCGTCCCAGAAAAAATCAGGAGGAGGCTTTCGGTAGGAATCACCGCCGCCACGAGGCGGAACTTGAGCAGAACCAATCTAGAGCTCCGGCAGGGCCGTCGTGCCGGGGAAACTCCCCCCCACCCCGGAGGAGGAAATTGTCGCCATCGTCATCACCAACACTCCTCTCATCGGAGGGGACTCATCTTCATCAACATCTTCATCAGCACCATATCATCTCCAAACCCTAGTTCATCTCTTGTAACCAATCTCCGTCTCGCGACTCCGATTGGTACTTGTAAGGTTGCTAGTAGTGTTAATTACTCTTTGAAGTTGATGCTAGTTGGATTACTCGGTGGAAGATGATATGTTCAGATCCTTAATGCTATTCAATACCTCTCTGGTCATGAACATAATTATGCTTTGTGAGTAGTCACTTTTGTTCCTCAGGACATGGGATAAGTGTTGCTATAAGTAGTCATGTGAATTTGGTATTCGTTCGATATTTTGATGTGATGTATGTTGTCTTTCCTCTAGTGGTGTTATGTGAACGTCGACTACATGACACTTCACCATTATTTGGGCCTAGAGGAAGGCATTGGGAAGTAATAAGTAGATGATGGGTTGCTAGAGTGACAGAAGCTTAAACCCTAGTTTATACGTTGCTTCGTAAGGGGCTGATTTGGATCCACTAGTTTAATGCTATGGTTAGACTTTGTCTTAATTCTTCTTTTGTAGTTGAGGATGCTTGCGAGAGGGGTTAATCATGAGTGGGATGTTTTTCCAAGTAAGGGCAGCACCCAAGCACCGGTCCACCCACATATCAAAATATCAAAGCAGCGAACGCGAATCATGTGAACATGATGAAAACTAGCTTGACAGAAATTCCCATGTGTCCTCGGGAGCGCTTCACCTCATATAAGAGTTCGTCCAGGCTTGTCCCTTGCTACAAAAGGGATTGGGCCATCTTGCTGCACCTTTGTTACTATTGTTACTTGCTACTCACTACGAATTATCTTATCACACAACTATCTGTTACCGATAATTTCAGTGCGTGCACAGAATACCTTGCTGGAAACCACTTGTGAGTTCCTTCTGCTCCTCGTTGGGTTCAACACTCTTACTTATCGAATGGACTACGATAGATCCCCTACACTTGTGGGTCATCAAGACTCTTTGATGGCGTCGTTGCCGGGGAGTGAAGCGCCTTTGGTAAGTGGAATTTGGTAAGGAAACATTTATATAGTGTGCTGAAATTTATTGTCACTTGTCACTATGGAAACTAATCCTTTGATGAGCTTGTTCGGGGTATCTTCACCTCGAACGGAAGCAGAAGGAGTTTCTCCTCAACCTACTGCACCTACTGAAAATATTTATTATGAAATTCCTTCGGGTATGCTAGAGAAACTGTTGGCTGATCCTTTTACAGGAGATGGAACATCACATCCCGACTTGCATCTAATCTATGTAGATGAAGTTTGTGGTTTATTTAAGCTTGCAGGTTTGCCCGAGGATGAGGTCAAGAAGAAGGTCTTTCCCTTATCTTTGAGGGATAAAGCATTGACATGGTATAGGCTATGTGATGATACTGGATCATGGAACTACAACCGATTGAAATTGGAATTTCATCAAAAGTTTTATCCTATGCATTTGGTACATCGTGATCGGAATTATATCTATAATTTTTGGTCTCGTGATAGATAAAGTATTGCTCAATCTTGGGGGAGGCTTAAGTCAATGTTATATTCATGCCCCAACCATGAGCTATCGAGAGAAATTATTATTCAGAACATCTATGCTCGGCTTTCTCATGATAATCGCACCATGCTTGACACTTCTTGTACCGGTTCTTTTATGAAGAGAGACATTGATTTCAAATGGAAATTATTGGAAAGAATTAAACGCAACTCTGAAGATTGGGAGTTTGATGAAGGTAAGGAGTCAGGTATGAATCTTAAGTTCGATTGCGTTAAATCCTTCGCTGGAACAAATACTTTTTGTGATCTTAGCGCTAAACATGGACTTGACTCTGAGATAGTAGCTTCATTATGTGAATCATTTGTTGCTCATATTAATATCCCTTAAGAGAAGTGGTTTAAATATCATCTTCCCATAGAAGTCAATGTAGTTAAACCCAATCCAGTTGAAGAGAAAGTCATTGCTTATAATGATCCTATTGTTCCTAGTGCTTACATTGAGAAACCACCTTTCCCTGTTAGAATAAAGGATCATGCTAAAGCTTCAACTGTGATATGTAGGAGCTACATTAGAACACCTACGCCCCCTGAGCAAATTAAAGTTGAACCTAGCATTGCTATTATAAAAGATCTCCTGTCCGAAAATGTTGATGGGCATCATATTCACTTCTGTGAAGATGCTGCTAGAATTGCTAAACCTCATGCTAGAGACAAACATAGGCCTGTTGTTGGCACGCCTGTTGTTTCTGTTAAGATAGGAGATCATTGTTATCATGGTTTATGTGACGTGGGTGCTAGTGTTAGTGCAATACCTCAATCTTTATATGATGAAATTAAAGACGAGATTGCACCTGTCGAGATGGAACCTATTGATTTTACTATTCATCTTGCCAATAGAGATACTATCTACCCTTTGGGAATTGTTAGAGATGTTGAAGTCTTGTGTGGTAAAACTAAGTATCCTGCTGATTTTCTTGTTCTTGCTACCACAGAAGATAGATTTTGTCCCATCATATTTGGCAGACCTTTCGTCAATACTGTCAATGCTCACATTGACTGTGAGAAGCAAACTGTCACTGTTGGCTTTGAAGGTGTGTCACATGAACTCAATTTCTCCAAGTTTGGTAGACAACCTCATGAAAAAGAATTGTCTAGTAAGGATGGAATTATTGTTCTAGCTTCTATGGTTGTGCCTCCTACTGGTCCTTTAGAGCAATACTTGCTTGAGCATGAAAATGATATGCATATGGATGAAAGGAATGAGATAGATAGAGTTATCTTTGAACAACATCCTATCCTTAAGAATAATTTGCATGTTGAACTACTTGGAGATCCACCCCCACCAAAGGGCGATCCTGTGTTTGAGCTTAAACAGTTACCTGATACTCTTAAGTATGCTTATCTCGATGAAAAAGAGATATATCCTGTTATTATTAGTGCTAACCTTTCAGAGCATGAAGAAAAGAAATTATTGAAAACTCTGAGGAAGCACCGTGCTGCTATTGGATATACTCTTGATGATCTTAAGGGCATTAGTTCCACTCTATGCCAGCATAAAATTAAATCCGATCCTGATTCCAAACCAGTCGCCGATCATCAACGGAGATTAAATCCTAAGATGAAAGAGGTAGTAAGAAAAGAAATACTAAAGCTCCTAGAAGCATGTATTATCTATCATGTTGCTCATAGTGATTGGGTGAGTCCGGTGCATTGCGTCCCTAAGAAGGGAGGTATTACCGTTGTCCCTAATGATAAAGATGAATTGATCCCACAGAGGATTGTTACTGGCTATAGGATGGTAATTGATTTTAGGAAATTGAATAAAGCCACTAGGAAAGATCATTACCCTTTGCCTTTTATTGACCAAATGCTAGAAAGATTGTCTAAACATACACACTTCTGCTTTCTAGATGGTTATTCTGGTTTCTCCCAAATACCAGTTGCACAATCTGATCAGGAGAAAACCACTTTTACCTGCCCTTTCGGTACCTTTGCTTATAGACGTATGCCTTTTGGCTTATGTAATGCACCTGCTACCTTTCAAAGATGTATGATGGCTATATTCTCTGTCTTCGTGAAAAGATTTTTGAGGTTTTCATGGATGACTTCTCCGTTTACGGGTCTTCTTTTGATGATTGCCTCAGCAACCTTGATCGAGTTTTGCAGAGATGTAAGATACCAACCTTGTCTTGAATTGGCAGAAGTGCCACTTTATGGTTAATGAAGGCATCGTCTTAGGACATAAAATTTCTGAAAGAGGTATTGAAGTCCATAAGGCTAAAGTTGATGCGATCGAGAAAATGACATGCCCTATAGACATCAAAGGTATAAGAAGTTTCCTTGGTCATGCTGGTTTCTATAGAAGGTTCATTAAATACTTCTCTAAGATATCTAGGCCTCTTACCAATCTCTTGCAAAAGGATATTCCTTTTGTTTTTTACGATGATTGTGAGGAAGCATTTGAAATACTTAAGAAGGCCTTGATAACTGCACCTATTGTTCAACCACCTGATTGGAACCTACCTTTTGAAATTATGTGTGATGCTAGTGATTATGCTGTTGGTGATGTTCTTGGACAAAGAGTTGATAAGAAATTGAATGTTATTCATTATGCTAAAACTCTAGACAGTGCCCAAAGAAACTATGCTACTACTGAAAAGGAATTTTTAGTAGTCGTGTTTGCATGTGAAAAGTTCAGTTCTTATATTGTTGATTCCAAGGTTACTATTCACACTGATCATGCTGCTATTAAGTATCTCATGGAAAATAAAGATGCTAAACCTAGACTTATCAGATGGGTTCTCTTGCTACAAGAATTTGATTTGCATGTTGTTGATAGGAAGGGTGCTGAGAACCGTGTAGCAGATAACTTGTCTAGGTTGGAGAATGTTCTTGATGACCCACAACCCATTGATGATAGCTTTCCTGATGAACAACTGGATGTTATCAATGCTTCACGTAGTACACCTTGGTATGCAGATTATGCAAATTATATTGTTGCCAAATATATAGCACCTAGTTTCACATACCAACAAATAAAGAAATTCTTCTTTGATTTGAGATATTACTTTTGGGGTGATCCTCACCTTTTTAAGGAAGGAGTAGATGGTGTTATTAGATGTTGTGTACCTGAGCATGAACAGGGACAAATCCTACAGAAGTGTCACTCTGAGGCTTACGGAGGACACCATGCGGGAGAAAGAACTGCACACAAGGTATTGCAATCCGAAATTTTATTGGCCTACTCTCTTCAAGGATGCCCGTAAGTTTGTATTGTCTTGTGATGAATGCCAAAGAATAGGTAATATCAGTAAACGTCAGGAAATGCCTATGAATTATTCACTTGTCATTGAACCATTTGATGTTTGGTTTTTTTATTATATGGGACCTTTTCCAAAGTCTAACGGGTATACTCATATTCTAGTTGCCGTTGATAACGTTACTAAGTGGGTATAAGCTATCCCAACTAGTAGTGTTGATCACATCACCTCTATTAGGATGCTTAAAGAAGTTATTTTCCCTAGATTTGGAGTCCCTAGATATTTAATGACTGATGGTGGTTCACATTTTATTCATGGTGCTTTCCGTAAAACGCTTGCTAAGTATGATGTCAACCATAGAATTGCATCCCCTTATCATCCTCAGTCCAGTTGTCAAGTAGAGCTAAGTAATAGAGAAATTAAACTAATTCTGCAAAAGACTGTTAATAGGTCTAGAAAGAATTGGTCTAAGAAGCTTGATGATGCATTGTGGGCTTATAGAACTGCTTATAAGAATCCCATGGGCATGTCTCCGTACAAAATGGTTTATGGTAAAGCATGTCATTTACCTCTTGATAGAGCATAAGGCTTATTGGGCAATCAAAGAGCTCAACTTTGATTTCAAACTTGCTGGTGAGAAGAGGTTATTTGATATTAGCTCACTTGATGAATGGAGAACTCAGACATATGAAAATGCCAAGTTGTTTAAAGAAAAAGTTAAGAGGTGGCATGGTAAAAGGATACAAAAACGTGAGTTCAGTGTAGGTGATTATGTCTTGCTATACAATTCTCGTTTAAGATTTTTTGCAGGCAAGCTTCTCTCTAAATGGGAAGGTCCTTACATTGTTGAGGAAGTATATCGTTCCGGTGCCATAAATATCAACAACACGGAAGGGAATTTTCCGAGAGTTGTAAATGGGCAAAGAATCAAGCATTATATCTCACGTACTCCCATAAATGTTGAAAGCAATTTTATTAATACCATAACTCCGGAGGAGTACATAAGGGATATTTATCAGCCTGTTTCAGACTCCAAAAACGAAGAGGTATGTGATTCGGTAAGTAAACCGACTCCAAAACTTTTCCAGTAGCAATTTTTCTCCGTTTTGGAATTTTTAGAAAATTAGAAAATTTTAAAGTAGTCCGGAAAGCGCACGAGGAGGCGACAAGCCTGCCAGGCGGGACCTACCCCCCTAGCCGCGTCTGGGGGCTTGTGAGCACCTCGTGTGCCTCCCAGACCCCGTTTTCTTGCGGAGTACTCCTTCTGGTCAGGAAAAATTCATTATATTTTCTCCCGAAAGGTCTGACCCTCGTATCACGCAAATATCCTCTGTTTTCGTTTCGAGGTGCTGTGCAGACATATCTAGATCGCTATGGCGTCCCCAAAATGTTCCGAGGGACAAGTTCTTCGAGAAGGTCATCAATCCCTACCTCGAGGGAGTGCTGCAACACCCTCAATATATCGAGATGCATGAGGGGCTGCTGCACATCCGTGATGTTGAGGGGCCCAAGAAGACCGGAAGCATGGAGGCGAGGCTCGAAGCAAAGAAGCAGCAAGTCTTCAAGTGCCAAGGGATGGTGGAACGCAGACTCAACGCCAACCACATGATGATCACGGAGTTCACCAACAAGCACAAGATCTATGCCAATGACATCAGGAAGCACCTCTCCAGGCTCTATGACAGAATTGATCACCTCCAAGCCCAGATCTACGACCTCCAGAACCAAAACTATGAGTATGAGTATAGATTTAAATCAATACGGTTGGCTGTAGATTTGAGGATTCCGGAGACTCGATCATCTTTCCATGATGGAGCACCTATGCCTTGAAAGACGGAGGATCAACCCCAGATTGCAACAACTCCACCACCATCACCTTTGAAGGAAGACAATTAAGCACGGGTATGGGCACTCCTCTTGGCTTGTGCCAAGCTTGGGGGAGTTGCCCCGGTATCGTATCACCATCACATCTTTTGCCTTTACCTTTATATTAGTTCGATCCTTTTTGGTTTTATCTTTCTCTAGTAGAATAAAGTTCTTAGTATGATCTTGGCTTGAGTTTTGCTTTGTGTCTCCCCCAATGTATTCAAGTTCGTGAGTCATATAATAAAGAGTGTTTTAGTTAAGGGCCTTGCTTCATGCCATGATCTAAAGAAAAGAATAATAAAAGAACAAAAGCATGAAAGATCATGTAATGGTCTTATGGGAAGTGATGGCTTCACATGGAATGTTGATTGAAACTTGTTGTGGGTGGACAAATGTAGGCCTTGGTCATTGTTGCAATTAATAGGAAGTAATACAGAAAGAGAGGTTCACATATAAATATATCATCTTTGACACCGTCTATGATTGTGAACACTCATTAAACTATTACATGCCTAGAAGTAGATGTTGGACAAGGAAGACAACATAATGAATTATGTTTGCTTAGTTCCGAACAATGTTATATGACTAGAGATCCCTTAGCATATGACGATTGCTTCCACCTCATATCAGCCAAAACTTCCGCACTAAGTAGAGATACTACTTGTGCATCCATAAACCTTCAACCCAGTTTTGCCATGAGAGTCCACCATACCTACCTATGGATTGAAGAAGATCCCTCAAGTAAGTTGTCATCGATGCAAGCAATAAAAATTGCTCCCTAAATATGTATGATCTATTAGTGTGTGGAAAATAAGCTTTGCACGAACCTGTGATGAGGAAGACATAAAAGCGACAGACTGCATAATAAATTTCTTTATCATAGGAAGCAATATAAAGTGACGTTCCTTCACACTAAGAGGTCACACATCCAAACCTCAAAAGCGCATGACAACCTATGCTTCCCTCTACGAAGGACCTATCTTGTACCTTTACTTTTTATCTTTAAAAGAGTCATGGTGATCGACACCAATTCCTTATTTCACCATTATCTTGGCTAACGTCATGTGCTAGGGAAAGATCTATATTCATATGTCAACTTGGAAGTAAGTATTCATGAATTATTGTTGTTGACATTACCCTTGAGGTAAGTGGTTGGGAGGCGAAACTATAAGCCCCTATCTTTCTGTGTGTCCGACTGAAACTTTGATCTCATGAGTATCACGTGAGTTTTAGCAATTGTAGAAGACGGAAGGATGATTGAGTATGTGGATTTGCTTTACAAGCTCTTATTTGACTCTTTCCGATGTTATGGTAAATTGCAATTGCTTCAATGACTAAAGGATATTGGTTGTTAATTCTCAATAAGGTTCTGGATCCATACTTTACTTTGTGAAGTAATTGTCACTTTAGCATAAGAGATTATATGACGTTATTGTTATTCTAAATATGATCATGATGCCTGCATGTCCGTATTTTGTTTTATCGACACCTCTATCTCTAAACATTAGGCATATTTATTGATCTCGGCTTCCGCTTGAGGACAAGCGAGGTCTAAGCTTGGGGGAGTTGATACGTCCATTTTGCATCATGCTTTTATGTTGATATTTATCGCTTTATGGAATGTTATTACACTTTATGTTACAATACTTATGCCTTTTCTCTCTTATTTTATAAGGTTTACATGAAGAGGGAGAATGCCGGCAGCTGGAATTCTGGTCTGAAAAAGGAGCAAGTTTGAGATACCTATCCCGCGCAACTCCAAAAGCCGTGAAAATCAACGAGGAATTATTTTGTATTTTATAGAAAATACTGGGCGGAAGAAGTACCGGAGGGGAGCCACGAGGAGGCCACAAGCCTTCCAGGCATGACCTACCCCCCTGGCCGCGCCTGGGTGGCTTGTGGGCCCCCTGTTGCCCCTCCGGCTCCCATCTTCTCCTATAAGGAGGGTTTCATCCCAGAAAAAATCAGGAGGAGGCTTTCGGGAGGAATCGCCGCCGCCACGAGGTGGAACTTGAGCAGAACCAATCTAGAGCTCCGGCAGGGCCGTCGTGCCGGGGAAACTCCCCCCCACCCCGGAGGAGGAAATAGAGTCGTGTGCGGGGCCAACCCGGGGCAACTCGGGTGATTTCTATCAGGCCACTGTATGCTGCGCTCATCCGATTGTGTCCTGAGAACGAGATACGTGGCTCCTATCGGGATCATCGACACGTCGGGCGGCCTTGCTGGATTAGTTTTACCTTTGACGAATGTCTTGTGCATCGGGATTCCGGTGATGCTTTGGGTAATCTCAGAGTTGAGGTTTTCCACTAAGGAGTCCGACAAGATTGCGAGCTTCGTGATCGAGGATTTCTATGTGGCTTGTGGTAATTTGTGATGGACTAGTTGGAGCACCCCTGGAGGGTTAAATATTTCGGAAAGCTATGCCCGCGGTTATGTGGCAACGTGGAAACTTTGTTTAACATCTGGTTCTAGATAACTTGAAGTTAACTTAATTAAAATATGCCAACTGAGTGCGTAACCGTGACTGTCTCTTTCATGAGTTCCTTCTCCGATCAAGGACACGGTGGGGTTATGTCTGACGTAGGTAGGTGTTCAGGATCATTCATTTGATCATCAGTAGTTCACGTCCGCTATGCATAGATCACCCCCCTCTTTATTCTTGTAATCGTAAGTTACCCACTAAATATATGCTTAGTCGCTTGCTGCAACCTCACCACTTAACCATGTCTCACCTATTAAGCTTTGCTAGTCTTGATACCTTTGGAAATGAGATTGCTGTGTCCCTTGTGGCTCACAGATTACTACAACACCAGTTGCAGGTACAGGTAAAGGGTTACTTGACGCGAGCACGTTGATTGTTCATTTGAAGTTTCTTCTTCTTCTTCTTCATCGATCTAGGATGGGTTCCAGGCCGGCAGCCTGGGATAGCAAGGATGGACGTCGTTCTTTTCTCGTTTGTTTTCGTCCCTAGTCGGACCCTGCTCTTCTTCATGATATTTATGTATTGTACTGATGTGACTCTGATGTAGCTTGTGGCGAGTGTAAGCCAATTCCATATACTCTTCTCTTCAGTACATGTACTTGTAACGATATCCATTCTTGCGAAATGACGAGATGCGCTTCTATCCCTGTCGAGGCCCTCACGCCAAAATAAGGATAGGATCGCATCTTGGGCATTACACCCAGAGACTTGCCTTTGTATATAGGCCGAGGCCCTAGGGTTTACAAAAGTCCTGGCCACGTTACAAATCGTGGCCTTCCATATCTCTAAGTCGTCGTGTTTACCAAGCCAGGAAACCTCCTTGGCGACTTATCTCCTTCATCAATCCTGAATCGCCATCTGGCTCATGGGCCCTGGCAGCCTTCTGAAGAAGATCTCTCAACACGCCTCATGCCTGGGCCAAGGCTTACACTAACCATGTATGTATGAGTCACCACTTTCCTGACCCGGCCAAATTAGGGCGGGTCATACCGCAGGTAATATCCCCAACATTAGGCCCCAGATTGACTTGAATTTATTCATGCCAATAAACTTCCATGCTCATCCTATGTGACTCGTACTACTCCCGTCCTTTTGATAGGTGACAAGCCACCATATCTCCCAAATTGTTTGAGCCGCCAGGTCACTTATTGATGACATCACCTTTTTCCCTCCATTTTCGGAATTCAATGACATCATTCCCATAGGATCTTTTTTTCGTCTTTATCGTGTTATCCCAAAAATGTAGGCGCCATCACTATTGGTTTTCAACTTGTCGCCTCTATTCCCGCACCTGTCGCTTCGTCTTTGGCCCAGGCTTTTAAATAGCCGTGGGGGGAAGGCAACGCCACCTACCCCCATTTCCTTCTTCCAGACGCATCATCTTCTCCAACCGTCCCTCGACCGCTTCATCGCCACCGGAGCTCTGCCGCACATCGTCGCCGTCCGGCCACTTCCTGATCCAGTCGAAGGTGCGGCCGTCGTCGCAGGACTTCCTTGCCGGGCATCTTCTTCTTCTTCCAGGTAAATCTCCCTTCCTCAGTAGAGGTAGATCCGAACCTTCGTATTTCTTAGGGCGCCATTAGAATTCCATGAATGCCTCATGTTCTTGCTTTTCGTCAAATCTAGATGCGGTACCATAGGTCCATGAAATAATGATTGCGGTAGTTCTTGTTAAGTCTCCTATCAATCCGCTGTTTCTCCGCAGCTCATAGATCTACGCACCATTTTTCATAGTGTTCTTCCATGTTCTTGTAGTGTTCGAACCCTCGGCCAGCGTTATTTTTCTTCGCTGGAAACGTTCGTAGATCCGTAAATTACCATTTGATGTTAGAAACATGTTTTTATCCAATCAAGAATGTTCCTAAGGAAAAAAACCTTTTTAGAGCCGCAACCCAACACCTTTCATCACGGCGAGTTAGAACATTCCCATAGATACATCTTTGATCATTTTAGCTGGCGAGTCATAATATCCCTGCAGAGACACCATAGATCATTTAACTGGCGAGTTAGAGTGTTCCGTGGTTTCTGATAACCCGCCCTACTCCTTCCTTTTGTAGTTATGGGCACTATCTGGAAATGCAATTGGCTGCCAACCAAAGTCATTGATGCTTATCTTGATAAGTTTGTTACAGAGGGTTATCTTGACCCCAAAGAAGTTATTGACTGGCGAACCGCCTTTGGCGAGACAATTCTTCAGCCCCGCGAGGGAAAAGTAGCCGTTTTCGCCGATCACCTCGAACGAGGCTTCAAGCCTCCTGGCTCCAAGTTTTTCAGAGATGCTTTGCACTTTTTCAACCTTCATCCTCAAGACTTGGGGCAAAACTCCATCAGCAATCTCTGCCAATTCCAAGTGTTTTGCGAAGCTTATCTGCAGATAGAACCCACAGTGTTACTGTTTAGGAAAATTTTCCATCTGAACCGCCAGACCGAGTTCGCTAGCGGGCCTTGCTTGGAACTTGGGGGGGGGGGGGGGGTTAACATTCAACAACGTCGTGAATGCGGGTTCCCATCTGTTGTTCTGCCCAACCATCCCAAAGGTTGGGCAGAGTCTTGGTTTAGAACGTTTGCCCATGGATTTCAAGCTCCCAGAAAAACTAACTAAAGAAGAAGAATCAACATTTATCCCTGCTTTATCCAAGCTAAGGTCTTTGACCAACAATGGGCTTACTCAGATTGATCTAATCCATTGTTGGGTGGAGTGGAGGATTCTGCCTTTGAGTCGCCGGGACGGCCTGATGTGCGAGTATGATGTCAGCTTGAACCACCCCGAGTGATTCTTCCACACAAGACTTACTAAAGAAGACATTGTTGAAATTATCAATAAGTTAAGTAGCGAGCCCTTAGAGAATTGCACCAAGATTGGGCTCAAGCCCTTTTGCGTCTCGAACCCGGCTCCAGCGGTAACAACCTAAGTCGCCTCCTTTTATTCTTTCAATATGTTTACCCATGTTCCTGATCCGAACTGCCATTATATCAATCAGAGGGGCTCAACATTTTGGTCTCAAAAGCCCAAAGTGATTGTTCAGAAAACAAACAAGCCGCCTCCCAAGAAGAAGAAGAACAAGGGCAAAGTCGCCGCCAAGTAGTCATCTATCGTTGGTGAGTCTCGGGCCACCGAAGAGCAATCAAAGGTAAAAATTACCTTTTCCTTATTACCGCATTCTGTCTTATACTTATGCTCCATTACTTTGTCCGTAGGATGATGACTATGGGAGCCAGGATGAGCTGTCGAGGTAATTTCTATTTCTTCCGACTCAACTTCTTCTCCCCCCAAGCCGGCCAGGCGGATCCGTGCAAAAGTTTCCATGTCTCACCCGAATGCTCATTTGGACCCCAATTTCCTTTTGAAGAAGGCGAGTTACACCCCTAAATGCCATACCCAAAGCCATTCCGGAGACTTAATGTCTGGGTTACCCGAAAAAGCAACTGGTCGAAAACGGCAAAGTGAGGTACGTTCTCACGAGTATCTTTTCCTTCTTGTGTAAGATTTGCTCGCCATTTGTTTACTCCTTGAATTTTCGTTCGTCAGGTTTCACCTCCTTCATCCGGCGACTCAGCAATGTCGACTCTCCCCCAATGATTCGTGTTCAGGGGCAAGTTCCTTTACTAGACTTTTTTCCTTTCCAATACTAATGCCTGTCTTAACTTTGTTGCCTTTAGATCTCAGAGCACAAGCAAAGAAAAGGAAAATTAGCGACTCGTCTTCTGCTCCTAAGGCAGCTGAAGTGTTTGGTATGAGCTCCTGTGTCCCAGAATTTGGTGCAGAACCAGCGGTGACTCATGATGACCTTGTGGATGATTTTCCTGATGTCCGGATTGATCCTTCAAGCCCTCTGAAGGAAGTAACTAAAAATGTCAACCCGTCAAGCTCTTCCAAGGCGTCTGAGGACCTAGATACAGTAGTTGTTACTGGTACTGGTTACTCTAAGCGTGCAACTGCGGTGTTAACCAAGCATATGCCAAAAGACGCCCCAACATGAGAGAAGGATATCACCAAGCTGAAGCTTCCCCATTACGAAAAATTGGAGTTTGAAGAATTATACTCCGGTTTTGTGAGCCACTTGGAAGCTAGCCGAGAGATGGAGAAAAGCCTGGCCAACCTGATGCGAGTCAAACATGAGGTATGACATTTTTATATTTGTGAATATATCCTCCCATTAGCCCTCGAAAAGGGCGGGTCATCCATGATGAATCGTACTTTTTGCATTATTTCAACAACGTGTAGGCCCCAAGGGCCGGGTCATCTTCTGAAAGATGAGCCGGGTCTTGAATAAAAACTTCTTCAACCTGTAGCCCCCAAGGGTCGGGTCATCTTTTGAAAGATAGCCGAATCTTGAATAAAAACTTCTTCAACCTATAGCCCCCAAGGGCTAGGTCATCTTTTGAAAGACGAGCCGGGTCTTGAATATAAAATTTCTTCAACATGTACCCCCCAAGGGCCGGGTCATCTTTTGAAAGATGAGTCGAGTCTTGAATATAAAATTTCTTCAACCTGTAGCCCCCAAGGGTCGGGTTATCTTTTGAAAGATGAGCCGGGTCTTGAATATAAAATTTTCTTCAACCTGTAGCCCCCAAGGGCCGGGTCATCTTTTGAAAGATGAGCCGGGTCTTGAATAAAATTTCTTCAACCTGTAGCCCCCAAGGGTCGGGTCATCTTTTGAAAGATGAGCCGGGTCTTGAATAAAATTTCTTCAGCCTATAGCCCCCAAGGGTCGGGTCATCTTTTGAAAGATGAGTCGGGTCTTGAATAAAATTTCTTCAACCTGTAGCCTGATACGTTTCCAACATATCTATAATTTTTGATGGTTCCATGCTATTATCTTATCAAACTTTGGATGTTTTGTATGCCTTTTATATCTTTTTTGGACTAACTTATTAACTGAGTGCCAAGTGCGAGTTCCTGTTTTTTCCGTGTTTTTGACCCTTTTAGAGGAGGATTTTAAACGGTGTCCAAACAGAATAAAACTTCTGAAAAGATTTTTTCCGGAACAGAAGATACGCACGGGACGTGAGAACCAAGGTAGGGGCCACCAGGGGACCCCACAAGCCCCCTAGGCGCGACCAGGGGGACCCGCAATAGCAGGCTTGTGGCCCCCCTGTGGCTCGTCTGTCCTACCTCTTCCGCCTATAAATTCCTAAAAATTCCAAAACTGCGAGAGAGATCCACGAAAATACTTTTCCGCCGCCGCAAGCTTGTGTCTCCGCAAGATCCCATCTGTTGCACGTTCTGGCGCCCTGCCAGAGGGGGGATTCGGATACGGAGGGCTTCTTCATCAACACCATGACCTCTCCGATGATGCGTGAGTAGTTCACCATAGACCTTTGGGTCCATAGCTAGTAGCTAGATGGCTTCTTCTCTCTCTTGGAACTTCAATACAAAGTTCTCCATGATCTTCATGGAGATCTATCCGATGTAATCTTGTTTTGCGGTGTGTTTGTCGAGATCCGATGAATTGTGGATTTATGATCAAATTATCTATGAACCTTATTTGAGTTTCTTATGATCTCTTATATGCATGATTTCATATCCTTGTAATTCTCTTCGAGTTGTGGGTTTTGTTTGGCCAACTTGATCTATGATTCTTGCAATGGGAGAAGTGCTTGGTTTTGGGTTCATACCGTGCGGTGACCTCACCCAGTGGCAGAAGGGGTAGCGAGGCACGCATCGTGTTGTTGCCATCAAGGGTAAAAAGATGGGGTTTACATTATTGGTTTGAGTTTATCCCTCTACATCATGTCATCTTGCTTAAGGCGTTACTTTGTTCGTCATGAACTCAATACACTAGATGCATGCTCGATAGCAGTCGATGTGTGGAGTAATAGTAGTATATGCAGAAAGTATCGGTCTACTTGTCTCGGACGTGATGCATATATGTATGATCATTGCCTTAGATATCGTCATGACTTTGCACGGTTCTATCAATTGCTCGACAGTAATTTGTTCACCCACCGTATTATTTGCTATTTCGAGAGAAGCCTCTAGTGAACACTATGGCCCCCGGGTCTACTTCACACCATATTTTCAGCCTTACACTTTTACTTCGTTGCACTTTCCGCCTTCAGATCTCACTTTGCAATCAATCTTGAAGGGATTGACAACCCCTTTATAGCGTTGGGTGTAAGCTCTTTTGTGTTTGCGCAGGTACTTTGGACTTGACCTTGATTCTCCTACTAGATTGATACCTTGGTTCTCAAACTGAGGGAAATACTTACTGCTCCTGTGCTGCATCACCCTTTCCTCTTCAAGGGAAAAACCAACGCAAGCTCAAGAGGCAGCAGAAGGATTTCTGGCGCCGTTGCCGGGGAAGATCAAGTCAAGAACTCATCCAAGTAAGTGTCGCAAACTCATCTCTTGCATTTACTTTTTTGCCTCTCGTTTTCCTCTCCCCCACTTCTGGAATAAAAATACAAAAATATTTGCCTTTTTCGCTCGCCCTTTTATCTCGCTTGCTTTCTGTTCGCTTGTGTGCTTGTTTGCTTGCTAAAGTCATCATGACTGAAAACACCAAACTTTGTGACTTATTGAATACTAATAATAATGATTTTATTAGTACTCCGATTGATCCCGCCACTAGTGCGGAATCATACGAAATCAATGCTGCTTTTCTGAATCTTGTTATGAAAGAGCAATTCTCCGGCCTTCCTAGTGAAGATGCCGCATCCCATCTTAATACCTTCTTTGAACTTTGTGATATGCAAAAGAAAAAAATATGTGGATAATGATGTGATTAAATTGAAGCTTTTTCCGTTCTCGTTGCGAGATCGAGCAAAAACTTGGTTTTCGTCTTTGCCCAAAAATAGTATTGATTCTTGGAACAAAGTGCAAAGATGCTTACATATCCAAGTATTTTCCACCGGCTAAGATTATCTCTCTCCATAATGATATCATGAATTTTAAGCAACTTGATCATGAACATGTTGCACAATCTTGGGAGAGAATGAAATTGATGATTAGAAATTGTCCCGCTCATGGCTTGAGTCTTTGGATGATTATACAAATCTTCTACGCTGGTTTGAATTTCGTTTCTAGAAATATCTTGGACTTCGTCTCAGGTGGAACGTTCATGGAAATTGAAATGTCTCAAACGTATCTATAATTTTTGATGGTTTCATGTTGTTATCTTGTCATCTTTGTATGTTTTATGTACCTTTTATATCTTTTTTGGGACTAACTTATTAATTCAGTGCCAAGTGCCGGTTCCTGTTTTTTTCTGTGTTCTTGGCTCTTTTCAGATATGATTTTGGAACGGAGTCCAAATGGAATAAAATCCCCGAAATAATTTTTTCCCGGACTGAAGAAGATCACGGGGCTTGAGGGCCAAGCCAGGAGGGCTACAAGGGGGCCACAAGCCCCCTATCCGCCACCAGGGGGGCCAGCAGGCTTGTGGCCTCCGTGGAGCCCCCCTGACCTAGCTCCTTCGCCTATATATTCCTTAAAATACAGAAAAAAATCAAGGGATCCACGAAAATACTTTTCCGCCGCCGTAAGCTTCCGTTTCCGCGAGATCTCATCTGGAGACCCTTCTCGGTGCCCTGCCGGAGGGGACTTTGGAGTTGGAGGGCTTCTACATTAACATCATCGCCCCTCCAATGACTCGTGAGTAGTTCACTTCAGACCTACGGGTCCGTAGTTAGTAGCTAGATGGCTTCTTCTCTCTCTTGGATCTTCAATACAAAGTTCTCCATGATCTTCATGGAGATCTATCCGATGTAATCCTCTTTGGCGGTGTGTTTGTCGAGATCCAATGAATTGTGGATTTGTGATCAGATTATCTATGATATATATTTGAGTCTTTGCTGATTTCTTATATGCATGATTTGATATCCTTGTAAGTCTCTCCAAGTCTTGGGTTTTGTTTGTCCAACTAGATCTATGATTCTTGCAATGGGAGAAGTGCTTGGTTTTGGGTTCTTACCGTGCGGTGACCTTTCCCAGTGACAGTAGGGGCAGCAAGGCACACATCGTGTAGTTGTCATCAAGGGTAACAAGGTGGGCTTTGTCGTAGATATGAGATTGTCCATCTACATCATGTCAACTTGCTTAAGGCGTTACTCTGTTCTTTTGGACTTAATACACTAGATGCATGGTGGATAGCGGTCGACGTGTGGAGTAATAGTAGTAGATGCAGAAAGTATCGGTCTACTTGTTTTGGACGTGATGCCTATAGATATAATCATTGCCATAGATGATGTCACGACTTTGCGCGGTTCTATCAATTGCTCGACGGTAATTTGTTCACCCACCGTCTACTTGCTTTCATGAGAGAAGCCACTAGTAAACACTACGCCCCCCGGGTTTATTCACACCTATCGTTTCCACTTTCTCTTTTTTTACTTTGCTTTGTTACTTTGTTGGTTTCAGTTCTCACATGGCGAACAATCTATAAGGGATTTACAACCCCTTCATAGCGTTGGGAGCAAACTTTTTGTGTTTGTGCAGGCACTTGTGATACTCCTTCACTGGATCGATACCTTGGTTCTCAAAACTGAGGGAAATACTTGCCACCGCTGCGCTACATCACCCTTTCCGCTTTGAGGGAACACCAACGCAAGGCTCCAAGGCCACGGGGGAAATCCTTTGCATATTTGCCTAGGAAGTCCCTTAAGGCGTAGCCATAGCAGAAGGATTCCTGGTGCCGTAGCACGTTTCTGGCGCCGTTGGAAGGTCTTTTGTTGCAGTAGCGGAAGTATTTCTGGCGCCGTTGCCGGGGATGGAGAGATCTATCCAAGTAGGACTCACAAACTCATCTCTTGCATTTACTTTTTTGCCAGTTGCCTCTCGTTTTCCTCTCCCCCACTTCACATTTGCCGTTTTCATTTGCCTTCCTCCTTTGTCGTTTTCTTTTGCCCGTTTCACTCTCTCTTCCTGCTTGTTTGTGTGTGAGATAGTACATCAATGGCTAGACCCACCACTCCAAATGATACTCTTGAGAATGAAGTTCTCAATTTCAGGCAGAATGAGGAAGAAAATTTAAAGGACGCTTGGTATAGGATTTGCAATGCTCAAAGTAGATCTACTCGTAAGCAATCCACTACCATTCTTCTTCGCAGTTTCTATATTGGAATTTCTCCTTGGAATAGGTATATCCTTGATACCATTGTAGGCGGGAATTTTTTGGGGATCCATACTATTGACTCCTATGGAGCTATCATGAATTTGGTAGGCTCACCCCCGCTCATGGTTAATGGAACCACCTTGACCTTGGAACACGTGATGCAAAGGCTTGACGCTATTGAAAACAAAATTGCCATAGTTGAACTTATTGAGGGTTTGGATAGAAAGATCCACAATCAAATTACTCAGTACGGATCCAAAGTGGGATTTTTTTTGAAAAATTTAAGGGACAAGGAACTTATAGTTAATGATTCTTCTAGAATTGACAAACTAGAAGATGTCATAACCAACTTGGGTTCTGCTTTTGCCGCTGCGCAAAATACTCCAAATCTCACTATCAAAAAGACCGTCAAGTCTGTTTTTGTTCCTAAAGCTAGTGGTGAGTCATCCAATAAAGATGAAGATCTTAAGATGATAAATGATCACACTACTTATGGTTTAAGCACCAAAGATGACTATACGTGATTCCATCACCTTTTGCCTAGCTAAGGACGTTAAACAAAAGCGCTTGTTGGGAGGCAACCCAACGAATCTATCCTTTTTCTTTCCGTTTTGTGTTTTCCACACTTTCATAATTCTGTTATGATTGTGTTTTCTGTGTTTCTTTTTGCGTTTGTGCCAAGCAAAACCGTTATGATTAGTCTTGGGGATGATCGTTTGGTCATGCTGGAAAAGACAGAAACTTTCTGCTCACGAAAATAATTTTCATTTTTTTTCTTCTGTAAGAGATTTTGAGTTGATTCTTTTTGCTGCTGATTGCTACGCTAATTCGTCAGACTGTCGTAATTTTTCAGAATTTTTGAAGTACCAGAAGTATACGAAGTATACAGATTGCTACAAACTGGTCTGCTGTTGACAGATTCTGTTTTTGTTGTGTTGATTGCTTATTTTGATGAAACTATGGATAGTATCGGGGGTATTAGCCATGGAAGATTGAAAATACAGTAACCCAACATCAACATAAGTAGAATTTAAGTTTGCTACAGTACCTAAGGAAGTGGTGGTTTGCTTTCTTATACTAATGTTATCACGAGTTTCTGTTTAAGTTTCGTGTTGTGAAGTTTTCAAGTTTTGGATGATGTTCTTATGGACAAAGAGCTAAAGAGTGGCAAGAGCTCAAGCTTGGGGATGCCCAAGGCACCCCAAGAGATTCAAGGATGCCGTAAAAGCCTAAGCTTGGGGATGCCCCGGGAGGGCATCCCCTCTCTTGTCTTCAATCCATCGGTAACGTTACTTGGGGCTATATTTTTATTCACCACATGTTATGTGTTTTTGCTTGGAGCGTCTTGTATCGTAGGAGTCTTTTATTTTTCTTGTGTCACAATCATCCTTGCTTCACACCTAGAGAGAGAGACACGCACTCACCGTGATTTTGTCGAGCTTCACTTATATCCTTTAGTAGACAATTCAGCTCACTTGTGCTTCACTTATATCTTTTGAGCTAGATACTTTTGATCTATGTGCTTCACTTATATCTTTTAGAGCACAACGGTGCGTGGCTTGGTAGTTGATCTATGCTTTGAAAGTAGTCTCAAAAGGGGTAGTTATCCAAAGGGATACGAAAACTTTCACCTTCATGTGCATTGAATAGTTAGAGAAGTTTGATTCATCTCAATTAGTTTTGAGTTGTGGTTTTGGTAATATTAAAGTTATGCTAGTAAGGTGTTGTGGATCTAGAAATACTTGTGTTGAAGTTAGTGATTCCCGTAGCATGCACGTATGGTGAACCGTTATGTGCTGAAGTCTGAGCATGATTAGTCTTTTGATTGTCATCCTTTGCGTGGCGGTCGGGATCGCGCGATGGTTTATACCTACCAACCCTTCCCATAGGAGTATGCGTTGAATGCTTTGTTTCGATTACTAATAAAAAACTTTTGCGACAAGTATATGAGTTCTTCATGACTAATGTTGAGTTCATGGTTTAGATACACTTTCACCTTCCACCATCACCATCTTCTTAGTGTCGTGCAACTTTCGCCGGTGCACAAAACCCACCATTAGCCTCCCTCAAAACAGCCACCATACCTACCTACTATGGCTTTTTCAAAGTCATTCCGAGATATATTGCCATGCAACTACCACCATGACATGTGCCACCATGTCTACATTGCCATTGCATGATCGTAAGATAGCTAGCATGATGTTTCCATTAATGTCTATGCCATGCTAGATCATTGTCACGGTACACTACCGAGGGCATTCCTTATAGAGTCATCGTTGCTCTAAGTTTTGAGTTGAAAGTGTGATGATCATCATTGATGGAGCATTGTCCCATGTGAGGAAATAAAAGAGGCCAAAGATGCCCACCAAAAAAAAAGAGGCCAAAGAGCCCACCAAAAAAATAAAAAAAATGAGAGAAAAAAAGAGAAGGAACAATGCTACCACCTTTCCACACTTGTGCATATTAAGCACCATGATCTTCATGATTGGGAGTCTCTCGTTTTGTCACCACCATATAGCTAGTGAGAAATTTTCATTATTTGGAAGCAGCTGCACCTGCAACTAGCAACGCTATCCAATGATTAAGCAAGCAGTAACATAGCCAATGACTGGTTTGCTAGGTTGTCGAAGGTTGAAGGTTTCATGGCAATGTTGAGAGGCTGACATTTAACAGGTGGTAGGCAACGAGACATAACGAAAGAAACGAGACAACTAGCATGGCATTGATAGTAATGGTATCTAGGGAAATGATCATCTTGCCTGAGACCCCGCTTGGAAGAAGAATGACTCCGTGAAGCAGACGAACCGACAAAGTCGAACGGATCCTCATATTTCGACACACTTGCGGAACTCTATCGAGATGAAGTAAACAGGAAACAAGCGTCAACACACGATATCCACCACAACAGAAGCACGATATGATGCACACCCTAATATGATGCATGACCGGTTTTAAATATGCAAGGCATGGCATGACAATTTCACAACAATCAAACACTACACATTAAGTGAAGCTCAATATGCAATGAGTTGCATAGTGATGAAACTCCACATTCAAATATTTAGTTCACTCCCGGTTAGGTACGTGGCATTATTAAATGTTGTTTAAACATGACAAGGGGGTGAAGCACCAATAAACTACCTAACTATGCATTTTAAATGAGGCCGGAAACAACCTATAGCATTTCCGAAACGCCCCACGTGTTAACTTTAAAATATGTTCAGATCTGACCTAAACACATTTTATGTTTGTTAAACGGCAAAACAAAGTGGTTCACGTGAAACTACATGTCATTCTAGTTCATTTATATATATGGCTCATCTCCAACACAGCTACGGATCACCCATTGTCACACACACGTCATTCTAGTCCATTTATATATATGACTCATCTCCAACAGAGCTACGGATCACCCATTGTCACACAAACCAATACAAACAACACAACTAACAGTTTTAAATATGCAAGAAAGGCGAAAAATATTAATCTACACAGAATTATACATGATCTACATATCTAACTTATTTCGAACCAATGCATGGATAAAAATATATGTGCGTTTAGAATAATGTAACTATCCACACGCAGGGAAAAACACAATTGAGCCGAATTGCACTACCATAGTGCAACAACCCAGGATTGGATCGGGCCCAAGTGACCATTTGTGCGTGGATGCAGATCTGCTGCGCTAGCCAGCTCGGCTGTGTCTATGCTCGTGAATAGAAATGGCGGTCCCTGCAAATAGTACTGGAGCGGCGACCTACCTCTCCATCAACGCACCTTGGAGGCTGACAACAACGACGGGGACTCTGGCAGGCAGGGGCGCGCTAGAACCGGCCAGATCCGAGTCCAAGACGACGGTGGAGCTCCAACTGGTGCAGCTCCTGATAGATCGTGCGGAGACAAGGCGGGCAGCGTGATGGAGCTTCGGCTCCCGCTCTTGCAACAGAGAGACACGAAAATGAGGGAGGCCAAGGAGAAAAGAGAGAAAGAGAGAAAGAGAGGGAGGATGTTGGCTTCGGATCGCTAGATCAAAGCTCCCTTACACGTACGTGCAAGCTAGCTATATAGCAACCAAGCAGACAAGCTGCTGGATGGATTAGCAATAGCACTCGCGTATGTATGAGCAACCTGAGCTAGCTTGCTGTGTATCGGATTAAACTCGGCGGAACCCTTAGCTCTCTCGACGACGGCCGCGTAACTAGGCGTACCAGAGGAACGAAAACTGATTTTGATGGTGCGTATAGCTTGCTCTTTTTTCTTCTATTGATCTGAACTGATCTACTCAGTATATAAAGAATACATGACCGACTTCACGTCCAACTCGTAGCCAAAGACGGCAACCAACACGACGCTGACCGGACTCGTACAAACACCAGTCCGTTTACTATTCTATCTAGGATTCTATGTGACGTTTAGACTACAACTAGGTTAATTACTACATTCACCTCCTTAACCTTGTTGATGTGCCTCCATTGCTTGCACTCCGACTTTCTTCCTCATCTCGATGAACTTCTGTCGACCGAGGGACTTGGTGAAAATATCGGCAAGCTGGTCTTTCGTGTTCACATGTTGAACCTCGATCATTCCTTCTTCAATGCACTCCCGGATGTGGTGGAACCGGGTATCTATGTGCTTGCTCCTTTCGTGATGAACCGGATTTTTGCACAATGAGATTGCAGCTTGGTTGTCAATCTTCAATGACACCTTCTGCACCTCCCGCTTTGCAAGAATAACTAGGAGTCTTCTCAGCCAAACTGCTTGACAAGCCGCCGTGCTTGCCGCGATGTATTCTGCCTCGCATGAAGACAGTGCCACCACCTTTTGCTTCTGAGAATTCCAGCTAATCGGATTCGGGCCAAGGTAGAAAACCATGCCCGTTGTGCTCTTTCGGTCATCAACATCACCTGCCATGTCGCTATCTGAATATCCACGAAGAATCAATCCTTCCTTTCCCTTTCTGTACGTGCAGCCAAGATTAATTGTGCCTTTCACATACCGTAGAATTTGATTGACCGCGCTCATGTGTTCGGTTGTCGGATTCTCCATGAAACGACTCACGATCCCGACTGAATAAGCCAAGTCAGGTCGGGTATGCACCAAGTATCTTAGGCTACCCACAACGCTTCGATACATTGTGGTGTCCACCGGCGGATTTGAGCTACGCTTGCTCAACTTGTGACGTTGGTCCATTGGAACTTGTGTCGTGTAGCAATCTGACATGCCACACTTTTCCAATAACTTGACCGCATAAGCCGATTGACATAGGGAAATCTCTCCGAAGCTTTGCTTCACTTCGATGCCCAAGTAATAGCTTAGTAATCCCAGATCACTCATGCTGAACTTGTTCTTCATTTGCGCCTTGAAACGTTCAATTTCTTGTACGCTATCTCCGGTGATAATCAGATCGTCGACATAAACTCCAACTAGCAGGTTTGAGCCTTTGGAGTTCTTTGTATAGACTGCGTGCTCGAGGGGACATCTCTTGAACCCGAGGGAGACCAGACTTCGGTCTAACTTTGAGTTCCAAGCTCTTGGCGCTTGCTTCAACCCGTAAAGTGCCTTCTTGAGCTTGTAAACTTTCCCTTCTTCGCCTTTCTTCTCGTAGCCGAGGGGTTGTTCCACGTACACTTCTTCTGTGAGATCGCCGTTGAGGAAAGCGGATTTAACATCCATATGATGAACCTTCCAATCCTCTTGTGCTGCCAAAGCTAGGAGCACTCTCACCGTCTCGATTCGAGCAACCGGTGCAAACACCTCATCATAGTCAGCTCCTTGACGTTGAACGTAGCCCTTTGCAACGAGTCTTGCCTTGTACTTCACAATGGCACCCTCCGTGTCCTTCTTTAACTTGTAAACCCACTTCAAACCTATCGCTTTTGGTTTGGAGGTCGGGTTACCAAAGTCCACGTGCCATTGCTCTCAATTGCCTTCATCTCCTCATCCATGGCGTGCGTCCAGCTAGGACTTTTGCTCGCCTCTACAAAGTTCGCCGGCTTCTCAACTCCAAACAGACATAGTCCGGAGTACTCGAGCGTAACTGGCTTTGTGTACTTATAGACTTTCTTGAGGGTCTTGTAGCGACGAGGCCCTGAGGAGTCCGTTGTGGCTTGCGAAGGAGGCGACACAAATTGTGTCAGTGTTGATGCACTTGAGGAAGACGGCTGAGACCCTGGTGTGTCATCGACATCCGTGTCGTCGGCGTAGTCGTCGTGACCGCGACCATCATCTTGATTGTCGTCGTCACTATGCGCCTCGTTGTCGATGTTGTCGTCGAGATCTCCGCCTGTGTCGTGCGCGGCGTTGTCGCTATCTCCTTGCGACCTATGCGCGTCGTCGTCGGTGTCGGCACCATGATGATCACTACCATTGTGGTCACCTTGGTTGGGCGTCTTGCCAATCACCTGGACATCCTCCCCTGCATCATCATCAGTTGGAAATTCAACTGCAAATATGTTACTGTTTGGAGCATCGTCGGTTGCGGCGCTCCAATTCCACGCTTGGTTTTCTTCAAACACGACGTCGCGTGAAATCCGTAGACGCTTGGTTTGTGGATTGTAGAAACGGCATGCCTTGGTGCCAGAACTGCTCTCGTATCCCATGAACACCATCTTGGTGCTACGATCAGCAAGCTTTGAGAGGTGCGGCTCCGCCGTCTTCACATGTGCCACGCACCCGAATGTCCGTAGATGAGACACATTCGGCTTACGTCCGTAAATTGCTTCATACGGAGTCTTGCCGATCACCGCCTTCGTTGGAGCCCGGTTGAGAAGATAGACCGCCGTCGAGACAGCTTCTCCCCAAAATGTCCCCGGCAGGTTCTTGCTCTTGAGTAAACTCCTTGCCATGTCAACGACGGTTCGATTGCGCCTTTCAACGACCCCATTCTGCTGTGGCGTGTAAGGTGCCGTGAGGAACCTCTTTATGCCAATCTTCTCGCAGTAGTCGTTGAACTCATTCGACGTAAACTCTCTGCCGCGATCTGTCCGTAGAGCGCGAACCTTCAGCTTGTGTTCCATCTCTGTTGCAGCCTTCAACTTCTTGAACGCTTCAAACGCCTCATCTTTAGATCGTAGGAGAATGACCCACATATATCTCGAGTAGTCGTCTACCACAAGGAAGAAATACTTCTTTCCAGCGTGAGTTGCCGGGGTGATAGGGCCACATAGATCACCATGGAGCAGCTCGAGTGCATCACTTGCACGATAGGTAGACTGAGCAGGGAATGGCCTGCGGTGCTGTTTTCCAACCAAGCACCCGTCACATACTCGATCAACATGGTCGATAACTGGCATCCCGGATACCATCTCCATCTTTGACATCTTCTTCAAGGCGTAGAAGTTAACGTGTCCAAATCTAGCATGCCATAACGACGAATCATCATCACTCTTGGCGAGCCAACACTCCGGTTGAGATTGATCAAGGTTGAGGATATAGAGCCTATTCCGTGTGCGATTAACACGAGCTAGCACGTTTTGGAGGTTGTCGAAGATCGTCATCACTCCACTCTCGATATTCACCTTGCATCCATTCTCGGCAAGCTTCCCAATAGAGATGATGTTGTTGCGCAGCCGTGGGATGTAGTACACTCCGGTGAGTATGCGATGTTCGCCTGTGAGACCCTCAAAGAGGACAGATCCTTGCCCGCAAATCTCCACAGCTGAACCATCACCGAACTTGACCGAGCCTTCAACATTGTATTCCAGCTAGAGGAATTTCTCCTTGCACCCCGTCATGTGGTTACTGGCACCCGTGTCGAGATACCACGACACGTTCTGATCACCGGATAACTTTGGTGTCACTTTTTCCTCATGAAGTAGCACCTTCCGGCTTGGTTTCACAACCACCGTTTCAGCGAGATCACAAACTTCGGCCATCAGAAGACCTGGACCTTCGTCTTCCTGCTTTGCCAAATTTGCCTTGATCTCCCGCTTGTTAGGCTTTGGACAATCCTTCGCAAAGTGACCCATCTTATTGCAGTTATAGCACTTGACCTCGGACAAGTCCAAGTTCCGTGGTTTCTGCTCTTTAGATTGGCCCGCCTTACCACGACCTTGTGGTTTGCCTTTTCCTTTGCCTTTTCCGGTTTGTCCATCGCCCTTCATGTTGCTTGAGCCTTCGCCACCGTCACGCCTTCCTTTGCTACTTGGGGCCTCCCAATCTGCGCGCGAGTACATGAGTTGGTCACTACCTCCTCCTTTGCCTTTTCGACAGCCACGAGCATTCTCTTCCCACGTCCGCAGGCGTCCGATCGCCTCCGTTATGGTCATGTCGTCGATGTCATAAAGCTGCTCGAGCGTGCCGATGATGTACGTGAATTTGTCAGTCACTGAACTGAAATTTTTTTCCACAATCTCGGTCTCCTCGAGCTTTGCACCAAGCGCGCGGATCTCTCCCACCAAAGTAGTAAGACGCATGGCATAGTCGTTCACCGATTCAGTTTCCTCCATCTGCAACTTGTGAAATTTGCGCTTCAGCACTTGTGCCCGTGCCTTGGTGACGCGATCTTCTCCGATCCTCATCTCCTTGAGTGCGTTCCACGCCTCTCTTGCCGTCTCGAACTCCGCCAATGTCATCAGCACGGAATCCGGCACGGACTGGGCTATGGCGGCCGTGGCACCTTCGTCGCGCTCCTCGTCGACGTCGTCGTCCGTGATGGCCTCCCACACTCGAAGGGATCGAAGAATAATCTTCATCTTCACCGCCCACACGCCGTAGTTGGCGTCGGTGAGCATTGGGTACTGGATGGGGATGTTGCGATGCGCCTGGACGTTGGCGCCGCTCGTTCCTCCATCACTGGTTGCTGACTTGACGCCCTTCTTCACCTTGTCGTCGTTCTTGTTCGCCTTGGCACCGCCGCTGCCGGACTTGACCGACTCAGCGTCGCTGTCCGTCATCGTAGATCGTAGATCGTCAAGGCTCTAGATACCAATTGTTGGCTTCGGATCGCTAGATCAAAGCTCCCTTACACGTACGTGCAAGCTAGCTATATAGCAACCAAGCAGACAAGCTGCTGGATGGATTAGCAATAGCACTCGCGTATGTATGAGCAACCTGAGCTAGCTTGCTGTGTATCGGATTAAACTCGGCGGAACCCTTAGCTCTCTCGACGACGGCCGCGTAACTAGGCGTACCAGAGGAACGAAAACTGATTTTGATGGTGCGTATAGCTTGCTCTTTTTTCTTCTATTGATCTGAACTGATCTACTCAGTATATAAAGAATACATGACCGACATCACGTCCAACTCGTAGCCAAAGACGGCAACCAACACGACGCTGACCGGACTCGTACAAACACCAGTCCGTTTACTATTCTATCTAGGATTCTATGTGACGTTTAGACTACAACTAGGTTAATTACTATAGAGGAGGAGAGATCGCGCGACGAGGCTGGGGCCTGCACGCGGAGAGGCGAGGGTGGAGGAGGAGCGAGCGGGCGCAGCCAACGGCGTTGGACGGTTGGAGCGCTCCTCTCCCTGTGCATGGCTACGACGCGAGGCGGCCCTGTCCTAGGCGGGGCGAGCGAGGCGCCACAGCGCGGGACACCAGGCGCAGGCGCTTGAGGGGCTCGCGTGCCGCACGAGCCGGGGGTCGGGGACGGGGTCAACGGCGCTGGGCAGGAGGAGGGCCTCGAGGCTGCTCGGTGTGCTCGCTGGCAGCGGCCGTAGACGGAGGCAGGGGCCTCAACGAACTCGCCAAGGGAATGCAAGATCGGGCGGGGGTGCTACGATGCAGGCGCTTTCTCCTCTGGTGGTTGCGCGCTGTGAGCTACTGCTCCTTTGGTCATTGGGACGAGGGCAGCTTCAGGCCGTGGACACGACCGGATGATACAGGGGGACACCGGCTGGGCATTAATTGGTTTCTACTGGCTATGAGGGGATCTCAAGGAAGGCTCTTGTTGGGCAACGGATTGGATCGGGAGGGGAGATCCCGAGGTTGGTAGCGGTGCACGGTGGGAATAACTGGACTAGGGTTAGGGTAGGTCTACATTCGGATATAAGTAACATGTTCGATTAGGTGTAGACCCTTCGATCTAAATCGGGCGGTCGCGGTTAAATAGGTTAGGGGGTCCAATGGACGAACTGATGACGGTTTGCGGTAAAACGGGGTTGATCTGGATCCAACTGTCATGACCGCCGGGTTCGGGCCCGGGGAAGTTTCCACACTAGGTTGCGGGCAGGGTCGATGCATTGTGCACAGGGGCTAGGCAGGGATGAGAGGAAAGCGGGCAACCCGGCGACAGAGTTTAAAACACCGAAACGTCCGACAATTGACCCGGCTATAGTGCCGCTATAGATTTAACAGTTCGGGTATCAAACTAACTCCGATTGCGACGAAATTTGGCACACATCCTACCTACATTATATTAAAACCGCACACTGACGACCCACAAGTATAGGGGGTCTATCGTAGTCCTTTTAATAAGTAAGAGTGTCGAACCCAACGAGGAGCAGAAGGATCTGACAAGTGATTTTTAGCAAGGTAATCTCTGCAAGCACTGAAATTATCGGTAACAAGTAGTTGTGTGACAAGATGATTCGTAGCAAGTAGCAAGTAACAATAGTAACAACGGTGCAGCAAAGTGGCCCAATCCCTTTTGTAGCAAGGGACAAGCCTGGACAAACTCTTATAGGAGGTAAAGCGCTCCCGAGGACACATGGGAAATTCTATCAAGCTAGTTTTCATCATGTTCATATGATTCGCGTTCGCTACTTTGATAGTTTGATATGTGGGTGGACCGGCGCTTGGGTACTGCCCTTACTTGGACAAGCATCCCACTTATGATTAACCCCTCTCGCAAGCATCCGCAACTACGAAAGAAGAATTAAGACAAAGTCTAACCATAGCATTAAACTAGTGGATCCAAATCAGCCCCTTACAAAGCAACACATAAACTAGGGTTTAAGCTTCTGTCACTCTAGCAACCCATCATCTACTTACTACTTCCCAATGCCTTCCTCTAGGCCCAAATAATGGTGAAGTGTTATGTAGTCGACATTCACATAACACCACTAGAGGAAAAGCAACATACAACACATCAAAATATTTAACGAATACCAAATTCACATGACTACTTATAGCATGACTTATCTCATGTCCTCAAAAACAAAAGTGACTACTCACAAAGCATAATCATATTCATGACCAGAGAGGTAATGAGTAGCATCAAGGATCTGAACATATAATCTTCCACCAAGTAATCCAACTAGCATCAACTACAAAGAGTAATTAACACTAATAGCAACCTTACAAGTACCAATCGGAGTAGCGAGACGGAGATTGGTTACAAGAGATGAACTAGGGTTTGGAGAAGAGATGGTGCTGATGAAGATGTTGATGGTGATGAGTCCCCTCCGATGAGAGGAGTGTTGGTGATGACGATGGCGACGATTTCCCTCTCCGGGAGGGAAGTTTCCCCGGCAGGACGACCCTGCCGGAGCTCTAGATTGGTCCTGCTCAAGTTCCGCCTCGTGGCGACAACGATTCCTCCCGAAAGACTCCTCTTGATTTTTTCTGGAACGAAACCCTTCTTGTAGCAAAAGAGGGGGCCCAGAGGGCCAGCTGGGAGCCCACAAGCCCCTAGGCGCGGCCAGGGGGGCCGCGCCTAGCAGGCTTGTGGCCTCCTGCTGGCTCCCCTCTGGTACTTCTTCGGCCCAGTTTATAAATTCCAAAATAAATCCTCGTTGATTTTCACGGCTTTTGGAGTTGCGCATAATAGTATCTCAAACTTGCTCCTTTTTCAGGCCAGAATTCCAGCTGTCGGCATTCTCCCTCTTCATGTAAACCTTGCAAAATAAGAGAGAAAGGCATAAGTATTGTACCGTGAAGTGTAATAACAGCCCATAAAGCGATAAATATCAACATGAAAGCATGATGCAAAATGGACGTATCACACACCATTTTCAACCCAATCGAAGAAAGTTTTATACACACTTTAAAAAACAATATTTTTTTAATGATGTCGCGGGCGCGCGTGTGTGTGGTTTGTCTCGAAACGGTCAATGATGAAAACGGAGGGAACCGTCCACTACTAACGGATGCAAGTTTTGAAAACTGATAGCAATGGAGTGCCGATGCAACGCAGATGATGCCAATGATGCGATGATGAATGCGTCAATCAAACGAATCACACGACGAGATAGGAATAAAAGGGGAATCTTATGCAGTGTCGGTCTCGGGCTGTCACAAGTATATATAGGCATCTCCCAAAATCCAACTAATAAAAATTGTTGCCCAACTCGGTGACACCGAAATGAATCTTAGTGGTACTGAGGTTCACTAAATGTGGCAACTTTTGAATTCTCGGTGAGACTGATATATGAATCTTGGTGGTACCGATACAATGACCTGGACCAGTTTCGAATTCTCGATGGTACCGATTTCAATCTCGAAAATTCTGATTCTTGAAATACAAACAACAGCATGTTGGTCACTGATCTGGGTGGCACCGATAAGAAAGTTGCTGGTATTGGGAGATTAGGATTTGGCAAAGGATTTGTCATTGGAAAAATAGGTAGGGCCGAACAGAAAAACTTGGGGCACCGATTTTTTTGTTTTGGCCTGGGACAAAGATTTTGTGAGAGAAATGTTGAGTACTTTTGGTGGCTATCTCTAAGCACTTGAGCAACGAATTCATCATAATACCTCACCCCCTTTTAATAGTATTGGCTTTCCTATGGACTCAAAAGTGATTTCTCACAAATATATAATGTAGATCCCTCTTTCTTTAAGATTAGCCAATACTATTCCTTTCCTTCCATCAAGGGGTTTTTCCTCACAATCCTTTATAAAATGCTCTCTATGGATTGTACGAGAAATATACTAGGTAAAAGTGTTAGTCCAAGAGACAATATATGTTGTCATGAATTATTAAAACCACCAAGGGAGCGTATGTGCTTTCAGACTTTCATATCATTGATAGGAAAGGAGATGAGAACACCGTCGCTGATAACTTTTCTAGGTTAGAAAATATTCTTGATGACCCACTACCTATCTATGATAGTTTCCCTAATGAACAACTAGCTGAGGTCATTGTTTCTCATAACACATCATGGTTTGCTGACTATGCTAATTACATTGTTGCTAAATACATACGACCTAGTTTCACCTATGAACAAAATAAAAAAAATCTTCTCTGATTTAAGACATTAATTTTGGGATGACCCACATCTTTATAAAGAGGGAGTAGATGGTATTATTAGACGTTATATAGTTGAGCATGAACAGAAAAAAAATCCTTCGGAAGTGTCACTCCAAGGCTTATGGAGGACACCATACGGGAGACAGAACTTCACACATGGTATTACAGTTTGGATTTTATTGGCCTACTCTTTTCAAAGATGCTCGTAAGTTTGTCCTTTCTTGTGATGAATGTCAAAGAATTGGTAATATTAGTAGACGTCAAGAAATGCCTAGGAGTTATTCACTTGTTATTGAACCATTTGATGTTTGGGTATTTGATTTTATGGGACCCCTTCCTTCCTCTAATGGGTATACACATATTTTGGTTGCTGTTGATTATGTCACTAAGTGGGTTGAAGCTATTCCAACTAGTAGTGCTGATCATAAAACCTCTATTAAAATGCTTAATGAAGTTATTTCCCCACGTTTTGGAGTCCCTATATACTTAATGAATGATGATGGTTCATATTTTATTCACGGTCCTTTTCGTAAGTTACTTGTTAGGTATGTTGTTAACAATAGAATTGCATCTCCCTATCATCCTCAATCTAGTGGTCATGTAGAATTAACCAGTAGAGAAATAAAGTTAATATTGCAAAAGACTGTCAATAGGTCCCGAAAGAATTGGTCTATTAGATGATGCATTATGGGCCTACAGAACAACTTATAAAAATCCTATGGGTATGTCTCCTTACAAAATGGTTTATGGAAAAGCATGTAATTTACCTCCTGAGTTAGAACATAAGGCATATTGGGCTATTAAAGAACTCAACTATGATTTCAAACTTGCTAGTGAAAATAGGTTATTTGATATCAGCTCACTAGATGAATGGAGAACCCAAGCTTATGAAAATGCCAAACTATTCAAATAAAAAGTTAAAAGATGGCATGACAAAAGGATCCAAAAGCGAGAACTCAAAGTTGGTGAATCTGTTCTATTGTACAATTCTCGTCTTAGATTTTTTGCAGGAAAACTTCTCTCCAAATGGGAAGGACCTTATATCATCGAAAAACTTTAGCAGTCTGGAGCTATTAAGATCTATAATCCCGAAGGCAGTAAACCGAAGGTTGTCAATGGACAAATAATAAAGCACTGTATTTTAGGCACACCCATTAATATTGAAACGAATATTCTTCAAAAAATGACACTGGAGGAATACATAAAAAGACCTTCGAGAACACACGAGAACCCTAAAAGGAAGAGATATGTGATACCGTAAGTAAACGAACTCCAAAAAATCCGCAAAAATATTTTCTGTTAGTTTAGGAATATTAAAGAAATAAGAAATTAATAAACACAAGGGAAGGCAACCCACGTGACCACTAGGCACCTGGGCGTGCGAGCCCCACCTCGCACGCCCTGGTGGGTAGTGGGCCCCTCGGAACCTTCCTGGCCCCGTTTTCTTGTGGGACACGTAATCCCTTGTATAAAAATTCTTTAAATATACTCCCGGATTATTTGACCTATGTATCATGAAGAAATCTTTTGTTCTTGTTTCGTGTTCTTCTTCTCGTAGATCTAAAAATATGTCGTCTCACGATTCAGAGGGAGAGAGTTTTGTTGGTGATTACCTCACAAACCATAATTTCTATGGAGAGGTGGGTTACTATGGTTGGACCATGGAGGAGGAGGAAGACGAAGACATGAAGGAAGGAAGGGAGGATAGCTCTGAGGAAGAGGAAGATCCACTATCTCAACCCGGAGATATGCATGTGGAATTGAAGAACTCAAGCCTCCCTAACAATGGGAACAAACCTAAGGTCCAATTTGTCCCTTCCCGTTTTGTGCAAGAGAGCAAGGCAAAATTATGCAAAAAGATATTAAAGCTGGAATTGGAGAATGAGGATCCGATGGAGGATAATTTTATCCTCAGACGCAAGTTGCAGAAGAAAAATGCTACACCACCACCATCATCTTCCCCACCAAAGGGGACTTGAGTACACAAGTATGGGTACTCCCCTTAGCTTGTGCCAAGCTTGGTGGAGGTGCCCCGGTATCGTATCACCATCACTTTTATTATATTTTTCTGTCTTAGTTCTATACCTAGTTATGTCATGATTTAGTCAAATAAACGTTTAGTTTGATCCATATTTTGAGTGCTAGTATCGTGATCTATCCATCTATGTAATCAAGTGAGAGTTATATAATAAAGTTTAATTTGAGTTTTTGCTTCTTTACTTTCTTGTTGCAATCAAAATAAAAGGAAAATCATGAAAAATATCAGATGTTAATCTTGTAGTAAGTAGTGACATTACATAAGGAAAAGTATAAGTGGTAAAATTTGTTCAAGGTTGACAAACATAGCATTGGTCAATGATTTAATGCATGAAAGAATTAATAAGGGAAGAGAAGATTTACATGCAAATACACCATCCTTGATATATTTTATGATTGTGAGCCCCCATTAATTATAATATGCCAAATCTGCTAACGTTGGAAAAGGAAGACAATGTAATGATTTATGTTTGTTCGTATTCACATAGAATTTATATTGTTATAGATCCTCTCACATGTGGTGCTTGCCAATATCTTTGCTAGCCAAAATTTCGCACTGAGTAGAGATACTACTTGTGCATCCAAAACCTTAAACCCAAATCCATGTTTTAAGAATCCACCATACCTACCTATGGATTGAGTAAGATCCTTAAAGTAAGTTGTCATCGATGCAAAAAGGCAATAAAAATTGCTTCTAAATGTGTTTAATCATTTAGTGTAAGGGAAATTAAGCGTTGTACCAACTTGTGATGGCGACAATAAAAGCCATAGACCGCATAATAAAGGTTGCTATCATAAGGGGCAATATAACATAACATTCCATTGCACTAAGGGATTTGGCATACAACCAAAAAGCGCATGACAACCTCTGCTTCCCTCTACAAAGGACCTATCTTTTACTTTTACGTATTTACTTTTATGCAAGTATGAAAGTATTCTTCTCTATTCCTTTTTATTTTCTGTTTTGCAAGCATCATGTAGTGAGGAAAGATCTAGGCATATATACCCAGTTTAATGTGGGTGGTCATGAGTTATTATCGTTGACATCACCCTTGAGGTGAATACGTTGGGAGGTGATACAATAAGCCCCTATCTTTCTATGTGTCCGGTTGAAACCTTTTGCTCATATGTGTGTGGTGAGTGTTAGCAATCATAGAAGACTAAATGATCGTTGAGTATTCGGACTTTCCTAAAGGCTCCGATACGAGACCCTTCCTAAAAATGTGATGAATTGTGTTGTAAAGTTGACTGAGAACATAGTTTGTTAGTTTTCAATAGAGTTTATGCTTCATACTTTGATGTTGTGATGAATTGTTACTTGGTTATGAGAAGTTATATGATGAACATTATATGATAAAGCTTTCTGATGAAGTTTAATTGTTGTTATAATAATGAGCATGATGCTACTATGTCCATATTTTGTTTTTATCGACACCTCTTTCTCAAAACATGTGGTCATGGTTTTCGATATCGTCTTTCGCTTGAGGGCAAGCGAGGTCTAAGCTTGGGGGAGTTGATATGTCCATTTTGCATCATATTTTGCTACTGTTATTTATAGTGTTTATATGCATTATATAAGTTTATGGAGTAATTCTAATGCCTTTGCTCTCATAACGTGCAAGGTTTACACAAAGAGGGAGAATGCCGGCAGATGGAATTCTGGACCTGAAAAAGCTACATCAAAGATACCTATTATGCACATCTCCAAATGGGTTGAAACTTCACGAAGAATATTTTTGGAATAAATAAAAATACTGGAAGAAATAAGTACGAGAGGACGGTTGACAGGTGCCCACTTGGCACCAGGGCACGCCCCCTGGCGCGCCCTAGTGGTTAGTGGGCCACCTGAACCACTTCTGGCCACCATCTACTCGTATATATATATCAGTTTTAACCTAGAAAAAAAAGGAGAAGACTTTCAAGACGGAGCACCGCCGTCTCGAGGCAGAACTTGGGCAGGAGCACTTTTGCCCTGCGGCAGAGCGATTCCGTCGGGGGGGGGGACTTCACTCCCGGAGGGGGAAATCGAGGCCATCATCATCACCAAAAACCCTCTCATCTTGGGGCGGCCAATCTTCATCAACATCTTCAACAACACCATCTCATCTCAAACCCCTAGTTCATCTCTTGTGCTCAATCTTGTACCTGAACCTTAGATTGGTACCTTGGGGTGACTAGTAGTGTTGATTACATCTTGTAGTTGATGCTTTATGGTTTATTTGGTGGAAGATCATACATTCACATACAGCATGCTATTTAATATCCTACTAATCATGATCATGTTCATCACTTGTGAGTATTTACTTTTGTTCTTGAGGTCACGGGAGAAGACATGTTGCAAGTAGTCATCTAAAGTTTATATACATTCGATATTTTGATGGTATGAATGTTGTGATTCCCTTAGTGGTGTTATGTGAATGTCAACTACATGAAACTTCACCATCTTTGGGTCTATGGGAATGCATTGTGGAGTATTTATGAGATGATGGGTTGCAAGAGTGACAAAAACTTAAACCCTAGTTTATGCGCTATTTTGTAAGGGGCTAATTTGGATCCCTATGTTTAATGCTATGGTTAGAATTTATTCTTAATACTTTTCTCTTAGTTATAGATGCTTGTGAGGGAGTTAATCATAAGTGGGAGGATTGTTCAAGTAGAATAGCACCCAAACACCAGTCACCCACATATCAAATTATGAAAGTACCGAACGTGAATCAATCCAACATGATGAAAGTGACTAGATGAAATTGCCGTGTGCCCTCAAGAATGCTTTGCCTATTATAAGAAACTGTTCCGGACTGTCTTTTTCCAAAAAAGTATTGGGCTACCTTGCTGCACTTATTGTTACTATTGCTACTAGTTGCTTGTTACAATTATCTTGCTATGAAACAACTTGTTACCGCTATTTCGGTACTTGGAGAAATTACCTTGCTAGAAACTGCTTGTCATTTCCTTTTGCTCCTCATTGGGTTCGACACTCTTACTTATAGAAAGGAGTACAATTGATCGCTTACACTTTTGGGCCATTAATGAAGCTCCATGGGATGACACCAGTGCACGTGTGCCGGGGTGCCGACCGTCATCATCACCGGGGGGAGGAGGCGGAGGGGGCATGCCCTGACCTGCCCCTATGTCATGTGGTGGCAGAGGAGGCATGGAGTGGGAGACAGCTGGAGCATCTTTAACAGTGTTGACCAACTCAATAATGCGTGCCAGCCATGCATCATAGACGACCTCAGTGGGGGAGTAGCGCAGCAACTCGTGCGCCATGAGAAGCGCAACTTGTGGAGACGGTGGATTATGTCGGGCGGGGGAGGACTCCGTAGCGGTGCGAGCGGGCGACGGAGGCGGCTAGACGGGCGGGTGGGCGGAGGAGGCAGGCGCCTCCCCAGCCACGGGCTCGGTGGCAGCGTGAGCACGCCCGGGATGACCAGCGTTGGCGATGGGCTCGGGGTGAACCCTCTCACCCCGGCAAGAATACTTATCGCGATGCGCCTCGGTCATGTCGATGGAGAGTGAAACACATATGAATATGCACACTCAAACCCCCTACTTGACGTGCAAAATGTCGGAGATTGGTTTGTGCCTGCGGGAAAAACACTCAAGAACCCGATTCAAAAAGTTGGGATTTGGGTGCACCTATGACCTCGCTTCTCTCTTACGACCAATGCATGGACACGGAGCACACGAAGGACAATAGTGTTTTACCCAGGTCCAAGCCACCTTGCAGTGTAAAACCCTAATCCTTCTTTGTGTTTTCTTCTTTGTTTTGTTGCACAAGTGTTATAATCTACAAGGAAGAAGAAGAACTCTCCGAGGAGAATGGAAACTCAATCATCTCTCTCTATGGTATCTGCCTGCCACTCTTATCCTTGCCATGTGCCTCTCTTCCCAAAATATCGGCGGGAAAAGGGCAAAAACAGGACGACAATTTGAAGGGGGACAAGCGTGGAAGCTTTCTTAACAAAGGTGTGTTGGAAATATGCCCTAGAGGCAATAATAAATTAGTTAGTATCATATTTCCTTGTTCATGATAATCGTTTATTATCCATGCTAGAATTGTATTCATTGGAAACTCAAATACACGTGTGGGTACATAGACAACACAGTGTCCCTACTGAGCCTCTAATCGACTAGCTCGTTGATTAAAGATGGTCAAGGTTTCCTCGCCATAGACATGAGTTGTCATTTTACAATGGGATCACATCATTAGGAGAATGATGTGATGGACAAGACCCAAACTATGAATGTAGCATATGGTTGTGTCAGTTTATTGCTACTGTTTTCTCCATGTCAAGTATCTATTCCAAAGACAATGAGATCGTGCCAGTCATTGACATCGGAGGAGTACCTTGTGTATCTACAGGTAGCTCCAAGGGTGTCTATTGAGTTGCCATGATCAAGACTGGGATTTGTCACTCCGTGTGATGGAGAGGTATCTTAGGGCCCACTCGATAATAAAACATCACAACAATCTTGCAAGCAATGTGACTAAAGATTTAGTCATGGGATCTTGTATTACGGAAAGAGTAAAGAGACTTTCCGGTAAAGATATTGAACTAGGTATGGAGATACCGATGATCGAATCTTGGACAAGTAACATACCGATAGACAAAGGGAATTGTATACGGGATTGATTGAATCATTGACATCGTGGTTCGACCGATAAGGATCTTCCTAGAATATGTAGGAGACAATATGGACATCCAGGTCCCGCTATTGGTTATTGGCCGGAGAGTGTCTCAGTCATGTCTGCATAGTTCTCGAACCCGCAGGGTCTGCACACTTAAGGTTCGCTGATGATTTGGTATTAGTGAGTTATGTGTGATGGTAACTGAATGTTCTTCGGAGTCGCGAGGAGCTCCGGAATGGTCCGGATGTAAAGATTTCTATATGGGAAGTCATATTTTGGCTACTGGAAAAGTTTTGGGTTTTTCCGGTATTGTACGGGAAGATTCTAGAAGGTTCTGAAAACTTCCGGAGGAGTCTGGAAGTCCACCAAGGGTACTACCACGTCCCAAGGGTTTGCATGAGCTTAGGGGAGACATTGTGGCCTTATTAGGCCAAGCGCACAAGTCCCTCAAGGCCCATGTAGTTGGAAAGGTGGTAAGTCCACCTTTTTATGGAAGGGAAGGAGGGGGGCTAGGATTCCAGCTCCTCCCCCTTGGTTGCGCCCTAGCGCTTGGAGGGATTGTTCCCCACGCCCCTCGACCTATATATAGAGGGGAGGGGTGCCCCAAGAGGACACGCAAAGCCCTTGGTGCCCCTCTCTTTCCCTAGATCGTTTTCTCCTCCATTCGCGGTTTGTGTAGCGCTAGGCGTAGCCCTGCCAGGATAGTACCACCACCACCGCCACCATGCCGTTGTCTTGCCGGAGAACTCATCTACTACTCTGCCCTTGCTCGCTGGATCGAGGAGACAGAGACGTCATCGAGCTGTACGTGTGTGATACGTCTCAAAGGTATCTATAATTTTTGATGGTTTCATGCTGTTATCTTGTCATCTTTGTATGTTTTATGTACCCTTTATATCTTCTTTGGGACTAACTTATTAATTCAGTGCCAAGTGCCAGTTCCTGTTTTTCTGTGTTTTTGGCTCTTTTCAGATCTGATTTTGGAATGGAGTCCAAACGGAATAAAATCCCCGAAATAAAATTTTCCAGAACGGAAGAAGATCAGGGGGCTTCAGGGCCAAGGCACGAGAGCTACAGGGGGCCCACAAGCCTTATAGCCGCCACCAGGGGGCGGCGGCTAGCAGGCTTGTGGCCTCGCTGGCGCCCCCTGACCTAGCTCCTTCGCCTATATATTCCCTAAAATACAGAAAAAATAAGGGAATCCACGAAAACACTTTTCCGCCGCCGCAAGCTTCCGTTTCCGTGAGATCTCATCTGGAGACCCTTCCTGGTGCCCCGCCGGAGGGGACTTTGGAGTTGGAGGGCTTCTACATCAACATCATCGCCCCTCCAATGACTCGTGAGTAGTTCACTTCAGACCTACGGGTCCGTAGTTAGTAGCTAGATGGCTTCTTCTCTCTCTTGGATCTTCAATACAAAGTTCTCCATGATCTTCATTGAGATCTATCCGATGTAATCCTCTTTGGCGGTGTGTTTGTCGAGATCCGATGAATTGTGGATTTGTGATCAGATTATCTATGATATATATTTGACTCTTTGCTGATTTCTTATATGCATGATTTGATATCCTTGTAAGTCTCTCCGAGTCTTGTGTTTTGTTTGGCCAACTAGATCTATGATTCTTGCAATGGGAGAAGTGTTTGGTTTTGGGTTCATACCGTGTGGTGACCTTTCCCAGTGACAGTAGGGGCAGCAAGGCACACATCGTGTAGTTGCCATCAAGGGTAACAAGATGGGCTTTGTCGTAGATATGAGATTGTCCATCTACATCATGTCATCTTGCTTAAGGCGTTACTCTGTTCTTTTGGACTTAATACACTAGATGCATGCTGGATAGCGGTCGACGTGTGGAGTAATAGTAGTAGATGCAGAAAGTATGGGTCTACTTGTTTTGGATGTGATGCCTATAGATATAATCATTGCCATAGATGACGTCACGACTTTGCGTGGTTCTATCAATTGCTCGACAGTAATTTGTTCACCCACCGTCTACTTGCTTTCATGAGAGAAGCCACTAGTGAACACTACGGCCCCCGGGTCTATTCACACCTATCGTTTCCACTTTTGCTTTTACTTTGCTTTGTTACTTTGTTGCATTCAGTTCTCACTTGGCAAACAATCTATAAGGGATTGACAACCCCTTCATAGAGTTGGGAGCAAGCTTTTTGTGTTTGTGCAGGTACTTGTGATACTCCTTCACTGGATCGATACCTTGGTTCTCAAAACTGAGGGAAATACTTACCACCGCTGCGCTACATCACCCTTTCCGCTTCGAGGGAACACAAACGCAAGGCTCCAAGGCCACGGGGGAATCCTTTGCATATTTGCCTAGGAAATCCCTAAAGGCGTAGCCGTAGTAGAAGGATTCCTGGTGCCGTTGCTGAGGAGAATCAAGACAAGAATAGTCTCCCGTGAGCACATGTTTCTAGCGCCGTTGGAAGGTCTTTTGTTGCAGTAGCAGTGTGCTGAATGCGGAGGTGCCATCCGTTCGGCGCTCGATTGTTAGTTCGTGGGACGAAACGTTATTCAATCGCGAAGATTACCACTACATCAACCACGTTCTTTAACGCTTCCGCTTAGCAATCTACAAGGTTATGTAGATACAATGTCTCCTGTCATAGATGTGCATCTCCTAGATTGATCTTGGTGAGCGTAGGATTTTTTTGTTTCCCATGCAACGTTCACCAAAAGTGGCATCATGAGCTAGGTCTATGCGTAGATGACATCACGAGTAGAACACAAAGGCATTTGTGTGCGTTGATATTCAGATTGCTTTGCTCCTTAGTCTTTTTTCTTGATTCAACGGTATTGTGGGATGAAGCGGCCCGGTCCAACTTTAATCGTCCACATACGAGAGACCGGTTCGATCGACTGACATGTAAATTTGTTGCATAAGATGGCTGGCGGGTGTCTGTCTCTCCCACCTTAGTTGAATGAGATTCGGCAACTTGTCGAAGGTTAAATAGCAACTTGCATATCATCGTCGTGGTTTTGTGTAGGTAAGAAGCGTTCTTGCTAGATACCTAATGCAGCCACGTAAAACATGCAACAAAAAATTAGAGGATGTCTAACTTGTTTTTGCAGGGTATGATGTGATATGATATGGCGAAAGAAATGATAATATATATATGATGTATGAGATGAATATGTTGTAGTAGTTAATATCGACTTGCATGTCGTTGCTACGGCAACCGGCAGGAGCCATAGGGTTGTCTTTAATTATTGTATGACCTGCGCGTCAATCATTAAGCGCTACATAATGCTTTAATTTATCGCTAAACGGTAGCAATAGTACTAGAAGCATGGTTGGCGCAACAACCTTGATGGCAACCCGATGATGCAAATCATGTTGTTGTGCTGGTGAAGATGGAGATCATGCCGGTGCCCTAGAGATGGAGATCAAAAGCACAAGATCATGGCCATATCACGTCACTTATTATTTGCATGTGTTGTTAATCTTTTTATGCACCTTGTTTTGCTTAGGTCGACGGTAGCATTATAAGGTGATCCCTCACTAAAATTTCAAGATAAAATGTGTTCTCCCCGAGTGTGCACCATTGCGAAAGTTCATCATTTCGAAGCACCACGTGATGATCGGGTGTGATAGACTCTATGTTCACATACAACGGGTGCAAGACAGTATTGCACATGCGGAACACTCGGGTTAAACTTGACAAGCCTAGCATGTACAGACATGGCCTCGGAACACAGGAGACCGAAAGGTCAAACATGAGTCATATAATAGATATGATCAACATGGAGATGTTCACCATTGAAACCACCTCGGCTCACGTGATGATTGGACTTGGGTTGGTGGATTTGGATCATGTCACACTCGAAAGACTTGAGGGATGTTGAGTTGAGTGGGAGTTCTTAAGTAATATGATTAATTGAACTCATTATCATGAACATAGTATAAGTTGTCTTTACAAAGTATGTTGTAGAACAATATCTCACGCTGTAGCTCCCCTGTATTTTTGATGTGTTCCTAGAAAACTAAGTTGAAAGATGATTGTAGCAATTATGTGGACTGGGTCTGTAAACTTATGATTGTCCTCATAGCTGCACAAAAGGCTCGTTTCCTTAATGGACCGCTAGGTGTGCTATCTCCCCAAGCGTCGGCTTGGATGTTGCGAACATCTCATAGACATGTTTTGATGACTACATGATAGTTCAATGTGCCATGCTTTACGGCTTAGAATTGAGGCTCCAAAACATTTTGAACGTCACAGAACATGTGAGATGTTCCAAGAGCTGAAATTAGGATTTCAGGCTCGTGCCCGCGTTGAGAGGTATGAGACCTCTAACAACTTCTTTCCCTACAAGATGAACGAGAATGGTTCAATTGGTGAGCATGTGCTCAGATTGTCTCGGTACTACAATCAGTTGAATCAAGTAGGAGTTGATCTTCCAGATAAGATGTTGATTGACATAGTTCTCCAAAGTAACTGCCACCAAGCTACTGGAGCTTCGTGATAAACTATATCATGTCAGGGATTGAGAAAATGATCCCTGAGTAATTCGCGATGTTTGACACTACGAAGGTAAAAATCAAGAAGGAGCATCAAGTGTTGATTGTTAGTAAAACCACTAGTTTCAAGAAGGGTAAGGGGAATAAGGGAAACTTCTAGGATGACAAGCCAGTTGTCTCTCTAGTGAAGAAACCCAAGGTTGAACCCAAAACCCGATACTGAGTGCTTCTGTTATGAGGGGAGTGGTCACTGAGAGCGGACCTACCCCAGATGCTTGGCAAATAACAAGGCTGGCAATATCAACAAAAGTATATTTGATATACATGTTATTGACGTGTGCCTTACTAGTGCTCGTTGTAGCTCCTGGGTATTTGATACAGTTCAGTTGCTAATATTAGTAACTCGAAACAGGCGTTGCGGCATAAACAGAGACTGGCTAAGGGAGAGGTGTAGATGTGTGTTGGAAGTGTTTCCAAGGTTGATGTGATCACCATCGCACACTCCATCTACCTTCGGAATTAGTGGTAAACCTAAATAAATGTTATTTGGTGTCTGCGTTGAGCATGAATATTATATGGATTTTGTTTATTGCGAGACGATTATTTACGTAAGTTAGAGAATAATGGGTTATTCTGTTTACATGAATAATATCTTCCATGATCATGAACCCAACGTGAATGGTTTATTGAATCTCGATCGTAGTAATACAAACGTTCATAGTATTTATGCCAAAAGATACAAAGTTTGTAATGATAGTACCACTTACTTGTGGCACTGCCGCTTAGGTCATACTGGTATAAAATGCATGAAGAAACTCCATGCTAATGGATCTTTGGACTCACTTGATTTTGAATCGTTTGAGACATGCGAACCATGCCTATTGGTGCAAACACACGAAGAAACTCCATGCATATGGATCTTTTTGGACTCACTTGGTTTTGAATCACTTGAGACATGCAAATCATGCCACATTGGCAACCTGACTGAAGGCCTCGGTTTTCCAGTAAGATGGAACGGGCAGGTGACTTATTGGAAATAATGCATTTTGATGTGTGCATTCCAATGAGTGCTGAAGCACGCAGTGGATATCGTTATGTTCTTACTTCATAGATGATTTGAGTAGATACATGTATATTTACTTGATAAATCACAAGTCTAAAATGTTGTAAAGTTCAAGCAATTTTAGAGTGAAATTGAAGATAGTCGTGACAAGAGGATGAAATGTCTATGATGTGATCGTAGAGGTGAATATCCAAGTCACGAGTTTGGTATACATTTAAGACATTGTGAAAATTGTTTCACAACTCATGCCACCTGGAATACCATACTATGATGGTGTGTGTGTACGTCATAGTCGTGCCCTGTTGTATATGGTGCGTCCTACGATGTCTCTTATCGATTTTCCACTATTGGTTTTGGGGTTACGCATTAGAGACAACCACATTTACTTTAGATAGGGCACCATATATTTACGTTGAGATGACATCGTATCTATTATGGTTTGGCAAGAAACCTAAGTTGTCATTTCTTAAAGTTTGGGGCTATGATGCTTATGTCAAAAGGCTTCGGCCTGATAATCTCAAACCCAAAGCGGATAAATGCATCTCCATTGGATACTAATATATCTATGTTGTATCTATAATTTTTGATTGTTTCATGCCAATATTTACAACTTCCATATACTTTTGGCAACTTTTTATACTATTTTTGGGACTAACATATTGATCCAGTGCCCATTGCCAGTTCATGTTTGTTGCATGTTTTTTGTTTCGCAGAATATCCATACCAAACAAAGTCCAAACGCAATAAAAAAACTACGGGGATTTTTTTGGAATATTTATGATTTTTGGGAAGAAGAATCAACGCGAAACGATGCCCCAGGGGGTCACGAGCCCAGGAGGAGCTCCCTACCCCCCCAGGCGCGCCTGGCAGGCTCGTGACCAACCCCTAAGGCGGTTGGGACCCTTCTTTCGCCGCAAGAAATATAATATCCGTAAGAAAACCGTGTTAAAAGGACACCTCAATCGGAGTTACGGATATCCGGGAATTTAAGAAACGGTGAAAGGCCAGAATCGGGGAGCGCAGAAACAGAAGGACACAGAGAGAGAGAGAGAGATCCAATCTCGGAGGGGCTCTCGCCCCTCCGCCTCCATGGAGACCATGGACCAGAGGGGAAACCCTTTTCCCATCTAGGGAGGAGGTCAAGGAAGAAGAAGAAGAAGGGGGGCTCTCTCCCCCTCTCTCCCGGCAGTGCCGGAACGCCGCCTGGGACATCATCATGTGACGGCGATCTACACCAACACCTCTGTCATCTTCACCAACACCTCCATCACCTTCCCCTATCTATATTCAACGGTCCACTCTCCCGCAACCCGTTGTACCCTCTACCCTAACATGGTGCTTTATGCTTCATATTATTATCCAATGATGTGTTGCCATCCTATGATGTCTGAGTAGATTTTCGTTGTCCTATCGGTGATTGATGAATTGCTATAATTGGTTTAATTTGCTTCTGGTTATGTTGTTGTCCTTTGGTGCCCATCATATGAGCGCACACGTGGATCACACCATAGGGTTAGTAGTATTTATATAGGACTATGTATTGGAGGGCAAGGGTGACAGAAGGTTCAGCCTAGCATAGAAATTGATGCATACAGGATTGAAGGGGGGCCAATATATCTTATTGCTATGGTTGGGTTTTACCTTAATGAACGTTAGTAGTTGCGGATGCTTGCTAATAGTTCCAATCATAAGTGCATAGAATTCCAAGTAAGGGATGACATGCTAGTAGTGGCCTCTCCCACATAAAACTTGCTATCGATCTAGTAACATAGTCAATTTCTTAGGGACAATTCCGCAACTCCTACCACCACTTTTCCACACTCGTTAAACTAACGTAATTGTTTCTTTATCTAAGCAGCCCCTAGATTTTATTTACGTGTTCTTTATTATCTTGCAAACCTAACCTATCACACCTACAAAGTACTTCTGGTTTCATACTTGTTCTAGGTAAAGCGAACATAAAGTGTGCGTAGAGTTATATCGGTGGTCGATAGAACTTGAGGGAATATTTGTCCTACCTTTAGATCCTCGTTGGGTTCGACACTCTTACTTATTGAGAAAGGCTACAATTGATCCCCTATACTTGTGGGTTATCAGATACCGAAAGATAACAATTGGGCATACCTCCTATATTAGATCTGAAGGAAAAGTGTTTGTTACTAAAAACGGGTCCTTTCTCGAGAAAGAGTTTCTCTCGAAAGAATTGAGTGGGAGGAAGGTAGAACTTGATAAGGTATTGAACCGCCACTTCGTTTGGATGGTAGCACGACACAGAAAGATGTTTCTACGACACCTACACCAAATGAAGAGGAAGGTAATGATGATGATCATCAAACTTCAGATCAAGCTACTACCAACCTTGTAGGTCGATAAGGACAAGTAATGCTACAGAGTGGTACGATAATCATGTCTTGGAAGTCATGTTGATGGACAACAATGAACGTACGAGCTATGGAGAAGCGATGGTGGGCCTGGATTCCAACAAATGGCTGGAGGCAATGAAATCCGAGATAGGATCCATGTAGAAAATAAAGTGTGGACTTTGGAAGAACTACTTTATGGTTGTAAGGCCATTAAGTACAAGTGGATCTTTAAAAGGAAGACAGACGATGATGATAAATGTCACCATTTAGAAAACTCGACTTGTCGCAAAGAAGTTTCTGACAAGTTCCACGAGTTGACTATGATGAGACTTTTCACCCTTAGTGATGCTAAAGTGTATTGGAATTATGTTAGCACTTGCTACACTTTTTTATTATGAAATCTGGCAGATGGATGTCAAAACATTGTTTCCTTAATGGTTTCCTTGAGGAAAGGTTGTATGTGATACAACCAGTAGGTTTTGTTGATCCTAAGGATGCTAAAAGGCATGCAAGCTCCAGTGATCCATTTATGGACTGGTGCAAGCATCTCGGAGTTGGAAGAAGTGCTTTGATGTGTGATCAAAGCTTTTGGTTCATACAGAGTTTATGAATAAACTTGTATTTCCAAGAAAGTGAGTGGGAGCACTATATAATTTCTGATGAGTATATGTGGTTGACATATTGTTGATCGAAAATGATGTAGAACTTGTGGAAAGCATATAGGGTTGTTTGAAAGGAGTTTTTCAAAGGTAAACCTCAACTAAGCTACTTGACTATTGGGCATCAAGATCTATAAAGATATATCAAGACGCTTCATAAAACATTCAAAGAATACATACCTTGACAAGATTTTGAAGGAGTTCAAAATGGATCAGTCAAAGAAGAAGTTCTTGCATGTATTGTAAGGTGTGAATTTGAGTAAGACTCAAAGCCTGACCACGACGAAATAAAGAGAAAGGACGAAGGTCGTCCCCTATGCCTTAGCCATATGCTTTATAGTATGGCATGCTGTGTACTGCACCTGGTGTGTGCTTTGCCATGAGTCTGTCAAGGGGTACAAGAGTGATCCAGGAATGGATCACTGGACAACGGTCAAAGTTGTCCTTAGTAACTAGAGGACTAAGAAAATGTTTCTCGATTATGGAGGTGGTAAAAGAGTTCGTCGTAAAGGATTACATTGATGCAAGCTTTGACACCAATCCGGATGTCTTTGAATAGCAAATCAGATTTGTATAGTGGAGCGGTCATTTTGAATAGTTCCAAGTGGAGCATGGTAGCAGCATCTACAGTATGACATAGATATTTGTAAAGTACAAATGGATATAAATGTTGTAGACCCGTTAACTAAAACCTCTCTCACAAGAAAAACATGATCAAACCACAAAACTCATTGGGTGTTAATCACATAGTAATGTGAACTAGATTATTGACTCTAGTGCAAGTGGGAGACTGTTGGAAATATGCCCTAGAGGCAATAATAAATTAGTTATTATCATATTTACTTGTTCATGATAATCGTTTATTGTCCATGCTAGAATTATATTGATTGTAACCTCAATTACATGTGTGGGTACATAGACAACACACTCTCCATAGTGAGCCTCTAATGGACTAGCTCGTTGATCAAAGATGGTCAAGGTTTCCTCTCCATAGACATGAGTTGTCATTTGATAATGGGATCACATGTTTAGAGAATTATGTGATGGATAAGACCCAAACTATGAAAGTAGCATAAGATTGTGTCTATTTATTGCTATTGTTTTCTGCATGTCAAGTATCTATTCCTGTGACAATGAGATCGTGCAACTCACTGACACCGGAGGAGTACCTTGTGTGTATCAAACATCACAACGTAACTGGGTGACTATAAAGGTGCTCTACACGTATCTCCGAGGGTGTCTATTTAGTTGTCATGGATCAAGACTGGGATTTGTTACTCCGTGTGATGGAGAGGTATCTCAGGGCCCACTCGGTAATACAACATCACAACAAGCTTGCAAGGAATGTGACTAACGAGTTAGCCAAGTTATATTTTATTACGGAATGAGTAAAGAGACTTGCTGGTAACGAGATTGAACTAGGTGTGGAGATACCAACGGTTGAATCTCGGTCAAGTAACATACTGATAGACAAAGGGAATTGTGTACAAGTTTGATTGAATCCTTGACATCGTTGTTCAACTGATAAAGATCTTTGTAGAATATGTAGGAGCCAATATGGACATCCAGGTCCCGCTCTTGGTTATTGGCTGGAGAGTGTCTCAGTCATGTCTGCATAGTTCTCGAACCCGCATGGTCTGCACACTTAAGGTTCGGTGGTGATTTGGTATTAGTGAGTTATTTTGATGGTCACCGGATGTTGTTCGGAGTCCCGGATGAGATCCCAGATGTCACGAGGAGCTCCAGAATGGTCCCGAGGTAAAGATTTATATATGGGAAGTCATATTTTGGCTACGGGAAAAGTTTCTGGTTTTTCAGATATTGTATCGGGAAGCTCCTATAAGGTTCCGGAAATTTACGGAAGTCCACCAAGGGTTCTAGCACATCCCAAGAGACATCATGGGCTAAGGGGAGCCATCGTGCCCTTATTGGTCCAAGCGCGCAAGTCCCTCGAGGCCCATGCAGTTGGGAAAGGTGGAAAGTCGAGGGGGACTAGGATTCCACCTCCTCCACCCTTGGTTGCGCCCTAGGGCTTGGAGGGGCTGTTCCCCACGCGCCTCCACCTATATATAGAGGGGAGGGGTGCCCCAAGATGACACACGAAGCCCTTGGCTCCCCTCTCTCTCCCTCTCATGGTTTTGGTAGCGCTAGGCGTAGCCCTGCCGGGATAGCACCACCACCACCACCACCATGTCGTCGTGTTGCCGGAGGACTCATCTACTACTCCGCCCTCCCTCGCTGGATCAAGGAGGCAGAGACGACATTGAGCTATACATGTGCTTAACGCGGAGGTGTAGTCCATACGGCGCTCGATCAGCAGTTCGTGGGAAGGATCATGATTGGACCGTGAAGACGTTCCACTACATTAACCACGTTTTTAACGGTTCCTCTTAGCGATCTACAAGTGTATGTAGATACAATCTCTCCTTTCATAGATGTGCATCTCCTAGATTGATCTTGGTGAGGGTAGAATTTTTTTGTTTCCCATGCAACGTTCACCAACAAGGTGGTCTTTGTCCTACCAAAGGCACCATCCATTACGATCTCGTGGGCTCGCCGGTGATGTCCATTCCGGTGACTGGTGTCACATTTTTCTCCTTGCACCAATTGGGTAAGCCCATAAACCAACCATTGATTAATAAACATTTTGATCAACCGTTTTTTCCTCCTTAGTGAGGTCAACATGCCCACTTGTAGCCATGGGAGTTTTCGCACCTTTCCATTCTTGCATGTTGAATTTCTTGAAAAATTCCTTGGTATACTTTGTTTGAGTGACAAACATGTCATCTCTCGTTTTCTTGATTTGCAAACCAAGGATGAATTTCATCTCACACATCATATACATCTCATATTTCTCAGACATCAACCTTCCAAGTTTCTCGCTGAAGTGTGGGTTAGTAGATCCAAATATTATATCATCCACATAGATTTCGCATAAAAATAATTCAGCATTAAACCTTTTAGTGAACAAGGCTGCATCTATTTTACCAATTTCAAAACCCTTTTCTATAAGAAACTTTGTTAAACATTCGTACTAAGCTCGAGAGACTTGTCTGAGACCATAGGGAGATTTGTGAAGTTTATAAACATGATCAGGTTTCTTAGGGTTGACAAATCTGAGAGGTTGTTTGACCTAGTCTTCCTCCTCAATTTCACCATTTAAAAAAGAACTTCTAATATCCATTGGGTAAAGTGTGATATCATGGTGATTGGCATAAGCAAGTAGAATGTGAATGGGCTCAAGTCTAGCGACGGGGGCATAAGTCTCACCATAGTCCATACCTTCAACTTGAGTGTAGCCTTGAGCTACAAGGCGAGCCTTGTTGCGTAGTACTTTTCCATCTTCATCTTGCTTGTTGCGAAACACCCATTTTGTTCGAATGATGTTGTGATCTTCCTTGGATTTCTCCACTAGAGTCCATAGTTGATTCCTCTCAAAGTTGTGTAGCTCCTCGTGCATGGCATTCACCCATTTGGGTATTGAGGAGCTTCTTCCACCTTCATAGGCTCCATACTAGAGATAAATGAGTAATGCCCACAAAAGTTAGCCAAATGAGTCCTAGAGCGGGTGATTCTTCCCCATCTAATATCGCCAAGTATTTGTATGACGAGGTGGTTCTTCTCCACTCTTTCTCGAACTCAAGTTAGCTTTTTAGTTGTGGATGGAGGAGCTTCCTCATCATCATCATCTTCATCGTTGTTGACATCGTCGTTCCCTTGTGGAGGTGGTGAAGGAGGTTGAGGTGGATCATATTGATGTACTTCTTCATTCCCTTTATCTTGGCTTGTACTGCTTGTGTATACATCAGCGTCATTTTCCTGTTCAAATTGATGTGAAGTGGGGGCTTCCACTTGAGTTGATGAAGTACTTTCCTTCACCTCCATGGGACGAATCTTGCCTATGGATATATCTTGAATTGGTTCTGAAGGGTCTTTGACTCCAACATCGATTGGCAATTTTTCGACTTGCGAACCATTAGTCTCATCGAACTTCACATCTACCGCCTCTTCAACTTTCCGAGTGAAGTTTTTGTACACACGGTAAGTGTGAGAGTTCAATATGTAACCAAGTAGGAAACCTTCATGTGACTTGGGAGTAAATTTAGAACGACGATGATTATCAAGAATGTAGAACTTTGAGCCGAACACCCGAAAGTATCCAACTCGGGGTTTGTTATCGGTGAGTAGCTCGTATGTCGTTTTGCCAAGAAGCATGTGAAGATAGAGTCGGTTCATGGCATGACAAGCTCTTTCCACCGCTTTCACCCAAAAGTTCCTTCGAGTTTTGTACTCATCGAGCATCGTCCTCGCCATCTCTATGAGAGTCCAGTTCTTCCTCTCAACAACTCCATTTTGTTGAGGCATGTACGTAGCCAAGAACTCGTGTTAGATCCCTTGTTTGTCAAGAAAGGTATCCACATTAGTGTTCCCGAATTCTGATCCGTTATCGCTCCGTAATTTATTGATCTTGACTTCAAATTGGTTTCGGGCCTTCCGGGCGAAGTTCTTGAAGATCTTTTGTACCCGTGGCCTATCATCAATAAAGAATACCCATGTAAATCTCAAAAAAATCATCAACTATGATTAAACCAAAAGAGTTTTCGCAGAGGTTCTTGTAAGCATTACGACTGAAGAGATCCATGTGAAGCAGCTCGAGTGATATTCTAGTAGTCATGATATTCTTTACGGGGTGACTTCCTCCAACTTGTTTTCCTCATTGACAAGTACTACAGTCTATCTTTGTCGAAGATAACATCTATAACTCCAAGTATATGATCACCTCGATGTGTTTATCTAGATTACACATACCAACAATTCCTAGATTTCTATGACATAACCAACCTTTAGAAGATTTTGCAATAAGGCAAGTATGAGGTTGGGCTCTCTTAGTGAAATCAACAATGTACATATCACTTGTATGAAAACCAGTACATACCTTGTTATGATTGTCTCGACGAAACACATGCCAATCTGCCTTAGGAGATATCACATTGAAACCAAAATTGACAAGTCTAGATATGAAAACAAGATTATAGCCAAGAGATTCAACGAGCATGACATTTTGAATAGAGCTATCATGAGATATGACCACCTTATCAAGGTCAAGTACCTTACCCTTGGAGCTATCTCCAAAAGTTACGTACCTCCGTGATACATTGTTTGGTCTGATCTCATGAAACATGTCTCTATCTTCGGTTATGTGATTGGTGCATCCACTATCGAGAATCCCTTCCTTTCCTCCGGACATGTATTCTTGGAAGTTTCCCATAAGACTTAGGTTCTTCATAGTCTTCTCAAATTTGATGTCGGATTCCTCATCTTCATCATAGTAGCCATGTTCCTCATTATCATCATCAAGAGAAATATCCTTGTCACAAAGATCAAGTGAATCATTAAAATTGTGACCATGCCAATGTTCAAGATTATGAATGCGAATGGCTTCTAAAATAATATTATTGATAGTAATAACATCTCCTTTAGCATGCATGAGTTCACGAAGCTCAAATGGATATTCATCAAAATTAGGATCACTAGGCTTCATTTTGTGAAAGGCATTAGTCTTATGGAGAATAATATCAAAGTATTTCAGGGAATAGTTTGGATATCTCTTCTCTAAATCCTTGCACAAGATGTAGGCACATACAAGTTTTCCATACTATTATGCACAATTTTAGGTAATCCTCTAATGATAAGATTGACGGCTCTCAGATTACAAAGCATGTCAATTTCTTCCCCGTGATTAGGATGTAAGGGGTGAATGGGAGGCACATAGGGACTATCAACATAGTTGATTAAATCAAACTCATCAAATATCACAAGCATTTTGTTTTTCCATTGACTATAGCACTCCTCATTGAGAATATACACTCTACAACTAAGACTCGCCAAAGTAGACACATCCATCTTCCTCCAATGGTGATAAAATTAAAGCAATGGAGACCAAAGATAGGATACCAATTATGGGATCGAGAAGTGGTGTCTAGAAGGGGGTGTTAATAGAGACTTAACAAGATATATGAGCAATTTTTAGTTGACTTGAAATTTAGGTAGACTTCGCGCAAGTTAAGTTGCATACAAAAGTTTCTACACAAGCATATCAGGAGATCAAGTAGTGAAAAACAAGCATCATGCATTTTCAAGAAACATAAATGATGGTAGAGGTGGAAGATCAAACGCAATGAAGACACAAAGTTTTTGGCATGGTTCCGATAGGCGGTGCTATCGTATGTCCAGGTAATAGCTGCGCGACTCCATGGAGGTATCCACCCACAAGGGGTCCACGAAGAAGCAACCTTGTCTATGCCATGATGGCTTACGTCCATGAAAGACTAGCCTCACTCAGGGTAGATCTTCAACAAGTAGGTGATGTCCTTGCCCTTACAAAATTCTTAGTTGAACTCCACATGGTTTTGAGGCTCCCAAGCAACACCTAATCAATCTAGGAGACATCACTCTCCAAAAGGTAATACATGTTGTATGAATGATGAACTCCTTGCTCTTGTGGTTCAAAATATAGTCTCCTCAACACTCAATCACCCTCTCACATCATTTGGCTTGGTAGAAGAGGATGATTGGGTGGAAAGCAACTTGGGGGGCTAGAAATCAAGTTCCATATGATTGGATTAGAATATCTTGATCTCAGCACATGAGTAGGTGGTTCTCTCTCAGAAAATGAATGGCAGAAGTGTGAAAATTTTCCGAGGGCTCTCTCTATGAAAGAGAGGGGCTGGGGTGGTATTTATAGTCATCTCGACAAATCCAACCGCTAAACCATTATTTCCCAACTCGGTGAAACCGAAGTAAAAACTCGGTTCTACTGATTAGTGCAAAATGTCCTAACTTTTGGGTTCTTGGTGAGACCGAACGATAACAGCTCGACGAGACCGATTCGGTTGGCCTAGGCAGCCCTAGTGTCTCAGTGGCACTGAAAAGTAAAACTTGGAAATTCCAAAATTTGACAATTAGATACCGGCAAGTTGGTCCCTGCCTTTCGGCTGTACCAAAGCAAATCTCGGTGGTACCGAGGTTCTAGGGTTTGGCTTGGGTTATGTCTAAGGAAAACTCGGTGGGGCCGATATGGAATTGTTGGTGGCATCAATTTTGAAATTTTGGGTTTTTGGGAAAAATAGTTTTGTGAGAGTTTGGCTGAGGTGTTTGGTGGCATATCTCTAAGCACCTGAGCAACTGGATCATTATCAATACATCATCCCCTTTTAAAAGTGTTTGCTTTCCTATGGACACAGTAGCAATTTCTCACATAAAATGAAATGTAGAGTCTTGAAGCTTGAAGCCTTTTCCAATAAGATTCCTTTCCATCTTGGAGATCTTTCTCACAATTCCCAACCACTCCACTCTTTGGACTAGATCCGAAATAGACTAGATAAAACTGTTAGTCCAAGAGACAACATATGATGTCAGTAATCATCAAAACCACCAAGTGAGCATTGGTGCTTTCAGGTCCAGTACAGAGTCATGAACAAAGGGGGCGCCTCCCTATGGAGCAACTACTGAGCTCGTGGATCCACCAGCAGGCCTCTGGGGCCCATCTTCTCCTATAAGATGCTATTTATCCAAGAAGGAATTTTAGAAGATCGCCTTCACGAGAAGCACCGCGGTCTCGAGGGGGAACCTGGCCAGGAGCACTTTTGCTCTCTGACAGCGTCGAGGATACTTGCCTTCGGGAGGGAGAAATCAAAGCCATCGTCGTCACCAACACTTCCTTACTGCGGGAGGACCAATCTTCATCAACATCTTCACCAACACTATCTCATCTAAAACCCTAGTTCATCTATTAAATTCAAACTTTATCTCAAAACCTCATATTGGCACCTATGGGTTGCTAGTAGTGTTGATTACATCTTGTACTCGATGCTGGTTGGTTTATTTGGTGGAAGATTATATGTTCAGATCCTTAAGCATATTCAATACTCCTCTGATATTGAACATGACTATGATTTGTGAGTATTTACTTTTGTTCTTGATAACTGGACTCGACGAGAATTCTCATGTGTCCTCAAGAACGCTTTGCTTGCTATAAGAGAACTTTCTAGCTTTTCCTTTGCTATAAAAAGGATTAGCCCACTATGCTGCACCTTTTTTTACTACTGTCACTTGTTACTTGTTACAAATTGCGTTTCTACGAAATTATCTATTACTGCTACTTCTTTGTACTTGCAGAGAATATCTTGTTGAAAACCACTTGTTGTTTCCTTCTTCTCCTCATTGGGTTCGATACTCTTACTTATCAAAAGGACTATGATTGATCCTCTATACTTGTGGGCATCAGATTGCTTACGAGTACTATTTTGAGCATCACAAATCCTACACCAAGCATCTTTTAAACCCCCCATTTTTAGGGGTAGAAGCAACAAGCAAAGAACTAACCATAATAGCAAGCAAATGATAAATCTATGCAAAGGGACCAATATGTTTTTGGTGAAGTCTCCCCGACAACAACGCCAGAAATTCTTCTGCTACATGTGAGAGGTGTTGGTATTTCCCCGAAGAGGAAGGGTGATATAGTATATTAGCAGATAGTATTTCCCTCAGTTATGAACCAAGGTTTATCAAACCAGTAGGAGACACCACATAGACAAAAGGTAACCGGTACATGTACAAACACACAAAGCAAATGCTTGCACCCAATGTAAGCAAGAGGGTTTTAAATCTCACTGTACTTTTAATTGCAAGTATTAAATCTGGTAGTGGTAGATAGATAAATAATTTGAAAATAAAAAGTAAATAAATTATAGCAAGTACTTTTACGGTTTCAGTTAGTATAAAGTGAATGGACCCGAAGGCCATAGCATTCACCAGAGGCATCTCTCTGACAAACATATCAACGGTAGGTAGACAAGTTACCGCTGGGTAATTGATAGAATAGCGCATGGTTACTATAATTCTTCATGGCATAATCAATATATAGGCATTATGTTACAAGTAGACCAACATCCATCTTCATCTACTGCTATTACTCCACCCGTTGACCGCTACCCAACATGCATCGCAAGGTATTAAGTTCATGACAAACAAAATAATGCTTGAATCATGATGACATAATGTAGATAAAGTAAGATCAATTAAAATATTCGAACCCCGTCATTTTACCCTTAGTAGCAACAATAAAAATATGTGCCTTGCAACTGCTCCTGTGATAGAGTAAGGACACCACAATATTGAACCTACTACTATGCACCACTCCCTATCATGATATACTCGTTAACTTGGCCAAATAAAACACATAGAAAAAATAATAAATAGCTATAAATCAGACATAGTAGACCTTAAAAGACTCAATTAATTTCAATGAATAATGTGACCATAAACTCATAATTCATCGGAGCCCACCAAACACACATGATACGTCTCCAACCTATCTATAATTTTTGGTTGTTTCATGCTATTATATTATCATTCTTGGATGTTTTATGATCATTTAATAGAAAATTTATATCATTTTTTGGGATAAACCTATTGACATAGTGCCTAGTGCCAGTTGCTGATTTTTTCTGTTTTTTTGTTCGTAGAAAATCAATATTAGGTGAAGTCTAAATGCCACGTGTCGGATCGATAGAAGAGGTGTCTAGAGGGGGGGGGGGTGAATAGAGTACTTGCATAAATTAAAATCCTAGCATTTTCCTAATTTTAGTGGTTGGCAGATTTTAGCATATCTAACAAGTCTAGTGCAACCTACACATCCTAGTCAACAAATATGGTAGCGTAAAGTAAAGACATTGCATATGTAGTAAGGAGTAGAGTTTATGAAGATCAAAGGCAAAGATTGGCACGACCATTTTTGGCATGGTTCCGATAGGTGGTGCTATCGTACGTCCATGTTAGTGGAAATTTCAACCCACGGAGGGTAACAGCCGCAAGAGTCCACGTAGGGGTCCACCCACAAGAGGTCCACGAAAAAGTGGCCTTGTCTATTCGACCATGGCTTCCGTGCACACAGGACTAGCCTCGCTCACGATAGATCTTCATGAAGTAGGCGATTTCCTTGCCCGTACAAACTTCTTGGTTCAACTCCACAACACAAAGTAGGAGGATCCCAAGCAACACTGAACCAATGTAGGAGTCACCACCCTGCAAAAGGTAATAGATGCGATAGAACGATGAACTCCTTCCTCTTGTGCTTCAAAAGATAGTCTCCTCAACACTCAATCACTCTCTAACATATTTGGCATGAGTAGTAGAGATTGATTTTATGGAAAGCAACTTGGGGAGGCTATAGATCAAGTTTCAAATGGTTGGATTGGAATCTCTTGATCTCAACACATTAGTAGGTGGCTCTCTCTCAGAAAAATGGATCTCGCAAGTGTAAGTGTGTTTTGAGTGCTTCCTCTATGAATGAGACGAGGTGGAGGGGTATATATAGGCATCTCCCAAAATTCAACCGCTACAACATTATTTCCCAACTCGGTGACACCGAAAAGAATCTGGATGGTACCGAGTTGCACTAAATGTGGCTACTTATGAATTCTCGGTGAGACCGATATGTGAATCTCAGTGGTACCGATATGATGACCTAGACTAGTTCCCATATCTTGGTGAGAGCGATTTCAAACTCGGAAATTCCAACTCTTGAAATCTTCTCAACAAAAATTTGGTCACTGAATCTCGGTGTCACCGATGTGAAAGTTGGTGGTACCGAGAGATTAGGTTTGGCATAAGATCTGTCTAGTGGAAAATTGGTAGGGCCGAGTGGAAAAAAGTTGTTGGCACCGTTTTTGCTAATATGGCTTTGGACATAGATATTTTGTGGGAGAATGGCAGAGTGCTTTTGGTGGCTACCTCTAAGCACTTTTGCAACCAAATCATTATAGTACCTCAACCCCTTTTAATAGTATTGGATTTCCTATGGACTCAAGGTGATTTCTCACAAATGTAAAATGTTGAGTCTTCTTTGTTGAAGCTTGAGCCTATCCTATTCCTTTCTTTCATCAAGGGTCTTCTCATCACAATCCTTTGGCGAATGCTCTCTTTGGACTATACCTGAAATATACTAGGTAAAAGTGTTAATCCAAGAGATAATGTATGTCATCATGAATTATCAAAACCACCAAGGGAGCATATGTGCTTTCAGTATCCCCATTTTTGGTAATTGATGACAACATACAATCAAAGATTCAAATAAAGTTAAGAATTAGAATATGTCAGCTTTGAAAGATACATGATTAGTACAAGCTCGCCCGAAATGTGTGCAATCGCTTTTTAAAGGATAGTTGCTTTGGACTGCATGGGCACGCATAGAGTAGAAAGGACAAGACAAGTCATATAAATCTTGGCTATATGCATCAAACATATGTGAATGGAGAACAACCATGTTCAAGACTCACTCTTGCAAACAATATGTGCAAGAAACAAGAGATCATCCTGAACAAGGATATGATACATATACTTACCTTGAGGTTCTTGTCGTGGTTTTGTCACGGCAGATGTCCTCGTGAAAGGACTTAGTGATGAGGCCGTCGCTGCTAGGTGGCGACTCAAAGGGGTTGATCTGGAAACGGGAAGCGAGTTACCCAGGTCGGCCCCTCAGATTTAGGTAAAAGCCTACGTCCTGCTTTGTGTATATTGATGTGGGAAATCGATTACAAGGTTGCAGATTCGCCTGACTAGCTCTCGGTTGATGTTAACTTAACCCTATCTGCCCTAGAGACTCGCCTTTATATATAGGTCGAGGCCCTAGGTCTTACAAAAGTCCAACTCTTATTACAATTTGTGAGCCGGTTTATCTCTAACTCGCCTTGTCTCCCATGCAAGGAAACTCCTGATGTCTCTTTCCTTACAAGGACCGCAAGTCACCTTTGTTGAGTGATAAGCCACAAGTATAGGGGATCGCAACAGTTTTCGAGGGTAGAGTATTCAACCCAAATTTGTTGATTCGACACAAGGGGAAGCCAAAGAATATTCTCGAGTATTAGCAGTTGATTGTCAATTCAACCACACCTGAAAGACTTAGTATCTGCAACAAAGTTTCAGTAGCAAAGTAGCGTGATAGTAATGGTAGCAGCGGTAACGGTAGCAGTAGTGACAACAGTAGCGGTAATAGTAGTGACAACAGTAGCGGTAAAGTAAATTTAGCAAGGACCAGCAGGAAAAGACTCGTAGGCATTGGATCGGTGATGGATAATTATGTCGGATGACATTCATCGTGTAACAGTTATAACAGGGGGTGATAAGTAACTAGCTCCAATTCGTCAATGTAATGTAGGCATGTATTCCGTATATAGTCATACGTGCTTATGGAAAAGAACTTGCATGACATCTATTGTCCATCCCTCCCGTGGCAGCGGGGTCCTAATGGAAACTAAGGGATATTAAGGTCTTCTTTTAATAGAGAACCGGAACAAAGCATTAGCACTTAGCGAATACATGAACTCCTCATACTATGGTCATCTCCGGGAGTGGTTCCGGCTATTGTCACTCCGGGGTTGCCGGGTCATAACACATAGTAGGTGACTACAACTTGCAAGATAGGATCAAGAACACACATATATTGATGAAAACATAATAGGTTCAAATCTGAAATCATGGCACTCGGGCCCTAGTGACAAGCATTAAGCATAGCAAAGTAGTAGCAACATCAATCTTAGAAGATAGTGGATACTAGGGATCAAACCCCATCAAAACTAACTCGATTACATGATAGATCTCATGCAGCCCATCACCGTCGAGCAAGCCTATGATGATATTACTCACGAACGGTGAAGAGCATTATGGAATTGGCGATGAAGGATGGTTGGTGATGATGACGGCGACGATTTCCCCTCTTCGGAGCCCAGAACGGACTCGAGATCTGCCCTCTAGAGGAAGAACAGGTGGTGGCCGCGGCTCCGTATCATAAAACGCGATGAACACCTCTCTCCTAATTTTTTCTGGGCGAGAGAGAATATATAGAGCTGGAGTTGGAGGCTGCGGAGCCACGAGGGCCTAACAAGCCTGCCAGGCGCGGCTAGGGGGGCCCGCGCCTCCTGGGCTTGTGGGCTCCTGGCTCCATCCCTCCAAGTAATTCTTGCGCCAGTATTTTTTATATATTCCACAAAAAATCCTCGTAAATTTCCAGGTCATTCCGAGAACTTTTATTTCTGCGCAAAAACAACACCATGGCAATTCTGCTGAAAACAACGTCAGTCCGGGTTAGTTCCATTCAAATCATGCAAATTAGAGTCCAAAACAAGGGCAAAAGAGTTTGGAAAAGTAGATACCATGAAGACGTATGAACTCCCCCAAGCTTAAAGCCTTGCTTGCCCTGAAGTAATTCAGTTGACAAACTGAAAGAGACAAAAGAAAAACTTTTACGAACTCTGTTTGATCTTGTTGTTGTAATTATGTCTAACTCATATTCGGATTTTCAGCAAGATCATAAGCTAACCACATAAGCAATGACATTTAGGTCTCATGATGTACTCATATCAATGGCATAATCAACTAGCGAGCAATAATAGTAAGTTTCAAACGTCAACACTTCAATCAAAGCAATCATGAAGCAATATGAACAGATGGTATCTCGCTAGCTCTTTCTGAGACCGCGGAACATAAACGCAGAGCACCTTCAAAGACCAAGGGCTGACTGAACATTGTAATTTATGGCAAAGAAGATCTAGTCACAGTCATACTCAATATCAATTAATAGCAAAGGATAAAAATGATGGAGGTGCTCTCTAATTGGTGCCTTTCATAAGAAGAGGACGACTCAACAGAAATGTAAATAGATAGGCCCTTCACAGAGGGAAGTATTGATTTGCAGAGGTGCCAGAGCTCAAGCTTCTAAAATGGAGATAAATAATTTTGGGTGGTATGTGATATGTCTCCGTCGTATCTACTTTTCCAAACTCTTTTGCCCTTGTTTTGGACTCTAATTTGCATGATTTGAATGGAACTAACCCGGACTAACGCTGTTTTCAGCAGAATTGCCATGGTGTTGTTGTTGCGCAGAAATAAAAGTTCTCGGAATGACCTGGAAATTTACGTGGATTTTTGTGGAATATATAAAAAATACTGGCGCAAGAATCAACCGAAGAAGTGGAGCGTGGAGCCCACAAGCCCACCAGGCGCGGGCCCCCCTGTCCGCGCCTGGCAGGCTTGTGGGGTCCACGTTGCTCCACCACCTCCAATTCCACCTCTATTTAGTCCCTTTCGTCCGGAAAAAATAGAGGAGAAGAGGTCATCGCGTTTTTACGATACGGAGGCGCCGCCACCTCCTGTTCTTCCTGTGGAGGGCAGATGTGGAGTCCGTTCTGGGCTCCGGAGAGGGGAGATCGTCGCCATCGTCATCACCAACCTTCCTTCATCGCCAATTCCATGATGCTCTTCACCGTTCGTGAGTAATCTCATCGTAGGCTTGCTGGACGGTGATGGGTTGCATGAGATCTATCATGTAATCGAGTTAGTTTTGACGGGGATTGATCCCTAGTATCCACTATGTTCTCAGATTGATGTTGCTACTACTTTGCCATGCTTAATGCTTGTCACTAGGGCCCGGGTGCCATGATTTCAGATCTGAACCTATTATGTTGTCGTCAATATATGTGTGTTCTTGATCCTATCTTGCAAGTTGTAGTCACCTACCATGTGTTATGACCCGGCAACCCCAGAGTGACAATAGCCGGAACCACTCCCCGAGATGACCATAGTATGAGGAGTTCATGTATTCACTAAGTGTTAATGTGCTGGTACGGTTCTCTATTAAAAGGAGAACCTTAATATCCCATAGTTTCCATTAGGACCCCGCTGCCACGGGAGGGATGGACAATAGATGTCATTCAAGTTCTTTTCCCTAAGCACGTATGACTACATGTGGAATACATGCCTACATTACATTGACGAACTAGATCTAGTTACATATCTCTCCGTGTTATAACTGTTGCATGATGAATACCATCCGACATAATCATCCATCACCGATCCAATGCCTACGAGTTTTTCCTACTGGTCCTTGCTACGTTACTTTGCTACTACTGCTGTCACTGCTGTCACTTTGCTGCTATTGCTGTTGCTGTTGCTACTGTTACTCTGTCACTATTGCTGTCACTGTTGTTGCTCCTGCTGCTGTTACTGCTGCTAATGTTACCGTTGCTACTGTTGCTATCACACTACCTTACTACTGATACTTTGCTGTAGATACTAAGTCTTTCAGGTGTGGTTGAATTGACAACTCAACTGCTAATACTTGAGAATATTCTTTGGCTTCCCCTTGTGTCGAATCAACAAATTTGGGTTGAATACTCTGCCCTCGAAAACTGCTGCGATCCCCTATACTTGTGGGTTATCAAGACCTTTTTCTGGCGCCGTTCCCGGGGAAGCATAGCTATATTCTCCGAGTCACTTGGGATTTACGTCTGCTGATCACTATGAGGAATCCGAGAGATCCAAAAACTAAAGTCTTTCCCTCAACTACGAGGACAGGTAAGGAACTGCCATCTAGCTCTGCACTTGATTCACCTTTAGTTATGAGTATGTTTGTGACACCACCTCCTGCTAGAAATTTTGATGTGTCGCTTGTGCTTGATGATGCTACTTCTGCTGTCCATGATGCTTGTGATGATGCTTTGCTTGATACTACTTTGGCACTAGGTGCATTCCTTGATGCACAAATTTCTAGAGTTGCTGCTAGATGTGATGATACTTCTGAAACTGCTGAGATTATTGAAGTAGAACCTGATATTTCGCCTGTTAGAACTAGCTCTCCTAGATATGAATTGCCTGATATGCGTGAGGGTTATGTTATGGAGGGAGAGATAGCTGAGGACTTTCTTGCTTGTAAGGATAGCTATGATGTTGAGAAATTACTGCACAAGTGGAAAGAAAAATCTTTGAACGCTAGGATGAAATACGACCCGAAGTTTGCTACTTCGCCTATCTTTGTGGCCGATAAGGATTATGAATTCTCTGTCGACCCTGAGTTAATCACTCCGGTTGAATCTGATCCTTTTCACGGTTATGAGTCTGAAACGGTTGTAGCACATCTTACCAAACTGCACGATATAGCCACCCTATTCACGAGTGAGGAAAAGATCCGCCACTACTATATCCTTAAGCTGTTTCCTTTCTCGCTAAAGGATGATGCTAAGACTTGGTTCACTTCTCTTGATCCTGGTTGTGTGCGTAGCCCCCAGGATATGATCTACTACTTCTCTGAGAAATATTTCCCTGCCCATTAGAAGCAAGCTGCCTTGCAGGAAATATACAACTTTGTGCAAGTTGAAGAAGAGAGTCTCCCACAAGCTTGGGAGAGGCTCGCCCAGCTACTGAATGCTTTGCCTGATCACCCTGTTGAGAAGAATGAAATACTTGATATCTTCTATAATGGACTGACCGATGCTTCTAGAGACCACCTAGATAGTTGTGCTGGTTGTGTTTTTAGGAAACGAACCATAGAACAAGGTGAGATCCTATTGAATAATATCTTGTGCAATGAGAATGCTTGGACTATTCCCGAACCACCTCCAAAGCCAACTCCCAAGAAAGGAGGTATCCTATTCCTCAATCGTGAAGATATGCAAGAAGCTAAGAAATCTATGTAAGAGAAAGGCATTAAATCTGAAGATGTCAAAAATGTACCACCTATCGAAGAGATCCATGGTCTTGATAACCCGATACAGGTAGCAGAGGTAAATTCTCTTCGTAGATTCAATGAGAGTGATATTCCTTTTGATAAACCTGCTAGCTTATGCCTGAATGAATTTGATAACTTTGTTGCCAAACAACAAAGTTTCAACGATTATGTTAGCAGACAATTGGAACAGAATGCTCATATGCTTAGTCATTTAAGTGCTTGTGTGGACAGAAGCGTCAATGATCTTAAGTTCTTGAGTAAACATGCATCTATGGTTACTACTCAGGTAGAACAAGTACTTAAGGCTCAGAATGACTTGCTCAATGAGTTGAATGACAATTTTGTCAGAGTCGTCACTAGAGGCGGTAGAATGACCGAGGAACCTTTGTATCCTGAGGGTCATCCTAAGAGAATTGAACAAGATTCTCAAGGAGTTAGCACTGATGCACCTAGTCATCCTAGGAAGAAAAAGAAAGATGATAGGAACTTGCACGCTAGCAACCCTGTTACACCTGAGAATCCAAACGATGTCTCTGTTTCTGATGCTGAAACACAATCTGGTGATGAACATGAGCCTAGTGATAATATCGATAGTGATGTTCATGATGATGCTGAACCTAGCAATGATAAGGATGTGGAGTTTGAACCTGTTGATCTTGATAATCCACAGCCTAAGAATAAGAGATACGATAAGAACGACTTTGCTGCTAGGAAGCATGGTAAAGAAAGGGAACCATGGGTTCAAAAACCCATGCCCTTTCCTCCCAAACCATCCAAGAAAAAGGATGATGAGGATTTTGAGCGATCTTTTGAAATGATTAGACCTGTCTTTCTGCAAATGCGTTTGACAGATATGCTCAAAATGTCTCCCTATGCCAAGTACATGAGAGATATTGTGACTAAAAAGAGGAGGATACCTGAGGTTGAGATTTCCACCATGCTCGCTAATCATACCTTCAAGGGTGGAACTCCTAAGAAACTAGTGTTGGGGAACGTCGCATGGGAAACAAAAATTTTCCTACGCGCATGAAGACCTATCATGGTGGTGTCCATCTACGAGAGGGGATTTCCGATCTACGTACCCTTGTAGATCGCACAGCAGAAGCGTTAGTGAACGCGGTTGATGTAGTGGAACGTCCTCACTTCCCTCGATCCGCCCCGCGAACTGTCCCACGAACCATCCCGCGATCCGTCCCACGATACGCTCCGATCTAGTGCCGAACGGACGGCACCTCCGCGTTCAGCACACGTACAGCTCCACGATGATCTCGGCCTTCTTGATCCAGCAAGAGAGACGGAGAGGTAGATGAGTTCTCCAGCAGCGTGACGGCGCTCCGGAGGTTGGTGGTGATCTAATCTCAGCAGGGCTCCGCCCGAGCTCCGCAGAAACGCGATCTAGAGGAAAAACCGTGGAGGTATGTGGTCGGGCTGCCATGGCAAAAGTTGTCTCAAATCAGCCCTCATACCTCAGTATATATAGGAGGGAGGGGGAGGGAAGAGGCAGCCTCAAACCCGCAAGGTTTGGCCGAAATTGGAGGTGGAGGAGTCCTACTCCAATCCTACTTGGAGTAGGATTCCACCTTCCCACTTGGAAACTCTTTCCACCTTGTGTTTTTTTCCTTCTCAAACCTTATGGGCCTTAGTGGGAACTTATTCCAGCCCACTAGGGGCTGGTTTATCTCTTCCCATAGCCCATGAGACCCCTTGGGGCGTGACACCCCTCCCGATGGTCCCCGACACCCCTCTCTGCACTCCCGGTACACTACCAATGAGCCCGAAACTTTTCCGGTGACCAAAACAGGACTTCCTATATATCAATCTTTACCTCCGGACCATTCCGGAGCTCCTCGTGACATCCTGGATCTCATCCGGGACTCCGAACAACATTCGGTAACCAACCATATAACTCAAATACGCATAAAACAACGTCGAACCTTAAGTGTGCAGACCCTGCGGGTTCGAGAACTATGTAGACATGACCCGAGTGACTCCTCGGTCAATATACAATAGCGGGACCTTGATGCCCATATTGGATCCCACATATTCTACGAAGATCTTATTGTTTGAACCTCAGTGCCAGGGATTCATATAATCCCGTATGTCATTCCCTTTGTCCTTCGGTATGTTACTTGCCCGAGATTTGATCGTCAGTATCCGCATACCTATTTCAATCTCGTTTACCGGCAAGTCTCTTTACTCGTTCTGTAATATAAGACCCCGCAACTTACACTAAGTCACATTGCTTGCAAGGCTTGTGTGTGATGTTGTATTACCAAGTGGGCCCCGAGATACCTCTCCGTCACACAGAGTGACAAATCCTAGTCTCGATCCATACTAACTCAACGAACACCTTCGGAGATACCTGTAGAGCATCTTTATAGTCACCCAGTTACGTTGCGACGTTTGATACACACAAAGCATTGCTCCAGTGTCAGTGAGTTATATGATCTCATGGTCATAGGAACAAATACTTGACACACACAAAACAGTAGCAACAAAATGACACGATCAACATGCTACGTCTATTAGTTTGGGTCTAGTCCATCACATGATTCTCCTAATGATGTGATCCCGTTATCACGTGACAACACTTGCCTATGGTCAGGAAACCTTGAGCATCTTTGATCAATGAGCTAGTCAACTAGAGGCTTACTAGGGACAGTGTTTTGTCTATGTATCCACAGATGCACTGTGTTTCCAATCAATAGAATTATAGCATGGATAATAAACGATTATCATGAACAAAGAAATATAATAATAACTAGTTTATTATTGCCTCTAGGGCATATTCCCAACAGTCTCCCACTTGCGCTCGAGTCAATAATCTAGTTCACATCACCATGTGATTCCAACGAATCCAACACCCATATAGTTATGGGGTCTGATCACGTCTTGCTCGCGAGAGAGGTTTTAGTCAACGGTTCTCAAACTTTCAGATCCGTGTGTTATTTACAAATCTTTATGTCATCTTATAGATGCTGCTACTATGTGCTATTCGGAAATACTCAAAATATCTACTCTACTATACGAATCTGTTTCACTACTCATAGTTATTCAGATTAGTGTCAAAGCTTGCATCGACGTAACCCTTTACGACGAACTCTTTAACCACCTCCATAATCGAGAAAAATTCCTTAGTCCATCAGTTACTAAGGATAATTTTTGACCGCTGCTAGTGATTCAATCATGGATCACTCTCTGTACCTCTCAACAGACTTTGAGTCAAGGCACTCATCAGGTGCGGTACCCAGCATGGCATACTTCAGATTCTACGGCCAAGGCATAGAAGACGACCTTCGTCTATTCTCTTTATTCTGCCGGGGTCGGGTTTTGAGTCTTACTCAAATTCACACCTCACAACGCAACCAAGAACTCCTTCTTTGCTGATCTATTTTGAACTCCTTCAAAAACTTGTCAAGGCATGCATCTTGTTGAAACTTCTATTAAGCGCTTTCGATCTATCTTCATAGATCTTTGATGCTCAACGTTCAAGTAGCGCAATCCAGGTATTCCTTTGAAAACTCCTTTCAAACAACCTTGTATGCTTTACAGAAATTCTACATTACTTCTGATCCACAATATGTCAACCACATATACTTATCAGAAATTCTATAGTGCTCCCACTCACTTCTTTGGGAATACAAGTTTCTCATAAACCTTGTACAAACCCAAAATCTTTGATCATCTCATCAAAGTGTATATTCCAACTCTGAGATGCTTGCACCGGTCCATTGAAGGATCGCTAGAGCTTGCATACTTGCTAGTATCTTTAGGATCGACAAAACCTCCTGGTTGTATCACATACAATGTTTGCTCAAGGAAACCGTCGAGGAAACAATGTTTTGACATCCTATGTGCAATATTTCATAAATAATGCAGCAACTACTAACATAATTCTAACAGACTTTTCGCATCGCTACGAGTAAGAAAGTCTCATCATAGTCAACTGTTTGATCTTGTCGGAAACATCTTTGCGACAAGTCGAGCTTTTCTTAATAGTGACTTATCACCATCATCGTCTGTCTTCCTTTTAAAGATCCATCTTTACTCAATAGTCCTATGACCATCAAGTAGTTCTTCCAAAGTCTACACTTTGTTTTCATTCATGGATCCTCTCTCGGATTTCATGGTCTCCAGCCATTTGTCGGAATCCGGGCCCACCATTGCTTTCTCCATAACTCGTAGGTTTACTGTTGCTCAACAACATGACCTCCAAGACAGGGTTACCGTACCACTCTGCAGTAGTACGTGACCTTGTCAACCTACGAGGTTTGTAGTAACTTGATCCGATGCTCGAGGATCACCATCATCAGCTTTCACTTCAATTGGTGTAGGCGCCACAGGAACAACTTCCTGTGCCCTGCTACACACTGGTTGAAGTGATGGTTCAATAACCTCATCAAGTTCCACCACCCTCCCACTCAATTCTTTCGAGAGAAACCTTTCCTCGAGAAAGGATCCGTTTCTAGAAATAAACACTTTGCTTTCGGATCTGAGATAGGAGATGTACCCAACTGTTTTGGATATCCTATGAAGATGCATTTATCCGCTTTGGGTTCGAGCTTATCAGACTGAAACTTTTTCACATAAGTGTTGAAGCCCCAAACTTTCAAGAAACGACAGTTTAGATTTCTCTAAACCTCAGTCTATACTGTGTCATCTCAACGGAAATACGCGGTGCCCTATTTAAAGTGAATGCGGTTGTCTCTAATGCATAACCCATAAACGATAGTGGTAATTCGATAAGAGACATCATAGCATGCACCATACCAGATAGTGCATGGCTATGACGTTCAGACACATTATCACACTATGATGTTCCAGGTGGCATGAACTGCGAAACAATTTCCACATTGTCTTAACTGCGTACCAAAACTCGTAACTCAGATATTCATTTCTATGATCATATCGTAGACAGTTTATCCTCTTGTTACGACGAACTTCACTCCTCAAACAGAATTGAACTTTTCAATATTTCAGACTTGTGATTCATTAAGTAAATACTCTTGTATCTACTCAAATCATCATTGAAGTAAGAACATAATGACATCCACTGCGTGCCTCAGCACCCATTGGACTACATACATCAAAATGTATCACTTCCAACAAGTTCTATCTTATTTCATCTCAATGAAAACAAGGCCTTGCTCACGTGGTATGATTTGCATTGTCACTAGTGATTCAAAATCAAGTGAGTATAAAGATCCATCAGCATGGAGCCTCTTCATGCAATTTATACCAACATGACTCAAGCGACAATGCCACAAGTAAGTGGTACTATCATCATTACCTCGTATCTTTTGGCACCAATATCATGAACATGTGTAACACTACAATCGAGATTCAATAAACCATTGAAGGTGATTATTCAAGCAAATAGAGTAACCATTATTCTCTTTAAATGAATAATCATATTGCAATAAACACGATCCAATCATGTTCATGCTTAACGCAAGCACCAAATAACAATTATTTAGGTTTAACACCAATCTCGATGGTAGAGGGAGCGTGCGACGTTTGATCATATCAACCTTGGAAACACTTCCAACACGTATCGTCACCTCGCCTTTAGCTAGTCTTCGTTTATGCCGTAGCTTTCATTTCGTGTTACTAATCACTTAGCAACCGAACCGGTATCCAATACCCTCGTGCTACTAGGAGTACTAGTAAAGTACACATCAACATCATGTATCTCAAATATACTTCTTTCGACTTTTGCCAGCCTTCTTGTCTACCAAGTGTCTAGAGTTGCTCCGCCTCAGTGACCGTTCCCCTCATAACAGAAGCACTTAGTCCCGGGCTTGGGTTTAATCTGGGGTCTCTTCATTAGTGCATCAACTGGTTTGCCGTTTCACGAAGTATCCCTTCTAGCCCTTGCCTTTCTCGAAACTTAGTGGTTTTACTAACCATCAACAATTGATGCTCCTTCTTGATTTCTACTTTCGCAGTGTCAAACATCGTGAATCGCTCAAGGATCATTGTATCTATCCTTGATATGTTATAGTGTTGGTGAACGTCGCATGCGAAACAAAAAATTTCCTACGCGCACGAAGACCTATCATGGTGATGTCCATCTACGAGAGGGGATGAGTGATCTACATACCCTTGTAGACCGTACAGCAGAAGCGTTAGTGAACGCGGTTGATGTAGTGGAACGTCCTCACGTCCCTCGATCCGCCCCGCGAACAATCCCGCGATCAGTCCCACGATCTAGTACCGAACGGACGGCACCTCCGCGTTCAGCACACGTACAGCTCGACGATGATCTCGGCCTTCTTGATCCAGCAAGAGGGATGGAGAGGTAGAAGAGTTCTCCGGCAGCGTGACGGCGCTCCGGAGGTTGGTGATGACCTTGTCTCAGCAGGGCTCCGCCCGAGCTCCGCAGAAACGCGATCTAGAGGAAAAACCGTGGAGGTATGTGGTCGGGCTGCCGTGGAAAAGTCGTCTCAAATCAGCCCTAAAACCTCCGTATATATAGGTGGGAGGGAGGGGACCTTGCATTCGGGCTCAAGGAGCCCCAAGGGGGTCGGCCGAGTCCAAGGGGGAAGGCTCCCCCCCACAAACCGAGTTGGACTTGGTTTGGTGGGTGGGAGTCCTTCCTTCCCTTCCCACCTCCTCTTTTTTTTTCTTTTCTCTTTGATTTTCTTTCCTAGGCGCATAGGGCCCTTTTGGGCTGCCCCACCAGCCCACTAAGGGCTGGTGCGCCACCCTCATGGCCTATGGGCTTCCCCGGGGTGGGTTGCCCCCCCGGTGAACTCCCGGAACCCATTCGTCATTCCCGGTACATTCCCGGTAACTCCGAAAACCTTCCGATAATCAAATGAGGTCATCCTATATATCAATCTTCGTTTCCGAACCATTCCGGAAACCCTCGTGACGTCCGTGATCTCATCCGGGACTCCGAACAACCTTCGGAGATACCTGTAGAGCATCTTTATAGTCACCCAGTTACGTTGCGACGTTTGATACACACAAAGCATTCCTCCGGTGTCAGTGAGTTATATGATCTCATGGTCATAGGAATAAATACTTGACACGCAGAAAACAGTAGCAACAAAATGACACGATGAACATGCTACGTCTATTAGTTTGGGTCTAGTCCATCACGTGATTCTCCTAATGACGTGATCCAGTTATCAAGCAACAACACTTTGTTCATAATCAGAAGACACTGACTATCTTTGATCAACTGGCTAGCCAACTAGAGGCTTGCTAGGGACGGTGTTTTGTCTATGTATCCACACATGTAAATGAGTCTTCATTCAATACAATTATAGCATGGATAATAAACGATTATCTTGATACAGGAATTATAATAATAACTATATTTATTATTGCCTCTAGGGCATAATTCCAACAGTCTCCCACTTGCACTAGAGTCAATAATCTAGCCCTCACATTATCATGCGAATTACATTGTAATAAATCTAACACCCATACAGTTCTGGTGTTGATCATGCTTTGGCCGTGGAAGAGGTTTAGTCAGCGGGTCTGCTACATTCAGATCCGTGTGCACTTTGCATATATTTACGTCCTCTCCCTCGACGTAGTCGCGGATGAGGTTGAAGCGTCGTTTGATGTGTCTGGTCTTCTTGTGAAACCGTGGTTCCTTTGCTAAGGCAATGGCACCCGTGTTGTCACAGAACAAGGTTATTGGATTCAGTGCGCTTGGCACCACTCCAAGATCCGTCATGAACTGCTTCATCCAGACACCCTCCTTAGCCGCCTCCGAGGCAGCCATGTATTCCGCTTCACATGTAGAATCTGCTACGACGCTTTGCTTGGAACTGCACCAGCTTACCGCACCCCCATTAAGAATAAATACGTATCCGGTTTGCGACTTAGAGTCGTCCGGATCTATGTCAAAGCTTGCATCGACGTAACCTTTTACGGCGAGCTCTTCGTCACCTCCATACACGAGAAACATCTCCTTAGTCCTTTTCAGGTACTTCAGGATATTCTTGACCGTTGTCCAGTGATCCACTCCTGGATTACTCTGGAACCTACCCGCCATACTTATGGCCAGGCTAACATCCGGTCTAGTGCACAACATTGCATACATGATAGAACCTATGGCTGAAGCATAGGGGACGGAGCGCATATGCTCTCTATCTTCATCAATTGCTGGGCACTGAGTCTTACTCAATTTCGTACCTTGTAAAACTGGCAAGAACCCTTTCTTGGACTGTTCCATTTTGAACCTCTTCAAAACTTTATCAAGGTATGTGCTTTGTGAAAGTCCTATCAGGCGTTTTGATCTATCCCTATAGATCTTAATGCCTAGAATGTAAGCAGCTTCTCCTAGGTCCTTCACAGAGAAACTTTTATTCAAGTAATCCTTTATGCTCTCCAAAAACTCCACGTTGTTTCCAATCAGCAATATGTCATCCACATATAATATTAGAAACACCACAGAGCTCCCACTCACTTTCTTGTAAATACAAGATTCTCCAACCACTTGTATAAACCCAAATGCTTTGATCACCTCATCAAAACGTTTGTTCCAACTCCGAGATGCTTGCACCAGTCCATAAATGGATCGCTGGAGCTTGCACACCTTGTTAGCATTCTTAGGATCGACAAAACCTTCGGGTTGTATCATATACAACTCTTCCTTAAGGAAACCGTTAAGGAACGCCGTTTTGACATCCATCTGCCAGATTTCATAATCGAAAAATGCAGCTATTGCTAACATGATTCTGACGGACTTAGGCATCGCTACGAGTGAGAATGTCTCATCGTAGTAAACTCCTTGAACTTGTGAAAAACCCTTTGCCACAAGTCGAGCTTTATAAACAGTCACATTGCCGTCAGCATCCGTCTTCCTCTTAAAGATCCATTTGTTCTGAATAGCCTTGCGGCCCTCAGGTAGTACTTCCAAAGTCCACACTTTGTTCTCATACATGGATCCTATCTCGGACTTCATGGCTTCTAGCCATTTGTTGGAATCTGGGCCCACCATTGCTTCTTCATAATTTGCAGGTTCATTGTTGTCTAACAACATGATTGATAAGACGGGATTACCGTACCACTCTGGAGCAGCACGTGGTCTCGTCGACCTGCGTGGTTCGACAGAAACTTGAACCGGAGTTTCATGATCATCATCATTAACTTCCTCCTCAACCGGCGTCGCAATGACAGAGGTTTCCCCTTGCCCTGCGCCACCATCCAGAGGGATGAGAGGTTCGACAACCTCGTCAAGCTCTATCTTCCTCCCACTCAATTCTCTCGAGAGAAACTCCTTCTCGAGAAAAGCTCCGTTTTTAGCAACAAACACTTTGCCCTCGGATTTGAGATAGAAGGTTTACCCAACTGTCTCTTTTGGGTAACCTATGAAGACGCACTTTTCCGCTTTGGTTCCAGCTTTTCAGGCTGAAGCTTTTTGACATAAGCATCACATCCCCAAACTTTAAGAAACGACAACTTTGGCCTTTTGCCATACCACAGTTCGTATGGTGTCGTCTCAACGGATTTTGATGGTGCCCTATTTAAAGTGAATGCAGCTGTTTCTAATGCATAACCCCAAAATGATAACGGCAAATCAGTAAGAGACATCATAGATCGCACCATCTCTAATAAAGTACGATTACGACGTTCAGACACACCATTACGCTGTGGTGTTCCAGGCGGTGTTAACTGTGAAACAATTCCACATTGTCTTAAGTGAGCACCAAACTCGAAACTCAGATATTCACCCCCACGATCAGACCGTAGGAACTTGATCTTCTTGTTACGATGATTTTCCACTTCACTCTGAAATTGCTTGAACTTTTGAAATGTTTCAGACTTGTGCTTCATCAAGTAGACATAACCATATCTACTCAAATTGTCAGTGAAGGTGAGAAAATAACGATATCCGCCGCGCGCCTCTACGCTCATCGGACCACACACATCGGTATGTATGATTTCCAACAAGTCACTTGCACGCTCCATAGTTCCGGAGAACGGAGTCTTAGTCATCTTGCCCATGAGGCATGGTTCGCACGTGTCAAGTGAATCAAAGTCAAGTGACTCCAAAAGTCCATCAGCATGGAGTTTCTTCATGCGCTTTACACCAATATGACCTAATCGGCAGTGCCACAAAAATATGGCGCTATCATTGTTAACTCTAACTCTTTTGGTCTCAATGTTTTGTATATGCGTATCGCTATCAAGATTCAATATGAACAATCCTCTCACATTAGGTGCATGACCATAAAAGATGTTACTCATAGAAATAGAACAACCATTATTCTCTGACTTAAAAGAGTAACCGTCTCGCAATAAACAAGATCCAGATATAATGTTCCTGCTCAACGCAGGCACTAAATTACAATGATTTAAGTTCATCACTAATCCTGATGGTAACTGAAGTGAAATTGTGCCGACAATGATTGCATCAACCTTGGAACCATTTCCTACGCGCATCGTCACTTGATCTTTCGCCAGCCTTCGTTTATTCCGCAGTTCCTGTTTCGAGTTGCAAATATGAGCAACAGAACCGGTATCGAATACCCAAGCACTACTACGAGAGCCGGTTAAGTACACATCAATAACATGTATATCAAATATACCTGATTTTTCTTTGGCCGCCTTCTTATCTGCCAGATACTTGGGGCAATTGCGCTTCCAGTGACCCATACCCTTGTAATAGTAACACTCTGTTTCAGGCTTAGGTCCAGCTTTGGGTTTCTTCGTCGGATTGGCAACAGGCTTGCCGCTCTTCTTCGAATTACCCTTCTTGCCTTTGCCGTTTCTCTTGAAACTAGTGGTCTTATTCACCATCAACACTTGACGTTCTTTACGGAGTTCAGACTCTGCGACTTTCAGCATCACAAACAACTCGCCGGGTGACTTGTTCATCCATTGCATGTTGTAGTTCAACACAAAGCCTTTATAGCTTGGCGGCAGTGATTGAAGGATTCTGTCAATGATAGCCTCTTGCGGGAGTTCAATCCCCAGCTCAGCTAGACGGTTTGAGTACCCAGACATTTTGAGCACATGTTCACTGACAGACGAGTTCTCCTCCATCTTGCAAGCACATAATTTATCGGAGGTCTCATACCTCTCGATCTGGGCGTTCTTCTGAAAGATAAACTTCAACTCCTGGAACATCTCAAATGCTCCATGACGCTCAAAGCGACGTTGAAGTCCCGGTTCTAAGCCATACAATACCACACACTGAACTACTGAGTAGTCCTCCTTACGTGCTAACCAAGCGTTCTTAACATCCTGATCAGCCGTAGTGGGTGGTTCATCTCCTAGCGCAGCATTAAGGACATAATCCTTCTTCCCAGCTTGTAAGATTAGCTTAAGATTACGAGCCCAGTCTACAAAGTTGCTTCCATCATCTTTCAACTTAGCTTTCTCTAGGAACGTATTAAAATTCAGGATGACTGTCGCGTGAGCCATGATCTACAACACAAATATATTCAAAGTGGACTTAGACTATGTTTAAGATAATTAGAGTTTAACTTAATCAAATTATTTGCTAAACTCCCACTCAAAAAGTACATCTCTCTAGTCATTTGAGTGGTTCATGATCCACTTACACTAGCTCAAGTCCGATCATCACGTGAGTTGAGTATAGTTTCAGTGGTAAGCATCCCTATGCTAATCATATCATCTATATGATTCATGATCGACCTTTCGGTCTCATGTGTTCCGAGGCCATGTTTGCACATGCTAGGCTCGTCAAGCTTAACCCGAGTGTTCCGCGTGCGCAACTGTTTTGCACCCGTTGTATGTGAACGTTGAGTCTATCACACCCGATCATCACGTGGTGTCTTGAAACGACGAACTGTAGCAACGGTGCACAGTCGGGGAGAACACAATTTCGTCTTGAAATTTTAGTGAGAGATCACCTCATAATGCTACCGTCGTTCTAAGCAAAATAAGGTGCATAAAAGGATTAACATCACATGCAATTCATAAGTGACATGATATGGCCATCATCACGTGCTTCTTGATCTCCATCACCAAAGCACCGGCACGATCTTCTTGTCACCGGCGCCACACCATGATCTCCATCAACGTGTTGCCATCGGGGTTGTCATGCTGCTCATGCTATTACTACTAAAGCTACATCCTAGCAAAATAGTAAACGCATCTGCAAGCACAAACGTTAGTATAAAGACAACCCTATGGCTCCTGCCGGTTGCCGTACCATCGACGTGCAAGTCGATATTTTCTATTACAACATGATCACCTCATACATCCAATATATCACATCACATAGTTGGCCATATCACATCACAAGCATACCCTGCAAAAACAAGTTAGACGTCCTCTAATTTTGTTGTTGCATGTTTTACGTGGTGACCATGGGTATCTAGTAGGATCGCATCTTACTTACGCAAAGACCACAACGGAGATATATGAGTTGCTATTTAACCTCATCCAAGGACCTCCTCGGTCAAATCCGATTCAACTAAAGTTGGAGAAACCGACACTTGCCAGTCATCTTTGAGCAACGGGGTTACTCGTAGCGATGAAACCAGTCTCTCGTAAGCGTACGAGTAATGTCGGTCCAAGCCGCTTCAATCCAACAATACCGCGGAATCAAGAAAAGACTAAGGAGGGCAGCAAAACGCACATCACCGCCCACAAAAACTTTTGTGTTCTACTCGAGAAGACATCTACGCATGAACCTAGCTCATGATGCCACTGTTGGGGAACGTCGCATGGGAAACAAAAATTTTCCTACGCGCATGAAGACCTATCATGGTGATGTCCATCTACGAGAGGGGATGAGTGATCTACATACCCTTGTAGATCGTACAGTAGAAGTGTTAGTGAACGCGGTTGATGTAGTGGAACGTCCTCACGTCCCTCGATCCGCCCCGCGAACAATCCCGCGATCAGTCCCACGATCTAGTACCGAACGGACGACACCTCCGCGTTCAGCACACGTACAGCTCGACGATGATCTCGGCCTTCTTGATCCAGCAAGAGGGACGGAGAGGTAGAAGAGTTCTCCGGCAGCGTGACGGCACTCCGGAGGTTGGTGATGACCTTGTCTCAGCAGGGCTCCGCCCGATCTCCGCAGAAACGCGATCTAGAGGAAAAACCGTGGAGGTATGTGGTCGGGCTGCCGTGGAAAAGTCGTCTCAAATCAGCCCTAAAACCTCCGTATATATAGGTGGGAGGGAGGGGACCTTGCCTTGGGGCTCAAGGAGCCCTAAGGGGGTCGGCCGAGTCCAAGGGGGAAGGCTCCCCCCAAACCGAGTTGGACTAGGTTTGGTGGGTGGGAGTCCTTCCTTCCCTTCCCACCTCCTCTTCTTTTTTCTTTTCTCTTTGATTTTCTTTCCTAGGCGCATAGGGCCCTTTTGGGCTGCCCCACCAGCCCACTAAGGGCTGGTGCACCACCCTCATGGCCTATGGGCTTCCCCGGGGTGGGTTGCCCCCCGGTGAACTCCCGGAACCCATTCGTCATTCCTGGTACATTCCCGGTAACTCCGAAAACCTTCCGGTAATAAAATGAGGTCATCCTATATATCAATCTTCGTTTCCGGACCATTCCGGAAACCCTCATGACGTCCGTGATCTCATCCGGGACTCCGAACAACATTCGGTAACCAACCATATAACTCAAATACGCATAAAACAACGTCGAACCTTAAGTGTGCAGACCCTGCGGGTTCGAGAACTATGTAGACATGACCCGAGAGACTCCTCGGTCAATATCCAATAGCGGGACCTGGATGCCCATATTGGATCCTACATATTCTACGAAGATCTTATCGTTTGAACCTCAGTGCCAAGGATTCATATAATCCCGTATGTCATTCCCTTTGTCCTTCGGTATGTTACTTGCCCGAGATTCGATCGTCAGTATCCGTATACCTATTTCAATCTCGTTTACCGGCAAGTCTCTTTACTCGTTCCGTAATACAAGATCCCGGAACTTACACTAAGTTACATTGCTTGCAAGGCTTGTGTGTGATGTTGTATTACCGAGTGGGCCCCGAGATACCTCTCCGTCACACGGAGTGACAAATCCCAGTCTTGATCCATACTAACTCAACTAACACCTTCGGAGGTACCTGTAGAGCATCTTTATAGTCACCCAGTTACGTTGCGACGTTTGATACACACAAAGCATTCCTCCGGTGTCAGTGAGTTATATGATCTCATGGTCATAGGAATAAATACTTGACACGCAGAAAACAGTAGCAACAAAATGACACGATGAACATGCTACGTCTATTAGTTTGGGTCTAGTCCATCACGTAATTCTCCTAATGACGTGATCCAGTTATCAAGCAACAACACTTTGTTCATAATCAGAAGACACTGACTATCTTTGATCAACTGGCTAGCCAACTAGAGGCTTGCTAGGGACGGTGTTTTGTCTATGTATCCACACATGTAAATGAGTCTTCATTCAATACAATTATAGCATGGATAATAAACGATTATCTTGATACATGAATTATAATAATAACTATATTTATTATTGCCTCTAGGGCATAATTCCAACATATAGTTCATCACGAATCTCTCACAACTTGGTGGCAGTGATTTTGGAGAACCATCACTATCTTATCTGGAAGATCAACTCCCACTTGATTCAAGTGATTGTCGTACTCAGATAATCTGAGCACACGCTCAACGATTGAGCTTTTCTGCTTTACTTCGTGGACAAAGAATCTTGTCGGAGGTCTCATACCTCTTAACAAGGGCACAAGCATGAAATCACAATTTCATCTCTTTAGAACATCTCTTATATTCCGTGACGTTTCAAAACGTCTTCGGCGCCTTGCTTCTAAGCCATTAAGTATTTTGTACTGAACTATCGTGTAGTGATCAGAAACGTGTATGTCGGATGTTCACAGCATCCACAGGCGACGCTCGAGGTGCAGCACACCGAGTGGTGCATTAAGGACATAAGCCTTCTGCGCAGCAACGAGGACAATCCTTTGCAAAGTTTGCTACTATCAACTTTCAACTAAATTTTCTCTAGGAACATATAAAAATAGTAGAGCTATAGCGCAAGCTACATCGTAATTTGCAAAGACCATTAGACTATGTTCATGACAATTAGTTCAATTAATCATATTACTTAAGAATTTCCACTCAAAAAGTACATCTCTCTAGTCATTTGAGTGGTACATGATCCAAATCCACTATCTCAAGTCCGATCATCACGTGAGTCGAGAATAGTTTCAGTGGTAAGCATCTCTATGCTAATCATATCAACTATACGATTCATGCTCGACCTTTCGGTCTCATGTGTTCCGAGGCCATGTCTACACATGCTAGGCTCGTCAAGCTTAACCCGAGTGTTCCGCGTGTGCAACTGTTTTGCACCCGTTGTATGTGAACGTTGAGTCTATCACACCCGATCATCACGTGGTGTCTCGAAACGAAGAACTGTCGCAACGGTGCCCAGTCGGGGAGAACACAATTTTGTCTTGAAATTTTAGTGAGAGATCACCTCATAATGTCCATCTACGACAGGGGATTTCCGATCTACGTACCCTTGTAGATCGCACAGCAGAAGCGTTAGTGAACGCGGTTGATGTAGTGGAATGTCCTCACGTCCCTCGATCCGCCCCGCGAACTGTCCCACGAACCATCCCGCGATCCGTCCCACGATCTGCTCCGATCTAGTGCCGAGCGGACGGCACCTCCGCGTTCAGCACACGTACAGCTCGACGATGATCTCGGCCTTCTTGATCCAGCAAGAGAGACAGAGAGGTAGATGAGTTCTCCAGCAGCGTGACGGCGCTCCGGGGGTTGGTGGTGATCTAATCTCAGCAGGGCTCCGCCCGAGCTCAGCAGAAACGCGATCTACAGGAAAAACCGTGGAGGTATGTGGTCGGGATGCCGTGGAAAAAGTTGTCTCAAATCAGCCCTAATACCTCAGTATATATAGGAGGGAGGGGGAGGGAAGAGACAGCCTCAAACCCTCAAGGTTTGGCCGAAATTGGAGGTGGAGGAGTCCTACTCCAATCCTACTTGGAGTAGGATTCCACCTTCCCACTTGGAAACTCTTTCCACCTTGTGTTTTTTCCTTCTCAAACCTTATGGGCCTTAGTGGGAACTTATTCCAGCCCACTAGGGGCTGGTTTATCTCTTCCCATAGCCCATGAGACCCCTTGGGGCGTGACACCCCTCCCGATGGTCCCCGGCACCCCTCCCGGCACTCCCGATACACTACCAATGCGCCCGAAACTTTTCCGGTGACCAAAACAGGACTTCCTATATATCAATCTTTACCTCTGGACCATTCCGGAGCTCCTCGTGACGTCCTGGATCTCATCCGGGACTCCGAACAACATTCGGTAACCAACCATATAACTCAAATACGCATAAAACAACGTCGAACCTTAAGTGTGCAGACCCTGCGGGTTCGAGAACTATGTAGACATGACCCGAGTGACTCCTCAGTCAATATACAATAGCGGGACCTAGATGCCCATATTGGATCCCACATATTCTACAAAGATCTTATCGTTTGAATGTCAGTGCCAGGGATTCATATAATCCCGTATGTCATTCCCTTTGTCCTTCGGTATGTTACTTGCCCGAGATTCGATCGTCAGTATCCGCATACCTATTTCAATCTCGTTTACCGGCAAGTCTCTTTACTCGTTCCGTAATACAAGATCCTGCAACTTACACTAAGTCACATTGCTCGCAAGGCTTGTGTGTGATGTTGTATTACCGAGTGGGCCCCGAGATACCTCTCCGTCACACGGAGTGACAAATCCCAGTCTCGATCCATACTAACTCAACGAACACCTTCGGAGATACCTGTAGAGCATCTTTATAGTCACCCAGTTACGTTGCGACGTTTGATACACACAAAGCGTTCCTCCGGTGTCAGTGAGTTATATGATCTCATGGTCATAGGAACAAATACTTGACACGCAGAAAACAGTAGCAACAAAATGACACGATCAACATGCTACGTCTATTAGTTTGGGTCTAGTCCATCACATGATTCTCCTAATGATGTGATCCTGTTATCAGGTGACAACACTTGCCTATGGTCAGGAAACCTTGAGCATCTTTGATCCACGAGCTAGTCAACTAGAGGCTTACTAGGGACAGTGTTTTGTCTATGTATCCACAGATGCACTGTGTTTCCAATCAATACAATTATAGCATGGATAATAAACGATTATCATGAACAAAGAAATATAACAATAACTAATTTATTATTGCCTCTAGGGCATATTTCCAACAACTAGGTGATCCCGGATTGCCCACTATACCTTGCTCCATTAAAGGCAACTACGTTAGAACTGCTTTATGCGTCCTTGGAGCCGGTGTTAGTGTTATGTCTCTTTCTCTTTATCGTAGGCTTGAACTGGATAAGTTGACACCCACTGAAATCTCTCTGCAAATGGCTGACAAATCAACTGCTTTCCCTATCGGCATTTGTGAGGATGTTCCTGTTGTGGTTGCTAAGGTTACTATCTTAATGGACTTTGTTATCCTGGATATTCCCGAGGATGATGCCATGGCGGTCATCCTTGGAAGACCCTTTCTAAACACTGCAGGGGCTGTTATAGATTGCAACAAAGGAAATGTCACTTCACATGTCAATGGTAATGAGCATACGGTGCACTATCCGAAGAAACAATATCGAGTATAGTGCATCAATGCTATCGAAAAAACTTTATCGATTCTTATTGGGAGCTTCGAATGCCCTATACCAACTGTCAAGATGAAGTATGATTTGCTTGTTGGGGATATGCACATCCCGATTGAGGTAACCTAGTCACTATTCGAAAATTCTCCGTTCTTTTTTGTGCGATTCGAAAAAGTTTGCCAATGAGACTTGATCAACCTCATTGACGGATTTCTTTCGATGACCATGAGACGGATGAATCGAGGAGTCACAACCCTCTGTTCCAAGCTTCCACCTTCGGTTGCTTAGAAGAAAAATGATAGATTTAGTTTAGTTTTCCCTGTTTTCTATTTTTGCGTCCCGTAGAAAAGTACCCCGAAAATAAAAGTTCTCCGAATGTCCTGTAAATCAAGTATGATTTTTTCTGGTATTTTTGAAAAATTCTAAGACGAAGAGCTAGTCAGGGGGTTGCACCAGTGGGCCACAAGCTCTGGAGGCGCAGGCACCCCCCTGGCCGCGCCTACCAGGCTTGTGGGGCCCATGTGTCCTCCCTCCACTTATTCTAGCTTCGATTTGCTTCTCCTACCTCCAAAAAAAATCGTTTCGCAGCTCAAACCCGTGTTCTTGCTCTTCTTGCTGCGATTTTTGATCTCCTTGTGCAAAGCCCCATTCACCAAACTGTTTTGGGTAAATTGCTCCTTGGTATGTGACTCCTCCATTGGTCCAATTAGTTTTTGCTCTAGTGCCTTATTCGTCCCGTATTTTTGCTGCCTTGGTGACCCTGTTCTTGAGCATTGCATGCTAATTTTAGCTGGTCACAAGTAGTTTTGATACGTGATATGGCCTCTAGGCACTTGTGGGAGTAGTTGCTATGAGTTTAGTTGAGCCTTGTTCACTTTTCCTTTGAGTCACTGAAAATTTCAGAAAAGGAAGATGTTCAGGAGAAACTATCATGGTGGTTCCTCAAGCAAGAAGGGTCCCCGTCTCGCGATTCGGGAGCCCGATCCTTACCAACAGAGGAACGCACAGGTACAACCATGTGAATGGCCTTCTAATGAATTCATGGTTGAGGCAGGTTTCAAAGACGAGTTCGATACACTTGTTCACAACGTCGGACTCAAAGAATTCATCTCCGATAAATGTGAACAGTATGTTACTCTCACTGCCTCTTTTGTTCGTAGATTCAAATTTTCAGCTACCGTGATACATCTGTACTATTTGATCTCTATGACAAATCGTATACCATGGATTTAGAGGATTTCAAAAGAATTTGCAAGATACCTGGTTGGGGTAGTCTCAATGATCATCCTAAATCTTCGGTTAGGGATTTTTTCTCTAGTATAACTATTGGAGAAACTAGAGATATTACGCAGGCTACCATGGGGAGCATTCATTTTCCTGCCTTGCATTACTTTGCCCTCTTCATAGGTAGATGCATTAACGGCAAGATCGAGCATTGTCACCTGTGCGCACCTGACCTTAGTATCCTTAAGAGTGCAGTAACGGGTGATAGAAGTTTCAACATGGGAGCTATAATAGCAAGGAGGCTGAATAATAATGCTAATGAAGAGGATTTCTTTGGTGGGATCTATGCCACTCGCATAGCAAATTTTCTTGGAGTACCCATCCGCGAAGGAGATCCCCTGCTCCATACAGCTTTCCTTGATCGCGCCGCTATGACACGCTATCAGTTCCTTGAGAGGGATAATGAATCCCTCCTATACCGGTTAATATTTAACCGACAACGTGTTTTCCATATTACCCTTCCTGCTCCTGCCTTCTTTGACTTTCAGGTAAAACAGAGATATTACATAACCAGAGTAGAGGCAGAGGAGTATGAGAGGGAGGCAAAGGCTGTTCGCCTCCTTGAGGCAGCTATTCAGGCAGTGGCTGCAGCGCTCCCGTACAACCCCCATTATGATTTTGGGTATCGCCCGGACCATCCATGGGAGTTGACCAACTTAGGCCAAAAGCCTAAGCTTGGGGGAGTACGTGTTTCTCACCGACTTTATATTCATGCTCACGCTTTCACTTTGATAGTGGGTGTTCACACTTTGCCACTGTATCATCCATGCTAGTTTATTTCTTTTTCTCGCTTTCTTCTCGTGTGTTTGTCTAGTTTGAGAAAACCCAAAAAGATTTATTGTTCTTCTTTTGCTTGTTGGGAGCTTTCCCGTGTAAATAGTTTTCTTTTTCTTTGGGTCAAGGTAGAAGACCATGGTTACATTGTTAGTGGCTCTCGCATGCATATATGTTTATCTGTCAAAGAGCCATATTACTTTGTCTTCTCCTTTGTGTTTGCTTGCAGATTCCAACGTAGTCCAATGCACGAGCACTCTTATTACTGTTCACATCATTCAGTTGTGCAAGTGAAAGGCAATAATGACGATATATGATGAAGTGACTGAGCCTGGAAAAGCTGGTATGAACTCGATCTGTTTTGTTTTTGTAAATATGACTAGCTCATCGTGCCTGATGCAGCTTTGTTGTGAGAGAAACATGTTTGCATTGACAACTTAGAGATCATAGTTTCTGATGCCATGCTTAATTAGCTAGGAGCTTATAATGGTTTGTCTTGGATGTCAACTTGAATTTCGAGATGACTATGATGTAGTATGATAGGATGGTATCCTCCTTTGAATGATTCAAGTGGCTTGACTTGGCGCATGTTTATGCATGTAGTTGAAACAAAATCAACATAGCCTCTATGATATTCATGTTCATGGTGATTTATGTCCTACTCATGCTTGCACTCAATGTTGGTTAATTTCAATGCATCTTGATGACTGTTGTCGCTCTCTAGTTGGTCGCTTCCCAGTCTTTTGCTAGCCTTCACTTCTACTAAGCGGGAATACTGCTTGTGCATCCACTTCCATAAACCCAAAGTTGTTCCATATGAGTCCACCATACCTATCTATATGCAGTATCTACCTGCCGCTTTAAGTAAATTTGCATGTGCCACTCTCTAAACCTTCAAGAAATAATCTGTTTTGCAGGCCCGAACCGCTCATGTGGTGACAAGGGGCGATCAGTATCTTCCATGCTAGGCGTGTTATCCTTGATATGTGTTTATTGACAATCACTCACGAGAAAGGGGCCGGTAATTGGAATGCCCAGTTGCATGCTCAAATCGAAAAGATAATTGCAAAAAAATTCCCCCTGGATTGATGTTGGTATGGACGACACCCGAGTATTCGACTAGTCGTGGAGTGTGATTGATCGGTGGTGGGGGAGTCAAAACTTTACTTTTCTGTTTGGGAACCGCCTATAGTATGTGTAGCATGGAAGATGGTGAAAACTCTTGGTCATCGCGTTGATAATGAAAGCATGCCACCCAATATTATTATCTCTGTTTTCAAATCTTGAGCTCTAGCACCTCTGCAAATCAATGCTTCCCTCTACGAAGGGCCTATCTATTTATGTTTCTGTTGAGTCATCCTCTTCTTATAAAAGCACCAATTAGAGAGCACCTCTGTCATTTTTATGCTTTGCTTTTGACTGATATTGAGTATGACTATGACTGGATCTTCTTTGCCATGAATTACAATTTTAGTCAGCCCTTGGTCTTTGAAGGTGCTCTACATTTATGTTTTGCGGTCTCAGAAAAAGCTAGCGAGATACCATCTGTTCACATTGCTTCATGATTGTTTTGATTGAAGTGTTGACGTTTGAAAGTCATTATTATTGCTCACTAGTTGATTATGCCATTGATATGAGTGTACCGTGAGACCTAGATGTCATTTGCTTATGTGGTTAGCTTATGATCTTGCTGAAATTCTAGATATGGGTTAGACATAGTTGCAGCAACAAGATCAAACTGAGTTCGTAAAAGTTTTTCTTTTGTCTCTTTCAGTTTGTCAACTGAATTGCTTGAGGACAAGCAAGGATTTAAGCTTGGGGGAGTTGATACGTCTCCGTCGTATCTAATTTTCCAAACTCTTTTGCCCTTGTTTTGGACTCTAATTTGCATGATTTGAATGGAACTAACCCGGACTAACGCTGTTTTCAGCAGAATTGCCATGGTGTTGTTTTTGCGCAGAAATAAAAGTTCTCGGAATGACCTGGAAATTTATGAGGATTTTTTGTGGAATATATAACAAATACATGCGCAAGAATCAACCGAAGAAGTGGAGCGTGGAGCCCACAAGCCCACCAGGCACGGCCCCCCTGGCCGCGCATGGCAGGCTTGTGGGGGCCACGTTGCTCCACCACCTCCAATTCCAGCTCTATTTAGTCCCTTTTGTCCGGAAAAAAATAGAGGAGAAGAGTTCATCGCGTTTTACGATACGGAGGCGCCGCCACCTCCTGTTCTTCCTGTGGAGGGAAGATCTGGAGTCCGTTCTGGGCTCTGGAGAGGGGAGATCGTCGCCATCGTCATCACCAACCTTCCTTCATCGCCAATTCCATTATGCTCTTCACCGTTCGTGAGTAATCTAATTGTAGGCTTGCTGCACGGTGATGGGTTGGATGAGATCTATCATGTAATCGAGTTAGTTCTGACGGAGATTGATCCCTAGTATCCACTATGTTATGAGATTGATGTTGCTACTACTTTGCCATGCTTAATGATTGTCACTAGGACCCGAGTGCCATGATTTCAGATCTGAACCTACTATGTTGTCGTCAATATATGTGTGTTCTTGATCCTATCTTGCAAGTTGTAGTCACCTACTATGTGTTATGACCCGGCAACCCCGGAGTGACAATAGCCGGAACCACTCCCGGAGATGACCATAGTATGAGGAGTTCATGTATTCACTAAGTGTTAATGCGTTGGTCCGGTTCTCTATTAAAAGGAGAACCTTAATATCCCGTAGTTTCAATTAGGACCCCGCTGCCTATGGAGGGATGGACAATAGATGTCATGCAAGTTCTTTTCCCTAAGCATGTATGACTACATACAGAATACATGCCTACATTACATTGACGAACTAGAGCTAGTTACATATCTCTCTGTGTTATAACTGTTGCATGATGAATACCATCCGGCATAATCATCCATCACCGATCCAATGCCTACGAGTTTTTCCTACTGGTCCTTGCTATGTTACTTTGCTGCTACTGCTGTCACTGCTGTCACTTTGCTGCTATTGCTGTTGCTGTTGCTACTGTTACTCTGTCACTATTGCTGTCACTGTTGTTGCTGCTGCTGCTGTTACTGCTGCTACTGTTACCGTTGCTACTGTTGCTATCACACTACCTTACTACTGATACTTTGCTGTAGATACTAAGTCTTTCAGGTGTGGTTGAATTGACAACTCAACTGCTAATACTTGAGAATATTCTTTGGATTCCCCTTGTGTAGAATCAACAAATTTGGGTTGAATACTCTACCCTCGAAAACTGTTGCGATGCCCTATACTTGTGGGTTATCAGTATGCTTTCATTTTCAACGCAATGACCAAGAGTTTTCACCATCTTCCATGATACACATATTATAGGCGGTTCCCAAACAGAAAAGTAAACTTTTGACTCCCCCACCACCGATCAATCACACTCCATGACTAACCGAATCCTCGGGTGCCATCCATACCAACAACAATCCAGGGGGAGTTTTGTTTGCAATTATATTTTCGATTTGAGCATGGAACTGGGCATTTCGATTACTGGCCCCTTTCTCGTGAGTGATAGTGAATACACACGTATCGAGGATAACACGCCTAGCATGGAAGATACTGACCGCCCCTTGTCACCACGTGAGCGGTTCGGGCATACAAAACAAATTATTACTTGAAGATTTATAGAGTGGCACATGCAAATTTACTTGGAACGACAGGTAGATACCACATATAGGTAGGTATGGTGGACTCATATGGAACAACTTTGGGTTTATGGAAGTGGATGCACAAGCAGTATTCCCACTTAGTACAAGTGAAGGCTAGCAAAAGACTGGGAAGCGACCAACTAGAGAGCGACAACAGTCATCAATATGCATTGAAATTAACCAACATTGAGTGCAAGCATGAGTAGGACATAAATCACCATAAACATGAATATCATAGAGGCTATGTTGATTTTGTTTCAACTACATGCATGAACATGTGCCAAGTCAAGCCACTTGAATCATTCAAAGGAGGATACCATCCTATCATACTACATCATAATCATCTTGAAATTCATGTTGGCAATCAAGACTAACCATTATAAGCTCCTAGCTAATTAAGCATGGCATAAGAAACTATGATCTCTAAGTTGTCATTGCAAACATGTTTCTCTCATAACAAAGCTGAATTAGGAACGATGAGCTAGTCATATTGACAAAAACAAAATAGGTCGAGTTCATACCAGCTTTTCCAGGCTAAGTCACTTCATCATATACCGTCATTATTGCCTTTCACTTGCACGACCGAATGATGTGAATAATAATGAGAGTGTTCGTGCACTGGATAAGATGGAATCTGCAAGCAAACTCAAAGGAGAAGACAAAGTAATATGGCTCTTTGACGGATAAACAGATATGCATGTGAGATCCACTAAACATTTTAACACAGTCTTCTACCTTGAGCCAAAGAAAAAGAAAACTATTTACACGGGAAAGCTCCCAACAAGCAAAAGAAGAACGAGAAATCTTTTTGGGTTTTCTTTTTAATACCACTAAGCAAGCAGGAAATTATACTTACAACTAGTTTTTTTTTTGTTTTTCTCAATTTAAACAAACACAAGATAAGAAAGCGAGAAAAAGAAATAAACTAGCATGGATGATACAATGGCAAGGTGTGAACACCGACTAACAAGGTGAAAGTGTGAGCATGAATATAAAGTCGGTGAGAAACACGTACTCCCCCAAGCTTAGGCTTTTGTCCTAAGTTGGTCTACTCGTAGGGAAATAACCGTCTCCGGGGTACTCCGGAGTGTACTGAGGGTGCCATTGCTGGGTGAGCTCCTCTGGCTCCCACTGATAAACTGGCGTCTCGTACTCGACTAGTAGCTCGGGCACGGGCGCTTGTGGTGACGCTATGCCCCAATATGTGTAGATGTCCAAGGGCATAATAATGTACCTGCCTAGATGAAGATTGAACAAAGAAGGAGCAGGCAAAGTAATAATCTCACGAGTACCCTGGCTAAATACCAAGTTATAAATCATCCTCTTATTTATATCTTTATCAAGAAAGTCATGGCGACTATAGCGCCCAAGCTATAAGTTTTATCATTATAAAGAGCTTCGCGCAAAACCGCAAGACCTGGGGAGCTAAGAGCCCCAGCTTTCCCACGGCCAATCAAACATTTTCCCACAAATAATGAGAGATACCGAAGCACGGGAAAATGTACACTAGCAACTCTAGCACAAGATACTCCTCTCTCCTCTCCTACAGCAATAGTATCAATGAAAGCCTCCAAGTCCCGTGGACGAGGTTCATGAATATCCCCAACATAAGGTAATTTGCAAACATTGCAAAAATCCTGAAGTGACATGCGCTGGGGGATATCATATAACTTGAACTCAATCATAGGAGGACTCTTCCTTGGATAGAAATTAAAGCTTTGCACAAGGAGATCGAAAAATGCAGCAAGAAGAGCAAGAACACGGGTTTGAGCTGTGGGATGATTTTTTCTGGAGGTAGGAGAAGGAGATGGGAGCTGGAATAAGTGGAGGGGGGCCACGTGGGACCCACAAGCCTGCCAGGCGTGGAAAAGGGGGGGTGCCCACGCCTCCTAGGCTTGTGGCCCACTGGTGCATCCCCGTGACTAGCTTTCTATCTCAGAAATTTTCAAATATTCCAGAAAAAATCATACTTGAATTTCAGGGCATTTGAAGAACTTTTATTTTCGGGTCACTTTTCTAAGGGACGGAAAAAGTAGAAAACAGGAAAATAAAACTAAATTTATCATTTTTCTTCTAAACAACAGAAAGTAAAAGTTCGGAACAGAAGGTTGTGACTCCTCGATTCATCCATCTCATGGTCATCAAAAGAAGTCTGTCAATGAGGTTGATCAAGTCTCCTTGACAAACTTTTTTCGAATCACATAAAACCGGAGAATTTTCGAATAATCACTAAGTTACCTCAACGGGGATGTGCATATCCCCAACAAGTAAATCATACTTCATCTTGACACTAGGTATAGGGCATTCAATGCTTCCAATAAGAATTGATGAAGATTTTTCAATAGCATTGATGCAATGTACTCGATATTGTTTCTTCAGAAAGTGCACCGTAAGCTCATTACCATTAACATGGAAAGTGACATTGCCTTTGTTGCAATCAATAACAGCCCCTGCAGTGTTTAAAAAGGGTCTCCCAAGGATGACCACCATGGCATCATCCTCGGGAATATCCAAAATAACAAAGTCTGTTAAGATAGTAACGTTAGCAACCACAATAGGCACATCCTCGCAAATGCCGATAGGAAAAGCAGTTCATTTGTCGGCCATTTGTAAGGACATTTCAGTAGGCGTCAACTTATCCAATTCAAGTCTACGATATAAAGAGAGAGGCATAACACTAACACCAGCTCCAAGACCGCATAAAGCAGTTCTAACATAATTTCTTTAATGGAGCAAGGTATAGTGGGCACTCCGGGATCACCTAGTTTCTTAGGAGTCCCACCCTTGAAGGTGTAATTGGCAAGCATGGTGGAAATCTCAACCTCAGGTATCTTCCTTTTATTAGTCACAATATCTTTCATGTACTTAGCATAAGGAGACATTTTGAGCATTTCTGTCAAACACATTTGCAGAAAGACATGTCTAATCATTTCAACAAAGTGCTCAAAATCCTCATCATCCTTTTTCTTGGATGGTTTGGGAGGAAAGGGCATGGGTTTCTGAACCCATGATTCTCTTTCTTTACCATGCTTCCTAGCAATAAAGTCGTTCTTATCATATCTCCTGTTCTTAGGTTATGGGTTATCAAGATCAACACTAGGTTCAATCTCCACATCCTTATCATTACTAGGTTGAGCATCATCATGAACACCACTATCAATATTATCACTAGGCTCATGTTGATCACCAGATTGTGTTTCGGTATCAGAAACAGAGACATCATTTGGATTCTCGGGTGTAACGGAAACAGGTTTGCTAGCATGCAACTTACTATCAACTTTCTTTTTCTTCCTAATACCAGGATAACTAGGTGCCTCAGTGTTAACTCCTTGAGAATCTTGTTCAATTCTCTTAGGATGGACCTCAGGATACAAAGGTTCCTGAGTCATTCTACCACATCTAGTGATGACTCTAACAGAATTGTCATTCAACTCATTGAGCAAGTCATTTTGAGCCTTAAGTACTTGTTTTACTTGAGTAGTGACCATAGAGGCATGTTTACTCAAGAGCTTAAGATCATTGACACTTCTATCCACACAAGCACTTATATGATTAATCATGCGAGCATTTTGTTCCAATTGTCTGCTAACATAATCATTGAATCTTTGTTGTTTGGCAACAAAGTTATCAAATTCATCTAAGCATAAGCTAGCAGGTTTATCATAAGGAATATCACTCTCATTGAATCTACGAAGAGAATTTACCTCTACTACCTGTGTCGGGTTGTCAAGGCCAGTTATTTCTTCAATAGGTGGTAGATTCTTAACATCTTCAGATTTAATACTTTTCTCTTGCATAGATTTCTTGGCTTCTTGCATATCTTCAGGATTGAGGAATGGAATACCTCTTTTCTTTGGAGTTGGCTTCGGAGGTGGTTCGGGAATAGTCCAAGCATTATCATTGCTCAAGATATTATTCAATAGAATTTCAGCTTGTTCCACAGTTCGTTCCCTGAAAACACAACCAGCACAACTATCTAGGTGGTCCCTAGAAGCATCGGTTAGTCCAATATAAAAGATATCAAGTATTTCATTTTTCTCAAAAGGGTGATCAGGCAAAGCATTCAGTAACTGGACAAGCCTCCCCAAGCTTGTGGGAGACTCTCTTCTTCAACTTGCACAAAGTTATATATATCCTGCAAGGCAGCTTGTTTCTTATGGGCAGAAAAATATTTCCCAGAGAAGTAGTAAATCATATCCTGGGGGCTACGCACACAACTAGGAGCAAGAGAAGTAAACCAAGTCTTAGCATCACCCTTTAGCGAGAAAGGAAACAACTTAAGGATATAGTAATCGCGAATCTTTTCCTCATTCGTGAATAGGGTGGCTATATCATTCAGCTTAGTAAGATGTGCTACAACCATTTCAGACTTATAACCATGGAAACGATCAAATTCAACCAAAGTGATCAACTCAGGATCAACGGAGAATTCATAATCCTTATCGGTGACAAAGATGGGTGATGTAGCAAACATAGGATCGTATTTCATTCTAGCATTCAGAGATTTTTGTTTCCACTTGCGCAATAAATTCTCAAGATCATAGCTATACTTACAAGCAAGAAATTCTTCAGCTACCTCTCCCTCCATAACATAACCCTCAGGTGTATTAGGCAATTCATATCTAGGAGAGCTAGTTCTAATAGGTGAAACAACAGGTTCTACTTCAATAATTTCAGCAATTTCAGAAGTATCATCACATTCAACAGTAACTCTAGCAATTTGTGCATCAAGAAATGCACCCAGTGGCAAAGCAGTATCAAGCAAAGCATCATTATAAGCATCATGGATAGTAGAAGTAGCATCATCAAGCACAGGGGACACATCAGAATTTCTAGTAGGTGGTGGTGTCGCAAACTTACTCATAATTGAAGGTGAATCAAGTGCAGAGCTAGATGGCAGTTCCTTACCTGTCCTCAGAGTTGAGGGCAAGAGTTTAGTTTTTGGATCTCTCGGATTCCTCATAGTGATGAACAGACGTAAATCCCAAGTGACTCAGAGAATAGAGCTATGCCTCCCCAGCAACGGCGCCAGAAAATAGTCTTGATAACTGATACGTCTCCAACATATCTATAATTTTTGATAGTTTCATGCTATTATCTTGTCAAACTTTGGATGTTTTGCATGCATTTTATATATTTTTTGGGACTAACTTATTAACTCAGTGCCAAGTGCCAGTTCCTGTTTTTTCCATATTTTTGACCCCTTTCATAGGAGATTTTGAAACGGAGTCCAAACAGAAAAAAATCCCCGAAAATAATTTTTCCGTAACAGGCTTGTGGGCCCCTTGGACGCCCTCTGCCCTAGGGGTTGCGCCTATATATTCCCTAAAAATCCCAAAAAATCAGGAGATCATCGAAAGTATTTTTCCGTCGCCGCAAGCTTCTGTCTCCGCAAGATCCCATCCCGGGCACGTTCTTGTGCCCTGCCGGAGGGGGGATTCAGACATGGAGGGCTTCTTCATCAACGCCACGACCTCTCCGATGATGCGTGAGTAGTTCCCCATAGACCTACGGGTCCATAGATAGTAACTAGATGGCTTCTTCTCTCTCATGGATCTTCAATACAAAGTTCTTCATGGTCTTCATGGAGATCTATCCGATGTAATCTTCTTTTGCGGTGTGTTTGTCGAGATCCGATGAATTGTTGATTTATGATCAGATTATCTATCAATCTTATTTGAGTTTCTTCTGATATCTCTTATGAATGATTTCATATCCTTGTAATTCTCTTCGAGTTGTGGGTTTTGTCTGGCCAACTAGATCTATGATTCTTGCAATGGGAGAAGTGCTTGGTTTTGGGTTCATACCGTGCGGTGAACTCACCCTATGACAGAAGGGGTAGCGAGGCACGCATCGTGTTGTTGCCATCAAGGGTAAAAAGATGGGGTTTTCATCATTGGTTTGAGATTATCCCTCTACATCATGTCATCTTGCTTAAGGCGTTACTCTGTCCGTCATGAACTCAATACACTAGATGCATGCTGGATAGCGGTCGATGTGTGGAGTAATAGTAGTAGATGCAGAAAGTATCGGTCTACTTGTCTCGGACGTGATGCCTATATGTATGATCATTGCCTTAGATATCGTCATGACTTGCACGGTTCTATCAATTGCTCGACAGTAATTTGTTCACCCACCGTAATACTTGCTATTTTGAGAGAAGCCTCTAGTGAACACTATGGCCCCCAGGGTCTACTCCACACCATATTTTCAGCCTTACACTTTTTTACTTCGTTGCACTTTCCGCCTTCAAATCTCACTTTGCAAATAATCTTGAAGGGATTGACAATCCCCTTGAAGCGTTGGGTGCAAGCTTGTTTGTGTTTGCGCAGGTACTCTGGACTTGACGAGACCCTCCTTCTGGATCGATACCTTGGTTCTCAAACTGAGGGAAATACTTACTGCTCCTGTGCTACATCACCCTTTCCTCTTCAAGGGAAAAACTGACGCAAAACAAGAGAAGTAGCAAGAAGAATTCCTGGTGTTGCTAGGGAAGGACTTTTGTTGCCGTAGCAATAACCCACAAGTATAGGGGATCGCAACAGTTTTCGAGGTAGAGTATTCAACACAAATTTGTTGATTCGACACAAGGGGAAGCCAAAGAATATTCTTGAGTATTAGCAGTTGAGTTGTCAATTCAACCACACCTGAAATTCTTAGTATCTGCAACAAAGTTTCAATAGCAAAGTAGCGTGATAATAACGATAGTAGCGGTAACAGTAGCAGTAGTGACAGCAGTAGCGGTAACAGCGGTAACAGTAGTGACAGCAGTAGCGGTAAAGTAACTTTAGCAAGGACTAGTAGGAAAAGACTCGTAGGCATTGGATCGGTGGTGGATAATCATGTCGGATGACATTCATCATGTAACAGTTATAACAGGGGGTGATAAGTAACTAGCTCCAGTTCGTCAATGTAATGTAGGCATGTATTCTGTATATAGTCATACATGCTTATGGAAAAGAACTTGCATGACATCTATTGTCCATCCCTCCCGTGGCAGCGGGGTCCAAATGGAAACTAAGGGATATTAAGGTCTCCTTTTAATAGAGAACCAGAACAAAGCATTAGCACTTAGTGAATACATGAACTCCTCATACTATGGTCATCTCCGGGAGTGGTTCCGGCTATTGTCACTCCGAAGTTGCCGGGTCATAACACATAGTAGGTGACTACGACCTGCAAGATAGGATCAAGAACATACATATATTGATGAAAACATAATAGGTTCAGATCTGAAATCATGGCACTGGGTCCTAGTGACAAGCATTAAGCATAGCAAAGTAGTAGCAACATCAATCTTAGAACATAGTGGATACTAGGGATCAAACCCCATAAAAAACTAACTCGATTACATGATAGATCTCATCCAACCCATCACCGTCCAGCAAGCCTATGATGAGATTACTCACCAACGGTGAAGAGCATCATGGAATTGGCGATGAAGGATGGTTGGTGATGACGACGGCGATGATTTCCCCTCTCCGGAGACCAAAACGGACTCCAGATCTGTCCTCCATAGGAAGAACAGGTGGTGGCGTCGGCTCCACATCGTAAAACACGATGAACTCTTGTCTCCTAATTTTTTATGGGCGAGAGAGAATATATAGAGCTGGAGTTGGAGGCTGCGGAGCCACGAGGGCGTCACAAGAATGCCAGGCGCGGCTAGGGGGGCCCTCGCCTCCTAGGCTTGTGGGCTCCTAGCTCCGTCCCTACAGGTAACTCTTGCACCAGTTTTTTTTATATATTCCAGAAAAATCCTCGTAAATTATCAGGTCATTCAGAGAACTTTTATTTATGCGCAAAAGCAACACCATGGTAATTCTGCTGAAAACAGCGTCAGTCCAGGTTAGTTCCATTCAAATCATGCAAATTAGAGTCCAAAACAAGGGCAAAAGAGTTTGGAAAAGTAGATACGATGGATACATATCATTGAGTCTTGGGCCAACCGTCCCATCTGGCGCCTTCTGCTTCTTTAATAACGGCCCATCTTATCCATAGGAATAGAGCCGCCATTATCCTGACCCGGCCCACACGGCGGGTCTTACCATGGGATAATATCCCCAACATTAGGCCCCAGATTGACTTGAATTTATCCACGTCAATAGATCTCTTCTTAACTCTTGGCGGCTCACTTAAATCACCATCTTACTTCCAACAGAAACATTGTCGGCTTATGCACTTTCTTCAAGCCTGTGCCACGTGGAATGATGATGTCACTCACTCCGAAACTCCAGGAATCTTCATGACGTCACCCAACGGCTCTTTCCGATATTATCGCTCAGCCCGGAAATCAGGCGCCATCAACTCCGAATTTACAACGCCTCCTTTTTTCCCGTGTCTGCCATTTCATTTCCCCCTTCGGTCCTTCAATATCGACGGGGAATCTTTTCACTTTTACCCTAGCTCATCTTCTTCCTCTTCGAGCTGCTCGACTCTTGGCGCGCCGCCACTTCATCTTTTCCGGGGATCCCCTCTGAGGCAAGGATTCCTTCTGCGCTCATCTATGCGCCGAGCTCCGGTCTTTTTCTCCGCCAGTCGACGTCGTCAGGTACGCTTTCATCCCCATGTACAGATTTACTCCAATCATGTGTCGTATTTCGTCGGAGCTCCTCTAGGGTTCGTCATACCTCCATTAGTAGGGTTAGTTGGTGTACTCCTTCAAACACAGTGAAACCCCCTTTGACATGTAGTGGAAATAGATGCGGGATGAATCTAGCAAAAAACTATACTGATATCTCTGCATTTAAATTAGTTACCCTTTAGTTGTTGTCGCTGCTATTCATCGCTGTTTTTATTTCAGTTTTTTACCTTTCTTTTTCATACTGCTTGTAGATCCATACTAATCCGTAGTTTTGGTAAAAACTGTTCTTCCAACACTTAACAAAATTCAATCGTCCGTGGTCCTTCTCGACTTTGCGACGACTTACTATGACGTCAGTTTAGTCTCTTCGATGACCCGCCATTATCATGCACCTTCCCATTCTTAGGAGACTTAGAACATTGCAAGGTCCCCTCTTGCTAGTCATCTTAGAGTAACCTGCCGTTTATATCTATGAAGCTGACCCTTTCCGTCTTAGGACACTATGTCAAAACCATCGAAGTGTGACTGGTTACCCTCTGATATTGACGAAGCCGCCTTACAACGCTTTGTGATAATGGGAATCTTGCGTCCCAAAGAGGTGATTGGATGGAGGGATCCTGCCAAAGAAGCTCGACCTCAACCCGCCGAAGGGGAAGTGATAGTCTTTGGAGACCACTTAGAACGGGGCTTCTCGCCCCCGGCTCAAAGTTCTTTCGAGACGCCCTCAACTTCTTCAAGCTCCACCATTTCTCTGTTTAGAGAATTTTTCAGTCAGTAACCTGTGCCAATTCCAGGTTTATTGTGAAGCATATTTGGAAATAGAACCCACCATTTCTCTGTTTAGAGAATTTTTCTACTTAAATCGCCAAACAGAATGTGCTGATGGTCCTAGCTTGGAGCTCGGCGGCCGGGGTTACCATCCAGAGACGTCACAAAATTGGTTTCCCTGCTGCCGCCTTACCCAACCATCCTAAAGGTTGGGGAAAAACCTAGTTCTACTTCAAGAACACCGCTCCAGATCACGAGAATTCCCACCGGGTTAGAGGGAAGATCGCCCTCCAATGGATTTTCAACTCCCTGAACCTCTGACTCCAAAAGAACAAGGAGCCCATAAATATGTCTGGCCCCGGCTAAGGGCTCTCAATGCCAATGGTCTCACCGGCGTTGACTTGATCCGCTTTTGGATAGAATGGCGGATCATGCCTCTGATCCGCCGTGAGGGTCGGATGTGTCAGTACGACGGTAATATGAACAATGCTCAGCGTTTCATGAATATCATGCTTGACACCGAAGAAATCAACAGTCTCGTGAAAAAGCTATGTGGTTAAAGCAAAGAGGCTTGTCCCAAAATTGGTCTGAAGTCGTTCTGTCGTGCCAACCCTGTTCGTGATGTAGATATTTTTACCTCTCCTTCGTTTGATTTGATGCCTTCTTGTGTGCTTTGGTAGAACTAACTTGCCTTCTTTATAGAAAACTGCACCCTTCTGGAAACGCAGGGTCATCAAGCCGCCTGTATAAAGAGTGAAGATCCTTGCGAAGAAAACGAAAAGCAAACCCGGTGTGGGCGAGTCATCCGTTGTGGGCGAGTCGCCACATGTTGAAGACATGTCTGAGGTAAATTCTTGGATCTCCTTTTAAGGCATCATAGATCTGTTCTAACTTTGTTTTTTTACTTCCATGGAGAAGACGGGGAAAGTGATGCTGAAGAGGCTGAGGTAATTTCCATTTCTTCTTATTCAAGTATTTCCTTGGAAAGACCTCAAAGGTGGGTTTGTAGGAAAGTTCCTATGAGTCACCCAGACGCTCACTTGGATCCTAACTTCCTTTTGAAAAAGGCCTTATATACTCCAAAACGCCCATACGTAGCTCTTCGGGTGATCTTATGGCAGGTTTACCTGAAAAAGTATCCGGTCGCAAATGTCGAACTGAGGTACTTTCTCATTTTCTGTCAAGTTTTATTGACAACCTTTGCCTTCATTCATTAAACCTTGTAACTATAACAGGTGTCTCCTCCTTCCTCTGGCGACTCAACATCTTCCAAACTACCACCGCTTATCTGCCTCCGAGGGTATGACATCAATTGGTGTATGCATTTTTCCTTATGATGTTCAATTTAAGTGTGACTTAACCTTCCATCTTTGTAGAGCTCAAGCTAAGAAGCGTTAAACGGGCAGGTCAACTCTAAACGTTGACAGGCCTGGAATGGATGAACAGACGTTCCTGTTCCTGACATTCCAGAAGAAGATATTGGAGCTTATGCTGATCCCCATGAAGGCGCCACCACAGATAACATCCCTGATGTCCAAATTACTCCACTCAGGACTGCTACTAAGGTGGTGAAGCCGAGTCACAAGGAGAAACTCAAGCCGCCCAGCCCTATGAAGTCATCCAAAGGCTCTTTACCCGTAGATGACGATGTTACTATCATTAGGACGCGTGATACAATCCATGTCCGCAATGTGTTGTCAAAGCACACTGGCGGAGATGTCTCCACCAAGATGACGGCAGCACAATCTGCAATTGAACTTCCAAACTTTGAGAAGCTAAACTTCAAAGAGCTCCACTCAGGATACCTGAACTGCCTCGCGTCGAGACGAGACTTTGAAGCCGGCTTAGTAAATATGATGAAGAGAAAATATGAGGTATTTTCGACACAGACTGTCTTATATATCCTCCTTTAGCCCCCAAGGGCCGGGTCATCTTCTTGAAGATGAGCCCGGTCTTGTTTAATAATCATTGAAAAAGCTTCAACTTGTAGCCCCTAAGGGTCGGGTCATCTTCTTGAAGATGAGCCGGGTCTTGTTTAATAATCATTGAAAAAGCTTCAACCTGTAGCCCCCAAGGGTCAGGTCATCTTCTTGAAGATGAGCCGGGTCTTGTTTAAATAATCATTGAAAAAGCTTAAACCTGTAGCCCCCAAGGGCTAGGTCATCTTCTTGAAGATGAGCCGAGTCTTGTTTAAATAAACATTGAAAAAGATTCAACCTAAATAATCATTGAAAAAGCTTCAACCTGTAGCCCCCAAGGGCCGGGTCATCTTCTTGAAGATGAGCCAGGTCTTGTTTCAATAATCATTTGAAAAGCTTCAACCTGTAGCCCCCAAGGGCCGGGTATTGCTTAAAAAACTTATTTGTTCTGTGAGAAAAAAAAGTACATTAGCCCCCAAGTGTGGAGTGGATTGCTTGCAATATGCTTGAGACTTGCCCGTCCAACTTTCGACGCAACCCATATAATATTAAGGTCACTTATCTTTCCTATCTAAATTTGTAGGAGACAGTTAAGAAAACTGAAGCATCCTTAAGGGAGATGCAAAAAAGTCCGAGATGCCAACAAGATGCCAAGGCCATACTGGAAGAAAAACTCTGGGCCACGACAACAGAGCTTGGACAGATCAGAACTGAATATCTGAAGTATAAGGAGTCAACCGTGGCGGAACAAGACGCCCTTAAACAACGAGTAGAGAAAGCCGAGGGCCAACTTGCAGAGGCCACAACAGAATTATCCGACCCGCGTCAACATATATCCAAGATGACCAACACTATTTCTGGTAAGTCCTTCATACAACCTGTTATCATTGTGACAAAGGACACGAGGTTCTCGGTGACTTATATATCATTTGCTCCTTTATAGGCCCTCGATCCGCCAACCTCCAAGACGACTCAGTACTGAAGCTGAAGACCATATACACTCTGACGGAGAAACTGTATGCTGGAGGATTGTTGATTGTGAAGGCTGTGTAGGGAGATAAAGACCCAGTAAAATACATCAAAGACATGATGAGGCAACTTTCAACTATCCCTCAGCATATAGCTGAAATAAGGAAGTCATCCGCATGCAAGGGAGTGATGGCGGCCATGAGCCGGGTGCTAGCTTATGATCCAGAACTCAAGCCGGATGAAATAGCTGGCGGCTTCCCGGAATATAAGGATGACGACTCAGAATTCACAGGGGAAGACTACGCAAAATGTGTAAAAGACATTCGCCTTGCAGCAAGCCGCCTTGCTAAAAGCCTGGACCTTCTGAAATATCAAGCAACTTATGACGAGAAGGGAGACGCACGGCGATTCCCAGCTTCGCGCCTTTGGACTTAGCACCTCAGCGTCGTAAGCCTCTTTCCGCCCCTGATGCTGACCCGTCAACCACCTTAACACATGAAGCTGAATTCCAAGCCTTAATAAATTGTACATGGGATGTGGACAACTTCCAGATCCAAGACCCCGAAACCTCAGCGCAGGATGAGCCGCCGACGGCCTAGAAGTGGCGACTCTACGAAGCTTCAAACTACAAAAAAGGCTGAACCCGATGGAATCTTGTCGCCGGGTCGTAATATAGAAACTCTTTGGCCTTAAAGAGACATGTAATCATTATTTCGAAACATGCCCAATGACTGCTTTTGTCTATGCACAATATGTTTTGAATTTTCATGACATTACCTTTGCAATAGAAGTTTCCTTGACTGGGCGGGTTGAAGAAGAGTAGTACTCCCATTTTGACCACCACCTCTTTGGATGAATTTAGTCTTTGCTTTTTTGAATCGTCTGTTTGGCAGTATAGTCACCACATAAGGTGTAAAATGAGCCGGCTCTGTGAGTCACGGTGGGTTGACGGGCTTGCAAGGCTCTAATCATACCCGAAGTGGTTTTTGCAAAAACTTTATGTGTTTAGACTGGCTGATCAGGCTCAAGTCAAGCTTGAGTGAAGCAGGTTTAGTGAACCCATGGTTTGTCTATTTTCCATATGCCGGCTCTCGCAAGTACCTTAATGTTTTAACCTTGGGAGTTCAGGGCCCAATACTTGGATTGACTCGCCAAGAGTACACGGGTCTTATGGGTGAGTCGCTTCAAACATACAGTCCAGTATAACCATCTAGTAATGTGTTAATTTTTCGCTGGCCAAGAGGGTATTAAGGCGGGCTAAATGAGTCAGAAGCCCCCAAATGACCTATGATCAAGGAAAAACAGGCATATCATAGTAGAAGACAATGCTATTACTACTAAACGACTTGGGAACCAATAGCCCCCAAGTAAGCCGATTTTTATCGTTCATGATCATACATAGGCACCTATGTTTGAATCGTGCATCATGGCAGTTGATCCTCTTTGGCTTTAGTGGTACCTATGTTTGAGTGGTCGCATCAAGGCGGCCTACTCTCTTTGATACCAGCAACGTCCATGTTTGAATAGCCTCCCCAACGGCGGCTTATCGTCTTGGGTGACTTAATATTTGATCAATAAAGACTCATGCTCATACATGGGCTGAAACGGCAGAGACCCTGAATGTCATGGGCGCCGGCTTTATTGATATGATGTAAAGAGTACACAAGGATTGAAAATATGTACATAGACGAGGAGCCAATGGCTCTAAGTATAGTAGGGTTGTAGATGAGCGATATTCCAAGGGCGAGTTGTCTCTTCCTCGGTGGTTGGTTTGTCGGGTCGTGAATCAATGAGGTTGTACGAGCCGTTCGGAGGTTCCTGCTGACGACGGAAGGCCCCTCCCAAGGGGGAAAGCTTGTGCATACCCGTGTGATCTTGGAATAACCGAAGCACCAAGTCGCCCTCCTGGAAGACCCGGCTTTTAACACGTCGACTATGGTAACGACGCAAGTCTTGCTGGTAAATCGCCGGTCGTGCAGCAGCCAAATCACGCTTCTCTTCTAGGATGTCCATAGAATCCTTACACGTTTTCTCATATCAGCTTCAACATATGCGGCGACTCTGGGAGAATCGTGCTTCATATCGATTGGAAGAACCGCCTCTGACCCATAGACAAGGAAAAAGGAAGTGTACCCCTTTGACCTATTAGGCGTCGTCCTGATACTCCACAACACAGAGGGGAGCTCTTCAACCCAACAACCCGGAGTGTGTTGCAAAGGAACCATGAGCCGGGGTATGATCCCTTGCAATACCTCCTGGTTAGCATGCTCAGTCTGGCCATTAGATTATGGATGAGCTACTACAGACACATCAAGCCGGATGTGCTCTCGCTGACAAAAATCTTTCATTGCCCCCTTAGATAAATTAGTACCATTGTGGGTAATGATGCTATGAGGGTAGCCAAAAAGAAAGATCAGCTTCTTGAGGAACTTGAATGTCGTTTCTGCTTTACAGTTACTAACTGGTTCCGCTTCAGCCCACTTGTTAATTTGTCAACTACAACCAACAGATGTGTCTCCTTATCCGAAGATCTTTTAAAAGGGCCAACCGTGTCAAGCCCCCACACTGCAAAACGCCACATAATGGGAATCATGCGCAACTCCTGAGCCAACACGTGTGCGTGACGTGTGAACTTCTGATATCCGTCGCATCGACGTACTATGTCTTCGGCATCGACATGAGCCATTAACCAGTAAAAACTGTGACGAAAAGCCTTTGACACCATAGATTGTGACCCGACATGATGTCCACAGTCGCCCGCATGTATCTCATTGAGAATTTATCTCCCCTCTTTGGGTGAGACACAACGCTGGAAGATCCCACAAGTGCTTTGTTTGTGCAACTCACCTTTGTGTATAACCATGGATTTGCATCATCGCACGATCTGTCTGGCAAAAACTTCATCAGACGGCAACTTGCCTCGAGCCAGATAAGCCATGTAAGGTATCGTCCAATCAAGAGTTGCACTAAGGGCCACCCCCAACTGTGACTCCGGGTCAGGAATTGCCATGTCTTCTTCCAAAGGCAATTACACGGAAGGGTTATGCAAAACATCCAAGAAGACATTAGGAGGGACATGCTTACGTTGTGACCCAAGCTGGGAAAGGGCATTAGCCGCCTCATTCTGTCAATGGTCAATATGATCAAACTGATAGCCATGGAAATAGCCCGCCACCTCGGTGACCTCTCGCCTGTAAGACACCATCAACGAATCCTTGGAATCCCAGGTACCTAACACTTGCTGAGCCACCAAATCTGAGTCGCCCAAGCATCTGACTCGGCTCAAATTCATCTCTTTAGCTATCCTGAGCCCGTGCAATAAAGCTTCATACTCAGCCGCATTGTTGATGCAAGGGAACATAAGCTGCAGAACATAGGAAAACTTGTCCCCTCTTGGAGATGTCAACACTACTCCGGCGCCTGAACCTTCCAATTGCCTAGAGCCGTCGAAATGAGTCGTCCAGTAGGTGTTGTGTGGCCTGTCTTCTGGCACTTGCAGCTCGGTCCAGTCATTGATAAAATCCACCAACGCGTGAGATTTAATAGTTGTACGTGGCGCATACTTCACATGAATGGGACCAAGCTCTATCGCCCACTTAGCAATCCACCCCGTAGCCTCTCGATTCCGTATAATGTCCCCAATAGGTGCAGAACTGACTATGGTGATGGGGTGCTCCAGTAAGTAGTGCTTCAACTTCCGGCTTGCCATAAAGATCCCAAAGACCAACTTCTGCCAATGTGGATACTGCTGTTTGGACAAGGTTAACACCTCATTAACGAAATACACTGGCCGTTGGACGGGGTACTCCTTGCCTTCTTTCTTGCGCTCAACAACCACTGGCATGCTCACCGCTTTAGAATTAGCGGCAATGTACAAGAGCATCGGGTCCTTGTCAGCTGGGGCTGCCAGCACGGGCGGCTCAGCAAGTTGATTTTTGAGGGCCTCAAACGCTTCATTAGCGGCATCAGTCCAAACAAAGTGCTTTGTCTTCTTGAGCAACTGATAGAGTGGGATGGCCTTCTCACCAGGCGACTTATAAATCAACTAAGTGCCGTGATACGACTCGTCATACGTTGGACCTGGTTAATGTTGGCCAGCTTCCCAAGTGAGGTAATCGCCTTAATCTTGTCCGAGTTAACCTCTATGCGATGCTCGGATACTAAAAACCCAAGTAGCTTGCCAGCAGGGACGCCAAACACGCACTTCATGGGGTTAAGCTTCATCTGGTAGAGCCGGAGGTTGTCAAACGTCTCCTTGAGATACCCTAGAAGCGTCTCCTTCTTCTGCGACTTAACCACAATGTCATCAACATAAGCATGAACGTTACACCCAATCTGACCTTGAACACAATTCTGGATGCAAAGCTGATAAGTCGCCCCTGCACTCTTGAGCCCAAAGGGCATTGAGACTTAACAAACGGCACCAAAGGGGGTGATAAAAGCCGTCGTCTCCTGATCCTCCTTGGACATCTTGATCTGATGGTAACCTGAATATGCATCCAGAAAGCATAGCCGCTTGCAACCCACCGTAGAGTCGATGATTTGGTCAATACGGGGCAACGCAAAGGGATCCTTGGGACAAGATTTGTTAAGATCCGTATAGTCAATGCACATACGGAAATTGCCATTCTTCTTAAGAACTAGGACCGGGTTAGCCAGCCATTCAGGATGAAAAACTTCAACAATGAAACCAGCAGCTAAGAGCCGGACGACTTCCTCTCCAATTGCTTTGCGCCCTTCCTCGTTAAAATGACGAAGGTATTGGCGAACCGGCTTCATCTTAGGATCTAGATTGAGATGGTGCTCAACGAATTCTCTCGCTACTCCTGGCATGTCAGAAGGCTTCCATGCGAAGATGTCCCGATTCTCACGAATGAATTCGATGAGCGCGCTTTCCTATTTGGGATCTAAGCCGGTCCCAATGGTGAACTGCTTGGAAGAGTCGAGAGGGACAAAATCCACCTGCTTGGTATCATCCGACGGTTTAAAAATAAGGGGCAGCTCAGAATCGACCGTGGGTTTCTTCAGTGGGCTCATGTCAGCTGGATCCACATTGGCTTGGTGGAACTTCAGGTCTTCGGCAGCACACGCCGACTCTGCATACGCGGCCTCCCCCTCTTCACATTCTTGGGCTATCTTCCGGCTTCCGTCAACTGCGATGGTACCATTGAGACCCGACATTTTAAGCTTAAGATATACATTGCAAGACCGGACCATGAAACGAGCGTAATCCCGCCGTCCAAAGAAAGCATGATAAGGGCTCTTGATTTTGATGACTTCAAACGTCAATGACTCACTCCTATAATTGGACTCATCACCGAAAGCCACATTCAACTTAATCCGCCCAACAGGGTATGCCGCCTTTCCCGGGACAATGTCGTGAAATACCATGGTCGAGGGCATCAAATTCTCTTCCTTGAAGTTCATCCTCCGGAAGGTGTCGTAGTACAGAATATTGATGCTGCTGCCTCCATCTATAAGGACCTTAGAAAGCGTATATCCTCCAACCTGAGGCACCAGCACTAGTGCCAGCTCTCCAGGGTTATAAATTTGAGGTGGATGATTGGCCCTACAACACGTCACAGCTGCTCAGACCAATTTAAGTATCAGAGGACTGCAGGCTCAGTCATACCGATAGTCCTTTGCCTCACCTTCTTGTCTCTCTTGCAAGAGCTCGTGGTAAAAACATGGTACTGTCCACCATTCAGCTGCTTAGGGTTGCTTTGGAAACCGCCTTGGTTGTTTGGCTGCTGGAATTCTCCCCGGTAATTATATTGCAGACTTCCTTGGCCACACGACTGCCCACCATTGTTATGCGAGCCACCACGCCCTTGAGCCCCCAGGTTAGGAAAATCACCGAACGAAAAACCACGTGACCCGCCAAAAACGAATTGATCCTGCGGGGTACCTTCGTCACCTCCTTGATGACCTCGGGACGCCTGAAGGAGAAAGTCCTGCATCACAAAGCAATTTTCCCAAGAATGAGTAGAAGGGACACCTGGGGTACTGTGCTTGGGAAAAGGTCCTTTGAGCATCTCCTCATAATTACGTGGCTTCTTTCTCGCGAAACCTCGGTCTTGGAAACCGCCCTGATTCGTGTTCCGGCGTTGATTTCGTGGCCCAGTATTGGTCTTGGCAACAAAATCAGAGGCGCCATCCTGCTGCCTCCTCTTTCCGTGACCTCCATGGTTATTATTGCACCTAGAGTGTTGGTGGTGACCCTTGCCTCCTTCACTTCTTCTGGTTCCATCGGCTTTATCATCATCGGAACCTGCGTCCTTTGTCCCATCCGACTCAACATACTTGGTGAGGGTGTCCATCAATTCTCCCATATCCTACACCTTTCTCTTGAGGCGGCCCAGCTTCAACACCAGGGGCTCAAAATGACAGTTATTTCCAGAATCAACACGACCCGAGCCGCTGAAATATTGTCTGAGGAGTGGATGATTTCCGCGACCCGCCGGGTCCAATAATGGGCGGATTCGTCTGCCCGCTGAACGCAATGCTGGAGATACACAATGGTCATCAGACGCTTACAAGTCCCACAGAAATTCTTGACAAAACGCTCCTTGAGTTCTGCCCAAGTGTTGATGGAGTTTGGCGGTAGGTTCTTCAACCACGTGCGAGCCGGCCCTTCCAACATCATGGTGAAGTATTTGGTGCAAACTGCATTTCTAGCATCAAGCATGTCCATGGCCAGCTCATAACTTTGTACCCAAGCCCCCGGCTCAAGATCACGAGTGTAGTTGATCACCTTGCAGGGACCTTTGAAGTCTTTGGGCATGCGCTCATTGCGTAAGGTAGGTGATAGGCAAGGGACTCCGATGTTCCTACCTTGGCCACCATGTCCCGAGGCTGGTTGAACTTGACCTGGGATTCCTTGACCCGCCAAGGGTGCCATCGCTTCTGCCTCAGCCCGCCGAGCAGCTCGTGCATCGTTGACAAGCGCCTGAGAATTGGATATTGGTGGCTCTAGTGGATTGGCTTGAGGCTGATGTCGACGGGCGTCACTAGAAATTGCCGAAGGGTCATCTGTCCGACTCTTCGTACGGCTTGACCGCGACGTGGAATGCAGACGATCGCGATGGTATGAGAATTGGGCCAGCTGGACGACCGCAGTTTTCAACATCTCTATGGTGTTTCGTGCCTCCACCTCTAAGGCAGTATTCCCACGGATGGGGAGAGACTCCAGATGGCGGGTCACAACTAGCACGTTATCCACCGGATTGGAGAAGTGCCCCTGAGGTGTTTGGAAGTGCTGACTCGCTGAAGACGAGTTGATGGATATACTTCTCACCCCTCGTTGATTACCCCAAGTGGAAGGTGGAGATGTAGTCAGCAGCAGGTTTCCCTTAGACGAGGACTGTAAGGTTTATCGAACCAAGAGGACTCAGAGGATCAACAAGTAGGTGTCCGCTGCTCTGGCGCTAGCAGAAGACGTGGACCTGCACACACAACAAATAACTTCTCTCCCTACGAGTACACAGAGGTTGTCAATCTCTTCGGCCTTGTAGTTTGCAAAGGATCAAAACACAAGCAGGAATAGTGATAGTGATTGCAACGGAAAAGTAAATAAAAGCAGTAAATGATGGTGGTGTAAGCAATGGTGGCAATATGGACCGGAGTCACATGATGTTCACTAGTGATGTCTCTCTTCCAGAAGATGATAAACATCTATGCTGGGGTAAACAAATTACAGTTGTGCAATTGACAGAATTACAAACGCACCACAATGCTAATCATGCTACTAGAAAGTTAGAGGGTCATAAGTAATGGGCAGTACGCCAAGACAAGTATACCGTTTATTCATCGGCATCTACTTACTAATCATCCACCTTGAGATATCTATCCACAACATCTCGCTGGTATTAAGTTGCGAGTCTCACCCAAAGTGTAAACTCAAAGCAACGGACAACTGCATTAACGAACTTTGCGTAAGGTAAACAATCCTTGCAACCGCGGACAAAAGCAGCATTGTTTTCTCCCTGGTGGCAACAACACCTCCCCTAGTCTCATGTTTCTGTCACTCAAGCTAGACATCACGGGGCATGAACCCACAATCATGCATAATGCTCCCTCTTGGAATTACAATCTACTACTCGGCCAAAGCAATAGAAAGCAATGGAGAACATGCATGAATTACCTAAGAACATAATATAAAAGGATAATAATATATATAACTCATCACAATCTAAACATAATCTCATAATCCATCGGATCCCAGCAAACCGAGCAAAGCAATAGCCGGAAAATAACATAGATGCCTTGATCATGTAGGACAGCTCACAAGGGCTAATCATGGAAGCACAAGATTGGAGAGAAGACATCACATAGCTACTGGTCATGGACTCATGGTCCAAGGAGGACTACTCATGGCACGTCCGGGAAGCGTCCATGGTGGTGGAGAAGATCCCGGAGGTCAATCCTCCCTTCGATATGGTGCCGGGAAGAGGTCTCCGGACGCTCCCGATCTCGAAAGAGCTGCGTCGGCGGAACGATAGAGAAATTCGCGATTTTGGATATGATGGAAGGGTTTCCGATCGGAGGGGTAAATATAGGCCAAAGGAGGGCATTAGAGGAGGTGGGGCCCACCCAGGCGACCTGTAGGCGCGGCCAGGGGCCAGGCCGTGCACGAAGGCCGCCTGGGAAGCCCCTGGCTCCCCTCTGGCCCACCTTTGGTGCTCCGGAAGCTTCCGTCATGCTTATTTTTATATATTTTTCACGGGATTTTTGGGACTCTAGAATTTGGGTAAAAGTTCGTGCAAAAAAGACATTAGCAGATAGAAACTGGCACTGGGTTCACTGAGTTAGTAGGTTAGTCCAAATATGTGTAAAAAGATATAGAAGTATAGGAAAACATATAACAATGTCACCCAAAAGGTCATGGAACAAGCATAAATTATAGATACGTTTGGGACGTATCAACATCCCCAAGCTTAATTCCTGCTCGTCCTCGAGTAGGTAAATGAGAACATAAATAATTCCTGCGGTGACATGCTAACACACATATAAGAAATTCAAAGTAAAGCAAGTAATATATACAATTCATGTCAAGACAATAACAAGCAAGAGTCTATATTTAGTATTGAAAATAGCAAAGTAAGAACATAAAGGTGCAAGAGCTCTCGCTGTCCGTGACTCGAATGGCTCGAAATGGTGTTTGCATGCAAGAAATGGGAGATGGGTTTAGAGCATATAAATATTTTTTAATTGAGAACTCAATCTACTAAACTTCACACTTGGTCTCCTTTGGAATCTTATTTTGACTCATCCCCATACCACTTGTCAGACACAAGTCAAAATGATCCTCTCCCTTTTGACTTTGAGCACTCATGCAATGAATGAGCGCAAGCAAGATATGTTGGCACTTAGGATGGCAAAGAGAATAATGATGTGGAAGGAAGACAAAAAGGTGTGAAAGGGTGACATCAATAAGGACAACCATAGGCAAGAGAAAACCAAATGATAAATATGATGTGAGGAGTAGGGATTGCCATGCAACGTATGCACATATGAGCTAAGATAAGCTCTTTAATGGAACTAGTGGGGCTGCATCCAACTTGCTTGCTCATGAAGACCTATAGCTCATTTGAGGAGGCGCATCATTGATATATACTAGCCAAGTTCTATAGTGTAAGGGTCCTCGCATAGTTATGCATGAATGATAATCTCTATGTAGTACAAATATAGCAATGGAGTACGAGTGTGGAGCTTTCAAAAGGAATAGTAGTGTTGCCCCCTTCTCTCTTTTTCTTTCTTTTTATTTCTTTTTTTCTTTCTTTTTTATTTTTTGTGGCCTCTTTGGCTCTTTCTATTTATCTCTAATTTGTCCTCATTGGGATCTTTTAATTTGTCCTCTTTGGGATCTTTTCCTCACATAAGGGCAACACTCTATGTTTTACAAGAATAAAAATAAGATCTTCACACTTTATAAGAAGTACTCAACGTAAAGACAAAAGAAAACGATCATGATGTATGCAAATGTATGCCCCTGCCAGTGTAGCAGGATATGCAATGAAACTAGCGCGTCATGTAGCTATAATAAGGGCAAGACCCAACTATCATGCGGCTCCTCGATCAAGCAAAAGCATGTATGACATGAAGAAAGTCATGAGATGGTGCATGTTGCATGGCAATGTATCTCGAAAAGGCTATGGAAATGCCTTAATAGGTAGGTATGGTGGCTGTTTTCAGGAAAGATATAATGAGGCTTATGATGACAGAGTGTATCATGCCAAGGGTTTGGATGCACCGGCGAAGTTTGCACCAACTCTCAAGATGAGAAAGGGCAATGCACAGTACCGAAGAGACTAGCAAAATATGGATGGTGGAAGTGCCAACAATCGAATACTCGCATTAGTCCTAAGAACTCATACACTTATTACCGGTAACTCTCTATCTAGTGAGGAAATTCACAAAGAGACAAGTAACCCGAGGAGGAGTGTTTGGGGTTTGGTTATCCTTGCGCATCCCTGACCCATGGTAACGTTAGGGTACTCTATATATTCCAACCCCTCCAGAGGTTAGTGATCAATCTAGTAGCTAGAGTTCTCAACTAATTTTTAGTTTCTGAAAAACACATGGATTTCCCAAAATACGACACCTATCACTAATAGGCTCAAGCTCTTGGCACCAATATTCCAAACATTACTCAAATCAATACCTCAAAACTATTGCAAGTTACTACTATACTTAAATAGCAACCTCAATTACCTACTCATGCAAGACACACAACTCAGTGCAACAAGCCAACTCTCTAAACAAGATAAGCATGGTAACTCAACAGAGTTCCAAAAGCAACCTAAATAAAAGCTCTTAAAAATATATAGCATGAAAACTAAGAGCTAAGCATGACAACAACTATGAAAAGATATAGAACACACAAAAAGATAAGCATGAAAACCTATGTTGTGTTCTAGGGTGGAGTGGAGCGTGTTTCTCTCCCAAACAAGGAAGGCTAGATTCCTAATTGTTCTGAAAACCAAGCAAAACTGAAACAAACTAAAAAGTAAAGAGCGGGACGCTCCAAGTATATCACTTAACATATGAAGTGATAAAAATATAGCATGGAGATGGACGAACTGATGATTGTTGATAGAGAAGGGGATGCACGAGGGCATCCCAAGATTAGACGCTTGAGTCTCCTTGAATATTTCTTGGGGTGCATGGGGGAATCCCCAAGATTGAGCGCTTGACACTCCTGGATCTTCTTTCATCATCTTCCATCGCAAACTTGAAAACTCCCTTCATACGAAACTCGGCATAAGCTGATTAGAGTGGTTAGTACCCATAATAAAATAATTTATTCCCTACTAAAAATAAAGACTTTCATGAAAAGCTACTGTTTCTCATGATTGCAAAAAGGTTTTTGCAAAGGAAAAGCAAGCTTAATATTTGCAAAATGACGAAAACGCAAAACGTGGCAGAATCCGTGAAAAACAGAACAACGGGTAGTAAATAACTTTTTCAGGGCACTTCTACAACTCAAATAAAAAAAACTCAGAACATATGCCAGAAAGACAATTATATAGAGCATACTGGCAAAAAAAATTCAGATAAAAAAGATGATCTGGTAATTTTTGGAGAATTTTTCCGTCAGGCATACATAATCTGTTTCTGGACAGCATGTCACAACTTTTGAATTTTCTAGCAATCGGAGGCTAAAACTCGGCACAAAGCTTGAAAATAAAGATACAATGATGTTGATATAGTAGTAACAAGCATCAACACCACTAAAACTTAAAGTAAAAACAAATAGGGTTGCCTCCCAACAAGCGCTTTCTTTTATGCCTTTGAGCTAGGCATGATGCAAATAGATCAAGTTGTATTGTTTGAACCATCAGAAAGATCATCAAAAAGTCTTGAATAGTACAACTAATCTTAAGAGGACTCTCAAAGAGAGGCGTAGTGGCAACACTTCTAGGAACAAAAGCAATGGTAGTAGGACCAATTGGAATTTCATTTCTAATTCTATTTAAGAGAGGTATCTCTTCCAAGGTCTTCACAGTTTCAACACCCTTAGCAATAGATATATTCGCTTTGGGTTGAGGAACCTTGGGTACGTGAACGAACTTAGATCTCTTCCTTGCGGGGGTTTCTACCTTTTTAGTCTTGATGGAGTATAGCGTAGTTCCTAAAGTTTCAATAATATCCTCGATCTTATCAATCCTAGAAGGATCCACATCATGGGATTTAAGGGTCTCCAAACTTTTGTAAATTTTGTGCATGGAGCTATCAAGTCTATTTAAGTTCCCTTGATTCCTACGATCTAGTTCATTTATTTTACCCATGCTTGGCATCTCTAGCTCTATTTTCTCAAGTTTACTCATAATGTGAGCTAAAGTGATATCATCCTTTATGTGAACAATAGGTGGGATTCCGACAAGATTTTCCATAACGTTAAGAGCCTCCCAAACGGGAGCTTCCAAGAAATTCCCACCTATCATTGTGTCTAGAACAAACCTATGGCAAGAAGTAGTAGCAACATAAAAATTTCTAAGAAAAATAGTGGTGGATTGCTTCTTGGTTGCTCTATCTTGAGAATCTTTAATTCTATACCAAGCATCTTTCAAATTTTCTCCAACCCTTTGTTTGAAGGTGAGAATCTCTCCTTCGGGTGCAACGCCAAAGGCAAAGGACTTAGACATACTAACTAAACAAAGCAAAGTAACTAATTTTTTGTGGTTTTCGCTATAAGACTCTAAAGCAAAAACTAGAAAGCAAACTAACAAGACTAAAAAGCAAAGGTAAAAGATAGTGTGCAACTCCCCTATCTTGAAGACTGGAGTCCCAAGCAACGGCGTCAAAAACTTGCTTGATGACGAGTTGATGGATATACTTCTCGCCCCTCATTCGTTACCCCAAGTGGAAGGTGGAGGTGTAGCCTACAGAAGGTTTCCCATACACGGGGACTGTAAGGTTTATCGAACCAGGAGGACTCCGAGGATCAAAAAGTAGGTACCCGCTGCTCTGGCGCTAGCAGAAGACGTGGACCTGCACACACAAAAAGTAAATTTTCTCCCAACGAGCACAGAGAGGTTGTCAATCTCTCCGGCCTTGTAGTTTGCAAAGGATCAAAACACAAGCAGGAATAGTGATAGTGATTGGAACGGAAAAGTAAATAAGACCAGTAAATGATGGAGGTGTAAGCAATGGTGGCAATATGGACCGGAGTCACATGATATTCACTAGTGATGTCTCTCTCCCAAAAGATGATAAACAACTATGCTGGGGTAAACAAATTATAGCTGGGCAATTGACAGAATTATAAACACACCACAATGCTAATCATGCTACTAGAAAGTTAGAGGCTCATAAGTAACGGGCAGTACGCCAATACAAGTAGACCATTTATTCATCAGTATCTACTTACTAATCATCCACCTGGAGATATCTATCCACAACATCTCGCTGGTATTAAGTTGCGAGCCCCACCCAAAGTGTAAACTCAAAGCAACGGACAAATGCATTAACGTACTTTGCGTAAGGTAAACAATCCTTGCAACCGCGGTCACAAGCACCGTTGTTTTCTCCCTGGTGGCAAGAACACATCCCCTAGTCTCATGTTTCTGTCCCTCAAGCTAGACATCAGGGGCATGAACCCACAATCGTGTAGAACGCTCCCTCTTGGAGTTACAATCTACTACTCGGCCAAAGCAATACAAAGCAACGGAGAAAATGCATGAATTACCTAAGAACATAATATAAAAAGGATAATAAAATGTATAACTCATCACAATCTGAACATAATCTCATAATCCATCGGATCCGAGCAAACCGAGCATAGCAATACCAGGAAAATTACATAGATGCCTTGATCATGTAGGGCAGCTCACAAGGGCTAATCATGGAAGCACAAGAGTGGAGAGAAGACATCACATAGCTACTGGTCATGGACTCACGGTCTAAGGAGGACTACTCACAACACGTCCGGGAAGCATCCATGGTGGTGGAGAAGCTTCCGGAGGACAATCCTCCCACCCACAGGGTGCCGGGAAGAGGTCTCCTGACGGTCCCGATCTCGGAAGCCCTGCGGCGGCGGAACGATGGAGAAATTCGTGATTCTAGATATGATGGAGGGGTTTCCGATCGGAGGGGGTAAATATAGGCCAAAGGAGGGCGTCAGAGGAGGTGTGGCCCACCCAGGCAGCCTGTGGGCGCGGCCAGGGGCCAAGCCGTGCATGAAGAATGCTTGGGCAGCCCCTGGCTCCCCTCTGGCCCACCTTTGGTGCTCCGGAAGCTTCCGTCATGCTGATTTTTATATATTTTTCTCAGGATTTTTGGGACTCCGGAAATTCGGGTAAAAGTCCCTGCAAAAAAGACATCAACAGACAGAAACTAGCACTGGGTGCACCGAGTTAGTAGGTTAGTCCAAATATGTGCAAAAAGATGTAAAAATATAACAAAACATATAACAATGTCACCCAAAAGATCATGGAACAAGTAGAAATTATATATACGTTTGGGAGGTATCACTCGCGTGCGGGTTAAACAGGGGTTGCATTGGGTGTTGGATGATCTCCACATGTGGATCACCTTGTCATGTCGGGTTGCAATCTACCCTGGGAATTCGCGAGCTGTTGAACAAACGGGTTGGATTAAGGTTGGGCGGGATGCGACCCTGGCGCCTCGCTCATACACGGCTTCTGACGCAACTCGCCGACGCTCAAGTCGCGATGCCTCCAGCTTTAGACCGTCCTCCTCCTCATCCATCTGGGCTCGTTGATTCATCATCCGGGTTTTATCCGCATTGATCTGGCGCTGAACCTGGGCCATCTACTCACGAAGTTTAGCCAATTCGGAGTTAACCTGTGTCTGATTGTGAGCCGTCACAACCACCTCCTTCAGTTTTCCCATCTCAACCATCAGATCTGACATAGCCTGAGCTGGGGTATTGCCTAATGCGCTCGCTCCATTAGCGTTTGTGGTGTTTTGCTGATCCTGAGCCACCGTAGCCCCTACCATATAGATGGCGACCTGACGGGGGTGTCCCTGTGGTTCTTCGGAAATTGCCGCCTCAGGAAAACCGCCCAACCTCCCCTCATGGAGAGGGCAGATTGAATCGGTGTCTCCGATCGATGACTCACCATCAGAGTTGACAGGAGTGTCTCTGCCAACTTCTGGATCTTCTGGGAGGGCGACTCCTTGCATGAAGCCGATGAAGGCGCGACACCGTCTAATCTGACGCGTGGCAGGTTGGGTGAGCCGAGCCGGCTTGATGATGTCGGTGGAGATGTCCGGCTCGGGAACCGGTGCTCCAACTTTGCCAACGAAGACGTGGATCTTGCCGAAGGGGACCCGGTACCCGGATTCGATCGACCCGGCCTCGGAGTCCCAACTTGACTTGTCGATGTAGTACTTGCCGGATCGACTCTTCTTCATAAGGCCGACCGCGTAGCTCCCGAACCCTCGAAGGAATCCTTTTGAGAACTCAACTCCACCATGCGCAGGCCCCACGGTGGGCGCCAACTGTCATGGTTTTCTCACAGCAGATGTCCTCGCGAAAGGACTTAGTAATGAGGCCATTGCAGCTATGTGGCGACTCAAAGGGGTTGATCAGGAAACGGGAAGCAAGTTTACCCAGGTTCGGCCCCTCAGATTGATGTAAAAGCCTACATCCTGCTTTGTGTATATTGATGTGGGAAATCGATTACAAGGTTGCGGATTCGCCTGACCTAGCTCTCGATTGATGTTAACTTAACCCTATCTGCACTAGAGACTCGCCTTTATATACAGGTCGAGGCCGTAGGTCTTACAAGGGTCCAACTCTTATTACAATTTGTGAGCCGGTTTATCTCTAACTCGCCTTGTCTCCCATGCAAGGAAACTCCCGATGTCTCTTTCCTTACAAGGACTGCAAGTCGCCTTTGTTGAGTCTTGGTCCAGCCGTCCCATCTGGCGCCTTCTGCTTCTTTAATAATGACCCATATTATACATAGGAATAGAGCCACCATTATCCTGACCCAGTCCACACGACGGGTCTTACCACGGGATAATATCCCCAACAGTTCTTGAGAGTCTTAGCAGTAGGAGTACACTTGGGAAAACAAAGTAAGATAACACAAGAGTACTCTATTGTAAATATGCAAAGAGCTTCAAAAGTACCGAGATATTGAAGATATATTGAAAATAGGATTTGAATATAGATATGTCCCCATGAGAATTTGGAACTAACTCCCTTAAGAATCAATATGTAAGAATTTCCTCTCCCCCTGAATCACAGCATGTAGATATTGTGAGTAGGTAGGGTAAGAAAAGTTCAATCCAAAGATAGAAGTAAAACAATTATATATCTCCCCCCTTAATGGTATTACTCCCCCGGAGTATGTAAGGTTTGATTTTATCTCCCACTTTGGCAGATCTTCTATTCTAGTGCTAGAGGCTTTGATATATCTCCCCCTTTGACTAAAGCTTATTGGAAGCTTTAATATTTCTCCCCCTTCGTCATTAATTTCCAAAATAGATCAGAGGGTAAGGGATCATTCGAGAGAAAAGAGATCCTTGATTCTTCTCTCTTTGATAATGGTTGCTTGAATTTGACTTCTTTCTCCCCCTTAAGAATGGATAAGAGTTCCTTCAACTATCTCCCCCTATGTTCGGGATCCTAGATATTTCTCCCTCTTATATTATGGGATCACTGAGGATTTCTCATTCTAGGGAAGTTCTCCCTCCTCAAAAAGTTTGGGAAACAAGATTAGATCCTGCTTTGGCCAAAATGGAAATGTTCAATATGAGCTTAGGAGGTAATAAAACATGGGATCATTGACAATCGTTCTCCCCCTTAGGCAAAAGGTCCAGAAATATCTGAAAATCATAGGCAGTGATAAATGTCGGAGTCATCGAGGCAATATGGTTCGGTACAACCAAGTATAATAGCAGGCCTCTAGAAGAAATCGGTTAGACCGAGTTTCCCACATCGTGAGACCGAGTTGCAATTAAAATCAACTCCTTAACTCAAAATAGACACAAAATATACATATAGACTTTTAAGAAGGAAATATGCCAACATTTAAAAAGAGTTAAGAGAAAACATTTTTTGTGTTTTTTTTGTTTGAAATATATACATACATATATATGAGAAATCAATTGTTCCAAGAAAACATGAAATGAAAAATGTGAACCATACTAGATTATCCATCTAGATGTAGGACAGTGACTAGGTCACCTATATTAGAGTATATTGACTTGAGGAGTCAAGCCAGAATGCTTGATCATAGGTCATACTCACTGTTAAGCACAAAATGGGGTTACAATTTTATGATTAAGCTTTTATTGTCTTCATATCACTTGAGTTGCTTTACCTCATGACTTGGTGCAAAGCATTATCAAGGATATGAGTACATACCTTCGAATGACATGGCATGTAGGTGAACTTCTCATGTATGCTCAAATTTGATGATCATCATCTTGAGTTGGGATCAATCCTGGTTTTTTTGGTTCACTTTCCACCTACATTGGTTAAACATGCAAGGAAGAACATAATATATCCAAATGACATGAGTGAATTTCATCATCATATAATTGTCAAGGATATGATTTTGTTGTCTTCTTCCTTCATCTCCCAAAGAGAAGGGGTTGTTGATACTTGGACATGTCAAGATTACTTTTGATGTGAGTTGATGGCAATGTTATGGAGTGTAGTTCTTCCAAGTACCCACAAAAGGTTAGATGCAATACAAGGGAGCATAGTTTTCCAAGATATAAGATAGTGTCATACCAATAGCATCATGGATTGACAATCAAGCTCATGCCATTTGTGGGGACCCCGACTTATAACTCATGATCACAGAATGCACATGTACAGTGATCCCAGAGATCGATGCTCACTGGACACATAGAAGCCGAATAACAAGAGTCTTACATCCATACATATCATTTGATACAAATAGAGACCATTAAGGTCAAGTCTTACACATGTAGAGCCTCGAAAGCCGGCACACCAAACATAACTAGCAGCGAAAATATTGATCAAAAGTATGAACCCAGGCTATCTGCCTTAACCTACAGGCATTCTCACTAGGAAGCGTCCTAGTTCGCGTGTTCACCTTCAACGAACTCTTCTCCATATTCCTACTCTTCCATGCATGGTCAATAAAATAACCAGTGGCAAGCCAATGAGTACTTTGAATGTACTCGCAAGCAACCCATGATGTGGAACAAGGCAGTAACAATGTGATATAGCACTAAGTAGGTAAGTTTGCGGAAAGCTAATTTTTGCATGCTATGACGTGATTAATCTTGTAAACGCATGCATCAACCTGTTGCAGATATCCATATGAACAAATTATAGTTATCATCATAAGCAGGGGTTGAACGTTCCACGTTCATTTCCCATACCAAGTCGTCTCACTTAGCTCAAGTATCATCTTCCTCATACCATCGCATTTTCCACACACGCACCCTTGGTTTACTTGAAAACATCTAGAAATTGTTTAAGCAGGATTACCCAACTGTCCTTGACTGTGGACACGGCTATTCAAATAGTTTTACACTTTGCATAGGTTGCGCACTGTGCCCATGAGACTCGGGGAACTTCCGTGTCATCCACGACTCGCGGTATATTACATAACAAAGGTAAGCACCCAAACTATGCCTTCCCCTCGCAACACTAAACAAAGAGTCCACTCGATTGGTACCCAACCCTCATGATGTACATCATACGAGCCTCGCTCTAGATCGTATCATCCATGAAGGGACCAACGGTGTGCCCGGTGCCTGTGAAAACAGCTCAAGGTCGCCCAACCTGGCACGACCCTGTCTCGAGAGTGAGCACGCCACTCTTTCCACTAGTAATGTGGGCTCTTTGCTAGCATCGACCAAGGTATCAACAAAGCCCCGTCCCATAAGGGGTATCATGGTTCACATGTAAGGTTGGGATGCTCAACAATTCTTAAATCTATTCCCATTTTTGAAACCACGCACACGAAAACTTTTCTCGGTACACCACTTCTTTTCCAAGTGGTTACCCAACTCAACACCATCTCCCTCGGGCATTGGTGGCACCCAACGGGGTTTTCAAAAAGTCTATGAAATCATTGCCTTCATCATCCCCATGCATAGTCCCATCCCATTGCATAGCAACTACTAGCAACCTAACTACTTCCCACCCGCAGAACCCTCATAGGTGGTAGGGTCATGCTCAAGTGAAAGTATCAACGAGGGTTTTCTCGGGGTGTCAGGACCCCGATCCTAAGCCATAGGAATCCAGCCTGTAACACATCGCATCCCTCTGCGGTCTCACGCACGGTTAACCCCACGGCTGCAGCCTTACCTTAGCCGGGACCGTTTGCGTCTTTTGACTCACGTATGCAATTGCGTCGCTAGCATTCCAATGTCAAAGAACCCGGATCGACAAGTCTAGTCATAAACCAAAGTGGCAATTCCGCACAGGAACATGCATACATGACCCAGCAAGGCAGGTGTCGGTCACCGGCGAATGTAGACGAGTCGTAGCCAGCTATGAAGGACACACGCCGGTCAACCAATGTGTCCGGAGCAGTAGCGAGTTACCATGGCTCGTTGGATCACAAAGGGGCATTACCCTGTAAGGAGTGCTACTAAAGTTTACAGCTAGGTAATCGAACCCCATACATATCAAGTACGACACACGTATGCATGGCATACCGATATGTATAGATACATCGATGGCATCGCAACATAACCATAAACATACAAGCTTTATTTAAGTGGCTCGGAAGAGCCACACACATAATATTACACAGTAAGGGTCTCATGACCCATAATAGCAGTCATTCAGTTACAAGCCAGCGGAAGTGTTTAAAACTGTCCGAGTACACACATGTGAAACTAGAAGGCACATAGCCTGACTATACTACAGACCCAACCTAGGGCCAGATCGTAGCTGGGACACCAGCTACTCGTCGTCGTCGATGTCTATGAAGAACCCTCCATTAGGGTCATTAGCAACCTCTGCAACATTTATTAAGCAAACATGAGTATGGAGGTACTCAGCAAGACTTTAGGATAACTATCTACTCATGCAATGTATCAATAAGGTATTGTGGGGTTTCATGCGGAAAGCCAGCATTTGACTCGTGGCTAGGCAACTTGCATTTTTTAAATAAGTTTGACAACTTGATTTCTCGCACACGAGTCCACTAACACCACAACAATACACCATCGTGGAATCATTCCGTCTCCATATGGAAATGCCGTCCGCGACACTCACGCTTATCTTGACAATTTTATGAGTAGCCATTTAAGTTATCTATGAACAACATATGTCTCCAAGTAGTCCATATCCGCGGACGCGGCTATTCGAATAGATCATAACCCTACAAGGGTGTACTTCGTCACACACGCTCTCGCCACTTATCGCCATGTGCACGTCATGCACCTCGGCAACCTTCAAGTGGAAGCCCAGCGAGGGAGTCGGCCACGACCGTTAACCACACTAGTACCTAGTCCAGGTTTATCGCCTATCTGAGAGTAACCCGTACGGAAGTCCGGCCGAGATTTCCGTCATGGCCCTAAACGATGTGCGCAGGGTTCCCAAGCCCACCATCCGGGTGCCACTTGGTACACCGTGCCACTGCCTACCACATCACAGCCCACCTCTCAGGTCAGCACCATGCACGGCCTCCAGCATGACTATAAACACCAGAAACTACTTGCAACTCCTGGACCGAGTACTAAGCGATTAATAAGTCGAGCGGGGTCATATTTCAGGGCCCAGCATGTGGTAGTATCTCGTCTTGGATTACATACACGGAACTCAGTTCCTAAGGACGGTTCCAATGAAACAACCTGCCATGTACTCCTACACAGCCTTTCACCGGTACCTTTACCAAATCAGGTTCAACACACAACCTTTGCTTACCGAACACATTCTCACAATTCTGTTCATCTCCCAGATGACAGACCATACACAACTCTAAGCATAGCATGCATAGCAGGATAAGGCACATCATGGCTCAAGCAACTACCAGGTATGCTAGGTTGCAAGGTTCAGCTATTTACTGTGACAAGGATAGATCATGCAAAGGAAGTGGGTTCAACTAACGTGGCAAAAGCATTTGAAGCATTTGATCCTAATGCAATAAGTAAGTGCAGGAGCAAGAACATGGGATTTATCGGGATGATCAAAAATTGTTGCTTGCGTTGTTGCTCAGAGGAGTGACAATATCTGTCAGACGGATATTCGGTGGAATCCGGGGGAGCGGAGCCTACCGAAAGGAATGACAACAACCAATATCAAATATATGCAATCAAGATGATGCATGAGCATGGCATGAGAATACAAGATGGTAATTATTATAGCTAACATGTATTAGGTTTGAAGTTGATTTGAATCAAGTTCAAATACCACTTCAAACGAGGTATTCTCGGATACCATTTTAATTGATTCGACCTGATGCTCAGATCAACTTGATATTAACATGCATGGGATGACATGTTAGGTTGCTGGTTTGTAATTAGGACAGTGTTTGATCATGTCATTTATAGTGAAATTTAAATATTTTCCAAATTCCATCTACAAAGTATTTATAAGAATTAACTTATTCATTATTCTACATGTTTGGGTTCTGTAACATTTTCAAACATGTTTGAAAATGACATATTCAGATTCCTTGAATTTTTCTGATACTTTTTCATATATAAATTATTTTCATTGGAGTTACAGATTAATTGCTATGAATTTTAGAAGTTTTAAACATTTCTGGAATTATTTTTATACTGGAAAACCCCTTTATTGCGTCAGCCTGACATCAGCAGGTCAACTGACCTGTTCAGGTCAAACCTGACAGGGGGGGGGCACTGGTCAGCGTCTCAGGGGCTAATCCCGCGCTGACCAGCCCCTAAGTGGGTTTGACTTGGCCTTGGGCCCACTGTCATTGAGTGTTTAGGCTTTAAACTTCTGGCTTAGGCTGGCCACGTCGGCCCCACCGGAATATGGCCGGCGGCGACCACGGGCGCGGCGGAGGGCTCACCGGAGAGAGCTAAACGACGCTACGGCCGTCGGTTTTGCGCGCAGAATAGTGCTACGGGCAGCTAGTGAAACGCCGCATCTAAAGAGAGTGGAGCTGGACCCGGTGGTCACCGGAATCCACGCCGGCGACGAGGTCAGTGGCGGCTGCGGCTCGGGAATTGACGGGAGTGCCAATGCAGGGGACTAGCGAGCTGGGAGAGAGGCCCTACGCCATCTACAGAGCTCGAGGAACTCATTCCTGAGCTCGGCCTCGCGAGCTGAGTACCACAACGACGGCAATGACATGGCCGGCGACGAGGTCCTTCGGGCTCAGGCGGCTAACATGGTTAACGGAGGGGGAAAGCCTCGGGAAGAGGGGAACAGGAAGAGGAGCTCACGGCGGATCTTGTGAGGCTGCCGGCAGGGTCGGGGAGGACCGGGAGACAACGGATCGACGACGACCGGAGCTTCGGGGGGAGAGAGATCCGAGAGGGGGAAAAGGAATCGAGGCTTAGGGGAGAGGATAGAGCCGGGGAGGAGGATAAGAAGGCGCAGGCGTCGTGTTGGCGCTCCTGGAGGCCTCCAGCAGCGGGCAGGCACGCAGGAGGTGGCCGGGCTCGGCCGTCGTTCTCATCTTCTCGCCTGCCTAGTGGCAGGAGGAGGAAGATGACCGGGGAGCCCCTGGTAGGCTGGGCCGGCGACAGGTAAGGTTTTTCCCTTTTTTTCCTTTCTCTTTTCTTTTCTGTTTTGTTTCTGTTTTGCTATTTCATTGACTTTGATTTACTATTTATTTCAGCTCCCAAATAGTTTGTAACAACTATGTTGAACACCCGAGAATATTTTTTGGAATATTTCCAACCATTCCTAAAGTTTTCAATATTTTTGAAAGCTTAAAGTTTCTGATTTCAAATTTAAAACTTGAAACCAGTAGCTTTTGCATTTATTTAAAATGCCAAGAGTATAAAATAAATGGTTTCTTTTATTTCTTATTTGTTTCCAAGAATTATCAGAAAATTTGAACTTTTCTTGAGGCCATTTTGGGTTCATTGATTTTAACTAGTTTGAAATTTCCTTTATTTTAAGAAGTGGCTAGGGTTTTGAGTTTTCCTTCACCACTTACTTTATTCTTTTTGAAAATTTCCTAGATGCAATGCAAAGAAAACATGAGCACAAAGCTAACTTGCTTAAGGTGTGAGGGATGTGACACGGGGAAACCCACCAAGGTGGTCACCGACTCATCATGATTCAAATGTAATAGAATATAGTGCTATATGGCATGCAAAATAGATGGTTTCTTAGACATGGTAAAAGGGCTGCTTGCCTAGCTCAACAAAGTCTCCGGGGTCTTCGAAGTCTTCTCGTCCAAATCCCTCGTCAGTAACGCAATCTATTGTCGTAATATTAACGGGCAAAAATTAGAACACCACAAAACAGGGAAAATAATTTGTTGAGAAAAATGTCACCCTATTTTGTAAAATACTAGGGTGAGTGTAGGTATTGTAAAAATAGTTATGTTTTATTTTGGAAGTGTAAAAAGTTGTGAAAACAATGTATAAAAGTTTTTTATAAAAAATACACAAGTGGTATTATTAAATACTACAAATTACTTCAATATTTTTGGTGGAAGAATAATTGGATTTGGATGAATATTGGTTTCTATGGATTTTTTGCAAAATATAGCAAAAAGAAAAAGGGAAAATGTTTGTGTGCCCCCTCGACCAGAGGTTGCTGACCAAACCGGCCCAGCTAGCGAAGCCAGCCCAGGCAAAGCGCGGCGCGTGCGCTATCAGGTTTGAACCTAACGCGCGGGGCCCAACGGTAAGCAACAGAGAGGGGTAGGCGGGAGCGAGGAGAGACGGGGTAGAGGCTGACGACCAGGCCCCACTGGCAGGTCATCGTCAACTTGTGTCCACAGTGGTTCCGGCGCTCACCGGCTATGAATCTAGTGATGACAGGGTGAGCTAGCAGTGGGGATGGATTCAGGGAAGATCCATTGTTCGGGTGGAGGTCGAAGGGAGCCCGGAGGTGCCCTTGCTGGCTGCAACGAGCGCCCGCGACGGAGGAGCTTCGGGAGTTGACCAGAGTCGACGCTCCAGTCTGTAAAAAGCTCGTGGAAAGGAGGGAAATGCATCAGAGACGTGTGGTGGTTCCAAAGTGGGAGAGAGATAGGTTGGAGCATGAAACGTCTCAAACGTATCTACTTTTCCAAAATCGTTTGCTCTTGTTTATGACTCTAATTTGCATGATTTGAATGGAACTAACCCGGACTAATGTTGTTTTCAACAGAATTGCCTTGGTGTTATTTTTTGGCAGAAATAAAAGTTCTCGGATTGACCTGACAATTTATGGAGAATATTTTTGGAATTAATAAAAATATTGGAGAAAGAATCAGCCGGAGAGGGGCCACCACCTGGCCACAAGCCTGCAGGGCGCCCTCCCTAGAGCGCGCCCTTTGGCTTGTGGGGCCCCTGTGGCTCCTCCGACCTCGTTTCCACTTCTATATATTGCTATTCGGGGAGAAAAAATCATAGAGAAGAGTTCATCGTGTTTTACGATACAGACCCGCCGCCACCTCCTGTTCTTCCTCGAGAGGGCAAATCTGGAGTTTGATTTGGGCTCTGAAGATGGGAAATCGACGCCGTCGTCATCACAAACCATCCTTCAACATCAATTTCATGATGCTCTCCGCCTTTCATGAGTAAATCCATCATAGGCTTGCTGGACGGTGATGGGTTGGATGAGATCTATCATGTAATCGAGTTAGTTTTGTTAGGGTTTGATCCCTAGTATCCACTATGTTCTGAGATTGATGTTGCTATGACTTTGCTATGCTTAATGCTTGTCACTAGGGCCCGAGTGCCATGATTTCAGATCTGAACCTATTAAGTTTTCATGAATATATATGAGTTCTTGATCCTATCTTGCAAGTTGTAGACACCTATTACGAGTAATGATCCGCATCCCCCAAGGTGACAATAACTGGGATTCTTTCCGGTGATTACCATAGTGTTAGGAGTTCATGTATTCACTAAGTGCTAATGCTTTGGTCCGGTTCTCTATTAAAAGGAGGACTTAATATCCCTTAGTTTCCATTAGGACCATGCTACCACGGGAGGATAGGACGAAAGATGTCATGCAAGTTCTTTTCCATAAGCATGTATGACTATATATGGAATACATGCCTACATTACATTCATGAATTGGAGCTAGTTCTGTATCACCCTATGTTATGGTTGTTGCATGATGAATGCATCCAACATAATTATACATCATTGATCCATTCCCTACGAGCTTTCCACACATTGATCTTTGCTAAGTTACTTTTCCGTTGCTATTGTTATAATCACTACAAAACTGCTACGCTCACTTTTGCCACCGTTACCGTTACTTCCATACTACTTTGCTACTAAATACTTTGCAGCAAATATTAAGTCTTTCACGTGTGGTTGAATTGACAACTCAGCTGCTAATACCCGAGAATATTCTTTGGCTCCCCTTGAGTCGAATCAATAAATTTGGCTTGAATACTCTACCCTTGAAAACTATTGCGATCCCCTATACTTGTGGGTTATCAAGACCCTTTTCTGGCGCCGTTGCCAGGGAGCATTGCTTTATTCTCTGAGTCACTTAGAATTTATATCTGTTGATCACAATGAAGAATCTAAAAGACGCTAAAACCAATATATACCCCTAAACTACGAGGACATGTAAGGAACTGCCATCTAACTCTACTCTTGATTCACCGTATGTTATGAGTAAATTTGCGACACCACCGCCTGCTACTGAATCTAATATGTCGCAAGTAATTGATGATGCTACTTCTGCTATGTATGTTGCTTATGATGATACTTTGCTTGATACTATTGTGCCACTTGGTGAATTTCTTGATGAACAAATTTATAGAATGAATGTTGAAACTGATGATATTTCTAACTCAGATGAAATCATTGAAACTAAACACTATGATGCACCTGCTATTCCTAGCTCTCCTAGATATGAATTTCTGAATAAAACTAAGGGTTATGTTATGGAAGGAGAAGTAGCTAGGAAATTTCTTGCTTGTAAGGATAGAGATGATCTTAAAAAATTGCTACGCAAGTGGAAGGAAAAAAATCTTTGAATGCTAGAATGTAATATGAACCCAAGTTTGCTACTTCACCTATCTTTGTTACTGATAAGGATTAGGAATTCTTTGATGATCTGGAGTTAATTACTTTGGTAGAATCTGATCCTTTCCATGGTTATAAATCTGAAACTATTGTGGCACACCTTACTAAATTGAATGATATAGCCACCCTATTTACTCATGAGGAAATAATTCGTTATTACTATATTCTTAAGCTGTTTCCGTTCTCATTAAAGGGTGATGCTAAGATATGGTTTAATTTTCTTGCTCCTGGTTGTGTGCGCAGTCCCGAGGATATGATATTTTACTTCTCTGAAAAGTATTTTCCTACCCATAAGAAACAAGCTGCCTTATAGAAAATATTTATCTTTGTGCAGATTGAAGAAGAGAGTCTCCCACAAGCTTTGGGGAGGCTTCTCCAGTTACTTAATGCTTTGCCTAATCACCATCTCAAGGAAAATGAAATACTTGATATCTTTTATAATGGACTAACTGATGCTTCTACGGACCACCTAGATAGTTGTACTAGTTGTGTCTTTAAGGAACGAACAATTGAACAAGCTGAACTAATATTGAATAATATATTGATCAATGATAATGATTGGACTATTCCCGAACCACCTCCAAAACCCACTCCAAAGAAAAGAGGTATTATATTGCTCGGTCCTGAAGATATGCAAGAAGCAAAGAAATCTATGAAAGAAAAAGGTATTAAAGCTGAAGATGTTAACAATCTACCACTTCTTGAAGAAACGCATGGTATTGATAACCCGACGCAGGTAGTTGAGGTAAATGCTCAACCTAGTAATGACAATGACGTGGAGATTGAACCTGGTGTTGATCTTGATAACCCACAACCTAGGAATAAGAGATATGATAAAGGAGATTTTATTGCTAGGAAGCATGGTAGATAAAGAGAACCATGGGTTCAAAACCCCATACCCTTTCCTCCTAAATCATCCAAGAAAAAGGATGATGAGGATTTTGAGCGCTTTGTTGAAATGCTGAGACCTGTCTTTTTACGTATGCGCTTAACTGATATTCTGAAAATGTCTCCTTATGCTAAGTATATGAAAGATATTGTTACAAATAAAATAAAGATACTGGAAGCTGAGATTTCCATCATGCTTGCTAATTATACTTTTAAGGGTGGAATACCAAAGAAACTAGGAGATCCCGGAGTATCTACTATACCATCCTCTATTAAAGGGAATTATGCTAAAACTGCCTTATGTGACCTCGGAGCTGGTGTTAGTGTTATGTCGTTCTCTTTATATCGTAGACTTGATTTGAATAAGTTGACACATACTGAAATCTCTATGCAAATGGCTGATAAATCAACTGCTTTACCCATCGGTATTTGTGAGGATGTGCCTGTTGTGGTTGTAGACGTTACTATCCTAACAAACTTTGTTATTCTTGATATTCCCGAGGACGACATGTGTCGATCATCCTAGGTAGATCCTTTCTTAATACTGCAGGGGCTGTTATTTACTGCAGCAAAGGCAATTTCACTTTTCATGTTAATAGTAATGAGCATACGGTACACTTTCCGAAGAAACAACTTCAAGTTCATAGTATCGATTCCATTGAAAAGAATTTAACGTTTACTATTGGAGACTTTGAATTCCCTCTCCCTACTGTCAAAAAGAAATATGATATGCTTATTGTTGGGGACATGCATATCCCCATTGAGGTAACCTAGTGTTATTCGAAAGTTCTCTGGTTCCATGTCATTCGAAAAAAGTTGCCAATAAGACTTTATCAGCCTTATTGATGGATTCTTTTTGACGGGCATGAGATGGATGAATTTAGAAAGCACAACCTTCTGTACCCAACTTTCATTTTTGTTCCTTAGTATCAATTTACTAAAAAGGCTATTATTTCTCTATTTTCCGTTTTATCCATGCAATAGAAAAATGACGTGAAAATAAAAGTTCTTAGAACGCCCTGAAAATTTAGTTTGATTTTCTCTGGAATATATAAGAATTTTTGGTACTAAGAACACATGAGGGGGTTGCACCAGTGGGACACAAGCCTGCAGGGCGCGGCCACCCCCTGGGCGCGCCTCCCTGGATTGCGGGTCCCATGTGGGCCCCTTCACTTACCCCAACACCCATCCACTTCCTCTTCCTCCGGAAAAGAAATCCCACCATTGCTCAAGTCCATGTTTTTGCTCATGTTGCTCCCATTTTCGATCTCCTTGCTCAAAGCTCCATTTGCAAAACTATTTTAGCGGATTGTTCATCGGTATGTGACTCCTCCAATGGTCGAATTAATTTTTGTTCTAGTGCTTTATATGTTGCAAATTTTTGCTGCTGTGGTGACCTTGTTCTTGAGCTTGCATGTCAAATTTGTAGGGTCTCAAGTAGTTTTGATGCATGATATAGATTCTAGGCACTTGTGGGAGTAGTTGCTACAAGTTTTGATTGAGCTTTGTTCACCCTTATTTGGAGTCACTAAAAAATTTCAGAATTATTTTTTAGAGAAAGAGAAATGTTAAGGAAAATATACCAAGGTGGTTCCTCGAGCAAGAAGACCCTGAGACTCGCGATACGCGAGCCCGACTTGGAACCACCAAGGGAAGCTCAAGTGCGGCCTTGTGAATGGCCGTCGGAACCTGTTGGGGATATTACCTACGATATGACCCGCCCGATTGGGTCAGGTCAGGTAAACGACAATTCTGCAGTCATGATCAAGATAAGCCTTGGCCTAGCTTCTGAGACGTGTTAGGAGAACTTCAACGAAGAGCCGACCAGGGCCCATGAGCCAGATGGCGGTTTAAGATTAAGGGAGACAATAAGTCGCCGAGGAGGTTTCCTAGCTTGGAAGACACGCGGCTTAGAGTTATGGAAAGCCATGATTTGTAATGTAGCCAGAAATTTGTTAACCCTAGGACCTCGACCTGTATATAAAGGTGAGTCTCTAGGGCAGATAGGTTAATTTAGAATCCATCAAGAGCTAGGTGAGGTGAGTTACGCCCTCCTTGAAATCGAATCCACCATCAATATACACAAAGTAGGACGTAGGCTTTTACCTCCATACGAGGGGCCGAACCTGGGTAAATGTGAGTCTCGCTTCCGCTCACCCCCTTTGAGTCACCACCAAGGTGCGATGGATCCATCACTAAGTCCTTTCTCGAGGACATCTGTCGTGACAAAACCACTAACACTTGGCACCCACCGTGGGGCTTGCGCACGGTGGAGTTGAGTTCCCTAAGGAAGCCCTTCCAGGGTTTGGAAGCTATGTGGTCGGCATCATGACTAAGAGCCACCGTGAGAAGTACTACATCGACAACTCTTAGTGGGGGCCTGAGGCTGATTTAATCGAGTCTGGTTAGAGAGTCCCCTTTGGCAAGATTCACGTCTTCATTGGCAAGATCGGGGCTCCCATACCTGGGCCGGACACCTTCACCGACACCGTCGAGCCGGCCTGATGCACCCATCCTGCCAAGCATCAGGTCAGGAAACACCAAGCTTTCGTTGGTTTTATGCAAGGGACCGATCGACCGAACGAGCCGGTGATATAGGAGAACACCCGTGTCAACTCGGACGACAAGTCGTCCATGGGCGATACAGATTCAATCTATCCTCTCCATGAAGGACAACTCGGGGGATTGCCCGAGGCAGCAATTTCTAAGGACGTTGAAGGACCCCATCGTCAAGTCGCCATTTACATGGCGGGAGCGGCGGCCCCTCAGCCAAACGCGGCTTGTAACAACGAAGTCAGCGGATCAAGGAAGACTCCGACTCAAGCTATGGCGGATTTGGTACCAGAGGTGGCCAAAGTCACGGCGATCACTGTGATGGCGGAGAATCAGGAAGAAGTCAACACCGAGTTAGCAAAGCTAAGGGAGCAGATGGCCAAGCTCCAGCACGACATGGAAGGGGAAGCCGCCAGGATGGAAACCCAACGGGCCCAGATCACCGCGGAGACACAGCGGCTAAATGCTAAGGGATGGCAACTTGAACGACAACAACAGGCTTCTGATGCGATTCACCACACGAGGCATCACAACCGTCTGCCAGCCGATCTGAACCAAACTCGACTCTTCAATAGCGCACATACTCCTAGGATGGAGCCCAACTAGCCATGGAAAGTCGCCCAGCATGTTGATCCGACTCAGCCACCGCCCAACCCACAGGCACCTCAGCCAGCAGCGGCTCAAGCCCTGCGCTTCCAGACGTCACGAGGTCACTTCTCAAACCCCGTTGACAACGTGTTAGTAGAGATCCGCAACCTTGGATCTCTCCCCATCCACAGAAACTCTCCGGCTGAGGTAGAGGCAAGGAATGCCATTGAGATGTTGAAAACGGCCGTAGTCCAATAGGCATAGTATTCGTATAGCCGCGAGAGGCTACACTCCACACCCCAGCAAGTCACACCAGGAGTCGTCACAATGACCCGCCTGCAGTGTCCAGAAGTAAACGACGATGTCCACCGCAGATCAACCCACCCGAAATACCCGACACACGGGCTCAATACCTCGTGGATGCAGCGCGAGCCGCCCACGTGATGGAGACGGCGGCCGCGGTGGGTCAAGGTTATCCGGCTTATGTGTTGCATTCCCCCACGTAGGGCGAGTCAGGTGGCAGGAACATTGGGATACCTTGTCTATCACCCTCCCTCAGCAATGAGCGTATGCCGAAGGATTTCAAAGGCCCACGCAAAGTTCCCAATTACACGCCGGATCTAGAGCCAGGGGCATGGATTGAAAGCTACAAGCTTGCAATGGATATGCTTGATGTGAATGAGGCGGTGTGTGCCAAGCATTTTACAATGATGCTTGAAGGGATGATGACCCACAAGTACAGGGGATCTATCGTAGTCCTTTTTATAAGTAAGAGTGTCGAACCCAACGAGGAGCAGAAGGAAATGACAAGTGGTTTTCAACAAGGTATTCTCTGCAAGCACTAAAATTATCGGTAACAGATAGTTGATGGACAAGATAATTCGTAACGGGTAACAAGTAACAATTGTTTCAAAGGTGCAGCAAGATGTCCCAATCCCTTTTGTAGCAAGGGACAAGCCTGGACGAACTCTTATATAAGGTAAAGCGCTCCCGAGGACACATGGGAATTTCTATCAAGCTAGTTTTCATCATGTTCATATGATTCGCGGTCGCTACTTTGATAGTTTGATATGTGGGTGGACTGGTGCTTGGGTGCTGTCCTTACTTGGACAAACATCCCACTTATGATTAACCCCTCTCTCAAGCATCCTCAACTACGAAAGAAGAATTAAGACAAAGTCTAACAATAGCATTAAACTGGTGGATCCAAATCAGCCCCTTGAGAAGCAACACATAAACTAGGGTTTAAGCTTCTGTCACTCTAGCAACCCATCATCTACTTATTACTTTCCAATGCCTTCCTCTAGGCCCAAATAATGGTGAAGTGTCATGTAGTTGACGTTCACATAACACCACTAGAGGAAAGACAACATCCAACACATCAAAATATCGAACGAATACCAAATTCACATGACTACTTATAGCAAGACTTATCCCATGTCCTCAGGAACAAACGTAACTACTCACAAAGCATAATTATGTTCATGATCAGAGAGGTATTGAATAGCATTAAGGATCTGAACATATGATCTTCCACCAAGTAATCCAACTAGCATCAACTACAAGGAGTAATTAAAAATACTGTCAACCTTACAAGTACTAATCGGAGTCGCGAGATGGAGATTGGGTACAAGAGACGAACTAGGGTTTGGAGATGAGATGGTGCTGATGAAGATGTTGATGGAGATGAGTCCCCTCCGATGAGAGGAGTGTTGGTGATAACGATGGCGACGATTTCCCCCTCCGAGAGGGAGCTCTAGATTGGTTCTGCTCAAGTTCCACCTCGTGGCGGCGGCGTTTCTTCCCAAAAGATCTCTCTTGATTTTTTTGGGACGAAACCCTCCTTATAGTAGAAGATGGGAGCTGGAGGGCTAGAAGGGGGCCCACGAGCCCCCCCAGGCGCACCCAGGGGGTGGGGCATGCCTGCCAGCCTCGTGACCTCCTGATGGCTCCCCTCCAGTATTTCTTCCGCCCAATATTTTTTATATATTCCAAAATAATTCCTCGCTGATTTTCACGGCTTTTGGAGTTGTGTAGAATAGGTATCACAAACTTGCTCCTTTTCCAGCCCAGAATTCCACCTGCCGGCATTCTCCCTCTTCATGTAAACCTTATAAAATAAGAGAGAAAAGGCATATGTATTGTACCATAATGTGTAATAACATCCCATAATGCGATAAATATCAATATAAAAGCATGATGCAAAATGGACGTATCAAGGGACGATGCGAACTTGGCTGAAGAACCTGCCGCCCAAATCCATCAACACGTGGGCCGAGTTGAAGGAACATTTCGTTAAAAACTTCAGAGGGACTTGCAAGCGCCCGATGACTATCGTCGACTTACAACACTGTGTCCAGCACCCGGATGAGTCGGCCCATCACTAGACACGGCGAGTTGCAGTGGCGATCCATTCATCAGATGGAATTTTGGCGGCTCGGGCCGTGCTGATCTTGAAGAAAAACTGTCACTACGAGCCTTTGGTGTTGAAACTTGGGCAGCTCAAGCGTAAGGTGCAAGACATGGGGGAATTGATGGACACTCTAACTAGGTATGCTGAGTCAAACGATACCAAAGATTCCGGGGAGGATGATGACAAAATTAGCACCGCCAGGAGGGGCGAGTCATCCAAAGGTCACCCTCAGTTCCACGGGCGAGGCAACTACAATCCCGCGGGACAAGGGAAGAAAAGGCAACAGGAAGGCGTCGCTGATTTCGTTGCCAATACTAACGCTGGGAACGGGAACCAGCATCACAAGAAAAGGGGCTTGAGCGGGAAAAAGGCACGCAACTATCATGAGATGCTCAAGGGCCCCTACCCACGGCATAGCACCGCGGAAGGTCCATCCATCCATTCTTGGGAAGATTGTTATGTGATGCAGGAGTTTCATACCGAAGCACTCAAAAACGGGCAAGGAGGCAACCATGGCGGACACACGGATCATTTTGGTGCGGGCGGCTCACAGAGAAGCCCGTTCGACGGTTTTCCTAACCCAGGCCCGCACGGCGGGTCACAACCTAATGATGGGCAATATTAGGTCCAGAACAGTCAACAATATAATGCGCAAGGTGTTTTTCAGCAGCAACCTCCACAAGGCGGCTCCCAGCAGCAGAATGACAACAGCGGCTTTCAAAACAATCCTAAATAGTTAAACGGCAGACAGTACCATGTGTTCACCACCACTACTTGCAAATGGGACCAAAAAGTCACGCACATAACCTTCAGCGTTATTGAGCCGACGCTCCCCAGGTACCTCAACTGGTCTGAGCAACCCATTGTTTGGAGTAGGAGGATCACCCGCCACAGGTCGATAACCCTAGCGACTTTGCTTTGGTCGTGACGCCACAGGTAGGGGCTATACCCTCTCCAAGGTCCTTATGGACGGAGGTAGCAACATCAACATCTTATACTTCGATACTTTTCGACAGATGAATTTCTCAGAAGACGATTTGATGCCATCCTCCACGGTCTTCCACGACATTGTCCCGGGTAAGTTGGCATACCCTCTTGTGCGGATCAAGGTTAATGTGGCCTTTGGCATAGAGTCTAACTACAAGAGCGAATCCCTCATGTTTGAGGTGGTCAAGATCAAGATTCCTTACCACACGCTTTTCGGTTGGCCGGCTTATGCCCGTTTCATGGCCCTCCCATGTTATGTCCACCTTAAGCTCAAGATGTCGGGCCCTAATGGAACCATCATGATCAATGGAGACGGGAAGATAGCTCAAGAATGCGAAGAGGGAGACGCAGCTTATGCTGAGTCGGCTTGCTTAGCTGAGGAACTCAAGTTTCATCAGGCTAATGTTGACCCGGTGGATATGACACAGCTTAAGAAACTTACAATTGATTCAGAGCCGCCTCTCAAGTTCAAGCCAACAGATGACAATAAGTTGGTGGATTTCTCGCCCGACGACTCTTCCAATCAATTCACCATTGGGACGGGTCTGGATCCCAAATAGGAAAGCGCGCTCATCGAATTCATCCGTGAGAATCGGAACATCTTTGCATGGAAACCTTCTAACATGCCGGGTGTACCGAGAGAATTCGTTGAGCACCACCTTAACATTGATCCTAAGATGAAGCCGGTTCGGCAGTATCTTCACCGGTTTAACGAAGAAAGGCGTAGAGCGATAGGGGAGGAAGTCGCCTGGCTTTTGGCCGCTGGATTCATTGTCGAAGTTTTTCATCCTGAGTGGTTGGCCAAGCCGGTTCTGGTACTCAAGAAGAACGGTACCATCCGCATGTGAATTGACTACACCGACCTCAACAGGGCTTGCCCAAAATATCCTTCGCCCTCCCTCGTATTGATCAAATCATTGACTCTACGGCGGGTTGCGAGCGACTATGTTTGTTGGATGCTTACTCAGGATATCACCAGATCAAAATGGCTTTGGAGGATCAGGAGAAGACGTCGTTCATAACTCCCTTTGGAGCCTTTTGCTATGTATCTATGCCATTTGGCCTCAAGAGCGCAGGGGCAACTTATGAACGCTGCATCCAGAATTGCCTGCACAGTCAAATTGGGCGATATGTTCATGCCTATGTTGATGACATACTGGTGAAATCCGAGAAGCAAGAGTCACTCTTCGAGGAGTGATACGTCTCCAACATATCTATATTTTTTGATGGTTCCATGCTATTATCTTGTCAAACTTTGGATGTTTTGTATGCATTTTATATATTTTTTAGGACTAACTTATTAACTCAGTGCCAAGTGCCAGTTCCTGTTTTTCCGTGTTTTTGACCTTTTTCAGAGGAGAATATTAAACAGAGTCCAAACGGAATAAAACCTTCGAAAAGACATTTTCCGGAACAGAAGATACGCAGGGAGCTTGAGAACCAAGGCGGAGGGCACCAGGGGAGGCCACAAGCCCCCTAGCCGCGACCTAGGGGCCCCGCGCCTAGCAGGCTTGTGGGACCCCTCTGGCTCCTCTGCCCTACTTCTTCCGCCTATAAATCCCCAAAAAATCCAAAACCATGGGAGAGAGCCATGAAAATACTTTTTCGCCGCCGGAAGCTTCTGTCTTCGCAAGATCCCATCCGGGTCACGTTCTGGTGCCCTGCCGGAGGAGGGATCCGGACACGGAGGGCTTCTTCATCAACACCAGTGCCTCTCCGATAATGCGTGAGTAGTCCACCATAGACCTTCGGGTCCATAGCTAGTAGCTATATGGCTTCTTCTCTCTCTTGGATCTTGAATACAAAGTTCTCCATGATCTTCATGGAGATTTATCCGATGTAATATTTTTTTGCGGTGTGTTTGTCGAGATCCGATGAATTGTGGATTTATGATCAGATTATCTATGAATCTTATTTGAGTTTCTTCTGATCTCTTATATGCATGATTTCATATCCTTGTAGTTCTCTTCGAGTTGTGGGTTTTGTTTGGCCAACTTGATCTATGATTCTTGCAATGGGAGAAGTGCTTGGTTTTGGGTTCATACCGTGCGGTGACCTCACCCAGTGACATAAGGGGTAGCGAGGCACGCATCGTGTTGTTTCCATCAAGGGTAAAAAGATGGGGTTTATATCTATTGCATGAATTTATCCCTCTACATCATGCCATCTTTCTTAAGGCGTTACTCTGTTTGTCATGAACTCAATACACTAGATGCATGCTGGATAGCGGTCGATGTGTGGAGTAATAGTAGTAGATGCAGAAAGTATCAGTCTACTTGTCTCGGACGTGATGCCTATATGTATGATCATTGCCTTAGATATCGTCATGACTTTTCGCGATTCTATCAATTGCTTGACAGTAATTCGTTCACCCACCGCAATATTTGCTTTCATGAGAGAAGCCTCTAGTGAACACTATGGTCCCCGGGTCTACTTCACATAATATTTTCAGCCCTACACTTTTACTTTGTTGCACTTTCCGCCTTCAGATCTCACCTTGCAATCAATCGTGAAGGGATTGACAACCCCTTTGTAGCGTTGGGTGCAAGTTTGTTGTTTTTGCGCAGGTACTTTGGAGACTTGGCTTGATACTCCTACTATATTGATAACTTGGTTCTCAAACTGAGGGAAATACTTACTGCTACTGTGCTGCATCACCCTTTCTTCTTCAAGGGAAAAACCAACGCAAGCTCAAGAGGTAGCAAGAAGAATTTCTAGCGCCGTTGCCGGGGAGGATCAAGTCAAGAATAGTCTCCCATCAACGTGCCAATTTCTGGCGCCATTGCCGGGGAGTATCAAGTCAAGAATAGTCTTCCTTCAACGTGTCAATTTCTGGCACGGGGACTATTCTAAGTGAAGCTTATCCAAGTAACTGTCGCAAACTCATCTCTTGCATTTACTTTTTTGCCTCTCGTTTTCCTCTCCCCCACTTCTGAAAAACAAAAATTTACAAAAATATTTGCCTTTTTCATTTGCCTTCCCTTTGCTTGTGTGCTATGTGCCTTCAATATGCTTGCATCTTCGCTTGTTGAAAATCTATTGATATGGATCCTCATCCACTTGCTAATCTTTTCAAGAGGTCCAACTATGTTGAACCAATTGCTAGTGAGTTTTGTGCACTAGATTTTCTTTATGAAATTTTGCTTGAGATGCGTGATACGTCTCAAACGTATCTATAATTTTTGATGGTTTCATGATGTTATCTTGTCATCTTTGGATGTTTTACGTACCTTTTATATCTTTTTTGGGACTAACTTATTAATTCAGTGCCAAGTGCCAGTTCCTGCTTTTTCTGTGTTTTTGGCTCTTTTCAGATCAGATTTTGGAATGGAGTCCAAACGGAATAAAATCCCCGAAATAAATTTTTCCCGAATGGAAGAAGATCAGGGGGCTTGGGGGCCAAGCCAGGAGAGCTACAGGGGGCCCACAAGCCCTGTAGCCGCCACCAGGGGGCGGCGGCTAGCAGGCTTGTGGCCTCCCTGGCGCCCCCTGACCTAGTTCCTTCGCCTATATATTCCCTAAAATACAGAAAAAAATCAGGGGATCCACGCAAATACTTTTCCGCCGCCGCAAGCTTCCGTTTCCGCGAGATCTCATCTAGAGACCCTTCCCGGTGCCCCGCCAGAGGGGACTTTGGAGTTGGAGGGCTTCTACATCAACATCCATGCCCCTCCAATGACTCGTGAGTAGTTCACTTCAGACCTACGGGTCCGTAGTTAGTAGCTAGATGGCTTCTTCTCTCTCTTGGATCTTCAATACAAAGTTCTCCATTATCTTCATGGAGATCTATCCGATGTAATCCTCTTCTGCGGTGTGTTTGTCGAGATCCGATGAATTGTGGATTTGTGATCAGATTATCTATGATGTATATTTGAGTCTTTGCTGATTTCATATTTGCATGATTTGATATCCTTGTAAGTCTCTCTGAGTCTTGGGTTTTGTTTGGCCAACTAGATCTATGATTCTTGCAATGGGAGAAGTGCTTGGTTTTGGGTTCTTACTGTGTGGTGACCTTTCCCGGTGACAGCAGGGGCAGCAAGGCACACATCGTGTAGTTGCCATCAAGGGTAACAAGGTGGGCTTTGTCGTAGATATGAAATTGTCCATCTACATCATGTCATCTTGCTTAAGGCGTTACTCTGTTCTTTTGGACTTAATACACTAGATGCATGCTGGATAGCGGTCGACGCGTGGAGTAATAGTAGTAGATGCAGAAAGTATCGGTCTACTTGTTTTGGACGTGATGCCTATAGATATAATCATTTCCATAGATGACGTCACGACTTTGCGAGGTTCTATCAATTGCTCGACAGTAATTTGTTCACCCACCGTCTACTTGCTTTCATGAGAGAAGCCACTAGTGAACACTACGGCCCCCGGGTCTATTCACACCAATCGTTTCCACTTTCGCTTTTACTTCGCTTTGTTACTTTGTTGTTTTCAGTTCTCACTTGGCAAACAATCTATAAGGGATTGACAACCCCTTCATAGCGTTGGGAGAAAGATTTTTGTGTTTGTGCAGGCACTTGTGATACTCCTTCACTGGATCGATACCTTGGTTCTCAAAACTGAGGGAAATACTTAACACCGCTGCGCTACTTCACCCTTTCCGCTTCGAGGGAACACCAACGCAAGGCTCCAAGGCCACGGGGGAAATCCTTTGCATATTTTCCTAGGAAGTCCCTTAAGGCATAGCCGTACCAAAAGGATTCCTGGTGTCGTTGCTGACGAGTATCAAGACAAGAACAGTCTCCCATCAGCACGTGTTTCTGGCGCCGCTGGAAGGTCTTTTGTTGCAGTAGCAGAAGTATTTCTGGCGCTGTTGCCGGGGAAGGAGAGATCTATCCAAGTAGGTCTCACAAACTCATCTCTTGCATTTACTTTTTTGCCAGTTGCCTCTCGTTTTCCTCTCCCCCACTTCACATTTGTCGTCTTCTTTTGCCATTTTCATTTGCCTTTCTCCCTTGCCGTTTTCATTTGCCTTTTTGCCTTTCTCCTTTGCCTTTTTCGTTTGCCCTTTTCTCTCGCTTGCTTTCTGTTCGCTTGTGTGCCATGTGCCTTCAATATGCTTGCATCTTCGCTTGCTAAAAATCTAGTGATATGGATCCTCATCCACTCGCTAATCTCTTTAAGAGATCCAATTATGTTGATCCATTTGCTAGTGAGTTGAGTGCACTTGACTATCTCTATGGAGTTTTGCTTGAGATGCATGAATCTGAAAATTGTGAGGAAGAAATTTATGAAGTGATTCACGAGGGCTCATTGAATGAAAAGCATGATTGCAATGGTTTCACTATAAATCCTATTACTGATAATCATGCTAAAAATATGCAAAACCCTAAGCTTGGAGATGCTAGTTTTGCTATGTCCCCTACTTGTTGCAATAATCATGATTGAGGTGATTATCTTTCTTATGATCTTCAGAATTTGTTCAAACCTCATGATGAATACGATATTTGCAATAATATTGAAAGTAGGATTAGAGAAGTCACGACTTTATTTGATGATAATCCCACTATTTTTGAAGAGCGTCAACTTTGCATGCATGTGGATCATGAAAAGAATATCCTATGTGATAGTTACATTGTTGAATTCGAATATGATCCCACATGTAATTGCTATGAAAGAGGAAAATATTGCACTAGAAACTTTCATGTTACCAAATTACCTCTCGTTATGTTGAGATTGCTATTATCTCTTTCTTCTTCCTTGCATTTGGTAAGTATTGTTTGTCTTGCCAATTTGTTTTCCTATAAAATGCCTATGCATAGGAAGCATGTTAGACTTAGATTCCATCACCTTATGCCTAGCTAAGGGCGTTAAACAATAGCGCTTGTTGGGAGGCAACCCAACCAATCTATCCTTTTTCTTTCTGTTTTGTGTTTTCCACACTTTCATAATTCTGTTATGATTGTGTTTTTTGTGTTTCTTTTTGCGTTTGTGCCAAGTAAAACCGTTATGATTAGTCTTGGGGATGATCGTTTGGTCATGCTGGAGAAGACAGAAACTTTCTGCTCACGAAAAGAATTTTCGTTTTTTTTCTGTAAGAGATTTTGAGTTGATTCTTTTTTCTGCTGATTTCTACGAAAATTCTTCAGACTGTTGTAAGTTTTCAGAATTGTTGAAGTACCAGAAGTATAGTAAGTATACAGATTGCTACAGACTGGTCTGCTATTAACAGATTCTGTTTTTGTCGTGTTGGTTGCTTATTTTGATGAAACTATGGATAGTATCGGGGGGTATTAGCCATGGAAGATTGAAGATACAGTAACCCAACATCAACATAAGTAGAATTTAAGTTTTATACAGTCCCTAAGGAAGTGGTGGTTTGCTTTTTATACTAATGTTATGACGAGTTTCTGTTTAAGTTTCGTGTTGTGAAGTTTTTAAGTTTTGGGTGAAGTTCTTATGGACAAAAAGATAAAGAGTGGAAATAGCTCAAGCTTGGGGATGCCCAAGGCACCCCAAGAGATTCAAGGATGCGGTAAAATCCTAAGCTTGGGAATTCCCCGGGAAGGCATCCCCTCTTTCGTCTTCAAATCCATCGGTAACGTTACTTGGGGCTATATTTTTATTCGCCACATGTTATGTGTTTTGCTTGGAGCGTCTTGTATCGTAGAAGTTTTTTTATTTTTGGTGTGTCACAATCATCCTTGCTGCACACCTAGAGAGAGAGACATGCACTCACCGTGATTTTGTCGAGCTTCACTTATATCCTTTGGTAGACAATTCAGCTCACATGTGCTTCACTTATATCTTTTGAGCTAGTTGATTTTGCTCTGTGTGCTTCACTTATATATTTTAGAGCTCAGCGGTGCGTGGCTTGGTAGTTGATCTATGCTTTGAAATTAGTCTCAAAAGGGGTAGTTATCCAAAGGGATACGAAAACTTCCACCTTCATGTGCATTGAATAGTTAGAGAAGTTTGATTCATCTCAATTAATTTTGAGTTGTGGTTTTGGTAATATTGAAGTTATGCTAGTAAGGTGTTGTGGATCTAGAAATACTTGTGTTGAAGTTAGTGATTCCCGTAGCATGCACGTATGGTGAACCGCTATGTGATGAAGTCAGAGCATGATTAGTCTTTTGATTGTCGTCCTTTGTGTGGCGGTCGGGATCGTGCGATGGTTTATACCTACCAACCCTTCCCCTAGGAGTATGCGTTGAATGCTTAGCTTCGATTACTAATAAAACTTTTGCAACAAGTATATGAGTTCTTCATGACTAATGTTGAGTCCATGGTTTAGATGCACTTTCACCTTCCACCATCACTATCTTCTTAGTGCCGTGCAACTTTCGCCGGTGCACAAAACCCACCATTAGCCTCCCTCAAAACAGCCACCATACCTATCTACTATGGTTTTTTCAAAGTCATTCCGAGATATATTGCCATGCAACTACCACCATGACATGTGCCACCACTTCTACATTGCCATTGCATGATCGTAAGATAGCTAGCATGATGTTTCCATTAATGTCTATGCCATGCTAGATCATTGTCACGGTACACTACCGAAGGCATTCCATATAGAGTCATCGTTGCTCTAAGTTTTGAGTTGAAAGTGTGATGATCATCATTGATGGAGCATTGTCCCATGTGAGGAAATAAAAGAGGCCAAAGATTCCCACCAAATAAAAAAATAGGCCAAAGAGCCCACCAAAAAACAATGAGAGAAAAAGAGAGAAGGGACAATGCTACCACCTTTCCACACTTGTGCATATTAAGCACCATGATCTTCATGATTGAGAGTCTCTCGTTTTGTCACCACCATGTAGCTAGTGGGAAATTTTCATTACATAACTTGGCTTGTATATTCCAATGATAGGCTTCCTCAAAATTGCCTTAGGTCTTCGTGAGCAAGCAAGTTGGATGCACACCCACTAGTTTTCTTTAAGAGCTTTCACATACTCTTAGCTCTAGTGCATCATTTGTATGGCAATCCCTACTCATTCACATTGATATCTATTGATGAGCATCTCCACAGCTCATTGATATGCCTAGTTAATGTGACCATCTTTTTTTTGTCTTGCAACCTCCACCACACTCCACCACGGGAAAACTCCCAACAAACAAAACAAGAAAACGAATAAAAACGAAAATAAACTAGCATGGATAATACAATGGCAAAGTGTAAACTCTGACTAGCAAAGTGAAAGCATAAGCATGAATGTAAAGTCGGTGAGAACACGTACTCCCCCAAGCTTAGGCTTTTGGCCTAGCTTGGTCTACTCCCATGATGGGAAATAACCAGCTCCAGGATACTCTGGAGCAGACTGTGGATGCCACTGCTGTGTGAGCTCCTCTGGCTCCCACTGATAAACTGGCGTCTGGTACTCGATTGGCGGCTAGGGCACGGGCGTATGTGATTGGGCCAAGCCCCAATATGCGTAGATGTCCGAGGGCATAATAGTGTACCTGCCTACATGAAGATCGAACAAACAAGGAGCAACCAAAGTAATAGTCTCTCGAGTACCCTGACTAAATACCAGGTTATAAATCATCTGTCTACTAGCATCTCTATCCAGAAAATCATGGCGAACCATGCTGTCATAATCCAGATATTTCTCAGGGAGAAGCATCTCTCCTTCCCCTCCAAGTCTAATGGGTATCTCAAAGTGTCTGGCAAGACGGGTAGCATAGATACCTCCATAGACGACACCCTTGGAACGGTTGGTGTTCAACCGCTGGGCCACTATAGCACCTAGGTTGTAAGTCTTATCGTTATAAAGGCCTTCGCGCAAAACCGCAATGTCTGGAGAACTAAGTGATCCAGCCTCCCCACGGCCAATCAAACATTTTCCAACAAATAATGAGAAGTACCGAAGCATAGGAAAATGTATGCTAGCAATTCTAGCACGAGACACTCCCCTCTCCTCTCCAACAGCAATAGTACCAATGAAATCCTCCAAGTCCCGTGGACGAGGGTCACGGATATCCCCAACATAAGGTAATTTGCGTACATTGCAAAAATCCTGTAGTGTCATGCATTGGGGAACATCGTATATCATGAACTCAACCATGGGAGGATTCTTCCTTGGATAAAAGTTGAAGCTTTGAACGAAAACATTGGTGAGGAGGAGGTATTGTGAGCACTTATCTGCAACGAACGCAGTAAGACCTGCGTTCTCCACCAAGTAATAAAAGTCTTCATAAAGCCCAGCGGCGCGCAAAAATTCATCACTTGGCCATTCGCACGCTCGAACTTCTGTGACCCGAGGGACTACGTACTTGGGGTGGTTCTTCTCATCCTCCTTGGGGTTACGGCTTGAGGAGCCTCTCAAGAACCTCCTCATCATTTCCTTTTTCTAGCTCTGAAAAATTCTGAAATTTTTAGAGACTTCGAAAGAAAAGTGAATAAAGATTAACCCAACTTGTAGCAACTACTCCTACTAGTCCCTAGAGTTCGTATCACACACCAAAACTACTTGGGACCAGCTAAAATCAACATTTCTAGCTCAAGAACACGGTCATCAAGGTAGAAAGAATACGCGAAGGATAAAGCACTAGAGCAAAAACTAATTGGACCATTGGAGGAGTCGCTTACCAAGGAGTAATTTCCCCAAAACGGTTCGGAGAATGGTGCTTTGAGCAAGGAGATCGAAAATCACAGCCAAATGAGCAAGAACACGGGTTTGAGCTGCGAAACAATTTTTTCTAGAGGTGGAAGAAGAGGATGGGAGCTGGAATGAGTGGAGGGGGTCCCTGTGGGCCCCACAAGCTTGCTAGCCGCCACCACGGGGGTGGTGGTGGCAGGGCTTGTGGCCCACTAGTCAGGCCCCCAGGCCAGCTCTCAGGCCTAGTATTTTTCAAATATTCTAGAAACAATCATACTAATTTTTCAGGACCATCGGAGAACTTTTATTTTCGAGGTATTTTTCTCCGGGACGCTAAAACAGAAAACAGGAAAAGCTAAACTAAATCTATCATTTTTCTTCTAAGCAACAAAAAATGAAAGCTGAAAATAGAGGTATGTGACTCTTTGATTCATCCATTTCATGGTCATCGAAAGAAATCCGTCAATGGGGTTGATCAAGTCCTCATGACAAAACCTTCTCGAATCGCAAGAGAGAACGGAGAATTTTCAAATAGCTACTAAGTCACCTCAATGGGGATATGTATCTCCCCAACAAGATAATCATACTTCATCTTGACATGAGGAATATGTCATTCAAAGCTCCCAACAAGAATCGATGAAGTCTTTTCGATAGCATTGACGCAATGTACTTGATATCGTTTCTTCGGAAAGTGCACTGTGTGCTCATTACCGTTGACATGGAAAGTGACATTGCCTTTGTTGCAATCTATAACAGCCCTTGTCGTGTTTAAAAAGGGTCTTCCGAGGATGACAACCATGGCATCGTCCTCGGAAATATCCAAGATAACAAAGTCTGTTAAGATAGTGGTGTTAGCAACCACAACAGGTACATCCTTGCAAATGCCGATAGCAAAAGCAGTTGATTTGTCGGCCATTTGCAGAGAAATTTTAGTAGGTGTCAACTTATCCAATTCAAGTCTACGATAAAGAGAGAGCGGCATAGGACTAACACCGGCTCCAAGGTCACATAAGACAGTTCTTACGTAGTTTCCTTTAATGGAGCAAGGTATAGTGGGCACTCCGGGGTCACCAAGTTTCTTAGGAGTTCCACCTTTGAAAGTGTAGTTGGCAAGCATGGTGGAGATCTCAAGATCTGGTATCTTCCGTTTATTAGTCACGATATCTTTCATGTACTTGGCATACGGAGGCATCTTGAGCGTATCAGTTAACCGCATCTGCAGAAAGATGGGTCTTATCATCTCAACGAAGCGCTCAAAATCCTCATCATCCTTTTTCTTGGATGGCTTAGGAGGAAAGGGCATAGATCTCTGAACCCATGGCTCCCTTTCTCTACCATGCTTCCTAGCAGTGAAGTCATTCTTATCGTATTTCTTAGGTTGTGGGTTATCAGGATTAACCGTAGGTTCAGTCTCCACATCCTCATCATTGCTAGGTTGAGCATTATTATCAACATCACTGTCCATATTGTTACCAGGTTCATGTTCATCACCAGATTGTGTTTATGCATCAGACGCAGAAATATCATTACGTTCTTCAGGTGTGACAGTATTTGGTGAACTGGCATGTAGGTTTCTATCATCCTTCTTCTTCTCCTTAGGATGACTGGGTGTATCAGCATTAATTTCTTGAGAATCTTGATCAGTTCTATTCGGATGACCTTCAGGATACAAAGGTTCGTGAGTCATTTTGCCTCCTCTAGTAATGACTCTGACAGAGTTGTCATTTAATTCATTGAGTAGGCCATTCTCAGCTTTAAGTACTTGTTCTACCTGAGTAGTAATCATAGAGGCATGTTTACTCAGAAGCTTCAGATCATTGACATTTCTATCTACGCAAGCACTTAAATGGCTAAGCATACAAGTACTTTGTTCCAAATGTCTGCTAACATAATCGTTGAAACTCTGTTGTTTGGCAACAAAGTTGTCAAATTCATCAAAGCATAGGCTAGCAGGTTTGTCAAAAGGAATATCACTCTCATCAAACCTACGCAGAGAATTCACTTTTACTACCTGTATCGGGTTATCGAGACCATGGATCTCTTCGATAGGTGGTAGATTTTTGACATCTTCAGATCTAATGCCTTTCTCTTGCATAGATTTCTTGGCTTCTTGCATATCTTCGGGACTGAGGAATAGAATACCTCTTTTCTTAGGAGTTGGCTTAGGAGGTGGTTCGGTAATAGTCCAAGCATTATCGTTGATCAAGATGTTATTCAGTAGAGTCTCAGCTTGTTCTACAGTTCGTTCCCTAAAAACACAACCGACACAACTATCTAGGTGGTCTCTAGAAGCATCGGTAAGTCCGTTATAGAAGATATCAAGTATCTCGTTCTTCTTAAGAGGGTGATCAGCCAAAGCATTTTGTAGCTGGACGAGCCTCCCCCAAGCTTGTGGGAGACTCTCTTCTTGGAGTTGAGCAAAGTTGTATATTTCCTGCAAGGCGGCTTGCTTCTTATGGGCAGGGAAATATTTCTCATAGAAGTAATAGATCATATCCTGGGGACGACTCACACATCCAGGAGCAAGATAAGTGAACCAGGCTTTAGCGTCATCCTTTAGAGAGAAAGGAAACAACTTAAGGATGTAGTAGTGGCGGATCTTCTCCTCACTAGTGAAAAGGGTGGCTATATCGTGTAGTTTGGTAAGATGGGCTACGACCTTCTCAGACTCATAACCGTGGAAAGGATCAGATTCGACTAGAGAGATTATCTCAGGATCGACAGAGAATTCATAATCCTTATCGGTGATAAAGATAGGTGAAGTGGCAAACTTTGGGTCGTATTTCATCCTAGCTTTCAGAGATTTTTCCTTCCACTTGAGAAGTAATTTCTCAGCGTCATAGGCATCCTTACATGCAAGAAAATCCTCAGATATCTCTCCCTCCATAACATAACCCTCAGGTATATCAGGCAATTCATATCTAGGAGAGCTAGATCTAACAGAAGCAAAATCAGGTTCTATCTCAATAGTATCGGCAATTTCAAAATCATCACGAGCATTGGAAGTAACTCTAGCAATATGAGCATCTAGGAATACCCCTAGTGGAACATCAGGCAAAGTAGTATCTCTAGCAGTATCAAGCATAGCATCATCAGGCAAAATAGCATCTCTAGCATCGTCACGCAAAGCATCTCTAGCATCATCAGGCAAAGCAGTATCAGGCATAGTATCAGGCATATCATCTCTAGCAGTATCAGGCATAGCATCTCTAGCAGTAGCATCATAAGCATCATCAAGCACAGGCGACATATCAAGATTTCTAGCAGGAGGTGATGTCGCAAACTTACTCATAACTGAAGGTGAATCAAGTGCAGAGCTAGATGGCAGTTCCTTACCTCTCCTCGTAGTTGAGGGCAAGACTTTGGTTTTTGGATCCTTCAGATTCTTCATAGTGATCAGCAGATATAAATCCCAAGTAACTCAGAGAATATAGCAATACCTCCTCGGCAACGGCGCCAGAAAAATGCTGACTTGCACTCTCTAGCAATAGCTAGACGAATGCTGATTCTGTAACAACAGACCTTCCCCGGCAACGACACCAGAAGAATGCTGCTAGCACTCCCCGGCAACGAAACTTGAAGGATGTTGTTGACGGCCCACCAGCGCATGGGTTCGCAACATTTTTCGAGGGTAGAGTATTCGACCCAAATTTGCTGATTCGCCAACAGGAGGTGAGAGGATACTCTCAAGTATTAGCAGCTGAATGTGTCATATTCAACCACACCTGAAAGATTAGTATCTGCAAGTAAAGTAGCAGCAGCAAGGTAACGAGTAATAGCAGTGGCAAGGAATAGCAGTAGTTGCAGCAGTAGCAAGTAGCAACAGTAGCAAGTAACAGCAAGACAAGTGACAGCAGCAGCAACAGTAGTAGCAGCAGTAGCAGCAGAGCAAGACAAGTAATAGCAGCAACAACAGTAGTGACAACAGTAGCAGCAGAGCAAGACAAGTAACAGCAGCAGTGGGACAAACTCGTAGGCAGTGGGTCGGTGATTTGTTTGGATGATATTCATCATGCAACAGCTATAACACGGAGAGATATGTGGCTAGCTCCCGTTCGTCAATGTGATGTAGGCATGCATTCCGTGTGTCATCATACGTGCTTAGGGAAAAGAACTTGCGTGACATCTATTTTCCATCCCTCCCGTGGCAGCGGGGTCCAAAAGGAAACTATGGGATATTAAGGTTCTCCTTTTAATAAAGATTCGGACCAACGCATTAGCACTTGGTGAACACATGAACTCCTCAAACTATGGTCATCACCAGGAGTGGTTCCGGTTATTGTCACTCCGGGGTTGCCGGATCATAACACATAGTAGGTAACTACAACTTGCAAGATCAGATCTAAAACACACATATATTGGTGACAACATAATAATTTCAGATCTGAAATCATGGCACTCAGGCCCTAGTGACAAGCATTAAGCATGGCAAAGTAGTAGCAACATCAATCTCAGAACATAGTGGATACTAGGGATCAATCCCCATCAAAACTAACTCGATTACATGATAGATCTCATCCTACTCATCACCGCCCAGCGAGCCTACGAATAGATTATTCACGAACGACGAAGAGCTTCATGGAATTGGAGAGAGAAGAAGGTTGATGATGACGATGGCGACGATTTCCCCTCTTCGGAGCCCAAAACGGACTCCATATCTGCCTCCAGATGAAGAACAGGATGTGGCGACGCCTCCGTATCGCAAACGTGATGAAATCTTCTCTCTTGATTTTTTCTGGGACGAAAGTGAACTTATAGAGCTGAGATTGGGGCGACAGAGCCACGTGGGCCCCACAAGCTTGCCATCCGCCACCAGGGGTGGCGGCTAGAGGGCTTGTGGCCCATTGGGTCACCCCCTCAGGTGGATATTTGCACAGGTATTTTTCATATTTTCCAAAAATAATCTCCGTAAATTTTCAGGACGTTTGGAGAACTTTGATTTCTGCACAAAAACAACACCAAGGCAATTCTGCTGAAAACAGCGTTAGTCCAGGTTAGTTCCATTCAAATCATGCAAATTAGAGTCCAAAACAAGGGCAAAAGAGTTTGGAAAAGTAGATACGATGGAGAATGTGGGGACCCCAACTAGTAAGTCGAGATCGCCGTGCCCAGTGATCCCGAGGATCAATGCTCACTGAACACAGATACTGAATAATAGAGTCTTACATCCAAATACCGAATATTACATCAAATGACCGAAGGGTCAGGTTCACAAGCAGGGCCTAAGGCCAATTAAAACGGGTACAATGGGTAGCGGAAACTCATAAGGGCTAAGCGGGTGCCCATGCCATCAAGCCTACACCGACATGCATTCTGACTTGGAAGCGTCCTAGATCGCAGGTCCGTCTCCGAAGACGTTCTCATCGCCAAACTCCGGTCCTTCCATGTCTGGTCAATAATATAACCAGTGGCAAGCCAATGAGTACTTTGAATGTACTCGCAAACAGCCCATGATGTGAACAATGAAAATGAAGTACGACAATAACATGAAGCTTTGATGAAATGCAACTTGGTGGGATGATCATGCATATGCATCAAGCTAAAGAATTACTCTTGAAGAACAGGTTACATATATCATCATATCTGCTAAGGGCTGAACCATCCGGGTTCACCCTATATGCCAAGTCATCGAACTTGGTCATATTATTATTATTTCCATAACAACACCTTTTTAACACCACACACACACTCACACTTGGTTTATGCGGAAACGCTGGATGTAGTTTAAGCAGGATTACCCAACTGTCCTTGACCGTAGACACGGCTATTCGAATAGTTTGACACTCTGCAGAGGTAGTACACTTGACCCACGAGATCTGGGAAACTTCCGTGTCATCCCCGACTCGCGGTATATCACATATACCCGAGGTAAGTACCCGATCATTATCTTTCCCCTGACGATACTAGACAAAGAGGTCCACTCGATTGGTACCCAGCCCACATGTTGTACATCTTACGAGCATCGACTCTGGACAGTATCAACCATGCGGGGACCAACGGTGTGCCTGGAACTCATAAAAATGGCATAGTCGCCCTTCCTGGCACGGCCCCATCATGAGAGTGACGACAATCACTCCCGCCACTAGTAATGTACCTTCGGTACCATCACACCAATGATGAACCGGCACCATGATCACATGCAACGGAAAAGTACTTGCTATTCTAGCATGCATCAATTTATATGCTCAAGTCATGGTCAAAGGGCTGCTTGCCTTGGTCAGCTAGGTATCCGGGGTCTTCGAGGTCTTCCGCTCCGAATCCTTCGTCACTCGGTAATTCTATCGTCGAGAATAGAATAAATAAGAAATAGCTCACACAAAAACAGGTCACAAATCACTTTTAAAAATGTTGCAAAACTTGGTTAAATTCAGGTTGTTAATTTGAAAAATATCTTCTCTTAGTTTTTACTATCTAAGCATTTTTAATAATTACTAAACACGGGCAAACTACTGCCTTTAATGCCTTTATATTATTATAAAACAGATTCTGTTTTTGAAAAATGTCAACAATGGCAGAATCAAATACTACTCATTTTTAGAAAAATATCAGTGGAAGAATTATATTTTTCCACTGGGTAGTTATTTTTACAAAAATCATTTTAGTCTTTGTTTTAAAAATAAAAGAAAAAGGCCAAAGCCTGGCCTGGGAAGTAGGCCGGCCCAGCCAGCCAGCAAGCTGCCACGCGCGCGCCAGGTTCGAACCTGACGTGCGGGCCCCTGGGGTCAGCGGCTGTGGCTACGCGCGGGGGCTGCTCCCGGACGCCGGCAGGTGGAGCCCACCTGTCGGGTACTTCCCGTACCTCCGGCCAGGGAAGAGGAGATGAACTCCGGCGAGGCTACCGTCATCCTTGAGCCTAGCTAAGGGTGGGAATGGGTTCAGCGTGCCTCCGCCTACCTGCAGGTGGTCGGGACATCGCCGGAGAGGCTCGGAGTTGCCGACGACGAGGTGGCCGTGGCGGAGGGGTTTCGGGACGTGGTTGAACTGGTAGCTAGGGGCACGGAATTGCTCAGGGCAGTTGGGGAAAGGTTCCTGGTGTCGAGGGGAGTGCTCTGGTGGGTCGAGTGTCGAAGGAGCCGGCGTGTAGCCGGAGATCGACCGGAGCTCCGAGGCGGAGGGGCCTCGTTCGATCTCAAGCACCGGGGCTATGCGAGCTCGATTGGGTGGGTAGGGAGGAGCTAGTGGTCGTGCAGAGGCTGCTGGAGGGGTGCTGAGGCGCCGGGGAGGACTATTTATAGGCTCGCGACGGTGAGCCGACTCAGTGCGCCGGTGACTCACCGTGGCACGCGTGCATGCATAGTGAGGAGCTGGCTCCGAAACCACGGTCTCCGGACGTGGTTTGGGATGCTCTGAAGCATCGGCCGCAGAGGGAGAAGGCGTGGGGTCCAGCTGCAGCCTTTGTGCATGCTCAGCCGAGTCAGGTGCGCGCGGGCATGCGTCGCCGGAGCTCTAGCACGGGAGAGGAGGGTCCCTGGTGGTTGCTTTACACAAAGGGGTTGTCGGGGGAGGTCTTGGACACTTCGGGGGAGGTTGGAACCGGCCGGGAGCGTCGGCCCCTACTTGGTGGCTCCCTGTTGCGCATCCAGAGCACAGTTTTGGCATGCCACGGCATGCTGACGCGCTCTGGGGCACTTTAGACTTGTCCCTCATGTCCTGGTGTTGCTGGGAGTGTTTCTAGCCGTTGTGTGCTAGTGAGAGCACTAGCTGGTCAAGGGGGACAGGTTTCACTAGTGCTGTCAGCCCTGATCTGTGGCACAAATTGGGGTTCTTGTCACTTGTGCTTTGAACTAGGGAGGTGCCAGTTGAATCGGTGTTTAGGTTGATCTGAGGCACTAATACACCAAGTTTGAGGCTTTGACATTGGGTAAAACAGTGGCTAGGTGGGCTTTTACCTTCCTGTCAGAAGGTGTTCGATAGTGGTTTGGGGTTCTTCCACTCCACCACAGGAACTGCAACTTAACAGGTTTGGTCTTGGGGTTAGAGTAGGGGTTTCCACCAATTTTGAGCTCCATTGAACAAGTTTAGCTTTGTGAACTTGAAAATGCATCAAAGTGGCCAGATATGTCCTCTCGAAAGGGAGTGTGACTAAACAGAGTCTTGCAAATCTCATTTTTGGTGTGGAGTCCTCATTTGAGGTGCCAAAGGCCCCTGCAAAGTTTCAGCCCCATTGGATAAACTTTGCTATGTAGAGTTCTTCCAACTCTATTCTGGACAGAGAGGGTTTTAGGCTCATTTGGTGACCCTCCCCACCTTGGATCAAGGTGAGATTTTATGTGGACACAAAATATGGCTTGGGGAGGCTCCTGTAATTTAATGGGATTTTATTGAGAGTATTTCCTTTGGAAATATCTAAAAAGGTTAAAACAGACAGGAATGGTTTTTAGGGTTTTATTCAAATAATTATAATATAAAATAGGGTTGAAAATCTTATATATGGAAAATATATGTCCTTTGAGTTTCCATGATTTTACTCAGAATTTTCTAAGGCAGAGAAGCATTTTTCCTTGAGGGAATATTATTCCTGGCCTTAGAAACAGACATGCATTTAAAATAGAAAAATAATGTTTTAAATCATTAAATAATTATTTTGGTAAATAATAATAGTATTTGAGTTCAGATCACCAACTTTGGTTGGGAGTGCTACTAGGCATCATGAGCTAGTAGTGTAACCCAAGCAAGGTACAGGTGATCTGGTGTCAAAGAAAAGAGTTTTGGAAATTCATTTAAAAATAAGTAAATTTATCATGTGTTTTGGATCAACAAGCAAACAAGTATACATTCATACAAGGCATCCATAGCATTCACAACATCATTAGAAAAAGTTTTAACAAGCTCTGATTTTTGCAACTTAAAACATTGGTGGTGAAAAACAGGGCGTGACAGACCTATCCCTCTTACAAGAATCTCGTCCTCGAGATTCCTAAGCTAGGCATTAAATAGCTTTGGAAATTCTGATCGGAGATAGTCTTCACGTTCCCATGTTGCTTCTGCTTCGGTATGGTTGCTCCACTGAACCTTGAAATACTTGATGGTGCGGCTTCTGGTGCAACGCTCTGCTTCATCCAGAATGTGAATCGGCTTCTCGCGATAGGTAAGGTCCGGTTGAAGGTCAACAGGTTGTCGGTCAATGTCCTTGCAAGGATCGGAACGGTTCGGCACTTGTAAGGACTTCCGGAGCTGTGACACGTGGAACACGTTGTGCACACCCAAAATTTCTGGGGGTAGCTCCAACTGATAAGCCACTTCCCCGCGCCTTGTCGTGATCTTGAAGGGTCCAATAAACCACTGGGCTAGCTTCCCCTTGACGTGGAAACGCTTGGTTCCCTTGAGAGGCGTAACGCGCAGGTACACCTTGTCTCCGGGAATGAACTCCACATCCTTGCGGTGGGAGTCCGCATAGCTCTTTTGTCTGGACTTAGCTGCCTTCAGGTTTTCTTGGACAAGCTGCACCTTATTTTCTGCTTCTTGCAGCGCTTCTGGCCCAAAAACTAGTCCTTCTCCGGTTTCGGACCAATTGAGTGGGGTGCGGCACTTTCGCCCATATAGCACCTCGAATGGGGCCATTTCAAGACTGGACTGGTAGCTATTGTTGTATGAGAACTCAGCAAACGGCAGACAGTCTTCCCATTTGGCACCATGAGCCAAGACACATGCGCGGAGCATGTCCTCGAGTATCTGGTTTACCCTCTCGGTCTGTCCGCCCGTGTGCGGGTAGAAAGCCGTGCTGAAAGAGAGCTTGGTTCTGAGAGCTTCTTGAAACTTCTTCCAGAATCTTGAGGTGAACTGCGTGCCGCGGTCGGACACGATCTCCTTAGGAACTCCATGGAGGCTAACGATGTGCTCAATGTAGAGGCTAGCCAACTTGTCGCCCCCGTAGGTGGTGTTGACCAGAATGAAATGAGACACCTTAGTTAAGTGGTCGACGATGACCCATATGGAGTCATGACCTCTGCTTGATCGGGGTAGTCCGGTGATGAAGTGCATGCCGACCTTATCCCATTTCCATTATGGCACTTGAAGAGGTTGTAGCAGCCCAACAGGTCGCTGATGCTCAGCCTTGACCCGCTGGCATACATCGCACTTAGCGACGTAGGAGCCTATCTCTCTTTTCATGCCATGCCACCAGAATCGTTCTCGAAGGTCTTCATAGATCTTGGTACCACCGGGATGGATGGAGTATGGCGTGTCATGGGACTCTTGCAGGATCAAGTCCTTGAGTTCGGCCTTGTTGGGCACGCATAAGCGTTTCCCGTACCACACCACTCCTTGATCATCAACCGAGAACCCTGGGGCCTTGCCTTCCTGTATCTTCCTCTTGAGGCCTTCAATACTCTTGTGTCCCTTCTGGGCTTCCTTGATATCATCAGCCAGAGTTGGTTTGACTTCGAGGTTGGCCAGGTATCCTGGTTCGACTAACTCCAGCCCGAAGCTTTCCATCTCTTCATACAAGGCGGGCAACCTTTCCTTGAGCAAGACGTTCAAGGTGCCAGCCTTCCGGCTTAAAGCATCGGCTACTACGTTTGCCTTACCGGGGTGGTACTGAATGCTGAGGTCGTAATCCTTGATTAACTCAAGCCATCTTCGTTGCCTCATATTCAGCTCCCTTTGGGTGAAGATATATTTCAGACTCTTGTGGTCCGTGTATATTTCACATCGCTTCCCTAGAAGGTAATGTCGCCATGTCTTCAAGGCATGCACTACGGCTGCTAACTCGAGATCATGGGTAGCGTAGTTCTTCTCATGCGGACGCAGTTGCCATGAAAAGTATGACACGACTCTGCCATCTTGCATTAAGACTCCACCGAGTCCGGTTCCGGAGGCATCACAGTAAATCACAAACTCCTTGTTGATGTCCGGGGTAGCTAGTACCGGGGCGGTAGTCAGTCTTTTCTTCAACTCTTGGAAGCTCGCTTCACACGCCGGTGTCCACTCGAACTTCCGGCCTTTCTTCAAAAGCTGAGTCATAGGTCGAGCGATGCTGGAGAATCCCTCTACGAACTTGCGGTAGTATCCCGCGAGCCCGAGGAAACTCCTGACATCCTTCACGTCTCTCGGCGATTCCCAGTTGGTCACTGTGGTAATCTTGGATGGATCTACCGCCAATCCGCTTACCGTCATGATATGACCCAAAAATCCAACTTCGTTCAGCCAGAATTGGCACTTGCTGAACTTGGCATACAGTTGGTGCTCTCGAAGCTTTCCCAGAACTAACCTCAAGTGTTGCTCATGCTCTTCTTCGGATTTTGAGAAGATTAATATGTCATCGATGAATACGATGACAAACTTGTCCAAATACTCCATGAAGACCTTGTTCATGAGGTACATGAAGTAAGATGGGGCATTTGTCAATCCAAAGGGCATGATAGTGCACTCATAGAGACCGTATCGGGTCAAGAATGCAATCTTGGGTATGTCCTCGGGTCGAATCTTCAACTGGTAATATCCGGATTGGAGATCGATCTTGGAGAATACCTTAGCTCCATTTAATTGGCCAAATAGGTCTTCTATCTTGGGGAGTGGGTACTTGTTCTTGATTGTGACTTCGTTGAGAGAATGGTAATCGACGCAGAGTCGAATGGTACCATCCTTCTTTGATACAACAGAACAGATGATCCCCAAGGTGATGCACTCGGACGAATAAATCCTTTCCTGAGTTGCTCATCGAGCTGCTTCTTCAGCTCTGCTAGCTCCTCGGATCCCATCCTGTAAGGCTTCTTATATATAGGCCTTGACCCGGGCATGAGCTCGATGATGAACTCGATGTCTCGGTCAGGAGGCATTCCAGGTAGCTCGTCAGGAAAGACGTCTGGGTACTCACAGACTACACGCACTTGGCGAGCTCTACCTCGGATAGGTTGTTGATTCGAGGTACTTGAGCTGATACCGGCTCAGAGACATACTTGACCTTGACCCCTTGGTCGCTCGTCATGGTAATGGCCCTGTTGGCACAGTCCAAGAGACTCTGGTGCTTGCCCAGCCAATCCATGCCGAGAATTACTTCTAGGCCTTGCGACTTAAGCACAATGAGGTCTGCCAGGAAGCTCGTCCCATTGATAACTATCTCGACCCTTCTACACCCTATATTGGTCCTCAACACTTCTCCCGGGGTTTGAATTGCCATTTGCCCGTGAAGCAGAGTGGGTTTTAAACCACACTTCTCCGCAAACCCTTGAGTAACAAAAGAATGTGAAGCACCACAATCAAACAACACTGTAGCTGGGGTGGAGTTGACGAGGAACGTACCCAGAATGCAGTCCGGGTCTTCCTGCGCCTCTTCGGCAGTGATGTGGTTGATCCGCCCCTTGCTATTGAACTGCTGGTTGCGGGTAACCTGGTTTCTTCCTGGTGGTCCTTGACCTGGCTTGGGTGCATTGGGATGCGGTGCATCAGGCTTCTTGTTGGGAGACTGCCTGGAATAGTGTCCAGTTTGACCACACCCAAAACAGGTGACCTGACCCGGAGGGTTGGTCTTGACTCCACTGTTATTCGGCGGGTTGGAAACTTGCTTGGTGTTGAGTTGAGGCTGACAATTCTGACGGAATACCGGGGTCTTGTACTGCTGCTGCTGATAGTTGGGCCTCGTAGGTGCTGCCTGCCATGGTCTTGGTCTTGCATTAGTGGGTTCTCCACTGCTTATCAGCTTGCGCTTGCGAGTGTCGTCCATTGCACGATGCTTGTCTTCCACCATATGTGCCTTGTTAACCAGGTCACTGAAGGTCTTGCAGTCGCAAACTACCAACTGGTATTGCAGGGACTGCTGCAACCCTTCCATCAAGCGTTCCACCTTAGCGGCCTCAGTGTTAACATCCTCAGGGGCATACCCCGACAAGAGGTTAAACTTTTGCAGTTATTCTTTAACGGTTCCACTGCCCTGCCTCAAGGTTCGGAATTCCCGCTTCTTGATGGTCATCATTCCTGGCGGAATATGAGCCGCACGGAATCCTTCATTGAACATTGCCCAAGTGATGACTTGCCCAGCTCGCATGATCTGGAAACCATCCCACCAAGCCCTGGCGGTGCCTCCGAGACAGTGAGAAGCATAAAGGACCTTCTCACGTTCATCGGTGCACTTGACCAACGCAAGGAGGTCTTCAATAGTGCGAATCTAGTCATCGGCATCCAATGGTTCAGTCGTCTCTGTGAATATGGGAGGCGTAGTCCGCATAAACTCAGAGAGAGTAGAGCGGCCATTGCCATTCCCGTTCTACGGCGGGTTGTTCACTAGGACTTGAGCCAGCTGCTGAATAGCGGCATTGTTAGCTTGACGCTCCTCGCGAAGAGCCTGAAAGAACTGAGCCATAGTCAAGTTCTCGGGAGGAGGTGGCGGAGGAACATTTCCAGGCCGCTCATGGTGATCTCCAACGTGAGCTTCTCCTTCGGTTCCCTGCGGCTGACCTGAGGAGGCGGCGCCGGGGTTGCCGAAGGTGCTGTTGCGGGTTGTGTTCACCATCCTATCATGGAAATAGACAGGTCAAAAATCCACCTTGCTTGAAACCACAAGGGTTTGCTCTAGTAAGAGGGGGGTCCAAATGTGCGCAAGTGCGAGTTTTTAAAACCAAAGTCCTGGAAACGGAATTTGCATTCACTGAAAACAAGTGACGTAGTCGCGTACAGGCTGCCTAAGGCAAAATGCGGCTTACATCATACACACTCGTAATTCTAAAGATCGGATACATGGATACCCTACGCTCAGGGGTACTCCTAGTTGCCTACGCTGAAATCCTACGCGGCGGACTGCTCGGTCTCATAGGTCGGTTCGGCAGGATCTTCGTCTTCGTCAGTGTCTTCTTCCTTCAGAGGAGTGGAAGAAAGAAGCAATACATCACGACGTCTCTTAGGTGAGGCGGCGAAGAGCTCAATATACTCTTCCGCTGTCAAGCGGCGACTCTGAAGAGGGACAACCCGAATTGGTAGCACACCACCCCTGGTAGCAACATCAGTCCTTCCTTCAGGTGCGCGTGCTTTCTTCACCTTGCGATTCTTCATTTTCTCGGTGTGAAGTAGGCCCTTGACTTGGTGCAGTTCTTGGCGAAGCTTCATTGATTCCTTAACCAGAATGTGCGCCAGGGTGTCGGATGAGAGACTGAAGTAGGTCTGAAACCTTAATGGCATCCCGTCCTCAGACGATGGGGTGAGCGTCCAACTCCCGTCCACTCCTTCCTTAATAAAAGGTAGGTGACGAGTAGCGGGCTCATCAGCCATCTCAGGGAGGATATCACGGAGACGCACGAGCGCCTCTCGTGCGGCTGTCTCCACTGCCAGCATCAGTTCCCCCATTTGTGGTCCTTCAAAGAACCAACTAGACGGGGAGTCGTTAGCCTTCACTATCACGTCCACGTGATATTCCTTGGTGTCGGCGTTGACCCAGTGCTTGTGGTAGAAGAGGATGGGCGTGCGGCGTACGTGGCAATTCTCGAGACTATCCACCAGGAGTAGGGGAAAGCCGGTCTCCAGAAGCGTCTCAGGTACGGCGGCGATCTACAAGATATAGGAGAGAGAGAATCAGAAGGTTCTAGGTGCAACATCGTGTAAGGCTTGTGTACTAATCGTTTTCGGCTAACGTTCATGCTACATAAGGCTTCCTATAGTCAAGATGGCTCTAATACCAGTTCTGTGGGGACCCCGACTAGTAAGTCGAGATCGCCGTGCCCAGTGATCCCAAGGATCAATGCTCACTAAACACAAATACTGAATAATAGAGTCTTACATCCAAATACCGAATATTACATCAAATGACCGAAGGGTCAGGTTCACAAGCAGGGCCTAAGGCCAATCAAAACGGGTACAACGGGTAGCGGAAACTCATAAGGGCTAAGCGGGTGCCCATGCCATCAAGCCTACACCGACAGGCATTTTGACTTGGAAGCTTCCTAGATCACAGGTCCGTCTCCGAAGACGTTCTCATCGCCAAACTCCGGTCATTCCATGTCTGGTCAATAAGATAACCAGTGGCAAGCCAATGAGTACTTTGAATGTACTCGCAAACAGCCCATGATGTGAACAATGAAAATGAAGTACGACAATAACATGCAGCTTTGATGAAATGCAACTTGGTGGGATGATCATATATATGCATCAAGCTAAAGAATTACTCTTGAATAAAAGGTTACATATATCATCATATCTGCTAAGGGCTGAACCATCCGTGTTCACCCTATATGCCAAGTCATCGAACTTGGTCATATTATTATTATTATTTCCATAACAACACCTTTTTAACACCACACACACACTCACACTTGGTTTATGCGGAAACGCTAGACATAGCTTAAGCAGGATTACCCAACTGTCCTTGACCATGGACACGGCTATTCGAATAGTTTGACACTCTGCAGAGGTAGTACGCTGGACCCACGAGATCCGGGAAACTTCCGTGTCATTCACGACTCGCGGTATATCACATATACCCGAGGTAAGTACCCGATCATTATCTTTCCCCTAACGATACTAGACAAAGAGGTCCACTCGATTGGTACTCAGCCCACATGTTGTACGTCTTACGAGCACCGACTCTGGACAGTATCAACCATGCGGGGACCAACGGTGTGCCTAGAACTCATAAAAATGGCATAGTCGCCGTTCCTGACACGACCTCATCACGAGAGTGACGACAATCACTCCCGCCACTAGTAATGTGGCTCTTTGCTAGTACCGACCAGAGTAATCAATAAAGCCCCGTCCCATAAAGGGGTAACGTGGTCGTACTGGTAAGGTTGGGACGGTCGACACTTCATAAATCTAATCCCATTTCCGAAACCATACTCACACAAAACACCGGTGCACCACTTCACCAAAAGTGGCCACCCATCTCGTCATCACCCTCGGGCATTAGTGGCACCCGACGGGGTTTTTCATAAACCTTTGATTTAGCTCATCATCATGCTCATGCAACGGTTCTCTAACTCTACTAGTCAACATGATAGTAGCATAATCCTCATAGATGGTAGGATCAAGCTTATCATGCTTGTGCTCCGAGGAGCCATATGTATGACATTGCCATCATGCAAGTGCTTCGAAGAAGCCTTCGGTACCATCACACCTATGATGAACCGTCACTATGATCACATGCAACGAAAAAGTACTTGCTATTCTAGCATGCATCAATTTATATGCTCAAGTCATGGTCAAAGGGCTGCTTGCCTTGGCCAGCTAGGTATCCGTGGTCTTCGAGGTCTTCCGCTCCGAATCCTTCGTCACTCGGTAATTCTATCGTCGAGAATAGAATAAATAAGAAATAGCTCACACAAAAATAGATCACAAATCACTTTTAAAAATGTTGCAAAACTTGGTTAAATTCAGGTTGTTAATTTGAAAAATGTCTTCTCTTAGTTTTTACTAGCTAAGCATTTTTAATAATTACTAAACAGGGGCAAACTATTGCCTTTAATGCCTTTATATTATTATAAAACAGATTCTGTTTTTGAAAAATGTCAACAATGGCAGAATCAAATACTACTCATTTTTAGAAAAATATGAGTGGAACAATTATATTTTTCCACTTGGTAGTTATTTTTACAAAAATCATTTTAGTCTCTGTTTTAAAAATAAAAGAAAAGGCCAAAGCCTGGCCTGGGAAGCAGGCCGGCCCAGCCAGCCTGCAGGCTGCCAGGCGCTGCGCGCGCCAGGTTCGAACCTGACGTGCATGCCCCTCGGGTCAGCGGCTGTGGCTGCACGCGGGGGCTGCTCCAGGACGCTGACAGGTGGAGCCCACCTGTCGGGTTCTTCCCCTACCTTCGGCCAGGGAGGAGGATATGAACTCCGGCGAGGCTACTGTCGTCCTTGAGCCTAGCTAAGGGCGGGAATGGGTTCAGCATGCCTCCGCCTACCTGAAGGTGGTCGGGACAGCGCCGGAGAGGCTCGGAGTCGCCGGCGACGAGGTGGTCGTGGCGGAGGGGTTTCGGGACGTGGTTGAACTGGTAGCTAGGGGCACGGAATCGCTCGGGGCAGTTGCGGGAAAGTTTCCTGGTGTCGAGGGGAGTGCTCTGGTGGGTCGAGTGTCGCAGGAGCCGGCGTGTAGCCGGAGATCGACTGGAGCTCCGAGGCGGAGGGGCCTCGGTCGATCTCGAGCACCGGGGCTCTGCGAGCTTGATTGGGTGGCTAGCGAGGAGCTAGTGGTCGTGCAGAGGCAGCTGGAGGGGTGCTCAGGCGCCGGGGAGGCCTATTTATAGGATCGCGACAGTGAGCCGACTCGATGCGCCGGTGACTCACCGTGGCGCGCGTGCGTGCATAGTGAGGAGCTAGCTATGAAACCACGGTCTCCGGACGTGGTTTGCGACGCTCTGAAGCATCGGTCGTAGAGGGAGAAGGCGTGGGGTCGAGCTCCAGCATCTGTGCATGCTTGGCCGAGTCGGGTGCGCGTGAGCACGCATCGCCCGAGCTCTAGCGCGGGAGAGGAGGGTCCCTGGCGGCTGCTTTACACAGAGGGGTTGTCGGGGGAGGTCTTGGACACTTCGGGGGAGGTTGGAACCGGCCGGGAGCATCGGCCCCTTGTTGGTGGCTCCCTGTTGCGCGTCCAGAGTGCAGTTTTGGCATGCCACGGCATGCTGGCGCGCTCTGGGGCACTTTAGACGTGTCCCTCATGTCCTGGGTGTTGCTGGGAGTGTTTCTAGCCGTTGTGTGCTAGTGAGAGCACTAGCTGGTCAAGGGGGACATGTTTCACTAGTGCTGTCAGCCCTGATCTGTGGCGCAAATTGGGGTTCTTGTCACTTGTGCTTTGAACTAGGGAGGGGCCAGTTGACTGGGTGTTTAGGTTGACCTGAGGCACTAATACACCAAGTTTGAGGCTTTGACATTGGGTAAATCAGTGGCCAGGTGGGTTTTTACCTTCTTGTCAAAAGGTGTTCGATAGTGGTTTGGGGTGCTTCCACTCCACCATTGGAACTGCAACTTAACAGGTTTGGTCTTGGGGTTAGAGTAGGGGTTTCCACCAATTTTGAGCTCCATTGAACAAGTTTAGCTTTGTAAACTTGGAAATGCATCAAAGTGGCCAGATCTGTCCTCTCCAAAGGGAGTGTGACTAAACAGAGTCTTGCAAATATCATTTTTGGTGTGGAGTCCTCATTTGAGGTGCCAAACACCCCTGCAAAGTTTCAGCCCCATTGGACAAACTTTGCTATGTAGAGTTGTTCCAACTCTATTCTGGAAAAAGAGGGTTTTAGGCTCATTTGGTGACCTTCCCTACCTTGGATCAAGGTAAGATTTTATGTGGGCACCAAATATGGCTTGGGGAGGCTCCTGTAATTTAATGGGATTTTATTGAGACTATTTCCTTTGGAAATATCTAAAAAGGTTAAAACAGACAGGAATGGTTTTCAGGGTTTTATTCAAATAATTATAATATAAAATAGGGTCGAAAATCTTATATATGGAAAATATATGTCCTTCTAAGTTTCCATGATTTTACTCGGAATTTTCTAAGGCAGAGAAGCATTTTTCCTTGTGGGAATATCATTCCTGGCCTTAGAAACAGAAATGTATTTAAAATAGAAAAATAATGTTTTAAATCATTAAATAATGTTTATGGTAAATAATAATAGTATTTGAGTTCAGATCACCAACTTTGGTTGGGAGTGCTACTAGGCATCATGAGCTAGTAGTGTAACCCAAGCAAGGTAGAGGTGATCTGGTGTCAAAGAAAAGAGTTTTGGAAATTCATTTAAAAATAAGTAAATTTATCATAGGTTTTGGATCAACAAGCAAACAAGCAGACATTCATAGCATTCACAACATCATTAGAAAAAGTTTTAACAAGCTTTGATTTTTGCAACTTAAAACATTGGTGGTGAAAAACAGGGTGTGACAGAGACGTATAAGACAGCTGATGCTCTTTCACGACTCGGATCACAGCATAAGGTGGTTCCCTCTAGCGTCTTTTTAGATGTTCCGCATAACCCGTCGGTGGGATTGCCTTCGGAGGAGGATATAGCGGTTCCTGACCCTGAGTCTCAGCTTGTGGCGGCTCTCCGTGCCACTCCGGATTGGGCGGTCCCTTACATGGCATATCTAGCACGAGGCGAGTTACCTGCTGATGAGTTGCTGGCCCGCCAAATTATCCGGCGATGCAAATCCATGATTATACATAAAGGCGAGTTGCAAAAGCAAAGCACTTCTCGAATCTTTCAAAGGTGTGTCTCGTCTGAAGAAGGGTGTGCGATTCTTAACGAGATACACGCAGATGATTGTGGTCATCGCGCCGGGTCACACTCTTTGGTATCCAAAGCCTTTAGGCATGGATTTTACTGGTTGACACCTCATGCAGATGCTGAGGACATAGTACGCAAATGTGACGGATGCCAAAAATTTGGGCGTCAGATGCATGTGCCGGCTCAGGAACTACGAATGATCCCATTTACATGGCCTTCTGCGATCTGGGGACTGGACATGGTTGGCCCCTTCAAGAGGTCATCTAACAAAAAGACTCACCTATTGGTGGCGGTTGACAAGTTTACCAAGTGGGTTGAAGCAGAGTCGGTCAGTAGTTGCGATGCAGACACGGCCGTCAAGTTCCTCAAGAAGTTGATTTTTTGCTTTGGGTATCCTCATAGTATTATTACTGATAATGGTACTAATCTATCCAAAGGCGCCATGCAATAATTTTGCAAGAAAGAGGACATCTGGCTTGATGTCTCTGCAGGTGGAGATGGTAAATCAAGAAATTTTGCGGGGGATCAAGCCCCGACTTGTGGTGCCTCTGGAACGTACTCTGGGATGTTGGGTTGAAGAGCTGCCTTCGATTTTATGGAGCATCGAGACCACCCCTAATCGATCTACTGGTTACACGCCCTTTTTCTTGGTCTATGGAGCTGAGGCGGTGTTGCCAAGTGACATCAGGCACGACTCGCCACGAGTCGCCGCTTATGTAGAGAAAGACAATGAGCTCGCGCGTCAAGATTCGTTGGACTCCTTGGAGGAGGAACGCGACTTGGCAGCATCACGATCGGTGATTTATCAACAAGACTTGCGACACTATCATAACCGTCGGGTCAAAAGCCGAGTCTTTTAGGAGGGCGACTTAGTGCTCCGGTTTATTCAGGATCATACTGGTATGCATAAGTTATCCCCTCCGTGGGAAGGACCTTTTGTCGTCAGCAAGAGTCTTCACAATGGTTCCTACTACCTGGTGGATCTTCGACTAGATAGGCCTACAATATAGGCTGAACAAACCCGACCTTGGAACATTGCCAACTTGCGGCCTTACTAAACTTAGAGCCACAGGCTCCTTATCTATGTACATAATTTAGTCATTGTAATCTATTTTATATATATATAAAGCAATAAAGCCGGTGCCCACGAACTTCGGGGTCTCTGCCATTTCAGCTTCTTGAGAGCATGAGACTTTATTGTTTCATAAGTCGTCCAAGCATGATGCTATTAGCATCAAAGAGCATAAGTCGCCATGCCGCACTTATTTCAAAACTGGATGATGGTACGCCAAAGAGGACCAAAGTTGCCACGTTGCATGGTTCAAACATAGGCACCCTATATGGTTCTAAGAATTTAGCCGGCTTACTTGGGGGCTAATAGCTCTCAAGTCGTTTTGCAGTAAGAGCGTAAACGCTTCTGTAATCCTATGTCTAGCTATTCCCTAATCATAGGTCATTTGGGGGCTTCTGCTCATTGAGTTCAGCCTGAATACCCTCTTGGCTAGCGAAAAATTAACGCATTACAATGGTTATACTGGACTGTGTGTTTGGCGACTCGTCCTATGGTCCCATGTACTCTTGGCGATTCAATCCACTTTTTGGACCCTGAAATCGCCTAGGTTAAAACATGAAGGGTGTTTGCGGGAGCCGACGTATGTAAAATAGACAAACCATGGGTTCACTGAACCTGCTTCACTAAAGCATGACTCACGCCTGATCAGTCGGTCTAAACAACTCAGGCTGTTGCAAAAGCCTTCCTAGAGTAGCACTAGTGTCTTGCAAACTCGTCCTACCCTGTCGCGACTCATTGAGCCGACAACCTTTATGACTACAAAGTATATTTGTAGCATAGCCATAGAGTATTATAAAAACTCCATTCTAAACCGCCACGACTCATTGAGCCGACTTATTTTTTCTTCTCTAATAAACAAGGAAAGAGATTATCTGTCGGACATGGCAAAAGCACCTGGCAAGGCGATTCATATTAATGAAATGGTGAGACTTTAAAGTCATGACAAGGTACAGTTATATCATAATATTGTTTCAATCTCTAGACTATTACATGGCTCAGAAGGCCATATCAGGAGACATAACCCGGCCTTGGATGATCAAACTAAATTCTGAGGGTGATCTTCAGGTCACTCCTGACTCAAGCCGCCTCTGGATTATCCTGCCTCGAGCTTTCGCCATCTTGGATCTGTAAGTCGCCCAATTTTAGATTGCAATTGGTCAAGGCATGGAACTCATCCTCGTCAGTCAAGATGGTGGACAGATCGGCATTAGAGTCAAAAGGATTCTTACGACGCTTCGGAGTCAGGACGGTGATTTCATATGAAGGAGGAGTAACCCGCTTGTTGTGCTCATCATAAGCCGCCTGATATTTCCCTAAATCCAGGTCGGCTGCCAGTTGAGTCGCCGCGAATCGTGATTCTTTTACATAGCGATGGTAATCCTCTTTGGTAAACTCTGACCCGTCGTCTTTCAGTTCTGGAAACCCCCCAATTATTTCTTCCGGCTTAAGCTCTGGGGCATAGGCCACGCACCGGCTTAAGGCGGTTAGTGCTCCTTTGCGGGGGGCTGACCTCTTCAGCTCCTCTATCTGGGGTGGCAGCATGGATAAATAGCCCAGCATATGATTTACGGATGTTATGGGTTCTTTGTTGCCCATGACGGCCTTCATAGTCATCAAGCCACTAGTGTACAGCTGCTCCTTCAAAGTATAGATTTTCTTCAACTTCAAAATACAATCATTCTGAAGAGTGGCGGCTTGAGGACCTACAGTAAAAAGGCACGATCATAAGTCGCCGGAAGGTCGTACAACACGCCTTCAGAAGATAATAATCAATACTTACCGAATATAGCATGGGCCATCTTTGAGATATGATGTTTTAATCCGGACACCTCTTGCACGGTGGCTTTCTGTTTTTCTTCGGCCTGTTCCGCCCTTTTCAGCAAGGCAGCTTGCTGAGTGTGGGCCTTGTCTTCGAACTCTTTGTGCTCTGCCTTCATTTTTTATATGTCGGCCAGGGCAAGGCGAAGCCTCTCTACAAATTTAGCTCGAGCATCCTGCTGTTAAGCCAGGCTTTGTTTCAAGCCGGCCACAGTTGATTCGGCCCGAGTCAATGATTCCTGCAAAAACATCAAGGAAAGCAAGTTTCAGCACCACTGCAAGCAACACGCCTGACACTTGGGGGCTAATGTACGATTCATTTTTTCTAAAAGTATTACCTTCAATCAAGACCCGGCTCATCTGACCCGGCCCTTGGGGGCTACAGGTTGAAGCTTTTCTTCAATTATAAGCTAAAGACCCATCTCGTCTTTAAAAAGATGACCCGATTCTTGGGGGCTACAGGTTGAAGCTTTTCTTCAATTCTAAGCTAAAGACCCAACTCGTCTTTAAAAAAGATGACCCGGTCCTTGGGGGGCTACAGGTTGAAGCTTTTCTTCAATTATAAGCTAAAGACCCGCCCCATCTTTAAAAATATGACTGATACGTCTCCATCGTATCTACTTTTCCAAACTCTTTTGCCCTTGATTTGGACTCTAATTTGCATGATTTGAATGGAACTAACCCAGACTAACGCTGTTTTCAGCAGAATTGCCATGGTGTTGTTTTTGCGCAGAAATAAAAGTTCTCGGAATGACCTGGTAATTTACGAGGACTTTTTGTGGAATATATAAAAAATACTGGCGCAAGAATCAACCGGAGGAGTGGAGTGAGGAGCCCACAAGCCCACCAGGCGCGCGCCCCCTGGCCGCGCCTAGCAGGCTTGTGGGGCCCTCGGAGCTCCGCCGCCTCCAACTCCAGCTCTATTTAGTCCCTTTTGTCCAAAAAATCAAAAAGAAGATTTCATCGCGTTTTACAATACGGAGGCGCCGCCACCACTTGTTCTTTCTCTAGAGGGCAGATGTGGAGTCCGTTCTCGGCTTCGGAGAGGGGAGATCGTCGCCATCATCATCACCAACCTTCCTTCATCGCCTGTCGTGGTAACGATTCCGACAATAGAAAGAGGGTAGGATAATAGAGCATGATCTATCAAGATGTACATGGGTGACACGGTTGTTTTAGCGAGTTCAGGCCTCTCACACTGGAGATAACAACCCTATGTCTCGTGCTCCGGAGAGGCTTTGTTTTATCTGTCAAGGACATGAGTTACATGGTATAGAGAGAGCCAGAGCTCCAGGGAAGGAATGAGCCCGCAAGGGGAGAAGAAGCTCTCTCTTAAGCTATGTGGCGGGGGTGGCTTATATAGAGTGCGTCACCCCCTCACCTCCTATGTTACAAGGTGGAGCATTAGTGCCATGATGACAACCCACTATGAAACCTCCACTATGAGTATGATGCTCCGACTACCCTGTTGGTCTTCGCATATCTGAGTGAGACATATGTCTGAGTGGTTTTCCTTCGTCCGAGTGGATAGTGTGTACTTGTCCGAGTGGATCCATACCGAGTGGATTAGATGTTGTTGCAATCCAGCCAAAATTTCCCTTGTAGTCCTAATAATGATGTGCCCTTGGGTAGGACATATAGGTCAGGCCTATGACCCTACCCTAGGGTTGTATCCCCGTCATTAGCCCCCGAATGGATCAGGGTCCGAGTGGTGAAGGTGCCAATGTAAATCTTGTAGCAGCAGACCAAACTTGAACGTGCTTCAGGGCCTTACAGAACTGTGCGTCGATTGAAGTATCCATCATTCGCCCTGACCGATTCTGCTCAGTAGTATGTTCGAGTGAATTGGAGAATTGAAGTAGATCTGAGTGACCAACATGATCTTGAGACTCAAACTGATTGTTGGTAGTCGGTTGGAGTCTGTTGAATCTGTTGAACTTTAATGTTGTTGCTGGACCTGACCAAGAAGAATGTTTTTTTTGTATTTCTCTTCCTGTGGGGGCACGCTCAGTGCACCCACTAGGTGTAGTCCCCGAGCCTCTGTCGGACTAGATGAGTCTGGCAGAGGGTTTAAGACTTCCAGTGCTTGTCATGTTCAATCTGCATTATATGATTTCTGGATCAAAGTCAATTCTCCGAATGTATTTTTTAACTTAGGCGATACGGGGCCGCAGCTATTTTCCTTAGTGTGGAGTGTATCTGTACCCGGAGTAGTTTTTAACTTAGGCGATACGGAGTCGCGGCTAAGTCCCCGAGTGTGGAGCATATCCGCACTCGGAGTAGTTTTTAACTTAGGCGATATGGAGTCGCAGCTAAGTCCCCGAGTGTGGAGCATATCCGCACTCGGAGTAGTTTTTAACTTAGGCGATACAGAGTCGCAGCTAAGTCTTTGAGTGTGGAGCATGTCCGCACTCAGAGTTGTCATTAACTTAGGCGATACAGACTCGTAGCTAAGTTCTCGAGTATGGAGCGTGTCCGTACTTGGAGTAGTTTTCACTTAGGCGATACGGAGTCGTAGCTAAGCCCCCGAGTGTGGAGCGTGTCCGTACTCGAAGTAGTTTTTAACTTAAGCGATACGGAGTCGCAGCTAAGCCCCCGAGTGTCGAGCGTGTCCGTACTCGGAGTTGTTTTAACTTAGGCAATACAGAGTCGCAGCTAAGTTCCCGAGTGTGGAGCGTGTCCGTACTCGGAGTAATCTTAACTTAGGCGACACGGAGTCACAGCTAAGTTCCCGAGTGTGGAGCGTGTCCGTACTCGTAGTAGTTTTAACTTAGGCAATACGGAGTCACAACTAAGTTCCCGAGTGTGGAGCGTGTCCGTACTCGAAGTAGTTTTAACTTAGGCGATACGGAATCGCAGCCAAGCCCCCGAGTGTGGAGCGTGTCCGTAGTCGGAGTTGTTTTAACTTAGGCGATATGGAGTCGCGGCTAAGTTCTTGTCGTGGTTTTGTCACGGCAGATGTCCTCGTGAAAGGACTTAGTACTGGAGCCATCGCACCTTGGTGGCGACTCAAAGGGGTTAAGCGGGAGAGACACGGCGATTTACCCAGGTTCAGCCCCTCGTGAGGAGGTAAAGGCCTACGTCCTGCTTTGGTTTGTATTGATGTGGTTTCGATTACAAGGAGGGCGTAACTCGCCAGACCTAGCACTCGATGAATTCTAACCTGCCTCTCCTTCCCTAGGACTCGCCTTTATATATAGGTCGAACCCTTAGGGTTTACAAGGATACTTTCCTTTCTACAAATCGTGACCCCTGTGGTCTCTAAGTCGCCGTCCTTCAAAGCTTGGAGACCTTCCAGAAATCATAAACTGCCAAATGACCTTTATCTGTCCAGGCCAAGGCCCAAATCACTGTTTAGGTGAATCGCGTGATTTGGTGACCCGGCCCAACTAGGGCGGGTTATTAACAGGTAATATCCCCAACATTAGGCCCTAGATTGACTTGAACTCTTTTCACGCCAATATTTCTGCTCAGTTAAAGGCGATTCATTCCTCATTTTTCTCCATACGTCAGAAATTGTAACCCGCCATCTGGCACTGAAAATCTTTAAGTCGCCAAACCATTTCTTGTTGGCATCTTCTTATCCCTCGAATTCTGGGAAGACTGACATAATCCCAACGGATCCTGGTGCATCGTTATCCCAAAAAATTTGGAACGCCATTATGGCGAATCTTTTTATTCCCCGGCGGTTCCCGCTCACGGCGCCTCGATTCCAGCGCCCGTCCTGTTAAATAGATGGGGGGGGGACAGGACTGGCGCTTCCCACCTACCAGTCTCGTCAATTTCCTCCCCATTATCACAGCGAGGAAGTCTCATCGCCTTCCGAGGGCTCCGCCGCTGACCGCACTTCCTGTCTTTGCCCGAGAGGCTTCGGTGCCGCCCCATAGATCTTCCCCGTCGTCAAGCTTTGTGTTGCGGCCGCTCCGCTCGCCGCCATCGACCACTGCGTCGCCGTCGAACACCTCGCCGCCCGCCGAAAACTCCGTCGCTGCCGAAGATTTCCTCGCTCGACAGGACCTCCGTGCTTCTTCAACAGCCTCCGTCGTCGTCGACCACTTCCGTCAGAAAGCATTAGGTTAGGCCACCGCCCATTTAAGAACAGATCTACTCTTTATTCGAAGCTCCAACACTGCCATGTTCTTGACGTTCTTCGCGAGCATTTGTTGCCTGTCCTTGACTGATTAACACAAATGTCGACGAGATAGCCAATGCTTTGAATACCTTCATTTATCCGCTCTTACTTGCGAATCTAGAGTAATGTTTTGTCAAGCGAAGGACATCACCTTGTCCTGGTAGTAAATTGCTGCATCCAGCCATTTTTCTCATGTTTTGTCATCTGTCCAGTAGATCCACAATTTATCTACTGATTGCAAAAAAGCTGTTTGTAGTCTTCACACTTTGCTGTTTTGAACGAACGTCTCCGACACCTATAGAACGCAGCTCTCGTGAATAGCAAAACTTCGTAAGTCGCCATAACAACCCAACTCGGCTCTTAATATGGCGGGTCAAGTTTTTTCCTTCAGTCCGCAAACAAATTTATTTGGCGGGTCAAATGAACTTATTTCACCCCTTACAGTAGATGTTCGAGGCATGTAAATTCATCCGTACTTTACTTCTTTGTAGCATGGGCACCGTCTTCAAAAGTGACTGGCTTCATACCAAAGTCAACGACACCATACTAGCTGACTATGTGAAAACGGGCAACTTGGACCCTCAGAATGTTATCGGCTGGCGTACCGGGTTCGGAGAGGATCTCCCCAACCCCAAAGAAGGGGAGATAATCGTTTTTGTTGAACACCTGGAGCGAGGTTTGAAGCCGCCCGGATCGAAGATTCTTAGAGACGCCATGGCTTTCATGAATGTCCGCCTCCAGGATCTGGGACCTAACTCGATAAGTAACCTATGCCAATTCCAAGTGTTCTGTGAGGCTTATCTGCGGATTGAACCCTCAGTCCCCTTATTCTGGCACTTTTTCCACCTGAATCGCCAAACGGAATTTCACAATGGCCCCAGCCTAGAACTCGGCGGTGTCAATGTTCAGCGCCGCAGGGATAGCCCGTTTCCCTCACTCGCCATGCCAAGCCATCCCAAAGGTTGGGGCGAGTCTTGGTTCTATTGTCAAGAGACCTCACCTGCGGGCAAAAACAAGCTTCTGGGCTATAGGAAAGATTGCCTTCCAACAAACTTCAAGCTTCCAGACAAGCTCACCGAGGAGGAGGAATCAGACTTCATCCCAGTATTGTCCGAGTTAAAATCTTTGACAAACAACGGCCTTACTGGGGTTGACTTGATCCGTTGCTGGGTCGAATGGTGCATCCTCCCTTTGAGTCGCCTGGACGGGCTAATGTGCGAATTTGATGGCACCTTAGATCATCCTCAATGTTATTTCCATACGGCTTTAACAGAAAAGGATATTGTCACCATCATCAAGAAGCTGACTGGCGAGCCTGCGGGAAAATGCGGCCAAATCGGCCTCAAGCCTTTCTGCAAAATTAATCCAGTGCCCAAGGTGAGCAAATCTAACCCGCCTTTTGTCTTTACTTCTTATGTTTCACTTGTATTGTGGCTTTTGTAACATATGCTATTTCAGAAAGGTGATAAATTTTGGTCCAAGAAACCCAAAAAGCCAGCCATGAAGCACGCTAAGCCGCCCCCAAAGAAAACCAAGGGCAAGGGCAAAGCTGCTGCGGCTGAGCCATCCGAAGTCGATGAGTCTCAAGTCGGCGATGCACTTTCGGAGGTAAAAACCTATCCTCTTTTCACTCGTCATCCATTACTGTTAACTTTGTATTTATATCTCTGCCTCTCTTGAATAGAATGATGACAACGAAAGCCAGGAGGACTCTGTTGAGGTAATTTATGTTTCCTCCGATTCATCTCCTTCTCCACCTAAGCCGGCCAGGCGAATTTGTGGGAAAGTTCCCTTCTCACACCAAAATGCTTGTTTGGACCCAAATTTCCTACTGAAGAAAGCACAACATACTTCAAATCGGAAGACCCGAAGTCATTCCGGTGATCTGGTGTCCGGCTTACCAGTAACGAACAAGACGAAACCAAATGAGGTACTCAGGAATAACAATTCTTCATGTTTCTTTGGATCACGTCTGTAACCCACCTATATTTTTCACGTATAATTCTTGCAGAACTCTCCTCCTACATCTGGCGACTCAGTGATGTCGACACTTCCGCCAATGATTCGAGTCCCTAGGTAAGCCCTTTGATAATCTTACTTTGAATCTGAAGGTAATAAACTTTCAGTTCCTTAATGCGCTTATCCCCTCTTTTAGGGCACAAGCCAAGAAAAGGAAAACCAGCGGACCAACTCCTGTCGTAATTTCAGAACCCATCAAAGAGTTAGTGCCGATCCAAGATAACCCGGATCAAGGCGATCCCGAAAATCAAATGGATCTTCCAAACTCGCCCAAGGAGACAATGGATGCCCCTAAGCCGCCAAGTCCATTGATGACAGCAGAAGACCCGGATGCTGTAGTTATTACTGGTACCAGCTTCTCCAAACCGGCGGCAACGGTTTTGTCAAAGCATGTGCCATCCTCCTCTCAAACCATTCCTGAGTCTGGACTCTCCAAGGCTAAGCTTTCCGAATATGAAGATCTGGAGTTCAAAGAACTCTGCTCTGGTTTTGCAAGTCGCCTGGAGGCGAGTTATGAGATGAAAAAAGTCTGCTGCGGATGCTAAAAACAAACATGAGGTAAGCTTTGTTATATTGTATTACTCCCATTAACCCCCAAGGGTCGGGTCATCAGTAAAAACATGAGTCGGGTCTTGATAAATTTAGGAAAAACTTTCGACCAGTAACCCCAAGGGCCAGGTCATGAGTAAAAAGATGAGCCGGGTCTTGATAAATTTAGAAAAAACTTTCGACCAGTAACCCCCAAGGGCCGGGTCATCAGTAAAAAGATGAGCCGGGTCTTGATATTGTATAATTTCATCTAAAAAGAAAAAATTATACATTAGCCCCCAAGTGTCAGGGATATTGCTTGCAATAGTTCTGAGACTTGCCCCTTATTTTGTACTTTCAACAGGAAACTCTTGCTCAGACTGAATCGGCGCTTAGCGATTTAAAGAAAAACTTATCTGGTCAGCAAGATGCCCGAGCTAAGTCGGAGGAGAAGCATCAATTGGTCATGGCTGAGCTGGAAAAACTCAAAGCTGATTTGAAAAGAGCTCAAGCTGACCAAGATGCTGCAACAAAAAGAGCAGAGAAAGCTGAAGCCAGGCTGGCTACTGTGCAACAAGAATTGTCCGGCTTGAAGCGTCATATCTCAAACATGACGCAAGCCGTCTTTGGTAAACTTACTCAAACTTTTGATCCCTTTTTTTATATCAATAACTCTTATTTGTAAGTCGCTGATTATCATGACCCCTTACACAGGACCGAGAGCCGCCAACCTTCAGGATGATTGCGTGCTAATGCTGAAGGCGATTTACACGCTGACAGAGCAGCTGTACACCGGCAGGGTTCTAACTGTTAAAGCTGTGATGGGTGCCAAAGAGCCCACAACTTCCATAAAGAAGATGCTCGGCTGCCTATCTACGCTTCCCCCTCAGATTGGCGAGTTGACTCGGTCAGCCGCCCGGAAGGGGATACTGACTGCCTTGAGTCGCTGCTTGGCGTATGCTCCAGAGATAAACCCGGAATAGGTAGCGACAGGCTTTCCTCAACTCAAAGATGACGGGTCAGAATTCGTCGAAGAGGACTATCAACGTGTTGTCAAGGACTCCCGGCTGGCGGCAACCCAACTCACAGCAAGTCTGGATTTATCAAAGTATCAGGCCGCTTATGACAGCAAGAACAAGAAGGTCAGCCCGCCAACCTTTGTGACGACCAGTTTAACTCCTCGGCGACCCAACAAACCCTTTTGACTTGGAAGCAGATCTGGCATCAATCCTGACCGATGAAGGTGACTTCGCAGCTCTGGCCAAGTGTAACTGGGTACTGCGCGACTTGCAAACTGAAGTCGGCCAAAGCTCGCAGCAAAATGATCCAAAGGCGCCAACAGAGTAAGCTTCATCGATTTGGCCTGAGAGCCATGTAATAGGTCTTTTTCATAAGTCGGTACTGCTTTTGTGATACTCTCGAAAGAATCTTTATATCGCCCTTAAGGCGATTTGAAATATTTGATCCGCCATTTGAGAATCCTTTAAAATGCTTAATCCGCCATGGATGAAGTGACTTTGATCATCAACCTGACTTAGGCTTTGAAAACAACATATGTGAAACCAAATAAATGATAACAAATATTTTCAAGATGAATCAGGAAAAAGATTTTGAAACCCTCGTGGCCATGCCATGAAGGAAAATAAAAACAACAATTTCGTCGGCTCATAAGGTTGCGACAGGATGGGGCGAGTCAGAAAGCTCGAGCGCACACCCTAAATGATGGTTTCGTCGGCTCATAAGGTCGCGACAGGATGGGGCGAGTCAGAAAGCTCGAGCACACACCCTAAATGATGGTTTCGTCGGCTCATAAGGTCGCGACAGGATGGGGCGAGTTAGAAAGCTCGAGCACACACCCTAAAATGATGGTTTCGTCGGCTCATAAGGTCGCGACAGGATGAGGCGAGTGAGAAAGCTCAAGCACACACCCTAAAATGCTGGTTTCGTCGGCTCATAAGGTCGCGACAGGATGGGGCGAGTCAGAAAGCTCGAGCACACACCCTAAAATGCCGGTTTCGTCGGCTCATAAGGTCGTGACAGGATGAGGCGAGTCGAAAAACTCGAGCACACACCCTAAAATGCTGGTTTCGTCGGCTCATAAGGTCGCGACAGGATGGCGCAAGTCAGAAAGCTCAAGCGCCACCCTAAATGATGATGTTTTCGTCGGCTCATAAGGTCGCGACAGGATGGGGCGAGTCAGAAAGCTCAAGCGCCACCCTAAGATGATGATTCTGTCGGCTCATAAGGTCGCAACAGGATGAAAAAATTGTTCTTTAATGAAGAAGCCCCCAAGTCGGGGAGTATTTTTAACTTTATTACTTCATAATGAAACTGAAAAACTTACAAAATGCAGAGCTTAAGAGCTCAAGTGTAATAAGGCCGCAGGTGGGCAATATTCCAAGGGCGAGTTGACTCAGCCTCCGTGGTTGGCCGGTTAGGCCGAAGATCCACCAGATAATAAGAGCCATTGCGGAGATTCTTGCTGACAACGAACGGTCCTTCCCAAGGCAGTGATAACTTATGCATGCCAGCATGATCTTGTATCAGCCGAAGAACAAAGTCGCCTTCCTGAAAGGTCCGACTCTGAACCCGGCGGTTGTTATAACGCCGTAGATCCTGCTGGTAGATAGCTGAACGGGCCGCAGCCAGGTCATGTGCCTCCTCTAAGTCGTCCAAAGAGTCTTGACGCGCCAGCTCATTGTCTTGTTCCACATATGCAGCGACTCTAGGTGAGTCATGCCTTATATTAGTAGGAAGAACGGCTTCTGCTCCATAGACCAGAAAGAAAGGGGTGAAACCTGTGGACCGGTTCGGGGTAGTCCGAATACTCCACAGTACTGAAGGTAATTCTTCAACCCAACACCCTGGGGTTTTCTCCAGGGGAACCATGAGTCGGGGCTTAATTCCTCGCAAAACCTCCTGATTCGCCCGCTCCGCCTGCCCATTAGATTGTGGGTGACCGACTGCAGAAACATCAAGCCGGATATGCTCTCGACGGCAAAACTCCTGCATCGCCCCTTGGGACAAGTTAGTACCATTATCAGTAATGATACTGTGCGGATATCCAAACCGGAAAATCAGCTTTTTCAAGAATTTGACCGCTGTCTCCGCATCGCAAGCTCCAATAGGTTCCGCCTCAACCCACTTGGTGAACTTATCAATCGCCACCAGCGGATGGGTCTTCTTGTTAGAGGACATTTTAAAGGGGTCGACCATGTCTAGCCCCCAGACCGCAAAAGGCCAAGTGATGGGGATCATTCTTAATTCTTGAGCCGGCACATGAGCCTGTCGCCCATAACGCTGGCATCCTTCGCACCGACGAACTATATCTTCTGCATCTGCATGAGCCGTCAGCCAAAAGAAACCATGCCGAAAAGCCTTTGACACCAAACAGGGTGACCCGGTATGATGCCCACAGTCTTCGGAATGAATGTCATTTAAGATTATGCATCCTTCTTCAGAGGAAACGCATCGCTGAAAAACTCCAGAGGCGCTCCAGTTATATAACTCGCCATTGATCATGACCATGGATTTGCTGCGGCGAACGATTTGACGAGCCGAAACTTCATCTGTTGGTAACTCGCCCCTGGCGAGATAAGCCAGATAAGGAAGAACCCAATCTGGCGTGACGTGGAGAGCCGCCCCGAGCTGAGACTCAGGATCTGGTATTGCCAACTCCTCCTCCGATGGTAGAATCACGGATGGTTTATGTAAAATATCCAGAAAAACATTGGGAGGAACTGGCTTTCGCTGGGAACCAAGTCGTGAGAGGGCGTCAGCTGCCTCGTTGAGGCGCCGATCAATGTGGTCCACCTGATAACTATGAAAATGACCCGCCACATCATACACAGCTCTTCTGTAAGCCGCCATCATGGGGTCCCGAGAATCCCAGGTACCCGAAACTTGCTGCGCCACCAAATCAGAGTCGCCAAAGCATCTGACTCCCGTTAAATTCATCTCCTTGGCGAGTCGCAAGCCGTGAAGCAAAGCTTCATATTCCGCCGCATTGTTAGTGCATGGAAACATGAGTCGGAGAACGTAGCAGAATTTATCTCCTTGAGGGGATACCAACACCACACCAGCCCCCGAGCCTTCCAGCTGCCTAGATCCATCAAAATAAATACTCAAGTAAGTGAGATCAGGCCTGTCTTCCGGAGCCTGCAACTCCGTCCAGTCGTTGATGAAATCAACTAAAGCCTGAGACTTGATGGTTGTGCGGGGGGTATACTGTATGTGGTGCGGCCTAAGTTCAATTGCCCACTTGGCAATCCGCCCTGTTGCCTCCTAATTCTGGATGATGTCCCCAAGGGGGCAGAGCTAACCACTGTGATAGGGTGTTCTTGTAAGTAATGCTTAAGTTTCCGAATCGCCATAAACACCCCATATACCAACTTCTGCCAGTGTGGGTACCGCTGCTTGGAAAGGGTTAGCACCTCGCTGATAAAATACACCGGGCGTTGCACTGGGTATTCCTTCCCTTCCTCCTTTCTTTCAACGACCACTGCCACACTTAGTGCTTTGGAATTTGCCGCGATATACAGAAGCATGGGCTCTTTTTCAGTCGGGGCGGCCAGGACCGGCGGGTTAACCAATTGGCGTTTCAAGGCTTCGAGCGCCTCGTTTGCCTCATTCGTGCAAACAAACCGATCAGATTTCCTTAATAACTGATAAAGAGGAATCGCCTTCTCACCCAGGCGACTTACGAAACGACTTAGGGCCGCAATGCGACCCCCAATCGTTGAACTTGATTAACGTTCGCCGGCTTTCCAAGGGATGTAACTGCTTCGATCTTGTCCGGGTTAGCTTCAATGCCGCGCTCCGATACCAGGAAGCCCAAGAATTTCCCTGCAGGTACACCAAAAACACATTTGGTGGTATTTAGCTTCATCTGATATACCCGTAGATTATCGAACGTTTCCTTGAGATCCTCCAGTAGTGTCTCCCTCTGGCGGGTTTTGATCACAATATCGTCGACATAGGCGTGGACGTTGCGACCGATTTGATTGCGGAGGCAATTCTGGATGCAGCGCTGATAAGTTGCCCCCGCACTCTTGAGTCCAAAAGGCATGGACACATAACAAAAAGCCCCAAAGGGGGGTTATAAAGGCTGTTTTTTCTTGATCCTCCACGGCCATCTTGATTTGGTGATATCCTGAGTAGGCGTCCAAAAAGCACAATCGTTCGCATCCCGCAACCGAGTCAACGATCTGGTCGATGCGGGGAAGAGCGAAGGGATCTTTTGGACAAGCTCTGTTGAGATCTGTGTAGTCAATGCACATACAAAAGGTACCGTTCTTCTTGAGTACCAAAACCGGGTTAGCCAGCCATTTGGGGTGAAAAACTTCCACGATGAATCCGGCGGCTAAAAGACGGGCAACCTCCTCTCCAATCACCGTGCGTCGCTCCTCGTTAAATCTGCGAAGGTACTGCTGGATGGGTTTTGCCTTTCGGTCAACATTAAGATGGTGCTCAGCGAATTCTCTCGGCACACCAGGCATGTCAGAAGGTTTCCATGCGAAGATGTCCCGATTCTCACGGATGAATTCGATGAGCGCGCTTTCCTATTTGGGGTCCAGACCCGTCCCAATGGTGAACTGCTTGGATGAATAGCCAGGAACGAAATCGATTGTCTTAGTGTCATCCATTGGCTTGAACTTGAGGGGCGACTCAGCATCTGTAGTCGGCTTCTTTAGGGGTGACATGTCCACCGGGTCAACATTGGCCCGATGGTGTTTGAGCTCCTCTGCAGCGCAGGCGACTTCCGCATAAGTCTCGTCCCCTTCTTCACATTCCTTTGCAATCCTTCTATCTCCATCAACCGTGATAGGTCCTTTGGGACCAGGCATTTTGAGCTTGAGGTAAACATAGCACGGGCGAGCCATGAAGCGGGCGTAAGCCGGCCGCCCAAATAATGCATGGTAGGGGCTTTTCAATTTGAACACCTCGAAAATCAGGGACTCCGACCTGTAATTCTGCGCAGTTCCGAACGCCACTGTGAGCCTGACTCGGCCTACGGGGTAGGCCTACTTGCCCGGGATGATTCCGTGGAAAACCGTGGTTGAAGGCATCAAGTCCTTTTCCAATAGGTTCATCCTTTGGAAAGTGTCAAAATATAAGATATTAATGCTGCTGCCACCATCCATTAGCACTTTGGACAGGGTGTAACCCCCAACTTGGGGAGCCACGACCAACGCTAAATCGCCTGGGTTGTCAACTCTTGGCGGGTGATCCTCCCTGCTCCATGTTATGGTCTGCTCAGACCAATGGAGGTATCTGGGAAGCGCCGGTTCAGATACACTGTACACCCGGTGAATCACCTTCTTATCGCGCCTGCAAGCATTGGTGGTGAAAACATGATACAGCCCATTACTTAACTATTTGGGGTTGCTGTGGAAACACCCATTATCATCCTGACCCTGCGGAGCCCCCTGTGGGGGTGGCTGTTGAAAGGCTCCTGGCGTGTTATACCGCCGCTGGTGGTGCACCGGGTATTGGCCGCCGCATGGCGGTGGGCCTCCCTGAGCCCCCTGTTCAGGAAAGCCGCCGAAGGGGTTCTGTCGTTGGTTGGGTGCGGCGAACTGCTCCTGGCGCTGGTCCGGGTCATCGTTTTGACTTTTCTTGATCGCCTTCGCCCGAAACTCCCGCATTACGAAGCAATTCTCCCAGGAGTGAGCCGCCGGACCGTCTGCCATGGCATGGTGCGAGCAAGGGCCTTTGAGTAGCTCTTCATAGTTACGCGGCCTCTTCCCGCTAAACCCCCTGTTTTTCTTCTGGCGTTGGTTGCCATTGTTGGCGTTGGTATTGGCGACTAAGTCCGAGGGCTCCTCTTGCGGTCTTCGCTTGCCATTGGCTCCTTGATTGTGGCGGTTACGTCCCTGGAACCGGGTATGGTTTTTGGATGACTCGCCCTTCTTGGGCGAATTAGCCTTATCGTCCTCACCAGGATCGTTGGTGTCATTTACCTCAGTGTATCTAGTGAGGGTGTCCATCAGCTCTCCCATGTCTTGGACCTTTCGCTTGAGTCACCCCAATTTTTGCACCAAGGGTTCGTAATGGCAATTCTGCTCGAGGATCAGCACAGCTTGAGCCGCCGTAATACCATCTGACGAATGGATAATTTCTGCAACCCGCCGTGGCCAATGGTGAGCCGACTCATCCGGGCGCTGAACACAGTGTTGTAGATCGACGATCGTCATCGGACATTTGCAAGTTCCTCGGAAGTTTTTGATGAAACGCTCTTTTAACTCGGCCCAGGTCTGGATGGAGTTGGGAGGTAAGTTTTTCAACCAAGTACGTGCTAACCCCTCGAGCATCATCGTGAAGTATCTGGTGCAAACCGCCTCGTTTACGTCGAGCATGTCCATGGAGATTTCATAACTCTCGATCCACGATGCCGGCTCAAGGTCCGGGGTGTAATTAGGCACCTTTCTTGGTCCCTTAAAATCTTTGGGCATCCTTTCGTTACGAAGGGCGAGGGCCAAGCATGTCACCCCTACTCGCCCTCCGCCCCCGACGAGGGGGGCCGGGGAATCTTGGGTGTTCGGGAGATCCCGGCCCGGCAGGTTCCGATCAGGAGGGTTGTCCTATGGGACGTGTTGCGGCCCGCTGTTTACGGCGGGCTGGTCCTCTGGCCGGCTCCTGGTGTAGCTTGCCTGGGGAGTGGAATGCAACATCTCGAGGCTGTGTGAGAAATGGGCGTTTTGAACCACCGCCGTCTTCAACATCTCGATGGCGTTCCTTGCTTCTATCTCGGCACGAGTGTTGTCGTGAATCGGAAGAGATTCCAGATGGCGAGTTGCGGCAAGGACGTTGTCCACCGGGTTGGAAAAGTGGCCTTGAGGCGTCCGGAATCAGGGAATACGATCCTCAGCCGGCTAACCCGGCGGGTTAGGCGGGCGACCCGGCCCTCCCCCCGGGGCGGCTCCCGCCCCATGGGTTCGTGGAGTGTCGAACAGGCGGGTCGGGTTGAGATCATGGGGCAGGCGACCCTGGTGTCTCGTTGATGGACGGCGTCAGATGTGCGCTTTGTCTTTCGAGCTGCCAGTTGTCAGTGTTTAAACGCATCCTTTCGGCCGCAATTTGAGCTTGCCGAGTCTCGATCCTAGCGGACTCCACCTCGGCATCCCGATGAGCTTTTGCCACTGCCTCTCTGAGTTTCGTCAGCTCTGCGTTTATCTCCTCCTGGTTTTCTGGTGTGAGGGAGTCGCCATCAGCCTTGTGATTTCTGCCGCTAAATCCACCAGGACTGCGGCCGGGCTTCTGGACGTCTCGCCGGCTCCATCGCCTCCGGTGGGGTTTTGTGTGGGTTGAGTCACCCCCGCCATGTAAATGGCGATCTGACGGCGGGTTCGGTCAAGGACTTCGGGGTCCATGGCCAGCGACAAGCCCCCAAGACAATCCCCATGTAGAGACCGGATTGAATCTGAATCGCCCATGGATCATTCGTCATCAGAGTTGACCAGTGTAGTTTCCTGAGTCGCCGAGCGCTCTGGCTCCTCCGATCCCTGCGTGAACCCCACAAAGACCGGGCGAGTCAGATTTGGCTTTATTACTGGGCGGACGTACCTGGCCGGCTCGACGATGTCGGTGGAGATGTCCGGCTCAGGCACGGATGATCCGGTCATGCCGATGAAGATGTTGATCTTGCCGAAGGGGACCCTGTAACCAGATTCAATCGAATCCGCTTCAGGCCCCTATCGCTGGTTGTCGATGTAGGTTTTCCCGCGGCGGCTCGGGGTCATGAGCCCCGTCGCGTAACTCCCAAACCCTGGTAGGGCTCCCTTTGAGAACTCAACTCCACCGTGCGCAGGCCCCACGGCGGGCGCCAACTGTCGTGGTTTTGTCACGGCAGATGTCCTCGTGAAAGGACTTAGTACTGGAGCCATCGCACCTTGGTGGCGACTCAAAGGGGTTAAGCGGGAGAGACACGGCGATTTACCCAGGTTCAGCCCCTTGTGAGGAGGTAAAGGCCTACGTCCTGCTTTGGTTTGTATTGATGTGGTTTCGATTACAAGGAGGGCGTAACTCGCCAGACCTAGCACTCGATGAATTCTAACCTGCCTCTCCTTCCCTAGGACTCGCCTTTATATACAGGTCGAACCCTTAGGGTTTACAAGGATACTTTCCTTTCTACAAATCGTGACCCCTGTGGTCTCTAATTCGCCGTCCTTCAAAGCTTGGAGACCTTCCAGAAATCATAAACTCCCATATGACCTTGATCTGGCCAGGCCAAGGCCCAAATCACCGTTTAGCTGAATCGCCTGATTTGGTGACCCGGCCCAACTAGGGCGGGTTATTAACAGGTAATATCCCCAACAGTTCCCGAGTGTGGAGCGTGTCCGTACTCGGAGTAACTTTAACTTAGGCGACACGAAGTCACAGCTAAGTTCCCGAGTGTGGAGCGTGTTCGTACTCGTAGTAGTTTTAACTTAGGCGATACGGAGTCGCAGCTAGGTTCCCGAGTGTGGAGCGTGTCCGTACTCGAAGTAGTTTTAACTTAGGCGATACTGAATCGCAGCTAAGCCGAGCGGTAGCGCGCAGGGCGTCCGAGTGATCAAGACGTGCCACACGGAGTGGCGATGCGTGGGGCATCCGAGTGAGGTAGACGAGTCTGACTGAGTGGCGACGCGCGGGGCATCCAAGTGATGTATGTCGAGGAGGCGTCCGACCCACTGACGGCACGCGGGGCGGCCGTGTCCACTATGTCATCGAAGGGGCTTCCGTACACGTGAAAAATGTACAAATGATTGTTGCGGCGACTGAGCCTGAGTAGCGACGAGGATGGCACACGGATGCGTCGAGTGATCGCGTAACCTGTGTATGAAAAATAGCACAAGCCAGCATGAAAATTTATCAAAGTAATTTGACCTTTTTTGAAATAGTTTGTGTAAATAACACCCATAGACACCCACTGGGTGTGCCAGGTGGTTGTACTTGTGCAGGATCCGACTGTACTTATGCAAGTGAAGGATTCGACTAAACTCGTTTGAGTACTGGACCAAAACGAAGCGGAAGTGAAGTGTTCCCACATAAAAATAAACAACCGAGTGCAGAGGTACACTCGGTGGCGTGGCCTCCGAGTGAACGTCATGTGCGACTTCCTCGACACTCGGTAATGTAGAAACGATTATTTAATAGAATGCAGTCTGTGAAAAATGACTTAGTTGCCTGACGACGCGTGGGGCGGTCGAGCGAAGTAGACACGTCCGGCTGAGTGGCGACGTGTTGGGCGGTCAAGCGATGAAGACGCGTCTATCTGAGTGGCGACACGCGGGGTGGCCGAGTGACGACGCGTAGAGCAACCAGGTGACGAAGGAGCCTCCAGCCGAGTGACGACGCGCGAAGCTGCCGAGTGACGAAGGAGCGTCCAATCGAGTGGCGGCACGCGGAGCTGCCGAGTGACGAAGAAGTCTCCAACCGAGTGAGGATGGCGTGTCTTGCTGACTGGCGATGCGTGAAGCTACCGAGTGCTGACGACGGGTCCGACTGAGGGACGGCGCACAGGGCGGCCGAGCGCTGACGACACGTCCGACTGAGTGACAGCATGCAGGGCAGCCGAGCGATGACGAGACACCCGACTAAGGGACGGCGCGCGGGGCGACCGAGTGCTTACGACGCGTCCGACTGAGTGACGGCATGCAGGGCGGCCAAGTGATGACGACGCGTCCGACCGAGCGACGGCATCTAGGGCCACTAAGTCATGACGACGCGTCCGGCTGAGTGGCGATGCGCGGAGTTACCGAGTGATGATGACGCGTCCAGTAGAGTGACGACGCGCGGAGTGGCCGGGTGACGATGGAGCGTCCGGCTGAGTGGCGATGTGCGGAGCTGCCGAATGATGACGGCGCACGTCTGACTCAGCGATGATGTGCAGGACGGCCGAGTGATGACGACGCGCGTCCGACCAAGCAAGGACACGCGTCCGACCGAGCGACGACGTGTAGAGCGGCCGAGTGATGACGATGCTTTCGACTGAGCGACGACATGCAGGGCGACCGAGTGATGATGACGCGTCTGACTCGAATAGACAGTCCGTTCAAATAAACTGTTGTTCGGGGACGATGATGGACCAGTGACCCTGCAAGTTAGTAGCAAGTATAGCTACGAATATATACTTTGCTGGATCAAAACGTGCCAGAATAGATGCTATTTTACAAGGAATAAAGACCACGGATGGTTATACTTGCATGCATGCAATATTAACCATTCGTGAAAATAGTCTGATGGAATTTTTGCATGCAGCAATTACTAAATTGATGCGATCATACCTCACCTTATGAGCCATTTAATGAGGCCATTAGGCCCATTACGAGGCATTGAACGGCCACGTCGTTCCGTTACCATTTTTCTGCATGCGGTTAATTAATCAAGTAAAAGACCCACGTAATGCATGCACTTACGAGGCATTGACCGGCTACCCGTTATAGATCAAGGCTGATTCGTAGGTTGTCATCACAGCGCGCCTCGACCGAGGAGACCCTTGCCGACGACCGGTGAAGGAGGAAGGAGCGTTGTGTGCCTGCGCCGCCTCAGCCTTGAGCCTCAACCGCGAAGGTCGCTGCCGAGCAGCCGATAACACGAGGCCGGAGTCGACGACGAGACGAACGGCGTTGACGGTCGTGTGTGTGCTCAATAATAACGAAGTTGGAGAAGACGATGAAGCGGACGACGCCGGAGGCCACGTATGGTAACGACGAAGCGGGCGGTGCCAGAGCCACACGTGTCAACGATGAAGCGGCCGGCGCTGGAGGCCGCGCGTGGCGACGACGAAGCGGGCAGTGCCCGAGCTGCGCGTGGCGACGATGAAGCGGCCGGCGTCGGAGGCCGCGCAAGGCGACGATGAAGCGGCCGGCACCGGAGGCCGCACATGGTGACGATGAAGCGGCCGGCGTCGAAGGCCGCGCAAGGCGACGATGAAGCGGCCGGCACCGGAGGCCGCACATGGCAACGACGAAGCGGGAGGTGCCAGAGCCGCGCGTGGAGACGATGAAGCGGCCGACACCGGAGGCCGCGCATGGCGACGATGAAGCGGCCGGCACCGGATGCCCCACATGGCAACGACGAAGCGGGAGGTGCCAGAGCCGCGCGTGGCGACGATGAAGCAGCCGGCACCGGAGGCCGCGCAAGGCGACGATGAAGCGGATGCCATCGGCGGCGAGCAATCGATTTGTCACTTGTGGTTGTAGAAAAATAACCATATGCATCATGGCTCAATAGACGCTATGCCCCACGGTGGGCGCCAACTGTCGTGGTAACGATTCCGACAATAGAAAGAGGGTAGGATAATGGACCATGATCTATCAAGATGCACATGGGTGACACGGTGGTTTTAGCGAGTTCAGGCCTCTCACAGTGGAGATAACAACCCTACGTCTCGTGCTCCGGAGAGGCTTTGTTTTATCTATCATGGACATGAGTTACATGGTATAGAGAGAGCAAGAGCTCCAGGGAAGGAATGAGCCCGTAGGGGGAGAAGAAGCTCTCTCTTAAGCTATGTGGTGGGGGTGGCTTATATAGAGCGTGTCACCCCCTCACCTCCTATGTTACAAGGTGGAGCATTAGTGCCATGATGACAACCCACTATGAAACCTCCACTATGAGTATGATGCTCCGACTACCCTGTTGGTCTTCGCATATCCGAGTGAGACATATGGCCGAGTGGTTTACCGTCGTCCGCGTGGATAGTGTGTACTTGTCCGAGTGGATTAGATGTTGTCGCGATCCAGCCAGAATTTCCCTTGTAGTCCTAATAATGAGGTGCCCTTGGGTAGGACATATAGGTCAGGCCTATGACCCTACCCTAGGGTTGTATCCCCGTCATCGCCAATTCCATGATGGTCTTCATCGTTCGTGAGTAATGTCATTGTAGGCTTGCTGGACGGTGATGGGCTGGATGAGATCTATCATGTAATCGAGTTAGTTTTGATGGGGATTGATCCCTAGTATCCACTATGTTCTGAGATTGATGTTGCTACTACTTTGCCATGCTTAATGCTTGTCACTAGGGCCCGAGTGCCATGATTTCAGATCTGAACCTATTATGTTCTCGCCAATATATGTGTGTTCTTGATCCTATGTTGCAAGTTGTAGTCACCTACTATGTGTTATGACCGGTAACCCCGGAGTGACAATAGCCGGAACCACTCCCTAAGATGACCATAGTATGAGGAGTTCATGTATTCACTAAGTGCTAATGCGTTGTTCCAGTTCTCTATTAAAAGGAGGACCTTAATATCCCGTAGTTTCCATTAGGACACCGCTGCCACAGGAGGGATGGACAATATATGTCATGCAAGTTCTTTTCCCTAAGCACGTATGACTATATACGGAATACATGCCTACATTACATTGACGAACTGGAGCTAGTTACATATCTCCCCATGTTATAACTGTTGCATGGTGAATGTCATCCGTCATAATTATCCATCACCGATCCAATGCCTACGAGTTTTTCCTACTGGTCCTTGCTACGTTACTTTGCCGCTACTGCTATTACTGCTACTACTGTTACTGTGTCACTATTGTTGTCGCTACTGCTACTGTTACTCTGTCACTGCTGCTACAATTACCGTTGCTACTATTGCTATCACACTACTTTGCTACTGATACTTTGCTGCAGATACTAAGTCTTTCAGGTGTGGTTGAAATGACAACTCAAATGCTAATACTCCAGAATATTCTTTGGCTTCCCCTTGTGTCGAATCAAGAAATTTGGGTTGAACACTCTGCCCTTGAAAACTGTTGCGATCCCCTATACTTGTGGGTTATCAAGACTATTTTCTGGCGCCGTTGCCGGGGAGGCATAGCACTATTCTCTGAGTCACTTGGGATTTACGTCTGTTGATCACTATGAGTAATCTGAGAGATCCAAAAACTAAAGTCTTGCGCTCAACTACGAGGGCAGGTAAGGAACTGCCATCTAGCTCTGCACTTGATTCACCTTCAGTTATGAGTAAGTTTGCGACACCACCTCCTGCTAGAAATTTTGATGTGTCGCATGTGCTTGATGATGCTACTTCTGCTGTCCATGATGCTTGTCATGATGCTTTGGTTGATACTACTTTGCCACTAGGTGCATTCCTTGATGCACAAATTGCTAGAGTTGCTGCTAGATGTGATGATACTTCTGAAACTGCTGAGATTATTGAAGTAGAACCTGCTATTTCACCTGTTAGAACTAGCTCTGCTAGATATGAATTGCCTGATATGTCTGAGGGTTATGTTATGGAGGGAGAGATAGCTGAGGACTTTCTTGCTTGTAAGGATAGCTATGATGTTGAGAAAGTACTGTGCAAGTGGAAAGAAAAATCTTTGAACGCTAGGATGAAATACGACCCGAAGTTTGCTACTTCGCCTATCTTTGTGGCCGATAAGGATTATGAATTCTCTGTCGACCCTGAGTTAATCACTCTGGTCGAATCTGATCCTTTTCACGGTTATGAGTCTGAAACGGTTGTAGCACATCTTACCAAACTGCACGATATGATCTATTACTTCTCAGACAAATATTTTCCTGCCCATAAGAACCAAGCTGCCTTGCAGGAAATATATAACTTTGCACAAGTTGAAGAAGAGAGTCCCCCACAAGCTTGGGGGAGGCTTGTCCAGCTACTGAATGCTTTGCCTGATCACCCTCTTGAAAAGAATGAAATACTTGATATCTTCTATAATGGACTAACCGATGCTTCTAAGGACCACCTAGATAGTTGTGCTGGTTGTGTTTTCAGGGAACGAACTGTAGAACAAGCTGAGATCCTATTGAATAATATCTTGTGCAATGAGAATGCTTGGACTATTCCCGAACCACCTCCAAAACCAACTCCGAAGAAAAGAGGTATTCTATTCCTCAGTCCTGAAGATATGCAAGAAGCTAATAAATCTATGAAAGAGAAAGGCATTAAATCTGAAGATGTCAAAAATCTACCATCTATCGAAGAGATCCATGGTCTTGATAACCCGATACAGGTAGTAGAGGTAAATTCTCTTCGTAGATTCAATGAGAGTGATATTCCTTTTGATAAACCTGCTAGCTTATGCCTAGATGAATGTGATAACTTTGTTGCCAAACAACAAACTTTTAATGATTATGCTAGCAGACAATTGGAACAGAATGCTCGTATGCTTAGTCATTTAAGTGCTTGTGTGGATAGAAACGTCAATGATCTTAAGCTTTTGAGTAAACATGCCTCTATGGTTACTACTTAAGTAGAACAAGTACTTCAGGCTCAAAATGACTTGCTCAATAAGTTGAATGACAATTCTGTCAGAGTCGTCACTAGAGGCGGTAGAATGACATCCTGAGGGTCATCCTAAGAGAATTGAACAAGGTTCTCAAGGAGTTACCATCAAGGCACCTAGTCATCCTAGAAAGAAAAAGAAAGATGATAGGAACTTGCATGCTAGCAACCCTGTTGCTGTTACACCCGAGAATCCAAACGATGTCTCTGTTTCTGATGCCGAAACGCAATCTGGTGATGAACATGAGCTTAATGATAATATCGATAGTGGTGCTCATGAAGATGCTCAACCTAGCAATGATAAGGATGCGGAGATTGAACCTGTTGATCTTGATAACCCACAACCCAAGAATAGGAGATACGATAAGAACGATTTCATTGCTAGGAAGCATGGTAAAGAAAGGGAACCATGGGTTCAAAAAACCATGCCCTTTCCTCCCAAACCATCCAAGAAAAAGGATGATGAGGATTTTGAGTGCTTTGTTGAAATGATTAGACCTGTCTTTCTGCAAATGTGTTTGACAGATATGCTCAAAATGTCTCCCTATGCCGAGTACATGAAGGATATTGTGACTAATAAGAGGAGGATACTTGAGGTTGAGATTTCCACCATGCTCGCTAATTACACCTTCAAGGGTGGAACTCCTAAGAAACTAGGTGATCCCGGAGTGCCCACTATACCTTGCTCCATTAAAGGAAACTACGTTAGAACTGCTTTATGCGATCTTGGAGCCGGTGTTAGTGTTATGCCTCTCTCTCTCTTTATCGTAGACTTGAACTGGATAAGTTGACACCCATTGAAATCTCTCTGCAAATGGCCGACAAATCAACTGCTTTCCCTATCAGCATTTGCGAGGATGTACCTGTTGTGGTTGCGAACGTTACTATCTTAACAGACTTTGTTATTCTGGATATTCCCGAGGATGATGCCATGGCGGCCATCCTTGGAAGACCCTTTCCAACACTGCAGGGGATGTTATTGATTGCAACAAAGGCAATGTCACTTTCCATGTTAATGGTAATGAGAATATGATGCGTTTTCCGAAGAAACAATATCGAGTACATTGCATCAATGCTATTGAAAAAACTTCATCGATTCTTATTGGGAGCTTTGAATGCCCTATACCTGCCGTTAAGATGAAGTATCATTTGCTTGTTGGGGATATCCACATCCCCATTGAGGTAACCTAGTGACTATTCGAAAATTCCCATTTTTACGTGATTCGAAAATAGTTTGTCAAGGAGACTTGATCAACCTCATTGACGGATTTCTTTTGATGACCGTGATGGATGAATCTAAGAGTCACACCCCTTTGTTCCAAACCTTTACCTTCGGTTGCTTAGAAGAAAAATGATAGATTTAGCTTTAGTTTTTCCTGTTTTCTGCTTTTTGCATCTCGTAGAAAATTGTCCCGAAAATAGAAGTTCTCCAAATGCCCTGAAATCAAGCATGATTTTTTCTGGAATTTTTGAAAAATTCTGAGACGGAGAGGTAGTCAAGGGGATGCACCAGTGGGCCACAAGCCCAGGAGGCGCGGGCAGCCCCCTGGCCGTGCCTACCAGGCTTGTGGGGCCCACGTGTCCCCCTCCACTTATTCCAGCTCCCATCTCCTTCTCGTACCTCCAGAAAAATTCATTCTATAGCTCAAACCCGTGTTCTTGCTCTTCTTGCTGCGATTTTCGATCTCCTTGTGCAAAGCCCCATTCACCAAACTGTTTTGGGGAAATTGTTCCTTGGTATGTGACTCCTCCATTGGTCCAATTAGTTTTTGCTCTAGTGCCTTATTCGTTGTGTATTTTTGATGCCTTGGTGACCCTGTTCTTGAGCTTTGCATGCTAAGTTTAGCTGGTTCCAAGTAGTTTTGATGCGTGATATGGCCTCTAGGCACTTGTAGGAGTAGTTGCTACGAGTTTGTTGGGCCTTGTTCACTTTTCCTTAGAGTCACTAAAATTTTTAGAAATTTTTAGAGAAAGGAAAAGGAAAAGATCAGGAGGTTCCTAAGAGGCTCTTCAAGTCGTGACCCCAAGGATGATGAAAATGAGAATAAGAAACCCAAGTATCCGGTCCCCCGAGTTGCAGAAGTTCGAGCGTGCGAGTGGCCAAGCGATGCGTTCTTACGCGCTGCCGGACTTTATGAGGACTTTTACTACATGGTGGAGAACGCAGGCCTTATCGCCTTCCTTGAAGATAAGTGTCCGCAATACCTCCTCCTCACTAATATTTTCGTGCAAAGCTTTAATTTCTATCCAAGGAAGAGTCCTCCTATGGTTGAGTTCAAGTTATATGATATCCCCCAGCGCATGTCACTTCAGGATTATTGCAATGTTTGCAAATTACCTTATGTTGTGGATATTCATGAACCTCGTGCACGGGACTTGGAGGCTTTCATAGATACTATTGTTGTAGGAGAGGAGAGAGGAGTGTCTTGCGCTAGAGCTGCAAGCATACATTTTCCCGTGCTTCGGTACTTCTCATTATTCATGGGAAAATGTTTGATTGGCCATGGGAAAGCTGGGGCCCTTAGCTCCCCAGATCTTGCGGTTTTGCGCGAAGCCCTTTATAATGATAAAACTTATAGCTTGGGCGCTATAGTAGCTCAACGGTTGAACACAAACCATTCTAAAGGTGTTGTTTATGGAGGTATCTATGCTACTGTCTTGTTAGACATTTTGATATACCCACTAGATTGCACGAGGAATAAGAGATTTTTCTTCCTGAGAGATATCTAGATTATGATAGCATGGTTCGCCATGACTTTCTTGATAAAGATATAAATAAGAGGATGATTTAGAACCTAGTATTTAGTCAGGGTACTCGTGAGACTATTACTTTGCCTGCTCCTTCTTTGTTCAATCTTCATCTAGGCAGGTACAATATTATGCCCTCGGACATCTATGCATATTGGGGTATAGCACCACCATAGGCGCCTGTGCCCGAGCTACCAGTCGAGTACCAGACGCGAGTTTATCAGTGGGATCCAGAGGATCTCACACAACAGTGGCACCCTCAGTACACTCCGGAGTACCCCGGAGATGGTTACTTCCCTCCTTGGGAGTAGACCAACTTAGACCAAAATCCTAAGCTTGGGGGAGTACGTGTTTCTCACCGACTTTATATTCTTGCTTACGCTTTCACTTTGTTAGTCGGTTTTCACACTTTGCCACTGTATCATCCATGCTAGTTTATTTATTTTTCTCATTTTCTTCTCGTGTGTTTGTCTAGTTTAAGAAAACCCAAAAAGATTTCTCGTTCTTCTTTTGCTTGTTGGGAGCTTTCCCGTGTAAATAGTTTTCTTTTTCTTTGGTCAAGGTAGAAGACCATGGTTACAATGTTTAGTGGCTCTTGAATCCATATCTGTTTATCTGTGAAAGAGCCATATTACTTTGTCTTCTCCTTTGTGTTTGCTTGCATATTCCAGCTTAGTCCAATGCACGAGCACTCTTATTATTGTTCACATCATTCGGTCGTGCAAGTGAAAGGCAATAATGACAATATATGATGAAGTGACTGAGCCTGGAAAAGCTGGTATGAACTCGATCTAATTTTTTTTTGTAAATATGACTAGCTCATCGTTCCAGATTCAGCTTTGTTGTAAGAGAAACATGTTTGCAATGACAACTTAGAGATCATAGTTTCTGATGCCATGCTTAATTAGCTAGGAGCTTATAATGGTTTGTCTTGGATGCCAACATGAATTTTGAGATGATTATGATGTAGTATGATAGGATGGTATCCTCCTTTGAATGATTCAAGTGGCTTGACTTGGCGCATGTTTACGCATGTAGTTGAAACAAATCAACATAGCCTCTATGATATTCATGTTCATGGTGATTTATGTCCTACTCATGCTTGCACTCATTGTTGGTTAATCTCAATGCATATTGATAAATGTTGTCGCACTCTAGTTGGTCGCTTCCCAGTCTTTTGCTAGCCTCCACTTGTACTAAGCAGGAACACTGCTTGTGCATCCCTTTCCATGAACCCAAAAGTTGTTCCAAGTAAATTTGCATGTGCCACTCTCTAAACCTTCAAGTAATAATCTGTTTTGCATGCCCGAACCGCTCATGTGGTGACAAGGGGCGACCGGTATCTTCCATGCTAGGTGTGTTATCCTCGATATGTGTTTATTCACTATCACTCACGAGAAAGGGGCTAGTAATTGGAATGCCAAGTTCCATGCTCAAATCGAAAAGATAATTGCAAACAAAACTCCCCCTAGATTGTTGTTGGTATGGACGACACCCGAGTATTCGGCTGGTCGTGGAGTGTGATTGATCGGTGGTGGGGGAGTCAAAACTTTACTTTTCTGTTTGGGAACCGCCTATAGTATGTGTAGCATGGAAGATGGTGAAAACTCTTGGTCATTGCGTTGACAATGAAAGCATGCCACCCAAAATTATTTATCTCTATCTTCAAAGCTTGAGCTCTGGCACCTCTCCAAATCAATGCTTCCCTCTGCGAAGGGCATATCTATTTATGCTTCTGTTGTGTCATCCTGTTATTTCAAAAAGCACCAATTAGACAGCACCTTCGTCATTTTTATGCTTTGCTTTTAATTTTTATTGAGTATGACTATGACTGGATCTTCTTTGCCATGAATCACAATGTTCAGTGAGCCCTTGGTCTTTGAAGGTGCTCTGCATTTATGTTTTGCGGTCTCAGAAAGAGCTAGCGAGATACCAAATGTTCATATTGCTTCATGATTGTCTTGATTGAAATGTTGACATTTGAAACTTATTATTATTGCTCGCTAGTTGATTTTTCCATTGATGTGAGTTTACCATGAGATATAAATGTCATTGCTTATGTGGTTTGCTTATGATCTTGCTAAAAATCTGAATGTGGGTTAGACATAATTGCAACAACAAGATCAAACAAAGTTCGTAAAAGTTTTTCTTTTGTCTCTTTCAGTTTGTCAACTAAATTGCTTGAGGACAAGCAAGGCTTTAAGATTGGGGGAGTTGATACGTCTCCGTCGTATCTACTTTTCCAAACTCTTTTTCCCTTGTTTTGGACTCTACTTTGCATGATTTGAATGGAACTAACCCGGACTAACGTTGTTTTCAGCAGAATTGCCATGGTGTTGTTTTTGCATAGAAATAAAAGTTCTCAGAATGACCTGGAAATTTACGACGATTTTTTGTGGAATATATCAAAAATACTAGTGCAAGAATCAACGGGAGGAGTGGAGAGAGGAGCCCACAATCCCACCAGGCACGCCCCCTGGCCGCGCCTAGCAGGCTTGTGGGGCCCTCGGAGCTCCGCCGCCTCCAACTCCAACTCTATTTAGTCCCTTTCGTCCGAAAAAAATCAAAAAGAAGAGTTCATCACGTTTTATGATACGGAGGCGCCGCCACCACCCGTTCTTCCTCTAGAGGGCAGATCTGGAGTCCGTTCTGGGCTCCGGAGAGGGGAGATCGTCGCCATCGTCATCACCAACCTTCCTTCATCGCCAATTCCGTGATGCTCTTCACCGTCCTTGAGTAATCTCATCATAGGCTTGCTGGACGGTGATGGGTTGGATGAGATCTATCATGTAATTGAGTTAGTTTTGATGGGGATTGATCCCTAGTATCCACTATGTTCTGAGATTGATGTTGCTACTACTTTGCCATGCTTAATGCTTGTCACTAGGGACCGAGTGCCATAATTTCAGATGTGAACCTATTATGTTCTCGCCAATATATGTGTGTTCTTGATCCTATCTTGCAAGTTGTAGTCACCTACTATGTGTTATGACCCGGCAACCCCGGAGTGACAATAGCCGGAACCACTCCCGCAGATGACCATAGTATGAGGAGTTCATGTATTCACTAATTGCTAATGTGTTGTTCTAGTTCTCTATTAAAAGGAGAACCTTAATATCCCGTAGTTTCCATTAGGACCCCGTTGCCACGGGAGGGATGGACAATAGATGTCATGCAAGTTCTTTTCCCTAAGCACGTATGACTATATACGGAATACATGCCTACATTACATTGATGAACTGGAGCTAGTAACATATCTCCCCATGTTATAACTGTTGCACGATGAATGTCATCCGTCATAATTATCCATCACCGATCCAATGCCTACGAGTTTTTCCTACTGGTCCTTGCTACGTTACTTTGCCGCTACTGTTGTTACTGCTACTACTGTTACTCTTTCGCTATTGTTGTCACTGCTGCTACTGTTACTCTGTCACTGCTGCTACTATTACTGTTGCTACTGTTGCTATCACACTACTTTGCTACTGATACTTTGCTGCAGTTACTAAGTCTTTCAGGTGTGGTTGAATTGACAACTCAACTGCTAATACTCGAGAATATTCTTTGGCTTCCCTTGTGTCGAATCAACAAATTTGGGTTGAATACTCTACCCTCGAAAACTATTGCGATCCCCTATACTTGTGGGTTATCAATGACCCGGCCCTCGGGGGCTACAGGTTGAAGCTTTTCTTCAATTATAAGCTAAATACCCGGCTCATCTTTAAAAAGATGACCTGGCCCTTCGGGGCTACAGGTCAAAGCTTTTATTCAAGTATAAGTTAAAGACCCGACTCATCTTTAAAAAGATGACCCGACCCTTGGGGGCTACAGGTTGAAGCTTTTGTTCAAGTACAAACTAAAGACCCGGCTCATCTTTAAAAAGATGACCCGGCCCTTGGGGGCTACAGGTTGAAAGATTACACAAAGCACGATTCATCATGGATGACTCGTCCTTTGGAGGGCTAATGGGAGGACACGTCACGAAGGTTAAAAGGTATCATACCTCATGTTCTATTTGCATCATGTTAGCCAAGCTCTTTTCCATTTCATGGCTCGTCTCCACGCGGCTCACAAAACCAGAGTACAGTTCATTAAACTCCAATTTCTCATAATTGGGAAGCTTCAGTTTGGTGATGTCTTTTTCTGCAAATACTTGGGCGTCTTTTGGTGCATGCTTGGTTAAAACCGCGGTTGCGGGCTTAGAATAACCAGTACGAGTAACGACGACTCGATCCGGGTCAGGTATCACGTCTTCAGTTGCCTTATGAGATCTGGGCGGGTTGAGGTCTTCAGTTAGCTCCTTTTGAGGACTTGGAAGATCGTCCCGGATGTTAGGGAAATCATCAAAGGCATCGACGTGAGTCTCAGATGGCTCGCCTTGAGCTTCTGGGATGGAGGTACTCATGCCAAACATTTCAGCCGCTTTGGGAACAGAAGATGACTCGCCGGTTTTCCTCTTTTTTGCTTGAGCCCTAAGGAACGATGGTACAAATAATAAAATAGAAACATTGACACCCGAAGGAACATGTTAATGAAGGAACTTACCCCTGAAGACGGATCAATGGGAGAAGAGTTGAGGCAGCTGAGTCGCCAGATGAAGGAGGTCAAACCTGTTGGGTGAAGGATTCAAAGATTGGGTAAATAGCGAGAATAGTTTGCATAGGAAGAAAAGATGTATTATAGCAATGTACCACTTTCTGTCGTTTGCGACCAGTTGTTTTCTCGGACATGCCGGACAAAAGATTCCCAGAGTAGCTTCGAGTATGACACTTGGGCGTAAAACTCGCCTTCTTCAAAAGGAAATTGGGATCCAGATAAGCATCCGGGTGAGATAGGGGAACTTCCCTACAGATTCGCCTCGCCGGCTTGGGAGGAAAAGAGTTTGAGCCGGAAGAAATGGAAATTACCTCGACATCTTGATCTTGGCTCTCAAAGTCATCATCCTATAAATATAGGCAGCAAAGCATGAGTACAAGTCAGATTAAAGCAATAAAGACAAAAGAGCATTTACCTCTGATTGTTCTTCGGCGGCCCGAGACTCGCCCACAACGGATGACTCCTTTGTAGTGGTCTTACCTTTGTTTTTCTTCTTCTTCGGGGCGAGTTTGGTCGTTTTCTTGACGACTGCCTTGGGCCTTCGGTTCCAAAAGGCCGAACCCCTCTGATTGACATGATTAAAGCTCAGATCAGAAACAAGCATGAGTGTATTAAAAAGCTAGAAGGGCGACTTGGTATGTTTTACCTCTGGAGCCGGGTTAGAAACGCAAGAAGGTTTAAGCCCGATTTTGGAGCAATTCTCAACAGGCTCGCCACTTAGCTTCTTCACAATTTCAACAATGTCTTCTTCTTCAAGCCTCATGCTACGGCGATAGAAATCCTTCTGTCGTCTCTTGAGCTTGCGTTGGTTTTTACCTTGAAGAGGAAAGGGCGATGCAACACACGAGCAGGAAGTATTTCCCTCAGTTTGAGAACCAAGGTATGAATCCACTAGGAGAATCTCGTCAAGTCCAGAGTACCTGTGCAAACACAAAAGAGCTTGCACCCAACGCTATAAAGGGGTTGTCAATCCCTTCAAGTTGATAGCAAAGTGAGATCTAAAGGCGGAAAGTGCAACGAAGTAAAAGAATAAGGCTAAAAATATGGTGTGAAGTAGACCCGGGGGGCCATAGTGTTCACTAGAGGCTTCTCTCAAAATAGAAAATAGTGTGGTGGGTGAACAAATTACTGTCGAGCAATTGATAGAACCGCGCAAAGTCATGATGATATCTAAGGCAATGATCATACATATAGGCATCACGTCCGAGACAAGTAGACCGATACTTTCTGCATATACTACTATTACTCCACACATCGACCGCAATCCAGCATGCATCTAGCTATGGACCCGTAGGTCTATGGTGAACTACTCACGCATCATCGAAGAGGTCATGGTGTTTATGAAGAAGCCCTCCGTATCCGAATCCACTCTTCGGCAGGGCACCAGAACGTGCCCCAGATGGGATCTTGCGGAGACAGAAGCTTGCGGTGGCGGAAAAGTATTTTCGTGGATCTCCTGATTTTTAGGGATTTTAGGGAATTTATAGGCGAAGGAGCTAGGGCAGGGGAGGTCGAGGGAGCCCACAAGCCTGGGAGGCGCGGCCCCCTGGCCGCGCCATGGGGGCTTGTGGCCTCCCCCGGGACTCCCTGCCATGGTTCCCAAGCTTTCTGCGTATCTTCTGTTCCGGAAAAAATCTTTTCGGAAGTTTTAGTCCGTTTGGACTCCGTTTAAAATCCTCCTCTGAAAAGGGTCAAAAACACGGAAAAACAGGAACTGGCACTTGTCACTGAGTTAATAAGTTAGTCCCAAAAAAGATATAAAAGGAATACAAAACATCCAAAGTTTGACAAGATAATAGCATGAAACCATCAAAAATTATAGATACGTTGGAGACGTATCAAGCATCCGCAAGCTTAACTCCTGCTCGTCCTCGAGTAGGGAAGTGATAAAGACTGAATTTTTGATGTGGAATGCTACCTAGCATAGTTGTCCTTTGTAACTTCTTTCATGTGACATGAATGTTCAGATCCGTAAGATTCAAAACAATAGTTTGCTATTGACATGAAAACAATAATACTTCAAGCAAACTAGCAAGGTAATCATGAACTTTTGAAATAACAAGGCCAAAGAAAGTTATCCCTACAAAATCATATAGTCTGGCTATGCTCCATCATCCCCACACAACTAATTTAAATCATGCACAACCCCGATATTGGCCAAGTAATTGTTTTTGCACTCTTACTTTCTCAAACATTTTTCAACTATCACGCAATACATGAGCGTGAGCCATGGATATAGCACTATAGGTGGAATAGAGTGTGGTGGTGGTTGTGAGACAAAAAAGGAGGAGATAGTCACATTGACTCAGCGTATCAAAGAACTATGGAGATGCCCATTAATAGATATCAATGTGAATGAGTAGGGATTGCCATACAAAGGATGCACGAGAGCTATAAGTGTGTGAAAGCTCAAAAGGAGAACTAGTGGGTGTGCATCCAACTTGCTTGCTCACGAAGACCTAGGGAAATTTGAGAAAGCCCATCCTTGGAATATACAAGCCAAGTTTTATAATAAATATTCCCACTAGTATATGGTGGTGACAAAGCGAGAAGCTCTCAATCATGAAGAACATGGTGCTATTATGAAGCACAAGTGTGAAAAAGATAGTAGCATTGTCCCTTTTCTCTTTTTATCTCTTTTTCATTTTATTTTTTTTATATGGGCTCTTTGGCCTCTATTTTTTTATTTGGGCTTTTTGGCCTCTTTTTTTTCTCACATGGGACAATGCTCTAATAATGATGATCATCACACTTTTATTTACTCAGAGCTCAAAGCTCAGAACGATGATGACTCAATAGGAAACGCCTTCTGCAGTGTACCGGGATGTGCAACGATCTAGCTTGGCGTATGACATTGAAACATCTCGCTAGCTATCTTAAGATCATGCAATGGAAATATGAGAGTGACGGCATAAGTCATGAGACGGAACGGTGGGAGTTGCATGGCAATATATCTTGGAATGGCTATGAAAATGCAATAGTAGGTAGGTATGGTGGCTGTTTTGAGGAAGGCATATGGTGGGTTTGTGCACCGGCGAAAATTGCGCGGTACTAGAGAGGCTAGCAATGGTGGAAGGTGAAAGTGCAACTATACCATGGACTCACATTAGTCATGAAGAACTCACATACTTGTTGCGAAAGTTTTTATTAGTAATCGAAACAAAGTGCTAAACGCATACTCCTAGGGGAAGGGTTGGTAGGTGTAAACCATCGCGCGATCCCGACCGCAACACAAAGGATGACAATCAAAAGATCAGTTATGCTCCGACTTCCTAACATAGCGGTTCACCATACGTGCATGTTACGGGAATCACTAACCTCAACACAAGTATTTCTAGATTCACAACAGCCTACTAACATGACTCTTAATATTACCGAATCCATGCCTCAAAACTAATTGAGAGCAATCAAACTTCTCTTTCTACTCAATGCATATGAAGATGGAAGTTTTTGTATCCTCTTTGGGTACCTATCACCTTTGGGACTACTTTCATAGCACAAGCCAACTACCAAGTTACGCACCGTCGTGCTCTAAAATATCTAAGTGAAGCACATAGAGCAAAATTATCTAGCTCAAAAGATATAAGTGAAGCACGATGAGCATTCTAGCAAAATCACGATGAGTGCATGTCTCTCTCAAAAGGTGTGCAGAAAGGATGATTGTGACACAACAAAAAGAAAAGACTCCTACGATACAAAACGCTCCAAGCAAAACACATATCATGTGATGAATAAAAATATAGCTCCAAGTAATGTTACCGATGGACTGAAGACGAAAGAGGGGATGCCTTCCCGAGGCATCCCCAAGCTTAGGCTTTTTGGTGTCCTTGAATTTGGCTTGGGATGCCTTGGGAATCCCCAAGCTTGAGCTCTTTCCACTCCTTATCCCTTTGTCCATGATAACATCACCAAAAACATGAAAACTTCACAACACAAAACTTAAACAGAAACTCGTCATATCATTAGCACAAGAAAACAACCTACAACCTCTTTAGGTACTGTAGCAATCTTGATCTCTATTTATATTGGTGTTAGATTACTATATTCTCACTTTTCCATGGCTAGTACCCCCCGATACTATCCATAGTTTCATCAAAACAACCAACCAACTCAACAAAACAGAATTTGTCAAAAACAGACCAGTCTGTAGCAATCTGTATACTTCGTATATTTCTGGTACCCCAAAAATTCTTAAAACTCTCGACTGCCTGGGCAAAAGGCATATCAACCAGCAGCAAAAAGAATCAACTCAAAAGCTCTTTCTGAATAAAAATGACAAGTAACCTCGTGAGCGAAAAGTTTCTGTCTTTTTCTAGCAGGATCAAACAACCATCACCAAGACTAGTCATAAAGGTTTTGCTTGGCTCAAACATAAAAGGAAACACAAAAGACACTATCATAACAGAATTATGACAGTGTGGACTCAACAAAACAGAAAGAAAAAGATAAATTCATTGTGTTGCCCCCCCAACAAGCGATATTGTTTAACACCCTTAGCTAGGCATTGATAATCCAATGATGCTCACACAAAAGACAAGAATTGAAGCACAATGGGAGCATCATAAAGCATGTGAAAATCACATCTAAGTCTAACATACTTCCTATGCATAGGCATTTCGTAGGAAAACATATTTTCAAGACAACCAATAGTTACCATATGCAAGGAAGAAGAAAGAGACAATAGCAATCTCCACATAGCGAGAGGTAAATTGGTAGTTTCTACCACAAATTTTGCTCTCTCATAGCAATTACATGTGGGGTCAAAATAAAATTCAACAATATAGCTATCACAAAGGATATTCTTTTCATGATCCACATGCATGCAAAGTTGACGCTCATCAAAAATAGTGGGATTATCATCAACTAAAGTCATGACTTCTCCAATCCCACTTTCAAGATTATTGCAAATATCATATTCATCATGAGGCTTAAACAAATTTTCAAGATCACAAGAAAAATCATTACCCCAATCATGATCATTGCAACAAGTAGAGGACATAGCAAAACTAGCATCCCCAAGCTTAGGGTTTTGCATATTTTTAGCATGATTGTCACTAATAGAATTCATAGTGAAACCATTGCAATCATGCTTTTCATTCAAGGAGCCCTCGTGAATCACTTCATAAATTTCTTCATCACGATTTTCAGATCCACGCATCTCAAGCAAAACTCCATAGAGAAAGTCTAGTGCACTCAACTCACTAGCAAATGGTTCAACACAATTGGATCTCTTAAAGAGATTAGCAAGTGGATGAGGATCCATATCAATAGATTTTCAGCAAGCGAAGATGCAAGCATATTGAAGGCACATAGCACACAAGCGAAAAGAAAGCAAGCGAAAGAAAAGGGCGAACGAAAAAGGCAAATATTTTTGTAAATTTTTGTTTTTCAGAAGTGGGGGAGAGGAAAACGAGAGGAAAAAAAGTAAATACAAGAGATGAGTTTGCGACACTTACTTGGATGAGTTCTTGACTTGATCCACCCCAGCAACGGCGCCAGAAATTCTTCTGCTACGGCGACAGAAATCCTTCTGTTGTCTCTTGAGCCTGCGTTGGTTTTCCCTTGAAGAGGAAAGGGCGATGCAGCACAGGACCAGTAAGTATTGCCCTTAGTTTGAGAACCAAGGAATCAATCCAGTAGGAGAATCTCATCAAGTCTAGAGTACCTGCGCAAACACAAAAGAGCTTGCACCCAATGCTATAAAGGGTTGTCAATCCCTTCAAGATTGATTGCAAAGTGAGATCTAAAGGCGGAAAGTGCAACGAAGTAAAAGAGTAAGGCTGAAAATATGGTGTGAAGTAGACCCAGGGGCCATAGTGTTCACTAGAGGCTTCTCTCAAAACAGAAAATATTACGGTGGGTGCACAAATTACTGTCGAGCAATTGACAGAACCGCGCAAAGTCATGACGATATCTAAGGCAATGATCATACATATAGGAATCACGTCCGAGATAAGTAGACCGATACTTTCTGCATCTACTACTATTACTCCACACATCGACCGCTATCCAGCATTCATCTAGTGTATTGAGTTCATGACAAACAGAGTAACGCCTTAAGCAAGATGACATGATGTAGAGGGATAAACTCAAACCAATGATGAAAACCCCATCTTTTTACCCTTGATGGCAACAACACGATGCATGCCTCGCTACCCCTTCTATCACTGGATGAGGTCACCACACGGTATGAACCCAAAACCAAGCACTTCTCCCTTGCAAGAATCATAGATCAAGTTGGCCAAACAAAACCCACAAGTCGAAGAGAATTACAATGATATGAAATCATGCATAAGAGATATCAGAAGAAACTCTAATAAGATTCATACATAATCTGATCATAAATCCACAATTCATCGGATCTCGACAAACACACCGCAAAAGAAGATTACACCGAATAGATCTCCATGAAGATTATGGAGAACTTTGTATTGAAGATCCAAGAGAGAGAAGAAGCCATCTAGCTACTAGCTATGGACCCGTAGGTCTATGGTGAACTACTCACACATCATCTGAGAGGTCATGGTGTTGATGAAGAAGCCCTCCGTATCCGAATCCCCCCTCCAGCAGGGCACCAGAACGTGCCCAAGATAGGATCTTGCGGAAACAGAAGCTTGCGGCCGCGGAAAAGTATTTTCGTGGACCTCCTGATTTTTTTAGGGATTTTAGGGAATTTATAGGCGAAGGAGCTAGGGCAGGGGAGGCCTAGGGAGACCACAAGACTGGGAGGCGCGGGGGCCCCCTGGCCGCGCTATGGGGGCTTGTGGCCTCCCCCGGGAGTCCCTGCCTTGGTTCTAAAGCTTTCTGCGTATCTTCTGTTCCGAAAAAAATCTTTTTGGAAGTTTTATTCCGTTTGGAATCCGTTTAAAATCCTCCTGTGAAAAGGGTCAAAAACACGTAAAAAACAGGAACTGGCACTTGGCACTATGTTAATAAGTTAGTCCCAAAAAAGATATAAAAGGCATATAAAACATCCAAAGTTTGACAAGATAATAGCAAGAAACCATCAATAATTATAGATACGTTGGAGACGTATCACCTCACGTTATAGAGGCATTGAGGGTGGTTTAAGTCACCATTGAATTCACACATTAAGCCATTCCGGCGGCTCAAAGGCATGATTCTCCACTCCACCCAGCAGCGGCTCAGATCGATCCGAGTAAGATCATTGGCGATAAGATCCCTGAGCTTTGCGAAGATAGGGACAAATGTAGCTTCTTCTTCTTCGGTTAGCTTTTCAGGCAACTTGAAATCCATGGCCAGACATTCCTCCCTGAAACCTGGTAAGGGGTTCTCGTTGGGTGGAGAAGTGTCGCAGCAGTAAAACCAAGTCTTTGCCCAATCCTTGGGATGACTGGGCAATGTAACAGCCGGGAACCCGCATTCCCGTCGTCGCTGGATGTTGACTCCCCCAAGCTCTAGGCAGGGCCCATTGGCAAACTCTGTTTGGTGGTTCAGATAAAAGAACTTCCTGAACAAAAGTACAGTAGGCTCTATCTGCAGGTAAGCCTCGCAGAACACTTGGAACTGGCAAAGATTGCTGATGGAGTTTGGCCCTAAGTCTTGGGGATGGAGTTTGAAGAAATGCAAGGCGTCTCTGAAAAACTTTGAGTCGGGAGGCGTGAAGCCTCGCTCCAAATGATCAGCAAAAACGACTACTTCCCCTTCGGCGGGTTGCGGGCGTTGCTCTCCTAGGGCGGTTCTCCAGCCGATCGTTTCTTTGGGTGCAAGATTGCCCACTTTCACAAACTTCGCAACATAGGAACCATCAACTTCTGTTGGCAACCAGTTGCACTTGGAGATGGAACCCATGATCACAAGCTTAAAACAGAGGGACGAAGATGTGCATAAGAAGGATTGGTAGGTCATCAGGACCTACGAAATGGTAACTCGCCGGCTAGGAGCTCAGAGAATGTCTAAAGGGGAATTGTGACTCGCCATAGCATTGAGGGCGGGTTGCGATTCTAAAAATTTCCTTAGGATATTCCTAATCGAAGATAAACATGTTTCTAATGCCAAGACAAAGTTCACAGATCTACAGGTGATTCTATTAAGGAAAATAAACTTGCCAAAATAAAAGCGCTAAGAACACATGAACACTGTGGAAGCAGTGTGGTGGCCCTGTAGAACAATGGGGGAACAATAGATTTACTGAGGTTTGTTGATGGGACTACCGCAGTTCATTGCTAAAAATAAGGATCTAGAGACCATAATTATACGGGTTGATGGCATGATGAGCCAGCGCTCATGGAGTTCCGGTGCAACTCTAAGAACTACGGAGGTTCGAGATCTAGATCCAATGGAGAAGAGGGAGTTACCTGCTGAGGGAAGGCGATGACGGAAGCGGACCGTGGAGGTTGGCGCCGAAGACCACGCCCTCAATCAGCCCGAGAAGCAGCCGGTCCAAAGTAGAGGTTAGGTGGTGGCACGGCATTAGTGACGCGAGATCGAGGAGGAAGACGCAGTGGAGGTGATGGATAGAGGTAGGTGGGGATGCCCCCTCCCCGTGCGGCTATTTAAAGACCTAGGGCAGAATCGAAACGGCAGGCGCGGGAGTCAAGGAGGCGCATTGAAAACCGGAAATGATGGCGCCTAGATTCTCGGGATGACAGGATAAGACAAAGGATCCGTTGGAAGTGATATCATCAAGATCCCTGGAATAGTGGAGAAGATGACATCATCAATAAAAGACCTAGCGACTCAGGCAATTCATAAAGATTGGCGGCTCATCACTCATTGAAGAAGAAAGGTCAGAGATTGTGTGTGAATCGCCATAGACAAGCGTGAAGGTTTATTGGCATGAACAAATTCAAGTCAATCTAGGGCCTAATGTGTTGGGGAACGTAGCATAAATTCAAAATTTTCCTACGCATATTCAGATCTTCCTATGGAGAGACTAGCAACGAGAGAGGGATAAGAGAATCTTCATACCTTTGAAGATCTCTAAGTGGAAGCGTTACTAGAACGCGGTTGATGGAGTCGTACTCGCGGCGATTCAGATCGCGGTGTGATTACGATCTAGTGCCGAACTACGGCACCTCCGCGTTCAACACACGTGCAGCCCGGTGACGTCCCCCGCACCTTGATCCAGCAAGGAGGAGGGAGAGGTTGGGGAAGAACTCCAGTAGCACGACGGCGTGGTGTCGATGGAGAGACAAGGTCTCCCGGCAGGGCTTCGCCAAGCACCGACAGAGAGGAGGAGAAAGAAGGGCAGGGCTGCGCCGAGGGAGAGGGAAAAGTCTGTTCTCCAATGGCCAAAAGTGCCCACTATATATAGGGGGAGGGAGGGGCTGCGCCCCCTTGAGGGTTTCCCTCTCCTGGGGGGGCAGCCCTAGATGGGGGCTGGTGCGGCGGCCAAGGGGGGAGGAGGGGTGGCGCACCCCTCTGGTGGGCCTTAGACCCACCTGCACAAGGGTTTCCCCCCTCTCCCCTCTTCCTGCGCCATGGGCTGAGTGAGGGGCGCACCAGCCCACCTAGGGGCTGGTTCCCTCCCCCACTTGGCCCATCTAGCCTCCCGGGGTCGTTGCCCCCCTTCGGTGGACCCCCGGGGCCACCTCCGGTGGACCCCCGGGGCCACCTCCGGTGGTCCCGGTGGTCTGGGTACTTTACCAGTGATGCCCGAAACACTTCCGGTGTCCGAAACAATCCGTCCTATATATCAATCTTTACCTCCGGACCATTCCGGAGCTCCTCATGATGTCCAGGATCTCATCCGGGACTCCGAACAACTTTCTATAACCTCGTATAACAATTCCCTATAACCCTAGCGTCATCGAACCTTAAGTGCGTAGACCCTACGGGTTCGGGAGACAGGTAGACATGACCGAGACACCTCTCTGGCCAATAACCATCAGCGGGGTCTGAATACCCATGGTGGCTCCCACTTGCTCCACGATGATCTCATCGGATGAACCACGATGTCAAGGATTCAATCAATCCGGTATACAATTCCCTTTGTCTGTCGGTATAGAACTTGCCCGAGATTCGATCATCGGTATACCTATACCTTGTTCAATCTCATTATTGGTAAGTCTCTTTACTCGTTCTGTAGCACGTCATCGTGTGACTAACTCCTTAGTCACATTGAGCTCATGATGATGTTCTACCGAGTGGGCCCAGAGATACCTCTCCGTCACACGGAGTGACAAATCCCGATCTCGATTTGTACCAACCCAACAGACACTTTCAGAGGTACCCGTAGTGCACCTTTATAGTCACCCAGTTACGTTGTGACGTTTGATACACCCAAAGCACTCCTATGGTATCCGGGAGTTGCACAATCTCACGGTCGAAGGAAAAGACACTTGACATTAGAAAAGATTTAGCATACAAACAATACGATCTTGTGCTACGCTTAGGATTGGGTCTTGTCCATCACATCATTCTCCCAATGATGTGATCCCGTTATCAATGACATCCAATGCCCATGACCAGGAAACCATGATCATATATTGACTAACGAGCTGGCCAACTAGAGGCTTGCTAGGGACACATTGTGATCTATTTATTCACACATGTATTACTGTTTCCTGTTAATACAATTATAACACGAACAATAGACGATTATCATGAACAAGGAAATATGATAATAACCATTTTATTATTGCCTCTAGGGCATATTTCCAACAGTCTCCCACTTGCACTAGAGTCAATAATCTAGTTACATTGTGATGTATCGAACACCCATAGCATTATGGTGTTGATCATGTTTTGTTCATGGAAGTGGTTTAGTCAACGGGTGTGCAACATTCAGATCTATGTGTACTTTACAAATATCTATCACTCCACTATGGACATGGTCCTGGATGGAGTTGTAGCGGCGTTTGATGTGCTTCGTCTTCCGGTGAAACCTGGGCTCCTTGGCTATGGCAATGGCCCCAGTGTTATCACAGAAGAGTGTCATTGGACCCGACGCGCTTGGAACCACTCCAAGGTCGCTGATGAGCTCCTTCATCCAAATTCCTTCATGAGCCGCTTCTGAAGCAGCTATGTACTCCGCTTCACATGTAGATGCTGTCACGACTTCTTGCTTGGTGCTGCACCAGCTCACTGCCCCACTATTCAAAACATATACGTATCCGGTCTATGACTTAGAGTCATCAGGATCTGTGTCGAAGCTAGGATCAACGTAACCCTTTATGACGAGCTCTTCGTCACCTCCATAAACGAGAAACATTTCCTTAGTCCTTTTCAGGTACTTAAGGATATTCTTGACCGTTGTCCAGTGTTCCATATCGGGATCACTTTGGTACCTCCCTACCAAACTTATGGCAAGGTTTATATCAGGTCTGGTACACAGCATGGCATACATTAGAGAGCCTACGGCTGAAGCGTAGGGGACAGTACTCATCTTCTCTCTATCTGCTGCCATGGTCGGCGACTGAGTCTTACTCAATCTCATACCTTGCAAAACTGGCAAGAACCCTTTCTTTGAGTTTTCCATATTAAACTACTTCAATATCTTGTCAAGGTATGTTCTTTGTGAAAGACCTATGAGGCGTCTCGATCTATCTCTATAGATCTTGATGCCTAATATGTATGCAGCTTCTCCAAGGTCCTTCATTGAAAAACTCTTGTTCAAATAGGCCTTTATGTTCTCCAACATTTCTGTATTGTTCCCCATCAATAATATGTCATCCACATACAGTATGAGGAAAGCTATAGAGCTCCCACTCACTTTCTTGTACACACAGGCTTCTCCGTAAACCTGTATGAACCCAAACGCTTTAATCACCTCATTAAAGCGAATGTTCCAACTCCGAGATGCTTGTACCAGCCCATAGATGGAGCACTGGAGCTTGCACACTTTGTTAGCACCCTTAGGGTCGACAAAACCTTCTGGCTGCATCATATACAACTCTTCCTTAAGGTTCCCGTTAAGGAACGCTGTTTTGATGTCCATTTGCCAAATTTCATAATCATAAAGGCGGCAATTGCTAACATGATTCGGAGTGATTTCAGCTTCGCTACGGGAGAGAAAGTCTCTTCGTAGTCAACTCCTTGAATTTTTCGAAAACCCTTTGCGACAAGTCGAGCTTTATAAACGGTTACATTACCGTTTGCATCAGTCTTCTTCTTGAAGATCCGTTTATTTTCTATGGCTCGCCGGTCATCGGGCAAGTCCACCAAAGTCCATACTTTGTTCTCATACATGGATCCTATCTCGGATTTCATAGCTTCAAGCCATTTGTTGGAATCCGGGCCCGCCATTGCTTCTTCATAGTTCGAAGGTTCACCGTTGTCTAACAACATGATTTCCATCACAGGGTTGCCGTACCACTCTGGTGCGGAGCGTGCCCTCGTGGACCTTCGTGGTTCAGTAGTAACTTGATCTGAAGCTTCATGATCATTATCATTAACTTCCTCTTCAGTTGGTGTAGGCGCCATAGGAACAACTTCCCGTGTTGTGCTACTATCCTGTTCGAGAGGGGGTGTAATTACCTCATCAAGTTCTACCTTCCTCCCAATTACTTCTTTCGAGAGAAACTCTTTCTCTAGAAAGGATCCGTTCTTGGCAACAAATGTTTTACCTTCAGATCTAAGATAGAAGGTATACCCAATAGTTTCCTTAGGGCATCCTATGAATACGCATTTCTCCGCTTTGGGTTCGAGCTTTTCTCGTTGAAGTTTCTTCACATAAGCATCGCAACCCCAAACTTTAAGAAACGACAACTTAGGTTTCTTGCCAAACCATAGTTCATACGGTGTCGTCTCAACGGATTTAGACGGTGCCCTATTTAAAGTGAATGCTGCAGTTTCTAATGCGTATCCCCAAAATGATAGCGGTAAGTCGGTAAGAGACATCATAGATCGTACCATATCTAATAAAGTGCGATTACGACGTTCAGACACTCCGCTGCGTTGCGGTGTGCCAGGCGGCGTCAGTTGTGAAACGATTCCACACTTCCTTAGGTGTGTGCCAAACTCGTGACTCAAATATTCTCCTCCACGATCAGATCGTAGACACTTAATTTTTCTGTCACGTTGATTCTCGACCTCACTCTGAAATTCCTTGAACTTTTCAAATGTCTCAGTTTTGTGCTTCATCAAGTAGATATACCCATACCTACTCAAATCATCGGTGAGAGTGAGAACGTAACGATAGCCATCGCGAGCTTCAACGTTCATTGGACCACACACATCAGTATGTATTATTTCCAATAAGTCGGTTTCTCTATCCATTATTCCTGAGAATGGAGTCTTAGTCATCTTGCCCATGAGGCACGGTTCGCATGTGTCAAATGATTCAAAGTCAAGAGACTCTAATAGTCCATCATTATGGAGCTTCTTCATGCCCTTAACGCCGATATGACCAAGGCGGCAGTGCCACAAGTATGTGGGACTATCATTATCAACTTTTCATTTTTTGGTACTCACACTATGAATATGCGTAACATCACAATCGAGATTCATCAAGAATAAACCATTCACCAGCGGAGCATGACCATAAAACATATCACTCATATAAATAGAACAACCATTATTCTCTGATTTAAATGAGTAGCCGTCTCGCATTAAGCCAGACCCTGATACAATGTTAATGCTTAAATCTGGTAGTAAATAACAATTATTAAGGTTTAAAACTAATCCCGACGGTAGATGTAGAGGTAACGTGCCGACGGCGATCACATCGACCTTGGAGCCATTCCCGACGCGCATCGTCACCTCGTCCTTTGCCAGTCTCCGCTTATTCCGCAGTTCCTGCCTTGAGTTGCAAATGTGAGCAACAGAACCGGTATCAAATACCCAGGAGCTACTACGAGCGCTAGTAAGGTACACATCAATAACATGTACACATATACCTTTAACGTTGCCGGCCTTCTTGTCCGCTAAGTATTTCGGGCAGTTCCGCTTCCAGTGACCTTTTCCCTTGCAATAGAAGCACTCAGTCTCAGGCTTGGGTCCATTCTTTTTCTTCTTCCCGGCATCTGGATTACCGGGCGCGGCAACAGCTTTGCCGTCTTTCTTAAAGTTCTTCTTACCCTTTCCCTTCTTGAAACTAGTGGTCTTGTTGACCATCAACACTTGATGCTCTTTCTTGATTTCTACTCGTGCAGACTTGAGCATCGAGTACAACTCGGGAATGGTCTTCTCCATCCCTTGCATGTTGTAGTTAAGCACAAAGCCTTTGTAGCTTGGTGGGAGAGACTAGAGGATTCTGTCGATTATAGCATCATCCGGAAGTTCGACTCCAAGTGAAGTCAGACGACCGTGTAACCCAGACATTTTGAGTATGTGCTCACTGACAGAACTGTTCTCCTCCATCTTACAGCTAAAGAACTTGTTGGAGACTTCATATCTCTCGACACGAGCATGAGCTTGAAAAACTAGCTTCAGCTCTTGGAACATCTCATATGCACCGTGTTGCTCAAAACGCCTTTGGAGCCCCATTTCTAAATTGTATAACATGCCACACCTAACCAGAGAGTAGTCATCACTCTGCGTTTGCCAGACGTTCAGAATGTCCTGGGCTGCCACGGGAGCGGGAGGGCCACCTAGCAGCGCATCAAGGACATAAGCCTTTTTAGCTGCTTCAAGGATGAGCTTCAAGTTGCGAACCCAGTCCGCATAGTTGCTACCATCATCTTTCAGCTTGTTTTTCTCTAGGAATGCGTTGAAATTGAGGTTGACGTTGGCCATCTACAATATTTACAAAGACAACTTTTAGACTAAGTTCATGACAATTAAGTTCATTTAATCAAATTAAGTATGAACTCCCACTTAAATCGACATCCCTCTAGTCATCTAAGTGATACATGATCCATGTTGACTAACCCGTGTCCGATCATCACGTGAGACGGACTAGTCACCATGGTGAGCAACTTCATGCTGATCGTATTCAACCATATGACTCATGTTCGACCTTTCGGTCTCTTGTATTCGAGGTCATGTCTGTACATGCTAAGCTCATCGAGTCAACCTAGGTGTTTCGCGTGTGTAAATCTGGCTTACACCCGTTGTATGCGAACGTTAGAATCTATCACACCCGATCATCACGTGGTGCTTTGAGACAACGATCCTTCGCGATGGTGCACACTTAGGGGAATACTTTCTCGAAATTTTAAGAGGGATCATCTTATTATGCTACCGTCGTTCTAAGCAATAAGATGAAAAACATGATAAACATCACAATGCAATCATATAGTGACATGATATGGCCATTATCATCTTTGCTCTTTCGATCTCCATCTTCAGGCATCGCATGATCATCATCGTCACCGGCATGACACCATGATCTCCATCATCATGATCTCCATCATCGTGTCTCTGTGAAGTTGTCACGCCAACTACTACTATCACTACTACTATAGCTAACCGTTAGCAATGAAGTAAAAGTAGTAAGCACATGGCGTTGCATCTCATACAATAAATTAAGACAACTCCTATGGCTCCTGCCGGTTGTCATACTCATCAACATGCAAGTCGTGACACCTATTACAATAACATGATCATCTCATACATCATAAATGCAACATCACAACTTTGGCCATATCACATCACATGTCAAACCCTGCAAAAACAAGTTAGACGTCCTCTAATTGTTGTTGCAAGTTTTACGTGGCTGATTTGGGTTTCTAGCAAGAATGCTTTCTTACCTACGTGACAGACACAATGATGATATGCCAAAGCTATTTACCCTTCATAAGGACCCTTTTCATCAAATCCAATCCGACTAGAGTAGGAGAGACAGACACCCGCTAGCCACCTTTATGCACGGTGTGCATGTCTGTCGGTGGAACCAGTCTCACGTAAGCGTACGTGTAAGGTCGGTCCGGGCCGCTTCATCCCACAATACCGCCGGAAAAGAATAAGACTAGTAGCGGCAAGAAATTGACAAATCATCGCCCACAACCTTTTGTGTTCTACTCGTGCATAGAATCTACGCATAAAAAACCTGGCTCGGATGCCACTCTTAGGGAACGTAGCATAAATTCAAAATTTTCCTACGCATATTCAGATCTTCCTATGGAGAGACCAGCAACGAGAGAGGGGTAAGAGCATCTTCATACCTTTGAAGATCACTAAGCGGAAGCGTTACTAGAACGCGGTTGATGGAGTCATACTCGCGGCGATTCAGATCACGGTGTGATTCCGATCTAGTACCGAACTATGGCACCTCCGCGTTCAACACACGTGCAGCCCGATGACGTCTCCCGCACCTTGATCCAGCAAGGAGGAGGGAGAGGTTGGGGAAGAACTCCAGCAACACGACGGCGTGGTGTCTATGGAGAAACGAGGTCTCCTGGCAGGGCTTCGCCAAGCACCGACGGAGAGGAGGAGAAAGAAGGGCAGGGCTGCGCCGAGGGAGAGGGAAAAGTCTGTTCTCCAATGGCCAAAAGTGCCCACTATATATAGGGGGAGAGAGGGGCTACGCCCCCTTGTGGGTTTCCCTCTCCTGGGGGGGCAGCCCTAGATGGAGGCTGGTGCGGCGGCCAAGGGGGGGAGGAGGGGTGGCGCACCCCTCTGGTGGGCCTTAGGCCCACCTGCGCTAGGGTTTCCCCCCTCTCCCCTCTTCCTGCGCCATGGGCTGAGTGAGGGCGCACCAGCCCACCTAGGGGCTGGTTCCCTCCCCACTTGGCCCATCTAGCCTCCCGGGGTCGTTGCCCCCTTCGGTGGACCCCCGGGGCCACCTCCGGTGGTCCCGGTGGTCTCGGTACGTTACCGGTGATGCCCGAAACACTTCCGGTGTCCGAAACCAGCCGTCCTATATATCAATCTTAACCTCCGAACCATTTCGGAGCTCCTCGTGACGTCCGGGATCTCATCCGGGACTCCGAACAACTTTCGATAACCTCGTATAACAATTCCCTATAACCCTAGGGTCATCGAGCCTTAAGTGTGTAGACCCTACGGGTTCGGGAGACACGTAGACATGACCGAGACACCTCTCTGGCCAATAACCATCAGCGGGGTGTGGATACCCATGGTGGCTCCCACTTGCTCCACCATGATATCATCGGATGAACCACGATGTCAAGGATTCAATCAATCCCGTATACAATTCCCTTTGTCTGTCGGTACAGAACTTGCCCGAGATTCGATCGTCGGTATACCTTTACCTTGTTCAATCTCGTTACCGGTAAGTCTCTTTACTCGTTCCGTAGGACGTCATCGTCTGACTAACTCCTTAGTCACATTGAGCTCATGATGATGTTCTACCGAGTGGGCCCAGAGATACCTCTCCGTCACACGGAGTAACAAATCCCGATCTCGATTCGTACCAACCCAACAGACACTTTCAGAGGTACCCGTAGTGCACCTTTATAGTCACGCAGTTGCGTTGTGACGTTTGATACACCCAAAGCACTCCTACGGTATCCAGGAGTTGCACAATCTCACGGTCGAAGGAAAAGACACTTGACATTAGAAAAGCTTTAGCATACGAAGAATACGATCTAGTGCTACGCTTAGGATTGGGTCTTGTCCATCACATCATTCTCCCAATGATGTGATCCCGTTATCAATGACATCCAATGCCCAAGACCAGGAAACCATGATCATCTATTGACTAACGAGCTAGCCAACTAGAGGCTTGCTAGGGACACATTGTGATCTATTTATTCACACATGTATTACTCTTTCCTGTTAATACAATTATAGCATGAACAATAGACGATTATCATGAATAAGGAAATATGATAATAACCATTTTATTATTGCCTCTTGGGCATATTTCCAACATAATGTTGGGGATATTACCTACGGTATGACCCGTCCTATTGGGTCGGGTCTGGTAAACGACAATTCTACAGTCATGATCAAGATAAGCCTTGGCCCAGGGTCTGAGATGCGTTAGGAGAACTTCAACGAAGAGCCGGCCAGGGCCCATGAGCCAGATGGTGGTTCAATATTAATGGAGAAGATAAGTCGCCGAGGAGGTTTCCTAGCTTGGAAGACACGGCGTCTTAGAGATATGGAAAGCCACAATTTGTAATGTGGCCAGAACTTTGTAAACCCTAGGACCTCGACCTGTATATAAAGGCGAGTCTCTAGGGCATATAGGTTAAGTTAGAATCCATCGAGAGCTAGGTCAGGCGAGTTACACCCTCCTTGTAATGGAATCCACCATCAATATAGACAAAGCAGGACGTAGGCTTTTACCTCCATAGGAGGGGCCGAACCTGGGTAAATCTGAGTCTCACTTCCGCTCACCCCCTTTGAGTCACCACCAAGGTGCGATGACTCCAACACTAAGTCCTTTCCCGAGGACATCTGCTGTGAAAAAACCACGACAGAACCATTCATGGTCCAGGCTGGATTCATGGAAGAATTTTACGCGTACATACGAAATGTTGGCCTTGAAGATTTTGTTTCAGACCAATGCAAGCAATATTATCAACTCACTAATTCCTTCGTGCAGAGGATTGAACTTTTATCCAGGCGTAATATGCATTCTGTTCTATTTAATCTTTATGATGAATCTTATACTATGGACCTAGAAGATTTTAACCATGCATGCAAAAATCCACAATGGGGTAGCCATAGTGATCCTCACAAAACCGAATATAATGATTTTCTTGCTAGCATCACTGTGGAAGAAACTAGAAATATTACACAGGCTACCATGGGGAGCATTCACTTTCCTACCTTACTTTATCTTGCTCTCTTCATAGGTAGATGTATTAACGGCAAACATGAGCATATCCACCTTTGCGTACTTGACCTTAGTATTCTTAAGAGTGCGGTCATGGGTGATAGAAGATATAACTTGGGAGCTATTATTGCTAGGTGGGTACATAAAATGCTAAGGACAAAGATTTCTTTGCTAGAATTTATGCCACCCGTGTAGCTAATTATCTTGATATACCTATAAGGGAGAATGATATGGAGTTACCACTTGCTTTTCTTGATTATGAGGCTATGGTGCGCTACCAGTTTCTTAAGAGAAATGAACAACTCCTCCTATACCGACTAATTTTGATAGACAACATGATGTCCATATTACCCTTCCTGCTCTTGCCTTCTTTAACTTTGAGGAAAAACTGAGGTACTTTATAACCAAAGAGGAGGCAGGCGAGTACGAGAGAGGCGAAAGCCGCTCGCCTCTACGCTGAAGCCGTTCAGGCAGCAGCCGCCATAGCCCAGTACAACCCCAACTATGACTTTGGATATTATCCGGGCGAGCCATGGCCTTAGACCAACTTAGGCCAAAGGCCTAAGCTTGGAGGAGTACGTATTTCTCACCGACATTACATTCATGTTCACACACTCATTCCAGTTGTCGGTGTTAATACTTTTTCATTGTACCATCCATGATAGTTTATTTCTTCTTTTTGTTTTCTTCTTGTGTGTTTTATTAACCTTGAGAAAATCCAAAAAAAAATTAGTTCTAGCTTTACCTTCTAGTTTGTTTCAGTTGTAGTGTTAAAAGAGAACCCAAAAATATTTTCCGTTCTTCTTTTGCTTGTTGGGGGCTTTCCCGTGTAAATAGTTTTTCTTTCTTCTTTGGGTCGTAAGGAGAAGACCACGATGACATGCTGAGTGGATATCATATACAGTATTGTTTGTCTATTAAAGAGCCCATATTACCTTGTCTTATCCTTTGAGTATTGCATGTAGATTCCAGCTTAGTCCAGTGCACGTGCACTCTTATTATTATTATTCACACCTTTCCATCGTGCAAGTGAAAGGCAATAATGACGATATTTGATGAAGTGACGGAGGTGGAGAAAAGGTGGTATGAAGCAAACCTATTTTGTTTTTGTGAATATGATTAGCTCATCGTTCTGGATTCAGCTCAATATGAATTGAACATGTTTGCAATGACAATTAGAGATTATAGTTACTTATGTCATGCTTAATTAGCTAGGAGTGAATAATGGTTTGTCTTGAGTGCCAACATGCATATTAAAATGGTTGTGATGTAGTATGATAGAATGGTATCCTCCTCCGAATGATTCGAGTGGCTTGACTTGGCACATGTTCACGCATGTAGTTGAAACAAAACCAAAATAGCCTCCACAATGTTTATGTTCAAGGTGATTTATATCCTACTCATGCTTGCATTCAATGTTGGTTAATCTCAAAGCATGTTTATGACTGTTGTCGCTCTCTAGTTAGTTGGTTCCCAGTCTCTTGCTAGCCTCCACTTGTACTAAGCGGGAATACTGCTTGTGCATCCCTTTCCATTAACCCAAAAGTTGTTTCATATGAGTCCGCCATACCTACCTATATGTGGTATTTACCTGTCGTCCCAAGTAAATTTGCATGTGCCATACCTTCAAATAAATATTATGTTTTGTATGCCCGAATCGCTCATGTAGTGACTAGGGCATGTCAGTATCTTCCATACTAGGTGGGTTATTCTCAAGATATGTGTTGATTCACTATCATTCACGAGAAAGTTGCTGGTAATCAGGATGCCCAGTTCCATGCTCAAAAGTCAAATCCAAATATAATGAAACAAAACTCCCCCAGGATTGTTGTTTGTATGGACGGTACCCGTGGATTCGGCCCGCCGTGGAGTGTGATTGATTGGTGGAGGGGAAGCAAAAACTTTACTATTCTGTTTGGGAACCGCCTATAATGTATCTAGCATGGAAGATATTGAGATCTCTTAGTTGTTATGTTGACAATGAAAGCATGCCACCCAAAATTTTGATTCATCCCTATTTTAAAAGCTCGAGCTCTGGCACCTATGTAAATCAATGCTTCCCTCTATGAAGGGCCTATCTATTTTACTTTTCTGTTGAGTCATCCTCTTCTTATAAAAAGGCACCAGTTAGAGAGCACCTCTGTCATTTGTATGCTTTGTTATTAATTGATATTGAGTATGAGTATGATTGGATCTCTTTTACCATGAATTACAATGTCTAGTCAATCCTTGTTCTTGAGAGGTGCTCTGCATTTATGTTTTGCGGTCTAAGAAAGGGCTAGCGAGATACAAGTTTATCATATTGTATTATGATTGTTTTGATAAAATTGTTGTCATTCGAGACTTATTATTATTGCTCGCTAGTTGATTATTCCGTTGATATAAGTAAATGTGAGACCTAAATATTATTGTGAATGCGATTAGTCTATAATCTTAGCTGAAGATGTGAACATCAGTTAGACATATTTACAACACCAAGATCAAACAGAGTTTTTAAAAGTTTTTCTTTATCACTTTCAGTTTATCAACTAAATTTCTTGAGGACAAGCAAAGGTTTAAGCTTGGGGGAGTTGATACATCTCCATCGTATCTACTTTTCCAAACTCTGTTGCTCTTGTTTTTTACTCTAATTTGCATGATTTGAATGGAACTAACCCCGACTAACGCTGTTTTCAGCAGAATTGCCTTGGTGTTATTTTTGTGCAGAAATAAAAGTTCTTGGAATGAGCTGAAAAATTATGGAGAATATTTTTGGAATTAATAAAAGAATATTGGAGAAAGAATCAACCGGAGAGGGGCCACCACCTGGCCACAAGCCTGCAGGGCGCCCTCCCTAGGGCGCATCCCTTGGCTTGTGGGGCCCCTGGTGGCTCTTCCGACCTCGTTCTTCTATATATTCCTATTCAGGGAGAAAAAAATCATAGAGAAGAGTTCATAGCGTTTTACGATACGGAGCCGTCGCCACCTCCTGTTCTTCCTCGGGAGGGTAGATCTGGAGTCTGATTTGGGCTCCAGAGAGGGGAAATCGACGCTGTCGTCATCACAAACCATCCTTCAACATCAATTTCATGATGTTGTCCGCCGTTCGTGAGTAATTCTGTCATAGGCTTGCTGGACGTGATGGGTTGGATGAGATCTATCATGTAATCGAGTTAGTTTTGTTATGGTTTGATCCCTAGTATCCACTATGTTTTGAGATTTATGTTGTTATGACTTTGCTATGCTTAATGCTTGTCACTAGGGCCTGAGTGCCATGATTTCAGATATGAACCTATTAAGTTTTCATGAATATATATGTGTTCTTGATCCTATCTTGCAAGTTGTAGACACCTATTACGAGTTATGATCCGCATCCCCCAGGGTAACAAAAGATGGGATTCTTTCCGGTGATTACCATAGTTTTAGGAGTTCATGTATTCACTAAGTGCTAATGCTTTGGTCCGGTTCTCTATTAAAAGGAGGCCTTAATATCCCTTAGTTTCCATTAGTACCCTGCTGCCACAGAAGGGTAGGACAAAAGATGTCATGCAAGTTCTTTTCCATAAGGACGTATGACTATATATGGAATACATGCCTACATTACATTAATGGATTGGAGCTAGTTCTGTATCACCCTATGTTATGACTGTTGCATGATGAATGCCTTCCGATATAATTATCCATCACTGATCCATTGCCTACGAGCTTTCCACATATTGATCTTTGCTAAGTGTAGCGACCCGACTCAAAACGAGTCAAGCCTCTGTGTTTCTGTGCCATCCCTGGATCAGTATGCTGGCACACACAGTACATCAATGTATATATCAAAGTGCAATCACATGTAAATAGCGTAAAACTGATATATACCTTAAATATCTCAGCGGAAGCAGTCAAGGGAGTGGAGTCCCAATAAACACCAACGACAAGTTGAGTGTAGACCGTAACCCTGAATCGTACTCTTACTCGTCGAAGAAAAATATCTGCAACATAAGACGTTGCAGCCGTGTAGGTCAGCATATTGAATATGCTGGCAAGTCACATAAGAGAGGGGTAAAATGTCATCTATACTATATGCATATATGGCAGGTGGGGTTGTAAGCTTTAGCGTAAAGCAAATTTTTCTCCTACAACAAGAGAGGGCTAAAAGCAAAATGTTACTACTTTGTTGGTTCTTAACGAGATGGTTTCGCCAACCAGTTCTCGTACCCGAGTTGTCAATAATTACCCTCATCAAATATATTTAATGGTGTTGAGAAATCCAGATAACTTCAGTTCCTTTGGCTCAAGTTGTCCATGACCGTGGACACGGCTAATCGATTAGGTTTGAGTACTCTGCAGAGTTTTGCACACGTTCCCACAAGATTTGATCGCCTCCGAGTATGTCCTCGCACTTCAAGGTGTTTGAAGACCGGATGATCAAAACATGGTCTTTCAACGGGTCCCTCTGAATCCCTGTCGGTGCCCATCCATTCCTACCGTTCGTCTACATCTGCTAGCACCGCCTGTCCAGAGTCGCCGCGTTGTCCAACCAAGCCAGAGCCCATAATGACTTGTGGCTGTGTAGGTAAGCCTTGGGTCTTGAAAATATCCGTCCGTCCCTTTGAGCCTGGGTGAAGCTTTCCGCAGGACGTCATGGCCGTTCCCAACATCCCGGGCATCCACTGGGTTCTCCAGGGAGCCGATCAACCGTCCTTCACCCAGAGTTGCATTGCGTCCAAGGTCTTGAAAATCTTGTCTTAACCGGTCTTGATTATTTAATCAACCTCGCATCACTCGTGTTATGCACTCAACCGAAATCCCGTCTACTCAAGCATAGCAATATGAAATTTGTCGTCCCGGGGCCAAGTATCGGGGTTGTTGTGTGCCTACCACATGATACTACAATCTATACTAGAATTTCCAAGTACCTACTCAGCATGCAATTGGGCATAGGATGGTAGAACTACGATGCATAAAACATAGGTGATAGTATGATCAAAGTGACTTCCCTAGTGATGTTGACGAAGAAGAATTTCTCGAGAAAATAACTTGATAGACTACTCATCACTCGCCGATGAAATCTATATAACAAACATATCATTCGCATAAGCACTCATACTAGCAATCATTCTAGCAATCAAAACAAAAGAGAGAGCGAATAGGGAACCGAAGGAAACTTCAAATACGACTAGGGAGTCTTCTACTACGTCAAACACTAAATAGTTTTGCCTAACAGAAAATAATAACAAGGAACTAAGGTATAAGTTTAACTAAGATAAAATAAAATATTTTTCACAAAACTATTTGAAAGGATTTCCAAACGGGATTTGAAACAATGCGGAAACCAATTGCAAGTTACTAAGGAACTAGAATTGATTTCATGATAACAAATAAAAATAAAATCAACACTTGTTGCAAAACTACTGTTAACTAACATAAACAAAACAATAATCTTTCTGAAATAATAAAGAAAATATTTTAAAACAAAAATAGAAAAGGAATTAGCCGAAATCCTAAAAGAGGTGAAATAGAAATTGTTTCACATGAAACACTGAGCTAAAATACTCAAACAAATCTTAAATTTTTACCACTGATAAATAAGATCACTAGTGATCAGTACCAAAAGGAATCAAATTAAAAGCTATTTTTAAACTCCTGGAATAGGCAAAACAAGGTTTAAACTAAATCTGATCTAACTTATATTTGAAAATTTCAAACATAGACAAATTATATGTTTTTAAAAACTACAGACAAATTGGAGTCTACTGGAACACGAATCAATATCATTGGACTTCGGGATCAATGGTTATGGCCAAAACAAAACAGAAACTTTTCTGTTTTTGCAATTAGACAGAAAAAATGAAGCTAACTAGCTAACTAACAGGGGGTATACGTGGCGCGCTACGATAGGCTGCGGAGTTGTTTGATGCAAACGTTAGGAGCAAACGGCCTAGTTCTAACCGAAACTACTGGCTAAAGAATAAGTGAAATAAAACCGACGGTTTTCTAATCTAAACCGAAGGGGTATTCTAAGAACTAATCTAACCCGTAGGATATGGATCTAAGGGCTAACAAAACAAAAGAAAAAAAACAGAGAAGAGGAGGGAGTTACCGTGGCTGGGAGGTTGCCCCCGTGGCTGGCAATGGTGGCCGAGGTAGGGGTGGGGTGCCGGTGGGGTGGGGGGAGGGTCCGGCGGGAGGAGTGGTGGAGGGGGGGCGAAGGGTGGGGCGCTCCTGGGAGGGGAGGGAGGCGAGGGGAAGTGAGGGCTGCAGGGGGGGCGAGGTGGGAGGCTGCTGGTGGTGCTGCTGCTGGTTCCAGAGGGGAGGCGAGGTGTGCAGGGGGACGGGGTGGGGTGGTGCGGCAGGGGTGCCAGTAGGGCGAGGTGGGAAGCACTGCGAGTTCTCTGGTTAGTTTCCGGTGACGACTCCGGCGAGGTGGGGCGCGAGTTAGAGGCGAGGAGAGGGGAAGTTTTCAACGGGAATGGAACGAGGAGGTGCAGGGCGTTCTTATAGAGGCGACGGGAGGCGCTGGGAAGGGAAGAGCTTCACGAATCCCGGAGGTGGGGATCTCCTCTCCATGGAAGGAAAACTTCCTGTGACGTGGGGAAGAGAGGGGAGGTAGGAGATGATCTTGTTGGGCCAGGGAAAAGGAAAGTCTTAATGGGCCACCTGGAGTTTCCTAATAAAAATGATTTGTTTCCTATTTTTAAAACTAGGAAACTAAAACGATAAAAAGGAAATCGAATCAATTCGAAATAAAGAGTTTCTATATACTAAAATTATTAGAAAAATAAAATATAAATGATGGGCATTTTTCCACGGTAAAAATAAAAACTTCAGAAAAAATTATTTTCACAAAATTGCCTAAAAGGTTTATTTTCTTTTGCAAATAATTTTCAAATGTCCCTCTAAGTTTTAGGGTTCAAACAACTTTCAAAATGCCCGTGGGTTTGAGGGTCATGTTCCTCCTCTCTTTTCTGTTTGACAGGAAGTATTTCCCGGCATTTCTTGTACGAAGAAAACAAATAAAAATGCAAGAGAATTTCAAATGCAAATATCTCCGTTCAAATTCTTTATAGTTGAAGAAGTCATGTCATCTTCTCTCGTTTCTTTTAAAAGATTGAATTTGAATTCACCGGAGAAGGGGAAAGTCATTTTATTCCCTCTCATTCAAAAGTTTTTGAAAAGTTTCAAATTTCACACAAGTTTCAATCACTCAAGCAAACAAACAAACAATCAATCTAATAATTATATTAACATTCCAAAATTTATAATTTTGGGATGTAACAAACTACCACACTTAAAATGAATCTCGTCCTCGAGATTCGAAGAGGCTAGAAAGAAAAGGTTATGGTTTGGGGGGTTCTTCTAACAAATATAGTCTCCGGCAAGGTGGGATGCTACCACACTTAAAATGAGAGATACTGGTCCCTCAAAATGCTTTAACGATCCTCTGGGGTTTTGACAACTGACATCGCATAGTCTTCATATTAAATCCTTTGGTGATGCTCTCCCGTTGATATAAGCTTCTTCCGTCACTGGGTCTTCTTAACTGACAGTCTCGTGGTCAGTTCTAAATAACATATCGATGGTTCTCATGGTGGTCTACCATTTGTGGGTATCCTGCAGAGAGAGGGGTCTTGGTTTCATTCTCACCGTAAAATTTCCTACGTGTGACAACATGTGCCATGTACATGGGGCTTTCCTAGTACCATTCTAAGGCTTAAACAAAAGCTTCAAAGAACGTCGTCTCTCTATATGGGTAAGTCTCTCAGATTTACCATTCCGAATAGCAAGATAAATGATAAGAGTAAGTCGTCATGGTGATCAATCCATTCCGCACCCAAATCATTTCTCTGTATAAGGTTTAGCGAATCTCGCATTCTAACACTTGGGCATCCTCACAAGCGTTGCAGAATTTCTCTTGCCCACGGACGAAGTTCGGATAATCCATTGGTTCTGCAAGCTGAACAAAACATCTATCGTATCTTCACAACTCTCTGGCTTTCGTATGTTCCTAAGAAAACGTTTGCTGATCCATCATAGCTTCTTCCATAAATCATATTCATTTCATAATCAATCCTTTATTACATCCTTGCTTTCTTCTCAAAAACTTCAATTCAAAAGTACTCTATTACAAATGTTGCCATCCACATTGTTCAGTATGGTCGAGCATTTCTGCCAACTTTATTCATTCGTCTCCCTTGGGGATACTTTAGTTCCACTTGAACTTTCCGAGGTGCTCCTTGAAATCATCCATCTTTTTCTTCATCATGGTGGTCATGAGCTTTATCTCCATCATCTCCGCACGTACTTCACTCAGGTATTCCTGGTACATTCCTACTCAGTGGATCCTGTGGGTTTACCGATTACTACCACATTTAAAATGAAGTATACTCATGCCTGCATAGACCATATTTTCTCATATCCTCATAAATGTTCAGAGATCTTGTTCGAAGAGAAACAACGCATACAGTTTCAACATAGGCAATCATGAGACAATAAATTCCATTTATTCATGATGTTATTACAATCTCAGGGACTTCTGTTACAAAAAAAATTCTCCATGATCTCAATGAAAAACAAGAGTGCTTCGGATCACACTTATTGCCCTGGTCAAAACTTAACTACTCCATTCTAGCTTTCTACCTTTGCGGACAATCGCTAGCAAAATGTCCTGCTTCCTTGCAACGAAAGCAAATGAGTTCTGACAAGTCTCGAGACTTCTTAGCTTTTTCTTTTGCTCCTTGGATTTCCGGCTTCCTTCCTGAGCACATGTATTTGTGGTGGCCAAATTCCATACACTTGTAACATCTGACATGACTCAGGTCTATATCTGCAGAGATTTGGCTCTTCCGAGGGTACTTTTTCTTCTTTCCGGACTCCTTTATTTTGGCCAGTTCTTCTATTTCAAGTGGATCAAACTCCACTTCTTCCGTCGGGAAGTTTCCCAGATACTCTTGGCTTCCCTTCGTGCAATCCCGTGAATAATGTCCTTCTTCTCCACATGAGTAGCATGCATTGGAGAAAAATCTGGTCAGACCTTGTCCATCAGGGTCTTCAATATATTCGTTCATCACCGGTTCTTCTAGAATCTTCTTCTTGAGTGTTTCCTTCATTGCTTCTTTCTGCTGCTGGACAACTTGTTGTACCTTGGGGTAAATGTGACATTGAGCTGGGTAGTGGGTGGTTCCTTCACAAAGGAAACAAGTCACCTGACTACTTGGGCACTCCTCATCTTGGTGATTTTCTTCACAATGAGTGCATCCATCCTTGTGTTCTTCCTGGGTGTGTCCTATTTCTCCACAGACCTTGCATGCACAAGTCTTCCCCTTCGGATTGTCATAGCACTTCTGAATAAGTCGGGATCTTAACAGAGTGTTCTTGAATTCGTCCCAAGTTTCTGCTCCACTAAATCCTTGTATGGCATGGTGCATTTTCCACCAGATTGCAGCACTTTGTGTAAAGTACTGAAGAGCGTGTTCCACTTCATACTTCCTTGAGATCAAGTTGCTCCCGAAGTGGTTCTCCATGTTCTGAATCCATATTTCAGCCTCCAGTTGGGTCATTGGTCCAGAGACTACAAGTCCAGCTTCATACTCCATCTGGTAGGGTTGAGGTTTTGGGGATGAGACGGGTAAGAGAGGGAGGAAGATACACACAATACAAACAATATTTTTGAGAATAGGTTTTATTTGTGGCTATCGGAAAACACACACCAATGACGGCTCACAAATCATCGTATCTAACGTGGGTACATAAAAGGGGTTTGGACTTCTAATGGTCATATAAACATTCGAACGCTTCAGGGTCTTCGAATTCTTCGCGTCTTGAGAGTCTTCAATTGGCGCAGCTTCAATTCTTCAAATACATGATGAAATCCTCTTTACTTTGAAGTAGAACTCCGTTGATTCTTCATGAGGTCAAAGGGGTAAGGGTATTGTCTAACTATTGGAGGTGAGGGAGAACAGTTGATGAAGTCAGAAGAGATGAGAAGTAAAAGGTGTTGTTGAAAATAAAATTTTTGAGAGATCCTTTCCTAAGCAATTTCCAGTTTCTAGGGTCACGTCCTACAGTCAACATGTGCTCTGATACCATTTCTGTAGCGACCCGACTCAAAACGAGTCAAGGCTCTGTGTTTCTGTGCCATCCCTGGATCAGTATGCTGGCACACACAGTACATCAATGTATATATCAAAGTGCAATCACATGTAAATAGCGTAAAACTGATATATACCTTAAATATCTCAGCGGAAGCAGTCAAGGGAGTGGAGTCCCAATAAACACCAACGGCAAGTTGAGTGTAGACCATAACCCTGAATCGTACTCTTACTCGTCGAAGAAAAATATCTGCAACATAAGACGTTGCAGCCGTGTAGGTCAGCATATTGAATATGCTGGCAAGTCACATAAGAGAGGGGTAAAATGTCATCTATACTATATGCATATATGGCAGGTGGGGTTGTAAGCTTTAGCGTAAAGCAAATTTTTCTCCTACAACAAGAGAGGGCTAAAAGCAAAATGTTACTACTTTGTTGGTTCTTAACGAGATGGTTTCGCCAACCAGTTCTCGTACCCGAGTTGTCAATAATTACCCTCATCAAATATATTTAATGGTGTTGAGAAATCCAGATAACTTCAGTTCCTTTGGCTCAAGTTGTCCATGACCGTGGACACGGCTAATCGATTAGGTTTGAGTACTCTGCAGAGTTTTGCACACGTTCCCACAAGATTTGATCGCCTCCGAGTATGTCCTCGCACTTCAAGGTGTTTGAAGACCGGATGATCAAAACATGGTCTTTCAACGGGTCCCTCTGAATCCCTGTCGGTGCCCATCCATTCCTACCGTTCGTCTACATCTGCTAGCACCTCCTGTCCAGAGTCGCCGCGTTGTCCAACCAAGCCAGAGCCCATAATGACTTGTGGCTGTGTAGGTAAGCCTTGGGTCTTGAAAATATCCGTCCGTCCCTTTGAGCCTGGGTGAAGCTTTCCGCAGGACGTCATGGCCGTTCCCAACATCCCGGGCATCCACTGGGTTCTCCAGGGAGCCGATCAACCGTCCTTCACCCAGAGTTGCATTGCGTCCAAGGTCTTGAAAATCTTGTCTTAACCGGTCTTGATTATTTAATCAACCTCGCATCACTCGTGTTATGCACTCAACCGAAATCCCGTCTACTCAAGCATAGCAATATGAAATTTGTCGTCCCGGGGCCAAGTATCGGGGTTGTTGTGTGCCTACCACATGATACTACAATCTATACTAGAATTTCCAAGTACCTACTCAGCATGCAATTGGGCATAGGATGGTAGAACTACGATGCATAAAACATAGGTGATAGTATGATCAACGTGACTTGCCTGGTGATGTTGACGAAGAAGAATTTCTCGAGAAAATAACTTGATAGACTACTCGTCACTCCGCGATGAAATCTATATAACAAACATATCATTCACATAAGCACTCATACTAGCAATCATTCTAGCAATCAAAACAAAAGAGAGAGCGAATAGGGAACCGAAGGAAACTTCAAATACGACTAGGGAGTCTTCTACTACGTCAAACACTAAATAGTTTTGTCTAACAGAAAATAATAACAAGGAACTAAGGTATAAGTTTAACTAAGATAAAATAAAATATTTTTCACAAAACTATTTGAAAGGATTTCCAAACGGGATTTGAAACAATGCAGAAACCAATTGCAAGTTACTAAGGAACTAGAATTGATTTCATGATAACAAATAAAAATAAAATCAACACTTGTTGCAAAACTACTTTTAACTAACATAAACAAAACAATAATCTTTCTGAAATAATAAAAAAATATTTTCAAACAAAAATAGAAAAGGAATTAGCCGAAATCCTAAAAGAGGTGAAATAGAAATTGGTTCACATGAAACACTGAGCTAAAATACTCCTCAACTACGAGGACAGGTACGGAACTGCCATCTAGCTCTGCTCTTGATTTACCGTCTGTTATGAGTAAATTTGCGACACCATCGTGTGCTACTGAATCTAATATGTCGCAAGTAGTTGATGATGCTACTTCTGCTATGCATGTTCCTTATGATGATACTTTCCTTGATACTATTGTGCCACTTGGTGAATTTCTTGATGAACAAATTGCTAGAGTGAATGCTGAAACTAATGATATTTCTGAATCTGGTAAAATTATTCTAGTGCTAGAGGCTTTGATATATCTCCCCCTTTGACTAAAGCTTATCGGAAGCTTTGATATTTCTCCCCCTTTGGCATTAATTTCAAAAATAGGTCAGAGGGTAAGGGATCATTTGAGAGAAAAGAGATCCTTGATTATTCTCTCTTTGATAAGGGTTCCTTGAATTTGACTTTTTCTCCCCATTAAGAATGGATAAGAGTTCCTTGAACTATCTCCCCTATGTTAGGGATCCTAGATGTTTCTCCCTCTTATATTGTGGGATCACTGAGGATTTCTCCCTCTAGAGAAGTTCTCTCCCCCTCAAAAAATTTGGGAAACAAGATTATATCCTCGTTTGGCCAAAATGGAAATGTTCAATATGAGCTTAGGAGGTAATAAAACATGGTATCATTGACAACCGTTCTCCCCCTTAGGCAAAAGGTCCAGAAATATATGAAAATCATAGGAAGTGATAAATGTCGGATTCACCGAGGCAATATGGTTCCATAGAACCAAGTATAATACCAGGCCTCTAGAAGAAATCAGTTAGACCGAGTTTCCCAGATCATGAGACCGGGTTGCAATGAAAATCAATTCCTTAACTCAAAATAGACACAAAATATCCACACAGACTTTGAAGAAGGAAATATCCAAAGATTTGAAAAGAATTAAGAGAAAACATTTTTTGTGTTTTTTTGTCTGAAATATATATATACATATAGATGAGAGTTGAATGGTTCCAAGAAAACATGCAATGAAAAATGTGAACCATACAAGAATCTCCATCTAGATGTAGGATGGTGACTAGGTCACCTATATTAGAGTATATTGACTTGAGGAGTCGAGCAAGAATGCTTGATCATAGGTCATACTCATTGTTAAGCGCAAAATGGGGTTACCATTTTATGATTAAGCTTTTAATGTTTTCATATCACTTGAGTTGCTTTACCTCATGACTTGGTGCAAAGCATTATCAAGGATATGAGTACATACCTTCGAATGACATGGCATGTAGGTGAACTTCTCATGTATGCTCAAATTTGATGATCATCATCTTGAGTTGGGATCAATCCTGGTTTTTTTGGTTCACTTTCCACCTACATTGGTTAAACATGCAAGGAAGAACATAATATATCCAAATGACATGAGTGAATTTCATCATCATATAATTGTCAAGGATATGATTTTGTTGTCTTCTTCCTTCATCTCCCAAAGAGAAGGGGTTGTTGATACTTGGACATGTCAAGATTACTTTTGATGTGAGTTGATGGCAATGTTATGGAGTGTAGTTCTTCCAAGTACCCACAAAAGGTTAGATGCAATACAAGGGAGCATAGTTTTCCAAGATATAAGATAGTGTCATACCAATAGCATCATGGATTGACAATCAAGCTCATGCCATTTGTGGGGACCCCGACTTATAACTCATGATCACAGAATGCACATGTACAGTGATCCCAGAGATCGATGCTCACTGGACACATAGAAGCCGAATAACAAGAGTCTTACATCCATACATATCATTTGATACAAATAGAGACCATTAAGGTCAAGTCTTACACATGTAGAGCCTCGAAAGCCGGCACACCAAACATAACTAGCAGCGAAAATATTGATCAAAAGTATGAACCCAGGCTATCTGCCTTAACCTACAGGCATTCTCACTAGGAAGCGTCCTAGTTCGCGTGTTCACCTTCAACGAACTCTTCTCCATATTCCTACTCTTCCATGCATGGTCAATAAAATAACCAGTGGCAAGCCAATGAGTACTTTGAATGTACTCGCAAGCAACCCATGATGTGGAACAAGGCAGTAACAATGTGATATAGCACTAAGTAGGTAAGTTTGCGGAAAGCTAATTTCCGCAAACTTCTCATGGCATGAGCTTTATCAAGGATATGAGTACATATCTTTGAATGATGTTGATGACATGGCATGTAGGTGAACTTCTCATGGATGCTCAAATTTGATGATGATCATCTTTAGTTGTGATCAATCCTTGTCGTTTTGGTTCACTTTCAACCTACAATGGTCAGACATGCAAGGAAGAACATAATATATCCAAATGAGATGAGTGAATTTCATCATCATATAATTGTCAAGGATATGATTTTGTTGTCTTGTTCCTTCATCTCCGTAAAAGAAGGGGTTGTTGATACTTGGACATGTCAAGATTACTTTTGATGTGATTTGATGGCAATCTTATGGAGTGTAATTCTTCCAAGTACCTACAGAAGGTTAGATGCAATCCAAGGGAGCATAATTTTCCAAGATATAAGATAGTGTCATATCAATAGCATCATGGATTGACAATCAAGCTCATGCCCTTTATGGGGACCTCGACTTATGAGTCGTGATCACCGAATGCACGGGTACAGTGATCCCAGAGATTAATGCTCACTCAACACACATAAGCTGAATAACAAGAGTCTTACATCCATACATACCGTTTGATACAAATAGAGACCATTAACACTACTGGAATCCAATTCTTTGTCGTCAGCCATCCCTTTGTCGTCTGCTGGCTGATGGCAAAGAACCTCTTGGCCGTCAGTTAACACAAGGCGGACGGCAAAGGGATGACAGATGGCAAAAATACTATTTGCCATGTGTCGGTCCTTTGTCGTCTGCCAGCGGACGAGAAAGGGACCAAGGGCAGACGACAAAGAGCATGGGTGGGTCCCATGCCTGCCGTACCCGACGGAATGCTAGCTTTGTCGTGTGTCGGCCTTTGTCGTCTGCCTTTGGGGCCTTTGCCGTCGGGGGGCGGACGGCAAAGGGACCGACCGTGTAACGGCCGTCTTCTCCCCCTCGCGCTCACTGTCACTCGCGCCCGCCGCCGCCTCGCTCCAACCGGCGACCCCCTCCCCGCGGTGACCCCCTCCCCGCGGCCACCCCGGCCCCTCCCCGCGGCCACCCCCTCCCCGCGGACACACCCCTCCCCGCGACGACCCCTCCCTGCGGCGCCCTCCGCCGCACCGCCTCGCTCCCACCGGCGACCCCCTCCCCGCGGCGACCCCCTCCCCGCGGCCACCCCCTCCCCGCGGCCACACCCCTCCCTACGGCGACCCCTCCCTACGGCCACCCCCTCCCGGCGACCCCCCCTGCGGCCACCCCCTCCCCGCGGCCACAACCCTCCCTGCGTCCACCCCCTCCCCGCGGCCACACCCCTCCCGCGGCAACTTCCCTGGTGAGTCCAATTTTTTTCTTTCTTTTTTCATTTCAGTGCATCTGACAATGAAGTTTCCTTGTACCTGACTCTAGATAATTTTACCTTAACCAAAACAGAGGCTATATATCATCTGGTCAACCCCGAATTTTTTGGTTGAATGCTTATGTGCTTTGATCCAAACAGCCCCCTAGCTATTTATATTTGGTCATTCTTCAGTAAACAAAATAAAGATTACATTCCATATTAATATGAAATTTTATTTCCAAGTATTAGTATCAAAGATCAGTAATTTTCAAGCTAATTGTTGATGTCTAGTTCTACCATTACACTGTTATGGTTTGAAAGGCACAATAGTGGGCTGATCTCCTTTTAGGGATAACTATTCGTATGGTGTACTAGGCTGGCCTCTTTGCTTCCATAATAGTGGGTTGATCTCCTTTTATATTTCCTAGAATTTGGGCCTTTTGCGTCCAGTCATATGTAAAGCAATCCACGGGCCTGGTTAAGGGAGGCACAAGGGGGGCAACGCAAGGAACGGACAGTTCCGGTGGAACATATAAGAAATGAAAGTTATCCCGAGATATATGCATCGGTTGCTTCTTTGTGCTTTTGCAATGGTGGTCTCTTCTTTCAAGGAGGAAAGCAAAAATCTAAAAGGTTAATAGAAAGTTAGAGTTATGGAGGCCGAGTGAGGTCACAAGGGATATACAAGAAGAAGAAGAAAAAGAGGAGAGAGGAGAAGAAGAAAGAAAAGGACCCCGACCCCCCCCCCCCCCCCGCCCACGACCCCCGACGCCCTACGCCACCAACCCCCGAGGCCCGATGCCACCAACCCCCGACCCTCGACCCCGACCCCCGACGCCACTGACACCCGACTCCCGACCCCCGACACCCGACACCACTGACCCCCGACACCCGACTCTCGACCCCTGACGCCCGACGCCACCAACCCTCGACGCCTGACGCCACCAACCCCCGACCCTCGACCCCCGACCCCGACGCCACTAACACCCGACTCCCGACCCCCGACCCCCGACGCCCGACACCACTGACCCCCGACCCCCAACTCCCGACGCCCTACACCACTGACCCCCGACCCCCGACCTCCAACCCCCGACCCCCGACGCCACTGACCCTCGACCCCCGACCCCCTACCCCCGACCCCCGACCCCCTACCCACGGGGTCATAATTTTGTAAACTATGAGTTAGGTCACATATTTTCCGATTATGTTAATTATAAAACCATCATATTTGTGTTGATCGGGTGAATTTCAATGTGCAGTTGTTCGACGACCTCCACGTGCGTTGGACGAGCTTAGCCCTTGCGTTTGTTGGTGAGCACAAATGACTTCTCCTCCTACCCCCTTAATTTGCTCTGTCAAGGTCTTCGTGCCGATGAAACTTGCTAGCTATAGGTTTCTTCAATCATGAGTATGCATGACCAGTATGCGTCTCCCGTTCGAAAGGGCAACATCTATAAATATGCATTTCTTTGCATATTTATAACCGCCATCCTTTCGAATTGTCCAACATTATCCATGGACAGCCCGAGTATGTGTAGATTGGGTTTGTTTTCCCGTATGCTGTGCTCCGGATCCGATGCAGAATTTCGTCAGTGCCTCCCCTGTTGTTCTCCGGGTACACATCCTCTCTGCTTATTGCCGAGACGTGTATCAGGAGAACAGCGGGGAGGTGCTGTCGAAATTCTGCGTCGCATCTGGAGCAGAGCATGGGAAAACGAACCCAGTCTACACATACTCGAGTGGGATTAGGACCTATCTTTACCTATTAGCGTGTAGGTTGCATGGACGTAATAAAACTGACAAACTTGATTAGCGTATGAATATAGATGATGAATTATATATTTATTTCTTGTGCCCCCATAGGTAGCTAGGCAACATGAGTGATCGTGCTTGGATGTACACTGGTCACCCTAGTCAGAAAGACATGACCATGAATGGTTAACAAAAACCAGGGGGTTTGTGAGAGCCGCATTTGCAAATGGCCAGCATAAAACATGGTGCCCCTGTCCCAACTGCGACAACTGGAAAAAGCAGACAGAGTTTGAAATGGGTAAACACCTGCATAAGTGGGGTTTTACGCCTAATTATACGGTGTGGACTTTTCATGGTGAGTCTGTGTTGGAATTATGCCCTAGAGGCAATAATAAATGTATAGTTATTATTATAATTCCTGTATCAAGATAATAGTTTATTATCCATGCTATAATTGTATTGAATGAAGACTCATTTACATGTGTGGATACATAGACAAAACACCGTCCCTAGCATGCCTCTAGTTGGCTAGCCAGTTGATCGATGATAGTCAGTGTCTTCTGATTATGAACAAGGTGTTGTTGCTTGATAACTGGATCACGTCATTGGGAGAATCACGTGATGGACTAGACCCAAACTAATAGACGTAGCATGTTGATCGTGTCATTTTGTTGCTACTGTTTTCTGCGTGTCAAGTATTTATTCCTATGACCATGAGATCATATAACTCACTGACACCGGAGGAATTCTTTGTGTGTATCAAACGTCGCAACATAACTGGGTGACTATAAAGATGCTCTACAGGTATCTCCGAAGGTGTTAGTTGAGTTAGTATGGATCAAGACTGGGATTTGTCACTCCGTGTGACGGAGAGGTATCTCGGGGCCCACTCGGTAATACAACATCACACACAAGCCTTGCAAGCAATGTAACTTAGTGTAAGTTGCGGGATCTTGTATTACGGAACGAGTAAAGAGACTTGCCGGTAAACGAGGTTGAAATAGGTATACGGATACTGACGATCGAATCTCGGGCAAGTAACATACCGAAGGACAAAGGGAATGACATACGGGATTATACGAATCCTTGGCACTGAGGTTCAAACGATAAGATCTTCGTAGAATATGTAGGATCCAATATGGGCATCCAGGTCCCGTTGTTGGATATTGACCGAGAAGTCTCTCGGGTCATGTCTACATAGTTCTCGAACCCGCAGGGTCTGCACACTTAAGGTTCGACGTTGTTTTATGCGTATTTGAGTTATATGGTTGGTTACCGAATGTTGTTCGGTGTCCCGGATGAGATCACGGACGTCACGAGGGTTTCCGGAATAGTTCGGAAACGAAGATTGATATATAGGATGACCTCATTTGATTACCGGAAGGTTTTCGGAGTTACCGGGAATGACGAATGGGTTCCGGGAGTTCACCGGAGGGGGGCAACCCACTCCGGGGAAGCCCATAGGCATTTGAGGGGGTCACACCAGCCCTTAGTGGGCTGGTGGGACAGCCCACCAATCCCCTATGCGCCAAGAGAGAAAAAATCAAAGGAAAGAAAAAAAAAGGAAGAAGTGGGAAAGGGGAAGGACTCCCTCCCACCAAACCAACTAGGACTCGGTTTGGGGGGGAGAGTCCTCCCCCCTGGCTCGGCCGACCCCTTGGGGATCCCTTGGACCCCAAGGCAAGGTCCCCCTCCCTCCTCCTATATATATGGGGCTTTTAGGGCAGATTTGAGACGACTTTCTCACGGCTGCCCGACCACATACCTCCATAGTTTTTCCTCTAGATCGTGTTTCTGCGGAGCTCGGGCGGAGCCCTGCTGAGACAAGATCATCACCAACCTCCGGAGCACCGTCACGCTGCCGGAGAACTCTTCTACCTCTCCGTCTCTCTTGCTGGATCAAGAAGGCCGAGATCATCGTCGAGCTGTACGTGTGCTGAACGCGGAGGTGCCGTCCGTTCGGTACTAGATCGTGGGACTGATCGCGGGATTGTTCGCGGGGCGGATCGAGGGACGTGAGGACGTTCCACTACATCAACCGCGTTCTCTAACGCTTCTGCTGTACGATCTACAAGGGTACGTAGATCACTCATCCCCTCTCGTAGATGGACATCACCATGATAGGTCTTCGTGCGCGTAGGAAAATTTTTGTTTCCCATGCGATGTTCCCCACCAGTGGCATCATGAGCTAGGTTCATGCGTAGATGTCTTCTCGAGTAGAACACAAAAGGTTTTGTGGGCGGTGATGTGCGTTTTTCTGCCCTCCTTAGTCTTTTCTTGATTCCGCGGTATTGTTGGATTGAAGCGGCTTGGACCGACATTACTCGTACGCTTACGAGAGACTAGTTTCATCGTTACGAGTAACGCCCTTTGCTCAAAGATGACTGGCAAGTGACGGTTTCTCCAACTTTAGTTGAATCGGATTTGACCGAGGAGGTCCTTGGATGAGGTTAAATAGCAACTCATATATCTCCGTTGTGGTGTTTGCGTAAGTAAGATGCGATCCTACTAGATACCCTTGGTCACCACGTAAAACATGCAACAACAAAATTAGAGGACGTCTAACTTGTTTTTGCAGGGTATGATTGTGATGTGATATGGCCAATGATGTGATGTGATATATTGGATGTATGAGATGATCATGTTGTAATAGAAATATCGACTTGCACGTCGATGGTACGGCAACCGGCAGGAGCCATAGGGTTGTCTTTATACTAACATATGTGCTTGCAGATGCGTTTACTATTTTGCTAGGATGTAGCTTTAGTAGTAATAGCATAAGTAGCACGACAACCCCGATGGCAACACGTTGATGGATGATCATGGTGTGGCGCCGGTGACAAGAAGATCGTGCCGGTGCTTTGGTGATGGAGATCAAGAAGCACGTGATGATGGCCATATCATGTCACTTATGAATTGCATGTGATGTTAATCCTTTTATGCACCTTATTTTGCTTAGAACGACGGTAGCATTATAAGGTGATCTCTCACTAAAATTTCAAGACGAAATTGTGTTCTCCCCGACTGTGCACCGCTGCTACAGTTCGTCGTTTCGAGACACCACGTGATGATCGGGTGTGATAGACTCAACGTTCACATACAGCGGGTGCAAAACAGTTGCGCACGCGGAACACTCGGGTTAAGCTTGACGAGCCTAGCATGTGCAGACATGGCCTCGGAACACATCAGACCGAAAGGTCGATCATGAATCATATAGCTGATATGATTAGCATAGGGATGCTTACCACTGAAACTACTCTCAACTCACGTGATGATCGGACTTGGGATAGTGTAAGTGGATCATGAACCACTCAAATGACTAGAGAGATGTACTTTTTGAGTGGGAGTTTAACATATAATTTGATTAAGTTGAACTCTAATTATCTTGAACATAGTCTAAGTCCACTTTGAATGTATTTGTGTTGTAGATCATGGCTCACGCAAGTGTCATCCTGAATTTTAATACGTTCCTAGAGAAAGCTAAGTTGAAAGATGATGGAAGCAACTTTGTAGACTGGGCTCGTAATCTTAAGCTAATCTTACAAGCTGGAAAGAAGGATTATGTCCTTAATGCTGCGCTAGGAGATGAACCACCCGCTACGGCTGATCAGGATGTTAAGAACGCTTGGTTAGCACGTAAGGAGGACTACTCAATAGTTCAATGTGCAGTATTGTATGGCTTAGAACCGGGACTTCAACGTCGCTTTGAGCGTCATGGAGCATTTGAGATGTTCCAGGAGTTGAAGTTTATCTTTCAGAAGAACGCCCGGATCGAGAGGTATGAGACCTCCGATAAATTCTATGCTTGCAAGATGGAGGAAAACTCGTCTGTCAGTGAACATGTGCTCAAAATGTCTGGGTACTCAAACCGTCTAGCTGAACTGGGGATTGAACTCCCGCAAGAAGCTATCACTGACAGAATCCTCCAATCACTGCCGCCAAGCTATAAAGGCTTTGTGTTGAACTACAACATGCAAGGGATGAACAAGTCTCCCGGCGAGTTGTTTGCGATGCTGAAAGTCGCAGAGTCTGAACTCCGTAAAGAGCATCAAGTGTTGATGGTGAGCAAGACCACTAGTTTCAAGAGAAACGGCAAAGGCAAGAAGGGCAATTCGAAGAAGAGCGGCAAGCCTGTTGCCAATCCGCCGAAGAAACCCAAGGCTGGACCTAAGCCTGAAACAGAGTGCTTCTATTGCAAGGGTATGGGTCACTGGAAGCGCAATTGCCCCAAGTATCTGGCAGATAAGAAGGCGGGCAAAGAAAAATCAGGTATATTTGATATACATGTTATTGATGTGTACTTAACCGGCTCTCGTAGTAGTGCCTGGGTATTCGATACCGGTTCTGTTGCTCACATTTGCAACTCGAAGCAGGAACTGCGGAATAGACGAAGGCTGGCGAAAGACGAAGTGACGATGCGCGTAGGAAACGGTTCCAAGGTTGATGCAATCGCCGTCGGCACAGTGTCACTTCAACTACCATCGGGATTAGTGATGAACTTAAATCATTGTTATTTAGTGCCTGCGTTGAGCATGAACATTATATCTGGATCTTGTTTATTGCGAGACGGTTACTCTTTTAAGTCTGAGAATAATGGTTGTTCTATTTCTATGAGTAACATCTTTTATGGTCATGCACCGAATGTGAGAGGATTGTTCATATTGAATCTTGATAGAGATACGCATATACATAACATTGAGACCAAAAGAGTTAGAGTAAACAATGATAGCGCCATATTTTTGTGGCACTGCCGCTTGGGTCATATTGGTGTAAAGCGCATGAAGAAACTCCATGCTGATGGACTTTTGGAGTCACTTGACTTTGATTCACTTGACACGTGCGAACCATGCCTCATGGGCAAGATGACTAAGACTCCGTTCTCCGGAACAATGGAGCGTGCAAGTGACTTGTTGGAAATCATACATACCGATGTGTGTGGTCCAATGAGCGTGGAGGCACGCGGCGGATATCGTTATTTTCTCACCTTCACTGACGATCTAAGTAGATATGGTTATGTCTACTTGATGAAGCACAAGTCTGAAACATTTGAAAAGTTCAAACAATTTCAGAGTGAATTGGAAAATCATCGTGACAAGAAGATCAAGTTCCTGCGGTCTGATCGTGGGGGTGAATATCTGAGTTTCGAGTTTGGTACTCACTTAAGACAATGTGGAATTGTTTCGCAGTTAACACTGCCTGGAACACCACAGCGTAATGGTGTGTCCGAACGTCGTAATCGTACTTTATTAGAAATGGTGCGATCTATGATGTCTCTTACTGATTTGCCGTTATCGTTTTGGGGTTATGCATTAGAAACAGGTGCATTCACTTTAAATAGGGCACCATCGAAATCCGTTGAGACGACACCATACGAACTGTGGTATGGCAAAAGGCCAAAGTTGTCGTTTCTTAAAGTTTGGGGATGTGATGCTTATGTCAAAAAGCTTCAGCCTGAAAAGCTGGAACCCAAAGCGGAAAAGTGTGTCTTCATAGGTTACCCAAAAGAGACAGTTGGGTACACCTTCTATCTCAAATCCGAGGGCAAAGTGTTTGTCTCTAAGAACGGAACTTTTCTCGAGAAGGAGTTTCTCTCGAGAGAATTGAGTGGGAGGAAGATAGAATTTGACGAGGTTGTCGAACCTCTCATCCCTCTGGATGGTGGCGCAGGGCAAGGGGAAACCTCTGTCATTGCGACACCGGTTGAGGAGGAAGTTAATGATGATGATCATGAAACTCCAGTTCAAGTTTCTGTTGAACCACGCAGGTCGACGAGATCACGCGCTGCTCCAGAGTGGTACGGTAATCCCGTCTTATCAATCATGTTGTTAGACAACAATGAACCTGCAAATTATGAAGAAGCAATGGTGGGCCCAGATTCCAACAAATGGCTGGAAGCTATGAAATCCGAGATAGGATCCATGTATGAGAACAAAGTGTGGACTGTGGAGATGCTGCCTGAGGGCCGCAAGGCTATTCAGAACAAATGGATCTTTAAGAAGAAGACGGACGCTGACGGTAATGTGACCGTTTATAAAGCTCGACTTGTGGCAAAGGGTTTTTCACAAGTTCCAGGAATTGACTATGATGAGACTTTCTCTCCCGTAGCGATGCTTAAGTCCGTCAGAATCATGTTAGCAATAGCTGCATTTTTCGATTATGAAATCTGGCAGATGGATGTCAAAACGGCGTTCCTTAACGGTTTCCTTAAGGAAGAGTTGTATATGATGCAACCCGAAGGTTTTGTCGATCCTAAAAATGCTGACAAGGTGTGCAAGCTCCAGCGATCCATTTATGGACTGGTGCAAGTATCTCGGAGTTGGAACAAACGCTTTGATGAGGTGATCAAAGCATTTGGGTTTATACAAGTGGTTGGAGAATCTTGTATTTACAAGAAAGTGAGTGGGAGCTCTGTGGCGTTTCTAATATTATATGTGGATGACATATTACTGATTGGAAACAACGTAGAGCTTTTGGAGAGCATAAAAGGTTACTTGAATAAAAGTTTCTCTATGAAGGACCTAGGAGAAGCTGCTTACATTCTAGGCATTAAGATCTATAGGGATAGATCAAAACGCCTGATAGGACTTTCACAAAGCACATACCTTGATAAAGTTTTGAAAAGGTTCAAAATGGAACAGTCCAAGAAAGGGTTCTTGCCAGTGTTACAAGGTACGAGATTGAGTAAGACTCAGTGCCCAGCAACTGATGAAGATAGAGAGCATATGCGCTCCGTCCCATATGCTTCAGCCATAGGCTCTATCATGTATGCAATGATGTGCACTAGACCGGATGTTAGCGTGGCCATAAGTATGGCAGGTAGGTTCCAGAGTAATCCAGGAGTGGATCACTGGACGGCGGTCAAGAATATCCTGAAGTACCTGAAAAGGACTAAGGAGATGTTTCTCGTGTATGGAGGTGACGAAGAGCTCGCCGTAAAAGGTTACGTCGATGCAAGCTTTGACACAGATCCAGACGACTCTAAGTCGCAAACCGGATACGTATTTATTCTTAATGGGGGTGCAGTAAGCTGGTGCAGTTCCAAGCAAAGCGTCGTAGCAGATTCTACATGTGAAGCGGAGTACATGGCTGCCTCGGAGGCGGCTAAGGAGGGTGTCTGGATGAAGCAGTTCATGACGGATCTTGGAGTGGTCCCAAGTGCACTGGATCCAATAACCTTGTTCTGTGACAACACTGGTGCAATTGCCTTAGCAAAGGAACCAAGGTTCCACAAAAAGACCAGACACATCAAACGACGCTTCAACCTCATCCGCGACTACGTCGAGGAGGAGGACGTAAATATATGCAAAGTGCACACGGATCTGAATGTAGCAGACCCGCTGACTAAGCCTCTTCCACGGCCAAAACATGATCGACACCAGAACTGTATGGGTGTTAGATTTATTACAATGTAATTCACATGGTGATGTGAGGGCTAGATTATTGACTCTAGTGCAAGTGGGAGACTGTTGGAATTATGCCCTAGAGGCAATAATAAATGTATAGTTATTATTATAATTCCTGTATCAAGATAATAGTTTATTATCCATGCTATAATTGTATTGAATGAAGACTCATTTACATGTGTGGATACATAGACAAAACACCGTCCCTAGCATGCCTCTAGTTGGCTAGCCAGTTGATCGATGATAGTCAGTGTCTTCTGATTATGAACAAGGTGTTGTTGCTTGATAACTGGATCACGTCATTGGGAGAATCACGTGATGGACTAGACCCAAACTAATAGACGTAGCATGTTGATCGTGTCATTTTGTTGCTACTGTTTTCTGCGTGTCAAGTATTTATTCCTATGACCATGAGATCATATAACTCACTGACACCGGAGGAATGCTTTGTGTGTATCAAACGTCGCAACATAACTGGGTGACTATAGAGATGCTCTACAGGTATCTCCGAAGGTGTTAGTTGAGTTAGTATGGATCAAGACTGGGATTTGTCACTCCGTGTGACAGAGAGGTATCTCGGGGCCCACTCGGTAATACAACATCACACACAAGCCTTGCAAGCAATGTAACTTAGTGTAAGTTGCGGGATCTTGTATTACGGAACGAGTAAAGAGACTTGCCGATAAACGAGGTTGAAATAGGTATACGGATACTGACGATCGAATCTCGGGCAAGTAACATACCGAAGGACAAAGGGAATGACATACGGGATTATACGAATCCTTGGCACTGAGGTTCAAACGATAAGATCTTCGTAGAATATGTAGGATCCAATATGGGCATCCAGGTCCCGCTGTTGGATATTGACCGAGAAGTCTCTCGGGTCATGTCTACATAGTTCTCGAACCCGCAGGGTCTGCACACTTAAGGTTCGACGTTGTTTTATGCGTATTTGAGTTATATGGTTGGTTACCGAATGTTGTTCGGTGTCCCGGATGAGATCACGGACGTCACGAGGGTTTCCGGAATAGTTCGGAAACGAAGATTGATATATAGGATGACCTCATTTGATTACCGGAAGGTTTTCGGAGTTACCGGGAATGACGAATGGGTTCCGGGAGTTCACCGGAGGGGGGCAACCCACTCCGGGGAAGCCCATAGGCATTTGAGGGGGTCACACCAGCCCTTAGTGGGCTGGTGGGACAGCCCACCAATCCCCTATGCGCCAAGAGAGAAAAAATCAAAGGAAAGAAAAAAAAAGGAAGAAGTGGGAAAGGGGAAGGACTCCCTCCCACCAAACCAACTAGGACTCGGTTTGGGGGGGAGAGTCCTCCCCCCTGGCTCGGCCGACCCCTTGGGGATCCCTTGGACCCCAAGGCAAGGTCCCCCTCCCTCCTCCTATATATATGGGGCTTTTAGGGCATATTTGAGACGACTTTCTCACGGCTGCCCGACCACATACCTCCATAGTTTTTCCTCTAGATCGTGTTTCTGCGGAGCTCGGGCGGAGCCCTGCTGAGACAAGATCATCACCAACCTCCGGAGCGCCGTCACGCTGCCGGAGAACTCTTCTACCTCTCCGTCTCTCTTGCTGGATCAAGAAGGCCGAGATCATCGTCGAGCTGTACGTGTGCTGAACGCGGAGGTGCCGTCCGTTCGGTACTAGATCGTGGGACTGATCGCGGGATTGTTCGCGGGGCGGATCGAGGGACGTGAGGACGTTCCACTACATCAACCGCGTTCTCTAACGCTTCTGCTGTACGATCTACAAGGGTACGTAGATCACTCATCCCCTCTCGTAGATGGACATCACCATGATAGGTCTTCGTGCGCGTAGGAAAATTTTTGTTTCCCATGCGACGTTCCCCAACAGTCCGACAAACGTGCCAGAGCTGAGGTGATTCGTCGTCGCACCGACGAGCATGGTACCGGGATTGAAGACATGGTGCAAGACTTTGATGATGCTCGTGATTCGGACGATGAGATGGAGGAATCTGCAAAGGCCTTCTATGAAATGTTGGAGTCTTCAAAACGTCCTCTCCACGAGCAGACTGAGCTTTGTCAGCTGGATGCCATCGCGCAAGTAATGGCTCTGAAGGCTCAATTCAACCTAGGCAGAGAATGCTACGACGCGATGATGACGATATTTGGACGCTTTCTACCCAAGGGCCATGTATTGCCTGCAAACCTGTACCAGTCAGAGAAAATCCTCCGTGTACTTAAGATGCTCTATGAGAAGATACATGCATGTGAGAATGGATATGCCTTATTTAGGCTTGAGTATGCAGCCTTGAACTATTGCCCCATTTGCAATTCTTCCAGGTATATTGTGGTAGACAACGGCATGGGTGAGAAGAATCAGACCAAAATCCCCATTAGTGTTCTTCGATATCTGCCAATCGTACCAAGACTTCAACATCTTTTCATGGTCGAAGAGATGGCCAGACAGATTACATGGCACAAATTGGGCAAAAGAACCGAACTAGATGCGGATGGGAACAAGATGCTGGTACACACTTCAGATGGTTTTGCGTGGAGGCACTTCGATGCATTACATAAGGATAAATCGGAAGATCCAAGGCAACCTAGAGTTGCCATCAGCACGGATGGGTTCAATGTGTATGGTATGACGGCAGCACAATACAGTTGTTGGCCTGTATTTGTCATTCCACTAAATTTGCCACCCGGAGAGATTATGAAAAGAAAGAACATTTTCCTGACGTTGATAATTCCAGGGCCCAACTATCCGGGGAAGAATATGAATGTGTACATGCAGCCGCTTAAGGATGAGTTGCAAGAAGCCTAGGATAATGGGATCAAGACCTACGACGCGGCTACCAAAACAAATTTCAAAATGCATGTGTGGTATATGTACTCGACGCATGATTATCCGGCGTTTGCGCTATTCTCTGGCTGATGTGTGCATGGAAGGTTCCCGTGCACCACATGCAAGGCAGCTCTTTAGTTCAGTTGGCTGCAGGCTGGTCGCAAGTATTCTTGCTTCGACATGCATAGACAATTCCTGGATCCTGACCATAAGTTCAGAAAAGACAAGAAGAATTTCATCAAAGGTAGAGTTGTCAAAAACACTGCACCAGCTGCGTTGACAGGCTAACAGACCCATGATCAGTTAAACGCTCTTGAGCCTGATCCTTTGCGTCCAGGATACTTCAAAGGGTATAATACGGAACACGCCTGGACTCACAAGTCATGCTTATGGGATCTCCCTTACTTCAAAGACCTCCTTTGCCCACACAATATTGACGTGATGCACACTGAAAAGAATATTGCGGAGGCCATTTTTGGTACATTGTTTGGCATAGAGGAGAAGTCAAAAGATAATCCTAAGGCTAGAATCGACCTGGAGGCTCTATGTGATAGACCGTTGCAAAACTTGCGACAACGGAAAGGAAGGCAAAGCATAGCGAAGCCAAAGGCATGGTTCAATCTTGAAAGGCCAGCTATGAGGGAAATGCTATTGTGGGTGAAAATGCGGTTGATGTTCCCCGATGGGTATGCTGCGAATCTAAAGAGGGGAGCGAGTCTTGAGAAATTGAAAATATTTGGGCTCAAGAGTCATGATTGGCACATATGGATTGAGCGGGTAATGCCGGTGATGTTGCGTGGCTTTATCCCTGAGGATGAATGGCTAGTACTGGCAGAGCTGAGCTATTTCTTCCGTTCTCTTTGTGCGAAAGAACTATCGCCTGGCGTGCTAGATGAAATGGAAGAGTTGGCGCCGGAGTTGATCTGCAAATTAGAAAAGATCTTTCCACCGGGCTTATTTAATCCAGTGCAACATTTGATTTTGCATCTCCCGACCGAGGCAAGAATGGGGGGCCCGTTCAAAATCGATGGTGCTACTCAACTGAGAGGATGCAGAAGACGCTTCGAGCTAAGTGTAAAAATAAACATAAAATTGAAGCATCGATGGCCGAGGCATTCATTACTGAGGAGGCGGCAAACTTCGTGACAGCACACTACGAAGCCAAAAATCATCATTTGCATAACCCGAAGCCTCGGTACAATGATGGCGATCGAGAAAAAGTTCGATCCAACCTCAGCCTATTCAAAGGTAAGCTCGCACCATCCGGTGCTTCGAAAGGGAAATCATTGGATGTCGAAGAATGGCAGACCATTTCATTGTATATCTTCACCAACCTAACAGAAGTGCGGCCGTACATCGAGTAAGTTCTCGGTAATTTATTGTTCCACAACTTCTAATTGCTTTGATCTACTCTTATTCCCGGATATTTGATATAGTCGATACGTCGCCGAATTCTCGGATGGAGCGGTCATCGAAAAGGATTCTGTCAAAGGGTATGAGCTTCTCGCAAAGCATGGAGGCGACTATCCCGGTTTCATCTCTTGGTTCAAACAAAGGGTAATTTATTACCATTAAGGGCCCATTTGATTTATTGGTCTAATTTGTGGCTAATGCATCCATTCTTTCGTATTAAAATTGTAGGTTGATGCAGAGTCTATGGACGCCGAGTTGAGACAAGTCGCTAATGGTTTTGACTATAAGGTCCGTTCATTTGACAAATACAACATCAACGGGTATCACTTTCGTACCTTTGGCAAAGAGCTATCTATGCCTGACCTAAAGACTACAAACTTTTCTGTCTCTGCTATCGGCGAAGGAGACACCGTGTATTATGGAAGAGTTGAAGCAATTTATGAACTTCTATTCTATGGTGAAAACCCACCGACCGCCGTAGTCTTCAAAAGTTATTGGTTTGAGCCAAGGGAGACTAGAAGGACTCATGAACATATAGGACTAGTCGAAATCAACCAAAACACCCACTTAGATGTTCCCGATGTCTATATTACGGCTCAACAGGCGACACAAGTTTTCTATCTACCGTGGGCCTGCCAAACTGATCCAAATCTCAAAGGTTGGGATGTCGTTTATGAAGTGCCACCACATTTTAGACCACCTACCCTCAATGAAGAGGATTACGAACCTCACATTAACCCAGACACATATGAAGGGGAATTCTTCCAAGAAACACGTATGTCCAAGAAACGTTTCAAGAATCGCTCTACTTCACCCCAGAACATTGAAGTAGACAGCGACAGTGAATCCGTCTTAACCCCTGATCCCGAACAGGAAGAGCTGGAAGAAGAAGAGGTTACTGCTGCGGATGACCTGTCACTTCTTGACCGATTACATAATGGTGGCCTTCCACATGTTCTTCGTGATAGTGATGATGATGATGCATTTATTGATGATAGTGATGATCATGATGCATTTATTGACCCCGAAGCATATATAGACGAGGATGATTGTTATTAGTTCATGTCAGGTATTCAACTATTATACTATATATAAATTTTGAGTTCATGTTAGGTATTCAATTTTTATTAGTCATGTTGGTATTTATGACGATGATACACTTAAATTATATACATTTTATTACTCCTGTTGGTATTTATGTTGTACTCATTTCATTTACTCTTTGTCATGACAGGTGTTGAAAGATGGTGGGAAAGGGTCGAAAGCACTCCGCGGCTGCTTCTTCGTCGGCGGGTGATGGGATGGGTACTTCCATTCCTGCCTCACCTCTTCGGAGAGTGTTGCTCTCTACTGTGCAAGGAGCGCCCCCCGTGACAGGAGGTCGACCCCCCGCGAAGCCGAGAGGCACTAAAGGTACACGTTGTATTCATGTTGGTATTTATGTTGTACTCATGTTGTATGCATATTGGTATTTATATACATTTTATTACTCGTGTTGGTATTTATGTTGTACTAAAGGTACACGTGGCCGCGGGAGAGGTAGGGCTACACGGTCTCCGCCACCACCCCAAGCTGATTCACCTTAGCACAGGACTTCTAGGGTGGATTCGTCTAAGGTGGAGGCTACACGGTCTCCGGTTCACGAGCCTCGGGTCGACGAGCCTTCGACCCACGAGACTCGTGTCCCAGAGGCTTCCTTCCAGGCGACTCCGGAGCAAAGCAGGGATGAGGGTACGTCCCAAGAGACCCAGTGGGATACCTGGCCTGAGGCAAGTGGCCATGCTGGTAGCGACGAGGAGCTGGGTGAGGGGGCTACCGTCTACCAGCGTGGTAGTTCGGGGCTCCCGCTCGTGACAGCGACCCCCGAGCAGAGGTGGTCGATTAGGCCAAATGGGGACAAGTAAGTTAATTTACCCTTATTTAACCTTTTTCCTTCGCATTTTCTCAAATATCTAATGTTTTGGCTTTAATTTGTCATACTGTAGGGGTTGGATTGTTGCCAAGGGTGTCCGCAAGCCCAACAGTGTCCTTGGTGTTCTTTGCCGTCAAAACTTCCCAGGGTTTGTTACGTTGCCCGGTCGGGAGCGAGAGGTAGGAATGACCTGGGAGCACTACTTGGGTGCCCCGGCCCCGCCGGAGGTGGAGATCGACGGTGTTTTGTGTGACACGAGGGCGGACATGGTGATCCGAAAGTTCTGGGTAATTTCTCTTTCACACAATTATAAATCAACCATAGCTATTTATTGTACTAATCGGTGTTGTCTCGTTTGCAGACCTACTACAGGTGTGAGGAGGGATACGAGGAGGACGCGACAAAGGTTATCAAAACCGAATGTCGCCGCGTACTTCAAAACTTTCGGCACGAGGCTCGGGTGCAGGCTGTTCGAGACTACTATGCCACGCGGCGTATTAGGCTTGACAAGGTGAAGTGTCGTGATGCTAAGATGGAGAAGGAGCATTACATGAAGGTAATTACATATTATTAAGGCTTTGTAGTTAGTTTCCTTGATTTGGTTCTTACGCGCTCAAATTTCTCTTAATTAACTTAGGTGCCCCCGAGATGGTGTGTGGATAAGATGGATTGTTGGGAGGCCTTGGTGGATCAGTGGTGCTCCGAAACGTGGGAGGCCAGCCACAACAACGCCAAGGAGAGGCGTGGCACAATGGTTGGCGTGCCACACCATCAAGGGAGCGTCAACTTAATCCAATTTGGCGAGAACTGGGTATGTGGTTTGCTTCATGCCTCATGCAATTCATTCTTAATGCTATCTTGAGCCCTTTACTAATACAATTTTCCTCTCTCTCTCTTTTAGGCGCGTCACAATAAGATGGAGGCGCCACAGATGTACGACCTGTATGCGATGGCCCATACTGCCTCGTACAAGAAGGTCAAGGCATTCTCTGAGTCTGACCTCGAGCATCCAGAAAACTTCACCAACATCTCCTCCCACGACAAGCTCGTGAAGTACAGAGATCACGGGAAGGCGAGGAAAGGGGAGGACTTTAACCCGAGCGAGGGGCCTATTGATCCAGAGCTGGTGATGATAGCTGGCAATGGGAGGCCCCATGGCTCGATCGCCATTGGAGACGGTCTTATACGTTGTCCTAACTCTCTCCGGCAGATAAAGGCACGCCAAACGAGCTCTTGTCCGGAGATAACACCTCGTCCACGGCCAGTCGAGCTCGGCATTGAGGTTAGTTTAATGGACTCAACTATCTTTCCACATTATGTTGTGCGTTGGAACCAATATGATTACATTGCTAACAATGAGTTGTGTTGTAGGCTGCTATTCAGAAAGAGAGAGAGACAATGCAGATGGCTATGGCAGAGAAGGATAAGGAAATTAGGGAGCTGGAGGAGAGGACGACGGCATTGGTGGAGGCGGAGAGGGCACGGAATGATGCGTCTACCAAGGCCATATATGAGCTCTTCGTGGTAAGTTTCTTCTTCATGTTATTTCAAATCTTGCATTTGAATGTCCGTTTCATTAATAAATAAAAAGTTTGACTTGTCGAAACCAAATGTACCGTCTATGTGCGAGAAGAACGGCCAAGTCCCTCCGCCGATGCCAGTCATTAACGTGGCGGGGACAGTGAGTTTCATTTCAGTGGAGTGATCTTAAGAGTGTCCTCATGCTAACTACACATTGCAAACGATCTTTGGTGCAGAATATGTCCCGAAACGCATCGCACGACCCTTCTACAGTCGAGCCTTCTCCAGGTGAAACAAGCCAGAGCCACCGTGCTTGACCCTAACTTAGGTATGTTATTTCTAGTGTTTTAATAAAAGATAGCTAGATGACATAATTAGCTTAGTTACCTCCAAAATGACCTATTTAATAAAAAATGATCTATACTTAGCTAATGATCCTCGAAATGACATAATTAGCTCCAAAAAGGCATTCTTAGCCAATTTAACCCAAAGAAGGGGACAAGAGGAGAAGAAAGAGGAAAAATGAAAGGAAGGAAGAAGAAGAGGAGGAGAAGAAGAAGAAGGAGAGGGAGGAGGATAAGAAGAAGGAGAAGAAGGAGAAGAAGGAGAAGGAGCTCCTCCTTCTCCTTCTTCTACCTCCTTCTTCCTCCTTCTCCTTCTCCTTCTTCTTTTCTTATTATTCTTCTCCTCTCCTTATCCTCCTCCTCCTCCTCCTCCTCCTTCTTTTACTTCTTCTTCTCTTTCTCTTCTTCTACGTAGCTTAGACTCATCCAAGAAAGCCTAAATTGGCTAATTATCCATCTAAATGACATAATTAGCTTAGTTAGCTCCAAAATGACCTATTTAATAAAAAATGACCTATACTTAGCTAATTATCCTCGAAATGACATAATTAGCTCCAAAAAGGCATTCTTAGCCAATTTAGCCCGAAGAAGGGGACAAGAGGAGAAGAAAGAGGAAAAATGAAAGGAAGGAAGAAAAAGAAGAGGAGAAGAAGAAGAAGAAGGAGAGGGAGGAGGATAAGAAGAAGGAGAAGAAGGAGAAGAAGGAGGAGAAGAAGGAGGAGAAGAAGGAGAAGGAGCTCCTCCTTCTTCCTCCTTCTCCTTCTCCTTCTTCTTTTCTTATTCTTCTCCTCTTCCTTCTCCTTCTCCTCCTCCTCCTCCTCCTTCTTTTACTTCTTCTTCTCTTTCTCTTCTTCTACGTAGCTTAGACTCATCCAACAAAGCCTAAATTGGCTAATTATCCATCTAAATGACATAATTAGCTTAGTTAGCTCCTAAATGGTATATTTAATAAAACATGACCTATACTTAGCTAATTATCCTCGAAATGACATAATTAGCTCCAAAAAGGCATTCTTAGCCAATTTAGCCCGAAGAAGGGGACGAGAGGAGAAGAAAGAGGAAAAATGAAAGGAAGGAAGAAGAAGAAGAGGAGAAGAAGAAGAAGGAGAGGGAGGAGGATAAGAAGAAGGAGAAGAAGGAGGAGAAGAAGGAGAAGGAGCTCCTCCTTCTCCTTCTTCTTCCTCCTTCTTCCTCCTTCTCCTTCTCCTTCTTCTTTTCATCTTCTTCTCCTCTTCCTTCTCCTTCTCCTCCTCCTCCTCCTCCTCCTCCTTCTTCTTTTACTTCTTCTTCTCTTTCTCTTCTTCTACGTAGCTTAGACTCATCCAACAAAGCCTAAATTGGCTAATTATCCATCTAAATCACATAATTAGCTTAGTTAGCTCCTAAATGGTCTATTTAATAAAACATGACCTATACTTAGCTAATTATCCTCGAAATGACATAATTAGCTCCAAAAAGGCATTCTTAGCCAATTTAGCCCGAAGAAGGGGACGAGAGGAGAAGAAAGAGAAAAAATGAAAGGAAGGAAGAATAAGAAGAGGAGAAGAAGAAGAAGGAGAGGGAGGAGGATAAGAAGAAGGAGAAGAAGGAGGAGAAGAAGGAGAAGGAGCTCCTCCTTCTCCTTCTTCTTCCTCCTTCTCCTTCTCCTTCTTCTTTTCTTCTTCTTCTCCTCTTCCTTCTCCTTCTCCTCCTCCTCCTCCTCCTTCTTTTACTTCTTCTTCTCTTTCTCTTCTTCTACATAGCTTAGACTCATCCAACAAAGCTTAAATTGGCTAATTATCCATCTAAATGACATAATTAGCTTAGTTAGCTCCTAAATGGTCCATTTAATAAAACATGACCTATACTTAGCTAATTATCCTCGAAATGACATAATTAGCTCCAAAAAAGCATTCTTAGCCAATTTAGCCCGAAGAAGGGGACGAGAGGAGAAGAAAGAGGAAAAATGAAAGCAAGGAAGAAGAAGAAGAGGAGAAGAAGAAGAAGGAGAGGGAGGAGGATAAGAAGAAAGAGAAGAAGGAGGAGAAGAAGGAGAAGGAGCTCCTCCTTCTCCTTCTTCTTCCTCCTTCTTCCTCCTTCTCCTTCTCCTTCTTCTTTTCTTCTTCTTCTCCTCTTCCTTCTCCTTCTCCTCCTCCTCCTCCTCCTCCTTCTTTTACTTCTTCTTCTCTTTCTATTCTTCTACGTAGCTTAAACTCATCCAACAAAGCCTAAATTGGCTAATTATCCATCTAAATGACATAATTAGCTTAGTTAGCTCCTAAATGGTCTATTTAATAAAAAATGACCTATACTTAGCTAATTATCCTCGAAATGACATAATTAGCTCCAAAAAGGCATTCTTAGCAAATTTAGCCCGAAGAAGGGGATGAGAGGAGAAGAAAGAGGAAAAATGAAAGGAAGGAAGAAGAAGAAGAGGAGAAGAAGAAGAAGGAGAGGGAGGAGGATAAGAAGAAGGAGAAGAAGGAGGAGAAGAAGGAGAAGGAGCTCCTCCTTCTCCTTCTTCTTCCTCTTCTTCCTCCTTCTCCTTCTCCTTCTTCTTTTCTTCTTCTTCTCCTCTTCCTTCTCCTTCTCCTCCTCCTCCTCCTCCTCCTCCTCCTTCTTTTACTTCTTCTTCTCTTTCTCTTCTTCTACGTAGCTTAGACTCATCCAACAAACCCTAAATTGGCTAATTATCCATCTAAATGACATAATTAGCTTAGTTAGCTCCAAAATGACCTATTTAATAAAAAATGGCCTATACTTAGCTAAATTCTCTCCTAAATGACATAATAAGGCTTACGTAGCTGCAACATGACCTATTCCCCCTAACTTAGATATTAAATGGCCTATAATTAGCCTAGCTAGATCAAAAATGGCTTAATAAGCATAGTTTGCTCCGGAATGACCTATTTTACCCAAGTTAGCTCCGAAACGACCTATAGTTAGCTAGGGTTCCACCTAAATGACATAATTAGCTTAGTTAGCTCTTAAATGGTCTATACTTAGCTAATTTATCTCCGAAATAACCTATATATACACTACTTCATCTAGTATTATTCTTCTAACTTTCTTATTTGTCATTTTGCAGATTACCTTCACTTCACGGGAAGCTTGGAAAATATTGATGGAATGCTTGAAGATGATTTCTTGTACCATGGGTTGTATTGAAACTATTGTAGTATATGAATATATGAAACTTTGTATGCACGTGGATGAAACTGGTGTAATATATGAAACTTTGTATGCACGTGGATGCAACTTGAAAGCTGGATATAAGAGGTTATTTAAATATGGTTATGAGTACGCAAAGAAATTTATTTATGTCAAATATATATATATATCCTGATTATTGTTAAAAATGCTGGATATAACAAAAAAAAAAGGGGCTGGTTCCCCTCTTTGCCGTCTGCCCCCACATGGCAAAGGGGGGAGGCAGACGGCAAAGGGGGGGAATCTGCCCCCTCTCTCTTCCCTCTTTGCCGTCTGCCCCCACATGGCAAAGGGGGGGAGGCAGACGGCAAAGGGGGGAATCTGCCCCCTCTTTCTCCCCTCTTTGCCGTCTGCCCCCACATGACAAAGGGGGGAGGCAGACGGCAAAGGAAGGAGGCCTGCCGTTAACACTTAACGGGGACGTTGCAATATATGCCGTCCCAGTTAATTTGTCGTCTGCCCCCTCATGGCAAAGTTTCTTTGCCGTCCGCTTTGGGAAAGTCGACGGCAAAGAACCTCTTCACCGGATTTTTTTTACCGTCTACTTTGCCGTCTGCTGACTGACGGCAAAGCCTTTGCCGTCCGTGGTTGCACCCTTTGCCGTCCGCTTTGGCAGACGGCAAATTTATGAATTTCAGTAGTGTAAGGTCAAGTCTTACACAGGTAGAGCCTCGAAGGCTGACACACCAAACATAACTAGCAGCGAAAATCTTGATCGAAAGCATGAACCCGAGCTATCTGCCTTAACCTACAGACATTCTGACTGGGAAGCGTCCTAGTTCGCGTGTTCGTCTTCGATGAGCTCTTCACCATATTCCCGCCCTTCCATGCCTGGCCAATTAAATAACCAGCGGCAAGCCAATGAGTACTTTGAATGTACTCGCAACCAACCCATGATGTGGAACAAGGTAGTAACAATGCATGATATAGCACTAAGTAGGTAAGTTTGTGAAAAGCTAATTTTTGCGTGTTATGACATGATTAATCTTGTAAAAGCATGCATCCACATGTTGCAGATATCCATATGAACAAATTATAGTTATCATCATAAGCAGGGGTTGAACGTCCCACGTTCATTTCCCATACCAAGTCGTCTGACTTATCTCAAGTATCATCTTCCTCATACCATCGCATTTTCCACACACGCACGCTTGGTTTATGTGAAAACATCTAGACGTTGTTTAAGCAAGATTACCCAACTATCTTTGACCGTGGATACAGCTATTCAAATAGTTTGACACTTTGCAGAGGTTGCGCGTTGTACCCATGAGACTCGGGGAACTCCCGTGTCATCCATGACTCGTGGTATATTACATTCCAGAGGTAAGCACCCGAACTATGCCATCCCCTCGCGACAGTAAACAAAGAGTCCACTCGTTTGGTACCCAGCCCACATGATGTACATCATACGAGCTTCGCTCTAGATCGTATCATCCATGAAGGGACCAACGGTGTGCCCGGTGCCTGTGAAAACAGCTCATGGTCGCGCAACCTCGCACGACCCCGTATCGAGAGTGATCACGCCACTCTCGCCACTAGTAATGTGGGCTATTCAAATAGTTTTTGTAAAAAATACACAACTGGTATTATTAAATACTACTCCCTTTGTAAACTAACATAAGAGCATTTAGATCACTAAAATAGTGGTCTAAATGCTCTTATATTAGTTTACGGAGGGAGTACACATTATTCCAATATTTGTGGTGGAAGAATAATTGGATTTGGATGAATATTGGTTTCTATGGAATTTTTGCAAAACAGAGCAAAAAAGTAAAAGGAAAAATGGTCATGCGCCCCCTCGGCTAGAGGCTGCTGACCAAACCGGCCGAGCTAGCGAAGCCAGCCCAGGCAAGGCGCGGGGCGCGCGCTATCAGGTTTGAACCTGACGCGCAGGGCCCAGCGGTCAGTGACACAGAGGGGGAGGCGGGAGAGAGGAGAGGCAGGGTAGTGGCTGACGACCGGGCCCCACTGGCAGGTCGCCGTCAACTCGTGTCCACGGTGATTCTGACGCTCACCTGTTGACCGCTATCACAATTAGACAAACATCCATCCTCTTCTACTATTATTACTCCACCCGTTGACCGCTATCCAGCATGCATCGCAAGGTATTAAGATCATAACAAATAGAATAATGTCTGAAGCATGATGACATAACTCATACATAGTAAGATCAATTCATATATTCGAACCCGTAATTTATCCTTAGTAGCAACAATAAAAATATGTGCCTTGCAACTCCCCCTGTAACAGAGTAAGGACACCACAATTCTGAACCTACTACTATGCACCACTGCCTCTAATGATCTAATCATTAACTTGGCAAAATAAAACACATAGATTGGAAATCATAAATAGCTATAAATCACACATAGTTGACCTGAAAAGACTCAATTAATTTCAATGAATAATCTGATCATAAACTCACAATTCATCGGATCCCACCAAACACACCACAAAAGTTACATCAAATAGGTATGTGAAGAGATCTTTGTATTTCAAATCATCAGAGAGAGAGAGAGAGAGAGAGAGAGAGAGAGAGTCATCTAGCTACTGCTATGGACCCGCGGATCCATTGGGAACTACTCACACATCATCATGGAGCAATAAGGTTGATGAAGACGGCCTCTGTGATGGACCCCCCCCATCCTTAGAGTACCAAAAAAGGCCTCCTGATGGGATCGCAGAAGATCACAGACTTGCAGCTGCGATAAAATTGTTACAGGACCTCCTTCAAGGGTTTCTGGATAGATGGGAATTTATAGTGCTAGAATTAGGTCTTACGAAGCCACAAGGGGGCCACAAAGCACCTAAGAATGCCCTAACCCCCAGGACCCACCCCTGCCTTGTCGCTCCCTTGTGCATCGTCTGGTCTCCTCCCAAAGCTTCCAGGGCCTTCTTTTGTCCAGAAAAAGTCGTCACGAAGTTTCATCGAGTTTGAACTTCGTTCGGTATGGATTTCCTCATAAATCAAAAACTTGTAGAATACAGGTACTGCCACTTGGCACTCAGTTAATAGATTAGTCCATAAAAACATTATAATTGGTTAGTCCATAAAACAATATAAATCATACTAGATTGATAGTACAATAGCATGAAATCAAAAATCATATACACGTTGGAGATGTATCAATGCTCATGTCATGAAGATAGTAACAGTGAAAGTTGCATGGCAATATATCTTTGAATTGTTATGGACATGCCATAATAGATAGATATGGTGACTATTTCGAGGAAGGATATATAAGGCTTATTCGTGAAATAGCGGCTCATTTCATGGGGTTTGGATACCCGACAAAGTTTACACCAAGTTTCAAAGTGAGAACGGACAATGCACGATACGGAAGAGGATAGCAAAATATGGATAGATGGAAGTGCTTATAGTCTAAAACTAGTACTAGTCATAAAGACCTCAAGTATTTATGTGGAAGCCTAGAAGCCCTCGAAGCAAAGGACTACTTGCATGCTCTAAGAAGGAAGGTTGGGAGGAGTTAACTATCGCGAGTCCCCAATCTAGACTACACAAATGATATGAATCAAGGATAAATTATACTCCAACTTCCTAGTCATGCCATACCGATACATTAATGAGTGGGAGATCACAATCCTTAACATCGATATTTTTACTAGACCAAGATTATCAATTAGTAAGCCTTCATATTATCATCTTAATATCGTTTATCAAACACAATATATTCAGTGATCCACATGCAAAATTTTATTATACCACCGTTGTATACCTATTATTTTTGGACCAAACATATTACTAATGCAAATTATCACTACATATTTAAGTCTCAAAAAGACATAAGTGAAGAAAGAAGTGCAATTGATTTCTATAAAATGTATGTATCGCCGTGCTCAAAGGGTATAAGTGAAGTACATAAGCGCTTGTGAGAAAAGATGTAAGTGAAGTATATGAGCATTTGTCTCAACTCAAAAGAGATAAGTGAAGTTCATTGAGCATTCTATAAATTGTGATGAATATGTGTCTCATAATTTGTGTGGTCAGAAAATAATGATCATGAAAACAAGCAAGCAAATAAAACAAAAATATACTATGCTCCAAGCAAACACATATCATATGATGAATAAAAATGTAGAAACATGTGATATAGTTTGATTTTTTAATTTCTTCATCCAAGAAATGACAGTTTGCAATTAGTTTTTTATTTGCAGGACGAGTTGTTAATTTGTACAGCTTATCCACAAAAAAATCCACTGGCATACTGCATGGCACCATGAGCTAATTTTTTAATTGTTTGTCTGTCACTTAATTTTCAAGCCGCTCCATTATGTTACCCAATATATTGAATGGTCTGTTAGAGTAAGCAATCTTTGTTGATGGAGAGAGTGAGACCGGGAGCCCTACAAAATAATCATGAGACTATTATATGTAGCGTCTGAATTTAATTTTGACAGGCATATCATATCCGACTGTAGAAAGAAATATCCCATGCATTCCTGTCTCTAGGTAGCACTCGTACCAACCAACCAGTACGTGCCTTCATTACCCATGTATCCACGCTTGCAGGTAGGCAGCTATTGATCCATTTGACTTGGCATTTCTTGTAGGAGTAATTAGAATCGGTGTATCATATCTGAGCTAGCATTAGTTTATCATGACTGATTAATAATTAAGTTCAGATTGACCAAGTTGATGATTGTCTGTGTACTGAACCTAGATAGAGCCTACCTAATCAAACAAGACAAGATGACAAGTCTGGCATATGTATTGTCAGTAGTTAATTGAATGAGTTGCATGAGTGCATCGAAACAGCAGTCATTGGTTAGCTAAAACAACCAGCTGCCTACACGATTTGAGCCATTGGGGGCAGCAGAAAGCACGTGCATCTTTCCCTATCTATGTACAGTATATGAGCATACCAGTAGTTCTTGTACTATGAGGCTACGAGCATAGTATTACTAGTATCTTGCTTGTGCATTCAACAAAGTGGTGTGGGCAGCTTTATTCTCCCAGGTGAAAGAAGAAGAAACACCCGAAAAGCCAAAGCGCTAATCACTAGCATCTGTTCCCTGATGAGAAAGATGGCCTGTTTGCTTCCATGCCAAGCCACAGCCACAGCGACAGTGGATGAGAATACGTTGCTGACCACCGCTCGACAAGTCGATACAGTTCTGTTAGTAGTAGGTACTGTTGTGAACTCAAGCAAAAAAACTGTGTTATTCGAAAGTAGTAAGTTAATTAGTTGGCCGCTGTGCTGTAACAGTTGCATGATGAAGATGTGCAGTGCAGGGGTGATGTGAAACCGTTTCCTGACCAGAATGCCTTTTGCCCAGGCCGCATCTTTGCTTGCTTGATCTGACGAGCATCCACGTTTTGCTCGAGACGATTACAAGAGTAGCAGAATGGTCAACAGTAGTGCCGGCCGACGTCTCCATCGGCATCTCTCTGTGTCGTCTCGGTCGATCTCTCCACCAGTACTTGTAAGCAGGGTACTACTCTACTAGTAATTGCACCAATCAATCAGGGCCGAGCGAGGCGCGATCTACTCCGTTCCGTCCCCGCTGCGCCTTCCACGCCACTGCTTTTTCCTCGCCGTCGAATCTCTTTCCTGCTCCTCACCGGTCAGGATCACGCCGTTTTTGTCACCTTGCTCCCCTCGATTCTCCCTGCTCCGCTCTTGTTCTGTTTCTTGGAGTTCTCCATCCTTCCGATCGTATGGCTAGCCGATGGGGTGGAGCTCCTGCCTTCCTGCGCTCATATATCTCGCGCTCTCAGGCGATAGCCGTACGCATATACTAGATCCTCGAGAGACGAGGCGAGATGGGCTCGGCTCTGCTCCGTGTCCTCTGCCTCTGCAGCCTTGTGGCGCTCGCCCGGCCGGCCAGGCCGGCCAACGTCTCCATCGGCGCCCTCTTCACCTTCGACTCCGTCATCGGGAGGTCCGCCAGGGCCGCCATCGACCTCGCCGTCGCCGACGTCAACCGCGACGCCGCCGTCCTCAGGGGGACGCACCTCAGCCTCGTCGCGCAGGACACCAAGTGCAGCGGCTTCGTCGGCACCATCCAAGGTCACTGCTCTCTTCTTCTTCTTCCTCTTCTTCTTCCAAAAAATATAATAAAAAATCCTCCTAATACCCCCAAATGTTTGCTGCGATCAGATTAGCAAATACGGAGTACTACAGTAGTCGTCATCACGAACTTTGATTCCACGATTAGATTTTTCGTGTTCTTTACATATTGATATCTTGGCCTGTATGCATCCACTTTCTTCTTCATTTGGTTTGGTTCTCTCTCTCTCTCCTCATTCAGTTGACTCTCGTGGAGGTGGAGGTGGAGCCTGCCTACTGCCTTGGATCTCTCCACATGAACTTTGCATGACGATTTTTTTTAAATAATAATGATAATCTGTTTTTTTTCCTTGGCAACGGATTAGTCAGAGACTACCCCGTCCCGTGCTCTCGCCGTTGCATTTTGTAGCTATTGTCCTGTGCTAATCGACCGGCCGGTATTGATATTGGATCAAAAGAACGTTTCACCTTTTTCTTCGTATAAATGAACAAATGACTAGTACGTACTCCCTCGATCGGTAACAAAAATTACTCCTTTACGGAGGGAGTTATCGCAGTTGACACTGATGTAAGTACGTGTTGATGCTGCAGCGCTGCAGCTAATGGAGAAGAAGGTGGTGGCGGTTGTGGGACCGCAGTCGTCGGGGATCGCCCACGTGGTGTCGCACGTAGTCAACGAGCTCCACGTCCCGCTGCTCTCCTTCGCCGCCACTGACCCGGCGCTCGCCTCCGCCCAGTACCCCTACTTCGTGCGCGCAGCCCGCGGCGATGACTCCTCCCAGATGGCCGCCGTCGCCGACATCGTCGCCTACTATGGCTGGAGGGAGGTCACCGTCATCTACGTCGACAACGACTACGGCCGCGGCGGCGTCGACGCCCTCGGTGACGCGCTCGAGGCCAAGCGCGCCAAGCTCTCCTTCAAGGCGCCCTTCCCTCCGGACGCCGACCAAGCCGCCATCGCCGACCTGCTCCTGCAGGTCACCATGATGGAGTCCCGCGTCTGCGTCGTCCACGTCAACCCGGACTCCGGGCTCGCCGTCTTCGCCGCCGCGCGCTCCCTCGGCATGATGGCGTCCGGCTACGTCTGGATCGCTACCGACTGGCTCGCCGCAGCGCTGGACTCGACGCGCCCACCCAATCCCAAGGCGATGAGCCTCCTACAGGGCGTGGTCACGCTTCGCCAGTACGCCCCGGATTCCGGCGCCAAGAGGTCGCTCACCTCGAGATTCGCCGCCGGCCAGCTGAACCGGAGCGCCACCCTGTCCCTGAATGCGTACGGGCTCGCCGCGTACGACGCCGTGTGGATGGCCGCCCGCGCCATCGACGAGTTCCTGGAAGACGGGGGGAACGTCACCTTCTCGGCCGACCCGAGGCTGCAGCAGGAGGTGAACGGGACCAGCACGCTGCGGCTGGACGCGCTCAGAGTGTTCGACCAGGGGGAGCAACTGCTGCACAAGGTGATGCTCGCCAACTTCACGGGCATCACGGGCGACGTGCGGTTTTCTGCGGACGGCAGGAGCCTGGCCGACCCCGCCTACGAGGTCCTCAACGTCGGTGGCACGGGCGTCCGGCGGGTCGGCTACTGGTCCAACCACTCGCATTTGTCAGTGTCCGCGCCCACTCCATTCCAAGCTAACAGCAGCCAGCAGCAGCAGCAGCAGGAGCGGCGGCTGTACAGCATGATCTGGCCTGGGGAGACGACATCGCCGCCGCGCGGGTGGGTGTTCCCCAACAACGGCCGGCCGCTGAGGATCGGCGTGCCGTACAGGACGACGCAGAGGCAGTTCGTGTCCAAGGACAGCGGCCCCGACGGCGCGAGCGGGTACTGCATCGACGTGTTCAAGGCCGCCGTGGCACTGCTCCCGTACCCTGTCCCCGTGTCCTTCATCCTCTTCGGCGACGGCGTCAAGAACCCCAGCTACAGCGACCTCGTGAACAAGGTCGCCAACAATGTGTTCGACGCGGCGGTGGGCGACGTGTCCATCGTCACGAACCGGACGCGGGTGGTGGACTTCACGCAGCCGTACGTGGAGTCCGGGCTGGTGATCGTGTCGCCGGTGAAGGAGAAGAGCTCCAACGCGTGGGCCTTCCTCAAGCCCTTCACATTGGGCATGTGGGCCGTCACCGGCGCCTTCTTCCTCTTCGTCGGCTCTGTCGTCTGGGTTCTCGAGCACCGCTTCAACCCGGAGTTCCGCGGATCCCCACGCAAGCAGCTCGTCACCATTTTCTGGTTCAGCTTCTCAACAATGTTCTTCGCGCACAGTAAGCTACTGTATATATATATATACTATCTGGCTTCTGCTTCCGTCGCTCTGCATGCGTTCCCAAGAGAAGAAGCTCTGATAAATGGCGGTTTCAATCATTTGCAGGGGAGAACACTGTGAGCTCGCTGGGTCGTTTCGTGCTCATCATCTGGCTGTTCGTGGTGCTCATCATCAACTCGAGCTACACGGCGAGCCTGACGTCCATCCTGACGGTGCAGCAGCTGTCGACGGGGATCCAGGGGCTGGACGGCCTCCTCGCCAGCGCCGACCCCATCGGCTACCAGATTGGATCCTTCGCCAAGAGCTACATGATGCAGGAGCTCAACGTGCCGGAGTCCCGACTCAAGGAGCTTGCCATCGACGACTACGCCGCCAGCCTCCAGCTCGGCCCGCGCAACGGCGGCGTCGCTGCGATCGTGGACGAGCTGCCCTACGTCGACCTCTTCCTCTCCACCAACTGCCAGTTCAAGACCGTTGGACAAGAATTCACCAAGAGCGGATGGGGATTCGTAAGATCCAAACTAAAACTCTGCATTTCTATTCTTCCCATCAATGGCTCTCTTCTGTGAGTTTCTGTTGCTGAATGGATCGATCGATATTCATTAGGCGTTCCAGCGGGACTCACCTCTGGCGGTGGACCTGTCAACGGCGATCCTGACGCTGTCGGAGAACGGCGACCTGGAGCGGATCCACGACAAGTGGCTCAACCCGGGGCAGTGCGACTCCTCGCAGGGCGGCGACGTCACGGCCGACAGGCTCAACCTCAGCAGCTTCTGGGGACTCTTCCTCATCTCCGGCATTGCCTGCTTCATTGCATTGGTCATCTTCTTCACCAGGATACTGTGCCAATACGGCAAGTACCACCAGGGCGATGGCGAGGGTGGAATGCCGCCGGAGGAGTTCCCAGTGCGGCGGCCCGAGCGGCTGAGGAGCATCAGGGATCTGATAACGTTCGTGGACATGAAGGAGGAGGAGGTGAAGAGGGCCATCAAAAGGAAGTCGAGCAACGACCGACGGGACAGGTCCATCGCCAGCTCCGGCGGGGCATCCTCCTTCTCCGCATCCACGGTGTAGCCAGCTTCTTCCTTCTCTTGATTGATCTGGTCGGGTGCATGGATGGATTTCTAACAGCATAGACCGATTGACCGACGATGTCGATCTGAGAAGCTGCACGCCACGGTAAGCTAAGCTAGGACACTGTAATGTAATTAGGCAATGATGATATACATATACAAACAGGACTGCCATGTTGGAGATGGCATAGATAGATTAGATAGATTAACTGCTACTCCCTTGATTCTTAAATATAAAGCTTTTTAAAGATTCCGCTACGGACACATAGAGCTCATTAGCAGAAAGATACTTTCATTCCACCAAAATCAATACTTCAAAGTATTGTCTGTCTATAAACATCCTTATAATGAAATATCTTAAAAGATTTATATTTAATAACGGAGAGGAAGTACTACAACAATACTTTAAGGGAAACGCTACGACGTCCACAGGCGAATTATTTCCAATGATCCGCCACCTTCACAGCCGTTTGATTATCTCCATCCAGTCGATATGTGCGTGGGGCTTCGGTCGGGCATCCAGTAATTTCTGAAACGACGTTCGAGTTTCTGAAACAATCGCTTTGTTGCAGTTTTTTTCTCTTTGCGCGCGCTTCGGCTGGGCACCCGGTAATTCCTGAGACAATGCTCGAGTTTCAGAAACAATCGCTTTGTTGCAGTTTTTTTCTTTGCGCGCGCTTCAACTAGGCATCCGGTAATTCCTGAAACAACGTTCGAGTTTCTGAAATAATCGCTTTGTTGTAAAAAAATCCTTTCTCTTTCTGCAATAGTGGCCGTGTTGCGGAAACAACAACAGAAATAACAGAATATGCATACGAAAGTGTGTGACCAAGCATGGATCAAGCAATCCAACGGCTGCGCGGGTGGCGGAGCTCTCTGCGCGATCAGCCGGTAGAGCGTTAGCGTTTTTCATACTTCAATATGTGGAGAAGGAAGACATTATTTTCTATACACAAGAAGGACCGCAGTTGAAATTTTTTCAATACGCATCTCAATAGAAATGATCAAAAGGCGATAACAATGCTTGATTTTTTTTTCTTTTAACACACTATAGACACAAGGGCTTGTATATATGTACATGCACTCATTTTTATGAACATATATTCACATATTTTAAATTTTACAAAGTCGCTGTAGGCACCTCTTCATCAACGGCGATGTCTCTTTCCACTGAATGCGCGTCGCCGAAAATCCTAAAATAAATCCAGAAATAAATACGAGCATCAGGATTTAAACCTTGATGGAGTAAGGATATCACGGTCCCTCTAATCATCCAATCATAGGTTGGTATGCTTGCTTGATTTCAAGCTAACGTGGTAAAAACAAACAATTTTTTGAGTGAATCTACCAAAATATATCTGGAATCTCGTGTTTTACAAGGAAACTTGGTCATTCTTCATAGAACTAAAAGGGATGGCACGCTCCGCCCCTACCGGCGACAAGAGTATCTCCCCTAATCCCTCCCTAATAATAAAGCAAATTCGGTTTCTGTTCGTCCGTCTTGAAAATTACCCCTAAAATTTGCATTAATTACCCACCATGTCACCGGTAAGTAATAGAAAACGTTTCACAAAGCGAAAAATCTTGGATTGGACCGGCCCATGTAAAAACCTCCTATATTACGCTCTGCACGCTGGGAGAATATCCAGCACACCGTATGGGCCGGCCCATGCACAGGCGCCTGCTTTTAGTTCCGTTTATTTTTTTTATTTTCAGTTTCGTTTTATTTTTTTATTTTAAATAATTTAGAACTTTAAATAATCTTTAAAATTTTAATAAGCTGATAATTATAAATCAACATATTTAATAAATTAAAATGTTTGTGACTTTAAAAACTGCTCGGAGTTTTGTAAAAAACTGCTCGCATATACAATAAAATGTTTGCAATTTTATAAAAATGTTTGTACAATAAGAATAGTCCATGATCTCAAATACAATTCCATGTATTAAAAACTATTAAATGCATTTAACAAAATGCTTTCTAATTCAAAATATGTCCTAAAATTTTAAAAATAGCTAATGCCTGTTTTGATAGTTTCTTTTTTTATTTGAAATTTTCCGTTCCATTTTTGTTTATTTATAATTTAAATAATTTAGAATTACAAAAAGTTTTGCATATTAAAAAATAGGAATTTGGATTAAAATGCTGACGAATTTTTATTTTGAATTAAAAATAGGATTCAAAAAAAGCCCGGGATTTATATATTTTTTTGCAAATTCCAGAACAATGTCCATGAATTTAATAAATATATTATTGATTTATAAAAATGTTTGTTTATTAAGAAAAACTTCATGCATTTCAAAAAATGTTTGTGAATTTAAAATAAAATCCTCCAACATAAAAAATTATGTTCGTCTTTTCTTGAATTGGTGGCCAATTCAAAAAAATATATTTAAATCCGTTCGAAATATAGAAAATATTCACGATTTTTAGTAAATATTTGTAAATTGTAAAAAATGTTCTCGATTTTAAAATCGTTCTCATATTTGTAAAATTGTTCACGGAAGATCTAATATATATAGTTAAACATTAATGCTTCTAAGTCTTTGTGACAATATACCTGTGTGAATTTTGAAGAATTAACTGTTGGATGGATCGGATTATTATTATATGTTTTCTACAAAAAATTCTTGAAATTCAGAATAAATCTTTGAGTTACCAAGATTTCTGACAACAGTGATATATATTTTTTGAAAATGTAAAGATTGCTTCAACTTGTGAATAAATTTAAAAGAAGAAACATTTTTTGCGTTTGTGCACAAAATTTCTAAATCAAGCGATGATATATGAACATAATGTGGTCACCATCATTGGAGATTATGTTTTTTTTCTTCCGTGGTATAGCACGGGCCATTTTGCTAGTAATAATAAACCACGAATCGCTTCTGCCGTACGTTGCTGGCGGTTTTGCAAAAAAGTCCTTCTGTTTTCGGGTATTCAACCCACGGTCCTTTTGTGAGTTAAAAAACGTTTCGTTTTTACGTAAACCCCCTCGCAATCACCATCGGGCACCATGGCTTATCTATTCCTGTCCTTCACAGAGGGCCGCTGAGTGGTGGCGCGGACGACTAGGACGGGGGCGCGCTAGCATCGCCGCCGCCGCTGGACGTCGCTCCCGTCTCCGATTGTGGTGATGGCCTCGCCCCGCGCAGCTTCGCGATGACCTTGTCCCTCGACGCCCACCTCTGCAACGTCGTCTCCCACCTCCCCGTTAGGGACGCCGCCCGCACCGGCGCGCTCTCGCATCGCTGGCGCGGGCTCTGGCGCGCCACCCCGCTCGCCCTCGACGACGCCCACCTCCTCCCGTCTCCGGTCCCCACCGCCGCACTGGTGTCCCGCGTCCTCGCCTCCCACCCAGGCCCCTTCCGCGTCATCCGCATCGCTGAGATCCCCATCGACGGGTCCAGCGAGGACGACTTTCCTCGCGCTCGCGGAGTTGCTCGACCACCTCGCCGACAAGGGCGTGGAGGACCTGACCCTCGTCAACCGCCCCTTCTCCTTCGACGTGCCTGTGCAACATCCCTTAACCCTCCTCCGCTGCGGGGTCTCGCTCCGCCGCCTCTACCTCGGCGTATGGCTCTTCCGCTTCACCACCGACCTCCCGCCCGGCCCCGACGTCTTCCCCAACCTCCAGGAGCTCGGCCTCTGCCACGACATTACGGAGGAGCGCGACCTCAAGTATGTGCTAGCTTGCAGCCCCAAGCTGGAGACCCTGGCGCTCATCTCCAACTACGGCTACCCTGACCGCGTCCGCGTTGGCAGCCGCAACCTCCGCTGCGTGCTGCTCTAGCATTCCCTGGCGGACGAGGTCGCCGCCGTGTCTGCCCCAAGCCTGCAGCGTCTCATTATCTACTGCACGCACACCAGTGAGGCTGACGGGGTCATCAAGGTCAAGATAGGCCATGCTCCCCAGCTCGTCGTGCTCAGCTACTTGGACACGGCCACCCACCAGCTTGAGATCGGCAACACCATCATCAAGGTAGTCCATCCTATTCTCACAAATCTTTCAGCGCTATCCTATATATCTGGTTTGATTTGCTGCATTTGCATGATTGTCTGATTGATTTTGCGATGATGTGCAGGCTGGGGTGACAAATGTTTGCCCGAATACAGTGCTTCCAAGCGTCAAGGTGCTAGCTCTCAAGGTCCGTTTCAGAGTGCCTAAAGAAGTCAGAACTTTGCTCTGTTTCTTGATATGCTTTCCTGGAGTAGATATCTTACACATCATGGCTGTGAGTTTTACTTCTACCCTGTAGCTCTATCTCTCTGCATTCAAAATTAAATTTCCAATTTTTACAGCTTGCATTCCAGCATTAGCTTGCTGAATTGAGTTTTATTGATTTTGCAGTCTAACAACGACACCGACCACTACGATGACCCGGGTGAAGTCAAGCCAGGGGACAAGCTCAACTACACATTCTGGAAGGGGGTCGGTCCGATCAAATGCTTGAAGTCGCGCGTCAAGAAGCTGGTGTTCGACCATCCAATTCAATCTTCATAGTGAATCCCACGTCTTCTCTGAGATTGTGTTTGTTTGCATGAGTGACAGAGATATTCCTGATAATTGGGCATAAAGCCTCATTGCGCAGTTGGAATGAAACTATCTCCATGTTGTTGCCACAGCCTGGAGGTGTGATAGTGGAATCAAGATTGTAACGCGCTCGGCCTCCTTTGATGATTCTATAGGTCTCCTTTGATGATTCTATAGATGATGTTTCATTTTACCAACTTGATGGTGAATTCCATTCCATTCAGGATAGACAAAACTATGAGATGTGCAATTTCTTTGGAGAATCTAGCACTTAACAGCTTGCTTCTATTGTGAGAGAGGCAGTCCTCCGCGCAGCTCCATTGTACACTTCCCTCATGGATCTCCTTAGGTTGGATCTTTTGCAAGAGCAAGATATTGTTTAGGGTCACCACCTGTTCTCTTCTATCAGATATCACGTCTCCATTTTCTGTATTGTCAGGATATTGATTCTTGTAGAGCATAATAACAAACAAGCAGAGACAATGATCTTCAATATGATTTCTCTTGATTGTGATGAGCCTTGCATCATGACACACTAACATCTGCATGTATATAAGAGAATAAAATAATCAAGAGATGATGCAGTTTTCCTTTAACAGTTTATTGATAGTTTAGCCTCTTAGTTCCTTCCTTTGTAGTAGGTTTTTTTTTCATCTTAAAGTTCCTTCTGATACAAGAGGCACACATTTGGGTCTGTATTTCAGAAAAAAGACTGCTATTAAATGACGTGTGGAACAAACGATGGTATAACTTTCGCATCCAACTCTTCATATTCAGCGCATTATGTTTTTTTTTGTTCCTAAAAATCCATTACTATGTACCTTTTGAAGATAAAACAGAATGGGTATGTAAACCTTTTACAATAAATCATAAATAGTAGTTGTTGGAACATTAAAAATAAATGTTTGGCAAATAATAAAATATTCATGATTTTTTTAAAAGTTCATGTGTTAAAAATGTTAATGAAATTGAATAAAATTTTAACAATCCAAGAAATTTTTATCGATGGAAAATATCCTAAAAATTCAAAAACTGTTCGTGACTTACAAAAGAGTTTATTCATTCAAAAAATGATCATGCATTTCGAAAAATGTTTTTAAATTTAAAAAATATTTGTTAAATAAAAAAAATGTTCGCGAATTTCAAAATTTGTTCCAATAAATTTCAAAAAAATGTCCGTCGATTCAAGAAATGTTCGTCAATTCAAGAAAATTGTTTAATTTTTCCCAATTTCGAAATTATCTTCCAATAGTCTTAGATATTCATGAATTGAAAAAATATTCTTACTTATAGAAAATGGTTATGAATTAATAAGTGTTCACTAATTTTAAAAAGTTTCACGCTTTCAAACATGTGCACGATTTTAAGAAACTGTTCAAGATTTCATGAAATTGAAAGTAATAGTGTATCTTGATGATGTAGCAAAATTTATTCGCCCATTGAAGATTATGATTTTTTTCTCCCGTTGCAACGCACGGGCCCGTTTGCTAGTAGGAATATAAATCTCTTATGAGGTTATAACATCGATTGTGTTTGAACTTGCCACACATGGTATGGGGATCCCGACTCATAAGTCGTGATCAAGGAATGCACGTGTACAATAATTCCAGAGATCAATGTTCACTGAACACACATAAGCTGAATAATAAGAGTCTTACATCCATACATAACGTCTCATACAAATAAAGACCATTAAGGTCGAGTGTTACATAGATAGGGCCTCGAAGGCCAACACATTAAACATAACTAGCAAGGGAAATCTTGAACGGAAGTGTGAACCCATGCTATCTGCCTTAACCCTACACGCATTCTGACTGGAAAGCGTCCTATTTCACATGTTCGTCTTCAACGAACTCTTCATCATACTCATGTCCTTTCATGCCTGACCAATTAAATAACCAGTGGCAAGCAATGAGTACTTTGAATGTACTCGCAAGCAACCCATGTTTTGGAATAAGGTAATAACGATGCAAGATATATCACTAATAGGTAAGTTATAGAAAGCTAATTTGAAGTACAATAACATGATCAATATCTCATGAAGGCATGCATCAAGAGGTAGCCGATATCCATATGAACAAGTTACATATATCAATATAAACATGGGGTTTAACATCTCATGTTCACTCATCGTGTCAAGTCATCTGACTTAGATCAAGTATCACACTATCATCTTTCTCTCTCACACACACCAAGTTGTGAAAACATATGGACATAGTCTAAGAACGACCACCAACTGTCCATGATCGTGGACACGGCTATTCGAATAGTTTTACACTCTAGAGAGGTTGCATACTTTACCCACAAGACTTGGGAAACATCCATGTCAATCCATGACTCACGATATTTTCCATACTCGAGGTAAGTACCCGAACATTGCCTTTCCCGTGATGATACTAACAAATAGTCTACTCATTGGTGCCATCCCTCGTGATGTACATCACTAGTATCATCCACGAGGGCATGTAACAGCGTGCATGATGTCTGTGAAAACATCCCATGGTCATCCTTTCCGGCACGACCCCGTATCGAGAGTGACCACGTCACTCCCGCCGCTAGTAATGCGGGCTCTCTGCTAGTACCGACCAAAGTAATCAACAAAGCCCCGTCCCATAAGGGGTAGCGTGGTTGTGCATGTAAGGTTGGGACGGTCAACACATTTTAAATCTAATCCATTTTCGAAAACACACACGCATCTTGCCTTGGTACAACACTTCTTTCTCGAGTGGTTACCTAAATCAACACCATGTGCCTCCGGCATTAGTGACACCCGATGAGGTTTTCGAAAAGTCCTTGAAAACACCATTCTTTCCAACACATGCATAATCCCATCCCATTTGCGTAGCAACAACATAGCATCCTATCTACTTCCCACCCGCACAACCGTCATAGGAAGGTAGTGCCATGCTCAAGTGGAAGTATCAACGAGGAATTACCGGGACAACCCCGTTGGAAATATGCCCTAGAGGCAATAATAAAATAGTTATTATTATATTTCCTGTTTCAAGGTAATCGTTTATTATCCATGCTATAATTGTATTGAATGTAAACATAAATGCATGTGTGGATATATAGACAAAACAATGTCCCTAGTGAGCCTCTAGTTGACTAGGCTGTTGGTCAAGGATGGTTAAGGTTTCCTAGCCATAGACAAGTGTTGTCACTTGATGACGGGATCACGCCATTAGGAGAATGATGTGATGGACAAGACCCAAACTAACGTAGCATATGATCGTGTCATTTTGTTGCTATTTTTTTCTGCATGTCAAGTATACATTCCTATGACGATGAGCTCATGTAACTCACTAACACCGAAGGAATGCCTTGTGTGTATCAAACGTCGCAACGTTACTCGGTGACTATAAAGGTACTCTACAGGCATCTCCGAAGGTGTCCGTTCAGTTAGCATGGATCAAGACTGGGATTTGTCACTCCGTGTGACAGAGAGGTATCTCGGGGCCCACTCGGTAATACAACATCACAAATAAGCCTTGCAATCAATGTGAATAAAAAGTTAGCCACTTGATCTTGTATTACGGAACGAGTAAAGAGACTTGCCGGTAACGAGATTGAAATAGGTATGGCGATGCCGACGATCGAATCTCGGGCAAGTAACATACCGAAGAACAAAGAGAATAATATACGGGATTGTGTGAATCCTTGACATGGAGGTTCAACCGACAAGATCTTCGTAGAATATGTAGGATCCAATATGGACGTCCAGGTCCCGCTATTGGATATTTACCGGAGAGTGTGTCGGTCATGTCTATATAGTTCTCGAACCCGCAAGGTCTGCACACTTAAGGTTCGATGACGTTTTCGGTATAGTTGAATTATTGATGTTGGTAACCGAATATTGTTCGGAGTCCCGGATGACATCCCGGACGTCACGAGTGTCTCCGGAATGGTCCAGAAACAAAGATTGATATATAGGATTGTTGCATTTAGCTTCCGGAAAGATTTCGAGCATTATCGGTAAAGTACCGGAAGTGACAAATGGGTTCCGAGGTTTTACCCGGAGGGGCCAACCACCCGGGAGAGAACCAAATAGGCCCATGGGTGGCGCACCATCCCTTAGTGGGCTGGTGAGGCCAGACCAATAAGGCTATTTCTACCAAAGCAATAATAAAGAAGGAAAAAAGAAAAACAAGAGAAGGAGGTGGACAAGATAGGAAGGAGTCCTCCACCAAACTGAATTGGAGGAGGACTCCTCCCTCCTTGCCTCGGTCGAAGCTCCTCCTTGGTTCCTCCTATATATAATGGAGGGTTTTAGGGTTTTTGCAACTCAAGCCTTTGTGCAAACCTCTATCCCTCCCCTACTTCGTGACACCTCGTAGCTAGATCGGTACGGCACGGCGAAGCCCTGCCGGAGTAGCTCCACCATCATCACCGCCACGCCGTCGTGCTACCGGAGAATTCAGCTACCTCTTTGTCTCTCTTGCTGGATCAAGAAGGCAGAGATCGTCATCGAGCTGTACGTGTGCTGAACACGGAGGTGTCGTCCGTTCGGTGCTAGATCGGGACAGATCGTGGGACGGCGCCGATTTGGATCGCGAAGACGTTCCAGTACATCAACCGCGTTTCTTAATGCTTCCCGCATAGCAATCTACAAGGGTATGTGGATCCGATCTCCCTCTCGTAGATGATCATCACCATGATAGGTCTTCGTGTGCGTAGGAAATTTCTTGTTTCCCATGCAACGTTCCCCAACAATGGCATCATGAGCTAGGTTCATGCGTAGATGATATCTCGAGTAGAACACAAAAGAGTTTGTGGGCGTTGATGTTCAATTTGCTGCCCTCCTTAGTATTTTCTTGATTCGGCGGTATTGTTGGATTAAAGCGGCCCGGACCAACTTTACTCGTACACTTACGAGAGACTGGTTTCATCGACTGACATGCAACTTGTTGCGTAAAGATGACTGGTGGGTGTCTGTTTCTTCAACTTTAGTTGAATCAGATTTTACCGAGGCGGTCCTTGGAGAAGGTTAAATAGAAATTTGCATATCACCTTTGTGGCTTTGCGTAAGTAAGATATGACCATGCTATATAGCCATAGCAACCACGTAAAACATGCAACAACAAATTAGAGCATGTCTAACTTGTTTTTGCAGGGTATGCATGTGATGTGATATGGCCAAAGACATGATATGGTATATTGGATGTATGAGATAATCATGTTGTAATAGTTAAATATCGAATTGCACGTCGATGCTACGGCAACTGATACTTCTTGAGCTTGCGTTGGTTTTTCCCTTGAAGAGGAAACGGTGATGCAGCAAAGTAGAGATAAGTATTTCCCTCAGTTTGAGAACCAAGGTATCAATCCAGTAGGAGTATCAAGATGAGGCACCAAGGCACCTGCGCAAAGACAAACAAACTTGCACCCAACGCGATAAAGGGGTTGTCAATCCCTTTACGATTACTTGCAAAGTGAGATCTGATAGTGATAATAGGTAAATATAAATAAATAAATAAAAGTGCAGCAAGGTATTTTTGTGTGTAGATCTGAAAATATAATGTGTAAAATAGACCCCGGGGCCATAGTGTTCACTAGAGGTTTCTCTCAGGATAGCAAGTATTACGGTGGGTGAACGAATTACTATCGAGCAATTGATAGAATCGCGCAAGGTCATGATGATATCTAAGGCAATGATCATACATATATGCATCACGTCCGAGACAAGTAGACCGATACTTTCTGCATCTACTACTATTACTCCACACATCGACTGCTATCCAGCATGCATCTAGTGTATTAAGTTTATAACAAACAGAGTAACGCCTTAAGCAAGATGACATGATGTAGAGGGATAAATTCATGCAATATGATATAAACCCCATCTTTTTACCCTTGATGGCAACAAGACGGTGCATGCCTCGCTACCCCTTCTGTCACTAGGTGAGGACACCGCACGGTATGAACCCAAAACCAAGCACTTCTCCCATTGCAAGAATTATAGATCAAGTTGGCCAAACAAAACCCATAACTCGAAGATAATTACAAGGTTACGAAATCATGCATATAAGAAATCAGAGGAGACTCAAATAATGTTCATAGATAATCTGATCATAAATCCACAATTCATCGGATCTCGACAAACACACCGCAAATGAAAGTTACATCGGATAGATCTCCATGAAGATCATGGAGAACTTTGTATTGAAGATCCAAGAGATAGAAGAAGCCTTCTAGCTACTAGCTATGGACCCAAAGGTGGTGAACTACTCACGCATCATCGGAGAGGCAATGGTGTTGATGAAGAAGCCCTCCGTGTCCGAATCCCCAGGGCACCAGAACGGCCCCCAGATGGGATCTCACGGAAACGGAAGCTTGTGGCGATGGAAAAGTATTTTCGTGGCTCTCTATGTTGGTTTGGGTATTTTAGGTAATTTATAGGCGAAATAGATAGGGCAAAGGAGGCACGGGGGGCCCACGAGCCTTTTAGGTGCGCCCCCCTGTGGCGCGCCTAGGGGGCTCGTGGGCTCCTCCGTGGCCCTCTGCCTTTGTTCTCAAGTCTTCTGGTTCCCTTCTGTTATGGAAAAAACCATACCGAAGGTTTTATTTCGTTTGGACTCCGTTTAATATTCTTATCTGAAAAAGATAAAAAACATGGAAAAAACAGAAACTGGCACTGGGCACTGAGTTAATAGGTTAGTCCCAAAAATGATATAAAATAGCATTTAAATGCACATAAAACATCCCAAGTTGATAATATGATAGCATGGAACAATAAAAAATCATAGATACGTTGGAGACGTATCAAGCATCCCCAAGCTTAACTCCTGCTCGTCCTCGAGTAGGGAAGTGATAAAGACCGGATTTTTGATGTGGAATGCTACCTAACATATTTGTTCTTTGTAACTTCTTTATTGTGGCATGAATGTTCAGATCCATAAGATTCAAAACAATAGCTTAATATTGACATGAAAACAATAATACTTCAAGTATATTAGCAAAGTAATCATGAACTTTTGAAATAACAAGGCCAAAGAAAGTTATCCCTACAAAATCATATAGTCTGGCTATGCTCCATCATCCCCACACAACGAATTTAAATCATGCACAACCCCGGTATTGGCCAAGTAATTGTTTTCGCACTCTTACTTTCTCAAACTTTTTCAACTCTCACGCAATACATGAGCGTGAGCCATGGATATAGCACTATAGGTGGAATAGAGTGTGGTGGAGTTTGTGAAGCAAAAAAAAGAGGAGATGGTCACATCACCTCGACGTATCAATGGGCTATGGAGATGCCCACCAATAGATATCAATGTGAATGAGTAGGGATTGCCATGCAACGGATGCACTAGAGCTAAAAGTGTGTGTAAGCTCAAAAGGAAAACTAGTGGGTGTGCGTCCAACTTGCTTGCTCACGAAGACCTAGGGCAATTTTGAGGAAGCCTATCATTGGAATATACAAGCCAAGTTATATAATGAAAATTCCCACTAGTATATGAAAGTGACAAAACAAGAGACTCTCTATCATGAAGAACATGGTGCTATTTTGAAGCACAAATGTGGAAAAAGATAGTAGCATTGTCCCTTCTCTCTTTTTCTCTCAATTTTTTTGTTTGGGCTCTTTGGCCTCTTTTTTTTCATTTCATTTTTTATTTGGGCTTCGCTGGCCTCTTTTATTATTTCCTCACATGGGACAGTGCTATAATAATGATGATAATCACACTTTTATTTACTTACGACTCGATACTTAGAACAATAATGACTCTATATGAAATGCATCCGGCAGCGTACCGGGATGTGCAACGATCTAGCTTAGCGTATGACGTTGAAACATCTCGCTAGCTATCTTACGATCATGCAATGGCAATATGAAAGTGATGGCACATGTCATGAGACGGAACGGTGGAAGTTGCATGGCAATATATCTCGGAATGGCTATGAAAATGCCATAATAGGTAGGTATGGTGGTTGTTTTGGGGAAGGTATATGGTGGTTTTGTGCACCGGCAAAAGTTGCGCGGCACTAGAGAGGCTAGCAATGGTGGAAGGGTGAGAGTGCATCTATACCATGGACTCACATTAGTCATGAAGAACTCATATACTTATTGCGAAAGTTTTATTAGTAATCGAAACAAAGTGCTAAACGCATACTCCTAGGGGAAGGGTTGGTAGGAGTTAACCATGCGCAATCCCGACCTCCACACAAAGGATGGCAATCAATAAATCAATTATGCTCTGACTTCCTAACATAGCAGTTCACGATACGTGCATGCTACGGGAATAACTAACCTTCACACAAGTATTTCTAGATTCACAACACCCTACTATCATAACACTAATATTACCATATCCATATCTCAAAACTAATTGTGAGGAATCAAACTTCTCTTTACTAATCAATGCACTTGAATATGAAAGTTTTTATTATATCCTCTTCGGATGCCTATCATATTTAGGACTAATTTCATAACACACGCCAATTACCAAGTTACTTAGAGAGAGCGCTCTCAAAATGATATAAGTGAAGATCGAGAGTTTTTATTTCTACAAAATGTGACACCGCCATGCTCTACAAAGATATAGGTGAAGAACTAGAGCAAAATTATCTAGCTCAAAAGATATAAGTGAAGCTCATGGGAGCAAAACTGCCTAACTCAAAAGATATAAGTGAAGCTCATTGAGTATTCTAACAAATTCATGATGCGTGCATGTCCCTCTCAAAAGGTGTGCAGCAAGGATGATTGTGATAAAACAAAAGACAAAGACTCCTATAATACACGACGCTCCAAGCAAAACACATATCATGTGGTAAATAAAAATATAGCTCCAAGTAACGTTACCGATGGATTGAAGACGGAAGAGGGGATGCCTTCCCGGGGCATCCCCAAGCTTAGGCTTTTTGGCGTCCTTGAATTTGGCTTGGGATGACTTGGGAATCCCCAAGCTTAGGCTCTTTCCATTCTTTATTCCATTGTCCGTAAGAACATCACCCAAAACTTGAAAACTTCACAACACAAAACTTTAAACCGAAACTCGTGATATCATTAGCATAAGAAAACAAACCACCAACTTTTTAGGTACTGTACTAAACTTAATTTCCATTTAGATTGATGTTATATTACTGTATTATCACTTCTCCATGGCTCGTACCCCCGATACTAACCATAGTTTCATCAAAATAAGCAATCAACACAACAAAAACATAATCTTTCAAAAACAGAACAGTATGTAGCAATCTGTATATTTCGTATACCTCTGCTATCCCAAATATTCTGAAACAATTATGAAAATTAGGGAAATTTGCATATCAATCAGCAGAAAAAATAATCAACTCAAAAGATCTTGCTGGATAGGAATTAAAAATAATTTCGTGAGCACAAAGTTTCTGTCTTTTTCAGCATGATTAAACAAATATCACTAAAACTAATCATAAAGGTTCTACTTGGCACAAACACTAATTAAAACATAAAAAACACAATCATAACAGAATCATGATGGTGTGGACTCAACAAAACAGAAAGTAAAAAAGCAAAAATAAATTTATTCATTGGGTTGCCTCCCAACAAGCGCTATCGTTTAACGCCCTTAGCTAGGCGTAAGGCAATAGAATCAAGTTTGTCATCTTTAGTGCTCAAACCATAAGTAGCTTTAATAATGGATTCATAAGGCAATTTTATTTTCTTTCTAGGAAAGTGTTCCATGCCCTTCTTTAATGGAAACTGAAATTTAATATTCCCTTCCTTCATATCAATAACAGCACCAATAGTCCTAAGGAAAGGTCTACCAAGAATAATGAGACATGTCGGATTGCAATCAATATCAAGCACAATGGAATCTATGGGCACATAGTTCCTATTTGCAATAATAAGAACATCATTGATCCTTCCCATAGGTTTCTTAATAGTAGAACCCACAAGATGCAAATTAAGAGAGCACTCATCAATCTCACTGAAACCTAGAACATCACATAAAGATTTTGGAATTGTGGAAACACTAGCACCCAAATCACACAGAGCATGGTATTCATAATTTTAATCTTAATTTTTATAGTAGGTTCCCACTCATCATGAATTTTTCTAGGAATAGATATTTCCAACTCAAGTTTCTCTTCAAGGGATTTCATCATAGCATCAACGATATGTTTGGTAAAAGCCTTATTTTGGTTATAAGCATGTGGAGAGTTTAGCATGGATTACATCAAGGAAATACATTCAATCAAAGAGCAACCATCATAATTAAATTACTTGAAATCCAAAGTAGTAGTTTCATCACTATTCAAAGTTTTGATATCCTCTACTCCACTTTTAGTATTTTTAGCATCAAGATAAATAGCCTCCGAATCATTGGGGTGTTTCTCAATCAAAGTGGATTCACATCCAGGCCCATCATCATTAAGATTGACATTAGAAAACAAGGATTCAATAGGAGTCACACCAAGCATTTTAAGATCTTCGTGATTCCATCACTTATTTCAGGTTTAGCAGCCATTTTATTGACCAAGGTAGATTGTTTATCAGAAATCTGGCCTACCAATTTTTCAAGACGAGCAAATTGAGAATTTAACGCAAGGAATTCTTCGGCCATATCATCAACCTCTTTATTCATATAAGCCATAAAAGAATTTTGCTCCCTTAGTTCTCTACGAAAGTAGCTATTATGATCAAACTGGGTAGACATGAAGCTTTTAACACTAGTTTCAATTTCTTCCAACTTTTTATAGTAAGCATCATAATCATTTGGTTGGGCCACGAGGATAAATAAGATAGCACACACGAGCAAACCGAAAGCAAACAAAAGAAAGGGGCGAACGAAAAAGGCAAAATAAAGAAAGGCAATTTTTTTGTGAATTTTGTTTTATAAGTGGGGGAGAGGAAAACGAGAGGCAAATGGCAAATAATGTAAATGCAAGAGATGAGTTTGCGATAGGTACTTGGTAGATATTCTTCACTTGAATACTCCGCGGGAACGGCGCCAGAAATTCTACCTGCTCCTTCTTGAGCTTGCGTTGGTTTTTCCCTTGAAGAGGAAAGGGTGATGTAGCAAAGTAGAGATAAGTATTTCCCTCAGTTTGAGAACCAAGGTATCAATCCAGTAGGAGTATCAAGATGAGGCACCAAGGCACCTGCGCAAAGACAAACAAACTTGCACCAAACGCGATAAAGGGGTTGTCAATCCCTTTACAATTACTTGCAAAGTGAGATCTGATAGTGATAATAGGTAAATATAAATAAATAAATAAAAGTGCAGCAGGGTATTTTTGTATGTAGATCTGAATATATAATGTGTAAAATATACCCTGGGACCATAGTGTTCACTAGAGGCTTCTCTCATGATAGCAAGTATTACGGTGGGTGAATGAATTACTGTCGAGCAATTGATAGAATCGCGCAAGGTCATGAAGATATCTAAGGCAATGATCATACATATAGGCATCACGTCCGAGACAAGTAGACCGATACTTTCTGCATCTACTACTATTACTCCACACATCGACCGCTATCCAACATGCATCTAGCGTATTAAGTTTATAACAAACAGAGTAACGCCTTAAGCAACATGACATGATGTAGAGGGATAAATTCATGCAATATGATATAAACCCCATGTTTTACCCTTGATGGAAACAACATGATGCGTGCCTTGCTACCCCTTCTGTCACTAAGTGAGCACACCACACAGTATGAACGCAAAACCAAGCACTTCTCCCATTGCAAGAATTATAGATCAAGTTGGCCAAACGAAACCCATAACTCGAAGAGAATTACAAGGATACGAAATCATGCATATAAGAAATCACAGGAGACTCAAATAATGTTCATAGATAATCTGACCATAAATCCACAATTCATCGGATCTCGACAAACACACCGCAAAAGAAAGTTACATCAGATAGATTTCCATGAAGATCATGGAGAACTTTGTATTGAAGATCCAAGGGAGAGAAGAAGCCATCTAGCTACTAGCTATGGACCCAAAGGTCTGTGGTGAACTACTCACGCATCATCGGAGTGGCAATGGTGTTGATGAAGAAGCCCTCCGTGTCCGAATCCCCCTCGGGCAGGGCACTAGAATGGTCCCCAGATGGGATCTCGCAGAAACAAAAGCTTGCGGCGGCGGAAAAGTATTTTCGTGGCTCTCTCTGTTGGTTTGGGGATTTTAGGGAATTTATAGGCGAAAGAGGTAGGGCAAAGGAGGCACGGGGGGCCCACGAGCCTGCTAGGTGCGCCCCCCTAGGGCGCGCCTAGGGGGGGCTCTTGGCCTCCTCCGTGGCCCTGTGCCTTTGTTCTCAAGTCTTCTGGATCCCTTTTGTTATGGAAAAATCATCCCGAAGGTTTTATTCCGTTTGGACTCCGTTTAATATTCTTATCTGAAAAAGGTCAAAAACACGGAAAAAACAGAAACTGGCACTAGGCACCGAGTTAATAGGTTAGTCCCAAAAATGATATAAAATAGCATATAAATGCATATAAAACATCCCAAGTTGATAATATAATAGCATGGAACAATAAAAAATTATAGATACGTTGGAGACGTATCAGCAACCGACAGGAGCCATAGGGTTGTCTTTAAACTAATGTTTGTGCTTGTAGATGCTTTTACTATATCACTAGGTTGTAGCTTTAGTAGTAATAGCATAGATAGCGCGACAACCTTGATGGCGGCACGATGATGGAGATCATGGTGCGACGCCGGTGTCGATGGAGATCATGCCGGTGCTTTGGTGATGGAGATCAAGAAGCACAAGTTCATGGCCATATCATGTCACTTATGATTTGCATGTGATGTTAATCCTTTTATGCACCCTATTTTGCTTAGAATGATGGTAGCATTATAAGGTGATCACTCACTAAAATTTGAAGATAAAATTGTGTGCTCCCCGACTATGCACAGTTGCGACAGTTCATCGTTTCGAGACACCACGTGATGATCGGGTGTGATAGACTAAACGTTCACATACAACGGGTGCAAAACAGTTGCAGACGCGGAACACTCAGGTTAAACTTGACAAGCCTAGCATGTGCAGACATGGCCTCGAAACACAAGAGACCGAAAGGTCGAGCATGAATCATATAGTTGATATGATCAACATGGAGATGTTCACCACTGAAACTATACTCAACTCACGTGATGATCAGACTTGAGTTAGTGAATTTGGATCATGAGACAGTCAAATGACTAGAGGGATGTCTATTTGACTGGGATTTTATTGGTAATATGATTAGCTAAACACAATTGTCTTGAACATAGTCTAAGTAATCTTTGCAAAATTTTATGTTGTAGATCAATGGCTCATGCAGTAGCAACCCTGAATTTTAATACTTTCCTAGAGAAAGCTAAACTGAAAGATGATGGAAGCAACTTTGTTGACTGGGCTCGAAATCTGAGGCTTATCCTCCAAGCTGGCCAAAAGCAATATGTTCTTGATGCTGCGCTAGGAAATGCACCACCTGCTATGGTAGACCCAGATGTTTTGAACGCTTGGCAAGCGCATAAGGCTGACTACTCACTAGTTCAATGTGTAGTTTTGTATGGCTTAGAACCGAGACTTCTAAGACGTTTTGAACATCATGGAGCATATGAGATTGATACGTCTCCAATGTATCTATAATTTTTGATTGTTCCATGCTATTATATTATCAACTTGGGATGTCTTATATGCATTTATATGCCATTTTATATCATTTTTGGGACTAACCTATTAAATCAGTGCCTAGTGCCAATTTCTGTTTTTTTCGTGTATTTGACCTTTTTCAGAAAAGAATATTAAACAGTGTCCAAACGGTATAAAACCTGTGGGATGAATTTTTCCATAACAGAAGATACCCGGAAGACTTGAGAACCAAGGCAGGAGGTCTCGTGGGAGGTCACGAGCCCCCTAGGCGCGCCCTAGGGGGCGCGCGCCTAACAAGCTCGTGGGCCCCCTTGCCTACTCTGCCCTACCTCTTTCGCATATAAATTCCCAAAAATCCCGAAACCTCGAGAGAGAGAGCCACGGAAATACTTTTCCTCCGCCGCAAGCTTCTGTCTCCGTGAGATCCCATCTGGGGACCGTTCTCGTGCCCTGTCGGAGGGGGATTCGGACATGGATTGCTTCTTCATCAACACCATTGCCTCTCCGATGATGCGTGAGTAGTTCACCACAAACCTTCGGGTCCATAGCTAGTAGCTAGATGACTTCTTCTCTCTCTTGGATCTTCAATACAAAGTTCTCCATGATCTTCATGGAGATCTATCCGATGTAACTTTCTTTTGCGGTGTGTTTGTCGAGATCTGATGAATTGTGGATTTATGACCATATTACCTATGAATATTATTTGAGTCTCCTCTGATTTCTTATATGCATGATTTCGTATCCTTGTAATTCTCTTCGAGTTATGGGTTTCGTTTGGCCAACTTGATCTATAATTCTTGCAATGGGAGAAGTTCTTGGTTTTGGGTTCATACCGTGCGGTGTCCTCACCCAGTGACATAGTAGGGGTAGCGAGGCACGCATCGTGTTGTTGCCATCAAGGGTAAAAATATGGGGTTTATGTCATATTGCATGAATTTATCCCTCTACATCATGTCATCTTGCTTAAGGCGTTACTCTGTTTGTTATGAACTTAATACACTAGATGCATGCTGGATAGCGGTCGATGTGTGGAGTAATAGTATTAGATGCAGACAGTATCGATCTACTTGTCTCGGACGTGATGCCTATATGTATGATCATTGCCTTAGATATCGTCATGACTTTGCATGATTCTACCAATTGCTCGACAGTAATTCGTTCACCCACCGTAATACTTGCTATCATGAGAGAAGCCTCTAGTGAACACTATGGCCCCCGGGTCTATTTTACACATTATATATTCAGATCTACATACAACAATACCAAAAATACCTTGCTGCACTTTTACTTATTTACCTTTCATCACTATCATATCTCACCTTGCAAGTAATCGTGAAGGGATTGACAACCCCTTTATCACGTTGGGTGCAAGTTTGTTTGTCTTTGCGCAGGTTCATTGGTGCCTCATCTTGATACTCATACTAGATTGATACCTTGGTTCTCAATCTGAGGGAAATACTTATCTCTACTTTGCTGCATCACCCTTTCCTCTTCAAGGGAAAAACCAATGCAAGCTCAAGAAGTAGCAAGAAGAATTTTTGGCGCCGTTGCCGGGGAGTATTCAAGTGAAGCATATCTACCAAGTACCTATCCCAAATTCATCTCCTGCATTTACATTATTTTACATTTGCCTCTCGTTTTCCTCTCCCCCACTTCCAAAAAACAAAATTTACAAAAATATTTGCCTTTTTCGTCTGCCCTTTCTTTTGCTTGCTTTGTGTTTGCTTGTGTGGGTTAGTCTACTTATCCTTATGGCTAGCCCTATTGCTACGATCGTTACTCCCGAGAGAGAAGTTCTTAATTTTAAACAAAATGAGGGAGAAACTTAAAAGATGCTTGGCATATAATTTGCAATGCTCAGAATAGATCTACTCGTAAGCAATCTACTACCGTTCTACTTCGCAATTTTTATGTGGGTATTTCCCCTTGGAATAGGTATGTTCTTGACACCATCGTAGGCAGAAATTTCTTGGGCAGCCATACCATTGATTCTTATGGTGCTTTAATAAATTTGGTAGGCTCACCCCACTCATGGTTAATGGAACTACTTTAACTTTGGAACATGTGATGCGTAGGCTGGATATTATTGAAAATAAATTTGCTACGATAGAACTCATTGAAAATTTGGATAAAAAGATCCACAATCAAATCACTAAATATGGATCCAAGGTGGGAATGACTTTGAAAAATTTAAAGGAGAAGGAACCCAAAGTTAACGAAAAACTAGATCATGATTCCGCTAGAATTGGCAAAACTAGAGGATGTTATAACCAACTTGGGTTCCGCTTTTGCTGTTGTTCAGAACACTCCAAATTTTGCCGACAATAAGGCCACTAAGTTTGTTTACGTTCCTAGAAACAATCGTAAACCATTTATCAAGAGAGATGAAGATCTTAAAATGTTGAGTGTTCACTCTATGAGTGGTTTGAGCACTAAAGATGACGATACTTGATTCTATAGCCTTATGCCTAGCTAAGGGCGTTAAACGATAGCGCTTGTTGGGAGGCAACCCAATGAATAAAATTATTTTTGCTTTTCACTTTCTGTTTTTTTGAGTCCACACCATCATGATTCTGTTATGATTGTGTTTTTTATGTTTTTATTAGTGTTTGTGCCAAGTATAATCTTTATGATTAGTTTTGGTGATAGTTGTTTAATCATGCTCAAAAAGACAGAAACTTTGTGCTCATGAAAGTATTTTTAGTTCCTATCCAGAAAGAGATTTTGAGTTGATTCTTTTTTCTTCTGATTGATATGAAAACTTCCCTAATTGTCATAATTTTTCAGAATTTTTGGGGTAGCAGAGGTATACGAAATATACAGATTGCCACAGACTATTCTGTTTTTGACATATTCTGTTTTTGTTGTGTTGATTAGTTATTTTGTTGAAAGTATGGTTAGTATCGGGGGGGTACGAGCCATGGAAAATTGAGAATACATTAAAATAACATCAATCTAAATGGAAATAAAGTTTACCACAGTACCTAAAAAGTTGGTGGTTTGTTTTCTTATGCTAATGATATCACGAGTTTCTGTTTAAGTTTTGTGTTGTGAAGTTTTCAAGTTTTGGGTGATGTTCTTATGGACAATGGAATAAAGTGTGGAAAGAGCCTAAGCTTGGGGATGCCCAAGACATCCCAAGCCAAATTCAAGGACACCAAAAATCCTAAGCTTGGGGATGCCCCGGGAAGGCATCCCCTCTTTCGTCTTCAATCCATCGGTAACGTTACTTGGAGCTATATTTTTATTTACCACATGATATGTGTTTTGCTTGGAGCATCGTGTATTATAGGAGTCTTTGCTTTTTGTTTTATCACAATCATCCTTGCTGCACACCTTTTTGAGAGGGACATGCACTCATCGTGAATTTGTTAGAATACTCAATGAGCTTCACTTATATCTTTTGAACTAGGCAATTTAGCTCCCATGAGCTTCACTTATATCTTTTGAGCTAGATAATTTTGCTCTAGTGCTTCACTTAAATCTTTTTAGAGCACGGCGGTGTCATATTTTGTAGAAATAAAAACTCTCGATCTTCGCTTATATCATTTTGAGAGTGCTCTCTCTAAGTAACTTGGTAATTGGCGTGTGCTATGAAATTAGTCCTAAATATGATAGGCATCCAAAGAGGATATAATAAAAACTTTCATATTCAAGTGCATTGATTAGTAAGAGAAGTTTGATTCCCCACCATTAGTTTTGAGACATGGATATGGTAATATTAGAGTTATGTTAGTAGGGTGTTGTGAATTTAGAAATACTTGTGTTGAGGTTAGTGATTCCCGTAGCATGCACGTATGGTGAACCGCTATGTTAGGAAGTCGGAGCATAATTGATTTATTGATTGTCATCCTTTCTGTGGCGGTCGGGATCGTGCGATGGTTAACACCTACCAACCCTTCAACTAGGAGTATGCGTTTAGCACTTTGTTTCGATTACTAATAAAACTTTCGCAATAAGTATATGAGTTCTTCATGACTAATGTGAGTCCATGGTATAGATGCACTCTCACCTTCCACCATTGCTAGCCTCTCTAGTGTCGCGCAACTTTCGCCGGTGCACAAACCCACCATATACCTTCCTCAAAACAACCACCATGCCTACATATTATGGCATTTTCATAGCCATTCCGAGATATATTGCCATGCAACTTCCACCGTTACGTCTCATGACATGTGCCATCACTTTCATATTTCCATTGCATGATCGTAAGATAGCTAGCGAGATGTTTCAATGTCATACGCTAAGCTAGATCGTTGCACATCCCGGTACACTACCGGGGGCATTTCATATAGAGTCATCATTGTTCTAAGTATCGAGTAGTAAGTAAATAAAAGTGTGATGATCATCTTTATTAGAGCATTGTCCCATGTGAGGAAATAAAAAAAAGAGGCCAAAGATGCCCACAAAAAAAAGAGAAAAACTTGTGATAAATATGTGAGTCTTCTTTGAAGTTATTTGTGATTCTTATTTTCAAGATTATTATTTCTTTGTAAATCTAAACTATCTATTAATTTGGTTTGGTGAACTAGATTGATCTATCTACAGTGAGAGGTGTGCATTGTAGTGGGTTCAATATTGCGGTGCTCAATCCTAGTGACACAAAGGGACATGCCATGTATTTGTATTGTTGCCACTAAGGATAAAACGATGAGGGTTAATTCATATTAATTGAGTTCTCTTTGTATACATCATGCCATTGTTATCCAAGCATTACTTTCTTTTAGTTAATACTCTAGATGCATGCTGGATAGCGGTCGATGGGTGGAGTAATAGTAGTAGATGCACGCAAGAGTCGGTCTACTTGCTTATGGACGTGATGCCTATATAAACATAATCATTGTTGTGAATAAATATTGCATAACTATGCGTTTTTCTATCATTTGCGCAAGAGTAATTTGTTTACCCACTGTATGCCTTCGAGAGAGAGAATCCACTAGAGAACAATATGGACCCCGGGTCTATTCACTGATATATTTACAAACACTATTATTTTCTTACTGTTCTCATTTACCTTTTTTCACTTAATTTTTGTCCAACTATCATCCACACTACTCATTTTCTTGCAAGTAACGAGTCCAAGGGGATTGGCAACCCTCTTGCCCGTGTTGGGTGCAAGTATTTGCTATTTTCTGTGTAGGCGCTAAAGATGGGGGTTGTGTGATACTCCTGTTAGTTCGATAACCCTGGTTTTCAGTAAGGGAAATACTTATCTATATTGTGCTACATCATCCACTCCTCTTTGCAAAAAATCCCAATGCAGATCACAAGTATCGCAGCCTTGCGACACTATAGAACTATTTCGTGTAGTGGATAGAGAGATAAATAGGTAGATAGATAGATAAATAGATAGATAGAGAGGGAGAGAGAGAGAGAAGGCTGATCATTGCATGACATTTGGTGAGAGCTCAAAGGCACAACTTGAGTTATCAATGTAGATGTCCTCTCCTCCTGTATATATAGGGTGGCTGCCCAAAGGGACCCACATCACCAATATCAACCTACAAAAGGGGTAGCATGCCCATAATGGCCCCCTCCCTCCTATGGCTCCCCACCTTTGGGGGGCGTAGGGAGGCCCCTCCACTCAACACTTGGCACACATGGGTGTGGGCTCCACCCATAGGGGTCCCCCACCCCAACATTTTCAATCAAAAGGGGGACGAACCCGAAAGGGGGCGACCCACTCAACATGATCCCTCAGAAAGGGCGGTTATGTCCTACATGTGAAGGAAACCCCTTGGAGTTGTGCGGAAAAGTCCGGGAGGTCCGATTACATTTTCAGCACCCTCTAAAAACTCCGTACGTACTCCAAAACTTTTTCAGGATTCATGGTTTACTCCGAAACTTTTTTCTGCTTCTCCGAAACACTTCTCCTTTTTTCTATGAAAGATTTTTAGTGCGTTAAATCTTTTCCACTAACTTTATCATAGGATCCTAACCTAGTACTCAGCAGATAGATGATCCTTAAGCATGTGACCCTAGAGCTAGAATAAGCATAACATGACCCAAACTCTTTTTTGATCAATGATTGATTAGTTCCTTTAGTGATTCGGAAATGGAGCAATTATGATTCTTGCCCCTTTTCCAAGAGGTGACCCTGGGTTACTGAACTCATGAAGGAAGGTGCCCTTTAATATAGGGTTTCCAAGAAGCTTTTGTTATAGTAGTAAATTCCAGTTTTTTCGGATCATCAATCAAGATAACACTCAAAACACTTATAATAAAAACATGCATGGGTATGAGCACTTATGCCTAAAAGCATATATTTGTGTCGGGACCGTGATGACCTTAATTTGTACCCTAGAAATCATCCATTAAGACGTGCTTGTTACATATCGAAGTGGGGGATGTGCCCAAATTATGTCTTGACCGACAAGCGTCCTGCATCAAGAGAGGTTTCTTGAAACAAAGACCGTACCCATTGCACGGGGTTGCCTTCATAATTAATATTACAATAAACATAAAAAAATGATGCGTTTAATGAATACACATCTTGAATCCCCAAGGATAGGATCTCTATTGCCGTAGTAAACCTTTATGATACATGTGTTCAGAATATCACTTCATAGGCTCCTCGCCATTAACCTGTTTGTGACTCGCTCTCCGTGATCTTGGGTACGTGCAAGGATGAGGAACTTGAATGAGATAAGAGACAACTACGGACAAACTTTATGCTACACATACATGATGTTAATTCAATGTACTTCCATTGATCCCTCCAACAAATACAATGGGTTGCAAGTCTCTTCCCTCAACCCATAACCTTACCGAACTACTGACACATGGAAATCAAATCACATGAAGAACACATCATGAACAATAATTGCATATAATATGACTTACAATCAATGTTGTGTGTTATACATGATTAGAAGTATAACAAGATTGTTGAGAACTATGGTGGTTATGAAGGTTGTGTATATGGATATAGTAAGATGGCGACCTCTAGGGTTGTAGATGGGGAATGTGGAGATGACGAAGACTGGCTTGTCCGGCGATGTTGTGTTGTTGCTCAATCAACATCAGGCCTTTATAAAAGTTGCTCGGGTGGACTAGGAGCATCATTTTCCATGACATACGACTGCTCATACGAGTGGCCGTGATCGCATGAATCGATGTATTCTACTTTGTTTCTTCTAGTGCCCATCGCACTTGATATCCTCTACCTTCCACTTTAGTCCTTTCTATGTATTGGCTTGATTTCATCCATAAATAGCCCATTTCATGTGGAAACAAAATAAAGATCGAATATTTGGAATGATTTGCATTCATTAGTGATTAGTGGCAATAGCAGAGGGAATATTTCGGTTTAACAAAATATTTTGGTTTAAAATATGGTTAGATGAGTGTAAAAATAACAGCCATGAACTCATCCAAGATTAAACTTGATTGTCCTTGAGAAATATATAAAGAAATCTGAATCATAAGGAACTCAGATGCTTAAACCTTAATAACAAGGTCTTGGTTCACTTATGATTGGTATGCCTAGATAGCCCTCCTCTTATTGACATGCAAACTTAGTATATTTCTAGTTGTGGCATGGTTTATTATGCAAGTGTTGGTGAAGGAAAGATAATCAACTCAAAGTTCTTGGTCATCTGGATGAAATAACATGGTAGCTCTTAATTCCATCGCCTGTAGTTAACACTTGCTTGCCGGGAATGCACGAAAGAGTTTTTCTTTGAGCAATGAAACATATATTAGGGAGTGAAAGGTCTCTAAAGACAACATGATTCTAGAGTAACTCACTAGCACACCCACGAATGTCTCATCATCAAGTCTCTCAAGCACACGGTTTCAATCATTGCTTGCTGAAACTTTTGTTGTCATGTGATGGGATTATTGTTGGAATTATGCCCTAGAGGCAATAATAAATATAGTTATTATTATAATTCCTGTATCAAGATAATCGTTTATTATCCATGCTATAATTGTATTGAATGAAGACTAATTTACATGTGTGGATACATAGACAAAACACTGTCCCTAGCAAGCCTCTAGTTGGCTAGCCAGTTGATCAAAGATAGTCAGTGTCTTCTGATTATGAACAAGGTGTTGTTGCTTGATAACTGGATCACATCATTAGGAGAATCACGTGATGGACTAGACCCAAACTAATAGATGTAGCATGTTGATCGTGTCATTTTGTTGCTACTGTTTTCTGCGTGTCAAGTATTTGTTCCTATGACCATGAGATCATATAACTCACTAACACCGGAGGAATACTTTGTGTGTATCAAACGTCGCAACGTAACTGGGTGACTATAAAGATGCTCTACAGGTATCTCCGAAGGTGTTCGTTGAGTTAGTGTGGATCAAGACTGGGATTTGTCACTCCGTGTGACGGAGAGGTATCTCGGGGCCCACTCGGTAATACAACATCACACACAAGCCTTGCAAGCAATGTGACTTAGTGTAAGTTGCGGGATCTTGTATTACAGAACGAGTAAAGAGACTTGCCGGTAAACGAGATTGAAATAGGCATGCGGATACTGACGATCGAATCTCGGGCAAGTAACATACCGAAGGACAAAGGGAATGACATACGGGATTATATGAATCCTTGGCACTAAGGTTCAAACGATAAGATCTTCGTAGAATATGTAGGATCCAATATGGGCATCCAGGTCCCGCTATTGGATATTGACCGAGGAGCCTCTCGGGTCATGTCTACATAGTTCTCGAACCCGCAGGGTCTGCACACTTAAGGTTCGACGTTATTTTATGCGTATTTGAGTTATATGGTTGGTTACCGAATGTTGTTTGGAGTCCCGGATGAGATCACGAACGTCACGAGGGTTTCCGGAATGGTCCGGAAACAAAAATTGATATATAGGATGACCTCATTTGATTATCGGAAGGTTTTCGGAGTTACCGGGAATGACGAATGGGTTCCGGGAGTTCACGGGGGGGGGGGGGGGGGGGGGGCAACCCACCCCGGGGAAGCCCATAGGCCTTGGGGGTGGCACACCAGCCCTTAGTGGGCTGGTGGGACAGCCCAAGAAGGCCCTATGCGCCATAGGAAGAAAACCAAAGAGAAAAAAGGGGAGGTGGGAAAGGAAAGAAGGACTCCACCCACCAAACCAAGTAGGACTCGGTTTGGGGGGGGGGGGAGACCTTCCCCCCTTGGCTCGGCCGACCCCCTTGGGGCTCCTTGAGCCCCAAGGCAAGGCTCCCCCTCTCCCACCTATATATACGGAGGTTTTAGGGCTGATTTGAGACGACTTTTCCACGGCAGCCCGACCACATACCTCCACGGTTTTTCCTCTAGATCGCGTTTCTGCGGAGCTCGGGCGGAGCCCTGCTGAGATAAGATCATCACCAACCTCCGGAGCGCCGTCACGCTGCCGGAGAACTCTTCTACCTCTCCGTCTCTCTTGCTGGATCAAGAAGGCCGAGATCATCGTCAAGCTGTACGTGTGCTGAACGCGGAGGTGCCGTCCGTTCGGCACTAGATCGTGGGACTGATCGCGGGACGGTTCGCGGGGCGGATCGAGGGACGTGAGGACGTTCCACTACATCAACCGCGTTCACTAACGCTTCTGCTGTACGGTCTACAAGGGTACGTAGATCACACATCCTCTCTCGTAGATGGACATCACCATGATAGGTCTTCGTGCGCGTAGGAAATTTTTTGTTTCCCATGCGACGTTCCCCAACAGTGGCATCATGAGCTAGGTTCATGCGTAGATGTCTTCTCGAGTAGAACACAAAAGTTTTTGTGGGCGGTGATGTGCGTTTTGCTGCCCTCCTTAGTCTTTTCTTGATTCCGCGGTATTGTTGGATTGAAGCGGCTTGGACCGACATTACTCATACGCTTACAAGAGACTGGTTTCATCACTACGAGTAACCCCGTTGCTCAAAGATGACTGGCAAGTGTTAGTTTCTCCAACTTTAGTTGAATCCGATTTGACCGAGGAGGTCCTTGGATGAGGTTAAATAGCAACTCATATATCTCCATTGTGGTGTTTGCGTAAGTAAGATGCGATCCTACTAGATACCCATGGTCACCACGTAAAACATGCAACAACAAAATTAGAGGACGTCTAACTTGTTTTTGCAGGGTATGCTTGTGATGTGATATGGCCAACGATGTGATGCGATATATTGGATGTATGAGATGATCATGTTGTAATAGATAATATCGACTTGCACGTCGATGGTACGGCAACTGGCAGGAGCCATAAGGTTGTCTTTATACTAATGTTTGTGCTTGCAGATGCGTTTACTATTTTGCTAGGATGTAGCTTTAGTAGTAATAGCATGAGTAGCACGACAACCCCGATGGCGACACGTTGATGGAGATCATGGTGTGGTGCCGGTGACAAGAAGATCGTGCCGGTGCTTTGGTGATGGAGATCAAGGAGCACGTGATGATGGCCATATGATGTCACTTATGAATTGCATGTGATGTTAATCCTTTTATGCACCTTATTTTGCTTAGAACGACGGTAGCATTATGAGATGATCTCTCACTAAAATTTCAAGACGAAATTGTGTTCTCCCCGACTGTGCACCGTTGCTACAGTTCGTCGTTTCGAGACACCACGTGATGATCGGGTGTGATAGACTCAACGTTCACATACAACGGGTGCAAAACAGTTGCGCAGGCGGAACACTCGGGTTAAGCTTGACGAGCCTAGCATGTGCAGACATGGCCTCGAAACACATGAGACCGAAAGGTCGATCATGAATCATATAGATGATATGATTAGCATAGGGATGCTTACCACTGAAACTATGCTCAACTCACGTGATGATCGGACTTGAGCTAGTGTAAGTGGATCATGAACCACTCAAATGACTAGAGAGATGTACTTTTTGAGTGGGAGTTTAGCAAATAATTTGATTAAAGTTAAACTGTAATTATCTTGAACATAGTCTAAGTCCACTTTGAATATATTTGTGTTGTAGATCATGGCTCACGCGAGAGTCACCCTGAATTTTAATACGTTCCTAAAGAAAACTAAGTTGAAAGATGATGGAAGCAACTTTGTAGACTGGGCTCGTAATCTTAAGCTAATATTACAAGCTGGGAAGAAGGATTATGTCCTTAATGCCGCGCTAGGAGATGAACCACCCGCTACGGCTGATCAGGATGTTAAGAACGCTTGGTTAGCACGTAAGGAGGACTACTCAGTAGTTCAATGTGCAGTCTTGTATGGCTTAGAACCGGGACTTCAACGTCGCTTTGAGCGTCATGGAGCATTTGAGATGTTCCAGGAGTTGAAGTTTATCTTTCAGAAGAACGCCCGGATCGAGAGGTATGAGACCTCCGATAAATTCTATGCTTGCAAGATGGAGGAGAACTCGTCTGTCAGTGAACATGTGCTCAAAATGTCTGGGTACTCAAACCGTCTAGCTGAGCTGGGGATTGAACTCCCGCAAGAAGCTATCACTGACAGAATCCTTCAATCACTGCCGCCAAGCTATAAAGGCTTTGTGTTGAACTACAACATGCAAGGGATGAACAAGTCTCCCGGCGAGTTGTCTGCGATGCTGAAAGTCGCAGAGTCCGAACTCCGTAAAGAGCATCAAGTGTTGATGGTGAATAAGACCACTAGATTCAAGAGAAACGACAAAGGCAAGAAGGGTAATTCAAAGAAGAGCGGCAAGCCTGTTGCTAATCCGACGAAGAAACCCAAAGCTGGACCTAAGCCTGAAACAGAGTGTTACTATTGCAAGGGTATGGGTCACTGGAAGCGCAATTGCCCCAAGTATCTGGCTGATAAGAAGGCGGCCAAAGAAAAATCAGGTATATTCGATATACATGTTATTGATGTGTACTTAACCGGCTCTCGTAGTAGTGCCTGGGTATTCGATACCGGTTCTGTTGCTCATATTTGCAACTCGAAACAGGAACTGCGGAATAGACGAGGCTGGTGAAAGATGAAGTGACGATGCGCGTAGGAAATGGTTCCAAGGTTGATGCAATCGCCGTCGACACAGTTTCACTTCAGTTACCATCAGGATTAGTTATGAACTTGAATCATTGTTATTTAGTGCCTGCGTTGAGCATGAACATTATATCTAGATCTTGTTTATTGCGAGACGGTTACTCTTTTAAGTCAGAGAATAATGGTTGTTCTATTTCTATGAGTAACATCTTTTATGGTCATGCACCCAATGTGAGAGGATTGTTCATATTGAATCTTGATAGCGATACACACATACATAACATTGAGACCAAAAGAGTTAGAGTTAACAATGATAGCGCCATATTTTTGTGGCACTGCCGCTTAGGTCATATTGGTGTAAAGCGCATGAAGAAACTCCATGCCGATGGACTTTTGGAGTCACTTGACTTTGATTCACTTGACACGTGCGAACCATGCCTCGTGGGCAACATGACTAAAACTCCGTTCTCCGGAACAATGGAGCGTGCAAGTGACTTGTTGGAAATCATACATACCGATGTGTGTGGTCCGATGAGCGTAGAGGCACGCGGCGGATATCGTTATTTTCTCACCTTCACTGACGATTTGAGTAGATATGGTTATGTCTACTTAATGAAGCACAAGTCTGAAACATTTGAAAAGTTCAAGCAATTTCAGAGTGAAGTTGAAAATCATCGTAACAAGAAGATCAAGTTCCTACGGTCTGATCGTGGGGGTTAATATCTGAGTTTCGAGTTTGGTGCTCACTTAAGACAATGTGGAATTGTTTCACATTTGACACCGTCTGGAACACCACAGCGTAATGGTGTGTCCGAACGTCGTAATCGTACTTTATTAGAGATGGTGCGATCTATGATGTCTCTTACCGATTTGCCGTTATCGTTTTGGGGTTATGCATTAGAAACAACTGCATTCACTTTAAATAGGGCACCATCAAAATCCGTTGAGACGACACCATACGAACTGTGGTATGGCAAAAGGCCAAAGTTGTCGTTTCTTAAAGTTTGGGGATGTGATGCTTATGTCAAAAAGCTTCAGCCTGAAAAGCTGGAACCCAAAGCGGAAAAGTGCGTCTTCATAGGTTACCCAAAAGAGACAATTGGGTACACCTTCTATCTCAAATCCGAGGGCAAAGTGTTTGTTGCTAAAAACGGCGCTTTTCTCGAGAAGGAGTTTCTCTCGAGAGAATTGAGTGGGAGGAAGATAGAACTTGACGAGGTTGTCGAACCTCTCATCCCTCTGGATGGTGGCACAGGGCAAGGGGAAACCTCTGTCGTTGCGACGCCGGTTGAGGAGGATGTTAATGATGATGATCATGAAACTCCGGTTCAAGTTTCTGTCGAACCACGCAGGTCGACGAGACCACGTGCTGCTCCAGAGTGGTACGGTAATCCCGTCTTATCAATCATGTTGTTGGACAACAATGAACCTGCAAATTATGAAGAAGCAATGGTGGGCCCAGATTCCAACAAATGGCTAGAAGCCATGAAGTCCGAGATAGGATCCATGTATGAGAACAAAGTGTGGACTTTGGAAGTACTGCCTGAGGGACGCAAGGCTATTCAGAACAAATGGATCTTTAAGAGGAAGACGGACGCTGACGGCAATGTGACCGTTTATAAAGCTCGACTTGTGGCAAAGGGTTTTTCACAAGTTCAAGGAGTTGACTACGATGAGACATTCTCAGCCGTAGCGATGCTTAAGTCCTTCAGAATCATGTTAGCAATAGCTGCATTTTTCGATTATGAAATCTGGCAGATGGATGTCAAAACGGCGTTCCTTCATGGTTTCCTTAAGGAAGAATTGTATATGATGCAACCCGAAGGTTTTGTCGATCCTAAGAATGCTAACAAGGTGTGCAAGCTCCAGCGATCCATTTATGGACTGGTGCAAGCATCTCGGAGTTGGAACAAACGCTTTGATGAGGTGATCAAAGCATTAGGGTTTATACAAGTGGTTGGAGAATCTTGTATTTACAAGAAAGTGAGTGGGAGCTCTGTGGCGTTTCTAATATTATATGTGGATGGCATATTGCTGATTGGAAACAACGTAGAGTTTTTGGGGAGCATAAAGGATTACTTGAATAAAAGTTTCTCTATGAAGGACCTAGGAGAATCTGCTTACATTCTAGGCATTAAGATCTATAGGGATAGATCAAAATGCCTGATAGGACTTTCACAAAGCACATACCTTGATAAAGTTTTGAAGAGGTTCAAAATGGAACAGTCCAAGAAAGGGTTCTTGCCAGTTTTACAAGGTACGAGATTGAGTAAGACTCAGTGCCCAGCAACTGATGAGGATAGAGAGCATATGCGCTCCGTCCCCTATGCTTTAGCCATAGGTTCTATCATGTATGCAATGATGTGCACTAGACCGGACGTTAGCCTGGCCATAAGTATGGCAGGTAGGTTCTAGAGTAATCCAAGAGTGGATCAATGGACAGCGGTCAAGAATATCCTGAAGTACCTGAAAAGGACTAAGGAGATGTTTCTCGTGTATGGAGGTGACGAAGAGTTCGCCGTAAAAGGTTACGTCGATGCAAGCTTTGACACAGGTCCGGACGACTCTAAGTCGCAAACCGGATACGTATTTATTCTTAATGGGGGTGCGGTAAGCTGGTGCAGTTCCAAGCAAAGCGTCGTAGAAGATTCTACATGTGAAGCAGAGTACATGGCTGCCTCGGAGGCGGCAAAGGAGGGTGTCTGGATGAAGCAGTTCATGACGGATCTTGGAGTGGTGCCAAGCGCACTGAATCCAATAACCTTGTTCTGTGACAAGACGAGTGCCATTGCCTTAGCAAAGGAACCACGGTTTCACAAGAAGTCCAGACACATCAAACGACGCTTCAACCTCATCCGCGACTACGTCGAAGGGGAGGACGTAAATATATGCAAAGTGCACACGGATCTGAATGTAGCAGACCCGCTGACTAAACCTCTTCCACGGGCAAGGCATGATCAACACCAGAACTGTATGGGTGTTAGATTTATTACAATGTAATTCACATGATGATGTGAGGGCTAGATTATTGACTCTAGTGCAAGTGGGAGACTGTTGGAATTATGCCCTAGAGGCAATAATAAATATAGTTATTATTATAATTCCTGTATCAAGATAATCGTTTATTATCCATGCTATAATTGTATTGAATGAAGACTAATTTACATGTGTGGATACATAGACAAAACACTGTCCCTAGCAAGCCTCTAGTTGGCTAGCCAGTTGATCAAAGATAGTCAGTGTCTTCTGATTATGAACAAGGTGTTGTTGCTTGATAACTGGATCACATCATTAGGAGAATCACGTGATGGACTAGACCCAAACTAATAGACGTAGCATGTTGATCGTGTCATTTTGTTGCTACTGTTTTCTGCGTGTCAAGTATTTGTTCCTATGACCATGAGATCATATAACTCACTAACACCGGAGGAATACTTTGTGTGTATCAAACGTCGCAACGTAACTGGGTGACTATAAAGATGCTCTACAGGTATCTCCGAAGGTGTTCGTTGAGTTAGTATGGATCAAGACTGGGATTTGTCACTCCGTGTGACGGAGAGGTATCTCGGGGCCCACTCGGTAATACAACATCACACACAAGCCTTGCAAGCAATGTGACTTAGTGTAAGTTGCGGGATCTTGTATTACGGAACGAGTAAAGAGACTTGCCGGTAAACGAGATTGAAATAGGCATGCGGATAGTGACGATCGAATCTCGGGCAAGTAACATACCGAAGGACAAAGGGAATGACATACAGGATTATATGAATCCTTGGCACTAAGGTTCAAACGATAAGATCTTCGTAGAATATGTAGGATCCAATATGGGCATCCAGGTCCCGCTATTGGATATTGACCGAGGAGCCTCTCGGGTCATGTCTACATAGTTCTCGAACCCGCAAGGTCTGCACACTTAAGGTTCGACGTTATTTTATGCGTATTTGAGTTATATGGTTGGTTACCGAATGTTGTTTGGAGTCCCGGATGAGATCACGAACGTCACGAGGGTTTCCGGAATGGTCCGGAAACAAAAATTGATATATAGGATGACCTCATTTGATTATCGGAAGGTTTTCGGAGTTACCGGGAATGACGAATGGGTTCCGGGAGTTCACGGGGGGGGGGGGGGGGGGGGGCAACCCACCCCGGGGAAGACCATAGGCCTTGGGGGTGGCACACCAGCCCTTAGTGGGCTGGTGGGACAGCCCAAGAAGGCCCTATACGCCATAGGAAGAAAATCAAAGAAAAAAGAAAAAAAGGGGAGGTGGGAAAGGAAAGAAGGACTCCACCCACCAAACCAAGTAGGACTTGGTTTGGGGGGGGGAGACCTTCCCCCCTTGGCTCGGTCGACCCCCTTGGGGCTCCTTGAGCCCCAAGGCAAGGCTCCCCCTCTCCCACCTATATATACGGAGGTTTTAGGGCTGATTTGAGACGACTTTTCCACGGTAGCCCGACCACATACCTCCACGGTTTTTCCTCTAGATCGCGTTTCTGCGGAGCTCGGGCGGAGCCCTGTTGAGACAAGATCATCACCAACCTCCGGAGCACCATCACGCTGCCGGAGAACTCTTCTACCTCTCCGTCTCTCTTGCTGGATCAAGAAGGCCGAGATCATCGTCGAGTTGTACGTGTGCTGAACGCGGAGGTGCCGTCCGTTCGGCACTAGATCGTGGGACTGATCGCGGGACGGTTCGCGGGGCGGATCGAGGGACGTGAGGACGTTCCACTACATCAACCGCGTTCACTAATGCTTCTGCTGTACGGTCTACAAGGGTACGTAGATCACACATCCCCTCTCGTAGATGGACATCACCATGATAGGTCTTCGTGCGCGTAGGAAATTTTTTGTTTCCCATGCGACGTTCCCCAACAATTATGCCAAATAAGTGATCATGCATACAGTTTCGCAGCGGCTTAATTTTTGGAACTATGGACAAATATGTTTGTCTATGTCAAGTTCTTGTGATCAGTCCATTATTTACCACACACACACATATTCAAGAGAAAGCTAAATAACATTTGATTTTAGTGTTTCCACTACGCTTGGTAACAAAATCATAGGCGAAATCCAAGACGAAACTCTTGTGGACTGTTCATTGGCCAGCGGAGTTCTTAGTATAACATAAATAAAGGTAATGAAGCCACTTTTACAAGCGTACACATGCATATAGCAGCAGGGATGTGATACCAACGAGAAGCTCGAGCACCATGTAAGAAATACAACACAAATTTTTGCCACAATCTGATTCACCTTTCAATTAAGCTCTTATAGATAATTTAATCCACAAGTAATGTTTAGTGTATTAAAATTAACAATATGGGGTTGAGTATATCTAACATCATATTCTCTACAAATTTGTCAACAACCAAGTATCTGAAGACTTTCTCTTGTGCATGGTAATTCCTAGTTAAGATCACTTCCTTTAAAAAAACATTCCCATGACAAGTCTTGGTAATTCAAGGTAGAAAAGATCCGGCTCATGCTCACATACAACATTAACTAGACTCAATGCATGGGAATGAGAATAGTGCTCTCTGGTCTCGTGCTTTTAGTAACAGGGTGATGACTCAACATCAAAGTAAATAGATAGGGACTTTGTAGAGGGAAGCATTGATTTGCACAGGTGCCAGAGCTCAAGGTTTTAAAGCAGGATTGAATATGGATTTTTTGCTTGTTGTACTTTGCTGTCAATGTTACGACAAAGGTTTTCAGTATCTTCCATGCTAGACTCATTATTGACGGTTCCCAAAGAGAATTGTAAAGTTTAGTCCTATCCACCATCCATACACAAACCATGGCTGGCCGAATCCACAAGTGCCTGCCAACATACCAATTGTCCCAAGGAGTTATGTTTAATTAATTTTGATTTTGCAGGACTAGGCATCCTTTTGACCAACCTATCTCATGCAATGACGACGAATAAACGATCGTCTTGAGAATAACTTACTTAGCATGGAATATAACGACTGCCTCGTCCCTCCATGAGCGGTACGAGTGCACAAAATAGAAGTTTATTTGAATATTAGATGTGGCACATACAAATTTACTTGGAATGGTAGGGTAATACCGTATATAGGTAGGTATGATGGACTCATGTGGAATAACTTGGTTTAACGATTTTGGATGCACAAGCAGCATTTACGCTTAGTAGAGGTGAAGGCTAGCAATAGGTTGAGAAGCGACCAGCTAGAGAGCAAAAATGGTCATGGGTATGCATTGTGAATAATTTATATTGGACATAGAATGAGTAGGATATGAACACTGAATTTAAACATTATGTAGGCCTCATTGGTTTTGAATCAAGTGCGTGTTTGCACATGGACCAAGTCAAGCCGCTGAATTACTCAAAGGGAAATACCATACTACCAGACCACATCATAACCATTTTAATTCATGTTAACACATAAGATAAATCATTATCCACTCCTAGCTTTTAAACATGGAATGGGAAACTATATTATCTAATTATCATCATAAACATGTTTACTCATGATATACTGAATCTAGATCGAAGGAGCTAAACATAATTACGAAAATGGAAAACAAGAAGGGTTCATACCAACTTCCTTTGCCATGATCACTCCATCAAATATCAGCATTAGTTCCTTTCACTTGCACGACCAAATGATGTGATAATAATAAATGTGCAAGTATGCCACACACTAAGCTGGAATCTACAAGGTAGTTTTATACAAAGGAGAAGACATGGTAATATTGGCTCCTTGTTAGATTAACAATAAAACATATGGGAGCCACTCAACATTTTCATCATGGTCTTCTCCTTTCATAACTCAACAAAAACAGAAAATAAATTCAGAGAAACACACTAAAATATTTTTTGATTTTTTGATTTTCTTGAAGAAAGCAACCAAGCAAAGGAGAAACAAAAACAAGAACTATTTACAAGGGAAAGCTCCCAACAAGTAAAGGAATTTTTTTTGGGGGTTTCAATTTTTTTTCTGAAACTCACAAGAAGGTAGAAAAATAAAGCTAACATGGATATACAATGAAAGAGGATGAACACCGACAATTTATATTAAGTGTGTGGACATGAATGTAATGTTGGTGAGAAATATGTAGTCCCCCAAGCTTAGGCGTTTGCCTAGCTTGGCAACCACCACTTATAATAGCAGTAAGGTCTGGGAAAGTATTGTTGCTGAGGCACCTGAGCATCCCATACGCGGACCTCGTCCTCCGCCGCAGCCAACTCGTTCCGGTAAGCAATTTATCTTCTCGCATAATGATGTATCCATGCCTAGCATGATAGTTAAACAAATAAGGTGCACGCAAGACAATAAAATCACAAATCTTCTCGCAAAATACTAAGTTGTAATGAATGTGTTGTAGTGGATGAGGTTCCTCAGTGAACTGGTGCTCTATCATAGACTAGTGATCAAGATAAACCTTAGGTAATAAGTAGCCAATGGGGCATATGGCGACATTAAAATGCTTTGCTAAGCGTGTGGCATAAATACCACCAAGAACCTAGCCTTTGGTTTGGTTAAGATGCAAGAGGTGCGTGAAACCAGCTCCTAAGTTGTAAGTGTTATCCCCATAAAGTGCATACCGTAGAATAGGGTGGGGGCACAGAGACCACCACCCTACTCCATAGCAGTTACACATTTTCCTATAAATAGAGAAAATTAATGCACAAATGGAAAATTCAAACTAGTGTCTCTAGCGTTTGATACGCCCCTGATTTCTCCCACAGTTAGAGTGAGAAGGAAATCCTCAAATTCCCCAGGCTTAGGATCACGCATTCCCCCATCTAAGGGAGCTAGCATATTTCACATAACTCACCTAGAGCCATTTCATAGTTTGTTGCATATAAATCAAAGCGTACCATGGGAGCACCGGGCGTATTCGAGAAGTAGAAGTTTTGCACAAAGGAATTAATGAGGATATAGTATTGGCCACACTCTTGTGCCAGGAAGTTGGTGAGCCCGGAATTTGCAACGAATTGCATAAATTCTTCATCGAAACCTCCTTTGTCCATGAAGGGTGTATGTGGCCATTCACAGGGTCTAAGCACCGTGTTGCGAGAAATGTTGATGTCGCGCTCCTGGGTCCTCCCAAAATCTCCATTGGTGTTCCGGCTAGAAGAACCCTTCCTTAGGAAATTCATTTCCCTAAGCACAACTTTGTGAAATTTTTGAGCCACAAATTTCTGCCAACAAAACTTTATAATATTGATAGCAACTACTCATATAGGTGCCTAGAGGCCATATCAAGCATTCATACTACTAAGACTCAAAGAATTCAACATGCAAGCTCATTTTGTATAGCACCAAGTGCAATAAAGTATGCAAAATATATATCACAAAAGCAAAAACTAATTCTTCAAAACAATTTTGGAAATGGAGTTCCGAGCAAAGAGATGGAAAATTTCAGTTTCTAGATGAAAAACACGGGAGACAGAAAGCTATAGAATTTTTTCTAGAGTTAAGTGATGTAGTGAGCTGAAGGGATAAGGAAGGGGGGGCATGGGCCCCAAAATCCATTTGGGCATACCGAGGGGGGTGGGCACGCCCTGTTGGCTTGTGGCGCATAGGTGCACCTTCCTACTGTAGTTTTTACATAAAAAATTATTAAATATTTGAGAAAAATTCATGTTAAAATTTTGTGGCCATCTGATACTTTTTATTTTTGGTGAATTTTATTGCAAAGGAATATCAGAAAACAAGTGAATCATGACATTTTATTTTACCTTAACTAAGAATAAGAGAGAGTAGACTTGTGATACACAGAGTTTTGAATACTCAATTCATGAATCACATGTCTTTCAAAAAGGATCCATTAGTAAGGTTGATCAAGTCTTATTAACAACCTTTTCCAATTGACGTCCAACCAAAAAAATCATATAACACTAGCCTCAATGGGGATTTGCATCTCCCCGATGACAAAAGTATAATATCTTTTCTTGGCAGTAGGCAGAGGGATTTTAAAATCTCAAGTGATAACCATGGCACTAGGCACAATGGCATTAATTTTATTAACCAAAGTTTGCTTCTTCGGAAAATGCACGGTATGTTGCTTGCCATTGACATGAAAAGTAACCTTACTTTTATTGCAATCAATAACAACCCCCACAATATTTAGAAAGGGTCTACCAAGGATGATCGACATATTGTCGTCCTGGGGCATATCGAGAAAAACAAAGTCTGTTAAGATAGTAACATTTGCAACCACAACAGGAATGTCCTCGCAAATTCCAATAGGTAAAGAAGTGGATTTATCAGCCATTTGCAGAGATATCTCAATGGGTGTAAGCTTGTTCAAATCCAGTCTTTTATATAGAGAGAAAGGCATAACACTAACACCGGTTTCTAAGTCCCACAGAGAGGTTTTAACATAATTTATTTTAATAGAGTAAGCTATTGTGGGTATACCAGGTTCTCTCAACTTCTTAGGTACTCCACCATCAAAAGAATAATTAGCAAGCATAGTAGAAATTTTAGTTTCAGGTATTTTTATTTTGTTAGTAATAATATCCTTCATATACATAGCATACGAAGGCTTTTTCAATATATGAGTCAAGCGAGTTGTAGGATCCGGAGTATGTCTAGAGGGGGGGGGGTGATTAGACTACTTGACCAAATAAAACTTAGCCTTTTCCCAATTTTAGTTGTGGGACAGTTTTAGCAATTTGTGACTAGTCAAGTACACCCTACACATGCATAACTAAGAGTATAGCAGCGGAAATTATTGACATGCAAATGTAAGTATAGGGTAGGGAAAGGAAGATCAAATGCAAAGGTTGACATGGTGAGTTTTGGCATGGTTTCGATAGACGGTGCTATCGTACGTCCACGTTAGTGGAGACTTCAACCCACGGAGGGTAACAACTGCGGGAGTCCACGGAGGGCTCCACCCACAAGGGGTCCACAAAGAAGAGGCCTTGTGAATTCCACCATGGCTTACGTCCACACAGGACTAGCTTCACTCGGGATAGATCTTCACGAAGTAGGCCATCTCCTTGCCCTTACAAACTTCTGGGTTCAACTCCACAACACGAAGTAGTATGCTCCCAAGCGACACCTAACAAATCTAGGAGGTACCACCCTCCAAAAGTTAATAGATATGGTAGAGCAATGAACTCCTTGCTCTTGTGCTTCAAAAGATAGTCTCCTCACCACTCAATCACTCTCTCACATATTTGGCATGGGTAGAAGAGATTGATTGGGTGCAAAGCAACTTGGGGAGGCTAGAAATCAAGTTTCAAATGGATGTATTGGAATATCTTATCTCAACACATGAGTAGGTGGCTCTCTCTCAGAACAATGGATATGGCAAGTGTGTTTGTGTGTTCTGAGTGCTTCCTCTTCGAATGAGAGGTGGTAGAGGGGTATACATAGTCATCTCCAAAAATCCAATCATTACAACATTATTGCCCAACTCGGTGACGCTGAGATGAATCTTGGTGGTACCGAGTTGAAGTAAATGTGGCAACTTTTGAATTTTTGGTGAGACCGATATAGGAATCACTACAGGAATCAGCTTCTTTACCGTCTGCCATCACACACGATAAAGAGGACTCCACCGACGGCAAAGGTCTTTGCCGTCTACCACCTGTCAGCAAAAATTCTGCATCAGCCTACGACGCCATTGTAGCTTCTTTGCCGCCAGCCTCACCGAAGCGGACGACAAAGAGCTTTGCCGTCAGCTTTTCATAAGAGCACATGGCAAAGAGGTCGAGACGGCAGCCGATAGGCGTTGCCTCCGTTAGGGGCTAACGGAGGCTTTGCCGTCTGCCTCTCCCTCTTCTTTGCCGTCTGCCTCCACCTCCTCCCCCCTCCACTCTTTGCCGTCTTCCTCCACCTCCACTCTTTGCCGTCTACCTCCACCTCCTCCCCCCCTCCACTCTTTGCCGTCTGTCCACCCCTCCCCCCTCCTCTGTGCTCTCTTCTTTGCCGTCTGCCCCCCAGGAAGCAGACGGCAAAGAGACTATATGGACACCGAGGGAGCACAGTTGGGTGCCATGTGGCACCTTTGCCGTCAGTCAGCTGATGGCAAAGGCCTTTGCCATCAACTGGCAGATGGCAAAGAGCCTATATTGTCACATTTTTGTTTATTTTTTCTATTTCACAGCACATATATATATAATTCATAGCACATATATGATAAATAGGTCACAACACATATATGATATACATATAAAGCTCATCAATGCCATTTTTTCATCAACGTACATCCCATATATCAAAAGAACCAACACATACAAAGTTTCATCCATATATACATACATATAGTTGCACATATATTGTTCATCCATATAAACATATACATATAGTTCCACATTGTTCATCAACTCAAATAAAAACGGGAACTAAAGCACTCCAATGCCAGCTTCCATGCATGTAGTACATCCAATCTACAAAATGGGAATAAGAAAGTCAGAAGAAGAAGAACAACAACATATATATGACAAATAAGCTAAATTGAAGAAAAAAGAGAAGAAGCAAGAAGAGAAGAAGGAGAAGAAAAAAGAAGAATAAGGAGGAGGAGGAGGAGGAGGATGAGGAGAAGGAGAAGTAGAAGGAGGAGGAGAATAGGAGAAGAAGAAGGAGAAGAATAGGAGAAGAAGGAGGGAAGAAGAAGGAGAATAAGGAGGGCTCCTTCTCCTCCTTCTCCTTCTTCCCTTCTTCTCCTCCTCCTCCTCCTTCTCCTTCTCTTCTCTTTCTCTTCTTCTTTTTGTTCTTCCTTTTCATTTCTCCTCTTCTCCTCTTCTTGGAGCTAAATTAGCCAACTATGTCTTTTTGGAGCTAAATGGGATAATTATGTCATTATAGAGGAAAACAAGCTAAGTAGATAATATTAATAAGCTAACCAAGGTTCTTATGCCATTTTGAGCTTATAATGTCTTTTTGGAGCTAAATGGGCTAATTATGTCATTTTGGGGGAAATTAAGGCAAGGAGAATATGAAAGAGGAGGAGGAGAATAAGAAGAAGAAATAAAGAAGAAGGAGGAGAAGGAGGATGAGGAGGAGAAGGACTAGAAGGTCCTTGGCCTTCTCCTCCTCCTCCTCCTCCTCCTTCTCCTTCTTCTCTTCTTCTTCTTCTTTCTTTTCATTTTTCCTATTTCTTCTCCTCTTCTCCTCTACTCGGAGCTCAATTAGCTAACTATGTCTTTTTGGAGCAAAATGGGCTAATTATCCCATTTTAGAGGAAAACAAGCTAAGTATATAATATTAATGAGCTAACCAAGGTTCTTATCCCATTTTGAGCTTATAATGTCTTTTTGGAGCTAAATGGGCTAATTATGTCATTGTTGGGGAAATTAAGGCAAGGATAATATGAAAGAGGAGAAGAAAGAGGAGGAGGAGGAGAAGAAGAAGAAATAAATAAGAAGGAGGAGGAGGAGGAGAAGGACTAGAAGGTCCTTGGCCTTCTCCTCCTCCTCCTCCTCCTTCTCCTTCTTCTCTTCTTCTTCTTCTTCTTCTTCTTCTTCTTCTTCTTTCTTTTCATTTTTCCTATTTATTCTCCTCTTCTCCTCTTATTGGAGCTCAATTAGCTAACTATGTCTTTTCGGAGCTAAATGGGCTAATTATCCCATTTTAGAGGAAAACAAGCTAAGTATATAATATTAATGAGCTAACCAAGGTTCTTATGCCATTTTGAGATTATAATGCCTTTTTGGAGCTAAATGGGCTAATTATGTCATTGTGGGGGAAATTAAGGCAAGGAGAATATGAAAGAGGAGGAGGAGGAGAAGAAGAAGAAATCAATAAGAAGGAAGAGAAGGAGGAGGAGGAGGAGAAGGACTAGAAGGTCCTTGGCCTTCTCCTCCTTCTCCTCCTCCTCCTCCTTCTCCTTCTTCTCTTCTTCTTCTTCTTCTTCTTCTTCTTCTTCTTCTTCTTCTTCTTCTTCTTCTTCTTTCTTTTCATTTTTCCTATTTCTTCTCCTCTTCTCCTCTTCTTGGAGCACAATTAGCTAACTATGTCTTTTTGGAGCTATATGGGCTAATTATCCCATTTTAGAGGAAAACAAGCTAAGTATATAATATTAATGAGTTAACCAAGGTTCTTATACCATTTTGAGGTTATTATGGCATTTTGGAGCTAAATGGGCTAATTATGTCATTGTTGGGGAAATTAAGGCAAGGAGAATGTGAAAGAGGAGAAGAAAGAGGAGGAGGAGGAGAATAAGAAGAAATAAAGAAGAAGGAGGAGAAGGACGAGGAGGAGGAGAAGGACTAGAAGGTCCTTGGCCTTCTCCTCCTTCTCCTCCTCCTCCTTCTCTTCTTCTTCTTCTTCTTCTTCTTATTCTTTCTTTTCATTTTTCCTATTTCTTCTCCTCTTCTCCTCTTCTTGGAGCTCAATTAGCTAACTATGTCTTTTTGGAGCTAAATGGACTAATTATCCCATTTTAGAGGAAAACAAGATAAGTATATAATATTAATGAGCGAACCAAGGTTCTTATGCCATTTTGAGATTATAATGTATTTTTTAGCTAAATGGGCTAATTATGTCATTGTTGGGGAAATTAAGGCAAGGAGAATATGAAAGAGGAGGAGGAGGAGAAGAAGAAGAAATCAAGAAGAAGGAGGAGAAGGAGGAGGAGGAGGAGAAGGACTAGAAGGTCCTTGGCCTTCTCGTCCTTCTCCTCCTCCTCCTCCTCCTTCTCCTTCTTCTCTTCTTCTTGTTCTTCTTCATCTTCTCCTTCTTCTTCTTCTTTCTTTTCATTTTTCCTATTTCTTCTCCTCTTCTCCTCTTCTTGGAGCTCAATTTGCTAACTATGTCTTTTGGGAGCTATATGGGCTAATTATCCCATTTTAGAGGAAAACAAGCTAAGTATATAATATTAATGAGCTAACCAAGGTTCTTATGCCATTTTGAGGTTATTATGGCATTTTGGAGCTAAATGGGCTAATTATGTCATTGTTGGGGAAATTAAGGCAAGGAGAATATGAAAGAGGAGAAGAGAAACTTACCGTAGTGGTCATCAAGGAGGAGAAACACCTAGAGAAGGGTCGTGCGATGCCGCTCGGGAGTTATTCTGCAGAAAAGATATTTTGCAATGTCTCAGTTAGCATGATGACACTCAATTATTAATACTAGTTTATAATGAAACTCACCATGCCAATCAAAGAGAAGACGAGCATCGGCGGAGGGGCTTGACCCCTCTTCTCGCACAGACCCTGAAGAGTGGGCCGTATTAGTTAGTAATGAAACAGACATTACACACATGATTTGGCTAATGTGAAAAAAAACTTACCACAAAAAGCTCGTACATGGCCCGTTGACCCGCCTCATTCTAGGCCCTCTCCTCCTCAATCAATCGTGCCGTGGTCTGGTCCCTCTCATCAAGAGCAGCCTGAAGAGCAGCGTGGCTTGCCAATCTCTCTTTCTCAAGAGCAACCTGGTTTGCCGCTCTCTCTTTCTGAAGAGCAGCCCGAAACACCATTCCTCGTTACCACAGTAATGATCTATGGTGACACACATAATGAAATGGATGAAATTTTTTTGAGTCCGTACAACTAACCTCGATGGAAAGATCGACTGGCCGTGGACGACGCGTTATCCCAGGACAGTTGCTCGACTGGCGCACCTTGATCTCCGGGAGAGTGAGTGGACAACGTATTATCCCATCTCCAATGGCTATCGAGCCATGGGGCCTCCTGCCACCAGATATCATCACCAACTCTGGATCCAAAGGTTCCTGGCTCGGGTTAAAGTCATACCCTTTCGTAGCCTTCCCCGTGTCCCTGTATGTCACGAGCTTGTGGTGGGATGATATGTTGGTGAAGTTATTTGGATCATCCAGGTCAGACTCAGAGAATGCCTTTGCCTTCTTGTACGAGGCAGTATGGGCCATGCCATAAAGTTCCTACAAGTGTGGCATCTCCGTCTTACTGTGATGCGCCTAAAAGAGAGGAACAAAATATTAGCATGAAAAATGAATTGCATGAATAATGAAGCAAATCACATACCCAGTTTCGTCCGAACTGAAGTAAGTTGGCGCTGCCTTGATGGTGTGGCACACCAACCATTTGGCTAAGCCGATCATTCGCATTGTCGTGGACGGCTCGCTAGTTGCCTGTGCACCACTCATCAACCAACGCCTCCCAACAATCCATCTTATCCGCAAACCATCTCGGGGGCACCTGTAAGTTATTAGAAAGAATTTTGAGCACTATGCCTATGAATTAAATCAAGAAAACTACGTAGAAGGACTTAAGAATAGGTAATTACCTTCATGTATTTCTCCTTCTTCAGAAACTTTCCGCGACAATCCTTCTTTTGCTTCTTAATACCACGCGTGGCGTAGTAGTCTCGAATAGCCTGCGACCGAGCCTCGTGGCGTAAGTTCTGTAGTAACCGCCTACACCCGGCCTCGAGAACCTTGGCCGCCTCCTCCTCATATCCATCCTCACACCTATAGAAGGTCTGCAATCAAACGTGAAAACACCGATTAGTACAATAATTAGCTATATTATTAATTTTAGATTGTGTAAAAGGATAATTTACCCAAAAGCTCTTGATCACCATCTCGGCCCTCGTGTGGCACAAGACACCATTTATAATCTCCTCCGGCGGGGCCTGTGCAGCCTGGTAGTGCTCCCAGGAAAATCCTAGTGTAGGAACCTGACCCTCACCAGGCAACGTGACAAACTTCAGGAAATTTGTCTGGCAAAGAACACCAAGGACGGAGTTCGGCTTGCGGACTCCACGAGGGTGTGCCCATCCCCTGCAGTATGGTAAGGTCAACACATTAGATATTTGAACAAACTTGAAGGCAAAAGCTAAAAAAAGAGTAAATGTACTTACCTATCTCCTTCAGGTTTAATCATCGGCCTGGGCTCGCGGGTAGCCGGCACGATCGGGAGACGTGTACTACCACGCTTGTACATGGTGGCCCCGTCCACGTGCATATCGCCCTCACTATCCGTAAACTCATCCCCGCCATCCCCGCCCCCTGAGCCACCCGGACACTTATTCCAATCTGGCAACTCGGTCCGATCCGGCCAGGCATCCCATCCGGACCTCTCCACGTCGGGTGAAGCCTCTGGAACCGTAGTCTCGTGGGCCGAATGCACATTGACCCGAGGCTGATCCTGGACCGGAGTCTCATGGGACGAATGCCCGTCAACACCAGGCTCCTGGACCGGAGTCCCTGTAGCCTCCTCTGCAAACGGGTCGACCATAATAGTCCTATGCTCGGGTGAATGAGCTGGTGGTGGTAGCGAGGACGGCTAAACAGTCCTCCTGGATCTTCTGCGGCCACCACCTCTCCCTGTACCCTTCCCCTTCTTGCCTACCCGACCATCACCTCTCCCAGTGGGCAATGCCGCCGACGAAGAAGAACCCACGGGTGGTGTCGACAGACTGTCTGCCAAGGCTCTACGGAGAGATATGGGTGGAAGGGAAGTACCACCCCTTGTGCGGGGCGCCTGGGAAGAACCCGTCGAGTGATCTGGACCAGCGCCCACCATCTTTCAACACCTGGTGACCTGCCATGATAAAGATTAAAAGAAATTAGTACAACATAAAAAAATTGAATAACTGACATGAATAATAATATGTACATTAATAATAAAGATTAAAATATATATAATTTAAGTTGTGAAGCTTACAAACTAATAATCATCATCAATAAATGCAACATCATCATCACTATCACGCATGTCTTCATGAATGACGTGCTCGTCGGGTTCAACGGCGTGAAGTTGTGAAAGACCTTTCTGTAATCGATGAAGCATTGGCAGATCATCCGCATCAGTAACCTCTACGAGTTCCAGGTCTACTTGTTCGGGCTCAGGGGTGGAGTCGGATTCATTGTCGATGTCTACTTCCATGTTCTTGGGTCAAGCACGGCGGTTCCTGAAAAGTTTCTTGGAAAGACGTGTTTCTTGGAAGAATTCTCCATCATATGTGTCTGGGTTAATGTGAGGTTCATAATCCTGTTCATTTGGGAGAGGTGGTCTGACATGTGGCGACACTTCATAAACAACATACCAACCTTCCAGATTCTTATCCGTTTGGCATGCCCACGGTAGATAGAAAACTTGGGTCGCCTGTTGAGCCGTAATATAGACATCGGGAACATCTAAATGGGTGTTTGGATTGATTTCGACTAGTCCTATATGTTCATGAGTCCTTCTAGTCTCCTTCGGCTAGAACCAATAATATTTGAAGACTACGACGTTCGGTGGGTTTTCACCATAGAATTGAAGTTCATAAATTGCTTCAACTCTTCCATAATAATCGATAACACCTTCGCCGATAGCACAGACACCACAATTTGTAGATTTCTAGTCGGGCATAGATAGCTCTTTGCCAAAGGTACGAAAGAGATACCCGTTGATGTTGTATTTCTCAAATGAACGGACCTTATAGTCAAAACCATTAGCGACTTGTCTCAATTAGGCATCCATAGACTCTGAATTAGCCTACAAGTTTAATACAAAACGATTGTTGCATTAGCCGCAAGTTATACCAAGAAATGAAATGGTCCATTATTGATAATTACCGTTTGTTTGAACCAAGAGATGAAACCGGGATAGCCGCCTCCTATCTTTGACACAAGCTCATACTCTTCGACAGAATCATTTTCGATCACCGCTCTATCAGAGAATTTGGCGACGTAACGGCTGTTTGAAATATCCGGGAATAAGAGCAGTTCAAAGGAATTAGAAGTTACGAGAAAATGTGCCGAGAACTCACTCGATGTACGGCCGCACTTCTGTTAGGTTGTTGAAGATATACAACGAAATGTTCCGCCATTCTTCGACATCCAACATTATTGGTTTCGAAGCACCGGCTGGTGCAAGCTTCTCTTTGAATAGGCTGAGGTTGGACCCACCTTTTTTAGGGTCTGCATCATTGTGCCGAGGCTTCGGATTATGCAAATGATGATTTGTGGCTTCGTAGTGTGCTGTCACAAAGTTTGCCACCTCCTCAGTAATGAATGCCTCAGTCATCGATGCTTCAATTCTACGCTTATTTTTACATTTAGCTCGTAGGGTCTTCTGCATCCTCTCAGTTGCATAGCACCAATGATTTTGCACGGGCCCACTCAATCTTGCCTCGGTCGGTAGATGTAAAATCAAATGCTGCATTGGATTAAAGAAGCCCGGTGGAAAGATCTTCTCTAACTTGCACAACAACTCCGGTGCACACTCCTCCATGTCTTCTACCATGCGAGGCGACAATTCTTTCGCACAAAGAACATGGAAGAAATAGCTCAGCTCCGCCAATACTAGCCATTCATCCTCAGGAATAAAGCCACGTAACATCACCGGCATTACCCGCTCTAGCCATATGTGCCAATCATGACTCTTGAGACCAAAGATTTTTATTTTTTCAAGACTCGCTCCCCTCTTTAGATTCGCTGCATACGCATCGGGGAACATCAAGTGCATTTTGACCCACAAGATAATTTCCCTCATAGCTGGCCTTCCAAGATTGAACCAGGCCTTTGACTTCGACCACTTCTGCTTTCCTTTGCTTTCTCGCATGTTTTGTAACGATCTGTGACATAGTGTCTCTTGATCGACTCTAGCCCTAGTATTATCCTTTGTCTTCCCATCTATGTCGAACAATGTACCAAAAATAGCCTCTCCGATATTCTTTTCAGTGTGCATCATGTCGATATTGTGTGGAAGAAGGAGGTCTTTGAAGTAAGGCAGATCCCAGAAGCATGGCTTGTGAGTCCAGGCGTGTTTTGAATTATACCCCTTGAAATACCCTGGACGCTCTGGATCAGGCTCGAGGGCGTTTAACTGATCCAGGATCTGTTGGCCTGTCAACGCAGGTGGTGCCAAGTTTTTGACAACTTTACCTTTGGTAAAGTTCTTCTTGTGTTTTCTGAATTGATGGTCAGGATCCAGGAACTGTCTATGCAAGTCAAAGCAAGAATACTTCCGACCCTCCTGCAACCAATGAAACTGAAGAGCTGCCTTGCATTGGGGGCACGGGAACCTTCCATGCACACACCATCCAGAGAATAGTGCATACGCCGGCAAGTCATGCATAGAGGACATGTACCACACATGCATTTTGAAGTTTTCTTTTCTAGCGGCATCGTATGTCTTGACCCCATTATCCCAAGCTTCTTCCAATTCATCCTTAAGCGGCTGCATGTACACATTCATATTCTTCCCCGGATAATTGGGCCATGGAATTATCAACGTCAGAAATATGTTCTTTCTTTCCATAATCTGTCCGGGGGGGGGGAGATTGAGTGGAATGACAAATACGGGCCAACAACTATATTTGGTTGCCGTCATGCCGAAGGGATTAAAACCATCCGTGGCGATGCACACTCGATGATTCCTTGGATCTGCCGCTTTATCCTGATGCAATCCATCGAAATTTTCCACGCTTCCCCATCCGATGTGTGTACCACCATCTTATTCCCATCCGCATCTAGTTCGGTTCTTTTGCCCAATTTGTGCCATGTCATCTGTCTGGCTGTCTCTTCGACCATGAAAAGACGTTGAAGTCTTGGTACGATTGGCATATACCGAAGAACACTAACTGCGATTTTGGTCTGCCTCTTCTCACCCATACCGTTGTCTACCACAAGATACCCACAAGACTCACAATTGGGACAATAGTCCAAGTGTGAATACTCCTTCCTAAATAAGACACATCCTTTCTCACATGCATCTATCTTCTCATAGGGCATCCTAAGTACACGAAGTATTTTGTCCTACTGGTACAGGTTTGCAGGCATGACATGGCCTTTGGGTAGGAAGCGTCCAAATAGTGTCATCATCGCGTCGTAGCATTCTCTTCCCAAGTTGAACTGAGCCTTCAGAGCCATTACTTGTGCAATTGCATCCAGCTGATAGAGCTCAGTGTGCTCATGGAGAGGACGTTTTGAAGACTCCAATATTTCATAAAAGGCCTTTGCAGATTCCTCCATCTCAGCTTCCGAATCCCGAGCATCATCAAAGTCTTGCACCATGTCTTCGATCCCGGTACCATGCTCGTCGGTGCGACGACGGATCACCTCAGCTCTTGTGCGTTGTATAGACTCACCATGAAATGTCCACGCCGTATAACTAGGCTTAAAACCCCTCCTCTGCAGGTGTTTAATCATTACAGCCTCTGTCATCTTTTTATTGTTGTCGCATCCAGGACAGGGGCAATAGTTTCTTTCCTGGCCATTTGCGAATGCGGCTTTCACGAATTCCTTTGTTTTTACAAACCATTCTTTCGTCATCTCTTTCTGACTAGGGTGACCGGTATACATCCACGCATGATCACTCATCTTGCCTAGCTACTAAAGACAGAAGAAATATATTTATATATAATTTAGCATTTATATTCATCGGTTAATCAGGTTCGCCATTTTTATTACGTCCAGGCAACCTACACGCTAATAGGTAAAGATAGGTCCTAATCCCACCTGAGTATGTGTAGATTGGGTTTGTTTTCCCATACTCTTCTCCGGATCCAACACAAAATTTTGGCAGCACCTCCCCGCTGTTCTCCTGATACACGCCTCCGCAATAAACAGAAAGGATGTGCATCCGGAGAACAGCAGGGAGGCACTGACGAAATTCCGCATCGGATCCACAGCACACCATACGGGAAAACGAACCCAATCTACACATACTCGGGCTGTCCATGGATAATGTTGGACAATTCGAAAGGATGGCGGTTATAAATATGCAAATACATGCATATTTATAGATGTCGCCCTTTCGAACAGGAGACGCATACTGGTCATGCATAATGATAAATTAATTTAATTACCTAAATCTAGAAAGTTTCATCCGGAAACCGAGACACAGTAAATGAAGGGGGGAGGAGGAGATGAAATTTGTACTGACCCACGAATGCAGGGGCGGAGCTCGTACAACGCACGGGGGGTCTTCGCACAGCAGACCTCACAGCGATGAGACAACTATCACATGTAAATCCACCCGATCAACACAAATATGCTAATTATGTCATTTTAGAGGAAAACAAGTTAAGAATATAATATTCATGAGCTAACCAAGGTTTTTTATGCCATTTTGTAGCTAAATGGGCTAATTATCTCATTGTTGGGGAAAATAAGGTAAGGAGAATAAGAAAGAGGAGAAGAAAGAGGAGGAGGAGGAGAAGAAGAAGAAATCAAGAAGAAGGAGAAGGAGGAGGAGGAGAAGGAGGAGAAGAAGGAGAAGGTATTTTTCTTCTCTTCTTCTTCTTCTTCTTCTTCTTTCTTTTCATTTTTCCTATTTCTTCTCCTCTTCTCCTCTTGTTGGAGCTAAATTATCTAATTATGTCTTTTTGGAGCTATATGCGCTAATTATGTCATTTTAGAGGAAAACAAGCTAAGAATATAATATTCATGAGCTAACCAAGGTTCTTATGCCATTTTGGACTTATTATGGCATTTTGGAGCTAAACGGGCAAATTATGTATTCTTCTTTTCTTCTCTTCTTCTCTTCTTCTTCTCTTCTTCTCCTTCTTTTTTTTTCTTCTCCTCTTCTTCTTCTTCTTCTTCTCCTCCTCCTCCTCCTCCTCCTCTCCTCTTCTCCTCCTCCTCTTCTTCTACTTCTTCCTCTTCTTTCTATTAAGCTAACTAACTAACTAACCTAACTAACCAAGCTAACTAAACCTATCACTAAACCTATACAACACTATACAACAAAAAAATAACAAAAACATAATCTACCACTAAGTAACTAAAAAAGAATCTAGCTACCACTAATTAACAAAACATAATCTACCACTAAACTACCTACTAAATCTACTAATTAACTAACTCAATCTACCAACTAACTAAACTACCAACTAACTAAAGATAATCTACCAACTAACTAAACTACCACTAAATCTACTAATTAACTAACCTACCAACTAAACTATATATACCACTAAATCTATTAATTAGCAAAAAAAGTAAAAAAATCACCTTGGTTAGTAGTGGGCAGCTGGGGCGGTGACTGTCGGGGCGGTGGGTGACCTGGCCGGAGATGGTGGAGGAGGGGGCCGCGGGGAGGAGAGGGCACCAGGGCGAGGGGTGGTGCAATGGTGGATGAGAGGGGGTCGCGGGGAGGAGGGCACCAGGGCGGTGGTGGAGCAGGGGCATGGAGAGGAGGGGGCGGTGGTGGAGCAGGGGCACGGTGGTGGAGGAGGGGGTCACAGGGAGGAGGAGGGGGCGAGCTCCGGTGGCGGATCACAGGGAGAAGGGAAGACGAGCTCCAGCAGCGGCGCAGGGAGAGAGAAGGGGGCTGTGGTGAACCGTTATGGGGGAGAGAGAGGGGGTGGGGTGGGGGTTGACGACGTTAGGTCTAGTTGCCTCTTTGCCGTCTGCCCCCGACGGCAACGTGGTAATAGGCTGACGGCAAAGTGTTGGACCATTATGGGTTAGAGGGCGGTGTGGGGTGGGTTCTTTGCTGTCTGCCTGCATGTGCTTTGCCGTCAGCTGGCAGACGGCAAAGAGTACACTTATGGCAAAGAGGATGTTTTCCATCAGCCTTCTCTTTGTCGTCAGGTTTTGGGTAGCTCATGGCAAAGAGTGTCTTTGCCATCCGCCAGCAGACGACAAAGAAGCAGCAGATTGCAAATTCTCTGATTCCAGTAGAGAATCTCGGTGGTACCGACACGGTGGCCTAGGACAGTTTCCAAATCTTGGTGAGACCAATTTGAAAACTCGGAAATTCCTATTCTTGACATCGACATGCCGGAAAGTTGGTCACCGACTTTCGATGGCACCGATGTGAAAGTTGGTGGTACCGAGATATTAGGGTTTGACAAAGGTTTTATCTCTCGAAAATTGATAAGACTGAAATGGAATTCTTGGTAGCACCAATTTTTGATGTATAGGCTTTGGACAGAGATTTTGTGGGTGAATGGTTGAGTATTTTTGGTGGCTATCTCTAAGCACTTGAGCAACCAATTATAGATACCTCACCCCCTTTTAATAATGTTGGCTTTCCTATGGACTAAAGTGTGATTTCTCACAAATATAAAATTGTAGAGTCTTCTTGCTTGAAGCTTGGACAATCCTATTCCTTTCCTTGCAGCAAGGGGCTTCTCCTCACAATCCTTTAGCCAATGCATCTCTGAACTTCTCTGAAATATAATTGGATAGAATCATTAGTTTAATGACACATATGTTGTTATTAATTACCAAAATCACCTTAGGGAGCAATTGTGCTTTAAATCTCACCCTTTTGGTAATTGATGACAACATATAGATCAAAGCTTCGACAAAAGATATAATCAATGATTAGAATCGTCGCTTTGAGAAGTATGTGAAAATCAAGAGCTCACCCTAAGTTTGTGCATTATTTTAAGTTTTCATTTGAATGAAAATGCATAATCGATTAGGATCATGGGTCACTCTTCCATGTCATATACATATTGGTGGTGCACATAAATGATATGAGTGAATAGTAATGCACATAGCACCAAACAGATGAGTGAATGATCATGATGCAGATAGCTGAAAGGTATAACGTAGTAGCATCAACACTCAAAGCGTATGAACAAACACGAAAGTTCAGTCATCCAAAATACCACATGCACACTCTCTCGAAGCCCTAAATGATCTATATACTTCTCCCTCTTCGGCAACAAGTTACCAAAATTCAAAGATCTAGAACTAAACGTCGTTCTGGGCCGATCTCCTCCGGTAGAAGTTGAGGAGTGGACTTGTGAATGCACATATGATCCCTTGGTGGTTTTGATAATTCATGAAAACATACATTGTCTCTTGGACTAACACTTTTACCTGGTATATTTCAGGTATATTCCACAGAGAGCATTGGCCAAAGGATTGTGAGGAGAATCCCCTTGGTGTACCAATAGGAATGTTGGTTGTACCGAGATGGCGGGTTTGGCATATGATCTGTCTAAGTGTAATATAGGTATAATCGAGTAGGATCTGTCTAAGTGTGAAATGGGTTTGGTGGCACCGGTTTTGCATTTTTGGCTTGGGAGAGATATATTTTGTGGGAAAGTGGCTGAGTATTTTTGGTGGCTATCTCTAAGCACTTGAGCAACCAATTCATCATAATACCTCATCCCCTTTTAATAGTATTGTCTTTCCTATGGACAAAAAGTGATTTCTCACAAAGTGTAAAATGAAGAGTCTTCTTGCTTGAAGCCATAGCCAATCCTATTCCTTCTTTGCATCAAAGGGGCATCTCCACACAATCCTATAACCAAAGCATCTTTGAACTTCTCTGAAATGTACTTGGATAAATTCATTAGTCCAATGATGCATATGTTGTGATTAATTACCAAAAACACCTTAGGGAGCAATTCTACTTTCAATCTCCCCCTTTTTGGTAATTGATGACAACATATAGATCAAAGCTTCGGCAAAAGATATAATCAATGATTAGCATCAACGCTTTGAGAAGTATGTGAAAAGCAAGAGCTCCCCCAAATTTGTGCATTATTTTAAATTTGCATTTGAATGCAAATGCACAATCGATTAGGATTATGGGTTACTCTTCCATGTCACATATAACTTGGTGGTGCGCATAAAAGATAAGAATGAATAGCAATGCACATAGCACCAACAAACAAGTGAATGATCATGATGTAGATAGCTCAAAAGTAATAACATGGTAGCATCAAACAATCAAAGTGTATGATAAAACACACACTAAACGGATAATGGCATCCAAAAGACCAAATAAAGTGTTTAAAACCAAACAAGAGCAAATAAAGTCAAAAGCTCTACCTCTCTCGAAGCCCTATTGATCTATACACGTGTCCCCTTTGGCAACAAGTACCAACAATTTCAAAGTTCTAACCCAAGCGTCTCTCTGGGCACGATCTCCTCCAGTATCAGAAGTTGGAGTAGACAACAGAGCATTGACAAAGGCTTCGGTAGATGTCGATGGAGCAAGAGTTGCCCGTGTAGACACTAGAGGTGCTGGGGCAGGAGCTGAAGCTTGATATGATGAAGACGGTCTATCTTCTGGTAATGGCACAACTACTGACCTGGTCTGGGTCGTGAACTGTGTGGTAGTACGAAGATGTGAATCATCATCATCATCGTCATCATCATCTTCATCATTTGAGCATGGAATCTTCACTGAGTCAACCTCATGCTGAAGATGCTCAATAGTGGAGGTCAACTCCATTACCTTCACATCTAGGTCATGGAATTTGGTCTCCACGATCCTCTCTAGGCTCTTCTGGTTTAGCAAAATCTCTGAAATATTGTTGTGCTGACCAAGAAGGACATCTATTCATCTCTGGTTTTGAGCTAGGGTATTGGAGCTGAGTATTTCTAGCAGTGTAACAGCCCGAGACCGACACTCCAAAAGATTTCCCTTTTATTCTCTTGCCACCCTATGAGTATTCGTTTGTCACATTCATCATGTCATCATGTCATTAATATTTTGCAACTTAAATAAATAAATTGCATAAATCTGTTGGTCTATTTAAATCGAGGGACATTCACATGGTGATGTCTCTTTATAACTTATAAACATATCCCCCCAATATTTTAGGGAGCTACAATAAATATTCCATTAATCGGAATCACCCGAACACACTTCTAGTTCAAATCATATGCCTTTCCTACTTTAGTTTCACCTTCAAACCTTGCCTTAGTTCAAACCATTTGAATTGATTCAAATGAGTTTGTTTTCCAAACCCCTTCAACTTTTCTCTTTGCAAATTTGTTGGTTCAACACAATTTTGTGAGTTTAGGGAAATAACCTCCTATTCTCAAATTATTTCCTAATACTCTCTTCCTTTTCTTCATTCAACATTATTTTTTTTCCTTTCTTTGTTTAATTTATAGAGAGGGATTTGTGAGACACAGGCCAACATGTAGCAAGCTGGCCCTAGGCCCAGACACCCCACCACCGAAAACCATAGCGCTAGGAGCCCAATCCCCATCTCTCCCTCTCGTTCCCACCTGCGCCGCATCTTCGTATCCTTCCTCTCAATCTCTCCCTCGACCTTGTATCCTTCTGCGCGTGCCTGAGCTCCTCTGCCCCTCCAGAGATGCCCAGCACCGCCCCTGAACAAACCCCCAGCGCCCCTTCCACCTTAGACTCTTCCCCAAAACTTGTGCCCCGCCGGAGCCCGTCAACCTTGTGCGCTGCCCATAGCTCGTCCCTGAGCTCCCGCTCACCTGTCGCATCCGCCTGCTGACCCCGTAGCTTCCCGTTGCCAGGAACGGGCCCCTCTGCATGGATCCGTCAAACCCCGTCGCCTCCTGATGTTTAATTCATCGCCGGAGCTTCCACAAGATGCCGCTGCATCTACCTCGCCAACAAAGCACCCCGAGGTCCTCTGCTTCATGGTTGCCTTGGCCATGTCCTGCATCCCCATATCACCGAGCGCTCGAGTGTGTCCTCGCCCTTGTAGTTCGCAGCATCAAGCCTCGCCTCCGTTTGCTCTGTCGTAGTACTGAGGCCGAACCTCATCTGATGGGGGGGGGGGATAACCCCTAGGTAGGCTCATCGAGCATACTCCTTTGCCTTCTACCTTGAAGAAACAATACGACTCATTCTATGAAGCCCAAGTGCCCTTGGTCGGCTAGGAAGCTCCTGCCGGCTGGGGGCAAGACGACCGAATTTCTCTGCCCGACAAGGAAGCTCCTGCCTGCTAGAGGCGATACGGCTACCTCCCTCTAGCCGTCTAGGCCACGCCGGCCAGCTAGAGGCGAGATGGCTGTTCCCAGGTCGGCTGGTTAAGCAACTAGCCGGCTAGGGAGCTCAAGTCACATCAGACCGTAGGTCATGACGAGATCCTACGGTTAAAGGTGGCAACGCGTTAGCCAAGGTACTGGATTGGAGCATGGTAGGTACATCGTCCGCGGCCATGCCGCTGACCTACTCCGGCTCCGATGCATCATCCTGCAGAGTGTCGGCCCGTCAAACTCCCACTACATGATCACACTCGGCGTGGGAACAATGGAGACGGCCGTACTGGCAACCAATGACGAATCTCGCAAGACGACGCCGGACGTACTACACGTGTCCTGTGTCGGCCTTACTGGCTAGCTGGCGGGTCCCATAGCCAGATGGGACCTCGCAGCCGGCGGGCCCCTCCAGCGACAAGACAAGACCCCCGTGGGCCCCCTGGCCAGCCGGCGAGGCTGCCAGCCGGGCCCCACTCATGTACTTTTATCCTTATTGTAGGTCGGTGGGTTTGTCTATAAAACCCCCCGACCCCCTCCATGCAAAGGGTCAGTCAATCCTTCACACATACACTCATACATGAGAGGTACACGCGAGCCGGCTGCTCCTTCTTCCTCCTCCGTAGAACAGCTCCAGGAGCACATTGTAGCCTCACTCATCCATTATACACTCCGGTAGGATTAGGGGTGTTATCTCTACGGAGAGCCCTGAACTTGGGTACATTGTGCGTTCCATGCTTGTACCAACTTCGTCCCCAACGCCCACCGGTGTCATTTCGGTTCCCACCATCTTTTGCCTACCCTTGGCATATGTTGTGAGTAAACACCGACATTTGGCGCCCACCGTGGGGCAGTCCGCGGCATCGACTGGATGTACACGCTAGGCGGGGCCCTTCGCTTACACCGCCGGATGCTTCGCGTCTGGACCAATCACCATGCCCCTGGAGCCTGCTCTTGAGGAGGCTTCTGCGGTATTGATCGATGTCCCAGTCCGTCTCATGGATTCTGATGGCGAGTCTGACGACGAGTCACTGCTACTTCTCAAACAACATCTCCAGAATTTGACACGTTGACAGAGACTTGCTTGCGTTGGTTTTTCCCTTGAAGAGGAAAGGGTGATGCAGCACAGGAGTAGTAAGTATTTCCCTCAGTTTGAGAACCAAGGTATCAATCTAGTAGGAGAATCTCGTCAAGTCCAGAGTACCTGCACAAACACAAAAGAGCTTGCACCCAACGCTTTAAAGGGGTTGTCAATCCCTTCAAGATTGTTTGCCAAGTGAGATCTGAAGGCGGAAAGTGCAACGAAGTAAAAAGTGTAAGGTTGAAAATATGGTGTGCAGTAGACCCGGGGGCCATAGTGTTCACTAGAGGCTTCTCTCAAAATAGCAAATATTACGGTGGGTGAACAAATTACTGTCGAGCAATTGATAGAACCGCGCAAAGTCATGATGATATCTAAGGCAATGATCATACATATAGGCATCACGTTCGAGACAAGTAGACCGATACTTTCCGCATCTACTACTATTACTCCACACATCTACCGCTATCCAGCATGCATCTAGTGTATTGAGCTCATGACGAACAGAGTAACGCCTTAAGCAAGATGACATGATCTAGAGGGATAATCTCAAACCAATGATAAAAACCCCATCTTTTTACCCTTGATGGCAACAACATGATTCGTGCCTCGCTACCCCTTTTGTCACTGGGTGAGGTCACCGCACGGTATGAACCCAAAACCAAGCACTTCTCCCATTGCAAGAATCATAGATCTAGTTAGCCAAACAAAACCCACAACTCGAAGAGAATTACAAGGATATGAAATCATGCATAAGAGAGATCAGAAGAAACTCAAATAAGATTCATAGATAATCTGATCATAAATCCACAATTCATCGGATCTCGACAAACACACCGCAAAAGAAGATTACATCGGATAGATCTCCAAGAAGATCATGGAGAACTTTGTATTCAAGATCCAAGAGAGAGAAGAAGCCATCTAGCTACTAGCTATGGACCCATAGGTCTATAGTGAACTACTCATGCATCATCGGAGAGGTCATGATGTTGATGAAGAAGCCCTCCGTATCCGAATCCCCCCTCACGCAGGGCACCAAAACGTGCCCCAGATGGGATCTTGCGAAGACAGAAGCTTGCGGGGGCGGAAAAGTACTTTCGATGATCTCTTGATTTTTTATGGAATTTTTGGGAATATATAGGCGCAAAACCTAGGGTAACGGAGCCTCGGGGAGCCCACAAGCCAGGGGCCCGTGGCCTCCCCCCTGGCCGCGCCGTGAGGGCTTGTGGGGTCCCTGGTGCCCCCCTGCCCTGATTCTCCGGCTCTCCGATCTTTTTCTGTTCTGGAAAAAATCTTTTTGGCAGTGTCATTCCGTTTGGACTCCGTTCAAAATCCTCCTCTCAAAGGGGTCAAAAACATGGAAAAAATAGGAACTGGCACTTGGCACTGAGTTAATATGTTAGTCCCAAAAATATATATAAGGCATACAAAACATCCAAAGTTTGACAAGATAATAGCATGAAACCATCAAAAATTATAGATACGTTGGAGACGTATGAAGCATCCCCAAGGTTAACTCCTGCTCGTCCTCGAGTAGGGAAGTGATAAAGAATGAATTTTTCATGTGGAATGCTACCTAGCATAGTTGTCCTTTGCAACTTCTTTCACGTGACATGAATGTTCAGATCCGTAAGATTCAAAACAATAGTTTGCTATTGACATGAAAACAAAAATACTTCAAGCAAACTAGCAAGGTAATCATGAACTTTCAAAATAACAAGGCCAAAGAAAGTTATCCCTACAAAATCATATAGTCTGGCTATGCTCCATCATTCTCACAAACCTAATGTAAATCATGCACAACCCCGGTATTGGCCAAGTAATTGTTTTCGCACTCTTACTTTCTCATACTTTTTATAACTATCACGCAATACATGAGCGCGAGCCATGGATATAGCACTATAGGTGGAATTGAGTGTGGTGGTGGTTGTGAGACAAAAAGGAGGAAATGGTCACATTGACTCGGCGTATCAAAGGGCTATGGAGATGCCCATTAATAGATATCAATGTGAATGAGTAGGGATTGCCATATGATACGTCTCAAACGTATCTATAATTTTTGATGGTTTCATGCTTATATCTTTTAGAGCTACATACTTTTGTGCTTCACTTATATCTTTTGAGCTAGATACTTTTGCTCTATGTGCTTCACTTATATCTTTTAGAGCACAGCGGTGTGTGGCTTGCTAGTTGATCTATGCTTTGAAAGTAGCCTCAAAAGGGGTAGTTATCCAAAGGGATACGAAAACTTCCACCTGCATGTGCATTGAATAGTTAGAGAAGTTTGATTCATCTCAATTAGTTTTGAGTTGTGGTTATGGTAGTATTGAAGTTAAGCTAGTAAGGTGTTGTGGATCTCGAAATACTTGTGTTGAAGTTAGTGATTACCGTAGCATGCACGTATGGTGAACCGCTATGTGATGAAATCTGAGCATGATTAGTCTATTGATTGCCATCCTTTGCGTGGCGGTCGGGATCGCGCGATGGTTTATACCTACCAACCCTTCCCCTAGGAGTATGCATTGAATGCTTTGTTTCGATTACTAATAAATTTTTTGCAACAAGTATATGAGTTCTTCATGACTAATGTTGAGTCCATGGTTTAGATGCACTTTCACCTTCCACCATCACTATATTCTTAGTGCCGTGCAACTTTCGCCGGCGCACAAAACCCGCCATTAGCCTCCCTCAAAACAGCCACCATACCTACCTACTATGGCTTTTTCAAAGTCATTCTGAGATATATTGCCATGCAACTACCACCATGACATGTGTCGTCACGTCTACATTGCCATTGCATGATCGTAAGATAGCTAGCATGATGTTTCCATTAATGTCTATGCCATGCTAGATCATTGTCACTGTACACTACCGAAGGCATTCCATATAGAGTCATAGTTGCTCTAAGATTTGAGTTGAAAGTGTGATGATCATCATTGATGGAGCATTGTCCCATGTGAGGAAATAAATGAGGCCAAAGAAGCCCACCAAAATAAAAAATAAAAAAGGCCAAAGAGCCCAAAAAAATGAGAGAAGGGATAATGCTACCACCTTTTCCAAACTTGTGCATATTAAGCACCATGATCTTCATGATTGAGAGTCTCTCGTTTTGTCACCACCATATAGCTAGTGGGAAATTTTCATTATATAACTTGGCTTGTATATTCCAATGATAGGCTTCCTCAAAATTGCCTTAGGTCTTGGTGAGCAAGCAAGTTGGATGCACACCTACTAGTTTTCTTTAAGAGCTTTCACATACTCGTAGCTCTAGTGCATCATTTGTATGGCAATCCCTACTCATTCACATTGATATCTATTGATGAGCATCTCCACAGCTCATTGATATGCCTAGTTAATGTGACCATCTTCTCCTTGTTTTATCTTGCAACCTCCACCACACTCCACACCATCTATAGTGCTATAACCATGGCCCACGCTCATGTATTGCGTGAGAGTTGAAAAGGTTTGAGAAAGTAAAGGTGTGAAACAATTACCTGGCCAATACCGGGGTTGTGTATGATTTAAATTCGTTGTGCAATGATGATAGAGCATAGCCAGACTATATGCTTTTGTAGGGATAACTTCCTTTTGGCCTTGTTATTTTGAAAGTTCATGATTACCTTGCTAGTTTGCTTGAATTATTATTGTTTCCACGTCAATAGCAAAATATTGTTTTGAATCTAATGGATCTGAACATTCACGTCACATAAGAGGAGTTACAAAGGACATCTACGCTAGGTAGCATGAAAGCATAAAAAATTCATTCTTTATCACTTCCCTACTCGAAGACGAGTAGGAGTTAAGCTTGGGGATGCTTGATACGTCTCAAACGTATCTATATTGTTTGATTGTTTCATGCTCTTATCTTGTCATCTTTGGATGTTTTATGTACCTTTTATATCTTTTTTTGAGACTAAATTATTAATTCAGTGCCAAGTGCCAGTTCCTGTTTTTCTGTGTTTTTGGCTCTTTTCAGATCTGATTTTGGAACGGAGTCCAAACGGAATAAAATCCCTGAAATGATTTTTTCCCGAACAAAAGAAGATCAGGGGGCCTGTGGGCCAAGCCAGGAGGGCTACAGGGAGCCCACAAGCCCCCACTCCGCCACCAGGGGGGAGGCGGCGGTGGGCAGGCTTGTGGCCTCCCTGGCGCCCCCCTGACCTAGATCTTGCGCCTATATATTCCCTAAAAATCAGAGAAAAATCAAAGGAGCCACGAAAATACTTTTCCGCCGCCGCAAGCTTCCGTTTCCGCGAGATCTCATCTGGAGACCCTTCCCTGTGCCCTGCCGGAGGGGACTTTGGAGTTGGAGGGCTTGTTCATCATCATCATCGCCCCTCCAATGACTTGTGAGTAGTTCACTTCAGACCTACGGGTCCGTACTTAGTAGCAAGATGGCTTCTTCTCTCTCTTGGATCTTCAATACAAAGTTCTCCATGATCTTCATGGAGATCTATCCGATGTAATCTTCTTTGGCGGTGTGTTTGTCGAGATCCGATGAATTGTGGATTTGTGATCAGATTATCTATGATATATATTTGAGTCTTTGCTGATTTCTTATATGCATGATTTGATATCCTTGTAAGTCTCTCCGAGTCTTGGGTTTTGTTTGTCCAACTAGGTCTATGATTCTTGCAATGGGAGAAGTGCTTGGTTTTGGGTTATTACCGTGTGGTGACCTTTCCCAGTGACAGTAGGGGTAGCAAGGCACACATCGTGTGGTTGCCATCAAGGGTAACAAGGTGGGCTTTGTCGTAGATATGAGATTGTCCATCTACATCATGTCATCTTGCTTAATGCGTTACTCTGTTCTTTTGGACTTAATACACTAGATGCATGCTGGATAGCGGTCGACGTGTGGAGTAATAGTAGTAGATGCAGAAAGTATCGGTCTACTTGTTTTGGACATGATGCCTATAGATATAATCATTGCCATAGATGACATCACGACTTTGCGCAATTCTATCAATTGCTCGACAGTAATTTGTTCACCCACCGTCTACTTGCTTTCATGAGAGAAGCCACTAGTAAACACTACGGCCCCCGGGTCTATTCACGCCTATCGTTTTCACTTTCGCTTTTACTTTGCTTTGTTACTTTGTTGCTTTCAGTTCTCACTTGGCAAACAATCTATAAGGGATTGACAACCCCTTCATAGCGTTGGGAGCAAGCTTTTTGTGTTTGTGCAGGCTCTTGTGATACTCCTTCACTCGATCGATACCTTGGTTCTCAAACTGAGGGAAATACTTACCACCGCTGCGCTACATCACCCTTTCCGCTTCGAGGGAACACCAACGCAAGGCTCCAAGGCCATGGGGGAAATCCTTTGCATATTTGCCTAGGAAGTCCCTTAAGGCGTAGCCGTAGCAGAAGGATTCCTGGTGCCATCGACACATCTATTTCTGGCACCATTGGAAGGTCTTTTGTTGCAGTAGCAGAAGTATTTCTGGCGCCGTTGCCGGGGAGGAGGATTGTTTGCCGAGGAAGATCAAGACAAGAATAATCTCCCATCAACGTGCCAATTTCTGGAGCCGTTGACGGGGAGGAGAGATCTATCCAAGTAGGTCTCACAAACTCATCTCCTGCATTTACTTTTGTTGCCAGTTGCCTCTCGTTTTCCTCTCCCCCACTTCACATTTTCCGTTTTCATTTGCCTTTCTCCTTTGCCGTCTTCTTTTGCCTTTGCCGTTTTCCTTTGCCTGTTTTCTTGCTTGCTTGTGTGCTTGTTTGTTTGTTGAAGTCATCATGGCTGAAAACACCAAACTTTGCGACTTCTCGAGCACTAATAATAATGATTTTATTAGTACTCCGATTGCTCCCGCCACTAGTGCGGAATCGTATGAAATCAATGCAGCTTTGCTGAATCTTGTTATGAAAGAGCAATTCTCTAGCCTTCCTAGTGAAGATGCCGCATCCGATCTCAATACCTTCATTGAACTTTGTGATATGCAAAAGAAAAGAGATGTGGATAATGACGTGATTAAGTTGAAACTTTTTTCCTTTCTCGTTGCGAGATCGCGCAAAAACTTGGTTTTCTTCTTTGCCTAAAAATAGTATCGATTCTTGGGATAAGTGTAAAGATGCTTACATATCCAAGTATTTTCCGCCGGCTAAGATCATCTCCTTACGTAATGATATCATTAATTTCAAGCAACTTGATCATGAACACGTTGCACAATCTTGGGAGAGGATGGAGCTTATGATTAGGAATTGTTCCGCTCATGGCTTGAGTTTGTGGATGATTATACAAAGCTTTTACGCTGGCTTGAATTTCGCTTCTCGCAATATCTTGGAATCCGCCTCAGGTGGAACGTTCATGGAAATCACGTTAGGAGACGCTACAAAACTCCTAGACAATATCATGACCAACTACTCTGAGTGGCATACTGAAAGGTCACCTGCTAGCAAAAAGGTACACGTTATAGAAGAGATTAACTCGCTTAGTGCTAAGATGGACGAGTTGATGAATTTGGTTGCTAGTATAAATGCTACAGTAGACCCTAATGACATGCCACTATCTTCTTTGATTGAGAGTAGCAACGCTAGTTTGGACGTGAATTTTGTTGGTAGGAACAATTTTGGCAACAACAATGCTTTTAGACGAAACTATGTTCCTAGGCCTTTTCCTAGTAACCCCTCTAACAACTATAGCAATTCCTACAACAACACTTTTGGAAATCCCAATAAATTACCCTCTGATTTAGAGAGTAATATCAAAGAGTTCATCAACTCTCAAAAGATTTTCAATGCGTCCATAGAGGAAAAACTACTCAAAATTGACGATTTGGCTAAGAGCGTTGATAGGATGTCTTGTGATATTGATGCTTTGAAAGTTAGATGCGCTCCTCCCAAGGTCAACTTGGATGAAACTTTGAAAGCTATGCGTGTCTCCATGAATGAGAGAAAAGAAAGAACCGCCCAAATTCGCGCTAGGCATGAATGGTTTAAAAGGGTGCGTTCTAGTGATGCAAATGACCAAGATCTTAAAGTGCTTGGTGTGTCTCCTCTTGAATCTTTGTTTTCGCGTGTCAAACCTATTTATGGAGGGGCTGGATATGAATCCACTTTGGTTGAAAAATGCCCCAATGATTCGGAGTCCACCCATCTTGATGATAAATGTGTGGAGAGTGGAGTAGAAGAAATCAAAATTATGGGTTGTAATGAAACTCCCACTTTGGATTTCAAGGAATTTAATTATGATAATTGCTCCTTGTTTGAATGCATTTCTTTGATGTAATCCATTGCAAACTCTCCACAAACTTATAGCCAAAGCAAAGCCTTTACCGCGCATATCGTAGATGCTATGATGAAATATCTTGAAGAGAAGCTCGAACTAGAAGTCTCTATACCTAGAAAACTTCATGATGAGTGGAACCTACTATCAAAATCAAGGTCAAAAACTATGAGTGCAATGCTTTGTGTGATTTGGGTTCTAGTGTTTCCGCGATTCCAAAGTCTTTATGTGATATTCTTTGTTTTCATGAGATTGAAGAGTGTTCTCTTAATTTGAATCTTGCGGATTCTACTGTCAAGAAACCCATGGGGAGGATCGATGATGTTCTTATTATTGCAAATAAGAACTATGTACCCGTGGATTTCATTGTACTTGACATAGATTGCAATCCTTCATGTCTCATTATTCTTGGTAGACCTTTCCTAATGACCATTGGTGCTATCATTGATATGAAGGAAGGGAATATTAGATTTCAATTTCCTTTAAAGAAGGGCACGGAGCACTTTCCTAGAAATAAAATAAGATTGCCTTATGAATCTATGATGGGGGCTACTTATGGTTTGATTACCAAAGATGACTATATGTGATTCCATCACCTTTTGCCAAGCTAAGGGCGTTAAACAAAATCGCTTGTTGGGAGGCAACTCAACGAATCTATCCTTTTTCTTTCTGTTTTGTGTTTTCCACACTTTCATAATTCTGTTATGATTGTGTTTTTTGTGTTTCTTTTTGCGTTTGTGCCAAGCAAAACCGTTATGATTAGTCTTGGGGATGATCGTTTGGTCATGCTGGAAAAGACAGAAACTTTCTGCTCATGAAAAGAATTTTTTTTTCTGTAAGATCTTTTGAGTTGATTCTTTTTGCTGCTGATTGCTACGCAAATTCTTCAGACAGTCGTAAGTTTTCAGAATTTGTGAAGTAACAGTGGTATACGAAATAAACAGATTGCTCCAGACTGCTCTGCTGTTAACAGATTCTGTTTTTGTTGTGTTGGTTGCTTATTTTGATGAAACTATGGATAGTATCGGGTGGTATTAGCCATGGAAGATTGAAAATAGAGTAACCCAACATCAGCATAAGTAGAATTTAAGTTTGCTACAGTACCTAAGGAAGTGATGGTTTGCTTTCTCATACTAATGTTATCACGAGTTTCTGTTTAAGTTTTGTGTTGTGAAGTTTTCAAGTTTTGGGTGAAGTTCTTATGGACAAAGAGATAAAGAGTAGCAAGAGCTCAAGCTTGGGGATGCCCAAGTCACCCCAAGAGATTCAAGGATGCCTTAAAAGCCTAAGCTTGGGGATGCCCCGGGAAGGCATCCCCTTTCTCGTCTTCAATCCATCGATAACGTTACTTGGGGCTATATTTTTATTCACCACATGTTATGTGTTTTTGCTTGGAGCGTCTTGTATCGTAGGAGTCTTTTGTTTTTGTTGTGTCAGAATCATCCTTTCTGCACACCTAGAGAGAGAGAGACATGCACTCACCGTGATTTTGTCGAGCTTCACTTATATCTTTTGGTAGACAATTCAGCTCACATGTGCTTCACTTATATCTTTTGAGCTAGATACTTTTTCTCTATGTGCTTCACTTATATCTTTCAGAGCACAACGGTGCGTGGATTGGTAGTTGATCTATGCTTTGAAAGTAGTCTCAAAAGGGGTAGTTATCCAAAGGGATACGAAAACTTCCACCTTCATGTGCATTGAATAGTTAGAGAAGTTTGATTCATCTCAATTAGTTTTGAGTTGTGGTTATGGTAGTATTGAAGTTAAGCTAGTAAGGTGTTGTGGATCTAGAAATACTTGTGTTGAAGTTAGTGATTCCCGTAGCATGCACGTATGATGAACCGCTATGTGATGAAATCTGAGCATGATTAGTCTATTGATTGTCATCCTTTGTGTGGCGGTCGGGATCGCGCGATGGTTTATACCTACCAACCCTTCCCCAAGGAGTATGCGTTGAATGCTTTGTTTCGATTACTAATAATTTTTTTGCAAAAAGTATATGAGTTCTTCTTGACTAATGTTGAGTCCATGGTTTAGATGCACTTTCACCTTCCACCATCACTATCTTCTTAGTGCCGTGCAACTTTCGCCGGTGCACAAAACCCGCCATTAGCCTCCCTCAAAACAGCCACCATACCTACCTACTATGGCTTTTTCAAAGTCATTCCGAGATATATTGCCATGCAACTACCACCATGACATGTGCCGTCACGTCTACATTGCCATTGCATGATCGTAAGATAGCTAGCATGATGTTTCCATTAATGTCTATGCCATGCTAGATCATTGCCACGGTACACTACCGAAGGCATTCCATATAGAGTCATAGTTGCTCTAAGATTTGAGTTGAAAGTGTGATGATCATCATTGATGGAGCATTGTCCCATGTGAGGAAATAAAAGAGGCCAAAGAAGCCCACCAAAAAAGAGAGGCCAAAGAGCCCACCAAAAAAATGAGAGAAAAAGAGAGAAGGGACAATGCTACCACTTTTTCCACACTTGTGCGTATTAAGCACCATGATCTTCATGATTAAGAGTCTCTCATTTTGTCACCACCATATAGTTAGTGGGAAATTTTCATTATATAACTTGGCTTGTATATTCCAGTGATAGGCTTCCTCAAAATTGCCTTAGGTCTTGGTGAGCAAGCAAGTTGGATGCACACCCACTAGTTTTCTTTAAGAGCTTTCACATACTCGTAGCTCTAGTGCATCATTTGTATGGCAATCCCTACTCATTCACATTGATATCTATTGATGAGCATCTCCACAGCTCACTGATATGCCTAGTTAATGTGACCATCTTCTCCTAGTTTTATCTTGCAACCTCCACCACACTCCACACCATCTATAGTGCTATAACCATGGCTCACACTCATGTATTGCGTGAGAGTTGAAAAGGTTTGAGAAAGTAAAGGTGTGAAACAATTACTTGGCCAATACCGGGGTTGTGCATGATTTAAATTCATTGTGCAATGATGATAGAGCATAGCCAGACTATATGCTTTTGTAGGGATAACTTCCTTTTGGCCTTGTTATTTTGAAAGTTCATGATTACATTGCTAATTTGCTTGAATTATTATTGTTTCCACGTCAATAGCAAACTATTGTTTTGAATCTAATGGATCTGAACATTCACGTCACATAAGAGGAGTTACAAAGGACATCTACGCTAGGTAGCATGAAAGCATAAAAAATTCATTCTTTATCATTTCCCTACTCGAGGACGAGTAGGAGTTAAGCTTGGGGATGCTTGATACGTCTCAAATGTATCTATAATTTTTGATGGTTTCATGTTGTTATCTTGTCATCTTTGGATGTTTTATGTACCTTTTATATCTTTTTTGGGACTAACTTATTAATTCAGTGCCAAGTGCCAGTTCCTGTTTTTTCTGTGTTTTTGGCTCTTTTCAGATCTGATTTTGGAATATAGTCCAAACGGAATAAAATCCCTGAAATGATTGTTTCCCAAACGAAAGAAGATCACGGTGTCTGTGGGCCAAGCCAGGAGGGCTATAGGGAACCCACAAGCCCCCACTCCGCCACCAGGGGGGAGGCGGCGGTGGGCAGGCTTGTGGCCTCCCTGGCGCCCCCCTGACCTAGATCCTGCGCCTATATATTCCCTAAAAATCAGAAAAAAATCAAGGGAGCCACGAAAATACTTTTCCGCCGCCGCAAGCTTCTGTTTCCGCGAGATCTCATCTAGAGACCCTTCCCGGTGCCCTGCTGGAGGGGACTTTGGAGTTTCAGGGCTTCTTCATCATCATCGCCCCTCCAATGACTCGTGAGTAGTTCACTTCAGACCTACGGGTCCGTAGTTGTAGCTAGATAGCTTATTCTCTATCTTGGATCTTCAATACAAAGTTCTCCATGATCTTCATGGAGATCTATCCCATGTAATCTTTTTTGGCGGTGTGTTTGTCGAGATCCAATGAATTGTGGATTTGTGATCAGATTATCTATGATATATATTTGAGTCTTTGCTGATTTCTTATATGCATGATTTGATATCCTTGTAAGTCTCTCCGAGCCTTGGGTTTTGTTTGGCCAACTAGATCTATGATTCTTGCAACGGGAGAAGTGCTTGATTTTGGGTTCTTACCGTGTGGTGACCTTTCCCAGTGACAGTAGGGGCAGCAAGGCACACATTGTGTGGTTGTCATCAAGGGTAACAAGGTGGGCTCTGTCATAGATATGAGATTTTCCATCTACATCATGTCATCTTGCTTAAGGCGTTACTCTGTTCTTTTGGACTTAATACACTAGATGCATGCTGGATAGCGGTCGACGTGTGGAGTAATAGTAGTAGATGCAGAAAGTATCGGTCTACTTGTTTTGGACGTGATGCCTATAGATATAATCATTGCCATAGATGATTTCACGACTTTGTGCGGTTCTATCAATTGCTCGATAGTAATTTGTTCACCCACCGTCTACTTGCTTTCATGAGAGAAGCCACTAGTAAACACTACGGCCCCCGGGTCTATTCACGCCTATCGTTTTCATTTTTGCTTTTACTTTGCTTTGTTACTTTGTTGCTTTCAGTTCTCACTTGGCAAACAATCTATAAGGGATTGACAACCCCTTCATAGCGTTGGGAGCAAGCTTTTTGTGTTTGTGCAGGCTCTTGTGATACTCCTTCACTGGATCGATACCTTGGTTCTCAAACTGAGGGAAATACTAACCACCGCTGCGCTACATCACCCTTTCTGCTTCGAGGGAACACCAACGCAAGGCTCCAAGGCCACGGGGGAAATCCTTTGCATATTTGCCTAGGAAGTCCCTTAAGGCGTAGCCGTAGCAGAAGGATTCCTGGTGCCGTCGACACATCTATTTCTGGCGCCATTGGAAGGTCTTTTGTTGCAGTAGCACCATACAAGGGATGCACAAGAGCTATAAGTATGTGAAAGCTCAAAAGTAGAACTAGTGGGTGTGCATCCAACTTGCTTGCTCACGAAGACCTAGGGCAATTGAGGAAGCCCACCATTGGAATATACAAGCCAAGTTATATAGTGAAGATTCCCACTAGCATATGGTAGTGACAAAGCAAGAAGCTCTCAATCATGAAGAACATGGTGCTATTATGAAGCACAAGTGTGGAAAAAGATAGTAGCATTGTCCCTTCTCTCTTTTTCTCTCTTTTTTATTTGGGCTCTTAGGCCTCTTTTTTTTTTTCTCTTTTCTCTTATTTATTTATTTTTGGGCTCTTCGGCCTCCCTTTTTTTTATTTCCTCACATGGGACAATGCTCTAATAATGATGATCATCACACTTTTATTTACTCAAATCTCAGAACGATTATGACTCTATAGGAAATGCCTCCGGCAGTGTACCGGGAAGAGCAACGATCTAGCTTGGCGTATGACATTGGAACATCTCGCTAGCTATCTTACGGTCATGCAATGGAAATATGAGAGTGACGGCACAAGTCATGATACGGAACGGTGGGAGTTGCATGGCAATATATCTCGGAATGGCTATGAAAATGCCATAGTAGGTAGGTATGGTGGCTGTTTTGAGGGAGGCATTTGGTGGGTTTGTGTACCGGCAAGAATTGCGCGGCACTAGAGAGGCTAGCAATGGTGGAAGGTGAAAGTGCATCTATACCATGGACTCACGTTAGTCATGAAGAACTCACATACTTGTTGCGGAAGTTTTTATTAGTAATCGAAACAAAGTGCTAAACGCATACTCCTAGGGGAAGGGTTGGTAGGTGTTAACCATCGAACGATCCCGACCTTAACACAAAGGATGACAATCAATAGATCAATTATGCTCCGACTTCCTAACATAGCGGTTCACCATACGTGCATGCTACGGGAATCACTAACTTCAACACAAGTATTTCTAGATTCACAACACCCTACTAACATAGCTCTTAATATTACCGAATCCACGTCTCAAAACTAATTGAGAGGAATAAAGACTTCTCTTTCTACTCAATGCACATGAAGATGGATGTTTTTGTATCCTTTTTGGGTACCTATCACCTTTGGGACTACTTTCATAGCATAAGCCAACTACCAAGTCACACACCGCCGTGCTCTAAAAGATATAAGTGAAGCACATAGAGCAAAATGGTCTAGCTCAAAAGATATAAGTGAAGTACTATGAGCATTCTAGCAAAATCACGATGAGTGCATGTCTCTCTCTCACTCAAAAAAGGTGTTCAGCAAGGATGATTGTGACACAACAAAAAGAAAAGACTCCTACGATACAAGACGCTTCAAGCAAAACACATATCATGTGGTGAATAAAAATATAGCTCCAAGTAATGTTACCGATGGATTGAAGATGAAAGAGGGGATGCCTTCCCGGGGCATCGCCAAGCTTAGGCTTTTTGGTGTCCTTGAATTTGGCTTGGGATGCCTTGGGCATCCCCAAACTTGAGCTCTTTACACTCTTTATCTCTTTGCCCATGAGAACATCACCCAAAACTTGAAAACTTCACAACACAAAACTTAAACAGAAACTCGTGATAACATTAGCACAAGAAAACAAACTACCACCTCTTTTGGTACTGTAGGAAACTTGAATTCTATCTATACTGATGTTGGGCTACTGTATTCTCACTTTTCCATGGCTAGTACCCCACCCCGATACTAACCATAGTTTCATCAAAACAAGCAACCAACTCAACAAAAACAGAATCTGTCAAAAACAGACCAGTCTGTAGCAATCTGTATACTTGTGGTATCTCAAAAATTATGACAAATTACGAATGCCTGGGCAAAAGGCATATCAACCAGTATAAAAAAGAATCAACTCAAAAGCTATTTCTGAGAAAAAATAAAAAATCATCTCGTGAGCGAGAAGTTTCTGTCTTTTTCCAGCAGGATTAAACAACCATCACCAAGACTAGTCATAAAGGTTTTGATTGACTCAAACACAAAAAGAAACACAAAAGACACAATCATAACAGAATTATGATGGTGTGGACGCAACAAAACAGAAAGAAAAAAAGCAAAGATAAATTCATTGGGTTGCCTCCCAACAAGCGCTATTGTTTAACGCCCTTAGTTAGGCATTGATAATTCAATGATGCTCACACAAAATACAAAACTTGAAGCACAACGAGAGCATCATAAAGCATGTGAAAATCACATCTAAGTCTAACATACTTCCTATGCATAGGCATTTTATAGTAAAACAGATTGTCAAGACAACCAATAGTTACCATATGCAAGGAAGAAGAAAGAGACAAACGAGAGGTAATTTGGTAAGATGAAAGTTTCTACCACAATATTTTCCTCTCTCAAAGCAATTACATGTGGGATCATAATCAAATTCAACAATATAGCTATCACAAAGGATATTCTTTTCATGATCCACATGCATGCAAAGTTGGCGCTCTTCAAAAATGGTGGGATTACCATCAACTAAAGTCATGACTTCTCCAAACCCACTTTCAATATTATTGCAAATATCATATTCATCATGAGGCTTAAACAAATTTTCAAGATCATAAGAAAAATCATCACCCCAATAATGATTATTGCAACAAGTAGTGGACATAGCAAAACTAGCATCCCCAAGCTTTGGGTTTTGCATATTTTTAGCATGATTGTCATTAATAGAAATTATAATGAAATCATTGCAATCATGCTTTTCATTCAAGGAGCCCTCATGAATCACTTCATAAATTTCTTCATCACAATTTTCAGATTCACGCATCTCAAGCAAAACTCCATAAAGATAGTCAAGTGCACTCAACTCACCAGCAATTGGATCAACATAATTGGATCTCTTAAAGAGATTAGCAAGTGGACGAGGATCCACATCACTAGATTTTCAGCAAGAGAAGATGCAAGCATATTGAAGGCACATAGCACACAAGTGAACAGAAAGCAAACGAAAGAAAATGGCGAACGAAAAAGGCAAACGAAAAAGGCAAACGAAAAAAGAAAATTGGTGAAGTAGGGGAGGGGAAAATGATAGGCAACTAGCAAACAAAGTAAATGCAAGAGATAAGTTTGCGACACTTACTTGGATGAGTTCTTGACTTGATCCTCCCCGACAACAGTGCTAGAAATTCTTCTGCTACTTTCAAACAACAGCGCCGGAATTTGACATGTTGACGGAGACTTGCTTGCGTTGGTTTTTCCCTTGAAGAGGAAAGGGTGATGCAGCACAGGAGCAGTACGTATTTCCCTCAGTTTGAGAACCAAGGTATCAATCCAGTTGGAGAATCTCGTCAAGTCCAGAGTACCTGCACAAACACAAAAGAGCTTGCACCCAACGCTTTAAAGGGGTTGTCAATCCCTTCAAGATTGTTTGCAAAGTGAGATCTGAAGGCAGAAAGTGCAACAAAGTAAAAAGTGTTAGGCTGAAAATATGGTGTGGAGTAGACCCGGGGGCCATAGTGTTCACTTGAGGCTTCTCTCAAAATAGAAAATATTACGGTGGGTGAAAAAATTACTGTCGAGCAATTGATAGAACAAAAGAAGATTACATCGGATAGATCTCCATGAAGATCATGGAGAACTTTGTATTGAAGATGCAAGAGAGAGAAGAAGCCATCTTGCTACTAGCTGTGGACCCGTAGGTCTATGGTGAACTACTCACGCATCATCGGAGAGGTCATGGTGTTGATGAAGAAGCCCTCCGTATCCGAATCCTCCCTCCGACAGGGCACCAGAACGTGCCCCAGATGGGATCTTGCGGAGACAGAAGCTTGCGGCGGCGGAAAAGTACTTTCGATGATCTCTTGATTTTTCATGGAATTTTTGGGAATATATAGGCGCAGAACCTAGGGAAACGGAGCCTCAAGGAGCCCACAAGCCAGGGGGCCGCGGCCTGCCCCTGGCCGCGCCGTTAGGGCTTGTGGGGTCCCTGGTGGCCCCCTGCCCTGATTCTCCCGCTCTCCGATCTTTTTCTGTTCCGGAAAAAATCTTTTTGGCAGTTTCATTCCATTTGGACTCCGTTCAAAATCCTCCTCTGAAAGGGATCAAAAACATGGAAAAAACAAGAACTGACACTTGGCACTGAGTTAATAAGTTAGTCCCAAAAAATATATAAAAGGCATACAAAACATCCAAAGTTTGACAAGATAATAGCATGAAACCATCAAAAATTATAGATACGTTGGAGACGTATCAGTCACTCCCCAGCGTCGTCATCACTGCTGTTGTGAACCTCGGCGTTCTCTTCAGCGACGTGCGCTTCGACAATGGCCCTCGCTACCCTGGCGAGGACATCGACGTCGACACGTTGTGCTCCAGCTTCAGTAGGCTCTCCCTCGCGGAGACGCGTGCACTTGATGAGTATCCCAGCGACGTGCTCGTCTTCGACGGTCCACCATCATCTACGGGGTGTCTTTCCCCATATCATGTCGTCGTCCTCTCCAACGTCATGGAGGTGATGGTGATTGGTGCCGGCACCAACAAGGCTCACGGCAAGGCGTCAGCAGATGCTGCTGATCCCTCTGTGATATCAGCCGACACGCTTCGTGCGACGCCCATTGCCACTTCGACAAACCCCACCGACGCATGAGCCTCGCTGGAGGAGGCTTGCATGCAGATCCTAGAGGAGGGCATTGTCATTGCTGTGGCCAAACGCCAGATGGAGGCCGCGCAGTGCGAGTATAACTCCGCTTATGGCCTCACTTCGACTGCTGATGGTCCTAGCTAGCTCGGCGCGGTCCGCAGCCGCGGCCGGGTCGTTGCCGATATCCTAGGCAGCAAGCAGCGCATCTACGAGACCCCTACAGCCAACTTGTGGGCTGCTCAGGCGGCCATGGCAGAAATGCTAGGTTTGGAGGGCGAGGAGCGCGTCCTTCAGGAGAAGCGGGTCAAGGATCTCCTTGACGCTGCAAATGAGTAGCAGACACTGCTTGACCCTAGTCAGGCACAATCGGAGTCTCCGGGAGCTGATCCCGGAGCACGCCGTAACCCTAGCGGTCGTCATGATGCCGAGGGATCTTCCTCGCACCGCCCTTCCGACCGGAAGGGCAAGGGCATCCAAGACTGACGTTCTTAGCGCTAGAGCGAGCTGACTTCAAGCCGGCATCACAGAGATGGTGGCGACGAGGGGGATTCAGGGCGTGATGTTCGTCCTCTGAGGCATCGGGGGGGAGAAACGCCACGAGTTCCCAAGACACCCTTCAAATCACGGCTCAAATCAGCCCTCACGTCCCACACGGCAACAATGATGCTCGTAGACGCCTCAACATCCTCGCACAGTCGGCTCTCCTAGAAGAGGACGGTCCCATCGGTCTGGCATGCTTCGCCCCCCGGATCCGAGGGGAGCCGTTTCCCCGAGGCTTCACTCTCCCTCGGGACACCCCCAAGTACAACGGCACAGCCAAGCCATAAGACTAGCTGATCGACTGCACCATCGTCGTTGGCATCGCTCGGGGCAACAAGCGCGTAACCGTCCGCTACGTGCCTCTCATGCTGGCCGGCTAGGCTAGAACATGGCTTAACAGCCTTCCAGCCGGCAGTGTCAACTCCTCGGTTGACTTCGAGGAGGCGTTCGTCCGCAACTTCACTGGCACCTACAAGCGCCCTGGCCGGCCTCGCGAGCTCGTCATGTGCGTCCAGAGGCCCGACGAACCCCTTCGCGATTACGTCACGCATTGGACCGAGCTGCATAACTCCTGCGAAGGAGTGCATGAGGTACATGCCATTCAATACTTCATTGACGGCTGCCGAGACGGCATTCTACTCAAGCACAAGCTCATGTGCTCCGAGCCCACCTCTCTGGCGGTGCTCATGTCCAAGGCGGACAAGTACGCCACGACTGACTCCGCGATGCGGGTCAAAGTGACCGCCTCGGACAAAGTTGTCCCCATGCCGGCTACTCCCAAGCCAGCTGGCGACAGTCGAGGCGGCCAGAACAACAAGCGCAAGGCGGATCAACTTGATTCGCGCTCCAATAGCAAGCAGGTGGCTAGTGTGGAGGAAGACGCGCCGGCTACTCAAGCCGGCTCTCAGCGGCAGCGGATCGGCAAGAACAACTGGCAGCCCAAGCTCACCTTCGAGAAAATGCTCGATGCGCCATCCAAAATGCATACTGGGCGAAGCCGGCTACTCACACTCTCCGACAGTGCAGCTTTGCACAACAACTATCGCGAGGAGAGGGCCTACCGGCTCCCCCAGGTGCAGCTGTGGCGCCTCGTGCTCCGGCTCCTAGGACGGCTCCGGCTCCACCACCGTTGCCTCACAACGACGGTCGTCTCCACGACAACTACCCTCATCAAGATGGAGCTTAAGTCGTCTTCACCAGCGAGGGTGATGACAAGCACAACCAACGACAACGCGAGCGTGAGGTGAACTCCACGGTCCCCCAGTTCCTCAATTCATGCATTGGTTTGAAAAGCCAATTACATGGAGCCGGGTTGACCATCATGTGGTGATGCCAAATCCTGGCTCATACGCGCTCGTCCTCGACCCCACTTTCGCCTCCAAGAGGCTCACCTGCCGGTTCTCCTGGGTGTTGGTCAACGGCGGCAGCAGCATAAACATCCTCTACCTCGACACCTTGCTCAAGCTTGGGCTAAAGGAGAAGGACCTCCAGCCGACCAGCACTGTCTTCCACGGCATTGTGCCAGGACAGTCCTGCTCACCGATCGGCAAAATACAGTTGGACGTCCTTTTCAGTGACAAGGCGCACTTCCGTCGAGAGCCAATATGGTTCGAGGTGGTGGATCTCAACAGCCCGTATCATGCGATGTTGGGTAGGCCGGCTCTGGCCAAATTCATGGCCATCCCCCACTACGCCTACCTCAAGATGAAGATGCTGGGTCCAAAGGGCATCATCACCATAGCTGGCGACTATAAGAAGTCGCTCGAGTGCGCACAAGACAGCAACCATCTGGCCGACGCCATGGTGATTGCTGAGGAGAAAAGGCAGATCGACCGGCTCGTGGCTCAGGCTACCAAGCAGCCGGCGATCCCTACTCCATCATCCCAGTCGGCATGCGAGGGCTCATTCAAGCCGGACAAATAAACCAAGCAGGTGCCACTCGACCCTACGAACCCCAAGCAGTGCGTCACCATCGGTTCCAATCTCAGCACCAAATAGGAAGGCGAGCTCGTCGACTTCCTTCGTGAGAATCGGGACATCTTTGCTTGGTCTCCAAAACACATGCCAGGGGTTCCGAGGAAGTACGCCGAGCACAAGCTTCATGTGCGGCCGGATGCTAAGCCGGTGAAACAACCCTTGCGCTGATTCGCCGAGGGGAAGCGGCGCACAATTGGAGAAGAGGTCGCCTGGTTGCTCCCAACCGGCTTCATCATGGAGGTTTTCCACCCGGATTGGTTAGCCAATCCAGTCCTGGTGTTGAAGAAGAACAACACATGGTGAATGTGTATCGACTACACAAGCCTGAATAAGGCGTGCCCGAAAGACACTTTCGCCTTGCCCGGGATAGATCAAGTGATCGAATCCACAACCGGCTACGAACTGCTGTCATTTCTGGACGCTTATTCAGGCTATCATCAAATCAAGCTGGATCCAGCTGATCGCCTGAAGACTTCCTTCATCACCCCCTTCGGGGCCTACTACTACACACTATGACGTTCGGTCTGAAGAACGCTGGTGCTACGTTTCAGCGCTGCATGTAGCAATGCCTCCTGCCGCAAATCGGCAGGAACATCCATGTCTATGTGGATGATATCATCATCAAGACCAAGCAGCACTTCAGTCTCCTTGAAGACTTGCGGGAGACGTTCGCCAACTTGCGAGTACATGATCCGGCTCAACCCGGAGAAATGCGTCTCCGGGGTTCCAGGCGGCAACCTCTTGGGGTTCTTCGTGTCAGCTCGTGGCATCGAAGCGAACCCTGAGAATATCGAAACCATCGAGCGGATGGTGAAGCCGGCTCGAATCCTCGACGTACAGAAGTTCGTCGGCTGCCTGGCGTCCCTTAGCTGGTCAATAGCCGGATGGGCGAGAAGGCGCTTCTACTCTATCTACCGATGAAGAAAACAACCAAATTCTAGTGGAACGACCAGGCGGACGAAGCCTTCCGCGACCTCAAGCGCGTCATCTCAAGACTGCCAATCTTGGCGGCGCCGGCTGAAAGGGAACCCATTCTCATATACATTACAGCGACCACTCGCATGGTTAGTGTGGTTTTGGTAGTAGAGCACAAGGAGGAGGGCAAGGTATAGTTAGTGCAATGCCCTATCTATTACCTCAGCGAGGTCTTGTCCGCCTCCAAGCAAAATTACCACCACTATCAAAAAATGTGTTATGGTGTTTACCTTGCCGCAAGAAGTTGAAGCAATACTTCCAAGAGCATGCCATCACTGTGGTGAGCACTGCTCCACTTTCAGAAATCATGGGAAACCGTGATGCAACTGGCCGGATTGCCAAATGGTCCATCTCCATGGCCGACCACGACATCCGCTACGAGCCGCACACTACCATCAAATCTCAGGTGCTGGCCGACTTCCACGTCGATTGGGCCGAAACCCAATTTGCGCCGCCGCCTCCAGACTCCACTCATTGGCAGATGCACTTCGACGGCTCGAATATGCGAACTGGTCTGGGAGCCGACATCGTCTTGACATCTCCAAAAGGATACCAACTCAAGTATGCTCTCCAGATACACTTCGCCGCCTCCAACAACGTCGCCGAGTACGAAGCGCTCGCTCATGGCCTCCGGCTTGCCAGAGAGATTGGCATCCAGCGGATCCTTTGCTTTGGCGACTCGGATCTCGTGGTGCAGCAAGTCTCTGGTGAATGGGACGCCAGGGACGCCAACATGGCGAGCTATCGCTTCCTCATCCAACAGCTCAGCGGCCCTTTCGAGGGCTGTGAGTTTCATCATGTCCCCAGGGCGGACAACGAGGCGGCGGTTACTTTGGCCAAGATCGTCTCTACAAGGAAGGCAATTCTAGCGGGCGTCTCCCTCGAACAATTGCATAAGCCCTCCATCAAGCCGTCTCCGGAGTCGGCGTCGATTTTTGTGCCGGCAGAACCTTCAGTACCAACGACATCGTCTATGCCAGCAGCGCCGACTACAGCTACTGTGCCGGCTACGTTGGCTCTGCCAAGTCCAACTGTTGTGCTGACTACAACTACTTCGCCGGCTACGACTACTTCGCTGGCTACAACAACAATTCCGGCTACGCCAAGCCTTGAATCTTGTCGGCTCAACACCATGTGGGTGGCCATCATGGAGGTAGACGGCGTGATGGCTACCACAACGACACAAGAGACAGAAAGTCTCGAGCCTGCGACTGCTTCATCAAGTGCGGGGGCTGCAAAAGCCCCTGATACTCAGGTCAAGACGGAGCCAGCCCTTGTGTCGGCTCCGTCGTGGGCTCAACCCATCTTGGCCTTCCTTCTTCGCGGCGAACTTCCTCAACTGAGGCGGAGGCAAGGCAGATTCAGCGTCGATCAACAGCCTATGCCATCATCAATCGCGAGCTGGTTCAACGTAGCGTGACTGGCGTGTTCCACCATTGCGTCAAGTCAGAAAAGGGGCAGGAGATCCTCAGAGACATACATCAGGGTGAGTGTGGGCATCATGCCGCCTCTAGAACCCTGGTGGCCAAGGCGTTCCGCCACGGATTCTACTGGCCAACGGCCCTCGAGGAGGCCGTGGAGTCAACAAGTGTGAAGGCTGCCAACGCTTCGACACGCAGAGCCACCTGCCGGCTTCAGCTCTCAAAACCATACCCATGTCATGGCCGTTTGCCGTCTGGGGGTTGGATATGGTGGGGCCATTCAAGACCGCTCGAGGCGGCCAGTAGGCAATGATCTGACTTGGGCGACGGAATGTGTTTTACAATAGTTCCAACGTTTCCGAAAGAACAAGCAAGGGATGAGCGCACGGGAGCGAAATCCGTTGCGCCCACGCGCATACGTTTTCTTGCTGGGTAATTTCTACGCACCTCTTGGTGGCTATCGACAAATTTACTAAATGGATTGAGGCTAGGCCCATAAAGAAGCTTGACGGCCCCATAGCCGTTAGGTTTATCAAGGACATTGTTGTCCAGTACGACGTCCCCTACAACATCATCACTGACAATGGCACCAACTTCGCCAAGGGTGCTTTGGCACTCTACTGCTCCAAGGAAGGCATCCGGATCGACTTGGCTTCGGTGGCGCACCCGCAATCCAATGGCTAGGTGGAGAGGGCGAACAGCCTGATCCTGGCCGGCATCAAGCCAAGACTGGTGGCACCACTAGTCAGGTCAGCGGGCTGCTAGATCGAAGAGATGTCGGCTATGTTGTGGAGCCTCGGCACCACGCCAAACCGGTCAACCGGCTTCACGCCATTCTTTCTAGTATATGGGTCCTCGGCAATCATCCCCATGGATGCCGAGTTCGACTCGCCTTGGGTCACCTTATACATAGAGACAGAAGCGAAGAAGGCAAGAGAAGACGACGTCGATCTGCTCGAGGAGGCACGGGATCTAGCCTTGAGCCGGACGACCATATACCAACAGAAGCTGAGGTACTATCACAACAAGAAGATCAAGCCTCTCTCTTTCATAGAGGGGGACTTGGTGCTCAGAAGAAACCAGCAAACAGCCGGCCAACACAAGCTCTCTTCCCCATGGGAGGGACCCTTCATCATCAGCCGGGCATTGCATAACAATGCATACTACTTGATCGACGCTCAGAAGCCAAGGAAGTGCAAGAGAGACGACTCTGGCCAGGAGACGGAGCGTCCATGGAATGCGGCATTGCTTCGCCCGTTCTGTTGCTAGAATGCAATTGAGAAAAAAGAAAAGAGCATGTACGTATGTATCTTTCTTCCTTTTTTGGGATTTCCAATGAATGCAATGGGTGTTTCAAGCCGGTGCTTGGGACACACCTCTTTCAGATTCATGGCAAGAGTTTTTCACTCATTTGTGAGTCCCTTGGTTCGGCACCATGGGCTCGGGGGCTCGCTAGCCGGCCCAAACAATTTCCTTAGTTGTAGATGAGTGTATAGTGTATGCTGGGTCGAACCCTTGCCGTCTCGCACAAGCTACATACCGGCTCCCGGCTGTCCGGCTAACGAGGCAGTGGCAGGGAAGGCTGGTTGCATGAAAAATTCAACTATAAAAGGGTTGCAGTCTCGGGTTGGTTTGATCACTTTCGATCTTATTATTCTAGCCGACCTCTGCTGGCTCGTTTTTGAATCTTAAAGTCTTGATGGGTTCGAAAAATCTAAGTCCAATATTCTCAAAGACAGAAGCCTCGTCCCAGTCACAGACTGGCTCCCGGCTGTCAGGCTGGCCAGGCGGATGTTAGAGAGAATAAAGGAGTTGGAGAAAAAAGGAGTCAAACAGGAATCAAAAGATGAAAATACCAGTCAGCAAGCATGGTGTTTACGAATTTAATACAGAATGGAATAACATATGTTACATTCAAAAGCATTCAAAAGGCCCACGACCGAAGTTCATTACAATAAACACCCCCAGTGGGTGGAACTGTTGGACTGACGATACAATGTAGACAACGAAACAACAAAAAAAGGACCGGCTAAGGGGCGGTGGCTCCGTCTGTTGCCCCGGCTACAACTCCTGAAGTGGTGGCTTCACCATCGCCGGCTACGCCCGAGGAGGATGCGCCGTCTCCACCACGAGAGCCTCTGGCTCCGTCCCTCGCGGCCGAGTCCGCATAAGCCTCGCTGCTGGAGTTGGCAGCCTCCTCCTCAAGGGTCGCCTCGGTAGAGATGCCATCAGCATCATACGACTAAAGATGGAACTAGTCCTCAGGGATCACGTTGCCATCTTCATCACGCTCCAAGTTGAGCTCGTCCCAGGCGGCGAAAGAAGCAATGTCGTTGGCTCTCATTTGCAGCTAGTCCACCATGGCCTGCAGCTCCCCCTCCGAGTCGTCACGCTGGCCTCTGAGCTTGCCCAAGTCCAGGTTTCAATACCAGGACTTGGCCAAGCGAAGCCCCAAGTATGAACCAGCGCGCGCGGTTGAGGCGCGCCAGGCGTCGAGGCGGGCGCTACCGGCTTCAAGCCAGCGGGACATCCGGCTCATTGACGCCGGCTCCATGGCTTCGGGCCAAAGCACCCTTATCATCGATGCGCGTGCGCTCTGTAGCCGCTCCGGGGAGTTGGCCAGTATGAGCAGGTGGGCCCTGATCCCAACGGCAATCTCCTCCACAGACCAGCCGGCGTCGGCATCCACCTCCTCACCAGTAGAGCGATGCTCCTCGCGGCTGGTCTCCACAACCGTTCCTTCTGCTTCCAGTGTCCCAGGAAAGATTCCTGGGGTATGGGAAGTGGTGCGAAGAGGAATAAGAGGGGATGCCAACGAAGAAGAAAAGATCAAGACAAGATAAAGAAAAGCTTACGGTTGAAATGGATGTCGGTCTCGCGAGCCTCCTCCAGGGCCTCGCGCTCCCGCACCGTGCTCTCTTGAGTCACGCGGGACAGCTCATCTCGAAGTGCCTCGGCCGCCTCCATCGCCTTAGCCAACTGCTCCTGCCTTTGGATCAGGGCATCCTCCTTCTCCTTCAGGGCAGTGTCCTTGAGCTTCATCTCCTCGAGATGAGCCATCTTGAGGCGCTCCGTGTCGGCTGCGCGGGAGGTGTCCTTCTCCTGAAGGGTGGCACGCAGCTACTCCAGTTCGGCCTGAAGGGCCGCCTCACGATCCTTCTTCTCCGTCTGGAGAAGACTCGGCTGCTGCCGAAGCTGCTTGTCAGCTTCGTGCAAGGCGTCTCGCTCCAAGACGACAGCGTCCAGCCGGCTCTGAAGATCACCGACTTGGCCATCAGCTGCCTGGTTCTGGGCTCGTAGCATGTTGTACGCCTGCACTTGGGCGTCATGAAGCTCCTACGAGCAAGACAAATAAAGCAAGAAGTAAGATTCGCCCCGGCTAACTCTTAGACGGCCCGATTCTCGGGGGCTACATCCAGTGGGTGCGCTAGCACGCCCCCACTAAAAAAGCAAAGAGGAACATAGCTCAAGGAGATTCGGCCCGGCCAATGCTTGGTCGGCCCAATTCTCTAGGGCTACACCCAGTGGGTGCGCTGACACTTCCCCACTGATTCAAGAGCAGAAAAATAAAAAATCCAAACCAAGGCAGAGAAGATGCAGAAGACAGAAGACTCACCCTGGTTCGTTCTTGAAGGCGTTCCAGGTCGCACTGGGCCACCAGGGCCGCCTGCTTCACCTTGTCGTGGCTGTTGGAGAATAGCGCCACCAGCTCCGGTACACAGCTGAGCTCGGTGCCTGGGGGCAATGCTGCGTGCTCAGCATTGGCGACGTGCCAAGTCCTCATGGGCCGGCTCCCGGCGATGGGGTCGGCTCCAGACGGTGGGTTCGCGGCCGGCTCCCTTGACGTCCCGGCTGGCGCCGTTTCCGCAGCTGGGGGTGGATCGGCCGTCTCCGGTGCATCCATGGTCACCTCCAGCGCCTCCATGGTCATCTCCGGCGCACTGTCTACATCAACTTCCGGCGTGTCGGGGATCACCTCGAGGTCCACTAGCGTAGAAGGCGGCCGACTCGGCGGAATTGGCTGGCTCGGCCCCTTGGGCGCGCTTCGGAGCGCCATTGCTAGTTGGTTCCTCCACGCGCGCTCGCTTGGCGGGGTCGTGCTTGGCCTTCAACCGTTTCTCCTTGGGCTTCTCGGCACGGCTGGGCTTAGATTGGCCAACGTCCGTCTTGTTGGCCACCGATTCCCAGCGAAGGGTGGACTCGTCGTCCAACGCCTTCTTGGCAGCATCAGTAGCCGCCCAACCGGCTCGCTCGGCGGCGGAGGCGGTTTCTTCCTCCACGTCTTCTGCCTCCCTGTCATGTACTATTTGAAGAACCTATCCTCGCACAATGAATCAAAAAGAGATAACAAAGGACTCTTACCCCGCCACGACAAGCACCCACTTCCTGCCGGCGCCGGCGCGATGCTTCCGGGCGCCGCCTCCGCGTCCTCCAGCTGGAGGTCCCATTGCGGCACGCTTGGGGCCCGACTTGGATGTGGCTGCCCCCTTGCCCTTGTTCCTGATCATCTCGCCAGGTGTTTCCGTCTCACAAGCCTTGTGGCGGCCCCGCGTCAATGGAGGGCTGGTGACTTCCTCCAGATCCTCTGGATCCTCCCCGAAGGCTGCATCAGGCGGAGTATGTGGTGTCTCGTCATCATCCGTCCAGTCAAGAAGGGAGCGCTTTAGGTGCTCACCAGGCGGTTCGGAGCCCTCCGACTCGAGCGCTTCCTCCGAACCTTCGGAGGCGGCGGCTCGCGGCTCGATCACCCCCTCACCCTCGATTTCCGAGGAGTCCAACGTCTCCACGTCGGCGGCGGGCGGGTTGAGCACTTGCAGGCTCTCGAACAGCTAAGCAATGGAGTCGGCAGCCGGCTCAAAAGAGAGAACAACAAGTTCAAAGATAGACAAAGCAAGATTCGGGAAGATACTTACCACTAGAGCCGGATGGGCTCGGTCCTAAGGGGTCATTCCCCATTCCGAACCTCCACCTTCGTCCATATTAGTGGAGGAGATCAGGTGCACATTCTAAGCCATCGTGCCTGCTCGGAAGTACTTGGTGGAGAGCCGGCATGGATCACGCCGGCCGCCCATATGTCAGATCAGATGCAGCCGCCTCTACACAAGCAAGATCCGGCGGGTCATCATGGTGGTAAGCAGGTCGCGGCCCAGGAGGCCGTGAGTCTTCATGGTCTCGAGGTAGGTATATATCTGCTCCAACTCGGCGATCTACTTCGGATACAAAGCCTTCCAGTTCCTCCTCGTTGTTGGAGGAGCGATGACGAAGGACGGCAGGTTGAGGCCGTCGTGGGAGGGTTCGACGTTCTTCACATTGAAGAACCTCCTCTTCCACAACTTGATGGAGTCCTGGAGCGGCATCTGGGGAAGCCGCATGTCGTCCGATGATGCACCTGCGCCGCGCCGCATGGGGTCATGGGCGGGGGCCCTTTAGCTTCTCCACCTCGGCTTTGTCCATTTTAATGGACTGCTGCTTGAAGAAGAAGAACTTTTGCCAGAGGTCGAGGCGGGGTTCAATTCCCAGAAAGCCCTCGCACAGGACGATGTAAGCAGCAAGTTGAAGAATGGCGTTAGGCGCCAGATGGTGCGGCTGCAAGCCGAAGAAGATCAGGAAGTTGGCGAAGAAATTGCTCGCCGGGAGCCCGAAGCCGCAGTAGAAGTGTTCATCAAACACGACTACCTCTCCCTTGCTCGGCGGGGAGTTTTCAGCTCCTGGCACCCTTGCCGCCACAACAGACACGGGAGGCAGCACGCGGCGTTAGTGGAGCGCCTCAATATGGCCGTCGCAAATGTAGCTGTCGAGCCAGGCCGCGTTGTGCTGACCCTTCTTGGGGGCGTGATACGTCTCCAACGTATCTATCATTTTTGATGGTTTCATGCTATTATCTTGTCAAACTTTGGATGTTTTGTATGCCTTTTATATCTTTTTTGGGACTAACTTATTAACTCAGTGCCAAGTGTCAGTTCCTGTTTTTTCCGTGTTTTTACCCTTTTCAGAGGAGGATTTTAAACGGAGTCCAAACGGAATGAAACATCCAAAAAGATTTTTTCCGAAACAGAAGACGATCGGGAGACTTGAGAACCAAGGCAAAGGGTCACCACGGACCCCACAAGCCCCCTAGCCACGGCCAGGGGGGCCCACGCCTCCCAGGCTTGTGGGCTCCCTGGGCCTCCTCTGCCCTAGGTATTTCTCCTATATATTCCCTAAAATCCCAGAAAAAATCAGGAGAGCCACGAAAATACTTTTCCGCCGCCGCAAGCTTCTGTCTCCGCAAGATCCCATCTGGAGCACGTTCTAGTGCACCATCGGAGGGGGATTCGGATACGGAGGGCTTCTTCATCAACACCATGACCTCTCCGATGATGCGTGAGTAGTTCACCATAGACCTACGGGTCCATAGCTAGTAGCTAAATGGCTTCTTCTCTCTCTCTTGGATCTTCAATACAAAGTTCTCCATGATCTTCATGGAGATCTATCAGATGTAATCTTCTTTGCGGTGTGTTTGTCGAGATCCGATGAATTGTGGATTTATGATGAGATTATCTATGAATCTTATTTGAGTTTCTTCAGATCTCTTATATGCATGATTTCATATCCTTGTAATTCTCTTCGAGTTGTGGGTTTTGTTTGGCCAGCTTGATCTATGATTCTTGTAATGGGAGAAGTGCTTGGTTTTGGGTTCATACCGTGCGGTGACCTCACGCAGTGACAGAAGGGGTAGCGAGGCACGCATCATAATGTTGCCATCAAGGGTAAAAAGATGGGGTTTTCATCATTGGTTTGAGTTTATCCCTCTACATCATGTCATCTTGCTTAAGGCGTTACTCTGTTCGTCATGAACTCAATACACTAGATGCATGCTGGATAGCGATCGATGTGTGGAGTAATAGTAGTAGATGCAGAAAGTATCAGTCTACTTGTCTCGGACGTGATGCCTATATGTATGACCATTGCCTTAGATATCGTCATGACTTTGCGTGGTTCTATCAATTGCTCGACAGTAATTTGTTCACCGACCGTGATATTTGCTATTTTGAGAGAAGCCTCTACTGAACACTATGTCCCTCGGGTCTACTTCACATCATATTTTCAGCCTTACACTTTTACTTCGTTGCACTTTCCGCCTTCAGATCTCACTTTGCAATCAATCTTCAAGGGATTGACAACCCCTTTATAGCGTTGGGTGCAAGCTCTTTTGTGTTTGCGCAGGTACTCTAGACTTGACGCAATTCTCCTACTGGATTGATACCTTGGTTCTCAAACAGAGGGAAATACTTACCGCTCCTGTGCTGCATCACCCTTTCCTCTTCAAGGGAAAAACCAACGCAAGCAAGTCTCCGTCAACGTGTCAATTTTCTGGCCTTGTTGTTTGAGAAGCAGCAGGGCGCTGCTCGACATGAAGGCGGACGGCGAAACCTTGAGGTGGTTGGTGGCGATGGCCTGCGTGACGACGAAGCGAAGCTCTTTCTTTCTCTGGGCTCAGGGAAGGAAGGGGCGCAAGTGCGGGGCGAGAAGTTGGCGAATGGCCTCCTCGGTACCCCCGCACCCCATTTAAACCCACACGATGGATCGTGGGGAGGGGATCCGATGCACATAGGGCCGACCTCCCCCGATTATTATGGGGACATTAACGACTCCTGAAACCCAACCGTCACGGAGTAAATCCGCAGAGGATCCTTCGTGCGGGGGCCGAGGGGGCGTCGTGGCGGGACCCAGGGTTCAGGCCCAGTCCCTTCATCTGAGCAAACCATCATCACGTTAGGCCACGGCCTGGCACATGGCGCAATCTGCACCACTTACGATGAAGCCCATGCGTCTCTTGTAAGCCAGCCGGCTTCCAAGTCGGCGTCTCTTGCTGCAGGCGGCGGAAGGACATCAACAGCAAATAACTCAAGCCGGCGAGGCCACCCACTCCGAGGCGGCAAGCCTCCCCTGCTTCAGGGACTACTGACGGGGGATAACCCCGGGGTAGGCTCATCGAGCATACTCCTTTGCCTTTTACCTTGAAGGAACAGTACGACTCATTCTATGAAGCCCAAGTCCCCCTCGCCGGCTGGGGGCAAGACGGCCGAATTTTTCTGTCCGGCAAGGAAGCTCCTGTCGGCTAGAGGCAAGACGGCTACCTCCCTCTGGCCGTCTAGGACATGCCGACCGGCTAGAGGCGAGATGGCCGTTCCCAAGCCGGCTGGTTAAGCACCTAGCCGGCTAGGGATCTCAAGTCACATAAGACCGTAGGTCATGACGACACCCTACTGTTAAAGGTGGCTACGTGTCAGCCAAGGTACTGAATTGGAGCGCACGGTAGGTACAACATCAGCGGCCATGCCGCTGACTTACTCCGGCTCCGATACATCATCCTGCATAGTGTCGGCCCGTCAAACTCCCACTCCATTATCACACTCGGCGTGGGAATAGTGGAGATGGACGTACTGGCAACCCATGACGAATCTCACAAGACGACGCCGGACGTACTACACGTGTCCTGCGTCGGCCTTACGCGAGAGCCTTACTGGCTAGCCGGCGGGTCCCATAGCCAAATGGGACCTCGCAGCCGGCGGGCCCCTCCAGTGACAAGGCAAGACCCCCGTGCCCCCCATGGACAGCCGGCAAGGCTGCCAGCCAGGCCCCACTCATGTACTTTTATCCTTATTGTAGGTCGGTGGGTTCATCTATAAACCCCCCGACCCCTCCATGCACAGGGTCGGTCAATCCTTTACACACACACTCATACAGGAGAGGTAGACGCGTGCTGGCTGCTCGTTCTTCCTCCTACGCAGAACAGATCCAGGAGCACATTGTAGCCTCACTCCTACATTATACACTCCGGCAGAATTAGGGGTGTTATCTCTACAGAGAGCCCTGAACCTAGGTACATCGTGTGTTCCATGCTTGTACCAACCTCGTCCCCAGTGCCCACCGGTATCACTTCGGTTCCCACCATCTTTAGCCTTCCCATGGCATATGTTGTGAGTAAACACCGACATCATTTGCTCGCACCTTCTGCATCTGCTCGACCCCTCGTGGTCTCATTTTGCAGAGCCCTCACCAGCGTCAAACCACCTCCTCGCCGTCGCGAAGACCCCCTCCTACGAGCCCAGCTGCGCATGTACTCTGCTCCACGACCACGTCCCTAGCCAATACTCGTGCCTCCATGTCGCGGATGCTGCTACGGGCTGTGACCATAGCTGCCTTGTCCACCACCTACACTATCTACATAGCCATTGACCAACCAGGCTGCTGAGGATGGCTACCCGCGAAGTGTCTCGTTGCCCTGGCTAGCTTCCTTTTTTTACATTGCCAAGACCACCGATACTTTGGTTCATCAAGACCCACAAGTCCGGCCTCGAACGATCGACCATTAAAGGACTACCTCGACCATGTACCACTATGTCGCTACTTCCACGACGACCGTGTACGACTACGGGCGCGAGTACCACTACTTCCACTATGACTCGAAAGAATATCAGATTTGTCAAGTTCGTCACCAACTTGTATGACTATGTCGCCGAAGACCCGTGTACCACTACTTCAACTACCGTCGTGGGAATGACTATTTCCACGCCGTCCACGATGACTCATGTACATCTACACTACAATGACTCGGTCCGCCTCGAAGGTATAACCGCCAAGACGATACTGCTGCTGGCTACGCCTATAGGGATTTCCTTGGAAATATGCAAAGGATTCCCCCGCGGCCTTGGAGCCTTGTGTTGGTGTTCCCTTGAAGAGGAAAGGGTGATGTAGCACAGCGGCGGTAAGTATTTCCCTCAGTTTGAGAACCAAGGTATTAATCCAGTAGGAGGATCGCGTCAAGTCACAAGTACTTGCACAAACACAAAGAGCTTGCACCCAACGCTATGAAGGGGTTGTCAATCCCTTATGGATTGTTTGCAAAGTGAGAACTGAAAGCAAAAAGTAAACAAAGCAAAGTAAAAGTGAAAGCTGAGATGATAATTGTGAATAGACCCGGGGGCCGTAGTGTTCCCTAGTGGCTTCTCTCATGAAAGCAAGTAGACGGTGGGTGAACGAATTACTGTCGAGCAATTGATAGAACCGCGCAAAGTCATGACGTTATCTATGGCAATGATCATACATATATGCATCACGTCCAAAATAAGTAGACCAATACTTTTTGCATCTACTACTATTACTCCACACATCGACCGCTATCTAGCATGCATCTAGTGTATTGAGTTCATCAGAACAGAGTAATGCCTTAAGCAAGATGACATGATGTAGATGGACAATCTCAAATCTATGATGAAAGCCCATCTTGTTACCCTTGATGGCAACAACACGATGCGTGCCTTGCTGGCCCTTCTGTCACTGGGAAAGGTCACCGCACGGTATGAACCCAAAACCAAGCACTTCTCCCATTGCAAGAATCATAGATCTAGTTGGCCAAACAAAACCCAAGACTCGGAGAGACTTACAAGGATATCAAATCATGCATATAAGAAATCAGCAAAGACTCAAATATAATTCATAGATAATCTGATCACAAATCCACAATTCATCGGATCTCGACAAACACACCGCCAAAGAGGATTACATCGGATAGATCTCCATGAAGATCATGGAGAACTTTGTATTGAAGATCCAAGAGAGAGAAGAAGCCATCTAGCTACTAACTACGGACCCGTAGGTCTGAAGTGGACTACTCACGAGTCATTGGAGAGGCAATGATGTTGGTGTAGAAGCCCTCCAGCTCCAAAGTCCCCTCCGGCAGGGCACCGGGAAGGGTCTCCAGATGAGATCTCGCAGAAACGGAAGCTTGCGGCGACGGAAAAGTGGTTTCGTGGACGCCCTGATTTTTTCTAGGATTTTAGGGAATATATAGGCCAAAGAGCTAGGGCAGGGGAGCTCCACGGGGGCCACAAGCCTGGTAGCCGCGGGCCCCCCTGGCCGCGGCTACACGGCTTATGGGCTCCTTGTGGGCCTCCTGCCTTGGCCCTCAACTCCCCCGATCTTCTTCTGTTCTCGAAAAATTCATTTCGGGGATTTTATTCCGTTTGGGCTCCGTTCCAAAATCAGATCTGAAAAGAGTCAAAAACACAGAAAAAACAGGAACTGACACTTGGCACTGAATTAATAAGTTAGTCCCAAAAAGATATAAAAGGTATATAAAACATCCAAAGTTGACAAGATAACAGCATGAAACCATCAAAAATTATAGATACGTTTGAGACGTATCAGATACCCGTAGACCGAATGCATTGTCTAGTGAGGTCTGATGTTGTTCGTCACGTAGATGCCATGTTAGCTGCACATTGTCCCACTTTTGTCATGCCACCGACACATGGGAACCAGGTAACCAGGATCACCCCATCATTCTTGGCATGACACGTACACGCTCCCAATTCGTTGGCACCAGTATCTCATCGAGTTTTCGGGACCGGAACGTTGCCGTGGAATCGTTTCCGTGTTGCCACCATGGTTCCATTTCGTTCCCCGTGGTAACACATGCTTCATATCCTTCTTGCTAGTGTTTTCACAAAATTGCATGCATGTAGTATTCATGGCATAATATCATGTGTTGCACGTATCTTAACCGTAGCTCTGTTCAATGTTCTTTGGTGTTAACCAACTAGAATGTTTTGTGGAATCACATGCTTCACCTCTTTCCATGTTTATAAACATTTAATATTACCGTGTACCTAAACAAGAGCGAACTAAATAATTTGTATGTGGAGTTTCGTCAATATGCAACACGTTGCATATTGAGCTTCACTTAATGTGTAGTGTTTGACGGTTGTGAGTTGCCACGCCATTCCTTGCATATTTAAACTGGACATGCATCATATTATGTTGTGCATCATTTCATGCATGTGCCGTGGTGAATATCGTGTGTGGATTCTTGTTTCCGGTTTGCTTCGTCTCGATAGAGTTCCGCACGCGTGTCGGAATGTGAGGATCCGTTCGACTATGTCGGTTCGTGTACTTCACGGATTTGTTCTTCTTCCAAGGGGGATCACATGCAAGATGACCATTTCCCTAGATACCATTACTATCAATGCCATGCTAGTTGTCTCGTTTCTTTCGTTATGTCTCGCCGCCTACCACCTATTAAATGTCAGCCTCTCAACATTGCCATGAAACCTTCAACCTTCCACAAGTTAGCAAACCACTGATTGGCTATGTTACCGCTTGCTTAAACATGTGTTAGCATTGCTAGTTGTAGGTGCAGTTACTTCCATATGATAACATGGGTTCCTTGTTGCATTACCATATTTAATGCTATTTAATTTAATGCACCTATATACTTCGTAAAAGTTGGAAGGCTTGGCCTTTCCAGCCTGGTGTTTTGTTCCACCTTTGCCGCCTTAATTTCAGCTACCGGTGTTATATTCCAAAATTGAGCGCAAGTAACACTATCGGGGTTGTTAGGGGGACCCCCTTGATAATTCGTCTTAGTTAAAGCTTGTCTTGCAAGGCTTGACTTTGGTACTACATTTGCCTAATAACTAATAAATAGCATAGGGACCCGCCGGCACCTGCGGATAATTAATCAACCCCCGGGCCAGTGCTCCTCATGAGTGTTGGTCCACCCACCTAGCAATCGGCGGTGCTACCTCGGAGCAACTCGAGTTGTTTGGCTATCATCCACTATGCAAAGACGATTGTATCCTGAGAACGAGATATGTGGCTCCTATCTGGTTCGTCGACACACCGAGTGGCCATGCCGGATTAGTTTTACTTTTTATGAAACATCTTGTTCATCGGGATTCTGGTGATGCTTTGGGCTATCTCAGAGTTGAGGTTTTCCACTAAGGAATCCGAGGAGATCACGAGTTCCGTGATCGATGATTTCTATGCGGCTTGTGGTAATTTGTGATGGACGAGTTGGAGCACCCCTGCAGGGTTAAATCTTTCAAAAAGTCGTGCCAGCGGTCATGTGGCAACGTAGAAAACTTTGTTTAACATCAAGTTCTAGATAACTTGAAGTAAGATTAATTAAAATGTGCCAACTGAGTGCATAACCCTGACTGTCTCTTTCGTGAGCTCCTTCTCCGACCGAGGACAGGGTGGGATTATGTCTAACGTAAGTACGTATTCAGGATCATTCATTTGATCATCAGTAGTTCACGTCCGCCATGTGTAGATCTTCCCCCTCGTTTATTCTTGTACTCGTAAGTTAGCCACCAAATAATGCTTAGACGCTTGATGCAGCCTCACCACTTAACCATACCTCACCCATTAAGCTTTGATAGTCTTGATACCTTTGGAAATAAGATTGTTGAGTCCCTATGGCTCACATATTACTACAACATCAGTTGAAGGCACATGTAAAGAGTTACATGACGTGAGCGCGATGATTTTTCATTTGGAGTTTCTTCTTCTTCTTCGTTGATCTAGGATGGGTTCCAGGCCGGCAGCCTGGGATAGCAAGGATGGATGTCATTCTTTTATCGTTTGTTTTCGTCCGTAGTCGTACCCTGCTCTTCTTCACGATGACTATATGTATTATACTGTTGTGACTCTGATGTAGCTTGTGGCGAGTGTAAGCCAACTCCTTATACTCATCTGTTCAGTACATGTACTTGTAATGATATCCATTCTTGCGAAACGACGAGATGCGTTTCTATCCCTATCGAGGCCCTCACACCAAAAATAAGGATAGGATAGCATCTTGGGCGTTACAAGTTGGTATCAAAGTAGTACCGACCTAGGAGCCCCTTGATCGTTCGAACTTGGCTGAATCGAGTCTAGTGAAAAGCTGCTTTGAGTCTAGTTATATATCGGACAGTAGGATTCTTTCTTTCTCCTCTTCTATGCTCTGGTGAGGAATCTTGGCGTAGGAATTTTAATTCTACTCCTCTTCCCACTCAAAAGAAATTAGGATCATGCGGATATTTTTGGAATCTATATGATGTCGATGTGACGGAGTTCTGACTTGGTGCCACCTGCTATGTTGATTTTATTCTGGGGAGTTGAGCTCCAAGAGATTCTTGAGAACATCGTTATCATTCAGATTTCTTAGTATCTCAGGATGGAGGATGTTTGAAATTGCTTCAATACTAGTAGTGGCGAGATAACCCCGACATCCCCAGTACTGGTGCAGAGAGTTTGGGGGTACCGCTATACTTAGTATCGTTGTGATTACGAGGGTCTGAGATAGACGAGTTTCTGAGATCTCTGGTTATGTGGACGGATGTGATACACTGGACGGGTAGTGTTATTGCTAGGAGTTGAGTGATGGATTTTACTCCTTGTATCCGTGGACCTGATTGCATGACCAGAAAATTTCGGGAGTTCTTAAGTGGGAATTCAAGTAGTCACTTACAGGATAATCTTCCAACAGATGCATGATGTGAGGTTGGGGTTCGAAATCTAGTGGATTTGTTTGTTCACGATCGTCTTACAACAGCTCTCGTTGTGTCTTAAAGACTCCTTGTAGCTTGCTACGACTCGGGGATGCTTCGTATGTCGTGTGCACTTCCTTGTACATGATGGCTACTGTAGGATAGAGTCCGTGTGAACCTATCCACGAAAATTTTGGACGAAATCTGTGTCATGAATTTGTTCCGGCTTGTTTCGTAAGCCTCATCGTTTGTTTTGCTGGAGTATAGTAATTCGAGTTACTTCGATGTCAAATGGTGATTTCATATCTTTTCCAAGAGGTGTTCTTATATTTTTATGGGAATGCTGATTCTTTTGCTCAATCAAGTTGTCTTTTCAATTCTTTTCAACCGGAACCGTCATGTCAATTCTCTTCATCCAGTGTGCTTCTCTTCAAGTCAATTCTATCATTTTCAAGATTTGCAAGATTAATCTCTCATTTCTTCCTGAAGTTCATCTCATCTGTCCCAAGTTGTCTTTGTTTTCCCCGCCTTTTTTCTTCAATGTTTCAATTATCATCCAATATCTTCCTTTCATTATTGCATCCCCTATCTTTTCTTTTCTTTTGTTCCCGGTGATTGACTGTGAAGATTCTCAGGAGTTTCAAATTCATCATTTCTTATTTCTTATTTTCTTCTTCGGTGAATTCAATTCAAGCTCTCCGTGTTCATCATATCTTTTTCATCCTTTAAATTCTTTCCCATGTTGGAAATTCTTATCAAGTCTTTTTTTTGTTTTTCATCTCTCTTTATTCTATCCGGAGTGTTGAAGATATCTCAGAAGTTTCCTATTTTCAATCCTTTCAATTATTTCGTGGTTCCCAACCTCCTCAAGTTTTCAGTTATACCGGTGCAATATCTCTCTTCCTAAGCAATCGATTCAACAGTGTTTTCTTTTGAGTGGCCCCATAACCCACAGGTTCTTTCCCAGGATCTTTCCTGGCTCTTCTAATCTTTCCTGGTGATCGCTAATTCTTTTCAATTATGATTTAAGTATGAATTTCATGAGTCGTATTCCTTCTCCAAGATTGCTTCAAAATTAATTCTCATCTTTGGATCAACCTTTCATTCTTCATTATTCTGGAGTGTCTCAATAATTCTTGATGGTGCTTCTTGCCATCTTTTCAGCTTGGAAGACCGAAGGAGTGTTTTTCTCAATCTTGGTCCATTCTCTTGAAGATTCATCATTTCAACTTTGTGTCATCATCTTCAATTGTTTCCAATCATGAGTAATCCCTTTATTTCTATCCGATGCATTTCAGAATTGTTTTCATTCTCGATCCTCCGAAGGGAGTCATTTCAGAAGATTTCTTCGCTCTTGCTTTCAGCTTTCATTCCCAGATTCTTCTCAATTGTTGTCTCTTCATTCGTCTCTCAAATATTCCGGTGCCTTGTTCAAGTTTCTTCTAGGTGGATCATGATCTATTCATTCTCAAGTTGTTCTTCAAGATTATTGTGGGAGAACCTCAAGTATTCTTGGTCTTGCATTTCAAAGAGCAATTCTTCCTCCTTTGTCCTTTGAGGTGGTATTATAGCATTCTTGTTAGTGGAGGAGTCTTGAAGAGAATTAATTTCAAGAATGAGATAATTTAATCCCACCAATTCTTTGATCATGGGGTATTTGCAACTCATGATTTCTTCATTGAGCTATCTTGGGTTGTATTTCACCTGAAAGATTTTCCTATGGATTGTTGCTATCATGGTGCTTGTCATTAAGCCAACTTCTCAATGTTTCCTCTTGGTGAAAGAAGTTTTCTCATCTTGTTGCTCCCAAGCAATCCCTGTTCCGTTAGTGGCTGGTTGTCAACTCATTATTTGAGATGGTTTTCATAAGTCCACAACAAGCTTATTCTTTTTGTTGTTGGCTTTCCAACAACTCCGTTCAATTCTTTTTGCAAGGCTGCTTGTCAAATTCAATTGTGATAGTAGTATCATTCTTTCTTTCCAATGGTCTAGTTTCTATTCCCTTTTCCGGAGATGTTGTGATGTTGATCTTTTTTTATCAATCATCTCGAGTTGTCTAAATCATGTTCTTTCCTTGCTTATCAATTTAGTTTGTTTGTTGTGAATCTTGTCAAGATCTTTCCATCTTATCAAATTTTTGTCCTCAATTTCCTACTGAAGTGCTACCGAAATTTTGTGTGAATTCCTTCTTGTTTCTCATGTCATTCTTCAACCTCCTTGCAACCTTCAAGGATCGTTGGTTTCACTCGTTTGTCAAAGAAGCAACTAAGTTTTACCTCTTGCTCTTTCTCATCCTCTTCCCCTTTCATTTCTAGATCTCGGGGCGAGATCTCTTATTATTGTAGGAGAGTTGTAACAACCCGAGACCGACGCTCCAGAAGATTTCCCTTTTATTCCGTTACCGCCCTATGAGTATTCGTTTGTCGCATTCATCATGTCATCATGTCATTAATCGTTTGCAACTTAAATAAATAAATTACATAGATCTGTTGGTCTATTTAAATCTAGGGACATTCACATGGTGATTTCTCTTTATAACTTATAAACATATCCTCCCAAAATTTTAGGGAGCTACAATAAATATTCCATTAATTGGAATCACCCCAACACACTTGCAGTTCAAATCATATGCCTTTCATATTCCAGTTTCACCTTCAAACCTTGCCTTAGTTCAAACATTTCAATTGATTCAAATGAGTTTGTTTTCCAAAGCCCTTCAACTTGTCTATTTGCAAATTTGTTGGTTCAACACAATTTTGTGAGTTTAGGGAAATAACCCCTTATTCTCAAATTCTTTCCTAACCCTCTCTTCCTTTTCTTCATTCAACATTCTTTTGTTTTTTCCTTTCTTTCTTTAATTTAGAGAGAGGGATTTGTGAGACAGAGCCCAGCATGTAGCAAGCTGGCTCTAGGCCCAGCCACCCCACCACCGAAAACCCTAGCGCCATGAGCCCGATCCCCATCTCTCCCTCTCGTTCCCACCTGCGCCGCACCTTCGTATTCCTCCACTAGATCTATCCCTCGACATTGCATCCTCCAACAATGCCCAAGCTCCTCTGCCCCGCCAGAGATGCCTAGCGCCGCCCCTAGCCAAACCCTAATGCCCCTTCCTACTCAGCCTCTTCCCCAACTCCCGCGCCCTGCCGGAGCCCGTCAACCTCGCGCGTTGCCCGTAGCTCGTCCCTGACCTCCCCGCTCGCCTCATCTGCTCGCACCTTCTGCATCTGCTCGACCCCGCGTGGTAGCATTCTACACAGCCCTCGCTAGCGTCAAACCGTCTCCTCGCCGTCGCGAAGACCCCCTCATGCGAACCCAACTGCACATGTCCTCTACTCCACGACCACGTCCCTAGCCAACACTCGCTCATCCATGTCGCGGATGCCGCTATGGGTGTGACCGTTTTGTCCACAGCCTACATTAGCTACGCAGCCATATACCAACCAGGCTGCTGAGGTGTTTCGAATGGGTGCCCACGAAATGTCTCGTTGCCATGGCTAGTTGCCTTTTTTATACATTTCTAAGGCCACCAATACTTTGGTTCATCAAGACCCACAAGTCCAGCCTTGAACGATCGACCATTGAAAGACTGCCTCGACCATGTACCACTACATCGCTACTTCCACGACGACCTTGTACGACTACGGGCGCGAGTACCACTACTTCCACTATGACTCGAAAGAAATATCGGATCTATCAAGTTCGTCACCAACCGTGTACGACTACGTCGCCAAAGACCCGTGTACCACTACTTCAACTACCGTTGCGGGAACTACTACTTCCACGACGTCCACGACGACTCATGTACATCTACACCGCAACGAATCGGTCCGCTCCGAGACGCACGCTTCAAAGGTATAACTGCCGAGACGATACCCATGGACCGAATGCATTGTCGTGTGAGGTGCGATGTTGTTTGTTACGTAGATGCCATGTTATTTGCACGTTGTCTCTCTTTTGTCGTGCCGCTAACACATGGGAACCAGGTAACCGAGATCACCCCATCATTCTTGGCATGACACGCACACGCTCCCAATTCGTTGGCACCGGTACCTCATCAAGTTTTCGGGACCGGAATGTTGTCGTGGCATCGTTTCCATTTTGCCGCCATGGTGACACATGCTTCATATCCTTCTTGCAAGTGTTTTCATAAAATTGCATGCATGTTGTACTCATGGCATAATATCTTGTGTTGCATGTATCTTAACCGTAGCTCCGTTTAATGTTCTTAGGTGTTAACCAACTAGAATGTCGTGTAGAATCACATGCTTCACCTCTTGCCATGTTTATCAACATTTAATATTAACGTGTACCCAAATAAGAGCGAACTGAATAATTCGTATGTGGAGTTTCGTCAATATGCAACTCGTTGCATATTGAGCTTCACTTAATGTGTAGTGTTTGATGGTTGTGAGTTGCCACGCCATGCCTCGCATATTTAAATTGGACATGCATCATATTAGGTTGTGCATCATTTCGTGCATGTGCCGTGGTGAATACCGTGTGTTGATTCTTGTTTCCGGTTTGCTTCATCTCGATAGAGTTCCGCAAGCGTGTCAGAATGTGAGGATCCGCTCGACTATGTCGGTTCGTCTACTTCACGGATTCATTCTTCTTTCAAGCGGGATCACATGCCAGATGACCATTTCCCTAGATACCATTTCTATTAATGCCATGCTAGTTGTCTCGTTTCTTTCGTTATGTCTCGCCGCCTACCACCTGTTAAATGTCAGCCTCTCAACATTGCCATGAAACCATCAACCTTCGACAACCTAGCAAACCACTGATTGGCTATGTTAACGCTTGCTTAACCATGTGTTAGCGTTGCTAGTTGCAGGTGCAGTTGCTTCCATATGATAACACGGGTTCCTTGTTGTATCACCATATTTAATGCTATTTAATTTAATGCACCTATATACTTTGTAAAAGGTGGAAGGTCAGCCTTTCTAGCCTAGTGTTTTCTTCCACCTATGCCTCCTTAGTTTCAGCTACCGGTGTTATATTCCATAACTGAGCACTACTAACATGATCAGGGTTGTTATGGGAACCCCCTTGATAATTCATCTTAGTTAAAGCTTGTCTGGCAAGGCCCAACTTTGGTACTACATTTTCCTAATAACTAATAAATATCATAGGGACCGCCGGCACCCGCAGATAATTAATCAACCCCTGAGCCAGTGCTCTTCATGAGTGTTGGTCCACCCACCTAGCAGTCGGCGGTGCCACCTCGGGGCAACTCCAGTTATTTGGCTATCGTCCACTATGCGTAGATGGTTGTGTCCTGAGAACGAGATAAGTGGCTCCTACCGGGTTCGTCAACACACTGGGTGGCCTTGCCGAATTAGTTTTACCTTTTATGAAACATCTTGTGCATAGGGATTCCGTTGATGCTTTAGGCTATCTCATAACTGAGGTTTTCCACTAAGAAATCTGAGGAGATCACGAGTTTCGTGATCGAGGCTTTCTATGCGGCTTATGGTAATTTGTCATGGATGAGTTGGAGCACCCCTGCAGGGTTAAATCTTTTGGAAAGTCGTGCCCGCGGTTATGTGGCAACATGGAAAACTATGTTTAATATCCGGTTCTAGATAACTTGAAGTAAGCGTAATCAAAATGTGCCAACTGAGTGCGTAACCGTGTCTGTCTCTTTCGTGAGCTCCTTCTCCGATCGAGGACACGGTGGGGTTATGTCTGACGTAAGTAGGTGTTCAGGATCATTCATTTGATCATCAGTAGTTCACGTCCGCTATGCGTACATCTCCCCCCTTTTTTATTCTTGTACTCGTAAGTTAGCCACCAAATAATGCGTAGATGCTTGCTGCAGCCTCACCACTTAATCATACCTCACCCATTAAGCTTTGCTAGTCTTGATACCTTTCAAAATGAGATTGTTGAGTCCCTGTGTCTCACAGATTACTACAACACTAATTGCAGGCACATGTAAAGAGTTACTTGACTTGAGCGCGATGATTGTTCATTTGGAGTTTCTTCTTCTTCGTCGATCTAGGATGGGTTCCAGGCCGGCAGCCTCGGATAGCAAGGATGGACGTCGTTCTTTTATCGTTTGTTTTCGTCCATAGTCGGACCCTGCTCTTCTTCATGATGATTGTATGTATTGTACTATTGTGACTCTGATGTAGCTTGTGGCGAGTGTAAGACAACTCCTTGTACTCATCTGTTCAGTACATGTACTTGTAACGATATCCATTCTTGCGAAACGACGAGATGCGTTTCTGTCCCTGTCGAGGCCCTCGCGCCAAAAATAAGGATATGACCACATCTTGGGTGTTACAGGCAGCCTCTGTAGCTGCTGCCTCTGCAACCTCTCTAGGTGTAGCTGAATTGGGATGAGTGTCATCCATCACAACTTCATTATCCTAGAACTCTGGCTGAAGTGGCAAATGAGGACGATCAAGTTGATATGCATGCTTGACAATCTTGACATTGATGAGCATCTGAATGTATGGTGCATATCTGCATGATCTCTTCTAGCCTGTAGAAGTTCTCCTAACAGTCTCAGCAATCTATTCCATGATTTTGAAGCTAGTGTGGGTGACTAAATGATGCTACATATTGATGGAATAGCCTCTAATCATTTTGCCATCACCTGATTTGGGCATCAGGGTATGCCTCAAGATAGTGTTGGTAGTGGTTATCCCTGCTTGGAAGAAATACACAGACCCAAGCTTGTGAGACGACAGATTGTCATTGGGCACTGGCTTGTACATATTGGCCATGGAGTTGTGATTCTTCTTAGGTTCTGAATACACATCCATGTCCTCTACTCGTGACTTTGGAGCACCAATGATTGTAGCCCATTCTTCAACTGTGGCTTCATATCGATGACCATCAGTCATCCTGACAATTGTGCAATCTGCCTAGAAGTGAAGTGTTGGGTGGAATTGCATAATCATCTCATCATTCCATGCAGTCATCTATCTGCCAACAAAATCTTCAATGTCAACAAGATTGAAGTTCTCTCTCACATGGGGAAATAAATCTTCATTGGATTTGATGTATTCCCAGTCGACATATCTCATGCCACTAACTGCTAGACTCTTGTCAAACAGAACTATCTCATAGAAGTCTTGTTGTTCCCTTGTGTGAAACCGGGGATCAACAATAGTTCTTCTCCTCACAGCATATGGATCAATAGCTCTCCACTTCCTCAACCCTGCATCTCTTCTCTTCTTCATGTCTTCAGCAATTGGATGATCCTCATTGTGAAGTGGACAATGAGGTCTTAGGTTCATGAGAATAGGTGCATTCTAATCTTCTTCCTATGCAGCAAAGGGTCTGCAAGCAATGCCTTTCTTCTTAGCAGCTGCAGGTATGTCCTTTGTAGTCCTCTTGGGAGCTACAAGCTTCTGAGGAGAGGAAGGCTTCATAGCATGTGCCATAAGCTTCTTCTTCTTTGGAAGAGGGGCCTCGGCTGGTATTTCTTATTCCTCATGAGCAGCAGCAACACTTTCTGTTGGATCTTCATTCATGGAGGTTTGTCTTCCAATAACATGAACCACCCTCTTCCTGGATCTCTTCACACCTGGCTTCTTAGTAAGCCTAGCCTCACAAGGTTTGGTGTACTTCTTCCTCACTAGCTTCCTGAAAACAGCCTTCTCTTTCTGCTTCTGGGGAGCAGGAACTTCACGAACAAAATCAGAATCTTCTTCATCAGAATTCAGCTTCTTCCTGGACCTGGTAGCTTCCTTGGGCATGCCATGGTAGCTGGGGGTACCTGGATCAGAAGGGGTCCTCTCAGGACTAGTGCCTGAATCAGATTCAGCATGGGGCTCATTGAAGTTGTTCTGACTGTCATCGGAACCTGACATCTTGAAAACCAAGCAGATAAGCTGACAAACACACACTAGGTGGCCCTGTGAAAAGGGATGGAAGAGCTTGAAAAGATAAGCATCACAAAATTACAAAAGTTTTTGAAAATTTGAACGAAGAAATCCTTAGTTTTAGAGTGAGTCTGAATTTTGAAATCAACCGAGACAAATGATCTAATTCACAGAAACCTAGCAATCACTTCGGTGAAATCAAAAGTGACCACTCTGTCTCAACGAAACCATTCTCAAGAAACCAAGAAACAAAATCAGTGGAACCGATTTTTGCAACTCGGTGGCACCGAGATGCACTCATTTGCTGATCCTAATTATTTTTCATTCACTGATCTATGAGAACTTCTGGTGGACTCAGAGGGTTTGCAACTGGTGGATTATAGACAAAAATTTCTAATGAGCAAGAATTAGACGGGGAGCACAAAAGAATATCGGAACCATACCCTAACTTGGTGGCGGTCCGACTACGACAACGATGGCGGTGACGATTTCCGTCAATGACAAGGATCCCAGCGGCGAAGATGCGCGGGGAAGCAAATGTGACGACCAAGGGGTCCACATGCGGCAGTTTGGGGTTGGGGAGCACGGCATTTGAAGACTGGATTTCAAAACGTCGGGTCCGTGGTATAAGTCCCCTTAGTGTTGGTGTCACCGATACTAAAATTTCGGTGCCACCGATGTTCGGGGGATAACCCCGGTTAGGCTAAAGGAGACGATACAACGTTTAAAAAAACATCGGGGGACTTGCCCCTGATACGGAATACCACTCGAATCAACAAACACAATCGAAGGAGTAAAGACAGAAGACCATCTGGCTGAAGCGTGCTGGCTACTGGTTGGACCCTATCTGACTGGAACCTGTCCGGTGGGAACCTGCTGGCTACCGACTGTTGGCTGCCGAACGCAGCCTACCGGCTAGAGCCTGCTCACTACTGGCTCCCGACTTCAGCCTGTCGGCTGGAGCCTGCTGGCTGCCGACTGGAACTCGCCCGGCTAGAACCCGTACGCGTGAAGACTGTCCAACTCGAAACCTGTCCTGGTAGAGCCCAACGAGGTGAGGTGCAGCGTCCCATCAGATACGATGGAAGGATGTTGCAGCCTGCATCACTGCGCCCGGCAATCCAGTCTGCATCACTGCGCACCGGTCACCTCCAACGTTGAAGTTAGGCCATGCGGGCCCCCTCATCCATCAAGTCCAACACTAAAGTTAGGCCTCGTGGGCCACCCTTTGTCCTCTGGTCACCCCTTTATAATGTGACCCACAGAGCCAGCCCACGGAGGAGAGCGAGGCACAGAGACACACACACGCATAGGAGGGGGAGGATTCTCCCTGGCTCCCCCATTCTCCCGTTCCCCATTCTCCAGGAAAAGAGGAGAGCTCCCAGCCTCCTTCTTCTTCCTCCAGACAGCTCAAGGAGCACCATGTACAACCATATGCTCTCCATAAAAACCATACATGCAGGACTAGGGGTGTTACCTCCACAGGAGGACCCCGAACCTGGGTAAACCACTGTGTGTTGTTTCCCAACTCGTTCTGTATCTCCACGGCGGCCTTGCTCTCACCTCTCTAAGCCATCCGTGGCATGTGTCGTGTGAAAATACCACGATAGTTGGCGCCCATCACGGGGCTAGCTGCTGCCGGAACCGCGGTTTGGAAGGGGCTCTCTTCATCACCACCACAGCAGCGCTGGCCGCTCGCGCTGCTCCCGCGTTGCTCTGTCGGTGCTTGGTGTCGCCGCGCTAGCATCCATGACTACTATGCCTTCTTCCATCAGAGCTCTTCACCAACTCACTAGCGCTGCTCCCCGTCGCCCCACTCATGCCGGCGTCGGACGCCGCGGTAGGCTACCGACTCGCCGCTGTCATGGTCGTTCTGCAGCTCCGACCCAACCTCCATGCACATGCGCACGAGCATCTCTTTTTTCAGCCCCCGGAGTAGCAATGAGACGTTTTCTGCACTGTGCCTCGCGCACAGCCGGCCGTCCCAAGACGGCGCCATGCCTCTGCTCCTGCTTCGGCTGACAGTCCGCGCAGGCCCTGGATGCCTCCGTCTCCACACGCCCGCTTTGCTGGGTGCAGCCCCGCGCACCCGCACCACTCGGCCTCCAGGCCGTCGGCTCCGGCACGTGTCGTCGCTCCCGCGTTTACGCCCCTCGAGCGCCGGCTCCGCACCCTCTACTGCACCCTCGAGCGTGCATCCACTGCAAAGCCCGCGGCACCGGGTCCAGCTTCGCCCAGCCGGCCCCTCGCGTCCCCGCACCGGCTCGCCCGACCACATCCGCCCTGATGCCCACAAGAGACCACCCGGCTACGCCGTTACTCTCCATCAGCGCCATTCCGCCATGCGCCACTCGCTGCCCACGCCGGCTATGTCGCGCTCCGCCCGCCTTTCTGCATTGCCCGAGCCCCCGCTCCGGCTTGCCGTGGACGGCCGCATTCTACTCGCTCGCCTCTGTGTGTGCCTTCGGCTGGCTGCCTGCAGCGCCATCCCGCGAGCTGCTCCACGCCCCGCCCACCGCTGGGCCGACTATCTCCATCGCTGTTAGTTGGCTTCGACCGCTCCTGTCGGCTCCTGCGCTGGCTGGCTCCACCGCCTCCGCTCTGCCCCGGCTCAAGGCCAACGCCGACTGCCGCACCGGTTCAGCTCCCATGCGGCCATGCACCTCGCCCCGCCTGCGTAGCCAGTTTCGCCTCGTGCTGCCAACTCCGCGGACATTGCGCATGGCCGCCGGTCCGCGCGCTTGACTGCTCCACTCCGGCCGGCAGCCCCCGCACCCGCGACGCGCGTCGGCTCCACCTTTGCCCGCCCGTTGCGGCCGCCACTCGCACGACCACTGGCTCGCTCTCGCAACGCCTCGCCAGTTCCTGCAAGCGCCGACTGCCCTCTGTTGCGACTCCGCGCACCGCTCTACGGCCGGCTCCACGTGCCCTGGCGCCGGCTGGCCCTCTCCTGCATCCTGGTGCACCGGCATCAAACATTGCTCCATGGCCGGCCCGCGCCTGCGCACGGTACTCTGTGGTTGGCTCCGCGCGCCCTGCCACCGGCCGTCCGCCGCCTCCGCGCGCCACTTTGCGACCGCCCCTCGCGCCCCGGCATTCGCCAGCCTGCTCCACCTCTCGCCGCACAAGTGCTAGCTGAGACCCGCTCCCTCCGCTGCCGGATGGGTACAAAAAGAGGCTGAGAAGAGTCAATGAAAAAGTGGCCTGCTAAAAAAACTAGTCAAGAAAAGACCACAGCGTGCTGCCGTCTAAAAAGAAAAAGAGGGGCCACTTGTGCTCGCCCGCCAATGTCACCGCTCGGTTGGCTGGCCTGCCCGCATCGCCGACTGGAACCCACCCGCCTACTTCAACACTGGGCCGGTGTGGTCGCCCACCCGTTTTGATGTTCGACCGTCCGGCCCGATCGGCTTACACAACCATCAACCGCCGAAGGCTTGGCGGCCACACCCAGTGGACGCGCCGGCGCGCTCTGCTTTCAGAAAGCCGCGTTGGCTGTCATCGACAACAACCGCCTCGTCTGCACGAAAGCAATGTGAGCTTCCGTTTGTGCATTATCACACTGTGCGTAAAAGAAAATACCCCAAGGGACACTCGGGGCCATCACCGCATTCATTTCAGCTACCTTGCCGCTCACCTGGTGCCAGCTAGTCTCGGCCAGGGTGCTAGCCGTTTGGCCCGATTCATTCCTCCCCGCAGACGGAGCTAGTAGCGTCTACGATACTAAAGGCCCACTCTTCGTCTCAGCTACAGACTGTATCGCGGTTGTCTGGCTAGCACGCAAAAGATGGAGGTCACCTCGCGAACAACGTCCGGGGAGGAAATGGCTAGGGCGTACCTGACGTTCCCTTCGTAGGTTTCTACCCGGTCGAGCCTGCTCCCGTAGTGAGAGTATTGTGCGCTCCCCTCTATGCCCCACTCTTCGTCTCAGCTATAGACCATATCGCAGTTGTCCGGCTAGCAAGAGCAAAACCAAAGAGGTGAGGGGACAAAAAATGACCCAAGGGGCTGACACAACACCGAGTCGACATTCCACCCGCATAAAACTTGCACGACCAAAGTTAAATATTTGATAAACCTGTACTGACTAACTTTGTCTCTTGCACGATCATCTTCGCGATGAACCACCATCGCATGTCGGCTGTCGGCTGGATCTCGCCCCGTCTGGGAGCTGTCCGGCTGGACCCGTCCGGCTGGAGCCTGCTGGCTACCGACTGCTGGTTGCCGACTTCAGCCTGCTGACTGGAGCATGCTAGCTACTGGCTGCCGAGTGAAGACATGTCTGGTTGCCGACTGCCGGTTGGAACCTGCCGATTGAGGCATGCCCGGCTGTCGGCTACCGACTGGAACCTGTCCGGCTGCGGGCTACCGGCTGGAGACCTGTCCGGCTGGAGCCCGTCCACTGAAAGACATCTACGCCAGCTGCAGACCGGAGCTTGCCGCCATCGTCAACATTATTGCTACATCAACAACAAGAAGCCTACGCACGACTCTTTGAGTCTCTCGGAGGCTCGAGGGTTTACACCGAGTGGGTGCGTGATGACGAGATCATGTATATACTTCTCGCTCCTCGTTGGTTACCCCAAGTGGAAGGTTGAGATGTAGTCAGCAGCAAGTTTCCCCTTACACGGAGACTGTAAGGTTATCGAACCAGGAGGACTCCTCGAATCAACAAGTAGGTGTCCGCTGCTCTGGCGCTAGCAGAATAAGTGGAACTGCACACACACAATTAACATTGCTCCCAACAAGTACAGAGAGGTTGTCAATCTCTCCGGCCTTGTAGTTTGCAAAGGATCAAAACACAAGCGGGAATAGTAATAGTGATTGCAACAGAAAAGTAAATGAAAGCAGTAAATGATGGAAGTGTAAGCAATGGTGGTGATATGGACCGGAGTCACATGATGTTCACTTGTGATGTCTCTCTCCCAAAAGACGATAAACAACTATGCTTGGGTAAACAAATTACAGTTGGGCAATTGACAGAATTATAAACGCACCGCAATGCTAATTATGCTCCTTGAAAGTTAGAGGCTCAATAGTAATGGGCAGTATGCCAAGACAAGTAGACCGTTTATTCATCAACATCTACTTCCTAATCATCCACCTTGAGATATCTATCCAAAACATATCGCTGGTATTAAGTTGCGAGACCCACCCAAAGTGTAAACTCCAAGCAGTGAACAACTGCATTAACGAACTATGTGTAAGGTAAACATTCCTTGCAACCCTGGTCACAAGCACCATTGTTTTCTCCCTGGTGGCAACAACACATCCCCTAGTCTCATGTTTCTGTCACTCAAGCTAGACATCAGGGGGCATGAACCCACAATCATGCATAACGCTCCCTCTTGGAGTTACAATCTACTACTCAGTGAAAGCAATAAAGAGCAAAAGAGAACATGCATGAATCACTAAGGAACATAATATAAAAAGGATAATCAAATATATAACTCATAACAATCTGAACATAATCTCATAATCCATCGGATCCCAACAAACCGAGCATAGCAATAGCAAGAGGATTACATAGATGCCTTGATCATGTAGGGAAGCTCACAAGGGCTAATCATGGAAGCACAAGATTGGAGAGAAGACTTCACATAGCTACTGGTCATGGACTCATGGTCCAAGGAGGACTACTCACGGCACGTCCGGAAGCGTCCATGGCGGTGGAGAAGCTCCCGAAGGTCAATCCTCCCTCCGACGGGGTGCCGGGAAGAGGTCTCCCGAAGCTCCCGATCTCGAAAGCGCTGCGGTGGTGGAACGATGGAGAAATTCACGGTTCTGGATGTCGTGGAAGGGTTTCCTCTCGGAGGAGTAAATATAGGCCAAAGGAGGGCGACAGAAGAGGTGGGACCCACCCAGGTGGCCTGTGTGCGCGGCCAGGGGCCAGGCCGTGCCGGGCGGTTGACTAGGCAGGCCCTGGCCCCCCCTCTAGCACATCTTCGGTGATCTGGAAGCTTCCGATACGCTGATTTTTATATATTTTCCTCGGGATTTTTGGGGCTTCGGAAGTTGAGTAAAAGCCCTTGCAAAAAAGACATCAGCAGACAGAAACTGGTACTGGGTGCAGTGAGTTAGTAAGTTAGTCCAAATATGTGTAAAAAGATATAAAAGTGTAGCAAAACGTATAACAATGTCACCCAAAAGATCATGGAACAAGCAGAAATTATAGATACATTTGGGACGTATCAACATCCCCAAGCTTAATTCCTGCTCGTCCTCGAGTAGGTAAATGATAACACAATAATTTCTGTGGTGACATGCTAACACACATATAAGAACTTCAAAGTAAAGCAAGTAAGATATGCAATTCAATTCAAGATAATAACGAGCAAGAGTCTATATCTAGTATTGAAATTAGCAAAGTAAAAACATAAAGGTGCAAGAGCTCTCGATGTCCGTGACTTGAATGTCTCCAAATGGTGATTGCGTGCAAGAAGTGGGAGATGGGTTTAGAGAATAAAATATATTTTTAATTGAGAGCTCAATCTACTAAACCTCACACATGGTCTCCTTTGGAATCTTATTTTGACTCATCCCCACACCACTAGTCAGGCACAAGTCAAAATGATCCTCTCCCTTTTGACTTTGAGCACTCATGCAATGGATGAGCATAAGAAATATATGTTGGCACTTAGGATGGCAAATAGAATAATGATGGGGAAGGAAGACAAAAAGGTGTGAAAGGCTCACATCAATGAGGACAACCATAGGCGAGAGAAAGCCAAATGATAGATATGATGTGAGGAGTAGGAATTGCCATGTAACAAATGCACATATGAGCTAAGCCAAGCTCTCCAATGGAACTAGTGGGGGTGCATCCAACTTGTTTGCTCATGAAGACCTAGAGCTCATTTGAGGAGGCTCATCATTGTAATATGCAAACCAAGTTCTATAGTGTAAGGGTCCCCACATAGTTATGCATGAATGATAATCTCTATGTAGTTCAAATATAGCAATGGATTACGAGTGTGGATCTTTCAAAAGGAATATTAGTGTTGCCCCCTTCTCTTCTTTTATTACTTTTTTTCCTTTTCTCTTTTTATTTTATTTTTTGTGGCCTCTTTGGCTCTTTCTTTTTATCTCTCATTTGTCCTCTTTGTGATCTTTTCGTTTGTCCTCTTTGGGATCTTTTCCTCACTTAAGGGCAACACTCTATGTTTTACATGAATAAAAAGAAGATCATCACACTTTATAATAAGTACTCAACATAAAGACAAGTGAAAACTATCATGATGTATGCAAATGTATGCCTCTGCTAGTGTAGCAGGATATGGAATGAAACTAGTGCGTCATGTAGCAATAATATGGGCAAGGCCCAACTAGCATGCGGCTCCCCGATCAAGCAAAAGCATGTATGACATGAAGATCAAGTCATGAGATGGTGGATGTTCTATGGCAATGTATCTCAGAAAGGCTATTTGAATGCCTTAATAGGTAGGTATGGTGGCTGTTTGGAGGAAAGATATAATGAAGCTTATGTATGACAGAGCGTATCATGCCATGGGTTTGGATGCACCGGCGAAGTTTGCACCAACTCTCAAGATGAGAAAGGGCAATGCACGGTACTGAAGAGGCTAGCAAAATATGGATGGTGGAAGTGCCAACAATCAAATACTCACATTAGTCCGAAGAACACATACACTTATTATCGGTAACTCTCTATCTAGTTAGGAAATTCACAAAGAGACAAGTACCCCGAGGAGGAGTGTTTGGAGGTTTTGTTACCCTTGCGCATCCTCGACCCATGGTAACATGAGGGTACTCTATATATTTCAATCCCTCCAGAGGTTAGCGATCAATTTAGTAGCTAGAGTTCTCAACTAATTTTTAGTTTTTGAAAAATATATGGATTTCCCAAAATACAACACCTATCACTAATAGGCTCAAGCTCTTGGCACCAATAGTGCAAACATTACTCAAATCAATACCTCAAAACTATTGCAAGTTACTACTATACTTAAATAGCAACCTCAGTTACCTACTAATGCAAGACACACAACTCAGTGCAACGAGCCAACTCTCCAAAAAAGATAAGCATGACAACTCAAGAGAGTTCCAAAAGCAACCTAAATAAAATCTGTTAAAAAGATATAGCATGAAAACTAAGAGCTAAGCATGACAATAGCTAAGTAAAGATAAAGAACACACAAAAAGGATAATCATGAAAACCTATGTTGTGTTCTAGAGTGGAATGGAGCGTCTTTCTCTCCCAAACAAGGTAGGCTAGGTTCCGACTTTTTATGAACAGCAAGCAAAACTAAAACAAACTAAAAAGTAAAGAGCGGGACGCTCCAAGCATAGCACATCACATATGAAGTGATAAAAATATAGCATGGAGATAGACAAACTGATGATTGTTGATAGAGAAGGGGATGCACGGGGCATCCCCAAGCTTAGACGCTTGAGTCTCCTTGAATATTTATTGGGGTGCATGGGGGCACCCCAAGCTTGAGCGCTTGACACTCCTGGATTTTCTTTCATCATCTTCTATCGCATACTTGAAAACTCCCTTCATACGAAACTCATCATAAGTTGATTAGAGTGGTTAGTACCCAAGATAAAATAATGCATTACCTACTGGAAATACAGATTTTCATGAAAGGCTAATGTTTATCATGATTGCCAAAAGGTTTTTTCAAAGGAAAATAAAGCTTAATATTTGCAAAATGATGAAAACGCAAAACGTGGCAGAATATGTGAAAACAGAACAGGAGGCAGTAAATAATTTTTTCGGAGCACTTCTGCAACTCGAATAAAAAAAATCAGTACAAATGCCAGAAAGATAATTATATAGAGCACGCTGTCAAAACATTATAGATCAAAAAGATGATCTAGTGATTTTTGGCGAATTTTTCTGTCAAGCATACATAATCTGTTTCTGGACAGCATGTCACAACTTTTGAACTTTCTTGCAATCGGAGGCGAAAACTTGGCACAAAGCTTAAAAATAAAGATACAATGATGTTGCTACATTAGTAACAAGCATCAAAACCACTAAAACTGAAAGTAAAAAAACTCAAAGTAAAGTTAACAAGGGTTGTCTCCCTAGAGCTCTTTCTTTATAGCCATAAAGATAGGCTTAAGATTTTAATGATGCTCTCGTAGGAATAAGAGTTGTAGAACAAAAGAGAGCATCAAGACGCAAATACCAAACACATTTAAGTCTAACATGCTTCCTATGCATAGGAATATTACAATAGAATAATTCATTGAAGCACAAAGCAATAAGCATAGGAAGGCAAAACAAGTGCAGCTTCAAAACCTTCAACATAAAGAGAGGGAACTGTTGGGGAACGTCGCATGGGAAACAAAAAATTTCCTACGCGCACGAAGACCTATCATGGTGATGCCCATATACGAGAGGGGATGAGTGATCTACGTACCCTTGTAGACCGTACAGCAGAAGCGTTAGTGAACGCGGTTGATGTAGTGGAACGTCCTCACGTCCCTCGATCCGCCCCGCGAACAATCCCGCGATCAGTCCCACGATCTAGTACCGAACGAACGGCACCTCCGCGTTCAGCACACGTACAACTCGACGATGATCTCGGCCTTCTTGATCCAGCAAGAGAGACGGAGAGGTAGAAGAGTTCTCCGGCAGCGTGACGGCGCTCCGGAGGTTGGTGATGACCTTGTCTCAGCAGGGCTCCGCCCGAGCTCCGCAGAAACGTGATCTAGAGGAAAAACCGTGGAGGTATGTGGTCGGGCTGCCGTGGAAAAGTCGTCCCAAATCAGCCCTAAAACCTCCGTATATATAGGTGGGAGAGAGGGGACCTTGCCTTGGGGCTCAAGGATCCCCAAGGGGGTCGGCCGAGCCAAGGGGGGAAGGTCTCCCCCCCCAAACCGAGTTGGACTTGGTTTGGTGGGTGGGAGTCCTTCCTTCCCTTCCCACTTCCTCTTTTTTTCTTTCTCTTTGATTTTTCTTCCAATGCGCATAGGGCCCTTTTGGGCTGTCCCACCAGCCCACTAAGGGCTGGTGCGCCACCCTCAAGGCCTATGGGCTTCCCCGGGGTGGGTTGCCCCCCCCGGTGAACTCCCGGAACCCATTCGTCATTCCCGGTAACTCCGAAAATCTTCCGGTAATCAAATGAGGTCATCCTATATATCAATCTTTGTTTCCGGACCATTCCGGAAACCCTCTTGAAGTCCGTGATCTTATACGGTACTTCGAAAAATATTCGTTAACCAACCATATAACTCAAATACGCATAAAACAACGTCGAACCTTAAGTATGCAGACCCTGCGGGTTCGAGAACTATGTAGACATGAACCGAGAGACTCCTCGGTCAATATCCAATAGCGGGACCCAGATGCCCATATTGGATCCTACATATTCTACGAAGAACTTATCGTTTGAACCTCAGTGTCAAGGATTCATATAATCCCGTATGTCATTCCCTTTGTCCTTCGGTATGTTACTTGCCCGAGATTCGATCGTTAGTATCCGCATACCTATTTTAATCTCGTTTACCGGCAAGTCTCTTTACTCGTTCCGTAATACAAGATCCCGTAACTTACACTAAGTCACATTGCTTGCAAGGCTTGTGTGTGATGTTGTATTACCGAGTGGGCCCCGAGATACCTCTCCGTCACATGGAGTGACAAATCCCAGTCTTGATCCATACTAACTCAACTAACACCTTCGGAGATACCTGTAGAGCATCTTTATAGTCACCCAGTTACGTTGCAACGTTTGATACACACAAAGCATTCCTCCGGTGTCAGTGAGTTATATGATCTCATGGTCATAGGAACAAATACTTGACACGCAGAAAACAGTAGCAACAAAATGACACGATCAATATGCTACGTCTATTAGTTTGGGTCTAGTCCATCACGTGATTCTCCTAATGACGTGATCCAGTTATCAAGCAACAACACCTTGTTCATAATCAGAAGACACTGACTATCTTTGATCAACTGGCTAGCCAACTAGAGGCTTGCTAGGGACAGTGTTTTGTCTATGTACCCACACATGTAAATGAGTCTTGATTCAATACAATTATAGCATGGATAATAAACGATTATCTTGATACATGAATTATAATAATAACTATATTTATTATTGCCTCTAGGGCATAATTCCAACTGGAACTTGATATTATTGAAATATCTATAAGCATATGTTCCCTTCTCATAATGATTTTTAGTGGGTTCATGAATAAACTCAACAATATAACTATCACATAAGGCATCATTTCCATGATCCACATGGACTTCATGAAGAGGATAAAACTTGGAGTCAAAGAGAGACTGAATCTCTTCCCAATCCGTAGGTGAGAATCATCTAGTAGCCCATACCATTCCAATGCTTTTCCTTTCAGTGACAAGGCAAATAATTTCCTCATGACTCCATCTCTTGTCAAACCTGAAATCTTGAACAACTCACAAAGTTCTGTAAGTTTCAACAAATGAATACTAGGATTGACTGTTCCATCTCCTGCATAACAATCATTCCTAATTATTTCAATTATCCCAAGTGGTACTTTGAATGGGATATATTCGGTAGGTGGAGGAGACTTCTCTACCGCGCGTGTGGTAAAGTGGCCTTCCCCAAGCAGCGAACTTAGAGTGCAGTTTTCCATAAGCCTAACTAGCTCATGGCAAACTAACAAGACTAAAAGCAAAGGTAAAAGATAGTGTGCAAATCCCCTATCTTGCACACTGGAGTCCTAGGCAACGGCGCCAAAAAACTTTGCTTGATGATGACATGATGTATATACTTCTCGCTCCTCGTTGATTACCCCAAGTGGAAGGTTGAGATGTAGTCAGCAGCAAGATTTCCCTTACACGGAGACTGTAAGGTTATAGAACCAGGAGGATTCCTAGGATCAACAAGTAGGTGTCCGTTGCTCTGGTGCTAGAAGAATACGTGGACCTAAACACACACAATTAACTTTGCTCCCAACGAGTACAGAGAGGTTGTCAATCTCTCTTGTCTTGTAGTTTGCAAAGGATCAAAACAAAGCAGGAATAGTAATAGTGATTGCAACAGAAAAGTAAATGAAAGCAGTAAATGATGGAGGTGTAAGCAATGGTGGTGATATGGACCGGAGTCACATGATGTTCACTAGTGATGTCTCTCTCCCAAAAGATGATAAACAACTATGCTTGGGTAAACAAATTACAGCTGGGCAATTGACATAATTATAAACACACCGCAATGCTAATTATGCTTCTTGAAAGTTAGAGGCTAAATAGTAATGGGCAGTATGCCAAGGCAAGTAGACTGTTTATTCATCATCATCTACTTACTAATCATCCACCTTGAGATATCTATCCAGAACATCTCGCTGGTATTAAGTTGCGAGCCCCACCCAAAGTGGAAACTCAAAACAACGGACAACTGCATTAACAAACTATGCGTAAGGTAAACAATCCTTGCAACCATGGTCACAAGCACCGTTGTTTTCTCCCTGGTGGCAACAACACATCCCCTAGTCTCATGTTTCCGGCAATCAAGCTAGACATCAGGGGGCATGAACCCACAATCATGCATAACGCTTCCTCTTGGAGTTACAATCTACTACTCGGCCAGAGCAATAAAGAGCAACGGAGAAAATGCATGAATCACTAAGGAACATAATATAGAAGGATAATCAAATATATAACTCATAACAATCTGAACATAATCTCATAATCCACCGTATCCAAATAAATCGAGCATAGCAATAGCAAGAGAATTACATAGATGTCTTGATCATGTAGGGCACCTCACAAGGGCTCATCATGGAAGCACAAGATTGGAGAGAAGACATCACAGGGATACTGGTCATGGACTCATGGTCCAAGGAGGACTACTCATAGACTCATGGTCCAAGGTCCGGGAAGCATCCATGGCTCTAGAGAAGCTCCCAGAGGTCAATCCTCCCTCCGGCAGGGTGACAGGAAGAGGTTGCGTGATGCTCCCAGTCTCAGAAGCGCTGCGGCGGTGGAGCGATGGAGAAATTCGCGATTCTGGATGTTGTGGAAGGGTTTCCTCTTGGAGGAGTAAATATAGGCCAAAGGAGGGCTCAGAAGAGGTGGGACCCACCCAGGCAGCCTGTGGGAGCGGCCAGGGGCCAGGCCGCTCCGTGAGGTTGCCTGGGCAGGCCCTGCCCCCCCTGGCCCATCTTCAGTGATCTCGAAGCTTCCGGTACGCTGATTTTTATATTTTCTCGGGATTTTTGGGGCTTCGGAAAATTGGGTAAAAGCCTGTGCAAGAAACTACATGAGCAGACACAAACGGGTACCCGCTGCACTAAGTTAGTAGGTTAGTCCAAATATGTGTAAAAAGATTTAAAAGTGTAGTAAAACATATAACAATGTCACCCAAAAGATCACGGAACAAGCAGAGATTATATATACGTTTGGGACATATCAGTGCGATGGCGCACCCCCACTAGAAGAAAGCTACGCCGGTTGCATCCTACGGTCGGCCGCCATCGACAACTTTTTTGCTACGTCAACAACAACAAGAAGCCTTTGCACAACTCTTCGAGTCGCCCGGAGGCTCGGAGGCTACACCCAGTGGGTGCGCTAGCATGGCCCCACTGCAAGAAAGCTACGCCGGCTGTAGCCCATAGACGGCTGCCATCGACAACGTTTTTGCTACATCAACAACAAGAAGCCTCCGCACGACTCTTCGAGTTGCCCGGAGGCTCGGAGGCTACACCTAGTGGGTGTGCTGGCGCCCCCCTGGAAGAAAGCTCTGTCGGCCATGTCATCCCGAGAAGAAGGCATAAGAAAAAAATCAGAAGACAAAGATTTGGCCCGGCTGCCACGCAACCGCGCAGCCGACCCGAATCTCGGAGGCTACACCCAGTGGGTGCGCTTGCGCGCCCCCTCTAGAAGAAAGCCACTGTCGGCTGCCGCCCGCAACTGGCCGCACAAGAGCTAGTGGACTTCGCGTCAACGCATGGCAACCCTTCCCGCGCAAGAGCCATCGAACATCGCGCCCACGCATGGCCGCGCTGCGCACAATAGCCATCGGACTCCGCGTCCACGCATGGCAGCGCTTCGTGCGTGAGAGCCATCGGACTTCGCATCCGCGCAAGGCAGTGCCCCGCGCACAAGAGCGAGCAGTCTCTGCGTCCATGCATGACAGCGCTTGGCGCACAAGATCCATGGACTCCGCATCCACGCACGACAGCGCTTCACGCGCAAGAGCCACCGGACTCCGCGTCTGCACTTGGCAGTGCCCCGCGCACAAGAGCCATCAGACTCCACGTCTGCGCACGACATTGCTTTGTGCGGAAGAGCCGACGGACTCCTCATCCACACATGGCAGTGCCCCGCGCACAAGAGCCAATGGACTCCGCGTCCATGCACGGCAGCGCTTCTTGCGCAAGAGTCACCAAACTCTGGGTCTTCGCTTGGCAGTGCCCCACGCACAAGAGCCAGCAGACTCCACGTCCACGCACGGCAGCGCTTCATGTGCAAGAGATGACGAACTCCTCGGCCGCACAAGGCAGTGCCCCACGTACAAGGAACCAGCGGGTTTCGCTTCTACGCCCGGTAGCGCTTCACGCACAAGAGCCGACGGACTCCTCCTCCGCACCTGGCAGTCTTTCAACACCATCATTTTCTACAACAACAACAAAAAGCCTCCGCCCGATTCTTCGAGTCCCGCGCAGGCTCGAAGGCTACTATCGGGGAGATAACCCCGGGTAGGGCTAAAGGAGACGATAGAACGTTTTAAAAAACATCGGGGGAGTTGCCCCCGATATTCCATATCCCGCGAATCAACAAAGAGAATCAATGGAGTAAAGACAGAAGACCGTTCGGTTGGAACCCGTTCGACTCGAGCCTTCTGCTGGATGCCGATTGCAGCCTGCCGACTGGAACCCGTCCGGCTAGAACCTGGTGGGTGCCGGCTGCGGGCTGCCGATTGGAGTCTGCCGGCTGGAGCCTGCCCAATGCAGCCTCCCATGTGGAGCATGCTGGCTTCCCGCTACTGGCTGCCGACTGCAGCCTGCCGACTGGAACCTGTCCGGATAGAACCCGTCCAGCTGAAGACTGATCGACTGGAAACCTATCTGGGTGGAGCCTAGCGAGGTCAACTAGAGCATCCCATCAGACACAATGGGAGGACGTTGTAGCCTGCATCACGGCGCCCTGACAGTAAAGTCTGGATCACTACGCACCGGTCACCTCCAAAAGTGAAGTTAGTCCATGCGGCCCCCCTCACCCATCATGTCCAACAGTAAAGTTAGGCCCTGTGGGCCACCCTTTGTCCTCTGGACACCCCTTTATAAGGTGACCCAGGGAGCCATCCCACAGTGGAGAATGAGACACAGAGACACACACGCACGCATAGGAGCGGGAGGATTCTCCCTGGCTCCCCGATTCTCCCATTCCCCACTCTCCAGGAGAAGAGAAGAGCTCCCAGCCTCCTTCTTCTTCCACCAGACAACTCAAGGAGCACCATGTACAACCATATGCTCTCCGTAAATACCATACATGCAGGAGTAGGGGTGTTACCTCCACACGAGGGCCCCGAACCTGGGTAAACCACCGCGTGTTGTTGCCCAACCCGTTCTGGATCTCCACGGCGGCCTTGCACTCACCTCTCTAAGCCACCCCTTGCATGTGTCGTGCGATAATACCACGACAACCGAGTTCCACTGTTGTGTGTTGACAAGGAAACTCGGTGAAGCAGATATTATCGTATCGGTGATACCGATATTATAACCTAGATTAACTTTGAGAACTGATGGAACCAATAATTTTGGGTTGGTTACACTGAGATTCACGAAGAGGTTTTGGAAAGGGTCCCTTGTTTACACTGAACTCCGACTGCTTCTCACACAGAGGGATCGAGAAGTGCTTGTTCAAGTTTTGTGATGTAGCATGAATAGAACTTGATACGAGAAAGCACAGATAGATAGAGAAGGGTCCTACAATTTTTTGTCCATCCAATTGGCAAAATATAAATCAAAAGCCAAATAGCAACAATTGGATGTCCTCGAATGGGAAAAGAATATGCAGACCAACATGCTCACACAATAAGATGTCAAATTAAATCATGGTGAACATGCACAAACATCCTAGCATCCATCAGGCACTTTGGCGATGATGAAGTCATCTATATATGAGTATATTTACTTAGGAGTCAAGTAACAATACTTGATCATAGGTCTTAGTCATCAATTAAGCACAAGTGGGATTACCACTTTTACATAATGCATTAATGTGTTCACATCATTTAGGAGACGATTGTACTAAAGTCTTAGAGTAAAGCTCCCCCTAGATGTGACATCCCCCCTAAGAGGGATCGACTAACCTTGGGTTTTGTCCTAGAAGACTTCAGGTAGGTGAAGTAGTGGTGGCTGCTCATTGTTTATGAAGTTCATCTTGATTTGGGAGCAATCCTCGTTGCTTCTTACTCTTCTCACCTACATGGTTAGTCCCAAATTAAAGGGAACAAATGCAAGGATATCTATGGACATGGAGTGAAGTACATGGGAAGTGATGTCCAAAGATGTCTTAATTACCTTGTCCCTTGCTCACCTTTGAGGGGATGTGTGACTCCTTGAATTAATGCATTTGGTTGGAGTTGATTGCATATAGTTCTTGCCAAAATGAATAAGAGTGAATTTCATTGGCAGAGTCACCCCTTAAGAACTTTCTGGTTCTTACTCTTGGTGACCCACATCACCTTGATGGGATCCTTGGAGTTGTGGTAGCACTAGATGAGGTAGTGCTAGAAGTGTCCTTGCGAAACCACTCAACCTTGGCTTCGGGTTCTTATTCAAATGAGTCAATGTCCTCTTGAAGCTTTCCCTTGTCCTTGTGGTCTTGTGGTAGAAGTCCATCTTGTGAGTTTGATCCCTTGGAAGGAGTAGGATCATACTTCTCCTATTGAGGAACAAACTTGGGAATGTGATATGGACCTTCTTCCCAAACATCTCTGTTGATGTTGAAGTAGCCAACACCTTGCTTCTTCTGATGTCCTCCTTGCTTGCGCCCAATTTCCTGAAATTGCTTACTTCCAGCAAGACTCTTGAAGACACCTCTCTCTATAATCCCTTTCGGTAAATTATTTTCTTTCTCAAGTGTAACTTGGCTAAGTGAATCATTACTGGAATTAAGAGAGCTACTAGACACAACATCATTTGATTTAGCATTAGCATTGTTCTTACTAGATGAAGAAACTTTTTTGCCTTTGTTACTAGTGTTCTTAGGTTTGACTTGTGGAACAAAAGTAGACAAGAGGAATCGTTTGGGTAGATAAGCGGAACTCTTCTTTCAAAGATCATCATTGATTTCTTTTAGGAACTCATGCTCTTGCTCTAAATTTACCTTCTCAAAGCATAGCTTCTCATGAGTTCTTGCAAGCTCTCTATGATCTTCTAGAGTAGTTTCATGAGCTAAATTAAGAGCGTTTAATTCTTTAGTTAGTCATTCAATATTTTTCTTATCATCATCATTCAATTTCTCTTGACTAGCATGAGAATTAGCAAGTTCATTTTCAATGTTATGACTAGCATTATCAAACACCAAGTCACCTTCCCCTAACAAATCCTCCTCATCACTATCAAAGTGAAAATACTAGGGGTGTGATGCCTTCGAGCCTTTTTCCATGAAGAAGTTTACAATCCCTTCATTTGGTGAATCAAATAAGTCATAGGAGTTGGAGAAACAAGTGCAATGCCGACAATACCTTCATCTTGACTGTAGTCAGAGTTGGAGTGATAACTTCTCCTGGAGTGGTTGTCAGACTCGGAGCCAGAGACCCATTCACCAACATGATCTTGATGTCTAATTCTTGAACTACTCTTGGTGTACTTATCCTTCTTCTCCGATTCTCTGCCTCTCCAGGAGTGTCTTCGTTCATAATGATCTTCTCTACTCCTTCTCTCTCTGCGAGATGACTAGTCTCTTGAGATTCGTCTTCTAGGTGACTCTTCTCTTCCTTTGTGGGGAGCTGAGCACTCATTGGAAAAGTGTTCGAGCTTTCCACAGTTGTAGCAGTTTCGGTCACGACTAGACGAACGCTTCTCATCATATCTTGAGCTTGAGCTTCTCTCTTTACCTCTACTCTTGTAGAACTTGTTGAACTTTCTGACCATGAGGCTGATCTCTATATTGGTAACAAGGTTGTCACTTAAAGTAGCGGCAGCATCGACTGAAGCTTTGCATCTTTGTCTTTGAGAGACATTTCATGAGCACCAATCCTTCCAGTGACTTTAGTAAGCTTGAGATCTTTGTAGTTGGGCATAATTTGTATTAATGTGCACATGGTGACGTATCTTACATCCAAAGCTCTAAGTATATTCTTGATGATAAATTTGTTGGTCATCTCTTTGCTTCCTAAGTTGGCAATCTCATTTGTGATGAGAGCTAGCCTAGAATACATCTGAGCGACTCCTTCACCATACTTCATCATGAACATGTCAAGCTTACTCTGAAGCACATCCAACTTAGATTATCTGACAAAATCTGTACCTTCGTGCATATCAATCAAAGTATCCCAAATTTACTTTGCATTCTCAAGGCTACTGATTTTGTTGAATTCTTCGGGACACAAACAGTTGAACAGGATGTCATGGGCTTGAGCATTGAACTGCAACATCTTCAATTCTTCTGTCGTGGCATCACGATCCGGTTCTCTTCAATCTACGAAGAAATCACTTTTCACACCAACACGAACAACAGTCCAAATAGCAGGATTATGACCAAAAATATGCATTTTCATCTTACGCTTCCAACTAGCAAAATTAGTGCCATCAAAATATGGAACTCTATGGTGATAATTTCCCTCACTAGACGCCATACTCTCCTAGGTTGCGAAACCAATGCAATGGAGACCAAAGCTTTGTTACCACTTGTAGGATCGAAAGTATGTCTAGAGGGGGGTGGTGATTAGACTACTTGAGAAGATAAAAACTTAGCCTTTTCCAAATTTTTAGTGTGGCCCAGTTTTAGCAACTATGAATAGTCAAGTACACCCTAGACATGCATATCTAAGAGTATTGCAATGAAAAGTAAAAAACATGCAAGTGTAAATAGAGGGTAAGGTAGGGAGATCAAACGCAAAGGTTGACACGACGATTTTCGGCATGATTCTGATAGGTGGCGCTTTCGTACGTCCATGTTAGTGGAGACTTCAACCCACAGAGGGTAACGACTATGAGATTCCATGGAGGGCTCCACCCACAAGGTGTCCAAGAAGATGCAGTGTTGTCTATTCCACCATGTCTTCCATCCACACAGGACTAGCCTCACTCACGGTAGATCTTCATGAAGTAGGGGATCTCCTTGCCCTTACAAGCTTCTCGGTTCAACTTGACCACACGAAGTAGGATGCTCCCAAGCGAAAGCTAAATAATCTAGGAAGCACCACACTCCAAAAGTTAATAGATGTGGTAGAATGATGAACTCCTTGCTCTTGTGCTTCAAAAGATAGTATCCTCAACACTCAATCGCTCTCTCACGGGTTTGGCATGGGTAGAAGAGATTGATTGGGTGGAAAGAAACTTGGGGAGGCTAGAAATCAAGTTTCAAATGAATGGATTAAAATATCTTGATCTCAATGCATGAGTAGGTGGCTCTCTCACAGAAAAATGGATATGGCAAGTGTGTTTGTGTGTTCTGGTTGCTTCCTCTTCGAATGAGAGGTGGTCGAGTGGTATATATAGGCATCTCCAAAAATCCAACCATTACAACATTATTGCCCAAATTGCTGACACCGACATGAATCCAAACTTACTCCAGGAATATGTAGGTTATGCTACCTTACCAGCTTGTTCCACCAAGTTCACCTACCATCATAAGGGTCTTACGATCCACTAAGATAGCCTAGCTATATCCTCAAAACACATATTATCATCACAACAACCCATTGTTAACAAATCATATATTCTAGAATGATCCTTCCTATGGCATCAAGGTTTTGTTGCTAGCTTAAGAATGAAGGGTACTTGTTCACTCTGATCACTTGTTCCATAATGGACCCAGTGCTAAGCGGGGGTTATTGCAGCTCAACAGGTGCCCTAGCAAATCCGTGTATTATACACGTGACTAGAAGTCTGAGCTGGGGAATCTTGTGAGGGCTAGGTTGGTCTAGGGGGGCTTCCAATCTTGAGGGAGAAGCGTAATGTTATGGGGTTGCGTCTGGTTGAGCACGTTGCAGTCGGAGTCTTCCCTGCCAGTTGTTGTCATGGTGAATCCTCGGTGCATCCTTTCTTGCTGGTCTTCAGTTGTTGAGAAGGGTGAGAGAGAGAATAGTAGCATAGAGGGGAGTGCCTAAGGGGGTGTTATAGTGCAAGTGCAATCAACCAAGTGCCGAAAGCCCAACACAAACATCGAGATGAGGCAGGTGATATAGTCGCATACTCGTTTCCTAGGGCAAAAGTGCGACGTATATCAATGCATAAACAAGTAAAACAAGCAGCACACAATATGGCCCCATTCGAACCATTTCACGGACTCGACTTCGCATAAGGGGGGGGGGGGTTCACGACACATCCTACCGTAGGGGTTCTTGGACTCAATAGTCATGCTTGTTTCATGCTTTGGAGAGGAGTCCACTCAGTCTTCTGGGTCTCCTTATGATGTTTCTATGTCTCTTGTTGTTGTTTGCCGAAATGATTCGGGTTGCGCTAGAATTAGTCCTTGACGACTTCTCATCTGGTGAGTTGTCGGCGAAGGTCCCCATGGCTGTCATCGACATGGTCTTCTGTTGGTATCGTCATCCTGTTGGTGTCTTCTTGCCTTCCAAGGCGTCGAGTGTTCTAGGTGGACAATCCTTTACACAATGTCTTCAGCAAGGCATGATAGAGTTCCGGCCTATTGGTTATGTTGATGACAATATCGGCACCAAGAGCAGGGGATGAAGAGAATGTTTTCCTTCTCACTAAGGTGAGGCAGACCAAATGGCGAGGTTCTCATCCACCGGTGGTGGTCGACGTAACATCAATAATGACAGAGTCACTCTATTAGCGATGCATATCTCATGTCCTGTTCATCGCAGGCCGAGACTGCATCATTTTGGAACAGGGCCGAGGGTTTCACCATCTCGACGGCCTCATTCCTCGAGAAGGTAGATTATGTTGGTGTCGTCTTGTCGCAGCCTTGCCACCTTGTCTACCAGGTAGATGGGTCATCGGTTGGAAAGGTTGCTTCCTTCCAAGTTATCCACTAGGATTTGAAAGTTTGCATGTTTTGAAAGGCAGAAGATGAGAGTTAAAGGAACAAGGATGGGAGTGCTAAGGTAAAACCTTCGCTTGCTTCGAATATTTAGGAGAGGTGAGAAATATAAAGGTTTTTCAAGTGCTTTTGAAGGGTCTGGAAAACATTTTTGTCCTAACTAACGTCCGTGCTAACTAAGGGTTTCCTACAGTCAGGATGGCTCTGATACCAGCTTTGTGGGGACCCTGACTAGTAGGTCAAGATTGTCGAATGTACGTGCTCAGTGATCCCAGAGATCAATGCTCACCGAACACATAGAAACTGAATAACAAGAGTCTTACATCCATACATATCGTATGATACAAATAAGGACCATTGAGGTCAAGTCTTACATAGGTAGGGCCTCGACGGCCGACTAATACGTCTCCAACGTATCTATAATTTTTGCTTGTCAATGATGTTATATTATCATTCTTGGATGTTCTACAATCATTTTACAACAACTTTATATTATTTATTGGGACTAACCTATTAATGGTTGCAAAATTGCACAAGTTCTTGTTTCACACTTTTATTTGTAGGAACTAATTAGAAATTGTCGAAAAAACACAAAACGAGCCTTGTTAGAGGAGGACTCTCACTCTCTTGAAATCTGTCCACAAACAGTTTTTAGAGATCGTCACTTTGACCCCCGAAGAAGCTGTCCAATGGAAAAAGCTAAAACTAGAAAAGTATGTGGAATGTTATGGTAATGATTCTGGACTACAAATTCATTGAAAACGTAGTTCTTATGCGATCTGAAGACCCGTTTTACTGAAGGAAAATATCTGATTACGGGATCACGAGAATTGTTCACGTGATTGAGTTCAACTCTTAACATATCTGATATATTAGGCAAAGCCACGACTTTGGAGACCCATGTGGGTAGTGAGGAGCCCCTAGAAAGATTCTAGAGGTGCCTGAGAGCCACTGGACCAAGGGTCCATCCATCGGAGGGTCATAGAACACCACAGAGGCACATATAAGGAAATAAATGCCTTAATTTTGGTAGAGTAACCAAGAGACACGAAATTGCCTCTCCCTTGCCAGCCGCCAAGAAGGGGAGAGGCTCCTCTATTGCAGCACCAAGACCAAGGAAGAAGGAGGGGCAAGGGGCCGCCGCCCTTCGCCGGTACCGTGGTCGCCATCGCCTCCATCTCTTCGGTGTTGCACCTCTGCATCAACAAATCTCTATTTCTCACCATGATAATGTGTGGGTAATCCTCCTTGGGGTTGAGGGTATGTACTAGTAGCTATGTGTTCAATCTCTCTCCCTCTCTCATTCTCTTGAGATCGTACAATCTTGATGTATCACGAGATTTATTAATATAGATGAATCATATGGAGTTTTCCCCTCTCTATCTTCTTGAGATGAATTGAGTTTTACGTTTGAAGTATTCTTATTGGATTGAGTCTTTCAGAATTTGAGAATACTTGATATATGTCTTGCGATGGGATATTTGTGGTGACAATGGGATGTTCTATTGATCCACTTGATGTATGGTTTGGTGATCAACTTGCGGGTTCTGTGACCTTGGGAATCTATGCATAGGGGTTGGCACATGTTTTCGTATCGACTTTCTGGTAGAAACTTTGGGGCACTCTTTGAAGTTCTTCGTCTTGGATTGAGCATGCTGAATCTGAAATTATGTGATGCATATCGTATAATCATGCCCATGGGTACTTATGGTGACATTTGAGTATCTAGGTGACATTAGGGTTTTGGTTGATGTGTATCTTAAGGTGTTATTTTAGTACGAACTCTAGGGCTATTCGTGACAATTATAGGGATAGCTCATAAGATTGATAAGAAAAGATAACTTTGAGGTGGTTTCGCACCCTACAATAATTTTTTCGTTTGTTCTCCGCTATTTGTGACTTTGGAGTGAAATCTTTGTCGCACGTGAGGGATTTATATATGATTCAACTATGTTAATACTGTTGAGAGAACTTGCACTAGTGAAAGTATGGACCCTAGGCCTTGTTTCCAAGCATTTATACAACGTTTTGCTCGATGTTTACTATTTCTTACCTTGCTGTTTTTATATTTTCAGATTATAAAAACCTATATCTACCATCCATATTACACTTGTATCGCCATCTCTTCACCGAACTAGTGCACCTATACAATTTACCATTGTATTGGGTGTGTTGGGGACACAAGAGATTCTTTGTTATTTGATTGCAGGGTTGCTTGAGAGAGACCATCTTCATCCTACGCCTCCCACGGATTGATAAACCTTAGGTCATCCACTTTAGGGAAATTTGCTACTTCCCTACAAAACTATGCGCTTGGAGGGCCAACACGAGTCTACAAGAGGAAGGTTGTGTAGTAGACATCAAGCTCTTTTCTGGCGCCGTTGCGTGGGAGGTTAGGTAAGCGGCACTCAGATCCCGTCAATGAAGCTATTTTCTGGCGCCATTGCCGGGGAGGTGAGTGCTTGAAGGTATGTCTTTAGATCTTTCAATTAAATCTTTTAGTTTCTTTTTTTTCACTAGTTTGGTTTTATAAAAGAAAACTAAAAAATGGAACTGAGGTTGCCTCATATGATTCATCTTTTAAATGTCTTTCGTGAAAATGATGGAAAGGAAAATTTTTGCTCAAGTGTTAGAAGAAGAAGTTATTAAAATGTTTGGCACTAAATCTTTGTATGATGAGCATGATTGCAATGTTGTTAGTATGAATTCCTTGAATATTCATGATGCTAATGATATGCCTACAAGCTTGGGGATGCTATGTTTGATGAACATGATATGTTTAGTCCCCCAAGTTTTGATGAGAAAATTTATTATGATGAAAGCATGCCTCCTATTTATGATGATTATTTTGATGACATGTATGCTATAAAAATAATTATAACCATGAAACTTGTCATCCTATTTTTAATTTTCAATTGGATTATGCTTCACATGATAGTTATTTTGTTGAGTTTTCTCCCACTACTGTTGATTTGAATAAATTTGCTTAGTGGTGAGTAGTAAAATTTGTATGCTTGTAGATCATGAAAAGACTGCTTTATGTGCTCGTTATATTGCGGAATTCCTTCATGATGCTACTGAAAATTATTATGAGGGAGGAACATATGCATGTAGGAATTGCAATAATATCATGTTTCCTCTCTATGTGTTCAAAGTTTTGAAGTTATGCTTGTTTTGCCTTCCTATGCTAGTTGATTCTTACTCCCATAATTTTTTTGTTCACAAAATCCCTATGCATAGGTAGTGGGTTATACTTAAATGTGCTTGTCATGAGATTCATGATGCTCTTTTGCATGTTATAATTATTATTCCTATGTGAGCATCATTGAAATCGTCATGCCTAACTAAAAGGCTTTAAAGAAAATTGCTTGTTGGGAGACAACCCAATACTTTTACTTTCTATTTGATGTGTTCACATGATTAAGATACTGTAGTAATCATGTTTTATAGCTTTTGTTTCAATAAAGTGCCAAGTAAATCCTTTGGGATAGTGCGGATGATAGTTGAGTTGATTATGTGCAAAATCAGAAAATTGTGCTCTCAGTCCAGGAATTTTGTAAATTCACCGGAACGTGATTTCGATCTGAATTTTTTACATATGATTTATATACAAATTGCATGGAGTTTTATAATTTTTAAGAATTGTTAGAGTTAGGGAAGTATGGTGACACTACAGATTTCCACAGACTGTTCTGTTTTTGATAGATTCTGTTTTTTATTTATAGTTTGCTTGTTTTAGTGTTCCGATAGCTTATATTCAATAAAATAAATTATGGGAATAGTAGAATAATGTAGGTATCATGTGGGAACAATTGTGAATCTTTTCTTGAGAGTACCTAAGTGAACAATCATTATTTATTATACTAACCCATCTCACGAAGTTACGTTAAGTTTTGTGTGAATGAAGTTTTTAAGTTTTGGGTGAGACACCGATATGAGGAGAATAAGGAGTGACAAGAACCTAAGCTTGGGGATCCCCAAGGCACCCCAACGTAATATCCAAGGAAGTCTCAAGCGCCTAAGCTTGGGGATGCCCCGGAAGGCATCCCCTCTTTCGTCTTCAACATTATCGGTATATCTTACTTGGAGCTATATTTTTATTCGTCACATAATATGAGTTTTTCTTGGAGCATCATTTTATTTTGTTGTTCTCTCTTAGGTGTTATTTACAATCTTGGTTTCAGTAAAAAGTTCCAAGAATTGCATTAGGATGCTTGCATTGCATGCTTTGTTTGGTCCTGTGTAAAAACAGGAACTGGTGTTGTAGTGTTTGAATTTCCATATTTTACTGGAACATAGAAAGTTTATGAAATTTTTAAGCAGTGTTGACATATAAATTTTATAGCATTTTATAAATTTTCATACGTTTTTGAGTTACAGAAGACACTGTTTTCATAAATTTCTACAGACTGTTCTCTTTGGACAAATTGTTGTCATAGTTTTGTTATCTACTTATCCTGTAGTTTTCGTGGCCTGTATTGATAGATATAAATTGTGGAAAGGATTGTAAAAATTATATGATCTTGTGGGGACCCCGTCTTACGAGTCGAGATCGCCGAATGAAGGTGCTCAATGATCCCAGAGATCAATGCTCACCGAACACACAAATATTGAATATTAAGAGTCTTACATCCAAGTACCGAATTATTACATCACATGACCGAATGCTCAAGTTCACAAGGTAGGGCCTATAAGGACAAATTACACTGATACAACTGGTAGAGAAAACTTAGGGCTAAGCTGTTGCCCATGCCACCAGCCTACACCAACATGCATTCTGACTGGGAAGCGTCCTAGATCAGAGGGCCGTCTCCGAAGACATACTCTTCTCCAAACTCCGGTCCTTCCATGTCTAGTCAATAGTATAACCAGTGGCAAGCCAATGAGTACTTTTGAATGTACTCTCAAACAGCCCATGATATGAACAATGCAATGGATAGGATAACAGGTAATATGCATCTTTGGTGGATAACAACTTGGTTGTAAATAAACATGATCATGGATGTGCAATATAAGCTAAATGTTGATTTGAAGAACAGGTTACAGATATCAACATATCTGTCAAGGGCTGCACACTCTGGGCTCACCCTATATGCCAAGTCATCAAACTTGGTCATATCAACTGTTTCATATTAACACCTTTGGACACACACTCACACTTGGTTTATGCGGAAACGACTGGACATAGTTTAAGCAGCACCACCCAACAGTCCTTGACCGTGGACATGGCTATTCAAATAGTTTTACACTCTGCAAAGGTAATACGCTGGACCCACGAGATCCAGGAAACTTCTGTGTCATCCACGACTCGCGGTATATAACATACCCGAGGTAAGTACCCGATCAATGTCTTTCCCCCCACGATACTAGACAAAGAGATCCACTTGATTGGTACCTATCCCACATGACGTACGTCTTACGAGCACCGATTCTGGACAGTATCAACCATGTGGGGACCAACGGTGTGCCTGGAACACGTAAAAACGACATAGTCGCCCTATCTGGCACAACCCCATCATGAGAGTGACCACACATCACTCCCGCCACTAGTAATGTGGCTCTTTGCTAGCACCGACCAGAGTAATCAACAAAGCCCCGTCCCATAAAGGGGTAACGTGGTCGTACATGTAAGGTTGGGACAGTCGACACATCATAAATCTATTTCCTTTTCCGAAACCATACGCAGACAAAATACCCAGTGCACCACTTCACCAAAAGTGGCCACCTAACTCATCATCACCCTCGGGCATTAGTGGCACCCGACGGGGTTTTCATAAACCTTTGATTTATACCAACATCATGCTCATGTTACTATGCTTAGATCTACTTGTCAACATGATATTAGCTTGACCGTCATAGGTGGTAGGATCATTCTCAATATGCAAGTGCTCTAGAGGAGCCATCGGCAATATCACATCAATGATTTACCGATACTTAAGATCACATGCAACGGAGATTATTTCTCTACTAGCTTGCAATATACATATGTTCAAAGCATGGTCAAAGGGGTGCTTGCCTTGGTCAGCTAGGTATCCGGGGTTTTGGGGGTCTTCAAGTCCACTTCCTTCGTCACACTGGTTTTCTATCATCATTTTAAATAGAAAGCAATAAGTAGCTCACTCCAAAACAGATCAAAAAGTCACTTTAAAAATGTTGTTTAATTCTGATAAATCCACATTGTTATTTCAAAAATATTTGTCTCTGGTTTTAGTGAAAGAATATTTTTAAAATCTATATAACAGAAGCAAAACTATTCCAAATTAACCCTTTAAATTATTGTAAAACAAAATAGTTGTTACAAAAGTTCATCCAAGGGTTCTCTTAAATACTACACATTTTGAGAAAAATAACAATGAAAGAATCATAATTTTTCACAGGTTAAATCTTTTTATAAAAATCATTTAAAATAAAACTTTAAATAAAAAGAAAAGGGCAACAGCCTCGGCCTGGCGTGGCCTGGTTCTCGGCCGGCCCAGTGGCCAGCCAAACAGCCTGCCGAGGCGTGCACGCCGTCAGGTTTGAACCTGACGCGTGGGCCCCTGCGGTCAGTGGCTGCGGGCAGCGAGGGAGAGAGAGACGGGCCACCGACAGGTGGGGCACACCTGTTGGGGTCGTCTCCTACCTCTGGCCAGAGAGGAGGAGGATCACGCCAGTGTGGCTACCAATGTCCTCAGGCCCAAACAACGGCAGGAATGGGTCCGGCTCGGCGTCGCCTACCTGCTGGTGGTCGAGTTGACGACGGAGGGGCTCTAGTTCATCGGCGACGAGGTTACCGCGGCGGAGGGGTTTCGGGTGAAGGTGGAGGTGGCAGCTACATGCACAAATTTGCTCGGGGAAGAGAGGGGAAAGCTTCATGGGGCACAGGGGTGCGTTGGTGTGCGGAGGGATACGAGAACCGATATGTAGTCGGAGATTGACCAGAGCTCTGAGGCGGAGAGGCCTTGGTCGATCTCGAGCACCGGGGCTCTGCTTGCTCAATGGGGTCGCTAGGGAGGTGATTGAGGTCTCGGTGAGGTGGAGTGAGGGGTTCTGGAGCAAGGGGAGGGGCTATATATAGGCCCATGACGGTGAGCCGACTCGGGAGCGTTGGTGATCCACCGTGGCGTGCATGGGGGTGCAGAGAGAGGCTGTGGTCGAAACCACGGTCTGAGGACGTGGTTTTGGACCTCCAGGACTCACTGCAAGAGAGAGGGAGAGAGGAATAGCGCACATTCGTGGTCGCGCTCCTCTGGCTGCTTCTGGTGCGCATGGGCACACGTCGCACCTGCTCTTTGCGCAGGAAAGGAGGGGCCCTCAGGGCTACCTGATGTAGAGGGGTTGTCGGGGGAGGGAAGATGCACCGTGGGGAGGCTTGATCTGGCCATGGGAGGTCGCCCCCACCTCTGTTTCTCTCTATAGCGCGCCCAGAGCACAACTTTGGCTTGCCACGACATGCTGGCGCGCTCTGAGGTGCCTTGGACGTGTCTAGCGTGTCCTGGGCACTGGCTTGGAGATGCCTAGCCGTTGGAGTCCCGTGGGAGCCTCGGTGGTCAAAGGAAGAGAGGGAAACAAGTGTTATCAGCCTTGGGATGAAGCTCAAATTGAAGATTTTGGATTATCTACTTTGAACCAGAGAGGGGCCACTTGACTGGAGTTAGGCACTGATGTCAGCCACCTAATCTATGAGTTTGGGAGAAAGGGATTGGGTTTAGCTGGGGTTAGCAGGGGTTTTACCCAACTTTCAGAAGGTGCTCGACAGTGGTTTGGGGTGGTTTCACCGCACCACTGGCTATGCAACTTAACAAGATTGGGTTTGGTGCTAAAACATTGGGCTACACCAAGTTTGAGCTCCATTGGACACATTTAGCTTTGTAAACTTGAAAACATCCCTAAATGACCAGATTCGTTCCTTCCAAAGGGAGTGTGGGCAAATCAAGTCCCACAAATCCCATTTTTGGCATGGAGTCCTCATTTGAGGTATTAGGCACCCGTGCAAAGTTTTAGCTCCACTGGATGAACTTGGCTATGTAAAGTTGCCCTAACTTCATTCTGGGCAGAAGGAGTTTTGGAATTATTTGGTGACCTTAACCACCTTGGATCAAGGTGAAACTTTATGTGGGCACCAAATATGGCTTAGGGAGACCACTGGAATTTTCTAGGAATTTATTGAGAATATTTCCTTTGGAAATATTTCAAATGGTCAAAACAGACATAATAGGTTTTCACGGTTTTACTCAATATTTATAATAGAAATAGGGGTTGAAAATCTTATGTACGGAGAATATATGTCCTTCTTAGTATCTACAATTTTTCTCAGATTTTTCTAAGGCGGAAAAGTATTTTTCCATATAGGAATATCATTTCTGGCCTCAAAAATGGACATGCAAATAAAATGGGGAAATAGCTCATTAAATAATTATTTTATGTTTTTATGAACTAAAATGGTGTTAGAACCAAATCACCAACTTTGGGTAAGAGCACTTCTTGCGATCAAAGACTTGTAGTGCAACCCAAAGCAGGGTTTCGAATTAACCAGAAATAAGAAAAAGGGTTTTGAAAATAATTAGGTTAGGCGAGATATGGTTTTTGATATCACACAATCCAGCATACAAGCATACAATGACAATCAGGGCACTCACAACATTAGGTTTGAAAAAGTTTTAATAAACTCAGATTTTTGAATTACAGAAGAAGTGATAGTGAAAACAAGGTGTGACAGAGTTATCCCCCTTACAAGAATCTCATCCCCGAGATTCCGAAGCTAGGTGCTAAAAAGGTACGGAAACTCAGATTGGAGATAGTTTTCACGCTCCCATGTTGCTTCTGCTTTGGTGTGGTTGCTCTACTGAACCTTGAAATACTCGATGATGCGGCTTCTGGTGCAATGCTCTGCTTCATCCAAGATGTGAATCGGTCTGTCACGATAAGTGAGATATCGCTGGAGGTCGATGGCCTGATGGTCAATGTCCTTATAAAGATCTAGACGGTTTTGCGCTTTTAGACACTTCCGAAGTAGTGACACGTGGAAGACGTTGTGCACACCCGAAAGTTCTGGAGGTAGCTCCAACTGGTAAGCAACTTCTCCACGCCTTTTCGTGATCTTAAAAGGACCAATGAACCTTGGAGAAAGTTTCCCCTTGACGTGGAAACGCTTGGTTCCCTTGAGAGGTCTGACATGTAGGTACACATGGTCTTCGAGGTTGAACTCCAATTCTATGTGGTGAGAATCCGCATAGCTCTTTTGTCGCGACTTGGTTGCCTTCAAGTTTTCTCGGACAAGCTGCACCTTACTTTCTGCCTCTTGTAGAACTTCTGGCCCGAAAATCAACCCTTCACCAATTTCGGACCAGTTGAGCGGGGTGCGGCACTTCCGTCCGTACAACACTTCAAATGGGGCCATCTGGAGACTGTACTGGTAGTTGTTGTTGTATGAGAACTCGGCAAACGGCAGACAGTCTTCCCATTTGACACCATGTGCCAAGACACAAGCGCGGAGCATATATTCGAGTATCTGATTCACTCTTTCCGTCTGTCCGCCCGTCTGTGGGTGGAAGGCGGTGCTGAAAGAGAGCTTGGTTCCGAGGGCTTCTTGGAACTTCTTCCAGAATGTTGAGGTGAACTGCGTGCCTCGGTCAGATACAATCTCCTTGGGAACTCCGTGGAGACTCACTATACGATGGATGTATAGACTAGCCAACTGGCTTCCATCATAAGTGGTGTTGACTGGAATGAAATGGGCCACCTTGGTCAGATGGTCGACAATGACCCATATGGAGTTATGCCCTTTGCTTGACCTTGGCAACCCAGTGATGAAGTCCATGTCGACTTTGTCCCACTTCCATTCAGGCACTTGGAGAGGTTGTAGTAGTCCAGCAGGTCGCTAATGCTCAGCCTTGACTCGCTGGCACATGTAGCACTTGGCAACATAAGACGCTATTTCCCTCTTCATGCCATGCCACCAGAATCTTTCTCAGAGATCTTGATACATCTTGGTACCACCGGGGTGAATAGAGTGGGGTGTGTCATGTGCTTCCTACAGGATCAAGTCCTTGAATTATGCCTTGTTGGGTAAGCATAAACGTTTCCCAAACAACACTACTCCTTGCTCATCCACCGAGAATTCTGGGGCCTTGCCTTCCTGGCTCTTCTTCTTGATACCTTCAATGCTCTTGTGCCCCTTCTGGGCCTCCTTGATATCGTCTGCCAGTGTTGGTTTGACTTCGAGGTTAGATAGGAACCCTGGTTCAACTAGCTCCAACCCGAAGCTTTCCATTTATTCGTACAAGGCGGGTAGCCTTCCTTGAGCATAACATTCAAGGTGCTGGCCTTCCGGCTTAAGGCATCGGCCACCACATTGGCCTTACCGGGGTGGTATTGAATGCTGAGGTCGTAGTTTTTTATTAACTGTAACCATCTTCGCTGCCTCATATTCAACTCCCGCTGAGTAAAGATATACTTCATGCTTTTGTGGTCGGTGTATATTTCACATCGCTTCCCCACAAGGTAATGTCGCCATGTATTTAGGGCATGCACTACTTCTTACAAATCGAGATCATGGGTGATAAGTCTCCAACATATCTATAATTTTTTATGGTTCCATGTTGTTATCTTGTCAAACTTTGGATGTTTTGTATGCCTTTTATATCTTTTTTGGGACTAACTTATTAACTCAGTGCCAAGTGCTAGTTCCTGTTTTTTCCGTGTTTCTGACCCTTTTCAGAGGAGAATATTAAACGGAGTCGAAACAGAATAAAACCTCCGAAAAGATTTTTTTTCCAGAACAGAAGATACGCACGGAGCTTGAGAGCCAAGGCACAGGGCACCAGGTTAGGCCACAAGCCCCCTAGGCGCAGCCAGGGGGCCGCGCCTAGCAGGCTTGTGGGCCCCCTGTGGCTCCTCTGCCCTACTTCTTCCGCCTATAAATTCCCGAAAAATCCAAAACGACGAGAGAGATCCACGAAAATACTTTTCCGCCGCCGCAAGCTTCTGTCTCCGCAAGATCCCATCTGGGGCACGTTCTGGTGCCCTGCCGGAGAGGGGATTCGGATACGGAGGGCTTCTCCATCAACACCATTGCCTCTCCGATGATGCGTGAGTAGTTCACCATAGACCTTCAGGTCCATAGCTAGTAGCTAGATGGCTTCTTCTCTCTCTTGGATCTTCAATACAAAGTTGTCCATGATCTTCATGGAGATCTATCCGATGTAATCTTCTTTTGCGGTGTGTTTGTCGAGATCCGATGAATTGTGGATTTATGATCAGATTATCTATGAATCTTATTTGAGTTTCTTCTGATCTCTTATATGCATGATTTCATATCCTTGTAATTCTCTTCGAGTTGTGGGTTTTGTTTGGCCAACTTGATCTATGATTCTTGCAATGGGAGAAGTGCTTGGTTTTGGGTTCATACCGTGTGGTGACCTCACCAAGTGACAGAAGGGGTAGCGAGGCACGCATCGTGTTGTTGCCATCAAGGGTAAAAAGATGGGGTTTATATCTATTGCATGAATTTATCCCTCTACTTCATGTCATCTTGCTTAAGGCGTTACTCTGTTTGTCATGAACTCAATACACTAGATGCATGCTGGATAGCAGTCGATGTGTGGAGTAATAGTAGTAGATGCAGAAAGTATCGGTCTACTTGTCTCGGACGTGATGCCTATATGTATGATCATTGCCTTAGATATCATCATGACTTTGCATGGTTCTATCAATTGCTTGACAGTAATTCGTGCACCCACAGTTATATTTGCTACTTTAAGAGAAGCCTCTAGTGAACACTATGGCCCCCGGGTCTACTTCACATCATATTTTCAGCCCTACACTTTTACTTTGTTGCACTTTCCGCCTTCAGATCTCACCTTGCAATCAATCGTGAAGAGATTGACAACCCCTTTGTAGCGTTGGGTGCAAGTTTGTTGTTTTTGCGTAGGTACATTGGTGCCTCATCTTGATACTCCTACTTGATACCTTGGTTCTCAAACTGAGGGAAATACTTACTGCTATTGTGTTGCATAACCCTTTCTTCTTCAAGGGAAAAACCAACGCAAGCTCAAGAGGTAGCAAGAAGAATTTCTGGCATCATTGCCAGGGAGCATCAAGTGAAGCTTATCCAAGTAAGTCTCGTAAACTCATCTCTTGCATTTACTTTTTTGCCTCTCATTTTCCTCTCCCCCACTTCTGAAAAACAAAAATTTACAAAAATATTTGCCTTTTTCGTTCGCCCTTTTCTTTCGCTTGCTTTCTGTTCGCTTGTGTGCTTGTGTGCTTACTGAAGTCACCATGACTGAAAACACCAAACTTTGTGACTTCTCGAATACTAATAATAATGATTTTATTAGTACTCCGATTTCTCCCGCCACTAGTGCAGAATCATATGCAATCAATGCTGTTTTGCTAAATCTTGTTATGAAAGAGCAATTCTCCGGCCTTCCTAGTGAAGATGCCGCATCCCATCTTAATACCTTCATTGAGTGATGCGATATGCAAAAGAAGAAAGCTGTGGATAATGATGTGATTAAATTTAAGCTATTTCCTTTCTCATTGCGAGATCGAGCAAAAACTTGGTTTTCATCTTTGCCCAAAAATAGTATTGATCCTTGGAACAAGTGCAATGATGCTTATATATCCAAGTACTTTTCGTCGGCTAAGATTATCTCTCTCCGTAATGATATCGTGAATTTTAAGCAACTTGATCATGAACATGTTGCACAATTTTGGGAGAGAATGAAATTGATGAGTAGAAATTGTCCCGCTCATGGCTTGAGTCTTTGGATGATTATATAAATATTCTACGCTGGTTTGAATTTTGCTTCTAGAAATATCTTGGACTCCACCTCCGGTGAAACTTTCATGGAAATCACATTAGGAGAAGCCACAAAACTCCTAGACAATATCATGACAAACTATTCTCAGGGGCACACTGAAAGGTCACCTACTAGTAAAAAGGTACACGCTATAGAAGACATTAACTCGTTGAGTGCTAAGATGGATGAGTTAATGAAATTGTTTGCTAGTAAAGGTGCTCCTTTAGATCCAAATGATATGCCCTTGTCTTCCTTGATTGAGAGTAGCAATGAAAGCTTGGATGTTAATTTTGTTGGTAGGAATAATTTTGGCAACACCAATGCTTTTAGAGGAAACTATATTCCTAGGCCTTTTCCTAGTAATCCCTCTAATAACTTTGGCAACTCCTACAACAATGCTCATGGAAATTACAATAAATTACCCTCTGATCTAGAGAGTAATATTAAAGAGTTTATCAACTCGCAAAATATTTTCAATGCGTCCATAGAAGAAAAACTACTCAAAATTGATGATTTGGCTAGGAGCGTTGATAGAATGTCTCTTGATATTGATGCTTGGAAAGTTAGATGTTCTCTTCCCAAGATCAATATGGATGAAACTTTGAAATCCATGCGTGTTTCCATGAATGAGAGTAAAGAAAGAACCGCCCAAATTCGTGCTAGACTTGAATGGCTTAAAAAGGCGTGTTCTCGTGATCAGAATCACGAAGATCTTAAAGTGCTTGGTGTGGCTCCCATTGAATCCTTGTTTTCTAGTGTCCCTAATGATGATGGGGCTGGATATGAATCCACTTTGGTTGAAAAATGCCCCCAATGATTCGGAGTCTATCTATCTTGATGCTAAAAGCATTGAAAGTGGAGTAGAGGATATGAAAACTTTGAGTAGTAATGAAACTACTAGTTTGGATTTCAAGGAATTCAATTATGATAGTTGCTCTTTGATTGAATGTATTTCCTTGATGCAATCCATGCTAAACTCTCCACACGCTTATAGCCAAAACAAGGCCTTTACCGATTATATCATCGGTGCTATGAGGAAATCTCTTGAAGAGAAACTTGAATTGGAAGTTTCTATTCCTAGAAAAATTCATGATGAGTGGGAACCTACTATCAAAATCAAGATCAAAAACTATGAATGCTATGCTTTGTGTGATTTGGGTACTAGTGTTTCCGCGATTCCAAAGTCTTTATGTGATGTTCTAGGTTTTAATGAGATTGATGAGTGCTCTCTTAATTTGCATCTTGCGGATTCTACTGTTAAGAAACCTATGGTAAGGATCAATGATGTTCTTATTATTGCAAATAGGAACTATGTACCCGTAGATTTCATTGTGCTTGATATTGATTGCAATCCTACATGTCCTATCATTCTTGGTAGACCATTCCTAAGGACTATTGGTGTTTTCATCGATATGAAAGAAGGGACTATTAGATTTCAATTTCCATTATAGAAGGCCGTGGAACATTTTCCTAGTAAGAAAATAAGATTGCCTTATGAATCCATGATGAGGGCTACTTATGGTTTGAGTACCAAAGACGACGATACGTGATTCTATCACCTTATGCCTAGCTAAGGGCGTTAAACAATAGCGTTTGTTGGGAGGCAACCCAATGAATTTATCTTTTCTTTTTCGCTTTCTATTTTCTTGCGTCCACACCATCGTAATTCTGTCATGATTGTGTATTTTGTGTTTCTTTTTGTGTTTGAGCCAAGTAAAACCTTTATGACTAGTTTGGTGATGGTTGTTCGATCATGCTGGAAAAAGACAGAAACTTTTCGCTTATGAAATTATTTTTCATTTTTATCCAGAAAGAGATTTTGAGTTGATTCTTTTTTATTCTGGTTGATCCAATTGCCCAAACTGTCGTAATTTTTCAGAATTTTTGAGATAACAAAAGTATAGGAAGTATACAGATTGCTACAGACTGGTCCGTTTTCGAAAGATTCTGTTTTTGTTGTGTTGATTGCTTATTTTGATGAAACTATGGATAGTATCAGGGGGTATTAGCCATGGAAAAGTGAGAATACAATAATCTAACACCAATATAAATAGAAATCAAGATTTCTACAGTACCTCAAGAGGTGGTACTTTGTTTTCTTGTGCTAATGATATCACGAGTTTCTGTTTAAGTTTTGTGTTGTGGAGTTTTCAAGTTTTGGGTGATGTTCTCATGAACAAAGGGATAAAGAGTGGAAAGAGCTCAAGCTTGGGGATGCCCAAGGCATCCCAAACCAAATTCAAGGACACCAAAAAGCCTAAGCTTGGGGATGCCCCGGGAAGGCATCCCCTCTTTCGTCTTCAATCCATCGTAACATTACTCAGAGCTATATTTTTATTCACCACATGATATGTGTTTTGCTTGGAGCGTCGTGTATTATAGGAGTCTTTTCTTTTTGTTGTGTCACATTCATCCTTGCTGCACACCTTTTGAGAGAGACATGCACTCATCGTGAATTTGCTAGAATACTCATTGAGCTTCGCTTATTTCTTTTGAGTTTGGAAATTTAGCTCACATGTGCTTCACTTATATCTTTTGAGCTAGATAACTTTGCTCTAAGTGCTTCACTTAGATCTTTTAGAGCACGGCGGTGTCATATTTTGGAGAAATAAGAACTCTCGATCTTCACTTATATCTTTTTGAGAGTGCTCTCTCTGAGTAACTTGGTAGTTGGCTTGTGCTATGAAAGTAGTCCCAAAGGTGATAGGCACCCAAAGAGGATACAATAAAACTTCCATATTCATGTGCATTGATTATAAAGAGAAGTTTGATTCCTCTCAATTAGTTTTGAGACATGGATTCGGTAATACTAAGAGTTGTGTTAGTAGGGTGTTGTGAATCTAGAAATACTTTTGTTGAAGTAGGGGGTTGTAGGGTCCTCATCATCGCATGGAGACAGCATCATTCTGGAACAGGGTCGAGGGTGTCACCATCTCGACGGCCTCATTCCTTGAGAAGGTAGCTTCTGTTGGTGTCGTATTGTCGCAGCTTTGCCAACCTTGTCTTCTAGGTATATCGGTGATTACTTGGAAATGTTCCTTCCTTCCAAGTTACCCACGAGGGTTTAAGTAATCCAGCGATCAGGGGAATAAGGGTGCTACCGAGCGTTTGAAAGTTTTGAAAGGCAGATGAGGAGAGTTAAAGGAACAAGGGTGGGAGTGCTAAGGTAAAACCTTCGCTTCCTTTAAAGATTTAGGAGAGGTGATAAATATAAAGGTTTTGCGAGTGCTTTTGAAGGGTCCTAGGGATCAATGCTCACCGAACATATAGAAATTGAACAACAAGAGTCTTATATATACATACCGTCTGATACAAATAAGAACAATTGAGGTCAAGTTTTACGTAGGTAGGCCGACACACCAAACTTGATTAACAATGGAAATCTTGGTTGAAAGCGTGAACCCATGCCATCAGCCTTAACCTACACGCATTCTGACTTGGAAGCGTCCTAGCTGGCAGGAACTTCACCAAGGTACTATTCACCATCTCTTGTTCTCTCTTACCTCGTCCATGAAATAACGGGTATCAAGCCAATGAGTACTTTGAATGTACTCGCAAGCAACCCACGTTGTGGAACACGGCAATAATGAAACATGATATAACATTGGTTTGCTATTTTTGCGGCAAGCATATTTTTCCCTAGTGCAATAACATGATCAAATTCTCGTGCGACATGCATCACAAGGCATAGCGGTAACCTAGTGAACAAGTTACATATATCGATATCAACTGAGGGTTGAACATCCCATGTCCACCCATCATGCCAAGTCACCTCACTTAGCTCGAGCATCATATTTCCCTATGTCACCATATTTTTCTTATATTACCCCATGCACACACACTTGGTTTATGCGGAAACAACTGGACGTAGTTTAAGCAGGATTACCCAACTCTCCTTGACCGTGGATACGGCTATTCCAATAGTTATACACTCAGCAGAAGTTACGCGTTGTACCCACAAGACTCGGGGAACTTCCGTGTCATCCACGACTCGAGGTATATAACATACCCGAGGTAAACACCCGAACAATGCCTTTCCCATGGAGACACTAAACAAAGAGTCCACTCGTTTGGTACAGGGCCCAGATGATGTACATCATATGAGTCTCGCTCTAGATCGTATCATCCATGCAGGGACCAATAGTGTGCCCGGAACCTATAAAAACAACATAGTCATCCTACCTGGCATGACCCGATCACGAGAGTGACCACGTAACTCCTACCACTAGTAATGCGGGATCTCTACTAGTATCGACCAAAATAGTCAACAAAGCCCCGTCCAATAAGGGGTATCGTGGTCATACATGTAAGGTTGGGATGGTTGACACATCTTAATTCTAATCCCATGTCTGAAACTGTCGGCGTTCTGGGAATGGGGGTATCCAGACCTGCCTGCCTACGGCCCAGGGTTGGCCCACTTCATCGACCAAAACACAACCAGGCACGGCACCACTGAGGGCAAGGCCCTTGCGAGGGCCCGAGCCTCACGAGGAGGAGCAACACCAAGGCCTGCAAGAGGACCCCTCGGGAGCGGCGGAGATTCCGAGGCAAGACCTGGCCTCACGAGTCAAGGATGACGCGGGGAAAGGACAGGCGAGCAGCGGATTGGAGGATGGTGTAGTATCCCCTTTCGTGCAAGGGAGGGAAGGACGTACATGGGTTGCCAAGGAATCTTCCAAAGGTTTCCATTATGGTGCAACAAGGCCATCGCCGCCTGCCGGCAGGGCAGACGTCATTCGTGGACCTGTCCCTCCAGCGCTGGCAGCCACTTTGCATGCGAAGACCACCTTTGGATACAGGGAGCATGTTCGCCTGTTCCCCTTCAAAATTGGTCGATGTGGGATCCCTTCCCGCCCTGGCAATAAGGGAAGAGGACCCGGGCCGCTGCTATATATAGAGGATAGGTTACATCGTAGAGAGCATCCGACCCAGATCTGATTCATTCACCCACTGGCACCACACAAATGCCACCCAGTCTCGAGAGGCCCCCAAACATTGTACTAGTTCATCCACCAACCTCCACGAGAGGCAATCCACCAAAGCAGGAGTAGGGTATTACGCTTCTTAGCGGCCCGAACCTGGGTAAACTGTCGTGTTCTGTGTCTTCCTCACCATCGAGTGAGTTCTCTGGTCCGATGGCCTACGCCCAACAAGCTTCTTCGAGCCATTGAGCTGGCTTCCAACCGTCATACCCCAGTGGCCGAAAGCACGTGTACCGGTGTTATGGTACCAGGCGGCTCATACCAGATCGTCAACATCATCTCCACCATCGCAACCACCCGCGCCACCCAGGCACACGACGGCTGGGCGGCGCCCCCGGCATCCACGATGCGCCGCATAAACTTGGGGGACCTCAGCGCACACGACGCGCTGCAGAAGGCGAGCGAGATGCTTCGCGAGCGACCGATGCAAGGGGGCTTCGACACCTGGGCGCACTAGATCACGGAGCTGATCGCCATCGCCTAGAAGGCCATCAGTCCCCACTCTTCTTCAAGGCCGCTGGCGCCGGGCGCCAGGGGCTCGCACCTCGTTCCGGTCCCTGGGCCTGCAAGCAACGGGGGCCCTCCAGCGCTGGGCGGGGCCAAGAGAGACGCATCACATGCTACCCTCCTCCTCCTCCAGATTCCGGTGGCCGGCCTCGAGGCTCAACATGCCGGCAACCACAAGAGGCATGAAGAGATCGGCGTGACGTTCAATGCACACACCGGTGCGCATCACCAGGACCAGGTCAGCCCCCAATAACCCGGGGCGGCCAGGCGGGAGCGCTCGCTTAGGTGCAGCCAACAGCAGGCGGCGGAGGCATCGGCGTGGGCGAACTACGGCAATGGATACACGCCAGGGTACCAAGGGGGGAGTCTGCACCGGGCAATGTCGGGACCAGCCAACGGCGGCAAGAGGAGCAAGTGACTTCGTCCGAAGGCCCATCGCAAGAATATTTCCGAGCAACGCGGCCGGGGGGACCTCCCCCCGCCGCAGAGAGGGGCCGCCACCGTCGCACTGCTGAACTGCCTTGGAGGTCGATCGAACACCTATGTGGAGCCTTACGTACCGTTTTATGTAACACCACCTGATCCTCCTATCGAAGAAGAGCCTCTAGCGTCCACCCTAGGCGCGAGTCCTTCTCACGAGCAAGGAACGCTCTAGGGGTCCCCCTTGCCGGACCCTAGGGCTCCCACTCGGGAAGCACTGAGCCCAAGAGCCACGGGTAGGGAGGCGCCCCAAGAGGCAGGGCATGACGCCAGCCCCCCCCATGGAGAAACTGCGAAGAACCGGGCCCTGGCCTCAGGAGGATGAGTCGGAGAAAGTAACGTGACACAAGTGGCACGGGTCACCAGCAGCGACTACGGTGCTGGTATGGGCACCGAGGGTCAGGCCTCACGAGGTGCCCCTCACGCGCGAAGAAGCTATGCGAGGTAATGTTTTGGGTTCACTGCTCTAGGGGGTGTCGGCTGGCCGCATGAACTTCATGTGTTCAGGGCGCACCTCTGCCCATCATATCATTTATGCATGCTTCCATAACTTCTGCTGCATCCACTTGGCAATCTGACATCTTACCTTGCTTGCATCTTTGGGCGATCTACCCCCCGCTCGGGGGCTCCGGCCGGTGCGTGTTGCCCTGTCGTGGGACCTGGGGAGGCCCCGCGGCTCCCCAAGGCTACAATCAACAGGATGAAATGGGGGCCGCTTGAGTGTCGAAAGGGGGCTCCTGAGCATTGAGCCTCTGGGGCCTTACCGGTCATAAGGCCACATGCCACCCTCAATGTCGTCCACGGACATTCGGTCGTTATCAGGGGTGGCAGGGCTTGACCCCGTAGTTGCGTTCGTCCATTCGGTCGCAAGCAACGGCGGTTGGGATATGTGCGGGACCGGGTCTTGGTCACGCAGAGCTGCTCGAACATCAAAGGGGGCTCCTGACCATCGAGCCTCGGGAGCCTTACTGGTCACAGAGCCACTTGGCCACCCTGGTGCCGTCCAGGCACATTCAGTCACTATCAGGGGTGTCAGGACCTTGCCCCGTGAGGAACGACCTTGGTAACGGGTCGCGCCTCACGACGGCAGGGAAATGTGCGGGTCTGGGACCAATCAACGTAGAGTAGTAGAAAAGCCATCAACCAGTCTCAGGAGAATGAGCCAACCGCCCCCAAGGAGTAAACATCGCGAGGTGGGAGTGCCCTCACGTTTGCCCTACAGTCCCCGCCGGACCTGCATCAACCTGTGGCACCTCTGCATCGTCCTTCAATCCTTCGAGAACATACTTCATCCCGTGACACTCTCACGTAATAAAGAGCTGAGGCTGTATACGCCCGGGGGCCCCCGAGAATGCGGAAGGGGTCCATCCCATGCCGAGTGGATGACCTATATCCCGCGCTGGGTGAAGACGGAGGAAACAACTCAGTCCACCAATGACTATGCCCGCAACTGGCAAGGAAATCAACACGGTCCACTAATGACCCAAAAGGAATCAGGCGCCTATGCCTCGGGGGTAGGGACACTCGCAAGGCCAAAGCGTCCTCGTGACCTCCCAGATACGCCCCCACCGTGACACTCTCACGTAATAACGAGCTACAGCTGTATACGCCCGGGGGCCCCCGAGGACGCGGAGGGGTCCCTCCCACGCCTAGTGGAAGCCCTATGCTTCGCGCTTGGGGGAGATGGCGGCGGAGATTAGCCTAGGTGCCAGACGTGGCGTTTGCTTTCTTTTTCCTGGAGCTTGAATTCTCCTCTGCTAGACTTAAATTTTCCGATTTCAAAAGTTGATGTTTGAAAACAAAATAGGGGGGGGGGACTTTCTCTTGCGCTTTCTCGTTTCGTCGGCTTTGAAGCCTCCTTTTCTGGATGACGTTTTCTGAGGAGTTGAATGCTCCGCACCGCCCCTAGGCGCCAAGGAGCGTGAAAGAAAGGACTTGCCGTCCCAGGGGCAAACATTTTCAGCGGTCAACCCCCGCTCGGGGGCCCGGAACGAAGCACAAGACCACCACAAGGAGTCTCGGGCGGCCTCAAGGCGCCCTGGGGCGATGACCAAAGGGACGGAATGGGGAATCACTCGAGCGCCAAAGCGGGCTCCTGAGCATCGCGCCTCGGGAGCCTTACCGGTCATAAATCCACTTGGCCACCCTCGTGCCGTCCAAGCACATTCGGTCGGTATGACGCGTGTGAGGGCCTTGCCCCGTTAGGAACGACCTTGGTAACGGGTCGCACCTCACGACGACAGGGAAATGTGCGGGACTGGGGCCTGTTGGTTTAGAGTGGCTGGAGTGTCAAGGGGGGATCCTGAGCAACATGCCTCAGGGGCCTTACTGGTCGCAAAGCCACTCGGCCACCCAGGTGTCACCCATGTCGGCACCCAGGGAGCCGGGGCTTTGCCCCGTGAGGAACAACCTTGGTAACGGGTTGCGCCTCACGGCGGCAGGGAAATGTGCGGGACCGGGACCTGCAGACATAGAGTGGCAAATGGGTCTCCGCCCCGTCCCACCAACAAAGCAGCAACTACCCAGGAGAAGCTGCGGAAGGGACCGGCACAAACCCATAAGATAAGTACCCCGCAGGCCTAAACGGGAGCCATCTGGTTTTGCATCGAACCAAGGACGAATTAAAAACACGCGTACTAATGAAAGGATGCAGGGCCTAAGGACTAAGTTGCGGCAAGGAATGAGGCCATCAACCAAGCGTGCAGCGGCACAAACGATGCCTCAAGAGGATGAGACCTCCTGAGGGCCCTGGCCGCCGTTGCCCCCGAGCAACGGCTGGGTCATCGACGGGGCCTATGCAAGGAAGTCAGGCCGCAACGACTACCAGCGAGCAAGCCGTTGATTCAAGAGCGAAAGGAAAAAGGGGGAATGGCAAAGGTAACATGAAAAAGTCTAACGCCCGACAGGGCAGAGTTCATGGTCCAAGATTACAGGCACAGGGAAATAGAAGTTGGGGGACGCCTAGGGGGAGAGGCCACCGACACCGCCCTTGGTGCCAGGAGGCTCGGCGTCGGAGCCCTCCTCCTCAATGGAGACGGGCACCCGGATGTACCGCTCCACCAGGGCGTCCACGCGCGGGCGCACTTCGTCCCGGAGAAGGCGCCGGAACTCAACGAGCACCGGCTCAATGACGCGCTGGAGATCAAGCTGCGGGACGAGGCCACGCAGGTTCGAGAAGACGAGCGCCAGGGCAAGGCCTAGAAGCTCTCGCATGTCGGGCGCGTTGTCCTCCTCCACGTGGGGGAAGCTGGCCTCCAGCATCTCCACCACCTTCTAGAAGAAGGCGAGGTAGCCCCCGTCGCTACTCACCCTTGGCAGCGCCGGGGCATCCTCCACAAATCGGTGCGTCGCGCCTACCGCCCGGCGGACGATGCTCTCGAATTTCTTGGCACACTGGGACTCCATCATCCGGGCGTACGTTGCCTCGTCCTGGGCGGCTTGAACAGCGTCGGCAGCCTCCCGAACATGTCTCTGCAGCGATGCCAACTCCTCCTTGGCCTCCACTTCGCCTTGGCGGGTGGTTTGGAGGGCGGCCTGAGCACTCTCGAGCTGAGCCTGCAGCCCATCTGCCTCCTCCTGAAGCTCGTCGTGCTTGAGCTTCTTGGCTGAGGGTGTTTTGGAGGAAAGGGAAGATCAACCACCAAGAAGTGGACAAGACAACAAGGATGGGGAGTGCAAACGAGGGACTTACTCATCAGACAGAGCCCAGTGGCGGAGGACGTGCAGCGACCCTCAGAGCCCTACGCCGCTGCTCTCGGGGGTGAACGAGGGCACGGACAGAGCCGCGCGTTTCCCCTACCAGGATCGCCTCCTGAAGACACCATGGAAGACGAAGAAATGAAGGGGAGAAGAGGCTTTTCTCGGTGGAGCTAAGGAAGCAAAGACGAAGCTCAAGATCGTAGTGCCTCCCCCTTGGCACGGGCGGGGCAGATTTGTAGGTGAACCGCGGCCACCAAACATCGTGGGAGCGCGAGTGTTGCGCACCCCTCGGGTGCCGCGAGGTGGGCCAGCAGGCGCATTGCCGCCCACGTTGCATCACCTGTCAATCGAGAAGTCATGTCCGTGAGGGCCGTTGTGTGTGGGCAGGACGCGCCGATGCCATTGAGTGAGTAACAATGATGGTCGGCACAATTCTTGGAGATCATGCCATCATGGTGTGGTGCACCCCGGAAGCCTCGAGGAGCGAGAGCGTCGCAGCATGGCTGCTAGACACGTGTGCCGCCTGGCCCGCATGCAATTAGGGCCCGCAACGCTTTGGGCCGCCCTCAAGGCTTTGCCAAGAAGACCGCCCAGGCGCGCCTTGGGTCTGGGGGCTAATGTCGTTGTTCTGAGAATGGAGGTACCCAGACCTGCCTGCTTGCGGCCCAGGGTTGGCCCACTTCATCGACCAAAACACAACCATGCACGACACCCCTCAGGGCAAGGCCCTTGCGAGGGCCCGAGCCTCGCGAGGAGGAGCAGCACCAAGGCCCACAGGGGGGCCTCCTCAGGACCCCTCCGGAGCGGAGGAGATTCCGAAGCAATACCCGGCCTCAGGAGTCAAGGATGACGCGAGGAAAGGACAAGCGAACAGCGGATAACAGGATGGTGTAGTTTCCCCTTTTGTGCAAAGGAGGGAAGGACGTACGCGAGTTCCCAAGGCATCTTCAAAAGGTTTCCTTTCTGGTGCAACAAGGCCATTGCCGCCCGCCGACAGGACAAACGTCATCCCTGGAACCGTCCATGCAGCGCTGGCAGCCAATTTGCACGCGAAGAGCACCTTTGGACAGAGGGAGCATGTTTCCCTATTCCCCTTCAAAATTGGCCGATGTGGGATCCCTTCCCTCCCTGGTGATAAGGGAAGAGGACCCGGGTCGCCGCTATATATAGAAGATAGGTTACTTCGTAGAGAGGATCCGACCCAGATCCGATTCATTCACCCACTGGCACCACACCAAGGCCACCCAGCCTCCGGAGGCCCCCGAACATTGTACTAGTTCATCCACCAACGTCCACAAGAGGCAATCGACCAATGCAGGAGTAGGGTATTACGCTTCTTAGTGGCCTGAACCTGGGTAAACTGCCGTGTTTTGTGTCTTCCTCACCATCGAGTGAGTTCTCTGCCAATCCCAGCGAGTAGCGAGTTAGGTGAGTCAAGCCCTTGAGAGATCATCGTACACGCCCCTGAGTTCGAATCTTTAGGGTTTTGCAGAGCCCAAAATCTGACATAAACCACACATACAAAACCTTTCCTGGTACACCACTTCTTTCTCAAGTGGTCATCCATCTCAACACTATCACCCTCGGGCATTAGTGGCACCCAACAGTGTTTTCAAAAAAAGCCTTTGTAACACACCCTTCATTATCATCATGCATATTCTCATCCCTTCTTGCGTAGCACTACTAGCAACTAACTACATCCCACATGCACAACCCTCATAGGTGGTAGTGTCATGCCCAAATGCAGGTTTCAACGAGGTGTTCTTCGGATACAACCTAACAAAAGATGGGGTCTCCAATCCAACCGGAATATATGCATAAGTAAGGCATCATATGTCATGCAAATAAAAGTTTCTTAGGCATGGTCAAAGGGTTGCTTGCCTTGCTCAAACAGGTCTCCGGGGTCTTCGAGCTCTTCCTGTCCAACTCCGAGTACTCCTCTTATTTCGCCAACTATTGTCCAAAACATCAACAATAAGCCACCCAACAAGCAAAAACACAAGGTGCTCTATAAATAGGAGTTTTATTACTCTTGGATATATCTGGTCATAAGAAAAATGCATAAAGTTGTTCTAAGGGATTTGAATCACCAACGATTTTTGAATGGTGGAAAAGGAGGAATCACTGGCCCCACAAGAAGTATACAAAAAACATTTTCATAAAAATGAGTGGAGGTACTCATTTAATAGGGCATGAATTTAGAAACATTTAGGAAGTCATTTCACTGGATTTGCAGTTGGTATGAATATTCTAGGGGTTTTACAATATAGAATGAATGGAAAAAAGAGGCTAATTAATTGACCTAGTAGAAACAATGACAAAGAAAAATGTTGACTAAGGCTAGAAAAATAGTGCATGATATTTTGGGCACCTAGAAATTGGAATCACTCCATTTGGAGTTGATTTGAGCTCTCTAGGAATTTTGCAAGGTGAGGTTTAGATAGATCAAATTCAAGTTTGAATTTGATCTCTACATGAAACATTTTTGGAAAAATGTGCAAAGCACATATTTCGATAGGTAAGGTTTTTAGAAGTTCCTAGAAATTTGAATCACTAAATTTGGAGCCCATATGAATTTATTAAGGACTAAATAGTATTTACTGAAAAAAGAAAAAGGCAGAAGGAGTACTGTCGGGACCCCGATCCTAGGTCATAAGAACCCAGCGTGTAACACATCACATCACTTTGCGGCCTCACGCACGGTAAACTCCACGGCCGCCACCTTACCTTGGCCGGGACCGTTTGCGTCTTTTGGCTCACGTATATGAATGTGTCGCTAGCGTTCAAACGACAAGAACCCGGGTCGACATGACTAGTTATAAATCCAAGCGGTACATCCGTACAGGGACAGGCATACATAACCCAGCAAAGCAGGTGTCGGTCATCAGTGTGTGTAGACGAGTCGTAGCAAGCTACAAGGACTCCATTACACCGCGTGACATTTCCCCGAGGGGACAGACACAGCAGCAAAGAAGGATACATGCCGGTCAATCAATGTGTTCCGAGCAGTAGCAAGCTACCAAGGCCCGATGGAAACACAAAGAGGCATTTCCCTGTAAAGAGTACTACTAAAGGCAAACAACTAGGTGTCGAATCCCACACATATAATGCATTTCAAACATACACACATTATGCACGATATGTGTAGATACAACATGGCATCACAACATAACTCTATGACTCAAGCATTTATTAAAGACTCATAAGAGTCAACATAGTATGATATTACAAACAGGGGTCTCGTGACCCGACACTCAAGTCATACAAACAACAAGCGGAAGCAAATCATGTCTGGGTACAGACATCTACTAAAAGTGGCTGGAAGAGCCTGAAAAGCTACTACGACCCTACCAAAGGAGCCAAACCTCTGTCTAGGATTCCCAAGCTATTCCGGTCAACATCGAACACATCGCGTAGAACTTTTTAATGAGACTAAGTCTTCTCTGGAAAAACATAAATAAAGCAACCGTGAGTACAAAGGTACTCAGCAAGTCTTACATCAGAACTATCTACATATGCATCATGTTTCAATGAAAGGATTGTGGGGTTTGAGTGCAGCAAGCCAGCTTTGGCTCTTGGCTAACCTGTACTACGACTACAAGTTCTTTCCTTGAGGTGGGATAGCGCACACGAGTCCACATATTCACCAATGAAATACACCACTATGGATCCACTCTCGTCTCCCTATGAGAAAGCCTTCCATAGCACTCACACTTATCTTGCATGTTTTAGAGTATCCATTTAAGTTGTATATGTACTACATAATGTTTCCAAGTAGTCCATATCCGAGGACGCGGCTATTCGAACAAATTAAATCACCCTGCAGGGGTATACTTCTTCACAGACGCTACCACCACTTATCACCATGTGCACGTCATGCATCTCGGCAACCTTCAAGCGGAAGCACTGGCGTGGGTGTCGGCCACGACCGTTAACCACACAAGACCCTAGTCCAGGTTTATCGCCTATTTGAGACTGAACCCGCAAGGAAGTCCGGCCGAGGTTTCCTCTAAGTCCCCAAATGATGTGCGCAGGGTTCCCAAGCCCACCATCCGGGTGCCACTTGTTACACCGTGCCACTGTGTATCTACCGTAGTGAAGCCTACCCCGTCGGACAGAGCTAAACACGGCCGCCAACACTTTTCGTACAAACACCAGAAACTAATTGCAACTCCTGGACAGAGATCTAGGCGATCAATAAGACAAGAGGGTCAATTAAGTATCCCAATGTGTGGTAGTATCTTGTCTTGGATAACACACACGGAACTCAGTTCTTAAGGACGGTCCCAATGAGACAACCCGCCATGTACTCCTACATGGCCTCTCATCGCTACCTTTACCAAGTCAGATTCACCCCTTTACTCTCACACTATAGGACATGAACACAACCATTCCGATACATCATTCAGATGGATCAGACCCGACACGACTCTAAGCATAGCAGGCATTGTAAGCAAGCATGGATGAGTAAGCACAACAAGGCTCAAGCAGTTGCTACTCATGCTAAGTGGTTTCAACTATTTACTGTGACAAAATCAGGTCATGCAGAGGAATGGGTTCAACTACCGATAACATGTACAGTTGAATCGTGTTTGTCCTGATGCAGTAAAAGAGAGCAGGAGCAAGAGAGTGGGTTTATATCAATATTATCAAGGGGGTTTGCTTGCCTGACACGTCTGAAGATAGTAATGAGTCTTCATCAATGTCAAGGATCACATCGTCGGAAACATCGTTTACCGAGAGGGAACAACACCGATAAACAAGAAAGAACAACAATTATTTCACGGAAATGCAACACTATGATGCATGCTGAAGACATGAAATGAAAGGTGGCAGGGCTAATGTGGCTAACATTTCTTAAGTTGAAGTTGGTTTGAATTAGGTTTCAAACATCACTTCAAGCCGGGTATTTTTCCAAGTACCCTTATAATTGATTTGACCTGATGCTCATAACAAATTGTTCCAACATGCATGGGGTTAGTATTTTAAGGTACTAATTTGCATTGACCAATGTTTGATCATAGTAATTGAAGTGGAATTCAAATAGGAATCAAATTCCAACTTCATACTATTTATTAAATTAACCCTATTCCTCATTTTGCCTATTTGGTGATGTTAACCTTTTCAAACATGCATGAATATGCCATAATCAGATTCTTTGGATTTTTCTGATCATTTTTCAAATATAAATTATTTTCATTGCACTTATAGATTATTTTCTATGATTTTTAGAAGTTTTAGGAATTTTCTGGAATTTCTTTTATATTAGAAAATCCTTTATTGCGTCACAGTGAGGTCTCTGGTCAACATGGGCTGGGCCAGGTCAAACCTGACCAGTGGGGTCCACTGGTCAGTGACCAGATGCTAACCCCGCGCTGACCAGCCCCTAATTGGGGTTTGACCAGGCGTGGGCCCTTTGGCAGTGGCTCTGGGGGGGGTAGTACTGGCTAATGACTGGCCACGTCGGCCCCCACCGGAATGTGGCCGGCGGCGACCAAAACCGCGGCGGAGGGCTCGCTGGAGTTGGCCTAAAATGCGCTACAGGGCACCAAATCGGGCGCGGTTTGCGGCCACGCGAAGCTGGCGAAGCGGACGATCTGGCAGGGGCATCAGGAGAGGCTAGGGTGGCCGGGAGAGGCGACGGCGACGAGCCGAAGTGACGGCCGGAGCTCGGCCTTGTGCGGGTGATGGGTGCAGGGCACGGGAACGGTGGCTGACGGTCTCAACATCATCTACGGAGCTCCAGGAACCAATTCCTGAGCTCGGACACTTGGGTGGAAGACCACAATGACGACGACGACATGGCCGGCGTTGAGGAGCTCTCGGTTCCGGTGGCCTTGCTATCTAGGGGCATGGGGAAATGCAAGGAGAGGGGGGAAACGGTGCAACAGCTCACCGTGAGTCCTATGGCATCGACGACGAGCTCGAGGATGCTTTGGTTGGCGCGAATCAACGAGGAAGGTCCGGCGGCCGGAGGTGAAGGGGACGACGGCGATGGCGATGCTCCGTGGCCCCCGGGCCTGATTCCAGTGGCGAGAAGGAGCAAGGCAACGAGGGATCCTTCTGGTCTTCTCGAGGAGGCGAGGGGAAGCCTGCGGCTGCAGTTGTGACACACGGCGGCGACGGCCTCGCTGGAATCCATGGGGGAGGAAGAAGAAGAGAGATAGGGGAGAGACTGGAGAGGGGGATGAGCTTGAGGGGTCTAGGTGGTGGCCGCAGACGGATATGGATGCATGGGTGGCCGCCATCGCGAAGCAGGAGCTGGCTCGCCCGACGTCGTGCCTCGTCTCACCTCTGCCTTCTGGTAGAGGTTGACGATGACTGGCAGAGGCCAGTGGGCTAGGCCATCTCCTTCCTGGGCCAGGTAAGTTCTTTCTTCTTCTTTTTTCTGATTTGTTTCTGTTTGAAATTTCTAACGGTAATTTTATTTTGTTTTGGCTTCAAACTTAAGACAAAAATATTGAAATTGTTTTTAGGGTTTCGTTTGGATTGTTTCCTGGCTCCACAAAAAGATTCATCATTTTTGAAAATACTAAAAATATTTATAGCCATTTAGTTATCAATTTCAGAGGCATTATGATTAATTTAAGATGACAAATGAGTTGTTAAAAAGTTTATCACCTCTGGTATGTTGTTTCCAACATTTACCAAAAAGGGTGAACATTTTTGAAGACCAAATGAGTTCATTAAAAATAATCCTTGTTGAACCTATTTGGATTTTATTTGGTGCCAGGTTTTGGTCATCCCCATTTGTAGATCATCCCCATTGAATTAAATTGATTTGAATGCATGCATGAATGCTCACTGATGCAACTATCTACAAGCTATAATCTAGGGTTGTGACAAGTACCAAAGACTATATTGCACCGGGGCACATGATAGCAAATGGGTCGGCTGAGCACTCCAGCCTGCGCACGAAGGGCCACAATGTAAGCGTATTGCCCGCAATACACTTTCTTATGGCAAAGGCGCAACACAGGGGAGGCGCCTACACATAAATGGAGGGGGCAAGCCTTGGCTCCCTGGCGCGTGGGACCCGGGCATCAAGTCATCTTCCACCTGTTGGGGAATGTAGCATGGGAAACATAAATTTTCCTACTCACAAGCAATAACTATCCATGCTGATGATCATCTGCGAGAGGGTAGAGTGAACATACATACCCTTGTAGATCGCTAAGAGGAAGCGTAAATAATGTGGTTGATGTAGTGGAACATCTTCATGATTCAAATCGCAGCCCGTCTTGCGATCTCATCGCGATCCGTCCCGCGATCCCATCACGATCCATCCCGATCTAGTGCCGAACGGACGCCACCTCCGGGTTCATCACACGTATAGCTCGATGATGATCTCTGCCTTCTGGAACTAGCAAGAGGGGGCAGAGAGGTAGATGGGTTCTCTGGCAGGCGACGGCGTGACAACGATGGTAGTCGAGCTAGTCGAGCAGGGCTTCGCCTAAGCACCGCTGAAAACTGGACTAGAGGATAAACGGATCTAGAGAGAGGGCAACACGTGGTTGATTATTGTTGTGTCTCAAAACCCTCAAAAGCTCTAGTATATATAGGAGGAGAGGAGGGAGGCCGTTGTCCCTAGGGCTGCCCCTTTGGGTTGGCCGAAGTGGGAGGAGAAGAGGAGTCCTCCTCCAATCCTACTCCTAGTAGGATTCCCCTTCCACTTGGAAACCTTTTCCACCTTTTGTATTTTCCCCTTATTTTCCACTCCAGCCGCATGGGCCCTTACAGGTGGATTCGGCCAGCCCACCAGGGGCTGGTTTGCCTCCTCTCTTGGACCATGAAGCCCAAGGGTCGTCCCATCCCTCCCCATGGTCCCGTGGCACCCTCCGGCACTCCTGGTACACTACCGATGAGCCCGAAACCTTTTCGGTGACCAAAATAGGACTTCCTATATATCAATATTTACCTCCGAACCATTCCAGAGCTCCTCGTGACGTCCAACATCTCATCCGGGACTCCGAACAACCTTCGTTCACCAACACCTATAACTCAACTATACCAAAACGTCATCGAACCTTAAGTGTGCAGATCCTGCGGGTTTCGAGAACTATGCAGACATGACCGATACACTCTCCGGTCAATACCCTATAGCGGTACCTGGACGTCCATATTGTATCCTACATATTCTACGAAGATCTTTATCGGTTGAACCTCTATGTCAAGGATTTAGTTAGTCCCGTATGCAGTTCCCTTTGTCCTTCGGTATGTTACTTGCCTAATATTCGATATACCTAGTTCAATCTCATTACCGGGAAGTCTCTTTACTCGTTCTCTAAGACAAGATCCCGTGACTAACTCCTTAGTCACGTTGCTTGCAAGGCTTATTGTAATGTCGTATTACCGAGTGGGCCCCGGGATACCTCACCATCACACGGAGTGATAAATCCCAGTCTTGATCCATGCCAACCAAACAGACACCTTCAGAGATACCTGTAGAGCACCTTTATAGTCACCCAGTTACGTTGCGACATTTGATACACACAAGGTATTCCTCCGGTGTCCGGGAGTTGCATGATATCATGGCCATAGGAACAGATACATTGACATGTAGAAAATAGTAGCAATAAACAGACACGATCATATGCTACGTTTATAGTTTGGGTCTTGTCCATCACATCATTCTCCTAATGATGTGATTCCGTTATCAAGTGACAACACTTGTCTATGGCCAAGAAACCTTGACCATCTTTGATCAACGAGCAAGTCAACTAGAGGCTCACTAGGGACACTGTGTTGTCTATGTATCCACACATGTATTTTAGTTTCCAATCAATACAATTTTAGCATGGATAATAAATTATTATCATGAACAAGGAAATATAATAATAACCAATTTATTATTGCCTCTAGGGCATATTTCCAACAGTCTCCCACTTGCACTAGAGTCAATAATCTAGTTCACATCACTGTGTGACTGTAATGAATCTAACACCCATACAATTCTAGGGCTTGATCATGTCTTGTTTGTGAGAGAGGTTTTAGGCAACGGGTGTGAACCTTTCAGATCCGTGTGTGCTTTACAAATCTCTATGTCATCCTATAGATGTTGCTACCACGTGCCATTTGGAACTATTCCAAATGACTACTCCACTATTCGAATCGAGTTTACTACTCATAGTTATTCAGGTTAGTGTCAAAGCTTGCATCGACATAACCCTTTACGACGAACTCTTTAAACACCTCCATAATCGAGAAAAAAGTCTTTAGTCCACTATTTACTAAGGACAACTTTGACCGATGTTCAGTGATTCAATCCTGGATCGCTCTTTGTACCGCTTGAAAGACTCAATGCAAGGCACACATCAGGTGCGGTACACAGCATGGCATACTTTACAGCCTACGGCTAAGGCATAGGAGACGACCTTCGTCGTTTCTCTTTATTTTGCCGTGATCGGGCTTTGAGTCTTACTCAAATTCACACCTTACAACACAACCAAGAACTCCTTCTTTGCCGATCTATTTTGAACTCCTTCAAAACCTTGGCAAGGCATGCAATTCATTGAAAGTTTTATTAAGCGCCTTAATCTATCTCTATAGATCTTGATGCTCAATGTTCAAGTAGCTTAATCCACGTTTCCTTTGAAAAACTCCTTTCAAACAACCCTTTATGTTTTCCAGAAATTCTACATTATTTCTGATCAACAATATGTCAACCACATATACTCATTAGAAATTCTATAGTGCTCCCACTCACTTACTTGGAAATACAAGTTTCTCATATACTTTGTATAAATCCAAAAGCATTGATCATCTCATCAAAGCATATATTCCGACTCCGAGATTCTTGCACTAGTCCATAGAAGGATCGCTGGAGCTTGCATACTTGTTAGCACCTTTAGGATCGACAAAACCTTCTGGTTGTATCACATACAACCTTTACTCAAGGAAACTGTCGAGGAAACAATGTTTTGACATCTTATCTGCAAGATTTCACAAATAATGCAGAAACTGCTAACATAATTCGAACAAACTTTTAGCATCTCTATGAGTGAGAAAGTCTCATCATAGTCAACTCTTTGAATTTGTCGAAAACATCTTTGCAACAAGTCGAGCTTTCTTAACGATGACATTCGCCATCATTGTATGTCTTCCTTTTAAAGATCCATCTATGCTTAGCAGTCTTACAACCATCAAGTAGTTCTTCCAAAGTCCACACTTTGTTTTCATGCATGGACCCTCTCTCAAATTTCATGGCCTCCAACCATTTTATCGGAATCCGGGCCCACCATCGCTTCTCCATAGCTCGTAGGTTCATTGTTGTCCAACAACGTGACCTCCAAGACAGGGTTATCGTACCACTCTGGAGCAGTACGTGACCTTGTCGACCTACGAGGTTTGTAGTAACTTGATCCTGAAGCTTCATGATCACTATCATTAGCTTCCACTTCAATTGGTGTAGGCGCCACAGGAACAACTCCCTGTGCCCTGCTACACACTGGTTGAAGTGACGGTTCAATAACTTCATCTAGTTTCCACCATCCTCCCACTCAATTCTTTCGAGAGAAACTTTTTCTTGAGAAAGGACCCGTTTCTAGAAACAAACACTTTGATTCCGGATATGAGATAGGAGGTATACCCAACTGCTTTGGATGTCCTATGAAGATGCATTTATCCTCTTTGGGTTCGAGCTTATCACGCTGAAACTTTTTCACATAAGTGTCGCAGTCCCGAATTTGAAGAAACGACAACTTAGGTTTCTCCAAACCATAGCTCATACGATGTCATCTCAACGGAATTACATGGTGCCCTATTTAGAGTGAATGTGGTTGTCTCTAATGCATAACCCAAAAATGTTAGTGGTAATTCGATAAGAGACATCATAGTATGCACCATATCCAATATGGCGTGGCTATGACGTTCGGACACACCATCACACCATGGTGTTCCAGGCAGCATTAGTTGTGAAACAATTTCCACATTGTCTTAAATGTGTACCAAACTTGCAACTTAGATTATTCATCCCGCGATCATATCGTAGACATTTTATCCTCTTGTCACGACGATCTTTAACTTCACTCTGAAATTACTTGAACCTTTCAATAATTCAGACTTGTGTTTCATCAAGTAACTATACTAGTATCTACTCAAATCATCTGTGAAGTAAGAACATAATGATATCCGCTGTGTGCCTCAGCACTCATTGGACTGTATACATCAAAATGTATTACTTCCAACAAGTTACTCTCTTCTTCTATCTTACTGAAAACGTAGCCTTTAGTCATCTTGCCCGAGTGGCATGATTTGCAAGTCTCAAGTGATTCAAAATCATGTGAGTCTAAACAATCCATCTACATGGAGTTTCTTCATGCGTTTACACAGATAGGCTTGGTTCGCATGTCTCAAACGATTCAAAAACAAGTGAGTCCAAAGATCCATCGGTATGGAGCTTCTTCATGCGTTTTACACCCATATGACTTAGGCGGCAGTGCCACAAGTAAGTGGTACTATCATTACTACTTTGTATCTTTTGGCAACAATATTATGAACATGTGTATCACTACGATCGAGATTCAATAAACCATTCATTTTAGGTGCAAGACCATTGAAGGTATTATTAAAATAAACAGAGTAACCACTATTCTCCTTAAATGAATAATCATGTTGCGATAAACACAATATAATCATGTCTATGCTCAGCGCAAACACCAAATAACAATTATTTAGGTTTAACAGTAATCCAGATGGTAGAGGGAGCGTGCGATGTTTGATCACATCAACCTTGGAAACACTTCCAACAACCATCGTCACCTTTCCTTTAGCTAGTCTCCGCTTATTCCATAGCTTTTATTTCGAGTCACTAACACTTAGCAACCGAACCGGTATCTAATACCCTCGTGCTACTAGGAGTACTAGTAAAGTACACATCAATATCATGTATATCCAATATACTTTTATCGACTTTGCCAGCCTTCTCATCTACCAAGTAACTAGGGTAGTTCCGCTCCAGTGACCGTTCCCCTCATAATAGAAGCACTTAGTCTCGGGTTTGTGTTTAACCTTGGGTTTCTTCACTAGAGCGGCAACTGGTTTGCCTTTCATGAAGTATCCCTTCTTACCCTTGCCCTTATCAGAACTAGTGGTTTTACTAACCATCAACACTTGATGCTCCTACTTGATTTCTACCTTCGCGGTGTCAAACATTGCAAATAACTCAAGGATCATCATCTCTATCCCTGATATATTATTGTTCATCACGAAGCTCCGGTAGCTTGGTAGCATTGACTTTGGAGAACTATCACTATCTCATCTGGAAGATTAACTCCCACTCGATTCAAGTGATTGCAGTACTCACACACTCTGAGTACATGCTCAACGATTGAGCTTTTCTCCCTTACTTTGTAGACAAAGAATCTTTTTCGAGGTCTCATGTGACAGCCCGAGACCGACGTTCCAAAAGATTCCCTTTCCTTTCCGTTTTCGTCGGGTGTCTGTTTTCTTTTGTCGCATCATCATCGCATCATGCGCATCATCTGCATTGCATCGACATCTCCGTTGTCGCCCGTTTTCAAAACTTGCATTCATTAGTAGTTGCCGGTTCTCGGCGTTGTCCGTTCTGAGCCCGGCCGGACACGCACGCGCCCGCGGCACCGTCGAAACCCTGTTTTTAAAGTGTGCGTACAACTTTCTCTGATCGGGGTGAAACTTGGCATGCGGTCGAGATTAGTTATAGCTAGGCCGCCTGTCGAATTTCGTCGCGATCGGAGTCCGTTTGGTACCCGAACAGTCGACCGTAGCGGCACCGTATTCGATCTACCGTCGGACGTGTGTCGGTGTTCTAAATTTCGTTGCCGCGCCGCACCATTTCCCTCTCTTTCCCGGCTAGCCTACTCTACGCGATCATTTAGCCGACCCCGCGTTCGAGTTCGTTCGTTTACGATCGCGTGGGCGAAAACGGGGCCGGATTCGGATAAACCTAGCCCCCCATTTGTTATAAATAGGCCTCCCCCTAATTTTTAGGAAACCCTAAACCCCCCATCGTTTTCCGTGCCCGCAGCTCTCTCCCTCCTCCTCTCTCCACCCACCAGCCGCCGGGCCCGCGAGCCCACCCGCGGCCCATCTGAGCCGCCGCCGCCCCGGTCTGGCTCCCGAGCCCCAGCCGAGCAGCCTCGCCCCCGAGCTCCTGCCGTCCCCGTGCTGCCCGAGCCCCTCCCGACGCGCCGCCGCACCTCCCCGCCGGCCACTGGCCGCCGGCCGCCGCCGGGAGCCCCTCGCCAGGAAGCCCCGCCGGCCAGCAGCCACCGCTGCCGGATCCCGCGCCCCCAGCTTCGTCCCCGTCTGCTACCGTCGCTAGCTGCAGCTCGCCAGGCCAGCCCGCGCCGCCGCTCCCCCCCGATGTGCGCCCGGATCCAGGCCCTCCTGTGCCCCGTCGTGTCCCCTCCAGCCGCCGGTCGCTGCCTCGCTGGGGCGCCACCATGCGTGCTGCCGTCGCTGCGGGAGGTGCATGACGAGGTGGACGAGCGCAGCGCTCCCGTCCTGGGCCGCGTTGACCACCTCGTGGGCCCTTGCCCAGGCCAGCGCCGAGCCGGCCCACCGCCTCCTCCAGCAGGCCAGGCCTACCTCGGCCTTCTCCACCGACCCCGGCCCATCTCCACAACCGGCCCAAGGAAAAGGTGATACCCCCCCCCCCCCCGCCTGTGCATCTTTTATCTAAGTTGCGTCCACTGTTCGGCCCAATATGTTTATTAAGTACTTTAGGAATTAATCAATTCGAGTAAAAAAATAACGTATATTCGAATGCCCGTAGAATATTATCCGAAAGTCGGATCGTGAAGATTTAGATATGTATCTCGGGTAGAATTTCGCGTAGATTACGAATTTACAACTTGCATTTTTGTTTGAAGTAGTTTAGCGTGTCGAATGCCTAGTTTAGCGTGTTGTCCTAATGTGTTTTGCCCGTAATTTATTTTTCGCGCGTGTCCGGTTTGTCCAATTGCCTTAGATAAAATGCCCATGTTTTAGGAATCATTTTTGCATGTATTTTAGAGCGGTCATTTGTATTTTTTATGTGTAGGGATTACCGGTAGTTTATTTTCCCGGTTATAGGTTATTTTTCTCGCATTTTCGTGTGGCATTATTTTGTTGTGCAACCCAAATATTTTATATGGATTTTTCTGTGAAGTTAGTTTTAGCTTTTGAGTAAGTTAGTTCGCGTGATATTTTACCGTGATGCCCTTTTGTTTAATTCGTAGGATTTATTCCGTGCTCCGTTTGATTAAGTTGTCAACTAGGGACTTGTTCTTGGGTGTTTTGTCTAGCCCCTGGTATTTTTAGTTGCAATATAAATGCATGTTTAGGTGTGTTTTGCTTGGTCTCAAGTTGCTAGAAATAGTGATGATTTTGAGGAGCTGAAATATTTCTAAGTCTGGAATCTGTTATATTTTGTTGCTAACTTGTCTTGCTTGTATCTTGTGATGGGTAGCTCTTTTGAGGTTGGTCCAATGGAGTTAGTTGTACCCCTTGTGTTTCTCTAGCATGCTGCAAATTTTCATGCCATTTGGAGTCCTTTAGCTATAGGTTTTTCTGCTGTCAATATAGCTTCCAATCGAAAACTGCACTTTCATGAGGTGTAATTTTCACTAAGTCTGAAATAGTGTGTGTGATGCCATTTTGAGACTTCTTTTCCTAGTGTTCCTTGCTGCCATGCTAGTTGTTGTTAGTTGTTTGTAGTAGTGCTTCTTGCCCTCTTTCGTGCCATGCCTTGCTTGAGCATATCAGAGTGGTGTAGCTCGTAGTTGTGGGGTGTAGAAAATGCTATGTGGCTGATTTTGGCAGATTGTAGTGATTTCTTGTTTTGCTCGTAGTTGTTGAACCGTAGCTCCGATTTGAACGTGTCCTACATGAAACTTTCTTAGAATCTCGTGCAGTTTCATTCTCTCTTGCTGGTTGTGCGTTTTGAAGTGCTTGTGACCGTCGTTGCACACATTTTGCATTCATACCATCATATCTTGCGGTGCTTGTATCTTTTGACCCGTAGCTCCGTTGGAGATGTTCTTTATGTGTAGATTGCTTGAAATGATGCGTAGAATCACGTGAACCTATTTGTTTTTCTGTTTAACAACTAATTAAAAGCATTAATTCAGATCTGGACAGAATTGTAAATTAACATGTGAGGTCGCCTCGGAGGTGCTATATGTCATTTCTGACCTCATTTAAAATGTCGAGATAGGTAGTTTAATTTCCGCTTCACCTCTTGCATGTTTGACAACATTAACATTGCCGTGTAAATAACCAGGAGTGAACTAAATAACTCATATGTGGAGTTTCGTCAATATGCAACCCGTTGCATATTGAACTTCACTTAATGTGTAGTGTTTGATTGTGTGAATTGTCATGCCGTGACTTGCATATATTCAGCTGCTCATGCATCATATGTGTTGTGCATCGTGTGGTGAATTCCGTGTGTTGATTTTTGTTTCCGGTTTGCTTCGTCTCGGTAGAGTTCCGCAACGTGCGGGATTGAGAGGACCCGTTCGACTACGTCGGTTCGTCTGCTTCACGGAGGCATTCTTCTTCCAAGCGGGATCTCAGGCAAGATGATCATTTCTCCAGATACCATTACTATCATTGCCATGCTAGTTTCATCGCTTCTATCGATTATGTCTCCTTTCCTACCACATGTTAAATATCAGCCTCTCAACAATGCCATGATCACCTTCAACCTGTACGACCTAGCAAACCACTGATTGGCTATGTTACCGCTTGCTTAACCCTGTTGTTAGCGTTGCTAGTTGCAGATGCAGATGCTTCCATGTGAAAGAATGGGTTCCTTGTTATATCACCATATTAAATGCTATTTAATTTAATGCACCTATATACTTGGTAAAAGGTGGAAGGCTTGACCTTTCTAGCCTGGTGTTTTGTTCCACCTTTTCCCCCTTAGTTTCGGCTACCGGTGTTATGTTCCATAAATGAGCGCTCCTAACACGATCGGGGTTGTTATGCGGACCCCCTTGATAATTCGTTTTAGATTAAAGCTGGTCCGGCAAGGCCCAACATTGGTTCTACATTTGCCCAACGTAATAATTTTGTTAACACTGAAATGCATAGGGCGTCATGAACCCGAGGAGTAATTTTACATAAATAGGGGGGGCGGTGCTGATGGTGTTGGTCCCAAAAGGACAGACTGCGGGGCCACCACGGGGCAACTCGAGGTTTGGTACCTGTAGGCTTTTCCATCCGACGTGTCCTAAGAACGAGATACGCGGCTCCTATCGGGTTCGTCGACACGTCGGGCGGCCTTGCTGGATTAGTTTTACCTTTGACGGAATATCTTGTGCATCGGGATTCCGGTTATGCTTTGGGTAATCTCAGAGTTGAGGTTTTCCACTAGGGAATCCGACGAGATCGCGAGCTTCGTGATTGAGGATTTCTATGCGGCTTGTGGCAATTTGTGATGGACTAATTGGAGCACCCCTGCAGGGTTAAATCTTTTGGAAAGCCGTGCCCGTGGTTATGTGGCAACGTGGAAGCTTTGTTTAACACTGGTTCTAGATAACATGAAGTTAACTTAATTAAAACATGCCAACTGTGTGCGTAACCGTGACTGTCTCTTTCGTGAGTTCCTTCTCCGATCGAGGACACGGTGGGGTTATGTCTGGCGTAGGTAGGTGTTCAGGATCATTCATTTGATCATCAGTAGTCACGTCCGTTATGAGTAGATCTTCCCCCTCTTATTTCTTGTACTCGTAAGTTAGCCACCAAATATATGCTTAGCCGCTGCTGCAACCTCACCACTTAACCATGTCTCACCCATTAAGCTTTGCTAGTCTTGATACCTTTCGAGATGAGATTGTTGAGTCCCCTGTGGCTCACAGATTACTACAACACCAGTTGTAGGTACATGTAAAGGTTACTTGACGCAAGCGCATTGATTGTTCATTTGGAGTTGCTTCTTCTTCTTCTTCTTCTTCTTCATCGATCTTGGATGGGTTCCAGGCCGGCAGCCTGGGATAGCAAGGATGGACGTCGTTCTACTTTTCTCGTTTGTTTTCGTCCGTAGTCGGACCCTGCTCTTACTCTTGATGATTATGTAATGTACTGATGTGACTCTGATGTAGCTTGTGGCGAGTGTAAGCCAATTCTATTATATAACTCTTCTTTTCAGTACATGTACTTGTAACGATATCCATTCTTGCGACACGACGAGATGCGCTTCTATCCCTAACGAGGCCCCCGTGCCAAATTGAGGATAGGGTCGCATCTTGAGCGTGACATCTCATACCTCTCAACAAGGGCACGAGCCTGAGATCCCAATTCCATCTTGTATGTCCCGCGACGTCTGAAACGTCTTCAGCGCCTCAATTCTAAGCCGTTTAAGCATTATGCACTGAACTATCATGTAGTCATAAAAAACGTGTATGTCAGATGTTCGCAATATCCACAGACGACGATTGGGGTTTAGCACACTGAGCGGTGCATTAAGGACATAAGCCTTTTGCGTAGCAATGAGGACAATCCTCAGTTTACGGACCAAATCCGCATAATTGCTACCGTCATCTTTCAACTATATTTTCTCTAGGAACATATCAAAAACAGTAGACCTACAACGCAAGCTACAACATAATTTGCAAATACCTTTTGACTATGTGCATGATAATTGAGTTTAGCTAATCATATTACTAATAAACTCCCACTCAAATTGACACCCCTCTTGTCATTTGAGTGTCGCATGATCTAAATTCACTAACTCAAGTCCGATCATCATGTGAGTTTAGTATAGTTTTAATGGTGAACATCTCCATGTTGATCATATCAACTATATGATTCATGCTCGACCTTTCAGTCTCTTGTGTTCCAAGGCCATGTCTGTACATGCTAGGCTCGTCAAGTTTAACCCGAGTGTTCCGCGTGTGCAACTGTTTTGCACCCATTGTATGTGAACGTTGAGTCTATCACACCCGATCATCACGTGGTGTCTCGAAACGACAAACTATCGCAACGGTGCACAGTCGGGGAGAACACAATTTTATCTTGAAATTTTAGTGAGGGGTCACCTTATAATGCTACCATCGTTCTAAGCAAAATAAGGTGCATAAAAGGATTAACGTCACATGCAAATCAAAAAGTGACATGATATGGCCATGAACTTGTGCTTCTTGATCTCCATCACCAAAGCACTGGCATGATCTCTATCTTCACCCGCGCCACACCATGATCTCCATCATTGTGCTGCCATCGAGGTTGACGCGCTATCTATGTTGTTACTACTAAAGCTACTTCCTAGCGATATAGCAAGAGCATCTGCAAGAGCAAAATAAATTTAAAGACAACCCTATGGCTCATACCGGTTGTCGTAGCATCAACGTCCAAGTCGATATTTAACTATTACAACATGATCATCTCATACATCCGATATATCATATCATGTATTTGGCTCTATCACATCACAAGCATACCCTGCAAAAACAAGTTAGACGTCCTCTAATTTGTTGTTGCATGTTTTACGTGGTTGCTTTGGGTATCTAGTATGATCACATCTTACTTATGCAAAGCCACAACGATGATATGCAAATTGCTATTTAACCTTCTCCAAGGACAGCCTCGGTCAAATATGATTCAACAAAAGTTAAAGAAACAGACACCCCGCGAGTCATCTTTATGCAACAAGTAAACGTAGCATCGACGTGAGAGTCGATATTTAACTATTACAACATCATCATCTCATACATCCAATATATCATATCAAGTCTTTGGCCATATCACATCACATGCATACCCTGCAAAAACAAGTTAGACGTCCTCTAATTTGATGTTGCATGTTTTACGTGGATGCTACGGGTATCTAGTATGATCGCAGCTTACTCACGCAAAACCACAACGGTGATATGCAAGTTGCTATTTAACCTTATCCAAGGATCGCCTAGGTCAAATCCGATTCAACTAAAGTTGAAGAAACAGACACCCTCCAGTCATCTTTATGCAACAAGTTGCATGTTAGTCGATGAAACCGGTCTCTCGTAAGCATACGAGTAAAGTTGGTCCGGGCCGCTTCAATCCAACAATGTCGTTGAATCAAAAAAAGACTAAGGAGGGCGGCAAATTGAACATCAACGCCCACAAACTCTTTTGTGTTCTACTCGAGATATCATCTACGCATGAACCTAGCTCATGATGCCACTATTGGGGAACGTAGCATGGGAACCAAAAAATTTCCTACGAACACGCAATACCTATCCATGGTGATGATCATCTACGAGAGGGGAGAGTGAATCTACATACCCTTGTAGATCGCTAAGCAAAAGCGTATATGACGTGGTTGATGTAGTGGAACATCTTCACGATTCAAATCGTAGCCCGTCGCGCGATCTCATCGTGATCCATCCCGCGATCCCATCATGATCCATCTCGATCTAGTGTCGAACGGACGGCAACTCCGTGTTCAGCACACGTAGAGCTCGATGACGATCTATGCCTTCTTACACCAGCAAGAGGGGGTTGAGAGGTAGATGACTTCTCCGGCAGCGCGACATCGTGACGGCAATGGTGGTGGAGCTAGTCCAGCAGGGCTTCGCCTAAGCACCGCTGAAAGCTAGACTAGAGGAGAAACTGATCTAGAGAGAGGGCAGCACGTGGCTGATTATTGTTGTCTCTCAAAACCCTCAAAAGCTCTAGTATATATAGGAGGAGAGGAGGGAGGCTGCCGGCCCTAGGGCTGCCCCTTCGGGTCGGCCAAAGTGGGAGGAGAGGAGGAGTCCTCCTCTAATCCTACTCCTAGTAGGATTCCCCTTCCACATGGAAACCTTTTCCACCTTTGTATTTTCCCCTTATTTTCCACTGCAGCCGCATGGGCCCTTATAGGTGGCTTTGGAAAAACCACCAGGGGCTGGGTTGCCTCCTCTCTTGGCCCATGAAGCCCTAGGGTCGTCACACCCCTCTCGGTGGTCCCCCGCACCCTCCCAACACTCCCGGTACACTACCGATGAGCCCGAAACCTTTCCGGCGACCAAAAAAGGACTTCCTATATATCAATCTTTACCTCCGGACCATTCTAGATATCCTCGTGACGTCTAGGATCTCATCCGAGACTCCAAACAACCTTCGTTCACCAACACCTATAACTCAACTATACCGAAATGTCATCGAACCATAAGTGTGCAGACCCTACGGGTTCGAGAACTATGCGGACCTGACCAAAACACTCTCCGGTCAATACCCGATAGCGGGACCTCGACGTCCATATTGGATCCTACATATTCTACAAAGATCTTTATCGGTTGAACCTCTATGTCAAGGATTGAGTTAATCCTGTAAGTAGTTCCCTTTGTCCTTGGTATGTTACTTGCCCGAGATTCGATCGTCGGTATCTCTATACCTAATTCAATCTCGTTACTGGCAAGTCTCTTTAGTCGCTCCATAACACAAGATCCCATGACTAACTCCTTTGTCACATTGCTTGCCAGGCTTATTGTGATGTCGTATTACCGAGTGGGCCCCGGGATACCTCACCGTCACACAGAGTGACAAATCCCAGTCTTGATCCATGCCAACCAAAGAGACACCTTCAGAGATACATGTAGAGCACCTTTATAGTCACCCAGTTACGGTGCGACGTTTGATACACACAAGGTATTCCTCCGGTGTCCAGGAGTTGCATGATCTCATGGTCATAGGAACAGATACATTGACATGCAGAAAGCAGTAGCCATAAACTTACATGATCATATGATACATTTATAGTTTGGATCTTGTCCATCACATCATTCTCCTAATGATGTGATCCCATTATCAAGTGAAAACACTTGTCTATGGCCAGGAAACCTTGACCATGTTTGATCAACGAGCTAGTCAACTAGAGGCTCACTAGGGACAGTGTGTTGTCTATGTATCCACACATGTATTTGAGTTTCCAATCAATACAATTTTAGCATGGATAATATAAAATTATCATGAACAAGGAAATATAATAATAACCAATTTATTATTGCGTCTAGGGCATATTTCCAACACCACCTCCCGCTCGAGCGAGGGCGAGACAGGGGCGTTGGGGCCGAGCACTCGCTTCTACGTCTCCAACGGATCTATAATTTTTGATGGTTCCATGCTGTTATCTTGTCAAACTTTGGATGTTTTGTATGCCTTTTATATCATTTTTGGGACTAACTTATTAACTCAGTGCCAAGTGCCAGTTCCTGTTTTTCCGTGTTTTTGACCCTTTTCAGAGGAGAATATTAAACGGAGTCCAAACGGAATAAAACTTCTGAAAAGATTTTTTCCAGAACAGAAGATAAGCACGGGGCGTGAGAACCAAGGCAGAGGCCACCAGGGGAGGCCACAAGCCCCCTAGGCGCGGCCAGGGGGCCTGCGCCTACCAGGATTGTTGGCCCCCTGTGGCTCGTCTGCCCTACCTCTTCCGCCTATGAATTCCCAAAAACTCCAAAACTACGTGAGAGATCCACGAAAATACTTTTCCGCCGCCGCAAGATCCCATCTGGGGCACATTCTGGTGCCCTCTCGGAGGGGGGATTCGGATACGGAGGGCTTCTTCATCAACACCATGGCCTCTCCGATGATGCATGAGTAGTTCACCATAGACCTTCGGGTCCATAGCTAGTAGCTAGATGGATTCTTCTCTCTCTTGGATCTTCAATACAAAGTTCTCCATGATCTTCATGGAGATCTATCTGATGTAATCTTCTTTTGCGGTGTGTTTGTCGAGATCCAATGAATTCTGGATTTATGATCTGATTATCTATGAATCTTATTTGAGCTTCTTCTGATCTCTTATATGCATGATTTCATATCCTTGTAATTTTCTTTGAGTTGTGGGTTTTGTGTGGCCAACTTGATCTATGATTCTTGCAATGGAACAAGTGCTTGGTTTTGGGTTCATACCGTGCGGTGACCTCACCCGGTGACAGAAGGCGTAGCAAGGCACGCATCATGTTGTTGCCATCAAGGGTAAAAACATGGGGTTTACATCATTGGTTTGAGTTTATCCCTCTACATCATGTCCTCTTGCTTAAGGGGTTACTCTGTTCATCATGAACTCAATACACTAGATGCATGCTGGATAGCGGTCGATGTGTGGAGTAATAGTAGTAGATGCAGACAGTATCGGTCTACTTGTCTCGGGCGTGATGCCTATATGTATGATCATTGCCTTAGATATCGTCATGACTTTGGGCGGTTCTATCAATTGCTCGACAGTAATTTGTTCACCCACCGTAATAATTGCTATTTTGAGAGAAGCCTCTAGTGAACACTATGGCCCCGGGTCTACTTCACACCATATTTTCAGCCTTACACTTTTACTTCGTTGCATTTTCCGCCTTCAGATCTCACTTTGCAATCAATCTTGAAGAAATTGACAACCCCTTTATAGCGTTGGGTGCAAGCTTGTTTGTGTTTACGCAGGTACTCTGGACACTTGGCTTGATTCTCCTACTGGATTGATACCTTGGTTCTCAAAACTGAGGGAAATACTTACTGCTACTGTGCTGCATCACCCTTTCCTCTTCAAGGGAAAAACCAACACAAGCTCAAGAGGTAGCAAGAAGGATTTCTGGCGCCGTTGCCGTGGAGGATCAAGTCAAGAATAGTCTCCCATCAACGTGTCAACTTCTGGCACCGGGGATTATTCTAGGTGAAGCTCATCCAAGTAAGTGTCGCAAACTCATCTCTTGCATTTACTTTTTTGCCTCTCGTTTTCCTCTCCCCCACTTCTGAAAAACAAAAAATTACAAAAATATTTGCCTTTTTAGTTCGCCCTTTTCTCTCGCTTGCTTTCTGTTCGCTTGTGTCCTTGTTTGCTTGCTGAAGTCACCATGACTGAAAACACCAAACATTGTAACTTCCCGAATACTAATAATAATGATTTTATTAGTACTCCGATTGCTCCCGCCACTACTGTGGAATCATACGAAATCAATGCTGCTTTTGAATCTTGTTATGAAAGAGCAATTCTCCAGCCTTCTTAGTGAAGATGTCGCATCCCATCTTAATACCTTCATTGAGCTTTGCGATATGCAAAATAAGAAAGATGTGGATAATGATGTGATTAAATTGAAGCTTTTTCCGTTCTCGTTGCGAGATCGAGCAAAAACTTAGTTTTCATCTTTGCCCAAAAATAGTATTGATTCTTTGAACAAGTGCAAAGATGCTTATATATCCAAGTATCTTCCGCCGGATAATATTATCTCTCTCCGTAATGATATCATGAATTTTAAGCAACTTGATCATGCACATGTTGCACAATCTTGGGAGAGAATGAAATTGATGATTAGAAATTGTCCCGCTCATGCCTTGAGTCTTTGGATGATTATACAAATCTTCTACGCTGGTTTGAGTTTCGCTTCCAGAAATATCTTGGACTCCTCCTCAGGTGGAACGTTCATGGAAATCACATTAGGAGAAGCCACAAAACTCCTAGACAATATCATGACAAACTACTCTAAGTGGCACACTGAAAGGTCACCTACTAGTAAAAAGGTACACGATGTAGAAGAAATTAACTCGTTGAGTACTAAGATGGATGAGTTAATGAAATTGGTTGCTAGTAAAGGTGCTCCTTTAGATCCTAATGATATGCCCTTGTATTCCTTGATTGAGAGTAGCAATGCGAGCTTGGACGTTAATATTGTTGTTAGGAATAATTTTGGCAACAACAATGCTTTTAGAGGAAACTATGTTCCTAGGCCTTTTCCTAGTAATCACTCTAATAACTTTGGCAACTCCTACAACAATTCTCATGGAAATTACAATAAATTACCCTCTGGTCGAGAGAGTAATATCACAGAGTTTATCAACTCGCAAAAGATTTTCAATGCGTCCATAGAGGAAAAACTACTCAAAATTGATGATTTGGCTAGGAGCGTTGATAGAATGTCTATTGATATTGATGCTTTGAAAGTTAGATGTGCTCCTCCTAAGATCAATATGGATGAAACCTTGAAATCTATGCGTGTTTCCATGAATGAGAGCAAATAAAGAACCACCCAAATTCGTGCTAGACATGAATGGCTTAAAAAGGCGTGTTCTCGTGATAAGAATCACGAAGATCTTAAAGTGCTTGGTGTGACTCCCATTGAATCCTTGTTTTCTAGTGTCAAACCTAATGATGATGGGTCTGGATATGAATCCACTTTGGTTGAAAAACGCCCCAATGATTCGGAGTCCATCTATCTTGATGCTAAAAGCATTGAAAGTGGAGTAGAAGATATCAAAACTTTGAGTAGTAATGAAACTACTACTTTGGATTTCAAGGAATTCAATTATGATAGTTGCTCTTTGATTGAATGTATTTCCCTGATGCAATCCATGCTAATCTCTCCTCATGCTTATAGCCAAAACAAGGCCTTTACCGATCATATCGTCGATGCTATGATAAAATCTCTTGAAGAGAAACTTGAGTTGGAAGTTTCTATTCCTAGAAAGCTTCATGATGAGTGGGAACCTACTATAAAAATCAAAATAAAAAACTATGAATGCAATGCTTTGTGTGATTTGGGTGCTAGTGTTTCCGCGATTCCAAAGTCTTTATGTGATGTTCTAGGCTTTAATGAGATTGAGGAGTGCTATATTAATTTGCATCTTGCGGATTCTACTGTCAAGAAACCCATGGGAAGGATCAATGATGTTCTTATTATTGCAAATAGGAACTATGTACCTGTGGATTTCATTGTGCTTGATATTGATTGCAATCCTACATGCCCTATCATTCTTGGTAGAACTTTCCTAAGGACTATTGGTGCTATCATCGATATGAAGGAAGGGAATATTAGGTTTCAATTTCCTTTAAAGAAGGGCATGGAGCATTTTCCTAGAAAGAAAATAAGATTGCCTTATGAATCCATGATGAGGGATACTTATGGTTTGAGTACCAAAGACGACGATACGCGATTCCATCACCTTATGCCTAGCTAAGGGCGTTAAACAATAGCGCTTGTTGGGAGGCAACCCAATGAATTAATCTTTTTCTTTCTGTTTTGTTGCGTCCACACCATCATAATTCTGTTATGATTGTGTCTTTTGTGTTTCTTTTTGTGTTTGAGCCAAGCAAAACCTTTATGACTAGTTTGGTGTTGGTTGTTTGATCCTTCTGGAAAAAGACAGAAACTTTTTGCTCACGATATTATTTTTCATTTTTATCCAGAAAGAGATTTTGAGTTGACTCATTTTTCTGCTGGTTGATATGCCTTTTTCCCAGGCTATCGTAATTTTTCAGAATTTTTGAGGCACCAGAAGTATACGAAGTATACATATTGCTACAGACTGGTCTGTTTTTGATAGATTCTGTTTTTGTTGTGTTGGTTGCTTGTTTTGATGAAACTATGGATAGTATCGGGGGGTACTATCCGTGGAAAAGTGAGAATACAGTAATCGAACACCAATATAAATAGAAATCAAGATTGCTACAGTACGTCAAGAGGTGGTAGTTTGTTTTCTTGTGCTAATGATATCACGAGTTTCTGTTTAAGTTTTGTGTTGTGAAGTTTTCAAGTTTTGGATGATGTTCTCATGGACAAAGGGATAAAAAGTGGAAAGAGCTCAAGCTTGGGGATTCCCATGGCATCCCAAGCCAAGTTCAAGGACACCAAAAAGCCTAGGCTTGGGGATGCCCCGGGAAGGCATCCCCTCTTTAGTCCTCAATCCATCGGTAACATTACTTGGAGCTATATTTTTATTCGCCACATGATATGTGTTTTGCTTGGAGCGTCTTGTATCGTAGGAGTCTTTTCTTTTTGTTGTGTCACAATAATCCTTGTTGCACACCTTTTCAGAGAGACATGCACTCATCGTGAATTTGCTAGAATACTCATTGTGCTTCACTTATATCTTTTGAGCTAGACAATTTTGCTCTATGTGCTTCACTTAGATCTTTTAGAGCACGGCGGTGCATAACTTGGTAGTTGGCTTGTGCTATGAAAGTAGACCCAAAGGTGATAGGCACCTAAAGAGGATACAATAAAACCTCCATCTTCATGTGCATTGAGTAGAAAGAGAAGTTTGATTCCTCTCAATTAGTTTTGAGATGTGGATTCGGTAATATTAAGAGTTATGTTAGTAGGGTGTTGTGAATCTAGAAATACTTGTGTTGAAGTTAGTGATTCCCGTAACATGCACGTATGGTGAACCGCTATGTTAGGAAGTCGGAGCATAATTGATCTATTGATTGTCATCCTTTGTGTTGCGGTCGGGATCGCGCGATGGTTAACACCTACCAACCCTTCCCCTAGGAGTATGCGTTTAGCACTTTGTTTCGATTACTAATAAAAACTTTTGCAACAAGTATGTGAGTTCTTCCTGACTAATGTGAGTCCATGGTATAGATGCACTTTCACCTTCCGCCATTGCTAGCCTCTCTAGTACCGCGCAATTTTTGCGGGTGCACAAACCCACCATATGCCTTCCTCAAAACAGCCACCATACCTACCTACTATGGCATTTTCATAGCCATTCTGAGATATATTGCCATGCAACTCCCACCGTTCCGTCTCATCACTTGTGCCGTCACTCTCATATTGCAATTGCATGATCGTAAGATACCTAGCGATATGTTTCAACGTCATACGCCAAGCTAGATCGTTGCACATCCCGGTACACTGCCGGAGGCATTTCCTATAGAGTCATCATCGTTCTAAGCTTTGAGCTGTGAGTAAATAAAAGTGTGACGATCATAATTATTAGAGCATTGTCCTATGTGAGGAAATAAAAAAAGATGCCAAAGTTTCCCACAAAAAAAAGAGAGATATGGAAAGAGGACAAAGTGCCTAAAAAAGAGAGAGAAAAAGAGAGAAGGGACAATGCTACTATCTCTTTCCACACTTGTGCTTCATAATAGCACCATGTTCTTCATGATTGAGAGCCTCTCGTTTTTTCACCACCATATTCTAGTGGGAATCTTTATTATATAACTTGGCTTGTATATTCCAATGATGGGCTTCCTCAAAATTGCCCTAGGTCTTCGTGAGCAAGCAAGTTGGATGCACACCCACTAGTTCTCCTTTTGAGCTTTCACATACTTATAGCTCTAGTGCATCTGTTGTATGGCAATCCCTACTCATTCACATTGATATCTATTAATGGGCATCTCCATAGCCCTTTGATATGCCGAGTCGATGTGACCATCTCCTCCTTTTTGCCTCAGAACCTCCACCACACTCTATTCCACCTATAGTGCTATATCCATGGCTCACGCTCATGTATTGCGTGAGAGTTGAAAAAGGTTTGAGAAAGTAAGAGTGCGAAAACAATTACTTGGCCAATACCGGGGTTGTGCATGATTTAAATTCGTTGTGTGGGGATGATGGAGCATAGCCAGACTATATGATTTTGTAGGGATAACTTTCTTTGGCCTTGTTATTTCGAAAGTTCATGATTACCTTGCTAGTTTGATTGAAGTATTATTGTTTTCATGTCAATAGCAAACTATTGTTTTGAATCTTACGGATCTGAACATTCATGTCACATGAAATAAGTTACAAAGGACAACTATACTAGGTATCATTCCACATCAAAAATTCTGTCTTTATCACTTCCCTACTCGAGGACGAGCAGGAGTTAAGCTTGGGGATGCTTGATATGTCTCCAACGTATCTATAATTTTTTATGGTTCCATCCTATTATCTTGTCAAACTTTGGATGTTTTGTATGCCTTTTATATCTTTTTTGAGACTAACTTATTAACTCAGTGCCAAGTGCCAGTTCCTGTTTTTTCCGTGTTTTTGACCCTTTTCAGAGGAGAATATTAAACGGAGTCCAATCGGAATAAAACTTTCCAAAAGATTTTTCCGGAACAGAAGATACGCAGGGGGCGTGAGAACCAAGGCAGAGGCCACTAGGGGAGGCCACAAGCCCCCTAGGCGTGGCCAGGGGGGCCACGCCTAGCAGGCTTGTGGGCCCCCTATGGCTCGTCTGCCCTACCTCTTCCGCCTATAAATTCCTGAAAAATCCAAAACTACGCGAGAGATCCACGAAAATAATTTTCTGCCGCCGCAAGCTTCTGTCTCCGCAAGATCCCATCTGGGGCACGTTCTGGTGCCCTGCCGGAGGGGGATTCGGATATGGAGGGCTTCTTCATCAACACCATGGCCTCTCCGATGATGCGTGAGTAGTTCACCATAGACCTTCGGGTCCATAGCTAGTAGCTAGATGGCTTCTTCTCTCTCTTGGATCTTCAATACAAAGTTCTCCATGATCTTCATGGAGATCTATCCGATGTAATCTTCTTTTGCGGTGTATTTGTCGAGATCCGATGAATTGTGGATTTATGATCAGATTATCTATGAATCTTATTTGAGTTTCTTCTGATCTCTTATATGCATGATTTCATATCCTTGTAGTTCTCTTCGAGTTGTGGGTTTTGTTTGGCCAACTTGATCTATGATTCTTGCAATGGGAGAAGTGCTTGGTTTTGGGTTCATACCATGCGGTGACCTCACCGAGTGACAGAAGGGGTAGCGAGTCACGCATCGTGTTGTTGCCATCAAGGGTAAAAAGATGGGGTTTACATCATTGGTTTGAGTTTATACCTCTACATCATGTCATCTTGCTTAAGGCGTTACTCTATTCGTCATGAACTCAATACACTAGATGCATGTTGGATAGCGGTCGATGTGTCGAGTAATAGTAGTAGATGCAGACAGTATCGGTCTACTTGTCTCGCACGTGATGCCTATATGTATGATCATTGCCTTAGATATCGTCATGACTTTGCGCGATTCTATCAATTGCTCGACAGTAATTTGTTCACCCATCGTAATATTTGCTATTTTGAGAGAAGCCTCTAGTGAACACTATGGCCCCCGGGTCTACTTCACACCATATTTTCAGCCTTACACTTTTACTTAGTTGCACTTTCCGCCTTCAGATCTCACTTTGCAATCAATCTTGAAGGGATTGACAACCCCTTTATAGCGTTGGGTGCAAGCTTGTTTGTGTTTGCGTAGGTACTCTGGACACTTGGCTTGATTCTCCTACTGGATTGATACCTTGGTTCTCAAAACTAAGGGAAATACTTACTGCTACTATGCTGCATCACCCTTTCCTCTTCAAGGGAAGAAGCAACGCAAGCTCAAGAGGTAGCACTCGTCAGCGTCTCCCCAGCGGCATCGGCTGCCTCTAGCGGTGCTCGGGCCACCAGAGGACTTGGGAGGAAGCCCCGCACGTGCCTGGGGTTCTCATTCCCGTCGGGGGAGGACTGGGGAGAGGGGGACCTGGACACAACGGTGACCAGGCACGACGTTCTTGGGGCGATGCTCCGGTCATTAGGCGAAGGGAGGAAGGAGAGGGAGGAGTCCGCGGTGGTGTTGGCATTCTCCGGGAGGTGCTAGAAAGAGAGGAGGTGCTCGGGGCAAGTTAATTTGAGAGGGAACTACCAGCATGGCGTCGGACATTGACGCCATCGCAGAGGAGGAGCAGTGAAGGAGGAGCCACTGGAGGCATCTAGGGAAGAGGGGAATGAACTCGGATGCAGCAGGTCGCTCGGGGGTGCGGTCAAATGGAGGGGCGACCGAGGGAAGCTCGAGAGTGCCTCGGGTGCGCTCTAGCGCAGCTAGCACACGCGTCAGGGCCACCATGGAATCTTGCTGGCGTCATGGAGGGGCACGGGTGGTCAAGGGGCGGGGGGTCTTCTGGCACGCTAGGACACGTTGCCACATCCGTACACAAGATGCAGTAAGAGGACAACATGCAGAGCACCATCACCACATGCCTTCTGAACAGTCACCACACCACACCATGTCCAGAGCCACCTTTTGGCCACGCCAAGGTGTCCAGCATGTAAGGCATGCGTCCCAGGTGCACTGTTGCAATTTGGACCTGTATGGAGTAGTCTGGGCTAGGTTTTTTACATGAGGTAAGTTTGCAACAGCAAACTTTGGGCTAGCATAAAATGTCTTTAGTGTGATGAATTTGAAATAAAACCTTGTCTAGTAGTCTTAGGAATGGAAGGACTACAAGATTGCCAAATTTCAAATCAAGGAGAGGAGTGTAGCTAGCACTTGGAGTTCAAGGCAACATTTGTGCCAAAATCAAGTTTCACAAGGGTTGCTCATATTTCCCACATGAGCATGCCATATCTTTGCTTGAAATAGTGAAGTGGCATACTAGAGATGCTCTGGAAGGATGTGGGGGTATTGGCTTGAACATAATTATTGGGAGAGAGTAAAAGAGGGGTAGCCATGGTCAAAAGGAGAGGTTAAGAGAGGGAGTCATCCTCCAATAATTGACCAGGGGCCATGACAAGGTTACAGGAGCTGATTAAGGGATAGAAGAAGTTGTGGTAAAAGTTTTGGCTCAAGGAGATTAATGGAAGGGGTCAAATAAGCAAGTTTCGTAAGTGAGCATAAGGTGTTTGATGGGTGTTAGGGATATCAAATTGAGTCCACTTTCTATGAAACTTAACAACATCACATGACAGGTGAAAATGAGACACGATGCCAAATTTGGGATTTGTTCGAGAAAGTTTCCAATTTAGACTTGAAAACCCCTAGAAATAGACAAAAATGACTTTTTGAAGATAAACCTATGCAATTTAATTACCACAAACGCACCACTTGGTGTGGTGACATTATTTGAGTATTATAGCATGCCCAAAAAGTTTGGGATCAATTGGAGAATCTTCACAATGTAAAGTTCCCAATTCTAGAAATCAACAGAGGAGGTTTGGAGGGGTTTTGGACATGTTCGTCTATTCTCCTTGATACACCACTTGGTGTGGATGCATAATTGGAGTTCGAGAATATGTCCACAAAATTTGAGCACAATTGGAGGCAGCTGGCAATGTAGGGTTGCTCAAATTTGGTTCTGGACAAATAGGGTTTTGGAATATTTAGGTGAAGCAAATCAACTTTGATTGAGATGGAACTTAACAAGATCATCACATATACCATGGGTGACTTGCTAGAAGTTAACTCGAATTTATTGAGAATATTTCTTATAGAAATATTTCAAAAGGTTGAAATAGGAAGAAAGGGTTTTGGAGGGTTTTGCCAATATTTTGATCATGACCATGTGTTCAAACTCTTATATATGGAATATATATGTCCACTGAGTTTCTCTAAATTTTCTCAAATATTTTGAAAGGAAGAAAAATAATATTTCCTTATAAAAGACCATTTCTTGCCTCAAAAAAAGGTATTTAAATAAAATAGGAAAATAACTTCTAAAATAATATTCTTGTGGTCTTGGGAAGTATTTGTGATAGTGGGATCCAAATAAAATATTTGGTGCAAAACGACTTCCCTAATTTGAGGACTTGTAGTACAAATCCCAACTCATGGGTTTTTGAAAGCTTAAATCTAATAAATGCTCTTTGGTCAAAATAATATTTGGTAAAAATTGATTTTTGGTCCTATACACATGGTATGGTCATTGGACAAAAGTTTGGGACAAGGAGATGAGTCTAGAGAGTAGGAGGGAGTTTGTGATTTAAAACACAAGCAAACAAGCAAGCAAACACTAATCAGTCCAAGCATCACAAGCACTCACAAAAATTTTAACTAGTCCTAATTTTTTAGATTAGTTTATTTAGTTAGGGGAGCCAAAACACAGGGTGTGAACCTGCTTCGTCTCGCCGGCCGACTGAAAGGTGGATTCAGTAGCTGGCCACTTCGACTTGAGAAGATCTGCGGCACCCACCGCCTTCTTGTACCCATCAAGCTCGGTTGCGAGGACCTGCTTGTTGGTGATCCTGGAGCCTTGATGGAGGCACTCTTCAGCAACTTTCCGATTGCCAATCACTGTGATCATGCCCTTGGGACCTGGCATCTTAAGTTTAAGATACACATAACATGGACGTGCCATGAAAGGTGCGTAGGCAGGCCTACCCAGGATGGCGTGATAGGCGTTGCGAAAGTCGACCACCTCGAAGGTCAACCTCTCCTTGCGAAAAACTTTCTCGCTACCAAATACAACGCTCAGAGTGATCTGACCGAGTGACTTGGCTTTCTTCCTAGAGATGACCCCGTGGAACTGCATGTTACTCTTGCTCTGTCGGGACAGCGGGTTGTCCATGGCCTTCAGAGTGTCCACGTAGATGATGTTAAGGCCGCTGCCTCTGTCCATGAGGATTCCACACTCGGAACCCGTTAACTACGGGGTTGACCACCAGCGCCTGCCTCCTGGGGGTGGCTATGTTGGCGGGGTGGTCTGACTGGTCGAAAGTGACGGACGTCTTTGCCCAGTCGAGGTACTTTGTGACAGTCGGGGCAGCCATGTTCACCTCCCTATTGATAACTTTCAATCGGCTCTTGATCTCGACGTTAGCAAAGATCGTGAGAGTCGCCTAAATATTAGGATACCCAGAGGCATCCGCAGGGTCGTCCTCATCCTCCTTGTCCCCGGAGGTCTCTCCGCCCATATCCGTCCGAAGCAGTCGGCAATTGCGAGCTGTGTGCTTGGCGGGGATAGTCTCCCCCTCCTCATCTTCGCGAGAATGAATCGGACATGGTTGGTCCAACAGATTGCTCTTCGACTCGGCTTTCTTCTTGCCAGCCCACTCCTTATTCTTAGATTTACTTTGGCCTTGTCCTGGGATAGTAGCTACTTCGTCTTTACGTGATGGGTCGCCTTTTCACTTTTGCTTCTTTCCAGCGTTGCCCGACTGAGGGGTTTCGCTTGCTCAGCCTTTGCCACTTCGGAGGCGGTCTTCTTCTTCGCTCTTCGCGTACCAATTGGCGATCTCCATGGCCTTACTGAGGGACAGGTCCCCGATCGGCCAAACTTGAAGATGAGCTCTTGGTACCGAGTGCCCGCATTGAAAGCACAAATGGCCTGGTGCTCGGTGACGTTCTCAACGGTGTTGTGGAGAGTGGTCCACCACTGGATGTACTCCCGGAGAGTCTCATTGCTCTTGTGGACATAGTGTTGCAGCTCCGTCAATCCGCCTGGGCGCTTGTATGTGCCCTCGAATGTCTTGACTAACACTCGGACAAGATCGCCCCAGCTGTGGATGTTGCTAGGGGGCAGCTGGTTGAGCCATGCCCTCGCGGACCCCTCCAACATGAGGGGCAGATGTTTCATGGCGACATAGTCATCGTCACCACTGATCTGGACGGCCACTTGGTAGTCTTCCAGCCAGGTCTCTGGCTTCAACTCGTCATTGAATTTGCCGATCCCCGTGGCCAACCGGTAGTTGGAGGGATTTCAGCCTCTCGGACATGTCGGTCGAAGCACGAGGCCGGATACTCCCCGGCCAGGTCGCGATCGATGATCACTTGTTGCTCGATAATAGACCGAGCGTTGAACTTGGGGGCCGAGTAGTCGCCGCCCTCATGACCCCGACGCCGATTGGGGCTTGACATGCGATTATGAGGATGGCGACCGAGTGAGCCACTCCCCTCAAGGGGTGACCTGCTTCGGTCCTGGTGACCTTGCCTCCAGTCTCCTTGCGAGCCTCTTGGAAGAGGAGGAGACCTCTGGCGTCGCCTGTGCACATGCGGACTATGAGCTGAATGCACGTGTCCGCCTGGGCGACTTGCTGTGAATGCGGTGCCGCGACTGTGACACTGCGGAATTCTGTTGTAAGGTCATCTTCAGCAGAGCTTGGATCTGCCGAATGCCTTCCCCGACTACGCTGTCACTCGGCTGAATGGAATCAGCGATCCGATTGGCGGCATCCAGTTTCAAAACAGGAGTCCGCGTCACCTCGATGTGTCGCGGTTGGTCGTTCGGAAACAACTGCCTGCGGCTGCGAGTGGATCTCGACTGGTCCCTCGCAGCTTGAGCGTCGAGTGAACGCTAGAGCCGCTCGAGGCGCTCGCGTTCAGCCAGGTTGGCCAGTCACGCTTTTTCCAATGCGATCTCCTCCGGGGTGTTCCCGTTGATGGGTCTGCGGAGGACTTGATCATTCCTCTGTCAGAGTTCCTCCCGCTGCTGCTCCGTGAGCGGCTGCAAAATGGTGTGGTTGTTGTCGTCGTGGCGATGCTCTCTGTCATCACGCTCGGGTGAATTATCCGCAGTGTGATATGGGTTGCCTCCCCTGTTGGTGTCGGCCATCAGGATCTCGGCTACATTCATCACGCTCGACGAAGGGAAGAGGCTGACGGTGGGCTCATCAGAGCTGAGCATGGCCACATGTCCGGAGATGGCCTGGCTAGCCTTAGCGTGCTTGATCCATCGCTGCATTCCCAAGCGCCCAGAGCGCTTGCGGCGAACAGCAGCGGGACGTGGGGATGCCAAATGATACGACACCGATGGCTACCGGATCAGGACTCCGTGTGCAATTGCACTGAAATGCGACGTACCTCGCTGGGGGAGGGCGTCGGTGTCAGTGACGCATCCTGCAGCCACACCGAGTAGTCGACAATGAAGCTGAGGAAATTGAAGAAGACCTCTCCGCCGAGTGTTATCATGTTGACAAAAGATGAAAAATCTCCAACTGCGCTAAATTTGCTAGACGCGCAGCCCCACGATGGGTGCCAACTGTCATGGGAATGACCCTGACAATTGTAGCTAGGGGTACGAACGATGGGGAGAAGTCTACTAGGTGTAGCGGATGCACTCGGATTTACGAGTTCAGGAGCCACTCGGAAGTGGTATTAGCCCTACGCCTCGAGCCCTGATGCTGGTGTTTTCTTATGGGGATGTAAAAGATTACAAGTGTTGAACCCTTGAGCTGTAGCCTCGGAGTGGCTTATATAGTGGCTGCCACGACCGACCGAGCTTCATTACAAGGCAATCAATGGTAATAAAGAGGGGAGTTAATAGAAACAAGAGCTTTAACTCTTAGCATTACTCGTAACGTGATTCTCCACCGCACTTCATGTGGTGGATTAAGTCCTTAGTCGTTGCTGCCTCTTCGGTGCCTTCACCTTCCTGTGGACCGAGTGACGGGATGCGTCCGACTGACACAAGGTGGTTGGAGTGACTCTGAGCAGGCCGAATGATGGTTGCCGAGCCGAATGAGGTCGAGGCTTCAACGGTGACCTGAAGGACACTAATGTCCGTGAGGGGTCCTAGGTGGGCCTAAGGGAGCAGGTCTGTAGGCCTGCCCCTAATGTACAACCCCATCAGGGATGGAGGCACCTCACCACTTCCTCCACTACCCACGTCATCGTTGTTTCTGCTCCACTTGCTCGCTCCCTCAATTCAAAAAGCGTAGAAATACGGCCTCCCTCTTAACCCGAATGGATCCCTCATCCATGGCACAGAATGAGGTGAGCCGAACATCCCGTGACTCGTCCTTCTATGGGACCCCAATCACTTGGATAAACGAGAAGATGACTTGATCATCCTTACCATAGTGCGAGTGGGATCTGTCCTAACTCGTCGCTGGGCATTCGGAGCTCCGGGCTCACGATCGTCCGAATCGTCAACTTATCTTCGCGAAAGATAAAAGTTGCTACCGATTGCAAGCATGCGGACATGCTCAAACACTCGGCATTTTTCACTCTTGAATCCGTAGTGGTTTACTGAGAGTCCCAGTAAAGTACCCCCGAGCTACGACCTGGTGTCTCCAAGACACCAAGGACACTAAGCAGTGCTGCTCACTCGGCCAGTAAAATCTCAACCAATTCGGGGGCTACTGATGGGGTTGTACATTGGGGGTAGGCCCGTGGACCTACATTCCAGGGTCCACCTAAGGCCCCACATGGACATAAATGTCCTCAAAGCTACTGGTGTAGTCAAAGTCTCACTCGAGCAAACATGTTGTCACTCAGTTTGCACAAGGTCACTCGGTTCATCTTCTGTCAGTCGGACGTGCCCTGACACTCGGACTACAGCGAGGTGTGGACGACGAAGAGACTGCAACAGCCTCAGACTTAAACTACCACATTAAGTGCAGTGAAGACAAACGTTACCAGTAACGTTGGAGTTAGAGTTGTTGTCACTAGTAACTTCCATAGTTATTAGCATTAACTCACCCTTGTAATGGCGCTCGGTCGGTCGTGGCGCACTCTATATAAGCCGCACCCAAGCTCCACGAAGAGGGTTGAGCATTCTGTAATATCACACCCCCATAAGCAAACACTAGCCTCCGTACTCGAGACATAGGGTCGTTACCACTCCCGAGTGGTGCCCAAACTCGTACATCCGAGTGGAACCACAACGTCGTAGCTAGGCTTCGCCCCTCGTTCGTACCCCTGGTACTATTGTCGGGATCATTCCCACGACATACCCCACAAGCCATCAGGGCGTGCCCCCTCTAGTGGATATTTTCTACACAATTCATTGTATATTCAAAAAATAATTCAAAAAAAGTTTCGCCAATTCCGAGAACTTTATTTCTGCACAAAATAACTCCAAGGTAGTTCTGCTGAAACAACGTCACTCCGGGTTAGATCCATTCAAATCATGCAAATTAGAGTCCCAAACGAGAGCAAAAGTGTTTGGAAAAGTAGATACGTTGGAGACATATCAGCGCCGCATGCGAGCAGCTCCTGCTTGCCACCGGCGAGAGCAACACGGGCAGAAGAGAACATAGGCTCCGGTGACGAGCTCACTGATAACCCACAAGTGTAGGGGATCGCAACAGTTTTCGATGGTAGAGTATTCGACCCAAATTTGTTGATTCGCCTCAAGGGGAAATGAAAGAATATTCTCAAGTATTAGCAGTTGAGTTTGTCAGATTCAACCACACCTGAAAGATTAGTGTCTGCAAGCAAAGTATAAGTAGCAAAGTAGTATGATAGCAACGATGTCAGAAACGATTTGTTAACGGCAGACTATTCCTAACTGTTGTATCAATGGCACCAGTAGGTTGCACGTGGGTGGAGAACTATGCTTCCCCGACAACGGTGTCGGAAAAGGGTCTTGCAACAAGTTACAGCGAAGTAGCAAGGAACAGCAGTAGCATATATTGGCGACAACATAATAGGTTCAGATCTGAAATCATGGCACTCGGGCCCTAGTGACAAGCATTAAGCATAGCCAAGTAGTAGCAACATCAATCTAGAACATAGTGGATACTAGGGATCAATCCCCGTCAAAACTAACTCGATTACATGATAGATCTCATCCAACTCATCACCGTCCAGCAAGCCTACGATGAGATTACTCACGAACGATGAAGAGCATCATGGAATTGTCGATGGAGGAAGGTTGATGATGACGATGGCGATGATTTCCCCTCTCCGGAGCCCCGAAAGGACTCCAGATCTGCCCTCTAGATGAAGAACAGGAGGTGGCGGCGCCTCCGTATCATAAAACGCGATGAAACCTTCTCTCTGATTTTTTTCGGGCGAGGCGGAAGATATAGAGCTGAGTTTGGGGGGTGGTGGTGCTACGTGGGCCTCACAAGCCCTCACGGCGTGGCCTAGGGGGGTGGCAGCGGCCCAGGGGCTTGTGGCCCACTGGCACGCCCCCTCCGGTGGATCTTTGCGCAGGTATTTTTCTTTTATTCCAGAAAAATTCTCCGTAAATTTTCAGGACATTCCGAGAACTTTTATTTCTGCACAAAAACAACACCATGGCAATTCTGCTGAAAACAGCGTCAGTCCGGGTTAGTTCCATTCAAATCATGCAAATTAGAGTCCAAAACAAGGGCAAAAGAGTTCGGAAAAGTAGATACGACGGAGACGTATCAACTCCCCCAAGCTTAAAGTCTTGCTTGTCCTCAAGCTATTCAGTTGACAAACTGAAAGAGACAAAAGAAAAACTTTGACGAACTCTGTTTGATCTTGTTGTTACAACTATGTCTAACTCATATCTAGAGTTTCAGCAAGATCACAAGCAAACCACATAAGCAAATGACATCTAGGTCTCACGGTAAACTCATATCAATGGCATAATCAACTAGCGAGCAAATAATAATAAGCCTCAAATGTCAACACTTCAATCAAAACAACATGAAGCAGTGCGAACAGATGGTATCTCACTAGTCTTTATGAGACCACAAAACATAAATGCAGAGCACCTTCAAATACCAAGGGCTGACTAAACATTGTAATTCATGGCAATGAAGATCCAGTCACACTCATACTCAACACGGTTAAAAGCAAAGCATAAAAATGACAGAGGTGCTCTCTAATTGGTGCTTTTGTAATAGGAGGATCACTCAACAGGAACATAAATAGACAGGCCCTTCGTAGAGGGGAGCACTGATTTGTAGAGGTGCCAGAGCTCAAGCTTTGAAAACAGAGATAATAATTTTGGGTGGCATGCTTTCATTGTCAACGCAATGACTAAGAGTTCTCAATATCTTCCACGCTACAAATGCTATAGGCGGTTCCCAAACAGAAAAGTAAAGTTTTGACTCCCCCACCACCAATCAATCACACTCCACGGCTAGCTAAATCCTCAGTTACCGTCCATACCAACATCAATCCTCGGGGAGTTTTGTTTGCAATTATCTTTTCGATTTGAGCATGGAACTGGGAATTCCAATTACCGGCCCCTTTCTCGTGAATGATAGTGAATAAACACATATCGAGGATAACACGCCTAGCATGGAAGATACCAATAGCCCCCTGTCACCACATGAGCGGTTCGGGCATGCAAAACAGATTATTTCTTGAAGGTTTAGAGAGTGGCACATGCAAATTTACTTGGAACGGCAGGTAGATACCGCACATAGGTAGGTATGGTGGACTCATATGGAACAACTTTGGGTTTATGGAAGTGGATGCACAAGCAGTATTCCCGCTTAGTACAAGTGAAGGCTAGCAAAAGACTGGGAAGCAACCAACTAGACAGCGACAACAGTCATCAAAATGCATTGAGATTAACTAACATTGAGTGCAAGCATGAGTAGGACATAAATAGCCATGAACATGAATATCATAGAGGCTATGTTGATTTTGTTTCAACTACATGCGTGAACATGCGCCAAGTCAAGCCACTTGAATCATTCAAAGGAGGATACCATCCTATCATACTACATCATAGTCATGTCAAAATTCATGTTGGAAACCAAGACAAACCATTATAAGCTCCTAGCTAAGTAAGCATGGCATAAGCAACTATGATCTCTAAGTTGTCATTGCAAACATGTTTCTCTCACAACAAAGGTGAACTAGGAACAGTGAGCTAGTCATATTTACAAAAACAAAATAGATCGAGTTCATACCAGCTTTTCCAGGCTCAGTCACTTCATCATATGTCGTCATTATTGCCTTTCACTTGCATGAACGAATGATGTGAACAATAATAAGAGTGCTCGTGCATTGGACTATGTTGGAATCTGCAAGCAAAGACAAAGGAGAAGACAGAGTAATATGGCTCTATGACAGCTAAACAGGTATGCATGCAAGAGCCACTAAACATTGTAACCATTATCTTCTACCTTGACCCAAAGAAAAAGAAAACTAATTACACAGGAAAGCTCCCAACAAGCAAAAGAAGGAAAAGAAAATCTTTTTGGGTTTTTCTCAACTAGACAGACACACGAAAAGAAAACGAGAAAAAGAAAATAAACTAACATGGATGATACAGTGGCAAAGTGTGAACACCAACGAACAAAGTGAAAGCATAAGCAAGAATGTAAAGTCGGTGAGAAACACGTACTCCCCCAAGCTTAGGCTTTTGGCCTAAGTTGGTCTACTCCCAAGGATGGTCCTGGCGAAACCCAAAATCATAATGGGGGTTATACGGGAGCGTTGCAGCCACTGCCTGAATAGCTGCCTAACGGAGACGAGCAGCCTTTGCCTCCCTCTCATACTCCTCTGCCTCTTCTCTGGTTATGTAATATCTCCGTTGTACCTAAAAGTCAAAGAAGGCGGAGCAGGAAGGGTAATATGGAAAACATGCTGCCGGTTAAATATCAAACGGTATAGGAAGGATTCATCATCCCTCTCAAGGAACTGGTAGCGTGTCAAAGCGACGCGGTCAAGGAAAGCTGTATGGAGCGGGGGATCTCCTTCGCGGATGGGTACTCGAAGAAAATTTGCTATGCGAGTGGCATAGATCCCACCAAAGAAATCCCCTTCAATAGCATTCTTATTCAGCCTCCTTGCTATAATAGCTCCCATGTTGAAGCTTTTGTCACCTGTCACTGCGCTCTTAAGGATACTAAGGTCGCGTGCGCAGAGGTGACAATGCTCAATCTTGCCATTCATGCATCTTCCTATGAAGAGGGCAAAGTAATGCAAGGCAGGAAAATGAATACTCCCCATGGTAGCTTACGTAATGTCTCTAGTTTCTCCAACCGTAATACCAGAGCAAAAGTCTCTAACCGAAGATTTAGGAGGATCACTGAGGCTACCCCAAATAGGTATTTTGCAAATCCTATTGAAATCCTCTAAATCCACGGTATATGATTTATCATCGAGATTAAACAGTACCGATGGCTCCCGGCTAGCTGAAAATTTGAATCTACGAACAAAAGAGGCAGTGAGAGCAACATATTGTTCACATTTATCGAAGATGAATTCTTTGAGTCCGACGTTGTGAACAAGTGCATCAAACTCATCTTTGAAACCTGCCTCAATCATAAATTCATCAGAAGGCCATTCAGACGGTTGTACCTGCGCGTCCCTAGGTTGGTAAGGATCAGGTTCCCGAATCGCAAGACGGGGGCCTCTCTTGCTTGAGGAACCACCATGAAAGTTTCTCCTAAACATCTTCCTTTTCTGAAATTTTCAGTGACCCAAAGGAGAAATGAACAAGGCTCAACTAAACTAGTAGAAACTACTCCAACAAGTGCCTAGAGGCCAAATTATGCATCAAAACTACTTGGGACCAGCTAAAATCAGCATGCAAAGCTCAAGAACATGGTCACCAAGGCAGCAAAAATACGCGGAGTATAAGGCACTAGAGCACAAACTAATTGGACCAATGGAGGAGTCACTTACCAAGGAGTAATTTCCCCAAAACAGTTCGAAGAACGGTGCTTTGAGCAAAGAGATCGAAAATCCCAGCAAGAGGAGCAAGAACACGGGTTTGAGCTGCGAAACGATTTTTCTGGAGGTAGGAGAACCAGATGAGAGCAAGAATGAGTGGAGGGGGTGCCTGTGGGCCCCACAAGCCTGGTTGGCGTGGCCAGGGGGGTGCCCGCGCCGTCAGGGCTTGTGGCCCACTGGTACAGCCCCCAGACAAGCTCTTTGTCTCAGAATTTTTCAAAAATTCCAGAAAAAATCATACTTGATTTTCAGGACGTTCGGAGAATTTTTATTTTCGGGGTACTTTTCTACCGGATGCTAAAACAGAAAATAGGGAAAACTAAACTAAATCTATCATTTTTCTTCTAAGCAACCGAAGGTGAAAGATTGGAACAGAGGTTTGTGACTCCTCGATTCATCCATCTCATGGTCATCGATAGAAAATTCGCCAATGAGGTTGATCAAGTCTCCTTGACAAACCTTTTCGAATCGCAAAAGAGAACGGAGAATTTTCGAATAGTCACTAGGTCACCTCAATGGGTATGTGTATCTCCCCCAACAAGCAAATCATACTTCATCTTGACACGAGGAATAGGGCATTCAAAGCTCCCAATAAGAATCGATGAAGTTTTTTCGATAGCATTGATGCAATGTGCTCGATATTGTTTCTTCGGAAAGTGCACCGTATGCTCGTTACCATTGACATGGAAAGTGACATTGCCTTTGTTGCAATCTATAACAGCCCCTGCAGTGTTTAAAAAGGGTCTTCCGAGGATGACAGCCATGGCATCGTTCTCAGGAATATCTAAGATAACAAAGTCTGTTAAGATAGTGGTGTTAGCAACCACAACAGGCACATCCTCTTAATTGCCGATAGGGAAAGCAGTTGATTTGTCGGCCATTTGCAGAGAGATTTCAGTGGGTATCAACTTATCGAGTTCAAGCCTACGATAAAGAGAGAGAGGCATAACAAGAACACCGGCTCCAAGGTCGCCTAAAGCAGTTCTAACGTAACTACCTTTAATGGAGCAAGGTATAGTGGGCACACCGGGATCACCTAGTTTCTTAGGAGTTCCACCCTTGAAAGTGTAATTGGCAAGCATGGCGGAGATCTCAAGATCAGGTATCCTCCTCTTATTAGTCACAATATATTTCATGTACTTAGCATACGGAGACATCTTGAGCATATCCGTCAAACGCATTTGCAGAAAGACAGGTCTGATCATTTCAACGCAGCGCTCAAAATCCTCGTCATCCTTTTTCTTGGATGGTTTGGGAGGAAAGGGCATAGGTTTCTGAACCCATGGTTCCCTTTCTTTACCATGCTTCCTAGCAGCAAAGTCATTCTTATCATATCTCTTAGTCTTAGGTTGTGGGTTATCAAGATCAGGTTCAATCTCCACATCCTTATCGTTGCTAGGTTGAGCATCTTCATGAACATCACTATTGATATTATCATTAGGCTCATGTTCATCACCAGATTATGTTTCAGCATTAGAGAAAGAGACATCGTTTGGACTCTCATGTGTAGCAGCAACAGGGTTTCTAGCGTGCAGGTTCCTATCATCTCTCTTCTTTCTAGGATGACTAGGTGCATCGGTGCTAACTCCTTGAGAATCTTGTTCAATTCTCTTCGGATGACCCTAAGGATACAAAGGTTCCTGGGTCATTCCACCGCCTCTAGTGACGACTCTCACGGAATTGTCATTCAACTCATGGAGCAAGTCATTTTGAGCTTTAAGTACTTGTTCTACCTGAGTAGTAACCATGGAAGCATGTTTACTCAGAAGTTTAAGATCATTGACATTCTTGTCCACACAAGCACTTAAATGACTAAGCATACGAGCATTATTTTCCAATTGTCTGCTAACATAATCATTGAAACTCTGTTGTTTGGCAACAAAGTTATCAAATTCATCCATGCATAGGCTAGCAGGTTTATCAAAAGGAATATCACTCTCATCAAACCTACGCAGAGAATTTACTTCTACTACCTGTATCGGGTTATCGGGACCATGGATCTCTTCGATAGGTGGTAGATTTTTGACATCTTCCGTTTTAATGCCTTTCTATCGCATAGATTTCTTGGCTTCTTGCATATCTTGAGGACTGAGGAATAGAATACCTATTTTCTTCGAAGTTGGCTTAGGAGGTGGTTCGGCAATAGTCCAAGCATTCTCATTGCACAAGATGTTATTCAGTAGAATCTCAGCTTGTTCTACGGTTCGTTCCCTAAAAACACTACCGGCACAACTATCTAGGTGGTCATTGGAAGCATCGGTAAGTCCATTATAGAAGATATCAAGTATTTCATTCTTCTCAAGAGGGTGATCAGGCAAAGCATTCAGTAGCTGGATAAGCCTCCCTCAAGCCTGTGGGAGACTCTCTTCTTCAGCTTGAGCAAAGTTGTATATTTCCTGCAAGGCAGCTTGCTTCTTATGGGCAGGGAAATATTTTTCAGAGAAGTAGTAGACCATATCCTGGGGGCTATGCACACAACCAGGAGCAAGAGAAGTGAACCAAGTCTTAGCATCATCCTTTAGCGAGAAAGGAAACAGCTTGAGCATGTAGTAGTGGCGGATCTTTTCCTCACTAGTGAATAGGGTGGCTATATCGTGCAGTTTGGTAAGATGGGCTACAAACGTTTCAGACGCATAACCGTGAAAAGGATCAGATTCGACTAGAGTGATTAACTCAAGGTCGACAAAGAATTCATAATCCTTATCGGTCACAAAGATAGGCGAAGTGGCAAACTTCGGGTCGTATTTCATCCTAGCGTTCATAGATTTTTCTTTCCACTTGCGCAGTAAATTCTCAACATGATAGCTATCCTTACACGCAAGAAAATCCTCAGCTATCTCTCCCTCCATAACATAGCGAGTATCAGGCATAACAGGCAATCCAGGCATAGTGGCAGGTTCTACTTCAATAGTATCAGCAGTTTCAGAAGTATCATCACATCTAGCAGCAACTCTAGCAATTTGTGCATCAAGGGCACCTAGTGACAAAGCAGTATCAGGCATAGCATCATCGGGCATAGTATCAAGCATAGCATCATCAGGCTAGTATCAAGCATAGCATCATCAGGCATAGTATCAAGCATAGCATCATCATAAGCATCATGGGCAGCAGAAGTAGCATCATCAAGCACAGGCGACATATCAAGATTTCTAGCAGGAGGTTGTGTCGCAAACTTACTCATAACTGAAGGTGAATCAAGTGCAGAGCTAGATGGCAGTTCCTTACCTCTCCTCGTAGTGTAAGCCAAGATTTTAGTTCTTGGATCTTTCAAATTCCTCATAGTGACCAGCAGACGTAAATCCCAAGTGACTCAGAGAATATAGTTGTGCTTCCCCGGCAACGGCGCTAGGAAAAGGTCTTGATAACCCACAAGTTTAGGGGATCGCAACAGTTTTCGAGGGTAGAGTATTCGACCCAAATTTGTTGATTCGCCTCAAGGGGAAACGAAAGAATATTCTCAAGTATTAGCAGCTGAGTTTGTCAGATTCAACCACACCTGAAAGATTAGTGTCTGCAAGCAAAGTATCAGTAGCAAAGTAGTATGATAGCAACGGTGTCAAAAACGATCTGTTGACGGCAGACTATTCGTAACTGTTGTATCAATGGCGCCAGTAGGTTGCACGTGGGTGGAGAACTATTCTTCCCCGACAACAGTGTCGAAAAAGGGTTTTGCAACAAGTAACAGCGAAGTAGCAAGGAACAGCAGTAGCAGCAGCAGCAGAGTAACAACAGTAGCAACAGTAGTAGCAGCAAAGTGGCCCAATCCCTTTTATAGCAAGGGACAAGCCTGGACAAAGTAACGTAGCAAGGACCAGTAGTAAAAGACTCGTAGGCAGTGGATCGGTGATGGATGAGTATGACGGATGTGATTCATCATGTAACAGCTATAACATGGAGAAATATGTGTGGCTCTCGTTCGTCAATCTAATGTAGGCATTTATTCCGTATGTAGTCATACGTGCTTAGGGAAAAGAACTTGCATGACATCTATTGTCCATCCCTTCCATGGCAGCGGGGTCCTAATGGAAACTACGAGATATTAAGGTTCTCCTTTTAATAAAGAACCGGACCAACGCATTAACACTCGGTGAATACATGAACTCCTCATACTATGGTCATCTCCGGGAGTGGTTTCGGCTATTGTCACTCCGGGGTTGCCGGGTCATAACACATAGTAGGTGACTACAACTTGCAAGATAGGATCTAAAACACACATATATTGGCGACAACATAATAGGTTCAGATCTGAAATCATGGCACTCGGGCCCTAGTGACAAGCATTAAGCATAGCCAAGTAGTAGCAACATCAATCTAGAACATAGTGGATACTAGGGATCAATCCCCGTCAAAACTAACTCGATTACATGATAGATCTCATCTAACTCATCACCGTCCAGCAAGCCTATGATGAGATTACTCACGAACGATGAAGAGCACCATGGAATTGTCGATGGAGGAAGGTCGATGATGACGATGGCGAAGATTTCCCCTCTCCGAAGCCCTCCAAATGAAGAAGAGGAGGTGGTGGCGCCTCCGTATCGTAAAACGCGATGAAACCTTCTCTCTCATTTTTTTCCGTGCGAGACGGAAGATATAGAGCTGAGTTTGGGGGCGGTGGTGCTACGTGGGCCCCACAAGCCCTCACGGCGCGGCCTAGGGGGGTGGCCGCAGCCTAGGGGCTTGTGGCCCACTAGCACGCCCCCTCCGGTGGATCTTTGCGCAGGTATTTTTCTTTTATTCCCGAAAAAATCCGTAAATTTTCAGGACATTCCGAGAACTTTTATTTCTGCACAAAAACAACACCATGGCAATTCTGCTGAAAACAGCGTCAGTCCGGGTTAGTTCCATTCAAATCATGCAAATTAGAGTCCAAAACAAGGGCAAAAGAGTTTAGAAAAGTAGATACGACGGAGAAGTATCACTCACTGGCGAGGATCCGGTTGATTTTTGTATTTTTTACAGGTATCCGATTGCTTTTTAAAAACATAATAGAGGCCTTATTGCTATAAAAAAAAATTGGGACCCACTGTCATAACATGTCAATGGTCAACCAAAATGTTTAAACCTAACGATCAAGCTCACAAGTGGGCCCAAGCTATCATAATCTAGCTTCAAACTTAACTGCTCAACCATTAGTGTTTTTTGGAATAGCCCACCAATTTTGTGGTAGTTTTTGGATAAATTAAGAAAACATGTAGTTTTTCGTAGCCCTAGCATGTAGTGTTGTAGATTTTTGCTATATTTACTCATTTGCGGTCGAACGCAACTCCCTCGATGAACTTCTGGACCAACACCAAGTAGCGACACCACTCATAGGCGGTGAGCAACACAACACGAGGCACCTTAACTTAGAACCACTACTCGGGATTGGCCGAAAAATCTTCAACATTGCGAGGAAGGTATGGTCATTGTTTTGATCCACGTCTAGAACCGAGAATTCATAAATTCTACTGCTATGTGCCCAAGCTTTGGACTGCGACAAAGCCTGGACAGAGGCAACATCGCCACCTACCTCCTCCCTCGCACATTGATCCGCTCCTTTCAACATGTATAGGGTATGATGTCCTTGAGGTCTTCCTATGGAGACCCGACACCATTGATAACTTCCCATTCCATCTTCATCATCTTCTCAGTTTAGAAGACACGATTGAACAAATATAGGCATGCATACATAGAAAAATGGAGCATAACTACCATTAGAGTGCACATCTATGAAGTGGTCAAGGCAATGAACTGATCATAACAATGTGCATTACCAGCTTCATCCACATTGGAGTGGGTACCACTGAAAATGAAGATGGAACACACATCGTTGAACCAAACTATAACATCCACAATTTTTAATTTGTATTTCTCTACCTTTTGAGTTGTTTTAAAATGGATTTCAAAATTTGGCTTTGTTGAAAACTCTTGAAGTTCTTTGAAACCCTTTTTAAGAAAATCCTTTGAGCTTCCTTCCACAACATGTCTGGTTTGAAAAGGATTTTCCTAGCTTCTTCTCAAAATTACTTGGCTTGGGAGAACCCTTTTATTTTTTTAACCAACCTTTGGCATAAATTTTCATAGGTTCACTAGTCAATCTTCTTCAATATTGTTCTACCTCCATCTTTTTTTGATTTCTAACCTATGGCACTTCTCTAGCACCTAGGCATTTATTTTAATTGAATTCTCAAAGTTTTAGAAGGGTTTAACCACCTTTCATATTTTAATTCAATCAAAAATATCTTGTGCAATCAATTTTGACCCCCGAAAATTTTCAAAGGAACTCATAGATTCCTTTGGTATTTCATACCCAAATTCATATACTTAGAAGACCTTAGTATCATCAACCCATTTCACCAAAAATATTGGGGTCGCTAGTCTGAAAATGTCAAATTAGGTTTGACCCAAGTTTGACCAAGATATTATGTTTTTATTATAAACCTCGCTTAACCATTTTAAAAAATTCTGAAAATTTGCACACGGTCTGTGCACTCAATGAGAGGCCATCTCATAAATTTTCAGCTTCAAAAAGTCTTTCCACGTGCCGATTTCATTTGATCAAGCATCTGGTGTGCATTGTGGCCATTAGTCTATGAATTCAGTTCAGTCAAAGTTCACAGTGCAGTATTTCGTTTATTCAGACATTCATAGTGGCAGCGTCAATCAATGGAGTAGCAAGGGTGGCAGCTCGCCATTGTGCCCGAGCCTATCCACCAGCCGCATGGTCCATTGGACGGTTGTGCGTGTCGGTGGTGAGCTGGCCTGAGCCAGCAAGCTCCGACAGTAGCAGCTACCGCGACCACCAGCGACCCCTCCTACAGCACCGCGTCGCTCGGCACTGCCCTATCCCCATGAGATCTCCGCGTGTCCCTTTCTTCGAGTGCACACCGCGAGGCCCGTCACCATGTCCCGGACGGTGCACAGCGTGAATTCTGCTGCCGCCATGCCCAGGGAGTACCACACCGTCGAGTTGGGTCTTCTGTCGATGACCACGCGAGGTTAGGCCAAAATGGAACCCCTGTCGAGTGTGGATGCTTACCTTGGCACCTCCAATCTCATGCTAAACCTCCCTGTCGTCCGGAATTTGTCGTCGAAGATAAGCTACCGCGGCACCACTCTCGGCCCTCTATAAATAGAAAGCCCCCTTGCTCCCGAGCACCTCAGCCAGTCCAGCTCCTCTCCTCCTTCTCCAGAGGACTCGCCCAAGCCATCGGAGGGGCTCGGAAGAGTCTTCTTCGTCGCCTTCGGTCACCTCGATTCGTTTCGGGCGCCGGTAAAATTGGCCCCGACCACTCCGTCGAGATCTCACTGCAACCGAAACGCCGTCCGCCGGAGTTGGAGCTACGGTGGTCGTGCTCCCGTCGGCGTGTGACTCCACCTCCATTTGTTGCGGAAGATCCTGATTCCGACGAGGGAGATGCCGACATCAACTTCACCGAGCTCGATCCCGACTATGTGGAACCACGCAAGCATGTTTGAACTTTTGATGTGTTTGTTCACTAACTAATTTAATAATCATCCACTGCATTAATTGGGCATATTGCATCTTACTCAAACAAAGTTTAATATGTGGCTATGACAATTTATATGGTCGTGAGAGGCCCTGGATAACCTAGTCACACGGAACGTGATACGTTGTGGCCTGGTCATGACGAATGCATGACAGTGATGGAAATAAAGTGGATAACTCCACTATCGACCTAGATCAAGTCTTGTCAGTATCTTACCTTTATTATCGTGTTGCCACAGTTTCCTGGAAGGGGATTCGGTATAGTCGGTCGTAGGCCTATTATCAGTTACACACCAATTAGAGGGGTCGGGATGAAGGTATCCATGGCCCTGGACTAAATCCAGTCATCCGGTCAGGGGGCATGGTTGTTTCCGGTCCGGGACCGAGAGGGAGGGCACTCCCTTGTAGCATGCGTTATAAATTTGATGCCATGCTAGTCGAGGTCGGAGACTCCCCGTCTTATGGGTTTTCCCTAGTAGGATAGTCCAGGTGAAGCCGGTCTTCCCGTGGGTAAAAATGGGTGTGTGCTGATTCTGAGCGTCTACTTCTAAAATACTGTACTCGGGATTAGTCATAGTGACTATCGGAACCCATGAGCTATGGGTAAAGAGTACACCCTGTGCAGAGTCAAAACTATTCGAGTAGGCTTGTCCATAGTCAAGGATGGTTGGTTGAGAGGTCAAGTGTAGGTCTTAGAGTCGGTCCCTGGAGCACAACTGTGGTTTAATCATAATGGTTGTCGACATCTGATGGCCTTGTGGGAAAACTTACTTGTTGGTAACCTAGTTCTAAGATTATCTTGAAGGTTGGTTGTACCACCTGGATAATCCTTTACTTTATTTATGCCTTTTCAGTGGTGTCGCTAAGACGCCCGACTACGGCTTGTTATTTATTTTATGCCCTTTCTGTGGTGTCGCTAAGACGCCCGACTGCGGCTTGTTATTTATTTTATGCCCTTTCTGTGGTGTCGCTAAGACGCCCGACTGTGGCTTGTTATTTATTTATGCACAGATGGATGGCAACGGTTGTCCGTCTCAGGTGTTCGCCAATGAGTCGGCGGGATTTTTGCGACTCCTCTCACACATTGCCAGGATCGCGATTGGACCGACGACTTGCACCGAGTACACGTTCTACCTTCACAAAATTAGCGACTCCCTGACTATGCATCAGGCGTCGGTGCATTTTATTGGTGGGCGAGTTGAGGCTCATCGTCCTCGCTTCGTCGGGAGAGCCATGCCTATGGAGGGGCAAGCTATTCAGATGGCAGCCAGGGAGGCGATTGCCGTCTTCGGGACACCTCCCAGTGATGAAGACTCGTCCTTATCACTACCTGTCGTGCCACGTTCCATACACCAGTCACTATGCCTTTGCGTGTCCTAGAGGAGAGGAAGATGAGGCTATTAGGATGCTCGTGCAGTATCTCATGGCCTTGGAGTCATCCTTCGATGGCTTAGTGGATGACTTGGTGGTTGCTCGCATGAAGTCCCTTACTCGTCCTCACAACAGGACTGGGCTCCTTCGTCCCGCACCACCTCGGTCGTGCCCCTCTTCATCCGCTTCGTGCACTCCGCCAGCCTAGCTTCGCCGCCAGCTGCCTATGATCGAGGAGTTCAATCATGTCATTACTCCTGCCCCCATCAGAGCTGCTATGCCTGCTAGTCCTGTTCATGGCTCACCATGTCGTGCAGTCCGCCTAGAGCTCGTGCAAGAGGAAGTGGACTCCGCACCTCCTCATCTGGGACTTTCCCTGGGCCAGCTGATCCAGGTCCCTTCCGACTCCACCTAGAGATGGTGCAGCAGAACGTCCGTGCGCTTATATGATATGTATGATTGTGTGCTCTTAGACTAGAGAGAAGTAGTCGTGTTGCATCATGCATGATCGGGAGAAGTGCACTAGCCTAAATAACATGTCAGGCATACGAGAGTACGACCTGAGTGACATATGTATAATTATGTGCGATGTAAGATGTATCGTGGTCCTTCTCCAAACAAGACGATTGTTTTATGATTTTTTTTTGCTGTTTTCCTTGGCTAAGAAAATTTTATTTTTCTTCTTAAGACTCAGATTTCTCATTTCGTTTTTACAACATTAACCTAGCTTTGAGAAATGAGCCGTCCCTGGACATGCTCCATGTCAAGAATGCAGGGAGAAAATCAGTCTACTAAGATAGGACATAATTTCACTCAAGGATAGTCAAGCTAACGCGAGATTGACACATCATTTTCAGAAGTTTGTCGTCTTTATGAGCAGAACCAGCAACAACATCATGAGATGATGAACCAGCTAATGAATATGGGAAATCAATGTGGACCACATCCACACACTCCAGGTTGGCTAAGTTACAGAAGACTTATCCGCCAAATTTCTCGCATACTAAGAAACCAATGGAAGCCGATGATTGGCTACGTGATATCGAGAGGAAGCTTATTATTGCTAAGCAATGTTCCAAGCATGAGATGGTACTCTACGCACCTCACTATCTCACTGGAGCCGTAGCCTCGTGGTGGGAAAATATCCTCCGCGTACATCCTAACAAAAACAACATCACGCGGGCCGAGTTCAAAGAAAGCTTTTGTGGGGCGCATATTCCAAATAGTGTCATGAAGATCAAGAAAAGGGAGTTCAAAGACCTCAAACAAAGGAGTTCCACTGTAATGGAATACTTGGACCAATATAATCAATTATCCCGTTATGCAAGTGAATATTATAAGAAAGAAGAGAGAAGAATAGAGAAGTTCCTTGATGGACTCGCTCCGGCATTGAAGTGCCAGCTGGTCATTCACACCTTTCCAGACTCCAAAACTCTTGTGGACAAGGGCAACATGCTCGAGGCTGAGCGTCGCAGTCTGGACGACATTCGCAAGCACCGTCATAACAGCTCAGCACCGACTCGCAACACCAGGCACAAGACTAAGGACACAAAGAATCCAACCCCTCGTGCCCAACCTCAACCAATCGAGTCAACACCCACTTTTATGAGAGAAACAAGGACTTTACTCCCCGCTCCGGTGTTACCTGTTTCGCATGTGAAAAGACCTCGATGACGCCTAGAGGGGGGTGAATAGGCTATTAAAAAACTTCTTCGGATTTGGCTTGAACCTAATGCAGAAATAAACTAAGAGGGTACTTGTCAAGCACAAATCCTAAATGCACTAGGCACTGCAACGTGTATCAACAACACGATCTACCAAGATGGACACAATACAGTTACTAACAAGCACAAGTAAGTTACACAAACTTACTTGAGCTATATCACATGACAAGTAGGTGAACGACACAAGATACTAGATCACACTATATCACACGATATATCAAAAGTTGTAAGTGTGAACGTGTGGATATAGAGGGTATGCTTGAATGATTAATCTTGTACAAGAAATAGCCAACACAATATAATGAGCACAAACAATATGCAATGTATGTATGCTCAAGTAACACAAGTAAACCACAAGTAAGGAGTTAGGGTTAAGGATAACCAAGGTCACAGAGACGAAGATGTATCCCGATGTTCACTTCCTTGGAGGGAAGCTAGTCACCGTTAGAGAGGTGGATGTTACCACGAAGGCACACCAACGCCACGAAGGCTCACCCTATTCTCCCTTTGAGATAACACCACGAAGGCGTTTCTCAACCACTAGTGGTAAGCCTTTGAGGTGGCTTCCAAACCCTCACAAACTTTTCTGGGGGAAATCACACAGATTGATTCCTCTCCGAAGAACTCCTACCGCCTAGGAGTCTCCAACCTCCAAGAGTAACAAGATCATGGGGAATGCTCAAATCTCAAATAGCTTGGGTTGAGAGGAGGAGAGGGAGACGATCTATCTTTTGACTGGAACAACTCTCAAAGGGGCTCACAAATGCTCTTGGGATCTAAGATTTGGTGTGAGCAAATGTGTGTGAGGTAGAAATGTGTTCTTATGAGGATAAGGCTGTGTTGGGCACACTCTCACGGAGTGGGAGGGGGTATTTATAATGGGGAGAGAAAAACAGCCGTTGGGGACACTTTAAGTCACACAGGGGTCGGACATCCGGCAGTTCACGGATGTCCGGGCGTCCACAAGGAGTCGGACGTCCGACAGGGGTCGGATGTCCGAGGGCTGTAAATATATCTGGAACCACTGTGGAGTTGAACAGGGACCGGACATCCGGAGAAGGCCGGAAGTCCGAGTTATTCGACTCAAACTTCTCTGGTGCAAGATTCTGGATTTCCGAAAGGGGACGGACGTCCGGCCCTCGGACGTCCGGAGGGAGTCGGAAGTCCGAGTTATATGGCTCAAGTTTCTTTGGTGCAAAGCTCCGGATTTCCGAAGCTGGTCAGACGTCCGGCCCTCGGACGTCCGGAGGGAGCCGGAAGTCCGAGTTATATGGCTCAAGTTTCTCTGGTGCAAAGCTCCGGATTTCCGAAGCTGGTCGGACGTCCGGCCCTCGAACGTGTGGAGGGAGCCGGAAGTCCGAGTTATATGGCTCAAGTTTCTCTGGTGCATAGTTCCGGATTTCCGAAGCTGGTCGGACGTCCAGGCCTCGGACGTCCGGAGGAGGCTGGATGTCCGGGCCTAGGACGTCCGGAGGAGGCCGGATGTCCGAGGCACTGGTCCTATTTTCTGATAACAGCAAAGCAGTGGAGATGTGGTAAGAGCAGAACAGTGGATATCTAGTTTGAGCAAGTTCATCACAAAACCTGTGATCCCCTCTTATTTGTGCGGGATCCCTAAAGACTCAAGAATTATAAAAGGGGTACCGATGATCCATACTTGAGTGTATACTTTTATTCGCTGATCATCACTCCGCACCACTAGCATCAAAGGAACTGATACCTTTGAGTTAGCCCTTTCACTTGAGCTTGATGTTGTTGTTCCTTCTTGGCTCAAGTTGAAAGCAAGACATGATGAAGTCTTCAAGCAGCTCTCCCATACACAATGTGGAAAGCCTAGCTTATGTATTCATATTCATTTGTCCACCATGTGAACATCCACAAGAATCAAGCATGTAGTGCTCGCGAATGCTTATCTTGATCTTGTCCTTGTTAGCACATGAGCTTGTCCTTATCAACACATGATCATTAACAATAGTTTCAATGATATATTCGTGCTGATCCACTTGAACATGCACACCACAATCTTGATGACGATCACCACTTGACGTCATCCTTCATGGGTTGTATGAGATCTTCCTTTTGACACAAGCCCATGGAAGCACACCTAACCCCCACATAGGACTCTCACAAACACCATGGGTTAGTACACAAACACGTAATGGACAATGCTTACCATACCATGGGATCACTTGATCCCTCTCGGTACATCTTATACGCTTTGTGTGTTGATCATCTTGATTTACTCTTTGTCTGAGATCTTGATCAACCTAGTGTCTCTATGACCATTCTTTGGATAATACCTTGAATACCATCTTGGTCATCATATAAACTCCTTGAACCCAACAGATGGACTTCAAGAAGTGCTTATGGACAAATCCTATAAATATAACTTAAGGCAACCATTAGCCCATAGGAATTGTCATCAATTACCAAAACCACATATGGAGATATATGCTCTAACAATCTCCCCCATTTTGGTAATTGAATACAACCACTTCAAGAGAGTTTATATAAGGAAATAAGCATAACCAAGCGCACACATCCAAGGTAATAATGCATGCGTGCAAGATGTAAATGCTTGCGCAATAAAAGCAAAACCCTCTAAACATATCCAAAGTAAACTCTCTAAACTTCTCCCCCATTGGCATCGATTGCCAAAATGGACGAAAAGTTTAGAAAGCCAATATAGTAGGTGGTCCTCCAAAAAGTGTGTACTTCTCAGCACATGAGTGCAGAGAAATACACAAATACAATGATAAGTAGTTGGAGGAAAACAAACTATATTGAGGACCCAAAGATTGCAAATAAAAGGATCGTATGCCACAAAGACATACAAAAATAGAGGCAAGCAATCAAAAGATTCCAGATGGAACAAACAATCATATGGTCCTTCGAACCACATGAATAAAAGCTATTATGATAAAGGCAACAGAGTGTTTTATCAAAAACTAGAGAAGCTCCCCATGATTTGTGCACTAATATGAGATTTTTGTATTTGATACAGGTGCACAAAATAGGATCGTTGCTCCCCCAAAATGAATAAAAACACACAACGAGTGCAAGAAGATAGATGAGACAATAAGCATATCAATTGCACAAAACAAATGGTTGAGCAACATGTAAAAGAAGCAACTTAAGAATAGGCTCAACCAAAGTAATGTGTGTGAGTCATGGAAAAGCACTTGAGGAAAAATAATCTTCACGGCCAAAGACTGCATCAAGATGTAGGAAAATAACATACGCACTCAAAACAAATCCTTTCACGAAGCCACCAAAAACTGAAAAAGGAAACGTAACAATGGACGTGAAAGAAAAGAGGATATCAATTAGAGATGTAACTTATCTCATGTGTAAAAAGATTCTAAGTAGAAGACAATCATGATGATATATATCCACAAAGAAGGATGTACACACGAAATGGTTACAAGAAGGAACAAACTAGATATCCAAAAGGAAGTCATAAATATATCAATGAGATCTTTTGCTTGGAAGCATAGCACATGGCCTAATATTTTCTTATTGTACAATATGAACTTCCAACATACGAACATCAAAGACATCCCAACTAGTAGTAAGACATCATCGTTCGGATGCTTTGAGAAAGCAAACAAGTACTTCAAGAACGAATCAAGAAATTCATGCCATGATGCAACCTGGAAAAGAAAGACACGTTGGGGCCTTTGCAAGAAAAGAATGCATGAAGTGGATACTTGTTACCGAGACAACATTGGATTGATGTAGTAGATAGTTGTTCTTTGATCATCCTAACTTGGTTCCAATAATCACATGGTCTCAACACCTTCCTTATAGGTGAGCCGAGCATCCAATGCATCTCCAGTTGTTCCTGGAACAGCAAAACAAACAAAATGGTGCCCAAACTCATTGGGACCAAAGAGTTAGAAAACCAGCAATACATAGGATAAACTCCACATACATATGTGCATATAGATATGAATTTGAATTTCATGCACACTTTAGCCAATTTATGACAAGGTGGAGTTTCCCTTATATATTGGGTCAAAGAAGGAAAGCAAGCAAAAGAAGTTGTATATAGTAGATATGCATGCTCAAGACTGTCAAGAATCAACTCAACACAAAGTTGATAAGTCACCAAAAGACAAGGTATCAAGTGATAAAAAGATCCTAAACAAAAAAGAAATATGATTTGAAGGATATCAACTAAAAGATACCTCAAGGAATGAGATATCCATTGACACATGCCAAATAAAAGGAAACAAGAAACCAATTGAAGGAAAACAAACACGAGGTATCTAATTTCCAAAAGAGAGCTAGGTTCCAACAAACCAAGCCCTCTACAAATTTTCATGATGGCACAAAGCATCATAAAGAGCAAGACTTGCCTCCCATCAACACACACTTGATGGGGATCAAAAGATTTTATGATGGGTGAATAAAGAGAGTGTTCTAAAGAAAATATGATAGCTCCCCCAAGGGACGTGCATTATATAGAATTTGCATTTAAAAACAAAATGCACACGATGGGATCATCACGTTCTCTATATCTATAAAAACACTAGACATGTTAAAATAGATCCATAAGAGGCAAGGAAGACAAACGAAACACAAAATCCAATGTAAAGACGATTAGCAATTCCTATCACATGATGGGAATACCAATTGTCAAGGACAAGAAGTATTTTGGAAGTGATACTCATTGGTAGATCGCAAATATATCCAAGATCATCTTTACCCATAAAACGCAAGCAAATGACACTTGTAGAGCTAACATGCCACCTAGGAACAAGATAATTTACAATATCAACACTAAGTGGCAACACCTCAAATGTACACATTTTCTAGGTTTGTAATATGCACATAGCATATTACTCCCCCATAATGTGATAAACCAACAATATTAACAAGTGGCAAATTGAAACCAACAAGAGATAATTAATGGACCATATAGAATTTGAATTTCTCATGAGTAAGACATACCACATAGAATATAGATAATCTTGAAATATCAAAAACTAAGTGGTATTCCCCATGTATACACATTTATAGGATTGTGAGGTGTGCAAAGCACATCTCTCCCCCACAATGGGATAATCCATTAGTCTCTCACAAGAGCCAACAAAAATACAAACAAGATGGAAAAGGCTCAATACAAGACTCACATGTACATGATATGCAAACCAACATACACATACTCGATTACTCAAGATAAGCAAGTTGGAAGCACAACATATACAAACGCATGCAAGGTACAAAACCAGAACATGCACAGGGGCAAGCACCTAACAATGTAAACAGTTTAAGTATAAGTTACCGTAAGGAGGCACATTGGATATAAGATAGAAACTCGATAATCCAAATGACTTGGCTTGAGATAATATGAATGATGAAGACCCCTTAATTCTTCATTATGTATCCAAGTCTCTAATGTCCTCCATAGTCACCTATTGATCAAGTTTGAGCTTGTTGGTCCCCAACTACGTTGGGTCCTAAGAGGTTAATCACAATAGGCTTGGCAACCCAAATGGTTCTTTTCTTGACATCATTTTGGGTACCAACAAACTTGGCAAACACATTGCCAACCTTATCCTTCCCAAGGGAATAGATATCACCAATAGTGATTAGGTTGGATAAGTTACCTCTTGTGCAAGACGAAGCGACGTGACCCTTCTCACGACATAAGTAGCAACATCTACCCTTTGCTTTCTTCCCAGTTGATTTCTCACCTCGGGGAGTGTTGGCTTGGGTCTTATTGGGAAGAGGCGTTCCTTCAACTTGTAGCTGAATATGTGATTGAGTTTGTGGCCGCTTCCCTTGTTGCTTGTGACTTTGAGACTTCGTCTTCAGAGGGCAAGATCTAACATGGTGCCCTTTAACTTTGCACTTGAAGCAAATGATTATGGCCGAATTCTTGACTTGTTCTAGGCCCCTCTTGTTCTTGTTTGAGTTTACTCCAACATCATTTTTGTCATTCGGAGATGTTTGCTCACACAGGACGTTGTTGAGTGTGGACATCCCTTCATGACACTGTTCCAAGTCTTTCTTCAAAGAAGTGACTTGGGCCTTGACCTCTTCGATTTCCTCTGCACGGTTAGTATCAATGCAAGTACTAGAGGAAGTGTAAGCTTCAATGTTAGAGCAACAAGGCAAGGAAAGTAATTCATCACACGAGGTAGCAACATTATGAGTAGATGAATTACGAGGACCAGCACATGGAAATATAGTACTTTGACTAGAAGTAGTGCCATTGTCCACATGAGGCTCACTTGATGTTACCTTGGTGATGATAGCCTCATGAGCTAACTTTTGCACATTATGGGATGTTACAAGATCGGCATGAGAGCTTGTGAGCATTACATGGTTTTCTTCCAACTTCCCATAATTGCTAGTTAGTAAATCAAGTTGAGCACGTAGCTCAACATTCTCCTTCAATGTTGATACTTCAAAAGAGATAGGGTTAGATGTACAAGTATCATCAACAATATGAGAGGAGTAAGTAGCGATTAGAGACTTCTCATGAGTAGATTGAAGCTCCTCATAGATCTTAGAGGTTTTGACGAGCTCTCCCTTGACATTCTTGCATTCAAGGAGAAGGACCTCAAAATCCCTTTTAAGTTTATCATGAGTAACTTCAATCTCTCCTTTTGAAGATCTTAAGTCTCTACATGCTTGATGACTCTTCTCAAGTTCATGTTCAAGTTGTTCACTTTTAGCTTGTTCATGATTAAGTGAATCATTACAATTTTTAAAGTAAGCAAGAACATCTTGGAACCTTTGAAGAGCGTTATTTTTAGCTTTATGAAGAATTTTACTGATCACATAGATATTTTCAGTCAAGTCATCATCATCATCCTCATCGCAAATATCACCGTTATTGCACAGGGAAGATGATACCTCATTATTACCTCTTGCCATGAGGCACATGTGAACTGGAGGAGTTGATGATGATTCTTTTGGTGAATCAGATTCTTCATTAGTCAAAAGTACTTCATATTTCTTGATTTCCCCTAAATGATTAGTCATAGAACAACTAGGGAGAAACAAGATATTTTGATCAAGAGGACACGGGAGAGCAGGCGTATCACCATAGACATTTGTCGAGGGATCTTTAGGTGAAATGCATGACCTATCAGCACAATAATTTACACTATGTGTGGTGCTAGATATGCTCATGTCCATAGAGGCTATGACATTTTCATCAACACATATTTATTCACTCACCATGTCATTACCTTGTGAGATTGCAGATGCTGAGGTGTGCAAGCAATCGGATATGGAAGTAGTGGTGGACTCTTTATGATCGAAAAGAGTGAAGAGCTCATGCACCAACTCCTCCATCATAATATCGTCTTCATCAAGATTGGACCCACCATATATATCTTCAAGTTTAGTCCAAACTTCATGAGCTGACTTGCAAGTCGAGATAGACTTAAACACTTCAGGACTTATGGTTCGATGAATGGCAAGAAAAGCCTCACAATCAAGATACATTTCATTAGTAGATGAAGATGCATCATCCTTTTTGTCGGCAATCCCTACAAGAACAATTCGTAAAGTATTTGGGCCCATGGCCCGAAAGTGATGAAGCATACGAATTCTCCATAGGGTATAATTTGTGCCATCAAAGTCAAAGGTGTCATTGTGCACTAATCCAATAGTCGACATCGATACTCTCTAGGTCGTGAGACCTAATTAAAGAGAGACCTTGCTCTGATACCAACTGAAAAGACCTCGATGACGCCTAGAGGAGGGGTGAATATGCTATTAAAAAACTTCTTCGGATTTGGCTTGAACCTAATGCGGAAATAAACTAAGAGGCTACTTGTCAAGCACAAATCCTAAATGCACTAGGCACTGCAACGTGTATCAACAACACGATCTACCAAGATGGACACAGTACAGTTACTAACAAGCACAAGTAAGTTACACAAACTTACTTGAGCTATATCACACGACAAGTAGGTGAACGACACAAGATACTAGATCACACTATATCACACGATATATCAAAAGCTGTAAGTGTGAACGTGTGGATATAGAGGGTATGCTTGAATGATTAATCTTGTACAAGAAATAGCCAACACAATATAATGAGCACAAACAATATGCAATGTATGTATGCTCAAGTAACACAAGTAAACCACAAGTAAGGAGTTAGGGTTAAGGATAACCAAGGTCACAGAGACGAAGATGTATCCCGATGTTCACTTCCTTGGAGGGAAGCTAGTCACCGTTAGAGAGGTGGATGTTACCACGAAGGCACACCAACGCCACGAAGGCTCACCCTATTCTCCCTTTGAGATAACACCACGAAGGCGTTTCTCAACCACTAGTGGTAAGCCTTTGAGGTGGCTTCCAAACCCTCACAAACTTTTCCGGGGGAAATCACATAGATTGATTCCTCTCCGAAGAACTCCTACCGCCTAGGAGTCTCCAACCTCCAAGAGTAACAAGATCACGGGGAATGCTCAAAACTTGCTCAAATCTCAAATAGCTTGGGTTGAGAGGAGGAGAGGGAGACGATCTATCTTTTGATTGGAACAACTCTCAAAGGGGCTCACAAATGCTCTTGGGATCTAAGATTTGGTGTGAGAAAATGTGTGTGAGGTAGAAATGTGTTCTTATGAGGATAAGGTTGTGTTGGGCACACTCTCACGAAGTGGGAGGGGGGGTATTTATAGTGGCGATAGAAAAACTGCCGTTGGGGACACTTTAAGTCACACAGGGGTCGGACATCCGGCAGTTCACGGATGTCCGGGCGTCCACAAGGGGTCGGACGTCCGACAGGGGTCGGACGTCCGAGGGATGTAAATATATCTGGAACCACTGTGGAGTTGAACAGGGATCAGACGTCCGGAGAAGGCCGGAAGTCCGAGTTATTCGACTCAAACTTCTCTGGTGCAAGATTCTGGATTTTCGAAAGGGGACGGACGTCCGGCCCTCGGACGTCCGGAGGGAGCCGGAAGTTCGAGTTATATGGCTCAACTTTCTCTGGTGCAAAGCTCCGGATTTCCAAAGCTGGTCGGACGTCCGGCCCTCGGACGTCCGGAGGGAGCCGGAAGTCCGAGTTATATGGCTCAAGTTTCTGTGGTGAAAAGCTCCGGATTTCCGAAGCTGGTCGGACGTCCGGCCCTCGGACGTCTTGAGGGAGCCGGAAGTCCGAGTTATATGGCTCAAGTTTCTCTGATGCATAGTTCCGGATTTCCGAAGCTGGTCGGACGTCCGGGCCTAGGACGTCCGGAGGAGGCCGGATGTCCGAGGCACTGGTCCTGTTTTCTAATAACAGCAGAGCAGTGGAGATGTGGTAAGACCAGAACAGTGGATATCTAGTTTGAGCAAGTTCATCACAAAACCTATGATCCCCTCTTATTTGTGCGGGATCCCTAAAGACTCAAGAATTATAAAAGGGGTACCGATGATCCATACTTGAGTGTATGCTTTTATTCGTTCAGCATCACTCCGCACCACTAACGTCAAAGGAACTGATACCTTTGAGTTAGCCCTTTCACTTGAGCTTGATGTCGTTGTTCCTTCTTGGCTCAAGTTGAAAGCAAGACATGATGAAGTCTTCAAGCAGCTCTCCCATACACAATGTGGAAAGCCTAGCTTATGTATTCATCTTCATTTGTCCACCATATGAACATCCACAAGAATCAAGCATGTAGTGCTCAGGAATGCTTATCTTGATCTTGTCCTTGTTAGCACATGAGCTTGTCCTTATCAACACATGATCATTAACAATAGTTTCAATGATATATTCATGCTGATCCACTTGAACTTGCACACCACAATCCTTCATGGGTTGTATGAGATCTTCCTTTTGGCGCAAGCCCATGGAAGCACACCTAACCCCACATAGGACTCTCACAAAGACCATGGGTTAGTACACAAACACGTAATGGACAATGCTTACCATACCATGGGATCACTTGATCCCTCTCGGTACATCTTATACGCTTTGTGTGTTGATCATCTTGATTTACTCTCTGTCTGAGATCTTGATCAACCTAGTGTCTCTATGACCATTCTTTGGGTAATACCTTGAATACCATCTTGGTCATCATATAAACTCCTTGAACCCAACAGATGGACTTCAAGAAGTGCCTATGGACAAATCCTATAAATATAACTTAAGGAAACCATTAGCCCATAGGAATTGTCATCAATTACCAAAACCACATATGGAGATATATGCTCTAACAGCGTGCAGATAGGTTGGACACTTTGCCCGACAGTGTCTAAAGGCAGGTAATAGTACGACTAAAACAAACCACCCCAGCAATGACTCGGCACCAAAGCGCAGGTATTTAAATCCCAACAACAATCACTGGAAGGTCCACGTGAATCTTATAGCCAAGGAAGATGCTATGAATGCACTAGACATAGTACTCGGTAAGTTCCCTATCAACAAAATTCCTGCCATGGTTTTGTTTGATTCTGGAGCTTCCCATTCGTTCATTTCGAAGAAAAAAATTGCCTTGAAACACAACTTTTCAACCCTCCCCTTGGAAATTTCAATGACCATCAAGTCCCCGGGAGTACAGGAAGTTACACAAAAGTATTGCAAGGACATTACAATTGAGATTGAGGGTTTGACATTTTGGGAAAATCTCATCGTGATCGAAAGCAATAATCTGGATGTTATTTTGAGAATGGATTGGCTAAATGCCAATAAGGGATTTATTGACTGTTTCAACCGGACGGTCACACTCACCCATCATCGGGGAACAAGAGTAAAAGTTGCAGCCTTAGAAAGGAACAAACCAACTCAAGCTCGACTGAATAAAATGGAGGCCTTTGAGCTGAAGGATGTTCAAGTAGTTGATGAATTCCCGGATGTGTTTCCTGAAGAACTACCAAGTATGCCACCGGACCTAGAATTTGTTATTGAGCTTGCACCTGGTACAACCCCAATATACAAGAAACCATACTGCATGGCACCTACAGAATTGGTCGAGCTAAAGAAGCAAATAAAGGAACTATTGGACAAGGGATATATAAAACCCAGTTCCTCGCCATGGGGATCACCAGTATTATTTGCCAAAAAGAGAGATGGGATACTAAGGCTCTATGTCGATTATCGAGTCCTCAACATGGCCACCATCAAGAACAAGTATCCTCTGCCCAGGATAAATGACATGTTTGACCAGTTAGCACAAGCAAAAGTGTTCTAAAAAATTGGCTTGCAGACAAGATATCATCAACTTAAGATACGTCGAGAAGACATTTCCAAGACAGCGTTTACCTCTCGATATGGATTTTATGAATTTATTGTGATGCCTTTTGGACTAAAAAATTCCCGGCTTATTTCGTGCATTTAATGAATAAGGTATTCATGAAGTACATGGATAAGTTTGTTGTAGTCTTCAACGACGACATACTTGTCTACTCCAAGAACCCCAAAGAGCACGCAGGACACCTAAGGATTGTGTTAGGAGAACTGCGTAAGCATCAGTTCTATGCCAAATTCAGCAAGTGTGAGTTTTGGCTAAAACAAGTTAAATTTTTGGGTCTTGTAATGACCCAAGAAGGGATAGCCGTGGATCCTGAAAAGGCCAAGGACGTAAGTGAATGGCCGCAACTGGCTAATGTGATAGATGTGCGAAGTTTCCTCGAAATGGCGGGATATTACCGAAGATTCATTGAAAGCTTTTCCACTATCGCCAAACCCATGACCCAACTACTCAAAAAGGACAAGAAGTTCGAATGGACTAAAGCCTGCAAGAATAGCTTCCAAGAGCTGAAGAAGAGACTGACCACTGCACTAGTGTTAATCATCCCAGACTTAAATAAAGATTTTGAGGTATATTGTGATGCCTCAAGAAAAGGTCCCGGATGCATACTTATGTAGGAAGGGAAAGTCGTGGCCTAATCCTCACACAATTATGGCGACCCGAAGAAAATTACCTCACTCATGATTTGGAATTGGCCGCTATAATACATGCTCTCGTGGAGTGGAGACATTTCCTACTTGGAAATCGCTGTGAGATATAGACAGATCATAAGAGTCTCAAGTATATCTTCACGCAGCCAGATCTCAACCTACGACAATGTTGTTGGCTGGATTTAATTAAAGATTATGATGTGGGTATTCATTACCATCCTGGTAAGGCTAACGTGGTAGCCGATGCTCTCAGCAGGAACCCCATCTCAGATAAGGACCCCGTACCAAAGCTAAGGCCCGAGTTTGCCAGAGAGTTCGCTCTGCTAAACCTGCTTCTCGTTCCAGAAGGCACTGTGGCACAACTATAAGTACAACCCACTCTAGATGATAATATCAAGAAGGCTCATAATGAGCACCCCAGCATTGAAGGCATAAAGAGGAAGGCGGGCCCTGGAAAGGCCCCAGAGTTTATTATTGATGAACGGGGAATATTATGGTACGGAAACCGACTATGTGTACCAGACCAAGAGGACATCAAAGTTCAAATTTTGGAAGAAGCTCACAATGTTCCATGCTCAATCCATCTTGGAGGTACAAAAATGTACAAGGATATACAGGCAAAATATTGGTGGCACGGGATGTAAAGGGATATTGCTTCTTTCATTGCCCGTTGTTATTCATGCCAATGAATCAAGGCAGAACACCAGAAGCCAGCAAGACTGCTATAGCCTATGAAGGTACCCGAGTGGAAATAGGATGAGGTCGGCATGAACTTCGTTGTCGGACTACCCCGGTCCCGACACGGACACGATGCTATATGGGTTATCATAGATTGACTCACCAAGGTATCTCACTTCATTCTGATAAAAACCACTTACTCCACTCAGAAGCTAGCCAAATTATACCTCGCCCGCATCGTCTGCTTACATGGGATCCCTAAAACCATTGTATCCGACCCAGGCAGTCGGTTTACATCAAGGTTTTGGGATTATTTCCAACAAGCATTGGGAACCCAGTTAGTGTTTAGCACATCATATCAACCCCAAACCGGAGGACAGACCGAGTGTGTGAATCAGATTCTCGAGGACATTCTAAGGGCATGCGTCCTAACATATGGGAACAATTGGGAGGATAGCTTGCCCTACGCCGAATTCTCGTATAACAACACCTATGAGGGAAGTCTGCAAATGTCACCTTTTGAAGCCTTGTATGGACGAAGGTGCCATACGCCCCTCAATTGGTCAGAGACCGGAGGTAGTCGTATCTTCGGCCCACATATGCTTCAAGAGGCCGAGGACAAGGTAAGACTCATAAGAGACAGGCTCAATACAGCCCAAAGCCATTAGAAGAACTATTACGATAAAAAACACCGTTACGTCAGCTTCGATCCAAATGATTATGTGTATCTCAAGGTATCACCAATGAGAGGACTACAAAGGTTCAAGGTCAAGGGCAAGCTTGCACCCCGCTTCATCGGACCATTCCAGATAATCGCTCGAAGGGGCCAAGTTGCCTATCAGCTCGACCTACCTGCGGAACTGTCAGATGTGCACAGCATGTTCCATATTTCTCAACTAAGGAAGTGTGTGAGGAATCCAGATCAACAGGTACCCCATGACAGTATAGAAGTGCAACCAGACCTCTCTTACCAGGAGAACCCCATAAGAATACTAGAAGAGGTAGAAAGTAGGACACACTAGAAGGTCACCAAACTGTTTAGGGTACAGTGGAGCAACCATTCAGAGGATGAGGCCACTTGGGAAACAAAAGACTTCGTGCAGAAGGAACAACCACAACTTCTCGAGGACGAGATTTTTCTTAAGGGGGTAGGTGTTGTAACACCCACAATTTTCAATTTGTATTTCTCTCACTTTTGAGTTGTTTTAAAATGGATTTCAAATTTTGGTTTTGATGAAAACTCTTGAACTTCTTTGAAACCCTTTTTAAGAAAATCCTTTGAGCTTCCTTCCACAACATATCTGGATTGAAAAGGATTTTCCTAGCTTCTTCTCAAAATGACTTGGCTTGGGAGAACCCTTTTATATTTTTTAACCAACCTTTGGAATAAACTTCCATAGGTTCACTAGTCAACCTTCTTCAATTTCCCCTCCATCTTTTTCTCATTTCTAACATATGGCACTTCTCTAGCACCTAGGCATTTATTGTAGTTGAATTCTCAAAGTTTTAGAAGGGTTTAACCACCTTTCATATTTTAATTCAATCAAACAAAAATTGTAATCAGTTTTGACCTGAGAAATTTTCGAAGGAACTCATAGAATCCTTTCGTATTTGATACCCAAATTCATATCCTTAGAAGATCTTAGTATCCTCAACCCATTTCACCAAAAATATTGGGGTCACTAGTTTGAAAATTTCATATTAGGTTTGACCCAAGTTTGACCAAGATATTCTGTTTTTTTTAAAAACCTCGCTTAATCATTTTCAAAAATTCTGAAAATTTGCACACGGTCTGTGCACTCAATGAGAGGGCATCTCATAAATTTTCAGCTTCAAATAGTTTTTCCATGTGCCAATTTCATTTCATCAAGCACCTGGTGTGCACTGTGGCCATCAGTCTATGAATTCAATTCAGTCAAAGTTCAGAGTGCAGTGTTTCATCGATTTAGATATTCATAGCGACAGCATCAATCTACGCGGTAGCGAGGGTGGCAGCTTGCCATTGTGCCCGAGCCTATCCACCCACCGCACGGTCCATTGGACGGTTGTGCGTGTCGGTGGTGAGCTGGCCTAAGCCAGCCAGCACCGACAGCAGCGCCACCAGTGGCTGCCGCGGCCACCAGTGACCCCTGCTACAGCACCGCACCGCTCGGCACTACCCTATCCCCGTGAGAGCTCGGCGTGTACCTTTCCTCTAGTGCACGTCGTGATGCCTGTCGCCACGTCTCGGACGGTGCAGAGCGCGAATTCTGCTGCCGCTGTGCCCAGGGAGTACCACACCGTCGACCCGGGTGTCTTGTCGATGACCACACAAGGTTAGGCCAAAGATGGAACCCCTGTGGAGTGTGTATGCTTACCCAGCCCTGCAATCGCCTGCTAAACCTCCCCGTCGGCCGGAATTTGTCGCCAGAGATAAGCTCCCGTGGCACCACTCTCGACCCTCTATAAATAGAAAGCCCCTTGCTACCGAGCACCTCAGCCACTCCAGCTCATGTCCTCCTTCTCCAGGAGACTCGTCCAAGCCAACGGAGGGGCTCGGAAGGGTATTCTTCCCCGCCTCTGGCCACCTCGATACGTTTTGGGAGCCGGTAAAATCGGCATTGGCCTCTCCATCGAGATCCCACTGCAACCGAAACGATGCCAGCCCGAGTTGGAGCTATTGTGGTCTTGTTACCCGTCGGCGTGTGACTCCACCTCCATCAGCTGCAGAAGCTCCTGATTCCGACGAGGGAGATGCCGACGTCAACTTCACCGAGCTCGATCTCGACTACGTGGAACCAGGAAAGCATGTTTGAACTTTTGATGTGTTTGTTCACTAACTAATTTAATAATCATCCACTGCATTAATTAGGCATATTGCATCTTACTCAAACAAAGTTTAATATGTCGCTATGACAATTTATATGGTTGTGAGAGGCCGTTGATAACCTAGTCACGCGGAATGTGATAGGTTGTGGCCTGGTCATGACGAATGCATGACAGTGATGGAAATAAAGTGGATAACTCCAGTATCGACCTAGATCGAGTCTTGTTAGTGTCTTACCTTTATTATCGTGTTGCCACAGTTTCCTGGAAGGGGATTCGGTATAGTCGGTCGTAGGCCTATTATCAGTTACACACCAAGTAGAGGGGCCGGGGTGAAGGTATCCATGGCCCTGAACTAAATCCAGTCATCCGGTCAGGGGGCATGGGTGTTTCTGGTCTGGGACTGAGAGGGAGGGCACTCCCTTGTAGCGCGCGGTATAAATTTGATCGCATGCTAGTCGAGGTCGGAGCCTTCCCGTCTTATGGTTTTTCCTTGGCAGCGTAGTCTGGGTGAAGCCGGTCTTTGCGGGGGTAAAAATGGGTGTGTGCTGATTGTGAGCGTCTACTTCTAAAATACCGTACGCGGGATTAGTCATAGTGACTATTGGAACCCGTGAGCTATGGATAAAGAGTACACCCTCTGCAGAGTAAAAACTATTCGAGTAGTCATGTCCACGGTCAAGGACGGTTGGTTGACAGGTCAAGTGTTGGTCTTAGAGTCGGTCCTTGGAGCACAAGTGTGGTTAAATGATAATGGTTGTGGACATCTGACGGTGTTGTGGGAAAACTTACTTGTTGGTAACCTGGTTCTAAGATTATCTTGAAGGTTGTTTGTACCAGCCGGATAATCCTTTACTTTATTTATGCCCTTTCTGTAGTGTCTCTAAGATGCCCGACTGCGGCTTCTTATTTATTTTATGCCCTTTCCGTGGTGTCGCTAAGACGCCCGACTATGGCTTGTTATTTATTTTATGCCCTTTATGTCGTGTCGCTAAGACGCCCGACTGTGGCTTGTTATTTATTTATGCCCTTTACGTGGTGTCGCTAAGACTTCCAACTGTGGATTATTATTTATTTTTTGCAATGTATGAGGTGTCGCTTAGACGCGCGACGATGGTGATTTACTTTACCTGTTAACCTTTCGAGCCGTCGCTCCAGACACCCGATCGGTGCATTTTATTTTCTGTGTGGGTATTTTCAGAGGATTATCGCCCGAGTTATCCACTCTACTTAACTGCTAATAATGTCTCTATCATGATAGATTATGACCTGAAACCATGCATAATAAAAATTACTGCATGCATCTCATCTTTGGTGCAAACTATTTGCGAGTACTTTTCGAAGTACTCACTGGCTTGTTGATGTGGCCAGATATGGATAAAGGGGACCTTATGGATGAAGAGTTCGATAACGAGTCCGACGTCTAGAGGAGTCCCAGTCAGTCCTGCGATCATGGAGTCCGTCGCTGTATTATTTCATCGCCTCTGCTATCCGAATAAATCATCGAGCCTCACTCTGACGCTTGTTGTGTAGTAGTACTTGTCATGTCACTTCACTCTGATGTGGCATGCCCCCCTTTATTACGAGCAGTAGAGTTATCCCATGACCACTTTAACATATCCGTCCGTGTGACTTTGGACGTGTTGTAATAATTTATAGAGCGACCTCCGCTCTACTATGTTTAATATTAAGTACTACTGGTTTCTGTATCTATGAGTGGGAAATATTTTTCTACATTGGTGACATTCATGGCTGATTTCCAATAAATTATTTTATTTGGGAACCGACCCTGACATGAACTCCAGCGGGAATGACAACCAGGCTACGGTGGTTGTGTGGGTAACAACAACTGATGACCCCAGCCTTGTCGCTACCCTCGTCATAGCCGCCACAATCCACCTATCGGTTGCTGAGGTTGCTGTGCATTCGAGAGTACCATTGGATTGGTCGGACAAAGGGAAGAAAAATCTCATGGGGGGTCAAAATCAACACCCCACTCGCGGCCTACTCCCAGTATTAGTAGCCCGATCCACGATGTCATTGGAGCTGAAGAACTAGCCACCGGTGCAGACACATGAACAAACACCATTGGGAGGTCGATATTCACGGATCATGGCCTCGTGGAGAAGGTGGAAGGGTACTTCAGAGCCCTCACAAATTGACAGTGGTCCACACATCCCGTCATCAAGTTGTCGACCCGGTGGTTATGGATGTCGCCGCGTTGAGGAAGCGATTGGGGTGGCGTGGAGGTGCAGTGCCATCGATGACACCAAAGGAAGGGGGTGAGATAGTGATGTGTGAATGAGTTTGGATGATGAGGGGAGATGGATGAGAGTTCACACATATTCGAGACATCCTTTCGTCTTCAACGCTTCCCTAGGTTGCAGGTGAGACACACGCATGATTTGCTGGATCTTGGTCCTGAAAAAAATGGCCGATCACATTTTCAACGAGGCAGATTCAGGGGTGCTTTAAGGTTTGTGCATGCCAAGAATCGGCAACCAAATAGAACAAATTTACACCGTTCGGGCCTGGTTGGGTTGGATGTAACATACCAAACAGTCCCTCTGTCTTTCTTTGCCGTTGTTACACATGTCCTTTAACAACGTAATTGTAAAAAAGATATTCTTTGCTTCTTTTTTTTGGTATCAGGTTATAATTTTGATGCAACCTTCCAGATTGCCAAGTGACTTCCTTCTTTTATTCGTTAGTTTCTTAGGGCATGTAATGAAGGCAGCAGCAAGGTGCAGCCCCCGTACATCCACGTAGATGTTTGAGATTGAGGCTATGGTTCAAAACAAAAATGTCCAACGCAGTTGTAGCCTCAGCAGATCCATCTTCTCTTTCTTTTGTTTCTTTCCTTCAGGAGCGGCACAGGTCCCCATCTCCTTTGTTTCACCTTTTTCTTCTCTTTCTTCTTTCTCCTAATTTTTTCTTCATTTTATCAGCGCCGAGGAACCCGTCTGCACCCGTCTCCTGTGCAGGCTTCACCTGTCATTTACAAGCAGCCCCCTGCTCAGCCAGGCATCCGAGCCTAGTTGTCACATCTGGCCCTAGGTGAACATGGACGACGCCCAAGGGTCCATGTTTCGGAGGGGCCCATCACTGCATATGTGCAACTATACTTCTGCTGTTATATGGGCTGATAAAAGGTATCTGATTGGGAGAGAAAAATATCTGATCGGGACTTCGGGAGAGGAGAAGGCATCGATCCATCCATGCATGTTCGATCGTCGCCTCGCCTTGGCCGCCTGCCTGCATCGCTGCGCCTGCGCATGCGCGGTTGCACCTCCGGCACTCCGGCAGGCACGTCCGACCCTGACGGAGAAAGACCTGGTGTATATGTATCTTCAGTTTGTATATACTTTCTGTAGTGGAGATCAGGCCTGGTGGAGAACTGAAGATCACCCAGCACTGCAACACGTGATCAGGCCTGGTGATTAACAAAATAACAATGCCCTGATCCCTGCGCCCATTCACTCAAGGTAATTTAAATACTGCATGTCCGCGTATATATTTGCCTAGTGTCCTAGTCCTTTTAGATCAATTGATCTCAGGTCTTAATTGATCTGATTACATTATTGTCGATGAACTTATAAAAACTTGGTTCTTATTTGAGGTAATCAAACTAGTAGAGAATATTATTTGTTATATTTCGCTACTCTATTATTTTTTTATCGTGATATGACATAACTTAAACATTTATCAATTATTTATAGATGTATCTAAATAAGAATGTATGATTAGATTTAAACTTTAATATTTTACGTTTGTATATTTATAAATATGTATACATTTATTTTCCTAAAGGCTTATTTTTAAACTTCGCCTCAGGCCCCGAAAAATATAGAGCCGGCCCTGCATGGGGCATCAGGTCTAGGGCTATACATTGGCTATGCCCTTAACTAGTAAATTCGGGGCATTCGTTCAGCTGCAATGATGTAATTGAGACGAGGAATGGAGACCAAGCTACAGACTGTAATTGGGATACACGATGGAGCCGAAATGATGGAATTTGGACATACGTAAGGACTCTTGTTGAGGCACGTGATGAAGTTGAATAAGTACAATGAAAAATTACAGTTCACCAAGCTGGTTCCCTTTACTCGCTCCAGGTCCTTCCTTATGCTTCAGGTGTACATGTGCTAATTAAAAGTGTCACATAGGTAAAAAAAGAAGTGACAAAACAATTACCGAAGAAAGAAAGCATTATGATGAATTAAAAAAAAACAATGCGAAACGCGTGAACCTATATAAAATAATTACCAGAGTTTAGTTGTTAAACAAATGCCATGAAAAAAGCTTAGCTACAAAAGCTAAGCATCTATGCATTGAAAAGACTGTTTGACAAAAAAATTAATGTATTTGGCATCTCATCACTGATGCATTAAAAGAGGTCTCAGAAAAACTACCACGCAGGACTGATGTGTTTTCTTTCCAAAGAAACGCGGGATGCGCTTTCCTAAAAAAGTTGGTAGACTACCTTTTTATTTTTGAAAATGGTTATGAATGGTCCAACCGGCAGTGATATATACTCCCTTCATTTCAAAATTATTGTTTTAACTTTGTCTACAAATGAATATATCTAAATACTAAAACTTGACTAGATACATTCATATCTAAACAAATTTAAGACAAAAAATTTAGGACAGACGGAGTATCACCGATAGCGATGCATACATGAATGGATCCTTGGGCATATGAACCCACTTCAGGAAAAAAACATTTTTAAATGCCAAAAAAATCTTAAAAAGTATTCACCCATACATCTTCACATTCTATGCGTGGTGCATAAAGTTTCATGAAAACAACTTTTTTCGGCCTATGCAAAAAATTAAGAATTGTTTGTCATGAAATATTATTTAGAAGCCCTGTAATTTATTTATTTGCACTGATATAAAAGTAGGGTTGTTTTCAAAATACTTTGTGTCACGCATACATGTTGCCAAAATGTACGCGTGAAATTTTAGTTTGAATTTTAACTTTAAAATGCATTTCTAAAAAGCAGGTTCATATCCCATGTGTAATCACTCGCTCACGTACTTGGCGCTCCCCATACATTGGGCGACCCAACAACCGAAAAAACAGACGCTACTCAGCCAGCTAGCGTGAGCGTGGTTTTTCTTCAGCGAATCCTATTTAACACCAGCAGCGCGTTAGCTGGGCTCGGCCCATCTTCTCCCTTCTTCTGTTGTAACGGAAAAAGAAAACCCGCGTTGTAGAGATTCCAACCCGTGACCCCTGGGTCGGAAGTGCGATGGACCCCTACACCATCCCGCATTAGCTGACCAACCACTGTTTCTTCCTCTCTTTCTTCTTTCCTCTCACGTCTTTTCCTTTTTTCACTTTTTCCTTTTTTTCTTTTTTCGTCTTTGCTTTTAATTGCACGAACTTTTTTCAAATTTGGTTAATTTTTATATTATGATGAAATTATTATTTTTGATAAATTATGATGAATGTTTTCAAAAAGAATGTATTTTTTAAACTTGATGAACCTTTTTTTATCAAATTCAAGGATGTTTTCAAAAAAAATGATGATTTTTTTTTCAAAATGAATGATCTTTTTTCAAAATCTGTGAACTTTTTAAAATTTGATGAACTTTTTTTAAAAATGATTAACTTTTATCAAATTCGAAACAGTGAACTTCTTTTGGAAATATGTGAACCTTTTGATATACAATGAAATTTTAAAAAAATGACGAACTTTTACCAAATTCAATAATTTTTTAAAATTCAATAATTTTTAGAAAAATCGGTTGAAATTTGATGAACAGTTTTTGAAAATCGGTGAACTTTTTTGAATTCGATTGACCTTATAAAAATTAGGATGAACTTTTTCAAAATCCATGGGCTTTTTTAAAGTACCACTTTTATTTTGAAGTTTTTTTTTATTTTTTTATTAAAGTCAACGGTTGACTAATTAACTGGTCTAGGACGCACGACCAAAACAATCCTCGAACGAGCGAGCGAGCGATCAGACGAGCGCTACATAGGCCGGCCCACGAAGCGGCGGCTGTGAGCGCCAACTTCCATAGCTGATGCCTGAAGCGCCAACTAAAAGCACTCTTTTTCTTCAGCCTCATCTAAGCAGTGAGAGCGTGTGATTTTGCTTCATGATTCTTTTATTTAACACCGTAAAGACGCAGATACTTATATATACATACATACATTCATCTGTATAAATCAATACAAAAATATTTTATCTTTATAAATATCTTTGAAAAATTAAGTCAACACATTATTTTAAGGTTGATGAAGTCGCCACAACACATACTTAGTCGGAAGGTCTGTAATAAATTTAAGAAAACACAAACATCAGTGTCAAGTTTAGAAGTTGAACTCTAGTAGGCTGGGATAATACAGTCTTTCTAATCATTCATTCACATGTTGTTTCGCTTTTTATGGTTCTGTAGCTTAGCATAAATATGATTTTAGTATTTTCACCACTTCGAGTATGGGTTTTCTCCTTACTATATAAAGACTTATTTGATATATAGTAAACATTTTCAGGTACACAACGATCATTTTTTGACATACGATGAATGTTGTTCTAAATATACACTCAACATATATATAATACGATGAACCAATTTTATATACACTGACCTTTTTTTTATGTAAGTTGACCTTTTTGCTAACACAAACTGAGATTTCTTGTGAATTTAATAAAATATTGTTAGCTTTCAAACAAATTGTTTGTGACAATGAAAATATTCCTGTGTTTTCGTAAATATGTATACAACTAAATAATGTTTAGAAAAATCGTATGTGACAATTGAAAGAAATGTACTAGTATTTTTAGAGAATGTTCATGACATTTTCAATAATGCATGTACAATGTAAAAAATGTTCGTGCATGTTAAAAAATTGTTTATTGCCATTCAAAAATGTACGTGCATTTTAAAGAAATGTTCATGTGTTTCAAAAAAATATCCATTGCTTTTTAGAAAACATTTATACAATGAAAAACAAAGATGTTTCTGTAGTTTAGAAATAAGTCTGTTGTCATTAAAGACAGTTTATTCTGAGTTTTTTCTGAACGTGTACTGGAAAAACGTGTTCAAAACATGTACCTAAGAAAAATGTCCATCGATTCAAAAGAAATGTCAATCATATATTTGAAAAATGTTTAGCATGTATAAAATTTATTTTAGATATATATAGAAAATGTATACAATATGTAGGAAAAGATGTTAATCATGTACTTGATTCTTTTAACGTGCATAACAAAACTATTTTTATGTATACACAAATGTCAACATGCTTTAAACATGTAGACTTCAAAACATATATTCGGAAAATGGATAATTATATATCTGAAAAATGTTAAACGTGTATAAGAAAAATATCCTGAAAAAAGTACACATGTATGCAAGAAAAAATAGATATAAAAATATGTATTTCAAACTTAATCATGTATTTTAAAAATATTACTGATATATAAATTTTTTTGGCAATGTTTATGAATAAAAGTTGAAATAAGAAATATATGATCGTACAAACTGTTAAGCATGTATTAGGAAATGTTTAACATAACACAAAAAATGTTGCATGAATTTGAATTAGAATTAAAATAGTACTGTTCTATACGAAAACAGAAAGAAGAAACCCGATGCAAAGCAAAAAATTAAACAAAGAAAACTATTTAGAACCTGAAAGAAATAAAGGAAATGAAGAAAAAAAAACAGTGCAAAACCAGGACAAAAGAATGGAAAATGGTGAAAAAATGAGAAAAAAAGCAAAGCATGATAAGAAAACACACACAGAAAAAAAGGCCCCAAAATAGTGTAAAACAAGATAAAATGAAAGAGGGAGTCACTAGTTAGCAAGCGCTCCTTTGATAGCTTCGCAGCGAGCACTTTCACGCGCCACCACTTGACGCGTTCTCAGCCGCCGCCACGTCTCGTGCTCTAAGCATTTTCTCCGGATTCCTTTTTTATTATTATTTTTTCGCATGTGTTTTTGGCTTTTTGGATTGTTTTTTTCTTGTTTGTTTTGGGGTTTCAGTTTTTCATCGGTCTTTCTTAGCTTTTTGATATTTTTTTCAAAAAAACAAATACGCAAAAAATACGTTTTTTTTCGTGAAAGGCACAATTTTCCTTCCGCGAGAGGCACGGTTTTGCCTTCACGAGAGGCACAACCTTGTCTCTCGGATTGTTTTATTTTTCTGTTTTTACGAGTGGCACTAAAACCTATCAACATAGGAGCTATTTTGAAGATCTTGACACGAGAAATCCAATTGTGAAAATGGTTCAAGATTTGAACGCACGATTTAGGAGATAAAATATTTTAAAAGTACGAATCGACGAAAAAAGAGAAAACTCTCAGGTTACGATAAGTGACACACATGCAGTACATTATTTGTTGCAACCTTGGGAGATCTGAGTGATTTAAAAAATATATTCTTTAATTAGTGATTTTGAAAGAAGGAGTGCACAAACTGCAACCATAGTGGGCCGGCCTGTCGCTCCCTACCTGAGGCGACGGAAATGTACATCTCGCTATAAGCAAGAAATGGCTCCAGGGCAGCCAACCGCTATTGCTCGTGCCGACGAAATTACTAATTAATGAATACTCTTTTTAAAAATCATTCTCACCTTCTAAGGTTGCTACACATGGTATATGTGTCATTTGTCATAACCTTAAAGTTTACCCTTTTTTTCTAGATTTATATTTTTAAAACATTTTTATCTCCTAAACCGTGTGTCTAAATCTTGAACCGTTTTCATCGTTAGATTTCTCGTATCAAATCCTTCAAAACTAGATTGCACGTTGATAATTTTTGATGATCTTTTTTCACAAAAAAACGAGACCAAAATAACTGTGCCTCTCATGATGAGAAAAAAACCCAGAAGACATGTTTTTTTCCTTTTCAAAAGGCACGTCCGTGCCTCTCACGAAAGCAAAATCATGCCTCTCGCAGAAACAAAATCGTTTCTCTCGCAAGAAAAATACGGGCTATTTCCTCTCATAAAGGTAATATCGTGCCTCTCGCGGAAGCAAAACCCTGCCTCTCATGAAAGAAAAACAGAAAAACGTTATTTTTTTCAGACGGAGGTGCTTCTCTCAAAGGCAAATCGTGCTTCTCGCGAAAGCAAAATGATGCCTCTCGTAAAAAAATATAATTTTTTTTCGAGAGGCACAACCGTGCCTCTCATGAAGGCAAAACGATGTCTCTCAGGAAAGCAAAACCATGTCTCCGGCAAAAAAGAAAACAAAAAACACGTTTTTTGCGTAATTCTTTTATAGAAAAACTAAAAAGACCAGTGAAAAACCGAAGCATAAAAAAATCTAAAAAACCAAAAACGCGTGCGGAAAAATAGAAAGAAAAAAGTACAAAACACGAGGCGACTGAAAACGCATCAAGTGACGACGCATAGGAGTGCTCACTGCAAGGCCTGCCATGTGCGCTCCTTCTCATTGTTTGAGATTGTGCGTGTCACATGCGTGTACGTTGGGCAGATACCCAGTAAGCCTCACCTACGTGGCTCCCTCTTGCTTATCCCTTTGCTGGAGAACCTCATCCACACACGCATCGAATCCAAGTTCCCCTTTTCTCTCTCGCATTGCCGCTATTGCATACCACCGCGCTAGGGCATCTGTTGCTGCGAACCACGACGATACCACATGCGATGCATATCGGCGACCGTATGCGTTGCAAGAGTCGATATGAGCTGGTACGACTTTGAGGTGCGAGTGCAGCGATCGCAACAATATGAGATCCACACACACAACTGATGAGCATTGTGAGCTCGGGGCAACGGGCGCTGCATGCTGCAACCATGATGGACGCAGGGGCGAACCTAGACAAAATTTTGACTGGGACACATCATTTGACGGGGGCGCACCTTCTATAAATTTACTTACATTGAAGTCTTTTCTTTCAAAATATGCACATATACAAGAAGAATTCAAATTTTTGAGTGGGGGCTTGGCCCCCACTCGGTTGTACTTGGGTCCGCTCATGGATAGGCGCGTGCTCAAAGTATATGCTTGAATCGGCCACTAGTGAAACTCAGACTTTGATGGCCGTGTGATGTAACTAGCGATGTGATGTGCTGGAATCATCCACCAACGAAGCTCAGACCGTGGTGACTGCATGATGGAATTGGTCGCGATGAAGCTGGGACAGTGGTTGCTGCATGTTGTAACCAGCCACGCGACATGCTCGAATTGGCCACCAGGACCGTAGTGGCCGCATGGTGGAATTGGACATAGGCGAAGCTGCGACTACCAAGAGAGGATGCTGAAAATGTACAACGAGGATGTTGCAACCCCCCACTATGACGGGCAGCCTAGCTGGTGATGCTATCATGACAACGTCAGGATGTTGCAACCAGCCACCAACGTTCTACGACTGAAACCACCGGGAGCTTCAACAAGTCACCAGGAGTGCTACGGCCCCACGTCGGTCCATGCCACGACGACGACGTCGAGAAGCTGCAACCGGCCACCGTCGTGCTACAACGGGCTGCAGGAGCTACGTCCATCCACTCAGCAAAGAATCTAGCAGGGAGGCTTTGACAGGCTCGAGCCCCCCTCCAAAAATTGGAAAACAAATTTACTACACAGTGTTAACTTTGAGCCTTCTTTTATTTTCTTTCAAGGTTTGCCACTGGATCCATTGTGCGGTGTTACGACCCCTGACGAAACGCTACGGTGGCGATACCGGGCTGCTACAATCAGGATGTTGGGGGTGGGCAGAGCTACAAGCTCACCGATGTGGAGCTTCAAGCTCGCTCGACACAGGCTGCTGCAAAATATGATATTGTAGACGATGTCCACGGCGAGTGCAAGGCGTGCATGTGTTATGCGTGAAAAGAGGAAAAAGTGAAGACACATGTGAGGAAGAGAACGAGGGGCGAGGTCGGATGGCTGTGTTTGGCCTATGGTGCAGTGTTGAAGGCCACTGATCAGGTCCTCTAGTTGGACGTTGGTGCTCCTATCTTTTTCTATCAACTATGTGTACTTCATGAAATGAGAAATTGAGCGGTGCCGGTAGATGGTATGTACCGACACCTGCCTAGCCAATTAGCTAGCGATACCTCGCACCATATTTATATTTGTGCATTGTATAAAAAAGTTTCCTTTGTTTATAAGATATTGGTATTTCAGCAGCTATTCCATCATCAATATACTTTACATGCAGGGCGGACCCAATCTCTCTCTTCTCCCATGCAATTACTTCAACCTTTTATTTCACTTTAGCTAATTTAAAACATCCATATCTTTTAAGTCATATATCCGTTTTTGAAACTTTTTTAATATTCTAACTCATTGTCTCGTAACCTTTAAAATGAGAACCAATTTTGGATATTTTTAACAACATTTAAAACTAAACGTAAATTTCACATTTTGAAATAATCAATTTTACAATGCTAAATTACAATTTCACTTTATATATTTACTATTTCACAATTTAAAACCTAAATTTTAGTTTCCACTGGCTTGTTTAATAAAAATAACATCTATTTCAAATGCAGATATCTCAAACAACCGTTTTCACATTTTTAAAATAAAATTGTTTCAACTTTTCAAATAATCGGTTTCACATTGACGCACTACAATTTCACTTTTTTGGTTACTATTTTACTCAGAACCTGCATTTCACAATTTAGAACATAGATTTCACTTTTCACTGTCATGTCAAATCACACCTATTTCAATATAATATTTTTAAAGTAACATATTCCACTCTTCTGAAAAGACTGTTACGCATTTTCAAATAATTAGTTTCACAAGATTACATTCTACATTTCACTTTTCACTGGGTTGTTTCACAAAACACATCTATTTCAATTGCACATTTGTTAAATAAACTATTTCACTCTTTCAAAATAAGTTATTTCACATTTTCGAATAATTTCACAAAGATGCATTATAATTTCATTATCTATGATTACTATTTCACAATTGAGAACATACATTTCATATTTCAATGGGCTATTTAACAAAAAATACATCTATTTTAATTGCACATTTTCCAAATAACATGTTTCACTCATTTGACATAAACAGTTTCATATTTTTAAATAATATGTTTCACAATTTGTCATTTCAGTTTCATATTTGGGTTAATATAGGTTTCTAATGAAATAGGTTGATTTCACATATTCCTCTTGAAATAGGTTTTCGCCTATTTTTCCAGTGAAATGGGTTTGTGTCACATATGGAATATGAAATGTTGAAATTTAAAAGTGTTTGGAATGTATCGAAGATCGGTCTAGTTCTAAAGGTTTTGACGCTAGGAGTTCAATATGTAAATTATTTAAAAAATAAATTATAGTTTAATTGATAAATTGATTTAATATAGCCTGTGTGAAATAAAAGGATGGGTTTATGTCCGAGAGAGGAGAGAGAGCAGTCTGTCCATCAATGTTTTTCCTGCCATATTAAGGACATGGTGAGAGCCAATACTTGTATTAGGTATGATATTCAATTTGTATACCTAAAACGGAAATACAAGATGTCCACAACTCAAATCTTATAAAGCAACTAATGAATGGTGAGATTGCCACCGGTAGGTACCGCCGTACCGTTAACGTCCAAAGCGACGTTCTGGTGTAGTAGATGAAGATGACGAGCTAGTATAGAATGCACGTGTGCATGATTTTTGTTCCTTCCATTTGTCTAGTACCCCGTATATCTCCATGACTCCATGGGTTTTGATTCGGGTCCAACAGGCTTTTCTGCTGCATAGCTACATGTTTCCCGAAGAAAAGTTTGCTCTCTTGATTAACTTATCTTTCCTCCCATCCCATCCATGGATGGAACCCGCCCTCGTACGTGTGTCTCGAGTCCAGTTCAGTGCACGGCCTGCACATAAGTGCCCATGTGCGCGTGATCCATCCTGCGTTAATGTCAACGACACTTCACTGTAACCCCTCCATGGCTCCACGTCCCGGTGCGCCTACCCTCTCTCCGCCATTATATAACACCATCACATTCACATCACACCAACTGCGCTACCCCGGCGGACCTCCATGCCATATTTCTTACTCCAATCCATTCTACAACACTGCAATCTTCTTCTTCAGCTTCTAGCTACCCACCTTACGCCGCAGCTACCTCGCTAGCTGAATTAGCTTCAACTTCATAGTCCACACACACATACGTTGGTCAAATGGAGGAATCTATCAGCTCATCTAGGACCCCTGGTGCTTCAGCTTCAGTCTTCGACGGCGACGGCGACGGCGACGTCTACTGCTACGCATCCGGGCCTGCCACCGCCGTGCCTTCCGACGACAGCGGCTGGACGGCATACTTTATGCACTCACAAGAGGACAGCCACGACACCTACCAGCAGTTGCAAAACTCAAAAGAGGTTCCAGCCAAGAAATCCCAGGGCGACCGCGCCTCCAGTTCCACCTTGTCCACCGCCAGCAAGACCAAGGCCAAGGCGAAGAAGGCAGCAGGCACCGAGGAGAACAATAAGAAGAGGCCTCGTTTGGAACCAGCGGGTGAAGACCCTCTCCAGGACACAGCCTGCTCCCCTGCATATGCTAACTATGCAACTCGCCAACTTCACCTGCAGGTACGGTTGTTCCATTACTTTCTGCCCATGCATGCACTCACAAAGTCACAAGTTAGGCTAATTCGATCGATCACTGATCAGGCTCATCAATATAAATATTAGTGCTATATTTATAGGGTAAATGGTGGGTCTCCTCTCTCATGAACAAATCAATGTTGAACGTCTCTCTCAATATTCATCATTGTGGTTTCATGGGCATGCAGGATGGTTGGCAAATTGCTGGCTGCGAGTGTGAGCAGAGATCATCATCAGCAGCACCAGCAGCGCTGCAGTGGATTGAGTACTGCAGCAGGAGACGCCAATGGGATCCTCGGGAGGGGCCGGATGCTGAAATCAAAGAGGTGTTTGCTTAGTCCATGTTAAACTGTTGGTGGACCAGGGCAGACCTGAGACCAAACTGCTCACCATTCAATTCTAGTAGTGGTTCTTCTGCCTTAGGGCATGTTTATCCGCATGTTCTGCTCCACTAATCTCATGCGTGCGTTGGGCCCAAAACCCCTGTTGTCGCTGTGCAATAATTAATAGTTTTATATATTTGCTGCTGTAGCTTGTACTACCACTTTGACAAATTTCCAGCATTCATGGATTTACCTGACAACATCTCTTGTTAACTGATTGCACAGCTAGCAAAGCTCGGTAAAATGATAGATTCAATTCAAACATCCTCTTTCGAAGACTGAACATGCCTATTTACTTCGTCAACTCAGTTTGTCGGCTACGCAAATTCGGTCGATAAATTAACTGATTCAACTGCATTTCATTATCAAAAGAAGCATGCTATATGTACGACGAATTGCGATTCGATGTGTTGGCCAGTTTCTGTAAATCCTGATGTTCGCAGTACATATTAAATATGCATTTTAACAATATCCATATCAAATTGGTCTTAAATAACACACGATCACCCAAAACAAAACCTGATCATTGCCCGAGCCGGGTCCGGTTCGGGCCGGGCTTTGCAAATCCCGAAGAAAAAATCCAAAGCCCCAGCCTAGCCCGGCCCGAAGCACATGAACAGTAGTGTCTTTTCAGATAAATTAATTTTATTATCAAAAAAGCTATCATTCTACTTTATAAATAAAGCAAACCGCCATATCATAACATTTGACATAGATTCAGCACACACACGTGCACACAAAGAAGTAGCACAAGACAACATCAAAGAGTTTCGGTGAAGGCACAGCTCAACAAGCCCTAAGAAAAACACACACACACATCCAAACCCAACAGCGGGAGGATGAAAAAGCCACATCAGTCTAATCCGGCTCTCGAGGTGGCGGCGGAAGCGGGGGCGTCATGCGGAGAGCCATCAAGCGGAGGTTGGCGATGATGTTGTTGATGGCGTCTCGGTCGGAGGAGTGGCTAAGCGGCCGCCAGAGTTACAGGAAACCACACATTTTAAAACTGCGTCAGTGGCACGTCGGAGGGGCACACGCTGAATCACAAGCTTGTTGCGAATCGTCCAGACAGTCCACGTGGGCACCCCGATGGTCAGCCACCTAATGTGGCGGGCCGACGAGGGGACAGACTGAATCTCCGCGAAGAGGTGAGGGACATTGGTATGGCAATGATAACCCACAAGTATAGGGGATCGCAACAGTTTTCGAGGGTAGAGTATTCAACCCAAATTTATTGATTCGACTCAAGGGGAAGCCAAATAATATTCTCAAGTATTAGCAGTTGAGTTGTCAATTCAACCACATCTGAAAGATTTAGTATATGCAACAAAGTATCAGTAGAAGAGTAGTATGATAGCAGCAGTAGCAACAGTAACCAGTAGCAGCAAAGTGACAACAGTAGCAGCAGAGTAACAGCAGTACCAACAGAGTAACAGTAGCAGCAGTGACAGCAGTAGCGGCAAAGTAACGTAGCAAGGACCAGTAGGAAAAGACTCGTAAGCATTGGATCGGTGATGGATGATTATGCCGGATGTTATTCATCATGCAATAGTTATAACACGGAGAGATAAGTAACTAGCTCCAGTTCGTCAATGTAATGTAGGCATGTATTTCGTATGTAGTCATACGTGCTTAGGGAAAAGAACTTGCATGACATCTATTGTCCATCCCTCCCGTGGCAGCGGGGTCCTAATGGAAACTACGGGATATTAAGGTTCTCCTTTTAATAAAGAACCGGACCAACGCATTAACAGTTGGTGAATACATGAACTCCTCATACTATGGTCATCTCCGGGAGTGATGCCGGCTATTGTCACTCCTCGGTTGTCGGGTCATAATGTTGGAAATATGCCCTAGAGGCAATAATAAAATGGTTATTATCATATTTCCTTGTTCATGATAATCGTCTATTGTTCATGCTATAATTGTATTAACAGGAAACAGTAATACATGTGTGAATAAATAGATCACAATGTGTCCCTAGCAAGCCTCTAGTTAGCTAGCTCGTTAGTCAATAGATGATCATGGTTTCCTGATCATGGGAATTAGATGTCATTGATGACGGGATCACATCATTGGAGAATGGTGTGATGGACAAGACCCAATCCTAAGCATAGCACTAGATCGTATTGTTCGTATGCTAAAGCTTTTCTAATGTCAAGTGTCTTTTCCTTCGACCGTGAGATTGTGCAACTCCCGGATACCGTAGGAGTGCTTTGGGTGTATCAAACGTCACAACGTAACTGGGTGACTATAAAGGTGCACTACAGGTATCTCTGAAAGTGTCTGTTGGGTTGGTACGAATCGAGATCGGGATTTGTCACTCCATGTGACGGAGAGGTATCTCTGGGCCCACTCGGTAGAACATCATCATGAGCTCAATGTGACTAAGGAGTTAGTCACACGATGACGTGCTACGGAACAAGTAAAGAGACTTACCGGTAACGAGATTGAACAAGGTATAGGTATACCGACGATCGAATCTCGGGCAAGTTCTATACCGACAGACAAAGGGAATCGTATACGGGATTGATTGAATCCTTGACATCGTGGTTCATCCGATGAGATCATCGTGGAGCAAGTGGGAGCCACCATGGGTACCAGACCCCGCTGATGGTTATTGGCCGGAGAGGCGTCTCGGTCATGTCTGCCTGTCTCCCGAACCCGTAGGGTCTACACACTTAAGGTTCGATGACGCTAGGGTTATAGGGAATTGTTATACGAGGTTACCGAAAGTTGTTAGGAGTCCCGGATGAGATCACAGGCGTCACGAGGAGCTCCGGAATGGTCCGGAGGTAAAGATTGATATATAGGACGGATGGTTTTGGACACCGGAAGTGTTTCGGGCGTCACCGGTAACGTACCGGGACCACCGGGACCACCGGAGGTGGCCCCGGGGGTCCACCGAAGGGGGGAAACGACCCCAAAAGGCTAGATGGGCCTAGTGCGGGAGGCAACCAGCCCCTAGGTGGGCTGGTGCGCCTCCCACACCCAGCCCAATGCGCAATTGGTGGGGAGAGGGGGCAACCCTAGGCACAGGTGGGCCTTAGGCCCACCAGGTGGTGCGCCACCCCCTCCCACCCTAGCCGCCGCCCCCCTTTCCCATCTGGTGGCTGCCGCACCACCTAGGGGGAACCCTAGGGGTGGCGCACCCCCTCCCCCTCGTCCTATAAATAGAGAGGGGTTTTGGCCCTTGGGAGATAGACTTCTCCCTCTCCCTCGGCGCAGCCCTGCCCTTCTTCCTCCTCTCTGCCGGTGCTTGGCGAAGCCTTGCCGGGAGACCTCGTCTCTCCATCGACACCATGCCGTCGTGCTGCTGGAGTTCTTCCCCAACCTCTCCCTCCTCCTTGCTGGATCAAGGTGCGGGAGACATCACCGGGCTGCATGTGTGTTGAACGCGGAGGTGACGTAGTTCGGCACTAGATCAGAATCGTTGCGAGTACGACTCCATCAACCGCGTTCTAGCAACGCTTCCGCTTAGCAATCTTCAAAGGTATGAAGATGCTCTTACCCCTCTCTCGTTGCTGGTCTCTCCATAGGAAGATCTGAATATGCGTAGGAAAATTTGGAATTTACGCTACGTCACCCAACAGTGGCATCCGAGCGAGGTTTTCTATGCGTAGATTCTATGCACGAGTAGAACACAAAAGTTGTGGGCGATGATTTGTCAATTTGCTTGCCGCTACTAGTCTTATTCTTTTCCGGCGGTATTGTGGGATGAAGCGTCCCGGACCGACTTTACACGTACGCTTACGTGAGACTGGTTCCACCGACACACATGCACACCGTGCATAAAGGTGGCTAGCGGGTGTCTGTCTCTCCTACTCTAGTCGGATTGCATTTGATGAAAAGGGTCCTTATGAAGGGTAAATAGCTTTGGCATATCATCGTTGTGGCTGTCACGTAGGTAAGAAGGCGTTCTTGCTAGAAACCCAAATCAGCCACGTAAAACTTGCAACAACAATTAGAGGACTTCTAACTTGTTTTTGCAGGGTTTGACATGTGATGTGATATGGCCAAAGTTGTGATGTTGCATGTATGATGTATGAGATGATCATGTTATTGTAATAGGTTTCACAACTTGCATGTCGATGAGTATGACAACCGGAAGGAGTCATAGGAGTTGTCTTAATTTATTGTATGAGATGCAACGCCATGTGCTTACTACTTTTATTTCATTGCTAACGGTTAGCTATAGTAGTAGTGATAGTAGTAGTTGGCGTGATGACTTCACGGAGACACGATGATGGAGATCATGGTGTCACGCCGGTGACGATGATGATCATGCGATGCCTGAAGATGGAGATCGAAAGGGAGAAGATGATAATGGCCATATCATGTCACTATATGATTGCATTGTGATGTTTATCATGTTTTTCATCTTATTGCTTAGAATGACGGTAGCATAATAAGATGATCCCTCTTAAAATTTCGAGAACGTATTCCCCTAAGTGTGCACCGTTGCGAAGGTTCGTTGTCTCGAAGCACCACGTGATGATCGGGTGTGATAGATTCTAACGTTCGCATACAACAGGTGTAAGCCAGAATTACACACGCGAAACACCTAGATTGACTCGACGAGCTTAACATGTACAGACATGACCTCGAATACAAGAGACTGAAAGGTCGAACATGAGTCCTATGGTTGAATACGATCAGCATGAAGTTGCTCACCATGGTGACTAGTCCGTCTCACGTGATGATCGGACACGGGTTAGTCAACATGGATCATGTATCACTTAGATGACTAGAGGGATGTCGATTTAAGTGGGAGTTCATACTTAATATGATTAGATGAACTTAATTGTCATGAACTTAGTCTAAAAGGTTTGTCTTTATAAACATTGTAGATGGCCAACGTCAACCTCAATTTCAACGCATTCCTAGAGAAAAACAAACTGAAAGATGATGGTAGCAACTATGCGGACTGGGTTCGCAACTTGAAGCTCATCCTTGAAGCAGCTAAAAAGGCTTATGTCCTTGATGCGCCGCTAGGTGACCCTCCCGCTCCCGCAGCAGCCCAGGACATTATGGACGTCTGGCAAACGCGGAGTGATGACTACTCTCTGGTTAGGTGTGGCATGTTATACAGTTTAGAAACGGGGCTCCAAAGGCGTTTTGAGCAACACGGAGCATATGAGATGTTCCAAGAACTGAAGCTAGTTTTTCAATCTCATGCCCGTGTCGAGAGATATGAAGTCTCCGACAAGTTCTTTAGCTGTAAGATGGAGGAGAACAATTCTGTCAGTGAGCACATACTCAAAATGTCTGGGTTACACGGTCGTCTGACTTCACTTGGAGTCGAACTTCCGGATGATGCTATAATTGACAGAATCCTCCAGTCTCTCCCACCAAGCTACAAAGGTTTTGTGCTTAACTACAACATGCAAGGGATGGAGAAGACCATTCCCGAGTTGTACTCGATGCTCAAGTCTGCAGAAGTAGAAATAAAGAAAGAGCACCAAGTGTTGATGGTAAACAAGACCACTAGTTTCAAGAAGGGAAAGGGTAAGAAGAACTTCAAGAAAGACGGCAAAGTTGTTGCCGCGCCCGGTAAGCCAGATGTCGGGAAGAAGAAAAAGAATGGACCCAAGCCTGAGACTGAGTGCTTCTATTGCAAGGGAAAGGGTCACTGGAAGCGGAATTTCCCCAAATACTTAGCGGACAAGAAGGCCGGCAACGTTAGAGGTATATGTGATATATATGTTATTGATGTGTACCTTACCAGCGCTCGTAGTAGCTCCTGGGTATTTGATACCGGTGCTGTTGCTCACATTTGCAACTCAAAGCAGGAACTGCGGAATAAGCGGAGACTGGCCAAGGACGAGGTGACGATGCGCGTCGGGAATGGTTCAAAGGTCGATGTGATCGCCGTCGGCACACTACCTCTACATCTACCGTCGGGATTAGTCTTAAACCTTAATAATTGTTATTTAGTACCAGCTTTAAGCATGAACATTGTATCAGGGTCTTGCTTAATGCGAGACGACTACTCATTTAAGTCAGAGAATAATGGTTGTTCTATTTATATGAGTGATATGTTTTATGGTCATGCTCCGCTGGTGAATGGTTTATTCTTGATGAATCTCGATCGTGATGTTACACATATTCATAGTGTGAGTACCAAAAGATGTAAAGTTGATAATGATAGTCCCACATACTTGTGGCACTGCCGCCTTGGTCACATCGGTGTTAAGCGCATGAAGAAGCTCCATACTGATGGACTATTAGAGTCTCTTGACTTTGAATCATTTGACACATGCGAACCGTGCCTCATGGGCAAGATGACTAAGACTCCATTCTCAGGAATAATGGAGAGAGCAACCGACTTATTGGAAATAATACATACTGATGTGTGTGGTCCAATGAACGTTGAAGCTCGCGGTGGTTATCGTTATGTTCTCACTCTCACCGATGATTTGAGTAGGTATGGGTATATCTACTTGATGAAGCACAAATATGAGACATTTGAAAAGTTCAAGGAATTTTAGAGTGAGGTCGATAATCAACGTGACAGAAAAATCAAGTGTCTACGATCTGATCGTGGAGGAGAATATTTGAGTCACGAGTTTGGCACACACCTAAGGAAGTGTGGAATCGTTTCACAACTGACGCCGCCTGGCACACCGCAATGCAATGGAGTGTCTGAACGTCGTAATCGCACTTTATTAGATATGGTACGATCTATGATGTCTCTTACCGACTTACCGCTATCATTTTGGGGATACACATTAGAAACTGCAGCATTCACTTTAAATAGGGCACCATCTAAATCCGTTGAGACGACACCGTATGAACTATGGTTTGGCAAGAAACCTAAGTTGTCGTTTCTTAAAGTTTGGGGCTGCGATGCTTATGTGAAGAAATTTCAACCAGAAAAGCTCGAACCCAAAGCGGAGAAATGCGTATTCATAGGATACCCTAAGGAAACTATAGGGTATACCTTCTATCTTAGATCCGAAGGTAAAATCTTTATTGCCAAGAACGGATCCTTTCTAGAGAAAGAGTTTCTCTCGAAAGAAGTAAGTGGGAGGAAGGTAGAACTTTATGAGGTAATTACACCCCCTCTCGAACAGGATAGTAGCGCAGCGCGGGAAGTTGTTCCTGTGGCGCCTACACCAACTAAAGAGAAAGTTATTGATAATGATCGTGAAGCTTTACATCAAGTTACTACTGAACCGCGAAGGTCCACGGGGGCACGCTCCGCACCAGAGTGGTACGGCAACCCTGTGATGGAAATCATGTTGTTAGACAACGGTGAACCTTCGAACTATGAAGAAGCGATGGCGGGCCCGGATTCCAACAAATGGCTTGAAGCTATGAAATCCGAGATAGGATCCATGTATGAGAACAAAGTATGGACTTTGGTGGACTTACCCGATGACCGGCGAGCCATAGAAAATAAATGGATCTTCAAGAAGAAGACTGATGCAAACGGTAATGTAACCGTTTATAAAGCTCGACTTGTCGCAAAGGGTTTTCGACAAATTCAAGGAGTTGACTACAAAGAGACTTTCTCTCCCGTAGCGAAGCTGAAATCAGTCCGAATCATATTATCAATTGCCGCCTTTTATGATTATGAAATTTGGCAAATGGACGTCAAAACAGCGTTCCTTAACGGGAACCTTAAGGAAGAGTTGTATATGATGCAACCAGAAGGTTTTGTCGACCCTAAGGGTGCTAACAAAGTGTGCAAGCTCCAGCGCTCCATCTATGGGCTGGTGCAAGCATCTCGGAGTTGGAACATTCGCTTTAATGAGGTGATTAAAACGTTTGGGTTCATACAGGTTTACGGAGAAGCATGTCTGTACAAGAAAGTGAGTGGGAGCTCTGTAGCTTTCCTCATACTGTATGTGGATGACATATTATTGATGGGGAATAATATAGAGATGTTGGAGAGCATAAAGGCCTATTTGAACAAGAGTTTTTCAATGAAGGACCTTGGAGAAGCTGCATAAATATTAGGCATCAAGATCTATAGAGATAGATCAAGACGCCTCATAGGTCTTTCGCAAAGTACATACCTTGACAAGATATTGAAGAAGTTCAATATGGAAAACTCAAAGAAAGGGTTCTTGCCAGTTTTGCAAGGTATGAGATTGTGTAAGACTCAGTCGCCGACCACGGCAGCACATAGAGAGAAGATGAGTTATGTCCCCTACGCTTCAGCCGTAGGCTCTCTAATGTATGCCATGCTGTGTACCAGACCTGATATAAACCTTGCCATAAGATTGGTAGGGAGGTACCAAAGTGATCCCGGTATGAAACACTGGACAGCGGTCAAGAATATCCTTAAGTACCTGAAAAGGACTAAGGAAATGTTTCTCGTTTATGGAGGTGACGAAGAACTCGTCGTAAAGGGTTACGCCGACGCTAGCTTCGACACAGATCCGGATGACTCGAAGTCACAGACCGGATATGTATATGTTTTGAATGGTGGGGCAGTGAGCTGGTGCAGCAGCAAGCAAGAAGTCGTGGCAGCATCTACATGTGAAGCGGAGTACATAGCTGCTTCAGAAGCGGCTCATGAAGGAATTTGGATGAAGGAGCTCATCACCGACCTTGGAGTGGTTCCAAGCGCGTCGGGTCCAATGACACTCTTCTGTGATAACACTGGGGCCATTGCCATAGCCAAGGAACCCAGGTTTCACCGGAAGACGAAGCACATCAAACGCCGCTACAACTCCATCCAGGACCATGTCCAGAGTGGAGTAATAGATATTTGTAAAGTACACACGGATCTGAATATTGCAGACCCGTTGACTAAACCTCTACCATGAGCAAAACATGATCAACACCATACTGCTATGGGTGTTCGATACATCACAATGTAACTAGATTATTGACTCTAGTGCAAGTGGGAGACTGTTGGAAATATGCCCTACAGGCAATAATAAAATGGTTATTATGATATTTCCTTGTTCATGATAATCGTCTATTGTTCATGCTATAATTGTATTAACAGGAAACAGTAATACATGTGTGAATAAATAGATCACAATGTGTCCCTAGCAAGCCTCTAGTTAGCTAGCTCGTTAGTCAATAGATGATCATGGTTTCCTGATCATGGGCATTAGATGTCATTGACGACGGATCACATCATTGGAGAATGATGTGATGGACAAGACCCAATCCTAAGCATAGCACTAGATCGTATTGTTCGTATGCTAAAGCTTTTCTAATGTCAAGTGTCTTTTCCTTCGACCGTGAGATTGTGCAACTCCCGGATACCGTAGGAGTGCTTTGGGTGTATCAAACGTCACAATGTAACTGGGTGACTATAAAGGTGCACTACGGGTATCTCTGAAAGTGTCTGTTGGGTTGGTACGAATCGAGATCGGGATTTGTCACTCCGTGTGACGGAGAGCTATCTCTGGGCCCACTCGGTAGAACATCATCATGAGCTCAATGTGACTAAGGAGTTAGTCACACGATGACGTGCTACGGAACGAGTAAAGAGACTTACCGGTAACGAGATTGAACAAGGTATAGGTACACCGACGATCGAATCTCGGGCAAGTTCTATACCGACAGACAAAGGGAATCGTATACGGGATTGATTGAATCCTTGACATCGTGGTTCATCCGATGAGATCATCATGGAGCAAGTGGGAGCCACCATGGGTATCCAGACCCCGCTGATGGTTATTGGCCGGAGAGGCGTCTCGGTTAGGTCTGCCTGTCTCCCGAACCCGTAGGGTCTACACACTTAAGGTTCGATGACGCTAGGGTTATAGGGAATTGTTATACGAGGTTACCGAAAGTTGTTCAGAGTCCCGGATGAGATCCCGGACGTCACGAGGAGCTCCGGAATGGTCCGGAGGTAAAGATTGATATATAGGACGGATGGTTTTGGACACCGGAAGTGTTTCGGGCGTCACCGGTAACGTACCGGGACCCACGGGACCACCGGAGGTGGCCCCGGGGGTCCACCGAAGGGGGGCAACGACCTCAAAATTCTAGATGGGCCTAGTGCGGGAGGGAACCAGCCCCTAGGTGGGCTGGTGCGCCTCCCACACCCAGCCCAATGCGCAAGTGGTGGGGAGAGGGGGCAACCCTAGGCACAGGTGGGCCTTAGGCCCACCAGGTGGTGCGCCACCCCCTCCCACCCTAGCCACCGCCCCCCTTTCCCATCTGGTGGCTGCCGCACCACCTAGGGGGAACCCTAGGGGTGGCGCACCCCCTCCCCCTCCTCCTATAAATTGAGAGGGGTTTTGGCCCTTGGGAGATAGACTTCTCCCTCTCCCTCGGCGCAACCCTGCCCTTCTTCCTCCTCCTCTCTACCGGTGCTTGGCGAAGCCCTGCCGGGAGACCTCGTCTCTCCATCGACACCACGCCGTCGTGTTGCTGGAGTTCTTCCCCAACCTCTCCCTCCTCCTTGCTGGATCAAGGTGCGGGAGACGTCACCGGGCTGCATGTGTGTTGAACGCGGAGGTGCCGTAGTTCGGCACTAGATCAGAATCGCTGCGAGTACGACTCCATCAACCGCGTTCTAGCAACGCTTCCGCTTAGCGATCTTCAAAGGTATGAAGATGCTCTTACCCCTCTCTCGTTGCTGGTCTCTCCATAGGAAGATCTGAATATGCGTAGGAAAATTTTGAATTTACGCTACGTCACCCAACACATAACACATAGTAGGTGACTACAACTTGCAAGATAGGATCAAGAACACACATATATTGGCGACAACATAATAGGTTGAGATCTGAAATCATGGCTCTCGGGCCCTAGTGAGAAGCATTAAGCATGAAAAAGTAGTAGCAACATCAATCTCACAACATAGTGGATACTGGGGATCAATCCCCGTCAAAACTAACTCGATTATATGATAGATCTCATCCAACCCATCATCGTCAAGCAAGCCTACGATGAGATTACTCACGAACGGTGAAGAGCATCATGGAATTGTCATTCAACTCATTGAGCAAGTCATTCTTAGCCTTAAGTACTTGTTCTACTTGAGTAGTAACCATAGAGGCATGTTTACTCAAGAGCTTAAAATCATTGACATTTCTGTCCATACAAGCACTTAAATGACTAAGCATACGAGCATTCTGTTCCAATTGTCTGCTAACATAATCATCGAAACTTTGTTGTTTGGCAACAAAGTTATCAAATTCATCCAGGCATAAGCTAGTAGGTTTATCAAAAGGAATATCACTCTCATTGAATCTACGAAGAGAATTTACCTCTACTACTTGTATCGGGTTATCGAGACCATGGATCTCTTCGATAGGTGGTAGATTTTTGACATCTTCAGATTTAATGCCTTTCTCTTTCATAGATTTCTTAGCTTCTTGCATATCTTCAGGACTGAGGAATAGAATACCTCTTTTCTTAGGAGTTGGCTTCGGAGGTGGTTCGGGAATAGTCCAAGCATTCTCATTGCACAAGATATTATTCAATAGGATCTCAGCTTGTTCTACGGTTCGTTCCCTAAAAACACAACCGGCACAACTATCTAGGTGGTCTTCAGAAGCATCGGTTAGTCCATTATAAAGTATTTCATTCTTCTCAATAGGGTGATCAGGCAAAGCATTCAGCAGCTGGACGAGCCTCCCCCAAGCTTGTGGGAGACTCTCTTCTTCAACTTGCACAAAGTTGTATATTTCCTGCAAGGCAGCTTGCTTCTTATGGGCAGGGAAATATTTCTCAAAGAAGTTGTAGATCATATCCTGAGGGCTACGCACACATCCAGGAGAAAGAGAAGTGAACCAAGTCTTAGCATCATCCTTTAGTGAGAAAGGAAATAGCTTGAGGATATAGTAGTGGCGGATCTTTTCCTCACCAGTGAATAGGGTGGCTATATCGTGCAGTTTGGTAAGATGGGCTACAACCGTTTCAGACTCATAACCGTGAAAAGGATCAGATTCGACCAGAGTGATTAACTCAGGTCAACAGAGAATTCATAATCCTTATCGCTCACAAAGACAGGCGAAGTAGCAAACTTTGGGTCATATTTCATCCTAGCGTTTAGAGATTTTTCTTTCCACTTGAGAAGTAATTTCTCAACATCATAGGTATCCTTACACGCAAGAAAATCCTCAGCTATCTCTCCCTCCATAACATAACACTCAGGCATATCATGCAAGTCATATCTTGGAGAGCTAGTTCTAGCAGGCAAAATAGCAGGTTCTACTTCAATAGTATCAACAGTTTCAGAAGTATCATCACATCTAGCAGCAACTCTAGCAATTTGTGCATCAAGGAGTGCAACAAGTGGCAAAGCAGTATCAAGCATAGCATCATCATAAGCATCATGGGCAGCAGAAGTAGCATCATCAAGCACATGCGGCATATCAAGATTTCTAGCAGGAGGTGGTGTCGCAAACTTACTCATAACTGAAGGTGAATCAAGTGCAGAGCTAGATGGCAGTTCCTTACCTGTCCTCGTAGTTGAAGGAAAGACTTTAGTTCTTGGATCTTTCGGATTCCTCATAGTGACCAGCAGACGTAAATCCCAAGTGACTCAGAGAATATTGCTAAGCTTCCCCGGCAACGGCGCTAGAAAATGGTCTTGATAACCCACAAGTATAGGGGATCGCAACAATTTTCGGGGGTAGAGTATTCAACCCAAATTTATTGATTCAACTCAAGGGGAAGCCAAAGAATATTCTCAAGTATTAGCAGTTGAGTTATCAATTCAACCACACCTGAAAGATTTAGTATCTGCAGCAAAGTATCAGTAGGAGAGTAGTATGATAGCAGCAGTAGCAACAGTAACCAGTAGCAGCAAAGTGACAACAGTAGCAGTAGAGTAACAGCAGTAGCAATAGAGTAATAGTAGCAGTAGTGACAGCAGTAGCGGCAAAGTAACGTAGCAAGGACCAGTATGAAAAGACTCGTAGGCATTGGATCGGTGATGGATGATTATGCCGGATGTTATTCATCATGCAACAATTATAACACGGAGAGATAAGTAACTAGCTCCAGTTCGTCAATGTAATGTAGGCACGTATTCTGTATGTAGTCATACGTGCTTAGGGAAAAGAACTTGCATGACATCTATTGTCCATCCCTCCCATGGAAGCGGGGTCTTAATGGAAACTACGGGATATTAACGTTCTCCTTTTAATAAAGAACCAGACCAACGCATTAACACTTGGTGAATACATGAACTCCTCATACTATGGTCATCTCCGGGAGTGGTTCCGGCTATTGTCACTCCGGGGTTGCCGGGTCGTAACACATAGTAGGTGACTACAACTTGCAATATAGGATCAAGAACACACATATATTGGCGACAACATAATAGGTTCAGATCTGAAATCATGGCACTCAGGCCCTAGTGACAAGCATTAAGCATGGAAAAGTAGTAGCAACATCAATCTCACAACAAAGTGGATACTAGGGATCAATCCCCGTCAAAACTAACTCGATTACATGATAGATCTCATCCAACCCATCACCGTCCAGCAAGCCTAGGATGAGGTTACTCATAAACGGTGAAGAGCATCATGGAATTGGCGATGAAGGAAGGTTGGTGATGATGATGGCGACAATTTCCCCTCTCCGGAGCCCAGAACGGACTCCACATCTTCCCTCCACAGGAAGAACAGGAGGTGGCGGCGCCTCCGTATCGTAAAACGCGATGAACTCTTCTCCCTGATTTTTTTCCGGACGAAAGGGACTAAATAGACCTGAGATTGGAGGCGGTGGAGCAACATGGGCCCCACAAGCCTACCAGGCGCGGCCGGGGGGGCCCGCGCCTGGTGGGCTTGTGGGCTCCACGCTCCACTTCCTCCGTTGATTCTTGCGCCAATATTTTTTATATATTCCACAAAAATACTCCTTAAATTTCCAGGTCATTCTGAGAACTTTTATTTCTGCGCAAAAACAACACCATGGCAATTCTGCTGAAAACATCGTTAGTCCGGGTTAGTTCCATTCAAATCGTGCAAATTAGAGTCGAAAACAAGGGCAAAAGAGTTTGGAAAAGTAGATACGATGGAGACGTATCAACTCCCCCAAGCTTAAAACCTTGCTTGTCCTCAAGCAATTCAGTTGACAAACTGAAAGAGACAAAAGAAAAACTTTTACGAACTCTGTTTGATCTTGTTGTTGCAACTATGTCTAACTCATATCTAGAATTTCTGCAAGATCACAAGCTAACCACATAAGAAAATGACATCTAGGTCTCATGGTAAACTCATATCAATGGCATAATTAACTAGCGAGCAAATAATAATAAGTCTCAAACGTCAACACTTCAATCAAAACAATCATGAAGCAGTATGAACAGATGGTATCTCGCTAGCTCTTTCTGAGACCGCAAAACATAAATGCAGAGCACCTTCAAAGACCAAGGGCTGACTAAACATTGTAATTCATGGCAAAGAAGATCCAGTCACAGCCATACTCAATATCAGTCAAAAGAAAAGCATAAAAATGACAGAGGTGCTCTCTAATTGGTGCTTTTATAAGAAGAGGATGACTCAACAGAAACATAAATAGACAGGCCCTTCGCAGAGGGAAGCATTGATTTGCAGAGGTGCCAGAGCTCAAGCTTTGAAAACAGAGATAAGGGTGGCATGCTTTCATTGTCACGCAATGACCAAGAGTTCTCACCATCTTCCACGCTACACATGCTATAGGAGGTTCCCAAACAGAAAGGTAAAGTTTTGACTCCCCCACCACCGATCAATCACACTCCTGGACTAGCCGAATACTCGGGTGCCGTCCATACCAACATCAATCCAGGGGGAGTTTTGTTTGCAATTATCTTTTCGATTTGAGCATGGAACTGGGCATTCCAATTATCGGACCCTTTCTCGTGAATGATAGTGAATAAACACATATCGAGGATAACACGCCTAGCATAGAAGATACTCATAGCCCCCTGTCATCACATGAGCGGTTCGGGCATGCAAAACAGATTATTTCTTGAAGGTTTAGAGAGTGGCACATGCAAATTTACTTGGAACGGCAGGTAGATACCGCATATAGGTAGGTATGGTGGACTCATATGGAACAACTTTGGGTTTATGGAAGTGAATTCACAAGAAGTATTCCCGCTTAGTACAAGTGAAGGCTAGCAAAAGACTGGGAATCGACCAACTAGAGAGCGACAACAATCATCAAAATGCATTGAGATTAACCAACATTGAGTGCAAGCATGAGTAGGACATAAATCACCATGAACATGAATATCATAGAGGCTATGTTGATTTTGTTTCAACTACATGCGTAAACATGCGCCAAGTCAAGCCACTTGAATCATTCAAAGGAGGATACCATCCTATCATACTACATCACAATCATCTCAAAATTCATGTTGGCATCCAAGACAAACCATTATAAGCTCCTAGCTAATTAAGCATGGCATAAGAAACTATGATCTCTAAATTGTCATTGTAAACATGTTTCTCTCACAACAAAGCTGAATCAGGAACGATGAGCTAGTCATATTTACAAAAACAAAATAGATCGAGCCCATACCAGCTTTTCCAGGCTCAGTCACTTCATCATATATCATCATTATTGCCTTTCACTTGCACGACCGAACGATGTGAACAATAATAAGAGTGCTAATGCATTGGACTAAGCTGGAATCTGCAGGCAAACACAAAGGAGAAGTCAAAGTAATATGGCTCTTTAACAGATAAACAGATATGCATGCGGGAGCCACTAAACATTGTAACCATGGTCTTCTACCTTGACCCAAAGAAAAAGAAAACTATTTACACGGGAAAGCTCCCAACAAGCAAAATAAGCACAAGAAAATCTTTTTAGTTTTTTCTCAAACTAGACAAACACACGAAAAGAAAGCGAGAGAAACAAAATAAACTAGCATGGATGATACAGTGGAAAAGTGTGAACACCGACTAACAAAGTGAAAGCGTAAGCAAGAATATAAAGTCGGTGAGAAAAACATACTCCCCCAAGCTTAGGCTTTTGGCCTAAGTTGGTCTACTCCCAAGGAGGGAAATAACCAGCTCCGGGGTACTCCGGAGTGTACTGAGGGTGCCACTGTTGTGTGAGCTCCTCTGGCTCCCACTGATAAACTAGCGTCTGGTACTCGACTAGTGGCTCGGGCACGGGCACCTGCAGTTGGGCTATGCCCCGATATGGGTAGATGTCCGAGGGCATAATAATGTACCTGCGTGCATGAAGATTGAATAAAGAAGGAGCAGGCAAAGTAATAGTCTCACGAGTACCCTGACTAAATACCAGGTTATAAACCATCCTTCTATTTATATCTCTATCAAGAAAGTCATGGCGAACCATGCTATCATAGTCTAGATATCTCTCAGGAAGAAGAATTTCTTCTTCCTCGTCTAGTCTAATAGGTATCTCAAAATGTCTAGCGAGACGAGTAGCATAGATATCTCCATAGACAACGCCTTTAGAACAGTTCGTGTTCAACCGTTGAGGTACTATAGTGCCCAAGCTATAAGTTTTATCATTATAAAGGGCTTTGCGCAAGACCACAAGATCTGGGGAGCTGAGGGACCCAACTTTCCCATGGCCAATCAAACATTTTCCCACGAATAGTGAGAAGTACCGAAGCACGGGAAAAATGTATGCTAGCAGCTCTAGCGGAAGACACTCCTCTCTCCTCTCCTACGGCAATAGTATCTATGAAATCCTCCAAGTCCCGTGGACGAGGTTCATGAATATCCCCAACATAAGGTAATTTGCAAACATTGCAAAAATCCTGAAGTGACATGCGCTGGGGGATATCATATAATTTGAACTCAACCATAGGAGGACTCTTCCTTGGATAAAAGTTAAATCTTTGCACGAAAATATTTGTGAGGAGGAGGTATTGCGGACACTTATCTTCAACGAAGGCGGTAAGGCCTGCGTTCTCCACCAAGTAATAAAAGTCCTCATAAAGTCCGGCGGCGCGTAAGAACACATCGCTTGGCCACTCGCACGCTCGAACTTCTGCAACTCGGGGGGCCGGATACTTTGGTATCTTCTTCTCATTCCCATCATCCTTGGGGTCACGGCTTGAAGAGCCTCTTAAGAACCTCCTCATCTTTTCCCTTTTCTACCTCCGAAAATTTCTAAATTTTTTAGTGATTCTAAGGAAAAGTGAACAAGGCCCCACGAAACTCGTAGCAACTACTCCCACAAGCGCCTAGAGGCCATATCACGTATCAAAACTACTTGGGACCAGCTAAAATTAGCATGCAAAGCTCAAGAACAGGGTCACCAAGGCAACAAAAATACGCGAAGTATAGGGCACTAGAGCAAAAACTAATTGGACCAATGGAGGAGTCACTTACCAAGGAGCAATCTCCCCAAAACAGTTCGGTGAATGGTGCTTTGCACAAAGAGATCGAAAATCCCAGCAAGAAGAGCAAGAACACGGGTTTGAGCTGTGAAACAATTTTTTCTGGAGGTAGGAGAAGCAGATGGGAGCTAGAATAAGTGGAGGGGGTGCACGTGGGCCCCACAAGCCTGGTAGGCGCGGCCAGGGGGTGCCCGCGCCTCCAGGGCTTGTGGCCCACTGGTGCAGCCCCCTGACTAGCTCTCCGTCTCAGTATTTTTCAAAAATTCCAGAAAAAATCATACTAGATTTTCAGGACATTCGGAGAACTTTTATTTTCGGGGTACTTTTCTACGGGACGCAAAAACAGAAAACAGGGAAAACTAAACTAAATCTATTATTTTTCTTCTAAGCAACCGAAGGTGAAAGCTTGGAACAGAGGTTTGTGACTCCTCGATTCATCCATCTCATGGTCATCGAAAGAAATCCATCAATGAGGTTGATCAAGTCTCCTTGACAAACTTTTTCGAATCGCAAAAGAAGACGGAGAATTTTTGAATAATCACTAGGTTACCTCAATGGGGATGTGAATATCCCCGACAAGCAAATCATACTTCATCTTAACATGAGGAATAGGGCATTCAAAGCTCCCAATAAGAATCGATGAAGTTTTTTCGATAGCATTGATGCAATGTACTCAATATTGTTTCTTCGGGAAGTGCACTGTATGCTCATTACCGTTGACATGGAAAGTGACATTGCCTTTGTTGCAATCAATAACAGCCCCTGCAGTGTTTAAAAAGGGTCTTCCAAGGATGACCGCCATGGCATCGTCCTCCGGAATATCTAGAATAACAAAGTCCGTTAAGATAGTAACATTAGCAACCACAACAGGCACATCCTCGCAGATGCCGATAGGGAAAGCAGTTGATTTGTCGGCCATTTGCAGAGAGATTTCAGTGGGTGTCAACTTATCCAGTTCAAGCCTACGATAAAGAGAGAGATGCATAACACTAACACTGGCTCCAAGGTCGCCTAAAGCAGTTCTAACGCAGTTTCCTTTAATGGAGCAAGGTATAGTGGGTACTCCGGGATCACCTAGTTTCTTAGGAGTTCCACCCTTGAAGGTATAATTTGCGAGCATGGTGGAAATCTCAACCTCAGGTATCCTCCTCTTATTAGTCACAATATCCTTCATGTACTTAGCATACGGAGACATTTTGAGCATATCTGTCAAACGCATTTGCAGAAAGACAGGTCTGATCATTTCAACAAAGTGCTCAAAATCCTCATCATCCTTTTTCTTGGATGGTTTCGGAGGAAAGGGCATGGGTTTCTGAACCCATGGTTCCCTTTCTTTACCATGCTTCCTAGCAGCGAAGTCGTTCTTATCGTATCTCTTATTCGTAGGTTGTGGGTTATCAAGATCAAGTTCAATCTCCACATCCTTATCATTGCTAGGTTGAGCATCATCATGAACATCACTATTGATATTATCATTGGGCTCATGTTCATCACCAGATTGTGTTTCGGCGACAGAGACAGAGACATCGTTTGGACTCTCAGGTGTAGCAGCAACAGGGTTGCTAGCAAGAAGGTTCCTATCATCTTTCTTCTTCTTTCCAGGATGACTAGGCGCATCAGTGCTAACTCCTTGAGAATCTTGTTCAATTCTCTTAGGATGACCCTCAGGATACAACGGTTCCTGGGTCATTCTACCGCTTCTAGTGATGACTCTGACAGAATTGTCATTCAACTCATTGAGCAAGTCATTCTCAGCCTTAAGTACTTGTTCTACTTGAGTAGTAACCATAGAGGCATGTTTACTCAAGAGCTTAAAATCATTGACATCTCTGTCCACACAAGCACTTAAATGACTAAGCATACGAGCATTCTGTTCCAATTGTCTGCTAACATAATCATTGAAACTTTGTTGTTTGGCAACAAAGTTATCAAATTCATCCACGCATAAGCTAGCAGGTTTATCCAAAGGAATATCACTCTCATTGAATCTACGAAGAGAATTTACCTCTACTACTTGTATCGGGTTATCGAGACCATGGATCTCTTTGATAGGTGGTAGATTTTTGACATCTTCAGATTTAATGCCTTTCTCTTTCATAGATTTCTTAGCTTCTTGCATATCTTCAGGACTGAGGAATAAAATACCTCTTTTCTTAGGAGTTGGCTTCGGAGGTGGTTCGGAAATAGTCCAAGCATTCTCATTGCACAAGATATTATTCAATAGGATCTCAGCTTGTTCTACGGCTCGTTCCCTAAAAACACAACCGACACAACTATCTAGGTGGTCTTTAGAAGCATCGGTTAGTCCATTATAGAAGATATAAAGTATTTCATTCTTCTCAATAGGGTGATCAGGCAAAGCATTCAATAGCTGGAAGAGCCTCCCCCAAGCTTGTGGGAGACTCTCTTCTTCAACTTGCACAAAGTTGTATATTTCCTGCAAGGCAGCTTGCTTCTTATGGGCAGGGAAATATTTCTCAAAGAAGTAGTAGATCATATCCTGAGGGCTACGCACACATCCAGGAGAAAGAGAAGTGAACCAAGTCTTAGCATCATCCTTTAGCGAGAAAGGAAATAGCTTGAGGATATAGTAGTGGCGGATCTTTTCCTCACTAGTGAATAGGGTGGCTATATCGTGCAGTTTGGTAAGATGGGATACAACCGTTTCAGACCCATAACTCTGAAAAGGATCAGATTCGACCAGAGTTATTAACTCAGGGTCGACAGAGAATTCATAATCCTTATCGGTCACAAAGATAGGCGAAGTAGCAAACTTTGGGTCGTATTTCATCCTAGCGTTTAGATATTTTTCTTTCCACTTGAGAAGTAATTTCTCAACATCATAGCTATCCTTACACGCAAGAAAATCCTCAGCTATCTCTCCCTCCATAACATAACACTCAGGCATATCAGGCAATTCATATCTAGGAGAGCTAGTTCTAGCAGGCAAAATAGCAGGTTCTACTTCAATAGTATCAGCAATTTCAGAAGTATCATCACATCTAGCAGCAACTCTAGCAATTTGTGCATCAAGGAATGCACCAAGTGACAAAGCAGTATCGAGCATAGCATCATCATAAGCATCATGGGCAGCAGAAGTAGCATCATCAAGCATAGGCAGCATATCAAGATTTCTAGCAGGAGGTGGTGTCGCAAACTTACTCATAACTGAAGGTGAATCAAGTGCAGAGCTAGATGGCAGTTCCTTACCTGTCCTCGTAGTTGAAGGCAATACTTTAGTTCTTGGATCTTTCGGATTCCTCATAGTGACTAGCAGACGTAAATCCCAAGTGACTCAGAGAATATTGCTAAGCTTCCCCGACAACGGCCCCAGAAAAAGGTATTGATAACCCACAAGTATAGGGGATCGCAACAGTTTTCAAGGGTAGAGTATTCAACACAAATTTATTGATTCGACTCAAGGGGAAGCCAACGAATATTCTCAAGTATTAGTAGTTGAGTTCTCAATTCAACCACACCTGAAAGATTTAGTATCTACAACAAAGTATCAGTAGCAGAGTAGTATGATAGCAGCAGTAGCAACAGTAACCAGTAGCAGCAAAGTGACAGCAGTAGCAGTAGAGTAACAGCAGTAGCAACAGAGTAACAGTAGCAGTAGTGACAGCAGTGGTGGCAAAGTAACGTAGAAAGGACCAGTAGGAAAAGACTCGTAGGCATTGGATCGGTGATGGATGATTATGCCGGATGTTATTCATCATGCAACAATTATAACACGGAGAGATAAGTAACTAGCTCCAGTTCGTCAATGTAATGTAGGCATGTATTCCGTATGTAATCATACGTGCTTAGGGAAAAGAACTTGCATGGCATCTATTGTCCATCCCTCCCGTGGCAGCGGGGTCCTAATGGAAAGTACGGGATACTAAGATTCTCCTTTTAATAAAGAACCGGACCAACGCATTAACACTTGGTGAATACATGAACTCCTCATACTATGGTCATCTCCAGGAGTGGTTCCGGCTATTGTCACTCCGGGGTTGCCGGGTCATAACACATAGTAGGTGACTACAACTTGCAAGATAGGATCAAGAACACACATATATTGGCGATAACATAATAGGTTCAGATCTGAAATCATGGAACTCGGGCCTTAGTGAAAAGCATTAATCATGGCAAAGTAGTAGCAACATCAATCTCACAACATAGTGGATACTAGGGATCAATCCCCGTCAAAACTAACTCGATTACATGATAGATCTCATCAAACCCATCACCGTCCAGCAAGCCTACGATGAGATTACTCACGAACGGTGAAGAGCATCATGGAACTAGCGATGAAGGAAGGTTGGTGATGACGATGGCGACGATTTCCCCTCTCCGGAGCCCAGAACGGACTCCAGATCTGCCCTCCAGAGGAAGAACAGGAGGTGTCGGCGCCTCCGTATCGTAAATCACGATGAACTCTTCTCCCTTATTTTTTTCCGGACGAAAGGGACTGAATAGACCTGAGATTGGAGGCGGTGGAGCAACGTGGGCCCCACAAGCCTGCCAGGCGCGGCCAGGGGGGCCCGCGCCTGGTGGGCTTGTGGGCTCCGTGATCCACTTCCTCCGTTGATTCTTACGCCATTATTTTTATATATTCCACAAAAATTCTCCGTAAATTTCCGGGTCATTCCGAGAACTTTTATTTCTCCGCAAAAACAACACCATGGCAATTCTGCTGAAAATAGCGTTAGTCCAGGTTAGTTCCATTCAAATCATGCAAATTAGAGTCCAAAACAAGGGCAAAAGAGTTTGGAAAAGTAGATACGATGGAGATGTATCAGGCACCGGTGACCACCAACGGTGTCGCGAAAGCAACTCCGCAGGAATTGAGCTGTGACGCAAGTGAAGAAGATGTGATTGGAGTCCTCCATCACGTCCCACAGAGGGCAGATCCCATCTCCACGGCCATTGTGTTTGAGCACCTCCACCCGTGAGGGTATGTAACACCCCCACAATTTTTAATTTGGATTTCTTGACTTTTGAATTATTTTCAAAATGGATTTAAAAATTTGTCTTTGATAAAATCTCTTGAAGTTCTGTGAAAACCTCTTTAAGAAAATCTTTGGAGCTTTGTTTTCTCAACATGCCTGGTTTGAGAAGGATTCTTTTAGCCTCTTCTCAAAATGAATTGGTTTGGGGAGAACCTTTTATTCTTTTGCAAAACCTTGGAATTAATTTCCATAAGTTCACTTGTCAGTCTCCTTCAAGATTTCTTTTTTACTCCTTCCATATGGATTTATATCCCTTTGGCACTTCTGTATCATCTAGGTGTTCATTTTATTGATTTCTCAAAGTTTTAGAAGGGTTTAACCACCTTTTATATTTTATTTCAACAATAGTATTTTCTGTAATCTGTTTTGACCCCAGCAAATTTACAAAGGAACTCATAGATTCCTTTGGAAATTGAGACCCAAGCTCCTACCCTTAGAAGGCCTTAGTACCTTCAATCCATTTCACCAAAAACCTTGGAGTCAGAAGTTTGAAAATTTCAAATTTCATTTAACTCAAGTTTGACCAAGATACTCTGTTTTAATAAAAAACTGACTAAAACATTTTAAAAAATTCTGAAAAATTGTAGGCAGTCTCTGCACTCAGTAAGAGACCATCCCAAAAAAATTCAGCTCAAAAATTTTGTCCACGTGCCACTTTCATTTAATCGAACACCTAGCATGCATTGTAGCCCGTGTCTTTGAAATTGATTCAGTGAGACATTCCGAGTTTGAGTGCTTCACACATTTCGCAGCGTCAATCACCACAGTATCGACGAGAGTAGCTCGATCCTGTGTCCGGTTCTTATCCCCGCGCCACACAGTCTCTTGGTCGCATGCGTGCGTCGGTGGTGAGCTGGCCCGAGCCAGCCAGCTCTGGCAGCATCATCGACAGCGGCTGACGCGGCCACCAGAGCCACCCCTGCTGCATCCCCGCACCGTCCGGCACCGCCCTTTGCCCGTGCGAACCCCGCGTGTCCCTGGCCACCAGTGCATGCTGCAATTGCCATCGCCACTTCCTCGGCAGCGTAGAGTGCGAACTCTGCTGCAGTCGTGACCAGAGGGAATCGCTCCGTCGAGTCGGGTCCTCCGTCGATGATCGAGTGACTTTAGGCTTAAAATTGAATCCCCGAGCAGCGTAGGTACTGACCCGAACCGTAACCCTCCTGATTAGGCCCCGAGATCGCCGAAGTTTGTCGCCGGAGATAAGCTCCGCGACACCCCCTCTCGGCCCTCTATAAATAGAGCTCCTCCTGCTGCCGAACCTCCTCAACCCCTCCACCTCCTTCCCTCCTCACTCCAAAACCGCGCCCAAGCCACAGAAGGGCCTCAAAGAGGCCTTCTTCCCCAGCTCCGGCCGCCCCGATCCGCTTCGGGTTCCGGTTGGATTCTTGCAAGGTGAGCGGAGATGTGAGCCCCTGAGACATTCAGTGGCTCCCTAGTGACCCCCTCCTCCTAAGCCCCCCTCCGATTTGATCGCTGGCAAGCCCCTCGGTGAGATCCGGTGGTGCTTGAAGCTATCGTTCGTCGGAGCAAGGTCGCCATTGACGTAGAGCCTCCCCCTCGACCCAATCCACCTCTCACCTACGCGCGAGAACTCAGTGAGTGCGTAGGTGCCCTCGGTTGCTCTCCCCCTTCGTATGACACCGCCGCCGACCACCACATGCCTCTTGCACCGGTGAGTTCGAACCTGACAGGGTGGAACCCGTCGTCAGGGTTCTCTTCTTTTTTAAACGTTTTTCCAAAGGCGTTTTCGCGGCAGGTTAACGTATTTTCTTTCGAGCATTTTGAGTTTTCTCATACTAGCCCCTGGACAGATTCTGTTTTATTACAGAATGGTCCCTGATCTTGTTTTGCTTATAAATATTAATCTATAACAGCTTTTGAATTGATTCTTTTTGCAAAATCTTGCTCTGAGGGTCTAGTTTATTTTCAGATTTATTTGCAAATTATTCGGAGAAAGTAGCCAGGCCTCAACTCTTTCGACGGTATGTGTTGTATGACGTAGATTCCGACGAAGGAAACGCCGACGTTAACTTCACCGAGCTTGATCCTGACTACGTGGAACCAGGCAAGCATGTTTGAACTTTTGATGTTTGTTTTCTCACTAACAAAAATTTAACATTCATCCATTGCATTAATTAAGCATATTGCATCTCTCATAAACAATGTTAAAACAAGACTATAGCAAGTGATGGTTGTGAGAGGTTGTGGATAACCTAGTCATGCGGAACCTGATAGGTTATGGCGGGATCATGACAGGTGCATAATTGTGATGAGAAGAAGTAATAACTCCAGTATCTACCTAGATCGAGTCTTGTCAGTGTCTTACATTCATTATCGTGCTACCACAGTTTCCTGAATGAGTATTCAGTATAGTCGATCGTAGGCCTATTATCAGTCGCACACCAAGTAGAGGGGCTGAGATGAAGGTATCCATGGCCCTGGACTAAATCCAGTCATCCAGTCAGGGGGCATGTGTGTTTCTGGTCTGGGACCAAGAGGGAGGGCACTCCCTTGTAGCACGCGGTATAAATTTGATCCCATGCTAGTCGAGGTCGGAGCCTCCCCGTCTTACAGTTTTGTCCTCGCAGCGTAATCCGGGTGAAGTCGGGCTTCGCGGGGGTAAAATGGGTGTGTGTTGATTTTGAGTGTCTGCTTTTAAAATACCGTATGCAGTATTGGTCATATAGACTATCGGAACCCGTGGGCTATGGGTAAATAGTACACCCTCTGCAGAGTCAAAACTATTTGAGTAACCTTGTCCATGGTTAAGGACGATTGTTTGACACGTCAAGTGTTGGTCTTAGAGTCGGTCCTTGGAGTACAAGTTGGTTGAACAAAAATGGTTGTGGATATCTGATACGTCCATTTTGCATCATGCTTTTATGTTGATATTTATCGCTTTATGGGCTGTTATTACACTTCACGGTACAATACTTATGCCTTTTCTCTCTTATTTTGCAAGGTTTACATGAAGAGGGAGAATGCCGACAGTTGGAATTCTGGCCTGAAAAAGGAGCAAGTTTGAGATACCTATTCTACGCAACTCCAAAAGCCGTGAAAATCAATGAGGATTTATTTTGGAATTTATAAAAAATACCGGACCGAAGAAGTACCAGAGGGGAGCCAGTAGGAGGCCACAAGCCTGCTAGGCGCGGCCTACCCCCTGGTCGCGCCTAGGGGGCTTGTGGGCTACCAGTTGGCCCTCTGGGCCCCCCTCTTTTGCTATAAGGAGGGTTTCGTTCTATAAAAAAATAGGAGGAGTCTTTCGGGAGGATTCGCTGCCGCCACGAGGCGGAACTTGAGCAAAACCAATCTAGAGCTCCGACAGGGTCGTCGTGCCGGGGAAACTTCCCTCCCGGAGGGGGGAAATCGTCGCCATCGTCATCACCAACACTCCTCTCATCGGAGGGGACTCATCACCATCAACATCTTCATCAGCACCATCTCATCCTCAAACCCTAGTTCATCTCTTGTAACCAATCTCCGTCTCGCGACTCCGATTGGTACTTGTTAGGTTGCTAGTAGTGTTAATTACTCTTTGTAGTTGATGCTAGTTGGATTACTCGGTGGAAGATTATATGTTCAGATCCTTGATGCTATTCAATACCTCTCTGGTCATGCTTTGTGAGTAGTTACTTTTGTTCCTGAGGACATGGGATAAGTCATGCTATAAGTAGTCATGTGAATTTGGTATTCGTTCGATATTTTGATGCGTTGTATGTTGTTTTTCCTCTAGTGGTGTTATGTGAACATCGACTACATAACACTTCACCATTATTTGGGCCTAGAGGAAGGCACTGGGAAGTAGTAAGTAGATGATGGGTTGCTAGAGTGACAGAAGCTTAAACCCTAGTTGATGCGTTGCTTCGTAAGGGGCTGATTTGGATCCACTAGTTTAATGCTATGGTTAGACTTTGTCTTAATTCTTCTTTCATAGTTGAGGATGCTTGCGAGAGGGGTTAATCATAAGTGGGAGGTTTGTCCAAGTAAGGGCAGCACCCAAGCACCGGTCCACCAACATATCAAACTATCAAAGTAGCGAACGCGAATCATATGAACATGATGAAAACTAGCTTGACAGAAATTCCCATGTGTCCTCGGGAGAGCTTTAGCTCCTATGAGAGTTTGTCCAGGCTTGTCCCTTGCTACACAAGGGATTGGGCCACTTTTCTGCACCTTTTCTACTATTGCTACTTGTTACTTGCTACTTGCTACGAATCATCTTATCACACAACTATCTGTTACCGATAATTTCAGTGCTTGCAGAGAATACCTTGCTGAAAACCACTTGTCAGATCCTTGTGCTCCTCGTTGGGTTCGACACTCTTACTTATCGAAAGGACTACGATAGATCCCCTACACTTGTGGGTCATCAAGACTCTTTTCTGGCGCCGTTGCCGGGGAGTGAAGCGCCTTTGGTAAGTGGAATTTGGTAAGGAAACATTTATATAGTGTGCTGAAATTTATTGTCACTTGTCACTATGGAAACTAATCCTTTGAGGAGCTTGTTCGGGGTATATTCACCTCGAACGGAAGCTCAAAGAGATGCTCCTCAACCTGCTGCACATACTGAAAATATTTGCTATGAATTTCCTTCCGGTATGCTTGAGAAACTGCTCGCTAATCCTTTTACACGAGATGGAACAGCACATCCCGACTTGCATCTAATCTATGTAGATGAAGTTTTTGGTTTATTTAAGCTTGCAGGTTTGCTTGAGGATGAGGTCAAGAAGAAGGTCTTTCCCTTATCTTTGAGGGATAAAGCATTGACATGGTATAGGCTATGTGATGATACTGGATCATGGAACTACAACCGGTTCAAATTGGAATTTCATCAAAAGTTTTATCCTATGCATCTAGTACATCGTGATCGGAATTATATTTTTAATTTTTGGCCTCGTGACAAAGAAAGCATCGCTCAAGCTTGGGGGAGGCTTAAATCAATGTTATTTTCATGCCCCAACCATGAGCTCTCGACAGAAATTATCATTCAGAACTTCTATGCTCGGATTTCTCATGATGATCGCACCATGCTTGACACTTCTTGTATCGGTTATTTTATGAAGAGAGATATTGACTTCAAATGGAATTTATTGGAAAGAATTAAACGCAACTCTGAATATTGGGAGTTTGATGAAGGTAAGGAGTGAGGTATGAATTTCAAGTTTGATTGCGTTAAATCCTTTGCTGAAACAAATACTTTTTGTGACTCTGAGATAGTAGCTTCATTGTGTGAATCATTTGCTGCTCATATTGATCTCCCTAAAGAGAAGTGGTTTAAATACCATCCTCCCTTAGAAGTCAATGTAGTTAAACCCAATCGAGTTGAAGAGAAAGTCATCGCTTATAATGATCCTATTGTTCCAAGTGCTTACATTGAGAAACCACCTTTCCCTGTTAGGATAAAGGACCATTCTAAAGCTTCAACTATGATACGTAGAGGCTACACTAGAACACCTACACCCCCTGAGAAAATTAGAGTTGAACCTAGCATTGCTATTATGAAAGATCTCCTGTCCGACGATGTTGAGGGACATGATATTCACTTCTGTGAAGATGCTGCTAGAATTGCTAAACCTCATGCTAGAGACAAACATAGGCCTGTTGTTGGCACGCCTCTTGTTTCTGTTAAGATAGGAGATCATTGTTATCATGGTTTATGTGACGTGGGTGCTAATGTTAGTGCAATACCTCAATCCTTATATGATGAAATTAAAGACGATATTGCACCTGTTGAGATGGAACCTATTGATGTCACTATTCAACTTGCCAATAGAGATACTATCTGCCCTTTGGGAATTGTTAGGGATGTTGAAGTCTTGTGTGGTAAAATGAAATATCCTGCTGATTTTCTCGTTCTTGCTACCACACAAGATAGCTTTTGTCCCATCATATTTGGCAAACCTTTCATCAATACTGTCAATGCTCATATTGACTGTGAGAAGCAAACTATCACCGTTGGCTTTGAAGGAGTGTCACATGAGTTCAATTTCTCCAAGTTTGGTAGACAACCTCATGAAAAAGAGTTGCCTAGTAAGGATGAAATGATTGCCCTAGCTTCTATTGATGTGCCTCCTACTGATCCTTTAGAGCAATACTTGCTTGAGCATGAAAATGATATGCATATGGATGAAAGGGATGAGATAGATAGAGTTATCTTTGAACAATATCCTATCCTTAAGAATAATTTGCCTGTTGAACTACTTGGATGTAATGCCCCAAGTGTAACATTGCCATATTTGGAAACCTTGCCATGTTTGGATCCATGATGTCATGCATATGGAGTTATCATTTCACGTGGCTTATTTCATGTCTCCCCTTTGCACTCATGCCATCCATAGCATTCGTACCATTCTTGTGTTGTTGTGGTGTTGAACCTTATGTTGTGATGTGGTTTGTTTCTTTGTGATGTGATGGTGTGTTGTGTGGATGTGATGAGCATTTCAAAACCATGCTTGTTTTCAAACTACTTTCAAAAGAGCCCTTCTCCTTTATTTTGAAACCCATGTTGGAATTGTTTTCAAACCTGATTTAAAAATGTAGATCATTTAGGATAATTCTTGTGGGTTTAAGGATGTGACAAGGGGTTTTCAAAACCCTTATTAATTGTGGTTTAAACCTCCAAAGTAGATTTAATTAAATATGTTTGGTATTTATTTTTCTTACTCCAAAAATTCCTCTTTCTGTTTTATAAATTGCCGCATAATTCACTTATGTCCAGGGTCATTTTTTTTGGGGACCTATAATGCCCTAGGTGAATTCTTTTGGCTTGCATTTGTTTTAAATAGAAAAACCCTGTGTACTTTTTCTCTCTGTTTTCTAGCACCAGCAGTGGTCTTCTCTCTCCCCCGAAGGCCCATCTCCTCTCTTCTCTCGCTAGGCAGCCCACCGACGCGACCGTCTCCTACCTCGCTGTCGTCACTGTTGTACGACGCCATTCCTCCGCCGATCTCCCTTTCTCCTTGATCATGTGGCTCAAGCTCGCCTCCCGAGGCCTTATTAAGCTACATGAGCTTCCCCCTCGAAGTGCTAACCCTTCTCCTCCCTCCTCTCTCTCCCTAGTGCCGTCAGGAGGCGGCCCGAGCTCCCCTCCGCCATGGCCGGCCCCTTGGTGGGTCGTCGCCGTCAAGATCGTCGCCCTCCTTCCTCCCGAACAACACCAAGAGGACGCGGTACCCCAAGAGGTTCCATTCCCGCAGCAAGGAGCCGACGATTGCCTCTGGATCCACGATGGCCCCTTCTTCCTCCTCTGCTCCGACGAGATCTTCCGCAACGTCTTCTTCCTCGTCGTCACCTGCCTCCTCTACGCCGAGCCTGCTTCCTCACCTCGACGCGTAGGGTCAAAAAGCCATGATCTCCTCCTTCCCTCCTTCCTAGGCCGTAGCAGCGCCGCCGTTGTTCTTGTCTGTAGCCGGCGCCTCCATGCTCGTTGTTGCCGTAGTTGCAGGTGCCCCTCTCGTGTGCTTAGGAGTGGAATGGGTTCCTCTCGATCCCCTCTTCCTCCCAGCTAGTGCCCGCAACTCGATTTACCCCATAGCATCGCCGGTGGCCGTCCCCTGTTCTGGCCGCCGTCGATCTGCAGCACGTTCAGAGGGGGATCCTCAAAAGAGCAAAGCCCCCCTCTCTGTTAAGTGCCACATGTGTAGCTAAGTGGTAGCAGAGGTGTTTTGCGCGCGAGTGGTCGTGGGTTCGATACCCCAAGGCGCCCCTTTTTAATTTTGGTTTCTTGTAGAACAGTAGCTCGACAGGGAAGCATTTCCTGTTTCCCTTCCCCTTTCTGTCGAAGTAGTACTGATAGCCGAGTGGTCATGCATTGTAGCTCCTTACCAGGAGGTCTTGGGTTCGATCCCAAGCCCCCCGTTTTATTTTTTATTTTCCTTTTGCTGTTTTAGGTGGTGCTTGCAATGTTCTTCTTGGGAAGCAAGTTGTTTGTGCCTAAGAACACAAACCAGTAGGTTTCTCCTTTTATTTTAGCTTTGTAGTATGTAGTGTAGTGCATGTGCTTGTGTGTGTGCACTAGTGTAGGTGAGAGTAAGTGTAGTAATGTTTGTGTGTGTATAGGGGTGTATTTGTGCACTTATGTGTGTGCAAGTGCTTGTCATGGTGTGTGTGCATGTGGATGCACTTGTGCAAGAGGGCCAGCCCCTCATTTGCACCTAGTCATGTATGTGTGTGTGAGTGTATGTGCTTATGAGTGTGAGAGCACATATAGTTAGGTGTAGGTGCTCATGTTTGTGTGTGTGTGTGTGGTGTGCTTAGGCACAAGTGCATGAGGGCTACCCCTCATGTTCACCATTGGTGTTGTGAGTGTGGGCATGTGCAAGTGTAGATAAGGTTAGTGCACATCACATGTGATAATGCACTATTGGATCTTATGTGATTCTAGGTTTTTTTTTCATCTTAACTTTGTGCCTCCTTGTTCTATGCAAGTACCCAAGTATTATATATGGATTTGGGGTAGAATCATCCCAGGAATCCACTGATGGGATCAGATTTCACTTTGGAGCAATTTCATAAACTGTCATTTTTCTGTCTTGATGCTATGTTTAGAGCTTGGTGCCATGTAGTGTGTTGAGCCTATGAGGATGATTCCTTGATGTGGCCATAATGTGTGAACCCCCTCTACAGGATGGTAGTTTTGTTATGCTCATAAGAGTTAGTATGTGCTTGTTGTGCCTTGTCAAAGTTGACACTTGGCTGAAGATTACAGATTTGTGAAAACCCTGTGATTTTCACTAAGTCTAGGAATTTGCTGATATTTTCTTCCCCTGTTGATTTGGTTGCAAAAGCTCATGTGTTGGGAATCAGCACAGGCAATCAACTAGAGAGTTGGAACTTTTTATGTTTGCCCAGCTCTCTGTTAAATTTCATGCACTTTCACTTTCTGTAGATATCATTTTGGAGACTGTCAAAATGCTTCAGAGCATAAGCAGCTGGTGAAAATCTGAGATTTTCACTAAGTTCCTGAAATCTGTTAATTTTGTCCAAGTTAGTGCCTGTAGATCTTCTTGTGTGTGACTCCTTTGTATTATATTCTTGCTCAAGCTTGTATAGATTTTGAATGGCTTTTGCCACATATCTTGTTTGGCACATTTGGGTGGCTGTAGATACTTTGCATGTTGCTTACAAACTGTTGTGATGCTGTTTAGGACAGATTGCATAGTTTTGTTGTTTTGAAGCTTGTGAGTGCATATTTGATGGTGTGGTGTGATTCTTTGCACCACCCCACCTATATTTGGTTGTTTGGTCATGTGGCAACCTGGGAACACCAGAAGAGTGCCATTGGAATGTGCTTGTGGTGGAATTTGAACCGTAGGACTCCATATCTTGTTTCGTAGTTTCCGGTTGATCCGTAGCTCCGTTCTCAACGTTCTTTATATGTTTTTGCATCGTTTTCTCGTGATGCACCTGTTCATGCCATATTCATGCATGTCAAGATAGCCTAGTGTGAAGTTATGTCCAGAAGTTTATCTTCTCTTCTCATGCATATGCAAGTGACTAGAATAGAGATGCATGCTTCATTCTCATCTTATCCATCATGTTGTTTGTTGCATCATGTTGTGTTGGTGTTCATTGGCTGTTATTTTTATCTTGGGTAGCACCGGGATCGGAGAGCGAGTACGTGGATTCTGGAGAGTACGTGCAGGACGAACAAGAGCAGTTTCAAACTGAAGACATCACAGGCAAGATGACCATGACCTTGATACCGTATCTAGCTTTGTTATGCTTAGAATCACGTTTCCTTATATATATGCTCGCTGCCTACCACTTGATAAAATGCCTCATGTTTATGCCATGAAACCCAAACACCATCCCCTCCTAGCTAATGTTGTTTGGCTAAGTAGGCTTGCTCAACTTCTAATGTTTAGCTTTGCTAGTTGCAGGTGCGAGCTATCTCATGTGATAACATGAGTATTTTGATATCATTATGATTAAACTACTATTTAACTACTGCACCTATATACTTGGTAAATGACGGAAGGCCTAGCCTTTTGCCGGGTGTTTTCTTCCGTTATTGCCGCCCTAGTTTCGGCTACCGGTGTTTGATTCCATAACTCTTCGCTCCTAACACGTTCGGGGTTGTTATGGGGACCCCCTTGATAAATTGTGTAGTGTTAAGACTTGTCCGACAGGACCCAACATTGGTTTTAATTTGCTAATCACCTATTAATAATTTGCTTAGGGAATAGCTACACCGAGGATTTAATCAACAACCTAGGCCAGTGCTCTTCATGAGTTTTGGTCCAACCCAGAGCAGCTTATCACGCTCCCCGGGGCAACTCGGTGTTTTGGCATGGTAACCACCGCTCATCTGTCGTGTCCTGAGACTGAGATACGCGGCTCTTATCGGGGTCGTCGACACGACGGGTGGTCCTGCTAGCCTTGTCTTACCTTAGCAATATATCTTGCGTATAGGAATCCGGGTGAAACTTTGGGTCTCCTCAAAATTGAGGTTTTCCTCTAAGGAATCCGACGAGATCACGAGATTCGTGTTAGAGGATTACTTTGCGGCCCGTGACCGTTTGTGATGGACTAGTTGGAGCACCCCTGCAGGGTTTAATCTTTCAGAAAATCGTGCCCGCGGTTATGTGGCAACATGGATAATTTGTTAACATTCGGTTATAGATAACTTGAATTAACTCTAATAAAACTGCAAACGGTGTGCGTAACCGAGACTGTCTCCCTCGAAGACCTCCCTTCGATCGAGAACATAGTGGGGTTATGTTTGACGTAAGTAGGTGTTCAGGATCACTTAGTGATCACCTAGTCTTCGACCGCTCGCGTAGACCACCATATCTTTAACTCTGATTTTTGTAAGTTAGCCACCATAAATGCTTAGGATGCTGCAACCTAAACACTGAACCTTCCTCACCTAATAAGTTGACTAGTTTCGGTACCAAGGTCATCGATTGCTGAGTCCCCGTGACTCACAGTTTACAACAACACCCCAACAGGTACAGGTACGCCCTACACAGGTGATCCATATGGCATGCAGCTGGCGTGGCAGTATGATGAGGAGAACGACCGCCTGTACGTGAACTATCCAGAAGACTAAGGCCGTGGTCGTGATCATGGGCGAGCATGCGGGATATCATAGTCTTTTCCTTGTTTTATGTAGCCCGTAGTGGGACTACCTTGTCTGAATAATTGTTTGGATGTAACTCTGATACTATACTATGTGAGATGGCAAATGATGCCTTATTTGTCGATCTTAATTTATGTATGTGCTATGATTATCTCGCTTGTGAAACGCTTAGATGCGCCTCTTTCCCTTTTGGGGCATCGCCCCCTAAATAGGAAAGGGCCGCATCTTAGTCGTTACATTAGAGATCCACCCCCACCAAAGGGTGATCCTGTGTTTGAGCTGAAGCAGTTACCTGATACTCTTAAGTATGCTTATGTTTATGAAAAAGAGATATATCCTGTTATAATTAGTGCTAGCCTATCAGAGCATGAAGAAAAGAAGTTATTAAAAACTCTAAGGAAGCACCGTGCTGTTATTGGATATACTCTTGATGATCTTAAGGGCATTAGTCCCTCTCTATGCTAGCACAAGATTAAAACCGATCCTGATTCCAAACCAATTGCCGATCATCAACGAAGATTAAATCCTAAGATGAAAGAGGTAGTAAGAAAAGAAATACTAAAGCTCCTGGAAGCAGGTATTATCTATCCCGTTGCTCAAAGTGATTGGGTGAGTCCAGTGCATTGCGTCCCTAAGAAGGGAGGTTTTACCGTTGTCCCTAATGATAAGGATGAATTGATCCCTCAAAGGATTATTACTGGCTATAGGATGGTGATCGATTTTAGGAAATTGAATAAGGCCACTAGGAAGGATCATTACCCTTTGCCTTTTATCGACCAAATGCTAGAAAGACTGTCTAAACACACACACTTCTACTTTCTAGATGGTTATTCTGGTTTCTCCCAAATACCTGTTGCACAATCTGATCAGGAGAAAACCACTTTCACCTGCCCTTTCGGTACCTTTGCTTACAGACGTATGCCTTTTGGCTTATGTAATGCACATGTCACCTTTCAAAGATGTATGATGGCTATATTCTCTGACTTTTGTGAAAAGATTGTTGAGGTTTTCATGGATGACTTCTCCGTTTACGGGTCTTCTTTTGATGATTGCCTCAGCAACCTTGATCGAGTTTTGCAGAGATGTAAAGATACCAATCTTGTCTTGAATTGGGAAAAGTGCCAATTTATGATTAATGAAGGCATCGTCTTAGGACATAAATTTTTTGAAAGAGGTATTGAAGTCGATAAGGCTAAGGTTGATGTGATCGAAAAAATGCCATGTCCCACAGATATCAAAGGTATAAGAAGTTTCCTTGGTCATGCTGGTTTCTATAGAAGGTTCATTAAGGACTTTCCTAAGATTTCTAGGCCTCTTACCAATCTCTTGCACAAAGATATTCCTTTTGTTTTTGACGATGATTGTGAGGAAGCCTTCGAAATACTTAAAAAGGCCTTGATAACTGCGCCTATTGTTCAACCACCTGATTGGAACTTACCTTTTGAAATCATGTGTGATGCTAGTGATTATGCTGTTGGCGCTGTTCTAGGACAAAGAGTTGATAAGAAGTTGAATGTTATTCACTATGCTAGTAAAACTCTAGACAGTGCCCAAAGAAACTATGCTACTACTGAAAAGGAATTTTTAGCAGTCGTGTTTGCATGTGAAAAGTTCAGATCTTACATAGTTGATTCCAAAGTTACTATTCACACTGATCACGCTGCTATTAAGTGCCTCATGGAAAAGAAAGACGCTAAACCTAGACTTATCAGATGGGTTCTCTTTCTACAAGAATTTGATTTGCATGTTGTTGATAGGAAGGGTGCTGAGAACCCCGTAGCAGATAACTTGTCTAGGTTGGAGAATGTTCTTGATGACCGACAACCTATTGATGATAGCTTTCCTAATGAGCAATTGAATGTCATCAATACTTCACGTAGTGCACCGTGGTATGCTGCTTATGCAAATTATATCGTTGCCAAATATATACCACCTAGTTTCACATACCAGCAAAAAAAAGAAATTCTTCTTTGATTTGAGACATTACTTTTGGGATGATCCTCACCTTTATAAGGAAGGAGTAGATGGTGTTATTAGACGTTGTGTACCTGAACATGAACAGGGACAGATCCTACAGAAGTGTCACTCCGAGGCTTACGGAGGACACCATGCGGGAGATGGAACTGCACACAAGGTATTGCAATCAGGTTTCTATTGGCCCACTCTCTTCAAGGATGCCCGTAAGTTTGTCTTGTCTTGTGACGAATGTCAAAGAATAGGTAATATCGGTAAACGTCAGGAAATGCCTATGAATTATTCACTTGTCATTGAACCATTTGATGTTTATGGCTTTGATTATATGGGACCTTTTCCAAAATCCAACGGGTACACTCATATCCTAGTTGTTGTTGATTACGTCACTAAGTGGGTAGAAGCTATCCCAACTAGTAGTGTTGATCACAACACCTCTATCAGGATGCTTAAAGAAGTTATTTTCCCCAGATTTGGAGTCCCTAGATATCTAATGACTGATGGTGGTTCACATTTTATTCATGGTGCTTTCCATAAAACGCTTTCTAAGTACGATGTCAATCGTAGAGTTGCTTCTCCCTATCATCCTCAGTCTAGTGGTCAAGTAGAGCTAAGTTATAGAGAGATTAAACTAATTCTGCAAAAGACTGTCAATAGGTCTAGAAAGAATTGGTCTAAGAAGCTTGATATGCACTGTGGGCTTATAGAACGGCCTATAAGAATCCCATGGGCATGTCCCCGTACAAAATGGTTTACGGTAAAGCGTGTCATTTACCTCTTGAGCTAGAGCATAAGGCTTATTGGGCAATCAAAGAGCTCAACTTTGATTTCAAACTTGCTGGTGAGAAGAGGTTATTTGATATCAGCTCGCTTGATGAATGGAGAGCTCAGGCATATGAAAATGCCAAGTTGTTCAAAGAAAAGGTTAAGAGGTGGCATGATAAAAGGATACAAAAACGTGAGTTCAATGTAGGTGATTATGTCTTGCTATATAATTCTCGTTTAAGATTTTTTGCAGGCAAGCTTCTCTCTAAATGGGAAGGTCCCTACATTGCTGAGGAAGTATATCGTTCCGGTGCCATCAAGATCAACAACACGGAAGGTAATTTTCCGAGAGTGGTAAATGGGCAAAGAATCAAGCATTATATCTCAGGTACTCCCATAAATGTTGAAAGCAATGTTATCAATACCATAACTCCAGAGGAGTACATAAGGGATATTTATCAGCCTGTTTCAGACTCTGAAAACGAAGAGGTATGTGATTCGGTAAGTAAACCAACTCCAAAACTTTTCCAGTAGGAATTATTCTCCATTTTGGAATTTTTAGAAAAATAGAAAATTTTAAAGTAGTTCGGAAAGCGCACGAGGAGGCGACAAGCCTGCCAGGCGCGGGCCACCCCTGGCCGCGCCTGGGGGGCTTGTGACCACCTCGTGTGCCTCCCGGACTCCATTTTCTTGTGGAGTACTCCTTCTGTTCGGAAAAAAATCATTATATATTCTCCCGAAAGGTCTGACCCTCGTATCACACAATTTTCCTCTGTTTTCGTTTCGAGCCTGTTTCTGTCGCAGATTTAGGGCAAGATGTCTTCTCAAGATTCAAAGGGGGAGAGCTATGTGGCTGATTACCTTGCTAACCCCAAGGTCTATGGGGACTTGTATCGTTATGGTTGGACCACTGATGAGGAAGAAGATTATGATCCCAAGGGGAAGGAAGGAACAAGTTCCGCTGAAGAGGAGGCTCCTCTACCCCCACCTGGAGAAACACATGTGGAGTTCAAGAAGTCGAGCCTCCTTGACTCAAGGAAGAAGCCTAAGATTTTGTTTATCCCTTCTTGTCTTTTGCAGGAGAGTAAGCAAGAATTATGCCAAAGGGTGTTGAGGCTTGAAGAGGAAATTAATGATCGGAAGGAGCAAAAATTTATGCTCAAGTGGAAATTAAACAGGTTCAAGACCTCTGCAACAACTCCACCACCATCACCATCAAAGGAAGACAACTAAGCACGGGTATGGGCATCCCCTTGGCTTGTGCCAAGCTTGGGGGAGTTGCCCCGGTATTGTATCACCATCACATCTTTTGCCTTTACCTTTTCTTAGTTCGATCGTGTTTGGTTTTATCTTTCTCTAGTAGAATAAAGTTCTTAGTGTTTTAGGCTTGAGTTTTGCTTTGTGTCACCCCCAATGTATTCGAGTTCGTGAGTCATATAATAAAGAGTGTTTTAGTTAAGGGCCTTGCTTCATGCCATGATGTAAAGAAAAGAATGATAAAAGAACAAAAGCATGAAAGATCATGTAATGATCTTATGGGAAGTGATGACTTCACATATAAAAAGAATGATGATTGAAACTTTTTGTGGGTGAACAAACATAGACCTTGGTCATTGCTGCAATTAATAGGAAGTAATAAAGAAAGAGTGGTTCACATATAAACATATCATCTTGGGCACCATCTATGATTGTGAACACTCACTAAACTATTACATGCTTGGAAGTAGATGTTGGACACGGAAGACAACATAATGAATTATGTTTGCTTGGTTCCGAACAATGATTATATGTCTAGAGATCCCTTAGCATGTGACGATTTCTTCCACCCCATATCAGCCAAAACTCCCGCACCAAGTAGTGATACTACTTGTGCATCCATAAAGCTTCAACCCAGTTTTGCCATGAGAGTCCACCATACCTACCTATGGATTGAAGAAGATCCCTCAAGTAAGTTGTCATCGGTGTAAGCAATAAAAATTGCTCCCTAAATATGTATGATCTATTAGTGTGTGGAAAATAAGCTTTGTACGAAGTTGTGATGAGGAAGACATAAAAGCGACAAACTGCATAATAAAGTTCTTTATCACAGGAAGCAATATAAAGTGACGTTCCTTCACACTAAGAGCACACACATCCAAATCTCAAAAGCACATGACAACCTCTGCTTCCCTCTACGAAGGGCCTATCTTGTACCTTTACTTTTTTCCCTTGAAAGAGTCATGGTGATCTACACCAATTCCTTATTTCGCCTTTATCTTGGCTAACGTCATATGCTAGGGAAAGATCTATATTCATATGTCAACTTGGAAGTAAGTGTTCATGAATTATTATTGTTGACATTACCCTTGAGGTAAATAGTTGGGAGGCAAAACTATAGGCCCCTATCTTTCTCTGTGTCCGACTGAAACTTTGATCTCATCAGTACCACGTGAGTTGTAGCAATTGTAGAAGACAAAAGAATGATTGAGTATGTGGATTTTCTTTACAAGATCTTATTTGACTCTTTCCGATGTTATGATAAATTGCAATTGCTTCAGTGACTAAAGGCTATTGGTTGTTAATTCTCAATAAAGTTCTTGATCCATACTTTACTTTGTGAAGGAATTATCACTTTAGCATAAGAGATTATATGATGATATTGTTGTTCTGATTATGATCATGATGCCTGCATGTCCTTATCTTGTTTTGTCGACACCTCTCTCTCTCTAAACATGTGGGCATGTTTATTGATCTCGGTTTCCGCTTGAGGACAAGCGAAGTCTAAGCTTGGGGGAGTGGATACGTCCATTTTCATCATGCTTTTATGTTGATATTTATCGCTTTATGGGCTGTTATTACACTTCACGGTACAATACTTATGCCTTTTCTCTCTTATTTTGCAAGGTTTACATGAAGAGGGAGAATGCCGGCAGCTGAAATTCTGGCCTGAAAAAGGAGAAAGTTTGAGATACCTATTCGGCGCAACTCCAGAAGCTGTGAAAATTAACGAGGATTTATTTTGCAATTTATAAAAAATACCGGGTCGAAGAAGTACCAGAGGGGAGCCAGCAGGAGGCCACAAGCCTGCTAGGCGCGGCTAGGGGGTAGGCCGCGCCTATGAGGCTTGTGGGCTCCCAGTTGGCACTCTGGCCCCCCTCTTTTGCTATAAGGAGGGTGTCGTTCCAGAAAAAATTAGGAGGAGGCTTTCGGGAGGATTCGCCGCCGCCACGTGGCGGAACTTGACAGAACCAATCTAGAGCTCTGGCAGGGTCGTCCTGCTGGGGAAACTTCCCTCCCGGAGGGGGAAATCGTCGCCATCGTCATCACCAACACTCCTCTCATCGGAGGGGACTCATCACCATCAACATCTTCATCAGCACCATACCATCTCCAAACCCTAGTTCATCTCTTGTAAACAATCTCCGTCTCGCGACTCCGATTGGTACTTGTTAGGTTGCTAGTAGTGTTAATTACTCTTTGTAGTTGATGCTAGTTAGATTACTCGGTGGAAGATTATATGTTCAGATCCTTGATGCTATTCAATACCTATTTGGTCATGAATATAATTATGCTTTGTGAGTAGTTACTTTTGTTCCTGAGGATATGGGATAAGTCATGCTATAAGTAGTCATGTGAATTTGGTATTCGTTCGATATTTTGATGCGTTGTATGTTGTTTTTCCTCTAGTGGTGTTATGTGAACGTCGACTACATAACACTTCACCATTATTTGGGCCTAGAGGAAGGCATTGGGAAGTAGTAAGTAGATGATGGGTTGCTAGAGTAACAGAAGCTTAAACCCTAGTTTATGCGTTGCTTCGTAAGGGGCTGATTTGGATCCACTAGTTTAATGCTATGGTTAGACTTTGTCTTAATTCTTCTTTCGTAGTTGCGGATGCTTGCGAGAGGGTTTAGTCATAAGTGGGAGGTTTGTCCAAGTAAGGGCATCACCCAAGCACCGGTCCACCCACATATCAAACTATCAAAGTAGCGAACGTGAATCATATGAACATGATGAAAACTAGCTTGACAGAAATTCCCATGTGTCCTTGGGAGCGCTTTACCTCCTATAAGAGTTTGTCCAGGCTTGTCCCTTGCTACAAAAGGGATTGAGCCACTTTGCTGCACCTTTGCTACTATTGCTACTTGTTACTTGCTACTTGCTATGAATCATCTTATCACACAACTATCTGTTATCGATAATTTCAGTGCTTGCAGAGAATACCTTGCTGAAAACCACTTGTCAGATCCTTCTGCTCCTCGTTGGGTTTGACACTCTTACTTATCGAAAGGACTACTATAGATCCCTTGACTTGTGGGTCATCAATATCCAACGGTATTGTGAAAAAAATTATTATTAACATCTTGGTTCTGAAATTATCGTGAAGGTTGGTTGTACCACCCGGATAATAATTATTTTTTTTATGCCCTTTCTATGGTGTCGCTAAGACGCCCGAGTGCGGCTTATTATTTTTATGTCCTTTCTGTGGTGTCGCTAAGATGCCGGACTGCGGCTTATTATTTTTATTGCTTTTCTGTGGTGTCGCTAAGACGCTTGACTGTAGCTTGTTATTTATTTTTATGCTCTTTCTACGGTGTCGCCAAGACGCCCGACTGTGGCTTGTTATTTATTTATATGCCCTTTGTCTGGTGTCGCTAAGACGCCTGACTACGACTTGTTATTTATTTTTATGCCTTTTCTGTGGTGTCGCTAAGACGCCCGACTGTCACCCGTTATTTATTTCTATGCCATGTATGAGGTGTCGCTTAGACGCCCGACGGTGCTAAAGTAATACCTATTAACCTTTCGAGCCGTCGCTCCAAACACCCGATCGATGCATTTTTATTTTTCTGTTGGGATATCTCGGGAGGATTACTGCCCGATTTATCAAATAACTTAATTTATTTCTAACAGCTCTATTTGATAAATTATGATCTGAACCATGCATATCAACAATTAACTACATGCATCTCATTTTTTGTGCAAACTGTTTGCGAGTACTTTTCGAAGTACTCACTAGCTTGTTGATGTGGCCAGATATGGACGAAGGAGACCTCGTGGATGAAGAGTTCAATAGCGAGTCCGATGTCTATAGGAGTCCTAGTCAGTCTTGCGATCCTGGAGTCTGCCGCTGTATTATTTCACCGCTTCCGCCACCATGAATAAATCGTCAAGCCTCACTCTAGCACTTGGCGCGTAGTAGTACTTGTCATGTCACATTAGTCTGATGTGATGTTCCCCTTTTATTACGAGAAGTAGAGTTATCCCATTACCACTGTAACATATCTCTCTATGTGAGACTTGGACATGTTGTAATAAATTATAGAGCGAGCTCTACTCTACTCTTTTTAATATTAAGTGTTACTGGTTTTCTATATCGACATGAGTCTATTAGTGGGAAATATTTTTCTACACTGGTGATGCTCATGTCTATGTATCCACACATGTATTTGAGTTTCCAATCAATACAATTATAGCATGGATAATAAATGATTATCATGAACAAGGAAATATAATAATAACCAATCTATTATTGCCTCTAGGGCATATTTCCAACAAGCCTCAAGGTTTGGCCGAAATTGGACGTGGAGGAGTCCTATTCCAATCATACTAGGAGTAGGATTCCTCCTCTCCACTTGGAAACCCTTTCCTCCTCTTCCACCTTTGGGTTTTTCCTTCTCAAACCTCACGGGCCTTAGTGGGGGATTAGGATAGCCCACTAGGGGCTGGTGTGTCTCCTCCCGCAACCCATGAGGCCCCTCGGGGCGTGACACCCCTTCCAATGGTCCCCGGTACACTACCGATGAGCCTGAAACTTTTTCGGTGAAAAAAATTGGAATTCCTATATATCAATATTTACCTCCAAACCATTCTGGAGCTCCTCGTGACGTCTAAGATCTCATCCGGGACTCTGAACAACCTTCAGTCATCAACACCTATAACTCAACTATACCGAAATGTCACCGAACCTTAAGTGTGCAGACCCTGCGGGTTTGAGAACTATGTAGACATGACCATAGACACTCCCCGAGCAATAACCAATAGCGGGACCTGGATGTCCATATTGGCTCCTACATATTCTACAAAGATCTCTACCAGTTGAACCTCTATGTCAAGGATTCAGTTAATCCCGTATGTTGTTCCCTTTGTCCTTCGGTATGTTACTTGCTCGAGATTCAATCGTCGGTATCTCCATACCTAGTTCAACCTCGATACTAGAAAGTCTCTTTACTCGTTTTGTAATACAAGGTCCCGTGACTAACTCCTTAGTCACATTGCTTCCAAGGCTTGTTGTGATGTTGTATTACCGAGTGGGCCCCGAGATACCTCTCCGTCACACGGAGTGACAAATCCCAGTCTTGATCCATGCCAACCCAACAGACACCTTCGGAGATACCCGTAGAGCACCTTTATAGTCACCCAGTAACGTTGCGACATTTGATACACACAAGGTGTTCCTCCGGTGTCCGGGAGTTGCATGATCTCATGGTCATAGGAACAGATACATTGACATGCAGAAAACAGTAGCAATAAACTGACACGGTCATATGCTACGTTTATAGTTTGGGTCTTGTCCATCACATCATTCTCCTAATGATGTGATCCTGTTATCAAGTGACAAAAAACTTGTCTATGGCCAGGAAACCTTGACCATCTTTGATCAACGAGCTAGTCAACTAGAGGCTCACTAGGGACAATGTGTTGTCTATGTATCCACACATGTATTCGAGTTTCCAATCAATACAATTATAGCATGGATAATAAACGATCATCATGAACAAGGAAGTATAATAATAACCAATTTATTATTGCCTCTAGGGCATATTTCCAACAAGATCTCTATACTAACATAGGACTCACCCCGGTCCATGCTACCTATTTCAAAGGTGGCATCCTTCACAACTAGAAGGATACCACCGGAGTGGCCGGTGGTCCCACTAGAAGGGAGCCAGTGCCAAGCAAAGTGGTGAGCACTCAATTGATACAACTCTTGCAGGGAGAAGTCCATCCGCATGGTCTCTTGTATGGCAATAATGTCAATTCGTTCATCGCGCATGTACTCAATGAGTTGACGGCGCCAGCCATGTTGGCCAAAACCGCGCATGTTCCATAAAAGGGCCCGCATCAAGCAACCATGGAGGGGCTTCTTGACCCCAGGACAAGGGAGGCACTTTAGGCACGGAGTGCGGCAGTGCGAGAACCTGTGCGGCCACAAATTTCTGCCCTACCAGCGGTAGCAGCAGGGGGCAGGAGGGGGACACCAAGGTAGGGGCTCGGCGGAGGCTCGCGCGTGACTCCGCAAGTTTGTCGTCGAGAAGCTCACGGGCCCTATTGGCCTCAATCTGTTATAATTGGGACCCACTCCCCCCCCCAAAGACAATCGCAGAATCGGCTGCCACCGCAGCGAGGCGGCCCAAAGGGACTGATTCAAGAGCAGAGAACGAGCATGAAGATGCAAAAGCAGGAAGCACTAGTGTACCTGGCTCAAGGTTCCTGGCTGCAGCCCGCATCTCCGCTAGCTCAGAGATGGATGGGGCCGGGCGGCCAACCAGGCGAGTGGCATCGATCCTACCACTGCGTGTGGAGGAAGCCACCGAAGACGACTTCGATTGCCCCCGCATGGAAAACACAACAGTCGTGGGGGTCAGGGTGGACGGGCACCGGAGTGGTCACCTCCATAGCCCCCACCCCGGGCCCGGCCATCGGAGGAGGGGGACAGGTGAGGCGGCGGGGGCAGTGCAGCGCCGGATCCTGTACTGGGGAAGGCACATCCAGGTCCAGGAGCAGGAGCGGCGTGGAGGTCTTCAGGAGGCAATGGGACGGATCGGTGGGGGGGACGCTCGCCATGGACAGAGGCTGCCCGCCTGGTCCAATCCCCCTGACCACACCCATCATCCCAGTGGTGGACAAGGGCAGCTCAAGCCCCGTTCCTTAGTCTGGGGCAGGAGAGGAGGGACCAGAGTGGGCAACGGAAGGAGCATCGAAGAGCGAGGGTGAGGCCGGGGAGAAAGGCGACTCCGTAGGAACCACCAGCATGCTGTCACCCGAGGCATCACTCCCGCCCTGGGAAGAAGGGCTAGCCGACCGTAGGAGGGGATCCACCATGTGAGTGATGCCCCCTCCAGAGGATCTCCCAAGCTGGTGAGAGGGGGGGGGTCCTAAGAGGGCGATCGGATGTGGTCGGTGAAGTCCTCCTCATCATCAGAGCGGTGATGACAGCCACGACCGAAGTGGTCGTCCTGTCTCCCATCCCCATCATCGCTCGCACCATCGAACCCATCGTCCCGGGACCATGGGCGCCCGATGTGGTTGGATGGCTCCGATCGAATCTTGAGGTCGTACCCGAGGTTGTTGAAGATGACACAGACAGTGGCCCGGAGCTTGCTGGAGTCGAGGCACTTCGTCTTGACATGGACCTCCTCCTCCTTGCGGAGGGAGAGATCATCGACCACCAACACCTTGCCTAGGATTTGCGCCATGTTGCGGATGTCCCGCTCAGAGCGGGCGTTGTCTCGGGGGAGGCGCAGTTAAGATCCAGGCCGTGTCGAGGACCGCAACCGCGATCGAGTCAAGCTTCAGCCGAGTGATGTCGACCACGAGCTTGTGAAGGGCCAGAGTGGTCTCATCATTTCGGGTACAGAGGCCGTGACTGGCAATGTCGCGGAAGATCACGGAGAACTTGTGGCCAATAGTCGCAGTGACCTGCCAATCCCACTGGCAACGGCAGAGATGGTTGAGCTCTACGTCAATCATCTCGGGAGAGGCCACACCATTGCCGAACACCGTGACGATGGGAGTGGAAGGGCACGGGGGGTTGCACGTCGGGGATCTCTATGTGGAAGAACGCCAACCCCTCGATGCCATGGCCATAAACCATCAGCTCCTAGGACAACAGCAGAGAACAACAGAGGACAGCGGGGTGTCCGGCCTCCTTGCACAGGTAGAATCCCGGCGGGTTAGGGCAAGCCACCTGGAAGTGTCCGGGGAGTCCACAGTTGAAGCATGGGGGACCACCCCCCGAGGCCACGGTCGTCCCCTCAATCACGGGGGCGGCAGGGGGAGAGTTGCGGAGGGGGCCCTTGCGCTTCTTCATCTTTGCCCCTTGTGTACCCCACCCATTGTTGGGGCCCTTTGGCAGAGGGAACTGCGGCTAGGAACGTGGGGGAACGTAGCGACGCATGGGGGACGTAACGGTCCCTGGCCGTTGTTTGGCGGTAGAAAAGGACAGCTCGCGACGCCGGGCGGGGGACGGGGAGCAGCGAGCCAGTCGGTCATCGCGAGCGGGGGACCAACAAGACTCCCGAACCGGGGAACGATACCCAGCCCTCACCGAAGAACGACCGCGGCCGGGCAAGCGTCGATCATCCTGCGGGGGAGAGTGACTGTCATCACTGTGCGGGGAGGCCTACGGTCAGTCCGGGAGGAGGCTGATGGCTATTGCAATTGCTGCAGTAGGTCCGCCTCGCGACGGGCCACGTATAGGGAGGGCCGAGAGGACGAGAGGTTGTCCCGGTCATCCAGTCGACGCTTGGGGTGGAGCCTATCATTGTTGCGATCCCGTGGCATGGGGTCGGCCGGCGGTGCCATGGACGGTAGGGGGCTGGAGGGAAGGAGCACCGGACGACGCACGCGCCAGGTTGGTCGCGACGGGAGGGGCGGCGGCATTGGGTTGAGAGGAGGAAGGAGGGAGTCCAGGATATGGTTGGCTGTTGGCTGTAGGGGAAACCCTACACGCAGCCCGACCCAGCCCCGTTAGGCCGACAACGTGGGGGTCAGCCCCACGGCCTGCAGGGGGAATCAGGCGGAGGGGGAGCCTCGACCTTGACGGGCCGTACCTCCCCAGGTTGGACCGAGGGAACCCTAGGGCCCGCCCCAGCCACAACAACATCCTAGGACACCCCATCCCGGACGAGCTCCGTCGGGCGCCACGGAGGCAATGCCGGGTCGCCGGTGGAGGCCACCACGGTGGAGTAGCTGGAAGGGGGCAATAGGGGATGACATGGGACCGAGGAGGGCACGACTCGGAATGGGCGGAAACAGGAGCGTCGCGTCATCGGGTCTGGGAGGAGGAAAGGCCCGGCGGAGGTGGGAGGCAAGAGCAGGGACGACCATCGACCAGCGAGGCAGCGCACAGGGTCGCCGGCATCGGCATGTGCACCCAATGGCGGTCCGTCGAGGCTTTGCGAGCCCGCCCCACGACACCCCAACCCTGGAGCTGGCGACGACAGCTCGGGCGCGGCAAAGGCCTGGTCTTGGCTTCCGGAGCGCCACCGCGACGAGCACGAGCGGCCAACCGCACCAGCCAAGAGGCACTCCCACCCGTGGGAGCACCGCAAGGGCCAGTGGCGGCGGCGGCAACGCGAGACGTCCGGGGAAGAGTCGCAGGGGACCGGAGCAACGCCTCCAAGGTGTCCTCCTGGGCCTCGTCGACCTCCTCTGCCAAATTAGACCACGAGGAGGGCAACGGCGAAGACATGGCCAAGGGGGAGGGACGAGGGCAGGAGCCACGGATGGGACACCGACGGAGATCCCGGCGAGGGCGGCGGAGGGAGACGGCGACGGGGGGCCTAGGTCGCGTGCAGCGTCGCCAGGAGCGAGAGGGGATTCAAACTCCATCTGCTCGTTCCTTCTTTCCATTAAAATATTATATTAATATTATTTAAAATTTTATATTAATTTATTATACCTATATTTTGAATAAAAATGTTTATATGTACTCTTCGGGTTTTATACGGGCTTTCGAGCCGGGTTTCGGGCAAGAAAGTGGAGCCCGAGCCCGGCACGAATGTCGGGCTTTGGTTTCCGGCCCCCGGGCCAGGTTATCCATGAACAGGTTACCCACAACGTTTGTACGATACACGACGTATAGGTAGATCGGATTAACTGTTCATGATGAGTTAAAATAATATAAACGATTTGTCATAATAAAATGTGTGTGATACACAACATACATGCGAGCAATCAGAATTGTATGAAAAGGCCGAAAATAATGCAAAAGATTCGCGCCCTTAAGATGTGTGTGTTTTCGGAAAATGGTTGCTAGCATCAGGTGTGTGCGATTATTAAAATTATCACAAACGTAGTCTTTAGTTTAACTGTGTGTGATGTGACTTGCTCTCTCTGCACAATATCTATGCTCTATTCATAAAACACCAACATTTGTACTATAACAACATGATTGCATAACCGAATTTTATGTATAGAATACTTCTTTTGAATCCTTCTGAATTGCGATTTTAGAAGACACCCTCATGCTTCTAGTAATCAATCTACACAACAGCTTTAAGTCAGATTTTTTACTCTTGCAGGAAATCCCCTAATATTTGGATTAATCAACCCACTTTTTAAGAATATTCATATCTTTTAAACCCTAACTCCAATATAACATATTGGAATTTGATTAAAAGAATATGTGAAATCTTAATATGATGTTATTTTATCGGGTAAGCATTTAAAATGTTCTATTTAAGGTACACGCTTCATCAATAACGTGCGATCTGTATTTCTTTCATACTCGTACAGATCTCGATCGAAAATTAACACATCAGAAAAAATAGGATTGGAAAATAAAAAACTATCTATAACCACACATGCACACCATGCCTAAAGTTCGGAGAAAAAAACAATATTTATCATCTTATGCCTAGAGAGACACGGCTTATGATTGAATTTTTTTTCAAAACATAGTGTGATTGTGTGAACATGAAGGCCACCGTCGGCGTGGGCGGGAAGGGGGATAAGTAGGAACACATATGGAATGCCATGCGTTTAAATAAGGGAATTGGTCCTATTGAATATGGTGTCATGGTAATTGGGTTAGTGGAATATGGTATTTTGTCACCCGTTGCAATGCAAGGTTTTTAATACTTGTATAAAAATAGTATTATTATGATTCTGTAAGTATACGCCAAGAAGCTCAAATTATGAATCTCACTTTTGTGAAAAAGCGCTTCCCATGTCCCTTGGGTAATCCTCCCGAGGGTGACTTCAGAGAACCTAGGGTTCTGTTGTGCAATCCCCACCCTCCCTCTCCCTTCCCCTCACTTTTGTCAAAAGAAAACCTCTTGCATGGAATCTAGTGAGGATAGCGGCGAGGGCCGCTAGTGAGGATAGCGGTGAGTGCCTCTAGTGAGGATAGCCGTGAGGTTCTTCGCCCACTAGTGCATATGCATCCTAAGACAACATATCATTTACACATCATTCAACCGAACTGTATGTAAAGTAGGCATTGCAAATGGTATAAAAATAAAAAATGGTCTCCAAGAAAATAAAATGTGTGTGATGACTGCTCCATCAAGCATGATTGAGAGATGAGTTGCGTCTGCAATACATGACATACAGTTCAATCGGATGAACATGTTTGCGATGATCCAAAATATAAAAAACGATCACCCAAGAACATGATGTGTGCGATACACGACTACATGTAGTTCAGATTAACTGTTTGCAATGAGTCAAAATAACACAAATGGTTCACCACAACAAGATGTGTATGATACACAACAAACATGCTAGTAAGCAAAACTATGTGGAAATATCAAAAATAATGCAGACGGTTCACACCAATAAGTTGTCTGTGTTGTAGGCAAACAGTTGCTAATAAGGAGTTGTGTGCGATTGTTAAAATCATCACATACATGTTCTTTAGTTTAACTTTTTGCGATGAGACTTGACGTGTCTGCATAATATATATGTTTTGTTTACAAAACAACAACATATATAGTTATAAACCAAATTAAACATCCAATCATATAACTAACTTGTGACAGCCTCTCTTAATAGGGATTATAGAATACTCATATTAATAAGGATTTCTTATTTTTTGGGTGCCTATTCGAAAAGAACTCAAAGTTAAGAACACTCAGCTCGGAGCAATTTCAAGATGGGTGGACGAGTGGGAAGTTAGTTGCAGGTGCACATGAGTGAGCACAAAGTGCATAGGAAAGATTAGTGTTGATCTGTGGGGACATTCTAGATTCCCCACGAGTAACGACTAGTAAGCGGTGGGTGTGCCTAGGGCATTACAAGTTGGTATCAGAGCGGCCCTTGTGGTTACAACATGTTTGCAGGGTAGGTGCATGACGATGTTGTGCAAGACGTTTGTGGCCATCATGGCACATGGCATGACACATGTGATGGCCTGGACGCACACACGTATGTGCCAAGAGGGAATGTTCATGTGTCCCGATGAGGATGTCAGTTTCTTTAGATGCGCGTGTGTTTGATAGCCTGGATTAATAGGGATTATAGACTAGTCATATTAATAAGGAATTCCTTCTTTTCCGGGAGCCCATTAGGAAAGAACTCCAAAGTTAGGCGTGCTTAGCTTGGAGCAATTTTAGGATGGGTGATCGACTACAAAGATGGTCCCACGTGCGCATGAATGAGAACAAAGTGCGCAGGAAAGATTAGTGTTGATCTATGGGGTCAGTCTAGATCCAGTCAGAGGAAAGACTAGTGTTAATTTATGGGACCGGTCTAGATTTCGTTAGGAGCAATGGCCAGTAACCGTCGGGTGTGTCCGGGTCATCACATAAATACACATAACATTTGCACACATCAATGAAAAATTAATTGCATAATAAACCAAGAAAATGATTAACAATCTTCTTCTTCTTCTTGTGACACTCGCCACTGCTTTGCTTGTGGTTTGATCCATCACTGTCTTAGGGAAGGAGGCACTCATCATGTCAAAGATCCGTCTGTACATATCATAGCATGTGCACATGTCCTTGGATGCATTCTCGACATGATCTTTGTCGAGTTTCTCCATCCAGACTGAGTGCGAGGCAACCTTGTTCTTGCACACCTTAATGAGAAATTACTTGCATAATAAACTAGGAAAATGATCAACAATCATCTACTTCTTCTTGTCACACTTGCCACTGCTTTTCTTGCGGTTTGATCCATCGTTATCTTGGGAAAGAATGCACTCATCATGTCAAGGATCTGTCTATACATCTCATAGCAGGTGCACACGTACTCACGTGATCTCTGCCGGGTTTCTCCATACGTGTCAAGAGGCAAGCAACCTTGTTCTTGTTGATGACATCCTTCATGTCTTTGTAGTAGGGGTCAATGACGGCGTCGGTGAGGTCAACGAGGGAGTTCTTCCACTTCTCACTTCCCTTGATCTTATAGTAGTCTTGGATGTTGACAAGCTTCTAACATGTGATGCCTGAAGTCTTGAGCACCTTTACATCGTTTGTCATGCCCACCTAAGTGAAACTGTGGCTGAGGTTATTAACAAACCTGGCAAAATGTTCGCAACGACTTGTGGCCAGGCAGTAGTGGTAGACAAGGCCATGATGGTGCACCTACGACTAGGCGACAATGGCCTTCTGATCATCCCTGACAAGGCAGTTGATGTACTTGTGGTCGAACCCGATGACTTTGTACTTGTCCTCATCAAGCAACTGCACCATAGTGTGGATAAATTGCTCCACTAAGTGGGGCTCATTGGTGTAGACCACCGAGAGGTTCGTCAACCTTATATGGGTCTCCACTTTCGAATGCTGGATGAACTGGTCGTCGTCAGATGCTGTGAGTGCTATTGGAGTCGCTGGAGATCACCTCTTATGCGTTGTTGTGGGTGTGATTCTTGTCTTGTGGTGATAAATCATGCACTTCAGTGCGTAGAGAATGGTCATTTGTGAGGTAATACAATTGCAGATTCTTAACATTAATAATATGTCTCTCTACGCGTCAGCTCGTACTCCTCCCACACTTCTTGTCACCGTGTTATCGTCAGAGGATTCGAATGCACAGCTGCCCACCGCACACACATTTCGTTGGCCACACATCGTCTCGAAGAGGCGTCGGTGAGCTCGCTCCCACGCAAACACACAGATTCCCACGCGCAACTGCGCCAACTTCTCGCCTAGCTCGCTGAAATCCTCAAAAAACCCAATCGTTACTAGCCATCTACATAAACCCTCATGGTCGGAGACTCATGCATCACATTCAACCTCAAGGCCATGATGACGCACAAGTATATGGGATCGCAACAGTCTTCAAGGGAAGTATTTTACCCAAATTTATTGATTTGACACAGTGAGAGCCAAAGAATATTTATAAGCCTTAGTGGTTGAGCTACTATTTCAACCACACCTAGAAGATTAATTCTGTGCAGCAAAGTATTGCAACAAAGTATTAGTAGCATAATAGTTTGATAGTTTTGATAGTGGTGGTAATAGTGACAATATTAACAGTAGTAGTAGAAGTTGTAATAATAGCATCAATAATAGTAACTTAGCAAACACAATATGAGAAAAGTGTAGGCATGGAGTAGATATGGATATTTGGATGAAATCAATCATATAACAGTCACAACCTAGAGTGACACAGAACTAGCTCCAATTTATCAATCATATGTAGGCATGTATTCCATATATAGTTCTACGTGCTTATAATAAGAACTTGCATAACATATTTTGTCCAACTCTCCCGTGGCAACGAGGTTCTAATGGAAATCTAAGAGTAGTTAAGGCCTTCTTTTAATAGAGAACCGAAACAAAGCATTAACACATAATGAATGCATGAACTATTCATACTACGGTCATCACTCGAGTGAATCCCAAGTTTTGTCACCTTGGGGTTTGCAGATCATAACACATAATAGGTGCATACAACTTGCAAGATAGGATCTAAAATACACTTATATTCATGAAAACATAATAGGTTCAGATATGAAATCATGGCAACATCAATCTATAAACATAGTGGATACTAGGGATCAAGCCCTAACAAAGTGACTCGATTACATGATCAATCTCATACATCTCTATGTACCTCCATTATGCCTAGAATGGAGTTACTCACTTCTGGTTATGAGAATAATGAGGTTGTTGATGATGACAACAATGATGATTTCCCCTATCTGAAACCCAAAACAGGGTCCAGATCAGGCCTCTCGGCAAAGAACAAGAGGTGAAGACGCCTTCGTATCATAAAACGTGATGGAACGTGATACTTGTGATCCACGTTGGGTTTTCTGTGAAGAGGAGCAGGTTATAGCAGCACAACGTGGGTAAGTATTTCCCTCAGTTATGAAACCAAGGTTTATCAAACCAACAGGAATATCAACCACAACTATCTTCAGCGGCTGCACACAAAAGAACAAACAACTTGCACCCAACGTGGGCAAGAGAGTTATCAATCCTCTTGTCTTGTTATTTGCAAGCAAGTGAGGTGTGTAGATAATTGTAGGTAGCAAGATAAAATAAAAACAAGGTATTGAAGGTTTTATAAATATGTTGTGAATAGACCTAGGGCCATAGCTTTCCTTAATGGCATCTCTCATGAAAATAGCATACGGTGGGTGCACAAATTACTGCTGGGCAATTGATAGAGAAGCGGATAGTTATGTGATATTCACTCCAATGATCATGTGTATATAGGCATCATGTCTATAAACAAATAAGCCGACTCCCGCATGCACCTATTAATATTACTCCACTCAACGACCGCTATCCAGCATGCATCTAGAGTATTAAGTAAAACAGAGTAATGCATGGAGAACAATGACATGATGTAGACAAAGGAAACTCAAGCAATATAAATAAACCTCATCATTTTATCCTTAGTAGCAGAAACACAAAGACACATCTTGTCATGTTCTGTCACTGGGATATAGAAATTCGCCAGGTTGAACCTACCACAATGCACCTCTCTCACCGAAGAAATATCGATCTAGTTGGCCAAGCTATTTCAATACATCAGAGAGAATTATGAAGATACCATAATCATGCACATAAGAATCATATAACTATTCAGAGGACACCCAAATATTTATCATGAATAATATGAACATAAACCCACAATTCATCATATCCCAACAAATGCACTGCACAGAAGGAATTTCATCATATGGATCAAAGCGAAGATCCGTGATCATTGTATTGAAGATCAAAGAGAGAGTTATTGCCATCTAGGTACTGACTATGGACCCGTATGTCTATGGTGAACTACTCACACATAATCGTGAGGGCAGCACGGTTGATGAAAGGAGTTCTGGAATGGAGTTCCAGATGGACTCGGAACAAAGACTTGTGGTGGCGTATAAAGTGTTTCGGGACTCTCTGTGGTGTTTTAAGGTAGATGAGAATTTATAAGCCAAAGAATGGAGTCGGGAGGGCCACAAGGGAGGCACAAGCCATCAGGGTGCTCCCCCAGGCGCCCTTTTGGCCTGTGGGACCCTCTGAGGCCTCCAACCTTCTTCCAATGCTCGTTGGTCTTATTTTGGTCCAGGATAAAATCACCAAAGAAATTCAGGGAAAAAACCTAAAAAGTGAAAAACACGCAGAAAACAACAACTCGCACTGGGCACTAGGTCAATAGATTAGTGCTAAAATAATATAAATTGGTAAATAAATACCCAAAAAGTATTCTAGAGTGATAATATATCAGCATGGAACAGTAAAAAATTATAGATACGTTGGAGACGTATCAAGTTTCCCCAAGCTTAATTATTGCTCGTCCTCGAGTAGGTAAATGATAAAAACAGAATTTTTGATGTGACATTCTATCCATGATGTAACCTTATGCACGTAAGCTCATTGAGAAATGATGAATTAACAAACATTAACACAACAATACTTATAGGTATAAGCAGAAAATCATTAATTTTTCAAAGTATACGATCCTTAAAAATTGTTTTACCCCCATCCATATTTATTATGTTAGCAAGGCATGGCTCCATCTTCACCACATTAATACAAATGTCAAGCACCACGGTGTCTAAGTCAGGCAATTGGGTCATACTTTTTCAATATGCATCAACATTTTATTCTTCACGCAATACATGAGTGTGAACCATTGGACATCAAATAGGCATACCAACGAGGTATGGAGATGCCCATCATTAGATATTTATGTGAGGAGTAGGGATTACCATACAAACGATGCACACGTGCTATAAGTGTATGAAAGCTTTGTTGAAACTAAGTTGGGTGTGCATCCAACTTGCTTGCTCATGAAGATCTCGGGCATTTGAGAAAACTCGTCATCGGGATATACAAGGCAAGTTTAAGAAAAAGTGATTCCCACTAGCATATGAATGATATAACATGAGACTCTCTATATGAAGAACAAGGTGCCACTTTGAGGCACAAGTGTGGTAAAGGATAGTAGCAATGTACCTTCTCTCTTTTTCTCGCATTCATTTTTTATGGTGGGATCATTTGGCCTCCCCCGTTTTTATTTCCTCACTGGGACAATGCTCTAATAATGATGATGATCATCACACTTTTATTCACTTACAACTCAATATGAAAACTGATAGGACTATATGACTCTGAATGAATGCCTCTCGCAGTGTACCAGGATGTGCAAAGATCTAGCATGACATGTATCAAAAATATGATGAATGGTGGATTTGCCACAAATACTATGTCAGCTCTATATGATCATGCAAAGCATTATGATGATGAACGAACTAGTCATCTGAAGAGACGATGACATTTGCATGGCAATATATCTTGGTATGGCTATGGAAATGCCATGATAGGTAGGTATGGTGGATGTTTTGAGGAAGATATAAAAAGGTTTATGTGCAACAGAGCGTGTCATGTCACGGGGATTGGATGCACCAGTGAGAGTTGCACTGATCCTCAAGGTGAGAACAGGCGATGCACGGTACCGAAGACGCTAGCAAATATGAGGAGGTGAGACTGCGTATGTCCATGGTGTCACATTAGTCATGAAGAACTCATATACTTATTGCAAAGTTTTATCAGTTTTATCACATATATAAGTACTACTCGCATTCCCCGAGGGAGAGGGTTGGTACGAATTAACCATTGCGTGACTCCGACTCAAAACAACACTAGGATTTCAACGAGGAATAGAAATGCTCACACATCATTAGCATGCCTTTTTAATTTTTTAGATGAACCAGAAGTTTAACATCTCTTAATATCGACACCTATCTGAATTAATAATAATGCACTCACACCTTTTTCATATATTATCACCACATCAATATCATTAACCCACAATTTCTCTATATGTGCTACAAGATGGTTTTTATTATCACTCATTGAATACTCATTATTTTTTATCTAGTCTTATCACCCATGCAAATTACCTTCACTATTTGTCCAGCTCTCAAACAAATATAAGTGAAGAACGAGAGCATAATATTTCTATAAAATCTATATGCCACTGTGCTCAAAAATGTATAAGTGAAGTACTAGAGCAACTGCTAAGCTCAAAAGATATAAGTGAAGCACATAGAGTATTCTAACAAATTGTGCTGCTGTGGTATCTTTCTCAAATTTATGTGTCCAACAAACAATGATTCTGGCAAACTGAAAGTACAAGCAAACAAAAGGAAACGACACTCCAAGAACAACTCACATCATGTGATGAATAAAAATATAGCTCCAAGTAACATACCGATGGATTGAGACGAAAAGAAGGGATGCCTTCCGGGGCATCCCCAAGCTTAGACGCTTGAGTCTTCCTAGAATTTTACCTTGGGGTGCCTTGGGCATCCCCAAGATAAGGATTTTGCTTCTCCTCAATCCTTTGTCCATCGGGACAATACCTAAAACTTGAAAACTTCAATCACATAAAACTCAACAAAACTTCGTGAGATCCGTTAGTATAAGAAACATATAAAATACTTATACCCCCAGATACAATCCATAGCATAGGGTATTAGCATAGGTTATTGTATCTTAACTCCTCCATGGGTTATACCCCCAGATACAATCCATAGCATCATCAAAACAAGCAAACTACGCATGCAAAAACAGAATCTGACTCAAATAGAACAGTGTGTAGTAATATGTAATGAACCTACACTTGTGTAACTCCAACAATTCTTAAAAATTAGGCGACCTAAGGAATTTGTTTAGCAATATTGTATCAGAACCACTCTCCTCTTTCTTTCTCAAGAAGATGGTACTTATGGAGTTGGAGATAGGGAAAACGGAGTCTCGAGCCACCCACAAGGGAGGGGCGCGCCGTGGAGGTAGGGGTGGGGCAGGTGTGCTCTATCCCCTTGTGGGTGGCTAGTGTGCCCCCTTTGGAAGGTGTTGACTCCAATATTTTATATATATTAAAAAAAGGGCCATTTGCATTTCTGTCCATAACTCGAACCACCTACTCAGATTTGCCCCCTAATTTTCAGCTATGCTCAAATTTGCCCATCTGTTGTCAAATCCCCTTATAAAAATGCCCTTTTGTGTCATTACCGTCCGGTAACGGGATTTGCCCGTCTCGGCGAACAGTAACTCGATGAACAGTAAATTCGAAAAAATAGCAAAAAATCAATAAAATCTAAAAATTTGTGGGATCGAATATGCTCACGTGCGTGCAAATTTTTATGCTATTTCAACATTCCAGGAGCTTGTACCAAAGGAAAAAAAATTATGCTATTTGAATTTACTGTTCACACGTGTACTGTTTTAAATTTTCCTTTGGTACGAGCTCCTGGAATGTTCAAATAGCACAAAAATTTGCACCCCCGTGTATCTTTGATCTCACAAAATTTCAATTTTTTTGAATTTGTTTGCTATTTTTTTCAAATTTACTGTTCACCAAGTTACTATTTACCAGACGGTCAAAGCCTGTTGATCGGACTATAACGGCACAAAAGGGCATTTCTGTAAGGGGACTTGACGGTAGAGGGGCAAATTTGAGCATAGGTGAAAATTAGGGGCAAATTTGAGAGTGGGCGCAAATTAGGGGCACAAATTTAAATGTCCCGAAATAAAATTTCTTCACCGAGGTAGTTTTGCTGAATACATCGTCAGTTCAGGTTAGTTCCACTGAAATCATGCAAATTAGATTCCAAAACAAGAGCAAAAGGGTCGGGAAAAGTAGATACGTTTGAGACATATCAACTCCCACGAGCTTAAGTCATTTCAAGTCCTCTAGAAATGTAGTTGATAAACTGAAAGTGATAAAGAAAAAATTCTATAAACTCTTTTGTTTCTTTTGCCATATATAAGATTAACTAATAACCAAGTCTTCATCAAAGATCACATGCAATTCATAAGTGACATGATATGGCCATCATCTTGTGCTTCTTGATCTCCATCACCAAAGAACTGACATGATCTTCTCGTCACCGGAGCCACACCATGATCTCCATCATCGTGCCGCCATCGAGGTTGTCGTGCTATCTATGCTATTACTACTAAAGCTACAACCTAGCAATATAGTAAACGCATCCACAAACACAAACGTTAGTTTAAAGACAACCCTATGGCTCCTGTCAGTTGCCGTAGCATCGTCGTGCAAGTCGATATTAACTATTACAACATGATCATCTCATACATCCAATATATCACATCACGTCATTGGCCATATCATATCACAAGCATACCCTGCAAAAACAAGTTAGACGTCCTCTAATTTGTTGTTGCATGTTTTACGTGGTTGATATGGGTATCTAGTATGATCGCATCTTACTTACGCTAAAACCACAACGGAGATGTGCAAATTGCAATTTAACCTCTCTCCAAGGACCGACTCGGTCAAAACCAATTCAACTAAAGTTGAAGAAACCGACACCTGCCAGTCATCTTTAGGCAACGAGTTGCATGTCAGTCGATGAAACCAGTCTCTCGTAAGTGTACGAGTAATGTCGGTCCGGGCCGCTTAAATCCAACAATACAGCCGAATCGAGAAAAGACTAAGGAGGGCAGCAAATTAAACATAAACGCCGACAAAAACTTTTGTGTTCTAATCAAGATAACATCTACGCATGAACCTAGCTCATGATGCCACTGTTGGGGAACGTTGCATGGGAAACAAAAAAAATCATGCACACACGAAGACCTATCATGGTGATGTCCATCTACGAGAGGAGATTATATACACATACCCTTGTAGATTGCTAAGAGGGAAGCGTGAAGAAACGCGGTTGATGTATGGTACAGCTTCATGATTCAAATCACCGTCGTCCCATGATCCCTTCCGATCTAGCACCGGACGGACGGCACCTTCGCGTTTAACACACGTATAGCTCGATGACGATCTCTGCCTTCTTGATCCAGCAAGAGAGACGGAGAAGTATATGAGTTCTCCCGCAGCATGAAGGCGCTCCGGTGTTGGTGATGATCTACTCCTGCAGGGCTCCGCCCGAGCTCCGCAAAAATCCGATCTAGAGGAAGAACTACGTGGTATAGGTTTGAGTTGCACGTGGCAAAGTTGTGTCCCAAAAGCCCTAAAACAACCAGTATATATAGGAGAAGGGGAGGGGCTAGCCTTGGGGCTCAAGGGAGCCCCAAGGGCACCGGCCGAAGGGAGAGGTGGACTCCCACCACAATTCGGTTTGGGGGAAGGAGTCCACTCCTTCCTTCCCACCTCCCTCTTTCCTTTTTTTCCTTTGGTATTTTTCCCTTGTGGTGCCATGGTCCTATTGGGATGGCCTCACCAGCCCACTAAGCGATGGTGCGCCACCCTAGGGTCACTGGGCTCACTCCCGAGTGGGTGGGCCCCTCCCGGTGAATACCCGGAACCCATTCGTCACTCCCGGTACACTACCGGTAATGCCCGAAACTTTTCGGTGACCAAATGAAACCATCCTATATATCAATCTTTGTTTCCGGACCATTCTAGAAACCCTCGTGACGTTCGTGATCTCATCCGGGACTCCGAACAACATTCGCTAACCACACATATAACTCAACTATACTAAAACATCATCGAACCTTAAGTGTGCAAAACCTGTGGGTTCGAGAACTATGTAGACATGACCCGAGACACTCCCCGGTCAATATCCAATAGCGGGACCTGTATGTCCATATTGGATCCTACATATTCTATGAAGATCTTATCGGTTGAACCTCTGTACCTAGGATTCATATAATCTCGTATGTCATTCCCTTTGTCCTTCGGTATGTTACTTGCCCGAGATTCGATCGTCGGTATCTGTATACCTATTTCAATCTCGTTACCGGCAAGTCTCTTTACTCGTTCCGTAATACAAGATCCCGTGACTTACACTTAGTCATATTGCTTGCAAGGCTTGTTTGTGATGTTGTATTACCGAGTGGGCCCCGAGATACCTCTCCGTCACATGGAGTGACAAATCCCAGTCTTGATACATACTAACTCAACGGACACCTTTGGAGATACCTGTAGAGCACCTTTATAGTCACCGAGTTACGTTCCGACGTTTGATACACACAAGGTATTCCTCCAGTGTCAGTGATTTATATGATCTCATGGTCATAGGACTAAATACTTGACACGTAGAAAACAATAGCAATAAAATGGAACGATCACATGCTACGTTCATAGTTTGGGTCTAGTCCATCACATGATTCTCCTAATGATGTGATCCAGTTATCAAGTGACAACACTTGCGTATGGTCAGAAAACCTTAACCATCCTTGATCAACTGGCTAGCCAACTAGAGGCTTGCTAGGGACATTGTCTTGTCTATGTATCCACACATGTATCTATGTTTTCATTCAATACAATTACAGCATGGATAATAAACTATTATCTTGAAACAAGAAATATAATAATAACTATTTTATCATTGCCTCTACGGCATATTTCCAATAGTCTCCCACTTGCACTAGAGTCAATAATCTAGCCCTCACATCGCCATGTGATTTACATTGTAATAAATCTAACACCCATACAGTTCTGGTGTTGATCATGTTTTGCCCGTTGAAGAGGTTTAGTTAGCGGATATGCTACATTCAGATCCGTGTGCACTTTGCAAATATTTATGTCCTCTCCTTCGACGTAGTCGCGGATGAGGTTGAAGCGTCGTTTGATGTGTCCGGTCTTCTTGTGAAACCTTGGTTTCTTTGCTAAAGCAATGGCACCAGTGTTGTCACATAACAGAGTTATTGGATTTAGTGCGCTCGGCACAACTCCAAGACCCGTCATGAACTGCTTCATCCAGACACCCTCCTTAGTTGCCTCCGAGGCAGCCATGTACTCCGCTTCACATGTAGAATCTGCTACGACACTTTGCTTGGAACTGCACGAGCTTACCGCACCCCCATTAAGACTAAATGTGTATCCGGTTTGAGACGTAGAGTCATCCGGATCAGTGTCAAAGCTTGCGTCGACGTAACCCTTTACGACAAGCTCTTCGTCACCTCCATAAACGGGAAACATTTCCTTAGTCCTTTTCAGGTACTTCGGAATATTCTTGACCGCCGTCTAGTGATCCACTCCTGGATTACTTTGAAACCTGCCTGCCATACTTATGGCCAATCTGACGTCCGGTCTAGTGCACATTGTTGCATACATGATAGAACATATGGCTGAAGCATAGGGGACAGAATTGATCTGTTCTCTATCTTCCGCAGTTGCTGGGCACTGAGTCTTGCTCAATTTTATACCTTGTAACACTGGAAAGAACCCCTTCTTGGACTGTTCCATTTTGAACTTCTTGAAAACTTTATCAATGTATGTGCTTTGTGAAAGTCCTATCAGGCGTCCCGATCTATCCCTATAGATCTTAATGCCTAGAATGTAAGCAGCTTCTCCTAGGTCCTTCATGGAGAAACTTTTATTCAAGTAATCCTTTATGCTCTCCAAAAACTCCACGTTGTTTCCAATCAGCAATATGTCATCCACATATAATATTAGAAACGCCGTAGAGCTCCCACTCACTTTCTTGTGAATACAAGATTCTCCAACCACTTGTATAAACCCAAATGCTTTGATCACATCATCAAAGCGCTTATTCCAACTCCGAGATGCTTGCACCAGTCCATAAATGGATCGTTGGACCTTGCATACTTTGTTAGCATTCTTTGGATCGACAAAACCTTCGGGTTGCATCATATGCAACTCTTCCTTAAGAAAACCGTTAAGGTGCACCGTTTTGACATCCATCTGACAGATTTCATAATCGAAAAATGCAGCTATTGCTAACATGATTCGGACGGACTTAAGCATCGCTACCGGTGAGAACGTCTCATCGTAGCCAACTCCTGGAACTTGTGAAAAACCCTTTGCCACAAGTCGAGGTTTATAAACGGTCACATTATCATCTGCGTCCGTCTTCTTCTTAAAGATCCATTTGTTCTGAATAGCCTTGCGGCCTTCAGGTAATACTTCCAAAGTCCACACTTTGTTTTCATACATAGATCCTATCTCGGACTTCATGGCCTCCAGCCATTTGTTGGAATTCGGGCCCACCATTGTTTCTTCATAATTTGTAGGTTCATTGTTGTCTAACAACATGATTGATAAGACAGGATTACCGTACCACTCACGAGCAGTACGTGATCTTGTCGACCTGCGAAGTCCGATAGGAACTTGATCGGAAGTTTCATGATCATCATCATTAACTTCCTCCTCAACCGGTGTCGCTTCGACAGAGGTTTCCCCTTGCCCTACACCACCATCTAGAGGGATTATAGGTTCGATAACCTCATCAAGTTCTATCTTCCTCCCACTCAATTCTTTCGAGAGAAACTCCTTCTCAAGAAAAGCTCTGTTCTTAGCAACAAACACTTTGCCCTCGGATTTGAGATGGAAGGTTTACCCAACTGTCTCCTTTGGGTAACCTATGAAGATGCACTTTTCCACTTTGGGTTCCAGCTTTTCAGTCTGAAGCTTTTTGACATAAGCATCACATCCCCAAACTTTAAGAAATGACAACTTTGGTCTTTTGCCATACCACAGCTCGTATGGTGTCGTCTCAACGGATTTTGATGGTGCGCTATTTAAAGTGAATGCAGTTGTCTCTAATGCATAACTCCAAAACAATAACGGCAAATCGGTAAGAGACATCATAGATCGCACCATTTCTAACAAAGTACGATTACGACGTTCGGACACACCATTACATTGTGGTGTTCCAGGTGGTGTCAACTATGAAACAATTCCACATTGTCTTAAGTGAGCACCAAACTCGAAACTCAGATATTCACCCCCACGATCAGAACGAAGGAACTTGATCTTCTTGTTACGATGATTTTCAACTTCACTCTGAAATTGCTTGAACTTCTCAAACGTTTCAGACTTGTGCTTCATCAAGTAGATATATCCATACCTACTCAAATCGTCAGTGAAGGTGAGAAAATAACGATATCCGCCGCGTGCCTCCACACTCATCGGACCGTACACATCGGTATGTATGATTTCCAACAAGTCACTTGCACGCTCCATTGTTCCGGAGAAGGGAGTCTTAGTCATCTTACCCATGAGGCATGGTTCCCACGTGTCAAGTGATTCAAAATAAAGTGGCTCCAAAAGCCCATTGGAATGGAGTTTCTTCATGCGCTTTACACCAATATGACCTAAGCGGCAGTGCCACTAAAACATGGCGCTATCATTGTTAACTTTACATCTTTTGGTCTCAATGTTATGTATATGTGTATCATCACTATCAAGATTCAATATGAACAATCCTCTCACATTGGGTGCATGACCATAAAATATGTTACTCATAGAAATAGAACAACCATTATTCTCTGACTTAAATGAGTAACCGTCTCACAATAAATAGGATCCAAATATAATGTTCATGCTTAACGCAGGCAGTAAATAACAATTATTTAAGTTCCTAACTAATCTTGATGGTAACTGAAGTGAGACTGTGCCAACGGCGATTGCCTTCGCCAGCCTTCGTTTATTCCGCAGTTCCTGCTTCGAGTTGCAAATATGAGCAACAGAACCGGTATCAAATACCCAGGCACTACTACGAGAGTTGGTTAAGTACACATCAATAACATGTATATCAAACATACCTGATTTTTCTTTGGCCACCTTCTTGTTAGCCAAATACTTGGGGTTGTTGCGCTTCCAGTGACCCATTCCCTTGCAATAATAACGCTCTGTTTTAGGCTTAGGTACAGCCTTGGGTTTCTTCGTCAGATTGGCAATAGGCTTACCGCTCTTCTTGGAGTTACCCTTCTTGACTCTTCTCTTTCTCTTGAAACCAATGGTCTTATTGACCATCAACACTTGATGCTCTTTCCGGATTTCTGACTCTGCGACTTTCAGCATCGCAAATAACTCGCCGGGTGACTTGTTCATCCCTTGCATGTTATAGTTCAACACAAAGCTCTTATAGCTAGGTGGCAGTGATTGAAGAATTCTGTCAGTGATAGCCTCTTGCGAGAGTTCAATCCCCACCTCAGCTAGATGGTTTGAGTACCCAGACATTTTGAGCACATGTTCACTGACAGACTAATTCTCCTCCATCTTGCAAGCATAGAATTTATCGGACGTCTCATACCTCTCGATCCGTGCGTTCTTCTGGAAGATAAACTTCAACTCCTAGAACATCTCATATGCTCCATGACGCTCAAAGCGACGTTGAAGTCCAGGTTCTAAGCCATACAAGACTGCACATTGAACTACTGAGTAGTCCTCCTTACATGTTAACCAGGCGTTCAAAACATCTTGGCTAGATGTAGCGGGTGGTTCATCTCCTAGCGCAGCATTAAGGACATAATCATTATTCCCATCTTGCAGGATCAGCTTTAGATTACGAGCCCAGTATATGAAGTTGCTTCCATCATCTTTCAACTTAGCTTTCTCTAGGAACGTATTGAAATTCTGGGTTGCTACTGCGTGAGCCATTGATCTACTACATAAAATATTGCAAAGTGGACTTAGACTATGTTTAAGATAATTAGAGTTTAACTAATCAAATTATTGATAAACTCCCACTCAAAAAGTACATCTCTCTAGTCATTTGAGTGGTACATGATCCAAATCCACTAACTCAAGTACGATCATCACGTAAGTTGAGAATACTTTCAGTGGTAAGCATCTCTATGCTAATCATATCAACTATACGATTCCTGCTCGACCTTTCGGCCTCTTGTGTTCTGAGGCCATGTCTGCACATGCTAGGCTCGTCAAGTTTAACCTGAGTGTTCCGTGTGTGCAACAGTTTTGCACCCGTTGTATGTGAACGTTGAGTCTATCACACCCGATCATCACGTGGTGTCTCGAAACGACGAACTATCGCAACGTTGCACAGTCGGGGAGAACACAATTTCATCTTGAAATTTTAGTGAGAGATCACCTTATAATGCTACCGTCGTTCTAAGAAAATAAGGTGCATAAAAGGATTAACATCACATGCAATTCATAATTGACATGCTATGGCCATCATCTTGTGCTTCTTGATCTCCATAACCAAAACACCGGCATGATCTTCTCGTCACTTGTGCCACACCATGATCTTCTCGTCACTTGCGCCACACCATGATCTCCATCATCGTGCCGCCATCGAGGTTGTCGTGCTATCTATGTTATTACTACTAAAGCTACAACCTAGCAATATAGTAAACGCATCCGCAAACACAAACGTTAGTTTAAAGATAACCCTATGGCTCCTGTCGGTTGCCATAGCATCGACGTGCAAGTCGATATTAACTATTACAACATGATCATCTCATACATCCAATATATCACATCACGTCATTGGCCATAAAATATCACAAGCATACCCTGCAAAAACAAGTTAGACGTCCTCTAATTTGTTGTCGCAAGTTTTACGTGGTTGCTATGGGTATCTAGTATGATCGCATCTTACTTATGCAAAAACCACAACTGAGATGTGCAAATTGCTATTTAACATTTCTCCAAGGACCGACTTGGTCAAAACCAATTCAACTAAAGTTGAACAAACCAACACCTGCCAGTCATCTTTATGCAAAGAGTTGCATGTCAGTCAATGAAACCAGTCTCTCGTAAGCGTACGAGTAATGTCGGTCCGGGCCGCTTCAATCCAACAATACCGCCGAATCGAGAAAACACTAAGGAGGGAAGGAAATCGAACATCAACGCCCACAAAACATTTTGTGTTCTACTCGAGATAACATTTACGCATGAACCTAGCTCATGATACCACTGTTGGGGAACGTTTCATGGGAAACAAAAAATTTCCTGCGCACACGAAGACCTATCATGGTGATGTCCATCTACGAGAGGATGTTAGATCCACATACCCTTGTAGATCGCTAAGTGGGAAGCGTTAATAAACGCGATTGATGTAGTGGTACAGCTTCGTGATTCAAATCACCGTCGTCCCACGATCCGTTCCGATCTAGCGCCGAACGGACGGCACTCCGCGTTCAGCACACGTACAGCTCGATGACGATCTCGGCCTTCTTCATCCAGCAAGAGAGACGGAGAAGCAAATGAGTTCTCTGGCAGCATGACGGTGCTCCGGTAGTGGTGATGATCTACTCCTGCAGGGTTCCACCCGAGATCCGCAGAAATCCGATCTAGAGGAAGAACTACGTGGTATAGGTTTGAGTTGCACGTGGAAAAGTTGTGTCTCAAAAACCCTAAAACCACCAGTATGTATAGGAGGAGGGGAGGGGCTAGCCTTGGGGATCAAGGGAGCCCCAAGGGTGCCAGCCAAAGGAAGGGGTGGACTCACACCCCAATTCGGTTTGGGGGAAGGAGTCCACTCCTTCCTTCCCACCTCCCTCTTTCCTTTTTTGCTTTCCTTTGGTATTTTTCCCTTGTGGCGCCATGGTCTTATTGGGCTGTCCTCACCAGCCCACTAAGGGCTGGTGCGCCACCCTAGGTTCACTGGGCTCACTCCCGGGTGGGTGGGCCCCTCCCGGTGAATTCCCGGAACCCATTCGTCACTCCCGGTACACTACCGCTAATGCCCGAAACTTTCCGTTGACCAAATGAAACCATCCTATATATAAATCTTCATTTCCGGACCATTCTAGAAACCCTCTTGACATCCGTGATCTCATTCGGGACTTCGAACAACATTCGGTAACCACACATATAACTCAACTATACTAAAACATCATCGAACCTTAAGTGTGTAGACCCTGCGGGTTCGAGAACTATGTAGAGATTACTCGAGACACTCCCCGGTCAATATCCAATAGCGGGACCTGGATGTCCATATTGGATCCTACATATTCTACGAAGATCTAATCGGTTGAAACTCTATGCCAAGGATTCATATAATCCCATATGTCATTCCCTTTGTCTTTCGGTATGTTACTTGCCCGAGATTCAATCATCGGTATGTGTATACCTATTTCAATCTCGTTATCGGCAAGTCTCTTTACTCGTTCCGTAATACAAGATCACGTGACTTACACTTAGTCATATTGCTTGCAAGGCTTTTTTGTGATGTTTTATTACCGAGTGGGCCCCGAGATACCTCTCTGTCACATGGAGTGACAAATCCCAGTCTTGATCCATACTAACTCAACGGGCACCTTTGGAGTTACCTATAGAGCACCTTTATAGTCACCCAGTTACGTTGCGACGTTTGATACACACAAGGTATTCCTCCGGTGTTAGTGAGTTATATGATCTCATGGTCATAGGAATAAATACTTGACATGCAGAAAACAATAGCAATAAAATGACACGGTCGCATGCTACGTTCATAGTTTGGGCCTAGTCCATCACATGATTCTCCTAATGATGTGATCCAGTTATCAAGTGAAAACACTTGAGTATGGTCAGAAAACCTTAACCATCCTTGATCAACTGGCTAGCAAACTAGAGGCTTGTTAGGGACATTGTTTTGTCTATGTATCCACACATGTATCTATGTTTCATTCAATACAATTATAGCATGGATAATAAACGATTATCTTCAAACAGGAAATATAATAATAGCTATTTTATCATTGCCTCTAGGGCATATTTCCAACAGCGAGAGCTGAGGGCTTAAACATAGATGAATATATTTTGGGTGGTGTGCTTTTCGTGCCAACGCCACGACAAAGGATTTCAATATCTTCCATGATAAACACATTAATGGTTGTTACCAAACAAAAATGAATTCTTTACTACCCCTCCACCATACAAATATTTTCATGGCTACCTGAATTCACGGGTGCCCTCCAAACAATCAACTTTCTAGGGAGAGTTTTTGTTCTTAATTGTTTTTTTACTTAGTAGGAGTGGGTATCCTTTTTACCAGCCTCCCTCGAAGTTGACGATCGAATAAACTCTCGTCATGAGTTGAACACACTTAGCATGGAAGATACTAACTCCCCATCACTTTATGAGCGGTAAGAGCACACGAAATAAATGTTTATTTGAAGGTTTTTAGGGTTGGCATGTGCAAATTTAGTTCGAACGGCAGGGTAATGCAATATATAGGTAAATATAATGGATTCTTTGAGAACAACTTTGTTTTCAGTGGTTTGGATGCACAAGAAGTATTTCCTCTTAGTACAGGCGAATGCTAGCAAATAGGTTCAGAAGCGACCAACTAGAGAACGACAACAACCATAATCATGCATTGAAAATAATTAACATTGCACATGAGAATGAGTAGGGTATAAACACCCTGAACATAAACATCATAGAGGCTATATTGGATTTGAATCTATTATTGATGTGCTAAGTCAAGCCATTTGAATTATTCAAAGGAGGGTATCATCTTAACATACTACATCACCACTATTTTATGCATGTTAACACACAAGATAACATAGTATCCACTCCGAGCTACTTAAGCATGGCTTGAGAAACTATAATCTCTAATTGTCATCGTAAACATGTTTACTCGTAATTTTGTTGAACCAACACTACCGACTTACATATTAACAAAGTAAAAAGAAGAAGAGTTCATACCATCATTTCTTCACCATAGTCATTTCATCAAATTATTTTCATTATTGCCTTTACTTGTATGATTAATTGATGTGAAAAATATATTAGTACAGGTGTGTCGTGGACTAAGCTGCAATCTGCAAATATTTTATTCAAAGCAGAAGACAAGGAAATATTTGGCATGTTGTTGGGTCAACAATAAATCATATAAGAGCCACTTGACAATTCTTAGAAAGTTTCCTCCTTACAACGACTCAAGAAAAGAAAAGAAATTCAAAGAAACACACTAATATATATAGGGATTGACTATTCGTCACCCTCGATGAAGAATAGTTATTCTTCACCCCCCCCCCCTCTATTTTAACATCAATGCAACGTAATTTTATGTTTGATATAATTTTTCTTATTTCATACGTAAAAAAGAGACCGTAAGAAATTTTTAGTCACCATAAAAATATTTTATGTCATGTAAAATTACAAACATAAAAACATAGTGTAAAATATACATGAAATGTGATTTTTCTGGTCTTATGACCTATATATTTAATTTTTTTACATCAAAATTTACGTAATGAATCAATATAAATATAACTATTGGTATTTCAAATGTAATTTATTTATCAAACGGTCGTAAGATTACCTGGATGAAGAATAACTTATTTTGCATCCTGGGTGATGAATAGACTATATATATACATATATATATGTATATATATACATACATATATATGTATGTATGTGTGTGTGGGGGGGATTGGTCTATTCTAATAATACCCCTTAAGACCTTATTCTGCTAGCACTCTCGTTCCGCAAGCACCAACCGTATCGCACCAAGCACAGGAAAAAATGACCTCAGCCCACCTCCTCCACCTTCTTCCTCCCGCACCGCATCCCTCCCCCTCCACCTTCTTCCCTCATGACCCCGATCCACTTCTACACCTTTCTACCTCCCACGACCGGCGCGCCCCCAATCCCCTCCCACCACCAGCGTGCCCCAACCCCACTCCATGTGCGCCTCGACGTCGTAGCTACCCCCACCTCCCGGTGCCCCCACCCACCACCTCCGTTAGCCTTTGCCACGTCGACCCTCCACCACCGACACCCACCAGCGATAGAGCGACGCGCTGTCGCACGTCCCTCCTGCACTAGCCCTGGCCTCCCACCACCACGCGGTGACTCGGCCGTCTCGCTGCCACACCTTCCCCTCCCCCTCACCTCCCCATCCAGGGCTCACACCACTAGATCAAGGCCAACCCACCGAACCACCGCCCCTATGAAATCCATCTCAATCCTCGAGCGTCCATGGCGTTCCTCGCCACCCTCCTTCTCGCACGCGCATCGGGCGGCGTGGACGCCGGCAACCGCCGGATCCGGTCACCACCCTGCCTGTAACCACCGGATCGGTGGAGACCCCCTCTCCCCCCAATGCAACCTCCTAGATCGACCACCAGCGCCCAGATCGCCTCACCCGCGCCAAAGGAAGAGGGAGACAGAGGCCTCCAAACCGGCGCTACCTTCCTATTCCCGGCCCCTTGGCCTACTCCCTAGTTGTGCCTTCCTCTCCCCTATCTGGGGCCTCCTTACCGGCTCTTTCTTCCTCTCCGTCCCAGGGACTCCTCCCCGACGACGCCTTCTCATGGCTGGCACCAAAGCCTCCTCCCGACGGTCCTTCCTCTCCCCGGCCCCGTGGCCTCCTGCCCAACACGCACCCAGGACCCACCTCCCAGCGCGGTGGTAGATACTGTCGCAGCACGAACCCGGTCCGTCGCTGCCGGATTGGGAATGGGCTGCACGTGCATGCAGTTCGTCCCATACGGATGCGCAGCTCCACCAACTTGGGCTTGTAGTGCGCCCCTCTATGCGCAGTTCTGTGTTCGTGTAGGCCTCCTGAGGGAGTTGAGCAGACGATCCGCTTCCTTCTCTCCGGCGAGCACGAGGCATGGGCGAGCATCCCCATGGTTCAACTGCCCCCACCCCCTCCCACGAGTAGTTTCCAGATCCTAATTTTGTGCTTGCAATTCGGCAACCCTGGCAGCACAGCTCGGATGCGCTCGGGTCCGGCGGGCACGGGCACGGCCACGGCCATAAGCACTCGATCTGACGTCCACCACCGAAGCCACACCGGCCATCTACGTGGGGACGCGCCGGGAACCACCACACCTTTCTCCTTCAGCATGCAGGAGAATATCCCTGACTATCCTATCAACCATCACGGCATGCAACCTCATGTCCCTTCGAACTCGCCCCCCTCCATATCTTCGGTCATGCACATCGATGACCAAACTGTCAGTCCGGCAACCAAAACAACGCAGCTCGGACAAATGTGCAATGAAGTTCCATGCTTGTGCGCGTGCTGTTCAAATAAAAATGTGTTCTACATTTTCTTCTTTTAAATGTATGTAGTTCATTAATTTCTACCCATGACTCACTTTTGCTCTCTCTTTTTGTAGATTTGGGATTTCACACTCCCTGTCGAGTGGATTCAATGGTGCAGTTCGCTGCTCCACTGCTTGTGGCTCCTTTTTGCTGCGAGGTTCTCCAGTGCGGTGGTTGTAGTCCGGCAAACCCCAAATTTGGTGGTGCATGAGGGTTGCAATTCATTATAATAGAATTTATTGTGCTCAATTCCAGTTTGAACGACGATAATGCTGATTTTGTGTGTATGTATATTCCTGTGGCACATGGAATTTGTTTCTCAAAGATGATTTGTGTTGTTTAAGGCACATGTATGTGATTTTATTTGAAAATAAGTACACCTAGTATTCCGTTCCGGTTCATTTTACTTGACCATGGGGT